>NC_087348.1:41120118-42351190 GCF_030014295.1 Loxodonta africana
CTACAGAGGTGAGTTGAAAATAGCAGTAGCCCAACCATCATCAACTTCCAGATGACATGTAACATGTGTAAAAAATAAATCTCTGTTGTGGTAAGCCACTGGGACTTTGTGGTCATTTGTTACTATAGCAAAGCTGAAGAATATGTAGTCTCTTAATAGATGTACATAATAAGAAAGGAGCCCATGGGGAATGGGAAATGGAGTTTGGGCAAAGTGAAAGAGAGGCATACTTCTAGCTCTTCCAAAGTTAGTTTCCATGCAGTAGAAAAAATGAACAAGTATGTGTGTGTGTGCATATGCATAGATGATAGAAAGATAGGTAGATGATAGATAGACAGATGATAGACAGATGATAGATAGATAGATAGATAGATAGATAGATAGATAGATAGATAGATGGATGGATGGACGGACGGACGGACGGACGGACGGACGGACGGAAGGAAGGAAGGAAGGAAGGAAGGAAGGAAGGAAGGAAGGAAGGAAGGAAGGAAGAAAGAGAAAGAAAGGAAGGAAGGAAGGAAGGAAGGAAGGAAGGAAGGAAGGAAGGAAGGAAGGAAGGAAGGAAGGAAGGAAGGAAGGAAGGAAGGAAGGAAGGAAGGAAGGAAGGAAGGAAGGAAGGAAGGAAGAAAAGAAAAGAAAAGAAAGAAAGAAATAGATTGTTTTGGGGAAGCCTTCATACCTCACAATTAGGAGCAGTACTGAGGGCATAAATCAAATTATTTTTTGGAGCATTTTATGATCGTCTGTGCTATTCTGACTTAGAAGAAATATTGTATGTTTAGTTTAAAAATATCTTCTAAATCCAACCTCATTGATTATATTGTTACTGGAGATTTCCCCCACACTTTGCTTTATGGTCCTTTGGTCTTATCTTTCATTTACAATCTTATTTTTAGCTTTTGACCTTTTTTATATATTCATGAGTATTTTTAAGGAAATTTATTGGTGGGCATATTGAGCATTATTAGTGTGCTTCCATATAAAGTCAGATTTATTTTTCCAATATTTTTGCTCTCGTCTTTTTGTCTTTTTATTCTTTTATGGTGTTAACAGGACATTGTATATTTCCCTCAGTGAACATGGTTTGCTTACTTACAAATAGAATTAACCTCTTGGGGACCTGAAACTATTAGTTCAGTGTGATTTCTGGTGGCCATAATCATCTCTCTTAAGTCTTCGGGTGTTCTGCAACTGTGGGATAAAGAACCTAGTTTTACCCTAAGTAAGGTGACCTTTGCTCTTGGCTCTGGAGAAAAAATGCTTGGAGGAATTGGGATGTGTTGGTCTGAGAATTTCAGGCCACACCTGGTAACTTGTGCTGGCAAGGGGGTGGGGTGGGGGATGAGAGGGGACTGGCCAGACCAGAAAAGACTCATCTGGGAGGCCAATATCAACTAGCCTCAGGAGCTATGATTTATCATATCATGCAGGACTAGTCCATAAAAGCCCCAAACACCAAGGCTCAGAGAGCTTCCTGTTTGAAAAGAACATCTGCTCTTGGGAGGGTAGTACATCCTTTGGGATACAGAAGCTTCATGTTGGGAATCCTCCGAGACCTCGCCCTCTGTGTCTTTTTCTTTGTATCCTTTTTGGTTGTAATAAATCTGTAGCCATAAGTACGGTATATTCTTCAGGAATACTGTGAGTCATTCCAGCAAATTACCAAACCCAAAAAAGGCAGTGAGAACCAGCAGATCAGAAAGTAACAGTTTCATGTGAACTCCTGAGCTTGTGACCAGCATTCTGAAGTGGAGTGGAAAACCAGTTTGAATTTGTAGCCAGAAGATAGAGGTGTCTTATAAATTCCCCAGACTTGCCACTAGCATCTGCTTATCTGGTAGTCTGAAGTACTTTGAGTTCTGACCTAGCTCTGAGAGCCTAGGACCAGAGGGAGACAGAGAAAACGAGAGAGTGCTGCAGGGGTGACTGGTGACAAAAATGGAGATGTGGGAATATGAGAACTGGATCAATGTCCACATTTTGGGGATTGATTCATGCTTGTACATCCTTACTGTACAACAACTACAAAAGGAGAAACTCATTTTGGGGAGGACAGATCACAATCTCAGTATTGTAATAACTCCTTTATTTCCAATGCATGTTCCATTCATGGTAGAGAGGGGCTCTATGTCCCTTTTGCCTTCTCTGCCACCAGGATACAATCTCATACTATATATCAGGGAAGATTTATAGCCTGTTGAATTCACCTGTTCTTTTTTTTTTTTCCTTCCCCAAGAGCTAATGTGAGCAATAAAGAACACAAGCTCATGAAAAGATATAACTCTTTTTGTCAGCTGTGTCAGTGGGATTCAATACATTCCTGGAAAAGAAGACAGCAGTTTCTGCTACAATGGTTGAGCTTTACGAACCCTCTTAACCCTCCCCACACCATCCCACAGAAATAATAGGAAAAACAGTCATTTTCTTGTATTCAAATTTCACCATGACAGAGGACACATTAGCTGAGACGCTAAATCTTCTACAAAATCTAGCACTGTTATTTGTTCATTGGTTGTCTCATTTTCAGTATCAAGCTATTTTTCCACAGGCTGAGGAGCAAAGTTGAACTAGCCTTTTTCTAACTCACGTTTTGTTTTTAACTTTTTTCTACTTACTACTCAGAACAAATGATGATTTCAGTAGATGAAGAGAAAAAACACATATTACTTCCTTTTTCTCCCATTGGGTACCTAGTAGGATCAGTTATTTATTGGGGGTGAGGAGCATTTGTTGCCTTATTCTAAGTAATGGGACTCTTTCTAAACTTCGTTTGGGCAACATATTTTTTCCCTCATTGGTAGTACAGGAAAAAATGTAAATATATAAATAAATACATGAATATATAGAGAATGAGAACTACAAGATTTCCCCAAAGTTGAAATCATTTTTTCTTGGGAAAAATTGCTAGGTTTCTGCAGATAAGATTTTTTTTAGTGACAGGTTTAGAGTTAATTTGTTAAATCTGTAATTAAAAAATACATACATTTTGGATAATCTTTTCCTTAATGTCCCCTAGGAGTAAAAGTGGTACCGAACTATATTTATATCGAAGCCTGAAATTGGCAAATTCAGCTTTAATTAAACATGGCAAATAGAGATAAAGAAAGGAAAAGAGAGAGGGAAGGTGAAGGAACTGGACAGAAAGGAAACTAAGAAACTCTGATACTTAAATAACTGTTTGTAAAGCCCAGAGTACAGTGCAAGACACACAAGATGCTATGTATAAGTAAATATATAATGACTCCCTTCGTCTCTCTGAGATGAGTGGTTTACAAAACTAAATCAAATAGCAAAATCTAATTGATATTGGGAGCCTTGCTCTCCCCTTCAATCTCAGACAGCAGTATCATTAGCACATTGGAAGGAGTTTCTAATTTTTTTTTTTTCACTTTCCACTTCATCTTGACAGGTTCTATTGATGATGATGAATCATTTGTATATCTGTTTCCCTTTTGGACCCTGATCGCATGCTGACATGGGCACATTTTTTGCTGCCCTTTTTTATTTAGTGGCAGTGAATGATGCCCTTGGTGTTAGCATGGTTGCTTCAGTTTCCAAATACCAAAGAAGTTAATGAGACCCCAGGAGCCACTGATGGAGGGGAAGAGGAGACCAGATGAGGTGATGACTTCATCTCTAGAGATTCTCGGTAGTTAAAAAGCTACTTAAATGTCCATTCCACAATGAGTTAGATTTCCCAGGATTTACTGTGAACTTTTTTTTTAAGAGCAAGTTTGGCACGTTGTAAGGCTTATTAAAAGGTAGGATGTAAGTGTACAGTGGGAGAAACCAACCTGATTTCTATAAATGGAAATTGGTCAGAGATGGGTGATGGGTGCCTGATAGGATGGGGAGGTCTGGTGAAAACTACAGAGAAGGAAATGTATGATTTTAGAAGAGCAAAATGAACAATCAAGACATTGACGTATAAATGAGTCTCTTATCTGCTACTAAATTAAGAGGCCTTCTCTCAACTCTAGATCAGTGCATTAGTGGATAAATACTCTGGACAGTTGGCAATCTGGTGTATTAGAGTTTTCATTCAGTGTCTACTATGCTCAGTTAATTCTGCAGGATCCTTGTTCTAACACAGTAAAGGTGAATGGTGTATATTGCTAACATCGGAAAATACACACTTAATCCACACAGTTGTTTATGGATACCTAGAGGGTCCTAATATGCACTGACCTTTATCCATTACATATGCATGAGATGTGGTGGGTAGATTCTAGTTGGGATTAGTCATGGGAGATAAACTGATGGAGTTAATGGGTAGCTCAGGAAGTAAGCATTGGAAGGACATTTGTGGCAAAGGTGTCATAGGATCCTGGCAAGAGATAATATGACTTAGAGCTTATGCCCTGCTTTTGACACTTTTAATTATGTGCTCTTGAGCAGCTGCTTGGTGCCCTGGTGGCATAGTAGTTAAGCCTTTGGCTGCTAACCAAAAGGTTAGCAGTTCGGATCTACCAGCTACTCCTTGGAAACCCTGTGGGGTAGTTCTACTCTGTCCTATAGGGTAGCTATTAGTCAGAATCGACTCAAAGGCAATGGGTTTGGGTTTTTTTTTTTTTTTTTTGAATGGCTGCTTACCCTCTCTGAGCCTCAGCCATCTCCTCTTTAAAGTGGGTATAATAAGATCTGTCCTATCTCCTCTCTCTGGGTTATGTTCAGGATCAAATGTTATTGTTGTTATGTGTGGTCAAGTTGATTTTTGACTTACAGCAACCCCAGGTAGCAGAGTACAACTGTCCCATAGGGTTTTCTAGGCTGTAATCTTTATAGGAGCAGATTTCCCGTCTTTCTCCTAAAGAGCCATTGGGTGAATTTGAACTGTCTACCTTTCAGTTGGCAGCACAGCACTTAACCATTGTGCCACTGGGGCAGTTAGGATCAAATGAGGTGATCCTAAATGTGAAAGCAATTGAATTATCAACTGTGAAGTGGTGAATGTACAAATGTTAGTCTTTATGAAGAAGTAATTTTGTCCGCATTTATTTGAATTTGTCTAAAGTGTCAGGTTCTGTAATATGTGCTAGAAATACAAAAATGGCTAAGACTCAGTGTCTTCCCTCAAGGATAAATACATAATTATTAGTAAAATACTCCAAAATTCAAAGCTAAATCTAGAAGCTTCACTGCAACGTATCATAAATAGTGAGAAGGGTGACACAATACCTTTAATCACTCCTTTACGATCTTTATATTTTTGATAGAATAAGTGAACGTATTGCCCTAAAATAGTGACTGACTACTTCTTCCAAAGGTATCAGTTATCCCACCATCTTTTCATTTCTAACTGTAAGTGGACAGAAGCTAAGAAAACGTGCACCAGTCCCAGCTCTGTCACTTTGGCCAAAACCTGGCCCCGTTCTGTTTTTCCGAAACACCAGCAACAACTAACCCCTGGAGTAGACAGGTGTGTTAGTCACCTAGTGCTGCCATAACAGAAATACTACAAGTGGATGGCTTTAACAAAGAGAAATTTATTTTCTCATGGTCTAGCAGTATAAAAGTCCAAATTCAAGGTGTCAGCTCCAGGGGAAGGCTTTCTTTCTCTGTCGGCTCTGGAAGAAGGTCCTTGTCCTCAATTTTCCCATGGTTGAGAAGCTTCTCAGGTGCAGGGACCCTGGGTCCAAAGGACGCACTCTGCTCCTGGTGCTGCTTTCTTTGTGGTATGACGTCCCCAACTCTCCGCTTGCTTCCCTGTCCTTTTATCTGTTGAGAGATAAAAGGTGGTGCAGGCCACACCCCAGGGAAATTCCCTTTACATTGGATTAGGGAGGTGACCTGAGTAAGGGTGCTGTTACAATCCCACCCTAATCCTCTTTAACATCAATTACAATCACAAAATGGAGGACAACCACACAATACTGGGAATCATGGCCTAACCAAGTTGACACGTATTTTTGGGGAGATACAGTTCAATCCATGACAACAGGTCACATCTCTCTACTGCTCAAACCCTGCATTGACTCATCATTGTAAACCTAGAACAAAATCTGTTTTATTTACTGAGGTCATCTCTCTCTCCAGCCTCCCTACCCTACCCATCATGCCCCAGGCACACTACACCTTCCTGTCTCTTGAATGGCCTGCTTTAGCACCACTCACTCCTTCCTCTGTCAGGAAAGCAATCCTCCAGATATTCACAAGGCTCTGGTTTCAGTTTCTGAGTGCTGTCATAACAAAATATCACAAAGTGGGTGTTTTTAAAGAACAGATGTTTAAAGTCTTACAGTTCTGAAGGCTGGGAGTCTGAGATTAGGCTCTTGGCTGTGTTGATTCCTTCTGAGTCTTGAGCGAGAACTGTTCCATGCCTGTCTCCTAGCTTCTGGTAGCTCCAGGGGTTCCTTGACTTTCAGCTGCCTAGTCACATGGTATCTTTCTTTCATCTTCTTGTTTCTGTGTATCTTCTCTTTTATAAGAACACCAGTCATAAAGGATTAGGACCCCTACTCCAGTATGATCTCATATTATCCTAACTAATAACATCTTCAAAGACCCTATTTCCAAACAGGATCATATTTCACAGCTACAAGGGTTAGTACTTCAATATATCTGTAGGGGATACAATTCAACAGCTCTCTTCTTCACCTTCCTCAGGTTTTCATTCCAAGAGCCTGTCTTCCCTGTCTCCTCTGTGTAAAACAGAAAACTCTAAATACCTTTTCCCTTTTTTATTTGTTTTCATTTATCAATTCTTAATATTTTATTATATTATTATTTTTTAATTTTTCATGTCTAGTTTTCCCACCTCCATCCCCTATTATTTGGTATTGCCACATATACTACTTTTTGGGACTAAGGCTCATAGAAGTCAATTACGTATGATCAGTTGATAATTTAAAAAAACTCTGAAAAAATAATACAACATCATTATATTGATTATAATTTTGTAATTAATAAAAAAATGAAAGTGGGTTTGGGAGTGTTTTATAATTTTTGGGTTTATTTAATAACTAAATATATTCTTTGTTTTGTGCTCATGGAACCTAAACCTGTTGCTATTGAATTGATTCAAACTCGTGTCAACCCCATGTGTGTCACAGTAAAACTATGCTCTATAGAGTTTTCAGGGGCTGATTTTCAGAAGTAGATCATCAGGTCTTTCTTCCAAAGCACCTCTGGGTGGACTCCAACCCCCAACCTTTTCCTTGGCAGTCAAGGGTGTTAACTGTTTACACCACCCAGGGACTCCTGTGACCGTCTATTTCACTGTCAATTCTCCTCTACTATACAGAACGTACTTCCAGCATAGCCAATATCTTCTAACCTGTTTTTTAAAAAAAGGCATAAAGGGAATGCGTATTTATTGTGCTCAAAGTAACAAGTAAGTGTTTAACATACATCTATTGTTTAAACCTTACATCAGTCCAAGGCTGTTGGTAAGATTATCCCCATTTCACAGAGGAGGAAACTGAGGTTATGGGATGCTGAGTAACCTTATATAAGATCAATTGCTGGCAAGTGGAGGGTCAAGGTTCTGGATTCATATCTGTGTTACTCCAAAATTGCCACTCTCTAAATCATTTCATGCTTCTTTTTCCCCCATATTTCAAAAATCATCACATGGTTCTAAAAACTCTCAAATTCTTAAGATTGCTTGGCCAGGAGCTAGCCCTGCAGCCTGCTCTGTTTGAACTCTGAGCAACTTTAGATATTAATGGGACAAAGCCCCTCATGCTTCACATAAATCTACATCAAAGAAACCTGGCAGGAAGAGGGAGATTATGTTTTATTTCCCAGGACAGAATTATGTTAAGATTTAATGTTGATGCATCAGTTTAAGTGCTCAGTCTGAAAATCAATACAACGCTGTGTGCTTGGTTGGCTCAATACCCCTCAGTCAATGTTAATAAAACACACCAACAAAAACAATGCACTGTGTCTTTTTATTGCTTGTTGTCCCTAGATCTCCAGGCCTTCTTATAATTATTAATCAATCACAGTTAGCCTGTCCACAGTAGCAAGCATTTAGTTGATTTAATAAGTGGGTAAACTGAGGCCACTTGGCAAATGGCAAGATAGGCCCACACATATCTGTCTCCCTAAAGGAAAATCAGTGCCTCCAAGTAAATGCTAACATCACTCATACAGTGCCGAGCAGAATTCAGCTCCGGGAGGAACGCACTTTTCTCTGTTCCAAGATCATGACGGTACAGGTGATAACCATGAAGAAAGATGATAGGTCAGTAAGCATATATTTTAATTAGCAGTTATCTGCAATCTCAACAGGAAGTAAACTTCAACTACAACAGCTAATGACAGGAGGCTAAACACAGAACTCCTTTGATGAAAAAACCAAAATTGTGTTTCTATTTAAGACAAATGAAGGGTCAGCACCAGGAAAGAGTTGAGGAGGTGACATGACCAGAACTGCTTTCTCCATAAAGCCTGGATAAGAGTCTTAAAAGCTGAGAGAGAGGGTAATAGATGAGACTCCTCATACCATGTTCGAAGCATGGGTGACTCACAACCCGCTCCTGTTAATTACTATACGTCTTAGTTTTCCAGTGCTGCTATAACTGAAGTACCACAAGTGGAAGCTTTAATGAACAGAAATTTATTTCCTCACAGTTTAGCAGTTTGGCAGTCCAAATTCAGGGTGCCAGCTCTAGGGAAAGGCTCGCTCTCTCTGCCTGCTCTGCTCTGATGGAAAGCCCTTGTCTTTTTTCAGTGTCTGTTCCTAGGTTCCTTGGCAATCATGTGGCGTGCATCTTCTCCTTTGTCTGTGCTTGCTTTATCTGCTCTTTTATATCTCAAAAAAGATTATTAAGACATTCCCTACACTAATATCAGAAAGCCAAATCTGTTGCCGTCAAATGGAATCTGACTCATAGCAACCCTATAGGACAGAGTAGAACTGTCCCATAGAGTTTCCAAGGAGTGCCTGGTGGATTTGAACTGCTGACCTTTTGGTTAGCAGCTGTAGCACTTAACCACTACGCTACCAGGGTTTCCTATACAGCCTCATTAATGTAACAAAGAAAACCCATTCCCCAATGGGATTATAACCAGAGGTATATGGGTTAGAATTTACAACACTTCTTTTGGGCGTACACAATTCAATCCACAACACCATACTTCACAGTTTAGGACCCTATTGATCATAAGCTGCATCACCGATTTAATAAGACCTTTGAGAGGATAAAGTAAAAGTGACAAAAGAATGTTGATTTGTTAAATAAAAACATTGACCATTGTGTAAGTCATAGTTTAGGAAATGTTAAAAAAAAAAATTGCACTTTTTAAAATGAAGGAAATGTGATATTGATGCGTGACTAACACTTCTTACAAAAGCCCTTAATAGAACTCTTGGAGAAATGACAATTTTATAGTTAATTCTTCCTGGATTACAATATTTCTATGTAGTCTTTCTGCTTTATGACGTTCTTGTTAGCCTGCAACCATTTATTGTTGTTGTTGTTGTGAGGTGCCCTCAAGTTGGTTCCGACTCATAGTGACCCAGTGCACAACAGAACAAAACATTGCCCCGTCCTGTGCCATCCTTACAATCGTTATGCTTGACCTCATTGTTGCAGCCACTGTCAATCCACCTCATTGAGGGTCTTCCTCTTTTCCACTGACCCTGTACTTTACCAAGCATGATGTCCTTCTCCAGGGACTGATCCCTCCTAACAACATGTCCAAAGTATGTAAGACGCAGTCTCGCCAAGACAGATTTTTTCATTCTTTTGGTAAGTCCATTCAATATTCTTTGCCAACACCACAATTCAAAGGCATCAATTCTTCTTTGGTTTCCTTATTCATTGTCCAGTTTTCACATGCATATGATGCGATTGAAAATATCATGGCCTTGGTCAGGTGCACCTTAGTTTTCAAGGTGACATCTTTGCTCTTCAACACTTTGAAGAGGTCCTTTACAGCAGATTTACCCAATGCAATGCATCTCTTGATTTCTTTTCTTTTTTTACGATTTACATTTTTGTTTTAATTTTTATTGTGCTTTACGTGAAAGTTTACAAATCAAGTCAGCCTCTCACACAAAAACTTATATACACCTTGCTAAAAAAAAAAAACATGCTCCCAATTGTTCTCCCCTTAATGAGACAGCCCGCTCCCTCCCTCCACTCTCTCTTTCCGTGCCCATTTCACCAGCTTCTAACCTCCTCTACCCTATCATCTCCCCTCCAAGGAGGAGATGCCAACATAGTCTCAAGTGTCCACCTGACCCAAGAAGCTCACTCCTCACCAGTATCCCTCTCCAACCCATTGTCCAGTTCAATCCATGTCTGAAGAGTTGGCTTTGGAAACGGTTACTGTCGTGGGCCAACAGAAGTTCTGGGGGCCATGACCACTGGAGTCCTTCTAGTCTCAGTCAGACCATGAAGTCTGGTCTTTTTATGAGAATTTGGGATCTGCATCCCACTGCTCTCCTGCTCCCTCAGGAGTTCTGTGTTGTGTTCCTTGTCAGGGCAGTCATCGGTTGTAGCCGGGCACCATTTAGCTCTTCTGGACTCAGGCTGATGTAGTCTCTGGCTTATGTGGCCCTTTCTGTCTCTTGGGCTCATAATTACGTTGTATCCTTGGTGTTCTTCATTTTCCTTTGATCCAGTGGGTTGAGACCCACTGATGCATATTAGATGGCCACTTGCTAGCATTTAAACCCCAGATGCCACTCTCCAAAGTGGGATCCAGAATGTTTTCTTAGTAGATTTTATTATGCCAATTGACTTAGATGTCCCCTGAAACCATGGTCCCCAAACCCCTACCCCTGCTACACTGGGCTTCAAAGCATTCAGCTTACTCAGGAAACTTCCTTGCTTTTGGTTTAGTCAGTTGTGCTTACCTTGCCTGTATTGTGTGTTGTCTTTCCTGTCACCTAAAGTAGTTCTTATCTACTATCTAATTAGTGAATCCCCCTCTCTCACCCTCCCTCCCTCCCAGCTCTCGTAACCATCAAAGAATATTTTCTTCTCTGTTTAAACTAGTTCTCAAGTACTTATAATAGTGGTCTTATACAATATTTGTCCTTTTGCAACTGACTAATTTCATTCAGCATAATGCCTTCCAGGTTCCTCCATGTTATGAAATGTTTCACAGACTCCTCGCTGTTCTTTATCGATGCATAATATTCCATTATGTGAATATACCATAACTTATTTATCCATTCATCCATTGATAGGCACCTTGGTTGCTTCCATCTTTTTGCTATTGTAAACAGTGCCACAGAGAACATGGGTGTGCATATATCTGTTCGTGTAAAGGCCCTTATTTCTCTAGGATATATCCTAAGGAGTGGGATTGCTGGATAGTATGGTAGTTCTATTTCTAGCTTTTTACGGAAGCACCAAATCGATTTCCAAAGTGGTTGTACCATTTGACATTCCCAGCAGCAGTGTAGAAGTGTTCCAATCTCTCCACAGCCTCTCCAACATTTATTGTTTTGTGTTTTTTGGATTAATGCCAGCCTTGTTGGAGTAAGATAAAATCTCATTGTAGTTTTGATTTGCATTTCCGTAATGGATAATGATCATGAGGATTTCCTCATGTATCTGTTAGCTACCTGAATGTCTTCCTTAGTGAAGTATCTGTTCATATATTCTGCCCATTTTGTAATTGTGTTATTTGTCTTTTTGTAGTTGAGTTTTTGCAGTATCATGTAGATTTTAGAGATCAGGTGCTGATTGGAAATATCATAGCTAAAAACTTTTCCCAGTCTGTAGGTAACTTTTTACTCTTTTGGTGAAGTCTTTGGCTGAGCATAGGTGTTTGATTTGTGGATCATAAGAAATTATGGATAACACTGGGAAGAATGGGAATTCCAGAACACTTAATTGTGCTCATGAGGAACCTTTACATAGTTCAAGAGGCAGTTGTTCAGACAGAACAAAGGGATACTGATTGGTTTAAAGTAGGAAAGGTGTGCGTCAAGGTTGTATTCTTTCACCATACCTATTCAATCTGTATGCTGAGCAAATAATACAAGAAGCTGGACTATATGAAGAAGAAGGGGCATCAAGATTGAAGGAAGACTCATTAACAACCTGCATTTTGCAGATGATACAACCTTGCGTACTGAAAGTGAAGAGGACTTGAAGCACTTACTAATGAAGATCAAAGACCATAGACTTCAGTATGTATTGCACCTCGACATAAAGAAAACAAAAATCCTCACAACTGGAACAGTGAGCAGCATCATGATAAACGGAGAAAAGATTGAAGTTGTCAAGGATTTCTTTTTACTTGGGTCCACAGACAACAACCGTGGAAGCAGCAGTCAAAAAAATGAAAAGATGCATTGTATTGGGTAAATCTGCTGCAAAGGTCCTCTTTAAAGTGTTGAAGAGCAAAGATGTCACCTTGAAAACTAAGGTACGCCTGTCCCAAGCCATGGTATTTTCGATTGCATCATATGCATGTGAAAGCTGGACAATGAATAAGGAAGACCGAAGAAGAATTGATGCCCTTGAACTGTGGTGTTGGCGAAGAATATTGAATATACCATGGACTGCCAAAAGAACGAACAAATCTGTCTTATAAGAGGTACAACCAGGATGCTCCTTAAAAGCAAGGATTTCGAGACTGCATCTCACATACTTTGGACAGGTTGTCAGGTGGGATCACTCCCTGGAGAAGGACATCATGCTTGGCAGAGTACAGGGTCAGTGGAAAAGAGGAAGACCTTCAAAGAGGTGGATTGACACAGTGGCTGCAGCAATGAGCTCAAGCACTGCAACCATTGTAAGGATGGCTCAGGACCCAGCAGCATTTAGTTCTGTTATGCATAGGGTCGCTATGAGTCAGAACCGACTTGAAGGCACCTAACAACAACAGTTATCTAGTTTTCCTTCTACATTGTTAGTAATGTTTTGTATAATGTTTATACCATACGTTAGCGCTCCTTTTTCTTCCATGATCTTTATCGTTTTAGATTTTATATTTAGGTCTTTGGTCCATTTTGAGCTCATTTTTGTGCACGGAGTGAGGTATGAGTTTTGTTTCATTTTTTTTGCAGATGGATATCCAGTTATGCCAGCGCCATTTGTTAAAAAGACTGTCTTTTGCCCATTTAAGTGTTTTGGGGCCTTCGTCAAATATCAACTGCTCATATGTGGATGGATTTATGTCTGGATTCTCAATTCTGTTCCATTGGTCTACGTATCTGTTGTTGTACCAGTACAAGGCTATTTTGACTACTGTGGCAGTATAATAGGTTCTAAAGTCAGGTGGAGTAAGACCTCCCACTTTGTTCTTCTTTTTCAGTAATGCTTTACTTATCTGGGGCTTCTTTCCCTTCCTTATGAGGTTGGTGATTTGTTTCTCATCTCGTTAGAGAATATCATTGGAATTTGGATTGTAATTGCATTAAACCTTTAGATCACTTTTGGTAGAATAGACATTTTTATAATGCTAAGTCTTCCTATCCATGAGTAAGGTATGTTTTTCCACTTATGTAGGTCTCTTTTGGTTTCTTGCAGAAGTGTTTTGTAGTTTTCTTTGCATAAGTCTTTTACATCTCTGGTAAGATTTATTCCTAAGTATTTTATCTTCTTGGGGGCTACTGTAAATGGTATTGATTTGGTGATTTCCTCTTCAATGTTCTTTTTGTTGGTGTGGAGGAATCCAACTGATTTTTGTATGTTTATGTTGTATCCCGATGCTCTGCTGAACTCTTCTATTAGTTTCATTAGTTCTCTTGAGGATTCCTTAGGGTTTCCTGTGTATAAAATTGTGTCATCTGCAAATAGAAATGCTTTTACTTCTTCCTTGCCAATCTGGATTCGCTTTATTTCTTTATTTAGCCTAATTGCTCTGGCTAGGACCTCCAGTACAATGTTGAATAAGAGCGGTGATAAAGGGCATCCTTTTCTGTTTCCAGATCTCAAGGGGAATGCTTTCAGGCTCTCTCCATTTAGGATGATGCTGGCTATTGGCTTTGTATAAATGCCCTTTTTTATGTTGAGAAATTTTCCTTCTATTCTTATTTTGCTGAGAGTTTCTATCATGAATGAGTGTTGGACTTTGTCAAATGCCTTTTCTGCATCAATTGATAAAATCATGTGATTCTTGTCTTTTATTTATATGATGGATTACATTTATTGTTTTTCTAATGTTGAACCATGCTTGCATACCTGGTATGAATCCCACTTGGTTATAGTGAATTATTTTTTTGATATGTTGTTGAATTCTATTGACTAGAATTTTGTTGAGGATTTTTGCATCTAAGTTCATGAGGGATATAGGTCTGTAATTTTCTTTTTTAGTGGTGTCTTTACCTGGTTTTGACATCAGGGATATGCTGGCTTCACAGAATGAGTTTGGGAGTATTCCATCCTTTTCTATGCTCTGAAATACCTTTAGTAGTCGTGGTGTTAGCTCTTCTCTGAAAGTTTGGTAGAAATCTGCGGTGGAGCTCTACGGGCCAGGGATTTTTTTTTTGTTGGGAGTTTTTTGATTACCTTTTCAATCTCTTCTTTTGTTATGGGCCTATTTAGTTGTTCTACCTCTGTTTGTGTTAGTTTAGGTAGGTAGTGTGTTTCTAGGAATTCATCCATTTCTTCTAGGTTTTTAAATTTGTTAGAGTACAATTTTTGATAGTAATCTGATATGATTCTTTTAATTTCAGTTGGATCTGTTGTAAATATTGCCCCTCTCATTTCTTATTCGGGTTATTTGCTTCCTCTCCTGTTTTTCTTTTGTCAGTTTGGCCAATGGTTTATCAGATTTCTTGATTTTTTTCAAAGAACCAGCTTTTGGTCTTCTTAATTCTTTCAATTGTTTTTCTGTTTTCTATTTCATTTAGTTCTGCTCTAGTTCGTATTATTTGTTTTCTTCTGGTGCCTGAGGGTTTTCTTTGTTGCTCTCTTTCTATTTGTTCAAATTGTAGGGATAATTCTTTGATTTTGGCCCTTTCTTCTTTTTGTATGTGTACATTTATTGATATAAATTGACCTCTGAGCACTGCTTCAGCTGTGTCCCAAAGGTTCTGATAGGAAGTGTTTTCATTCTCATTGGATTCTCTGAATTTCTTTATTCCATCCTTACTGCCTTCTATAATCCAGTCTTTGTTGAGCAGAGTATTGTTCAGTTTCCAAGTGTTTGATTTCTTTTCCCTGCTTTTTCTGTCATTGATTTCCACTTTTATGGCCTTATGGTCAGGGAAGGTGCTTTGTAATATTTTGGTGTTTTGGATTCCGCTAAGGTTTGCTTTATGACCTATTATGTGGTCTATTCTAGGGAATGTTCCATGTGCACTAGAAAAAAAAAGTATACTTGGTTGCTGTTGGGTGGATTGTTCTGTGTATGTCTGTGAGGTCAAATTGGTTGATTGTGGCATTTAGATCTTCCGTGTCTTTATTGAGCTCCTTTCTGGATGTCCTGTCCTTACCTAAAGTGGTGTGTTGAAGTCTCCTACTATTATTGTGGAGCTGTCTATCTCACTTTTCAATGCTGAGACAGTTTGTTTTATGTATCTTGCAGCCCTGTCATTGGCTGCATAAATATTTAATATGGTTATATCTTCTTGGTATATTGTCCCTTTAATCATTATATAGTGTCCGTCCTTATCCTTTATGGTGGATTTAACTTTAAATTCTATATTGTCAGAAATTAATTTTGCCATTCCTGCTCTTTTTTTGATTGTTGTTTGCTTGATATATTTTTTTCCATCCTTTGAGTTTAAGTTTGTTTTTGTGTGTTTCTCTTATAGGCAGCATATAGACGGATCGTGTTTTTTAATCCATTCTGCCACTCTCTCTTTATTGGTGCATTTAGTCCACTTACATTCAGGGTAATTATGGACTTTTTTTAATGAATTTAGTACTATCATTTTGATGTCTTTTTTTGTATGTTGTTGACAGTTTCTTTTTTCCACTTAATTTTATGTGCTGAGTAGATTATCTTTATATATTATCCTGTCCTTATATTTGTTGTCATTGATTTTGTTTCTGCTGAGTCTCTATTTTTTCTTGTACTTTATTTTGATTTATAGGGTATTTTGTCTCCTTTGTGTTTACCTCATTTACCCATATTTTTCTAAATTTAAACCTAACTTTTATTTCTTTCTATCACCCTATCTTCTCCATATAGAAGATCTATGACTACATTTCTTAGTCCCTCTTTATTGTTTTAATATTGTCTTCTTTTACGTAATAACATCCTGTTACCCTGTTTTGAGTGTTTATTATTATTATTATCTTGCTTTGTTTTTTTGATTTCCCTGTCTGGGTTGACTTCTGATTGCTCTGTCCAGTGTTCTAGTCTTGGGTTGATACCTGATATTATTGATTTTCCAACCAAAGAACTCCTTTTAGTATTGCTTGTAGTTTCATTTTGGTTTTTACAAAATTCCCTAAACTTCTGTTTATCTGGAAATGTCCTAATTTCTCCTTCATATTTGAGAGACAGTTTTTCTGGATATATGATTCTTGGCTAGCAATTTTTTTTCCTTCAATTTTTTATATAAGTCATCCTATTGCCTTCTTGTCTGTGTGGTTTCTGCTGAGTAGGCCAAGCGTATTCTTATTGGGTCTCCTTTGTAGATGACTTCTCATCTATCCCTAGCTGCTCTTAAAATTCTCTCTTTATCTTTGGTTTTGGCAAGTTTGATTATATTATGTCTTGATGGCTTTCTTTTAACATCTACCTTATGTGGAGTTCGATGAGCATCTTGGATAGATATCTTCTCATCTTTCACGGTATCAAGGAAGTTTTCTGCCAACAAATCTTCAACAATTTTCTCTGTATTTTCTGTTATCCCTCCCTGTTCTGGTAGTCCTATCACTCGTAGGTTATTTCTCTTGATAGAGTCCCACATGATTCTTAAGATTTCTTCATTTTTTTTAATTCTTTTATCTAATTTTTCTTCAAATATATTAGTGCCAAGTGATTTATCTTCAAGTTTAGAAATTCTGCCTTCCACTTGCTCAATTCTGACTTTCTATTGAGTTGTCTATTTCTGTAATTTTATTGTTAATCTTCTGAATTTCTGATTGCTGTCTATGGATTTTTCCAGCTTATTAAACTTTTCATTATGTTCCTGAATAATCTTTCTAATTTCTTCAGTTGCTTTATCTGTGTGTTCCTTGGCTTGTTCTGCATATCGCCTCATTTCCTTCCTGATGTCTTGAACGGTTCTGTATGTTAAACTTTTATATTCCACATCTGGTAATTCCAGGAATGCACTTTCATCTAGAAGATCCCTGGATTCTTTGTTTTGAGAGCTTGTTGAGGCAGTTATGGTCTGTTTCTGTATGTGACTTGATATTGACTGTTGTCTCTCCAAGCATCCATAAGCTATTGTATTAGTTTATTTTATGTTTGCTTACTGTGTCCTAGCTTCTTGCTTTGTTTTATTTTGATGTGCCCAAATTGGTTGCTTGAGTGAGCTAGCTTGATTATTTTCACCTTTGGAGCTCTGACGTCCTGTCCCCAGATTGCTAGAGCTGTTATCAGGTATATCAGCCTAGGAGTCCATTCACTTTCCTTGTATGAATTCAGCTCAGGTGTCCAGGTAGGTGATCATCAAGTGTGTGGTACAGGCTCTGTCCTACAGTCTTAGAGTGGCAGAGGTGATTGGTTTAGGTACCGGTATCTAGTTGCAGCAGCGGGTCACACTCTGAACAAGGCAAGGGGCTGAGAATTGTCCCCCACATGTCTCTGAGGAAAGCGTGTCCCTGATCCCTAGTGTGTACAGGTGGGTGGGCTCTGCAGATGGACCATGGGCACCTGATGTTTTTGTTTGTAAGGACTGCGAGGTACCAGTTATCTTTGGACCCCTGTTGCGGGTGGCTGGGTGACCTGAGTGGAGCTACCAGTCCTTAGGCCCCTGATGTGGGTAGGTGAGGACCCTGCTTAACAGGCAAAGCAATGTCAAACATCAAATACCCAGCTCTCCACCACACAGCTGAAATGGTTGGAGTCTGCCAACAAGGGCCTCTTCTCCTGAAATAGGCCCACACAGGTCCACGCAGAGGGGAAAGGTACTCAAAGTCTATGGACTATTTATGCCTGGACAGGAGCCACTTCTGTCCTGAGCTCCCCCGAGCTGGCCAATTATCTTTCCCCCCAATTGCAATTTTTTTTTTCCTTTTCCAAGGCTGTGAGGATGGCTCTAGGCTCTCAACAGGGCCTTTCTCAGGCCAAAGAGAAATCAACAGCTGCTGAAGCCAGCTTGTGGGCAGGGGGCATGGTAAAATATACGCAAGTACTTAGCTTTTGCCGAAAGCGCCATTCTCCTCTGGTTCCGGAGGTGTGGGTAGGCTGTGTGGCTGGCTGGTTCTCCCTGAGGAAACTGCCGCCGAACGTTAGTACCAGCCCGCTGCCACCACTCTGGGAATGGTGCCTATGGGATCCCCACGATTCAGATCCAGTAACTCCTCTCTGCTTCTGAACCGTCTCTTCCTCCCTCTGCCCCTCAGTTCGTTTTCTAAGCTTGCTTTTGATGCTCAGAGCTCCTAGCTTGTCTTTAATATACTTGTTTCACTGTTTTTTCAGGTCTTTGTTGTAAAGAGGGCTTGCCGGAAGCATCTGTCTATTCCACCATCTTGGCTCCGCCTGTCTCTCGATTTCTTGACTGCTGCTTCCATGGCTGTTGATCGTGGAGCCAAGTAAAATGAAATCCTTGACAACTTCAGTCCTTTCTCATGATGTTGTTCATTGGTCTAGTTGTGAGGATTTTTGTTTTCTTTATGTTGAGGTGCAACCCATACCGAAGGCTGTGGTCTTTGATCTTCATTAGTAAGTGCTTAAAGTCCTCTTCACTTTCAGCAAGCAAGGAGGTGTCATCTGCATAACACAGGTTTTTAATGAGACTTCCTCCAATCCTGATGCCCCATTCTTCATATAGTCCAGCTTCTCAGATTATTTGCTTAGCATACAGGTTGAATAGGTATCATGAAAGGACCACGTATATGAGAAAAATTCCTTAATCTTTTAAGCCAGGATTATATAGAATAGGAAAATACTATAAATAAATAAATTTATCAGTCTGTTCATTCAACAAATATTGATTGAGTACTGACTACATAGTTTACAGGATACAGAGAATGAATGGACACATATTATACCAAGAAAGGACAATTCTAAAGGATTTAAACCTCTTCATTAGCCGATATCGAAATACAATTTATCAAGAGAGATTTGTATTCCACTTAGTTGTGAATGCCAGGTCTGGAGATTCTTGCTCCCTATTTGTTCAAGTGATTTTGATAAATGTCGCTAATTGTTTTATTGCCATTATCTGTTGAAGGTTGCTCAATAAGTCTTCATAAATGCCTTAGGGATGACATTCCCCTTCTTTTCTTTAAAAGGACACTATAAAATAGAATGATTAGACTATTTCTTTTATGTTCCTGCCTGGAGACTGATAACTAGAGAGTTTAGAACATAAAATAAATATTGTAATTTATTACATGAAAGAAGAGTTTGAATTTTCAGTAATGATGGCAACATGTCCAGTAAAAGAGACGAAAAAAGAGAGTAGAGGAAGTTTTCATCTATAAGAATGAGGCTCTTAGCCATAGTATCCAATATCTGTACAGTTTCTCTAATGTAATCTAAAGGAAGATAGATTTTCTTTCTCCCAGAGCTCAGAATGAAAGCTTGCTCATGGGCAATATTATTTTCTCTTTGAAAAAAATATTACATACCCCATTTCTAACTTCTTAGTATTAATAATTACATATTATCTAAGGTAAACATAATTACAACATCCATGAAATAACAAGTGTTATTTGTCATTAGGCACTGCTACTTACATCAGTTTCAGGACCAAGGATGGAACCCCAGGGTCCTGGATTCCAGCCATTCCCTTCTTGTTAAAATCGTACTTGGCTATGGGATATGAATGTAAGATGTTGGGCAGATGTTATCAAATATGCTTCAATGAGAGGGGTTCATAGAGTGCTTAAGTCATTTATTCTTTTAAATGTCAAGTAACTAAATTGATATTCCCATCTGCTTAGAACTTTACTGGGGAGAAAGGAAAATGAGGAATGGAAATTCTAATTTTCTTTCAGAATGACTTCAATGTGTTATCACGCCAGGGACATCTATTTTTGATGTTTCAAGTTTAGAAAAGAGGGATGGATAACTTTAGAAGCTCTTTTAAATTTTATTTCTTTGAAATGCCAAATAATTATGTGCATTCTCCACACCCATGATTGAAAGCAACAGAGTTGTTCTCTAAAGGAAAAAAATGATAAAATGTTACATTAAAAATGGCAACTGGCCTGCCATTGTTGTGAGTTCTTTATATACTTGCCTTTTCTTCTTCATTATCACAGCTAAGGGCCCTCTTTTTCCTTGCCTCTGCCCTCCCTACTAGCATGACCTCAATTTTCATTGCTGGATGTGAGTTTTTTACTCTGTTAACCATTCATCAAGTTTTTTTGCCTTTATCATCTTCTAGAGGCCACTCAAGGCCCCTGGGTGTTACAAGTCGTTTGCCATCAGCTACAATCTAAAGGTTGGTGGTTTGATCCCACCCAGTGGCACCATGGGAGAAAGACCAGACAATGTGCTTCCATAAAGATTGCCTGTTGCTGTTGAGTCCATCCCAACTCATGGCAGCCCCATGTGTAATAGAGTGGAACTTCTTCATAGGGTTTTATTTGCTGCAATCTTTACGGAAGCAATTCACCAGAACACTGGGTAGATTTGAACCTCCCACCTGTAGGTTAGCAGCCAACAGGCAAGAAAACCCTACGGAGTAGTTCTACCCTGTAACACATGGGATTGCCATGATTCAGAATCAACTCTATGTCAGTGGGTTTGTTTGTTTGTTTTAAGGGCCACTAGCATTCCTTGACTTGAGATCCCTTCCTTCTTCTTCAAAGCCAGTAACATCAGGCTGAGTCTTTGTCATGTTGCTATCTCTTTAGTTTTCTCTTTTTATTCTCTCTTCTACTTTTAAGAACCTTTGTGATTACATTGGGACCACCCAAATAATCTCCTTATTTTGAAGTTAGCTGGCTAAAAAACCCATTGCTGTTGAGTTGATCCTGACTCATAGCAATCCTATAGGACAGGGAACTGCCCCATAGTGTTTCCAAGGAGCACCTAGTGGATTTAAACTGCTGCCTTTTGGTTAGTAGCCAAATTCTTAACCACTACGCCACCAGAGTTTCCAGTAAGCTGATTAGTAGGTTAATTCCATCAATAATTTTAATTTCCCTTTTCCATGTAACCTAAAATATTCACAGGTTCTGGAGATTAGGATGTAGATACTTTGGTTGGCGAGTATTCTGTCTACCACAGCTTTTGCCACTGTACTAAACTGCTGCGCTAAAATTGTCTTAATGATATTAGCTGCCTTTTGTAGGACTAAGTTTTGTTTTTTTATGTACATTTATAAGTTGTCCTCTCAGAAGGTAAACATCCTTCTCTGCTATTAACAGTTGAGGAAGTGGGCTTAGGGTTGAATCCCTTATTCACAGAAAATGAGAAACATGGGATAGGGTTTCAATCTAGATACATTCACCCCAAAGCCCTTGTTCTTTGCTGCATTGTGAAATTGGAATAATTTACCTGTTTTAGAGTTAGGATTTTTAGCTCATAAAGCCATTGGAGGATTGATTGACTGCACCTCTCCCTTTAAGAAAATATGTTGTTGCCCAGCATATTAAAAGAAACTAGATAAGAATAAGTTTTTTACTTGATGACACAGGAACCCACCCAGTGTCAGGGCCACCATCAAGTTCTGTAATGATCATAGTACAATAATGTGGATGTAGCTTTGGAGGCTAGAATACATTATGCTACACCTGTCCTTGTAAACTTCTGCATTTTTTTGTGTTTTCTCACTTGTTAAATGAGTATGATAAAGTCTACCTTGAAGGGTTGTGAGAGTTACAAATAGTGTAAAGAATTTAGTTGGAATTATTGTGATTTAAATATCTATCATTTATCTATCTATCTACAGATATATCTTGGCCTTTTGGTGATTAAATTGGTCTCCTAACTGTATAACAATAATTTTAAAAAATCCAAATATTTGGGAGATCTGAATTAATAAGGTTTGGTTAAATTTTTTATGATGTATTATTCAGAAGACTCTGAGGAGGGATCCAGGGACACCAAGACAAAGACTTATTCAAGGGTTAGAGAGAATGGTAGAGGATTCCAGGAAACTTGTGACTCAGGCCCACACAGGCTTCTGCCTGAAGTTCAAACCCTCACCTGTAAGGGATGTATCTCCTACTAAAGTCTAACAGCTCCTTTGATATCTATTTTCAATCACTGAAACATCATGTTTTAGTGACAAAACTCTTTACGAAAGCAAAGCAAATCTTATGCATAATCTCTTACCTCAGAAGGGAATTCTGCAGAAACAGATGTTTCCGGATTCTGAAACATATTGGTAGGGGTGATATGTTATGGGTTGACTTGTATACCCCAAAAAGATACGTTGAGGTCTAACACCTGTATCTGTGAATATGATCCTGTTTGGAAATAAGGATGTTGAAGTTATCAGTTAGTTTAACATGAGCTTATAATGGAGTAGGGTAGGTCCTATAACTAGTGTTTTTATAAAAAAGGAGTAGATATACAGAGACAGAGAGAGATAGGAAGGACATATGATGCTACAGCTTCAAGCTAAGGAATACCTGGAGCTACCAGAAGCTAGGAGAGAGGCATGGAACAGTTTCTCTCTCAGGATCCTCAGAAATAATCAACATGACTGATATCCTGATTTGTACTTCCAGCCTCCAGAATTGTGAGACAATAAATTTCTGGTTCTATAAGCCACCCAGTTTGTAGTACACCCTCTCATTACTTATCAACATGATTAGGTTCCAAAGACCAGATTGTTATGTGAAAATCGGCATGTGAAAATGGAGGATGACCACATCAGATCATAAAATGGAGGCTGACTATATCATTACATAACTGACAGATTACATCATTACATAATTGCCAAATCACATCATTACATAACTGTCAAACCACTGAGAACCATGTTCCAGCCAAGTTAACACATAACCTTAACCATCAACGCCAGCATTATTCTTGCCTTGCACTGTGGCATTCGTTACTGCCAGATATATGTTATTAATGTGAAAAACAGTTGGATAGTAGATTTTTTACTATTGTCGTAAATGCAAAGTATCAGATAACGAGATAATCGATAAATGAGGAGAGGGTGCATTTTGTATGTCAACCCTAGGAAATTAACACACACCCTTAGGCCAAAAGTCTTGGGATCATCCTAGGACAATTATCCTAGGCCAATCCCTATCTTTAACCTTATCTCATTCCTCCCTCCACTCAATCTGAAACTCCTATAAACTCTATCTTCAAAATACAGTACATCAGAAATCAACATCTACCACCATACCACTCCTTTCATCAAGACCCTTCGATGATGTCCATGTCACTCACAGGACAAGCTGAAGTCTCTAAAGTCATTTACAAATCCCAAGCAATCTGTAGTCAAAGACTACAGCCTTCGGTATGGATTATGCCTGAACATAAACTGGGCTGATAAAGAACATCATGATAAACGAAGACAACATTGAAGTTGTTGACAATTCTACTTAATCAAAAATCAATGTTCATTGAAGCAGCAGTCAAGAAATCAAACAGCATATTACATTGAGTAAATCTGCTGCAAAAGACCTTTTTAAAGTTTTAAAAAGCAAAGATGTCATTTTGATGGCTACGGGATGTTTGACCCAACCCATGGTCTTTTCAATCACGTCATATGCATGTGAAAGCTGGATAATGAAAAAGGGAGTCAGAAGAAAAATTGAAACATTCAAATTGTGATACTGGACTGCCATGAGGAAATGACAATCTTAGAAGAAATAAAACCAGAATGCTCTCTAGAAGTGTGGATGGTGAGACTTTGGCTTGCTTATTTTGGACATATCATCAGGAAAGACAATTTGCGAGAAAAGGACACCAAGTTTGGTAAAGTAGAGGGTCAGTGAAAATGGAAGGAACTCTCAATGAGATAGACTGACACAATAACCACAACAATGGACTGAAACATACCAACGATTGTGAAAATGGCACAGAACCAGGCAATGTTTCTTTTTGTTATAGATAAGGCCACTATGAGTGCCATCTCAATGGCAACTAACAACAACAACATGCAATCTGACCCCCTGGTCACTGCTCTCAGACCTCAGATCTTATCCTTTCCTTCACACTGATCACCTTACTGCTACTCTTACGCAAAGCCACAACCACGTCAGGACATATGCTGCTCAATCTGTATGGCTTGTTCCTCCACCACTTGTGGTGTTTGCTCAGATATCACCTTCCCAGGGTGGTCTTACCCTATTTAAATTTGTCTGCCCCCTACAAAACTTGCTATCACCCTTTCTTGCTTTTCACCCCCATATTAGGCCATATATTATCAAATCTTAGACATCAACAGTTATGAGATGCAGCATTTGTTAATGTTCTAGTAAAAGAAAAGAAAAACAAAAAAAAGCAAAACAGAAAACAACACAAAAAGACACTAATTAAGCTGTGGTGTGTCCTGAGGTAACATTAAGCCAAGACGAATCCTGATTTCAGAGATCCTGAAAGTGTCCAAAACAATGTGTATTTTAGGATTTTATACACATATATACTGTAATGCAGTACTATGTATTTTAATTATGCGTTTTGGTTGTGGTGTGTTTCCTTCCATTGTGGCGTGAAGTCCATGAGGGTAGGAATTAGGGTATAAATGTTTTTGCACTGTTACATCCTCAGCAACTAAATCAGTGTTTGGAACACAGTTGATGCTTGTCTCAGTCATCGAGTACTACTCTAACAGAAATACCACAAGTGGGTGGCTTTAACAAAGACAAATTAATTTTCTCACAGTCTAGTATGCTGAAGTCCAAATTCAGGGTGTCAGCTCCAGGGGAAAGCTCTCTATCTGCTCTGGAAGAAAGTTCTTCTCATCAATCTTCCCCTAGCCTAGCTCCCAGTGCTTATTTCTTGGTGGTATGAGGTCCCCCTCTCTGCTCTATTCTCTTTGCTTTTTATCTCTTGAGAGATAGAGGTGGTGCAGGCCACACTCCAGGGAAACTCCCTTTACACTGGATCAGGGATGTTGGGGGGGAAGGGTGTTACAATCCCCCCTAATCCTCTTTAACATAGAATTACAGTCACAAAATGGAGGACAACCACACAATACTGGGAATCATGACCTAACCAAGTTGACACATATTTTTGGGAGACACAATTCAATCCATGACAATGCTTGATAAATATTTGTTTCATAAATGATTGAAAGTGATTCCCAAAGGCATTAGTTATAACCTTGCCCTCCAAAAGTCACTTGTCTAGCATTACGTGATAGAACAAGAGTCTCCAAGAAAAAAACCTTTGCTGTCAAGTTGATTCCAACTTATAGTGACCCTGTGAGACAGAGACCTGCCCCATAGGTTTTCCAAGTTGCAAATGGTGGATTCGAACTGTTGGCCTCTTGGCTAGCAGCTGAGCTCTTAACCACTGTACCACAAGGGTTCCAAACAAGAGTCTATGTACTAATAAAATTTTATTTCGTGTAACTTGCTCTTTTCTCATAACAACTCAAAATACATTGTTTCCTTTGTTTATCACCCACATTATATACCTGGCTATAGAGAAGGAAGGAGTCCACAGGTGTAAACAATTAACACGCTCTGCTGCTAACTGAAAAGTTGTAGGATCAAGTCCACCCAGAAGAAGCTCAGCAGAAAGGCCTGCTGATCTACTTCCAAAAAATCAGCTGCCGAAAGCCTTAAGGAGCACAGTTCTGCTCTGATGCACATAGTGTTGACCTAAGTCAGAATCGAGTTAAAAACGGGTTCTGGTTTAGAGAAGGAAAGTGTCTCGACAGTAGGCTAAACATGGTCACACGAGGACCAGATTCTGATGTAGAGACTATCCTTCTTTCCTATACTATGCAATGTTGCAAATTTCCTGGGGAATAGAAGTAAATGAGGTGAAATTTTGTCAGTTGATTGGCTGCTCCCTTGAATTAGCTGGGCCTATCTGGCTAAAAAAAAAAAATTTTTTTTTTTTTATCTGCCTAAGTGGTGCAGTGGTTAATAGCTCGGCTGCTAACCAAAATGTTGGCTGTTCAAATCCACCAGCCACTCCTTGAAAACCTATGGGGTAGTTCTACTCTGTCCTATGGGGTGGCTATGAGTCAGAGTTGACTCGATGGCA
Source organism: Loxodonta africana (assembly GCF_030014295.1). Taxonomy (NCBI): domain Eukaryota; kingdom Metazoa; phylum Chordata; class Mammalia; order Proboscidea; family Elephantidae; genus Loxodonta; species Loxodonta africana. The sequence goes on from NC_087348.1 coordinate 41,146,246, forward strand.
ATGGGGGATCTGCCTAAGTGGGCTGATACTGGTGGATTCAGGGACATGACAGGCTGTGGACAATGGGTGTAAAAGTGCTGACCCCTGTGCTTCACATTTCACATAAAGCCAGAGAATCGATGAGGTATGCTGTTCCTGAAAAATCATCACATACTCAAAGGAAAAAGATGTTGCTAAGGCAGAACCACAGAAAGTAAAGTGGAAGCAGACCTGAATTCAGGCAGCAGACATGAAAGAATAATAAAGACGGATGGATGGATAGATAAGTTATCTTCTTCCTTCCTTCCTTCCTTCCTTCCTTCCTTCCTTCCTTCCTTCCTTCCTTCCTTCCTTCCTTCCTTCCTTCCTTCCTTCCTTCCCTCCCTCCCTCCCTCCCTCCCTCCCTTCCTCCCTTCCTGCCTTCCCTCCCTCCCTCCCTCCCTCCCTCCCTCCTTCCTTCCTTCCCTTCCTCCCTTCCTCCCTTCCTCCCTCCCTCCCTCCCTCCCTCCCTCCCTCCCTCCCTCCCTCCCTCCCTCCCTCCCTCCTTCCTTCCTTCCTTCCTTCCTTCCTTCCTTCCTTCCTTCCTTCCTTCCTTCCTTCCTTCCTTCCTTCCCTCCCTCCCTCCTTCCCTCCTTCCTTCCTGTTGCATAAATATTTGTTAAATATATGCTCTTTGTTTCCCTTTTTTCTTTGTTTTTGCATGAAGAAGGAGTCTTTCAGAAAAAAAAAAAAACTTCTTAGTTATGCACTGTATATTCATGTCCTGAGATGGGTAGGAATCAAGAATGCTAAATGTAAAACAGGGAAAGTGTCAGAAGTAAATGTATGCTGGACCTGGTATGCAGGTGTGCGTGTGTACTATCTTTTATATATTATTTGTTTTTACATTGATAGGAGCCCTAGTGATGCAGTGGTTAAGAGCTCAGCTGCTAACCAAAAGTTCGGCAGTTCTAATCCACCAGCCACTCCTTGGAAACCCTATGGGGCACTTCTCCTCTGTCCTATAGGGTCACTTTGAGTTGGAATCAACTTGATGGTAATGGACCTTTCTTCAGTTTTTTAGCCCATTTTAAAAAATGAAATAATAAAATCTTACAGTTGAGAGGATCCTGAGATGATATTCAGCTTCTCTTCCTACCTCTGGCGGAATCCTTCCCTGTAGATCTTCCTGCTTTCTCAGAAGCTGATTTCTCTGCATGAGATGCCCTTTGTTGCCTTCATCTAAATCTTTTCTTTACCCTTGAAAACTCAGCTTGTGGCACCACCTCCAAGAAACCTCCCATGATTTCCCTGAGGGGGAAGATGTCCCTCTTGTATCCACAGAGCACACCGTGTTTGCATGGATCAGTACACTTTCCACTCCAATGTAATCATTTATGCATTTTCCTATTTCCGCTGCTTCTTCATAGGAACTCTGCCTTCTTCATTCACCCTGGTGCTTCCAGTCTGTAGCATGGTGGCTAGAAAAATGTCAACCTCTATATATATACATATATATGTGTGTGTATGTATGTATATGTGTATATGTGTATATATGTATATATAATGACCAAATGAACTAATAAATACATTATCTTTTTTTCTTCTCATCGGTTCATATGTGTATCTGATATATTTTAATAGATGTATCTGGGTTTATGTGCCATTAGAGTTTTGAGAATCTGCATGCTGCTTGGAAGGGTAGGACTTAATTTAAGTAAACTTAACTGATCAGGAAGTGTCTGTGTTGTGCAAGAAAGAGAGAGGTAGTTATTTTTGCAAGGATGGCTTGTTTGCCTCAGCTTATTGATGGTGAGAGGTAACCTAGGTTTCTTTCTGTTTGCTATCTTTATGTGAAACCATGCAGCTCATATCTGCACTATCTTTCTCTCATTAAAGAGTTGTCTTAAGGAAACCACTCAGCAGCTGACAGGAAGTGCCCAAATGAGCCATTGATTTGCAATCATGTTGGCCAATTCCCCGTATTAATGGATTCACCAATTTTTCAGGGCCTTTTAAAGTTCACCTTGCTGTCACAGCATATAGCACTTTAAATGCTAGTTTTGAGGGAAGAATGTCCCTTCATGATGACCCAAGCTGTCTGCCCCCGTGTCACCAAGGTTTAGACTCCAGGATAAGTTAGTGCCTTTCATTCAAATTGGCGCCAAAGGGGCTCAGGGTTAAAAGGTTCACTTCAATGTTTTCTCCAGATAAGTTGTGATGGTAGCAATGTTCTCATCTGAATGGACAGCTGAGGTTTCATATATGTGGAAAGGTTGAACCTGCCCTACCAAATTTCAGGAAGTTCAGCATGATCCATGATGATAATTATTTCATGAATCATGAAAATATAAAATTTATAGCCAAGGAACCTGAGATTGAATTGTGGATTGAATTGTGTCCTCCCAAAATAGTATGGCAGCTAACCAGAAGGTCGGCAGTTGGAATCCACCAGTCACTCCTTGGAAACCATATGGGGCAGTTCTTCTCTGTCCTATAGGGTCACTATGAGCCAGAATTCACTTGATGGCGACATGTATGCCTGTGGATGTAATCCCATTTAGAAATTAGATTTTCTTTGTTATGTTAATGAGACATTATCATTGTAGGTGTGGTTTAAGCCAGTCACCTTTGAGATCTAACAAGAGCAAATTAGTCACAGAAGGGAGCACAGCAAGAGGGAAAGATACAAACCATATGAAGATTGCCAAGGAACCAAGGAACAGAAGGTGGAGCAGAAGTGTATCTATCGCAATTAGATAGCGCCTTATGGCAATTAGGTTTAAATTGTTGAATGATCTCTCACAGATGGTGATGGAAATTGTGATGGGGAATAGAAACTGCTCATTGATACCTGCCCCTAACCCCCTCAAGTGACGCCCAGGGCAGGTGCCATATCTGCCATACTGTAGATACACCTCTGACTGGGAGAAAGCCTTTCCCTTGAGCCAGCACCCTGATTTCAGGCTTCTAAACTGCAAAAATCAATTTCTGTTCATTAAAGCCACCCACTTATGAGGTTTCTGTTATAGCAGCACTAAGAAACTGACACCATCTAATCCTAATTCAGTGGAAACCAAAGCCCAAAGGGATAAGAGAACTTGTCTCTCAGCTAGACATTGGCTGAGGCAAGGTTAAAATCCAAGTCTGATGCCCTTGCCACTTCACTAGAAGCACATCCTTTCTTGTTCTTCCTTCCAGGCTGGCACTGGAGGTTTTTATAACTGGTGGGAATTGGTGAGCAGTCAGGATGCTGAATGGTTGGGGCAATCTTATAAAAGCTGTCTTGGATCTTTATTTCCTTCTCCCTCTATTTTCAAAAGCAGGGAAGCATTGAGCTTAAGTGCTCCTGGAGCCAGTCTTCACTGATTAGAATCCAGGATTCATTGCTTACTAGCTAGATGATTTGGGTAAGTGACTTGATCACTCTGGCTTTCAGTGTCGTCAATAATGAAATGGGATGGTCACAGAATGTCATATATGTGCTATGAATGAATGAAAAGTGAAGCCCAAAAGAATGAGTACCTGCGATAAATTAGTGAAGTTACTTAATCTCTCTGTGCCTCAATGTCTCAATAATAAAATGGGATAGTCATAGAACCTACTTCTTATGGTTTTTTAGAAAGTAAGAGTTCATCAAAGCCAAGTACTTAGAACAGTAACTAACTTGTATCACCAGTTGCCCTCGAGTCAAATCTGACTCATAATGACCCCCTATGTGTCAGAGTAGAATTGTGCTCCATAGGGTTTTCAATGGCTGATTTATTTATTGGAAGTTGATCATCAGGAAGACTTTCCTATGAGCCACATCTGGCTGGACTCAAACCTTCAACCTTTTAGTTAGCTGCTGAGTGCATTAACCATTTGACTACCCAGGGACTCCAGCATATAGCAAGCATTCAGTAAACATCACCTGTTATTATTTATAAGTGCGGGAACAGAATGGAAACTGCTGCCTCTCCATCTATCTCTTCACATTTAGAATTGGAGTGAACTCTTTGTTGCTCTGTGTATTCCTCAGGGCTTCGACTCCATCTCCTTTGTTTCAGTATGATCTTAGGTCCTCTGTTTGTGTTTGATCTGTAAAGAAATAAAGAAAAAATGATATACAGGCTAAGAATATGAATTTGGGAGCCAGTCATTTTTTTTGGAATGACTATACTCAGCATGTGCATTTGTCTGTGTGGTGAGTCTTAGCCCACAGTCACTCTCCATGAGCTTACACAATGCTTTCCATATCAACTCTTGATCCAATGTACATTGCACAGGACCAAGGGACCCAATTTATAGCAAAGGATATGTGACAGTGTATTTATGTCTATGAGATACATTTGTCCTTTCATATATCACACCAACTAGGAACTGTTGATGTAATAGAGCAATGAAATGAGCTGTTGAAGGCACAGCTGCAGTACCAGCTTGGAGACCTTCCCTCTGAGGATGGGGCCCCATCTGCTAGGACATCACGTATATCTTGTATCAGCAACTATTATATAACCCTGTGGCTTCAATATGTAGAATATATAATGGTGAGTATATTTAGAAATGGGAAATTGAGACAGAAATGGAATTTGTTGAATGCTTTAAAAGAGAATTAAATGAAGTATTAACTTGGTTGAATTCTAGCCACAGTGTAGTAACTGTTTAGTCCTGCGTAGATCTATTCTGTAGTCCGCTAGCTGTGACACCCTCTGACTTGTACAAATGTAGGTGTCTCTGCTTAAACAGGTGTGTGCCTGAGAAGGCAGGCAGGCCAGTCTAAGACACATTGATTAAAGTGCCTGACATCTAATAATAGAATTGCAGTTGGGGACAGAGTGTTTTAACTCAATTGTGCCTCAAGACCTAAGGAAGTAGCTTTTATTGATTCTCTCAACTGACGCTTTAAGCTTTAGTAAATGGAAACAAAAAAATTTACCTTTTCTTTTTACCCCTGGATTCCTTCATGATTACTGTTTACTGAATGCCTACTATGTGTTGGGTACTTCACATTCATTAAACTATTAAACCATCTCTTGAGTGCTGCTAATAATATAGATACTGTTTTCCCCATTATATGGGGAAATGGAATATGTAAAAAATGAATTAACTTCCTCAATATTTCACCAATAGTAAATTCTGGGGTGTATAGAATAAACCCAAAAAAAAACCAGACCCATTGCTGTCAAGTCAATTCCAACTCACAGTGACCTTATAGGACAGAGTATAACTGCCCCATAGGGTTTCCAAGGAGCACCTGGTGAATTTGAACTGCCGACCTTTTGCTTAGCAGCCATAGCTGCTGAAGAAAATTAGAACCACTATGCCACCAGGGCCTCCACTGTATATAGAATAGCAAGACCCTACTGAAGACTGCCTATCTCTAATACACTCACCCAAGCTACGTCAAGAGAATAGCCCTGAAGCAATGAGAATTTTTAACCCTAAATTGAACTCTATTGGTTCCCTCTTATATAGGTTTGGTACTATGAACATTTCATAGATGACACTATCACTCCGAAGTATGACCAAAAAACCCTTTGCCATCGAGTGAATTCCAACTCGTAATGACCCTATAGGGCAGAGTAGAACTGTCCCATATAATTTCCAAGGAGTACCTGGTGGATTTGAACTGTGGACCTTTTGGTTAGCAGCCACAGCTCTAACCACTATACCACCACAGTTTCTTGAAGTGTGACAGTGATGACAAAAAAAGCTAATCAATATTGCATATGATACTTACATGAGAGTAGGTGAATTACAGAATTACAATAACGCTTTTGGGGTTTTTGTATCTTTCCCTGCAAGGCTCTTGCAGAAATCATGTAAATTATCATAGGATTTTAGAAATAAAAGGACTTTGGGCAGACAAGTTCAGTGGTTCAAAACATGTTAGAGTAGGATGATTCTTTTTAATGTCAACTCACCAACTTAAGAGAATTTGTATTTTTATTGCATGATCCTATGAAAGTATAAAATAGAATGAATCGACCTAATCCAAGGAGTCATTGAAAACTTTCAAGAGGAAGTGTAATTGAGCTGACACCTGTAATAACAGTAAGAGGTAACCAGGCAAAAGAAGGAAGGAGATGAGGAAGGGAATTTCAAGCAGACAACAGAAGGCTCCCATAAGGAAACTGTGTAAGGCATATATCCAAATAACGGAAAGCACCAAAACAGCTAACGTAGAGAGCTGTAAATGTAAAGCTAAAGAGATGTATTGGGACCTGAACATGCAGGGCTTTTTGGGCCAGGCAAGAGATCTAATTCTTAATCCTAATCAGATGGGAAGACTTTGAAATAATATAAGCATGGAGAGACGAGAATCTGATTTGTATTTCGAAAATATTTGTATGGCTAAGATGCTGAGAATAGAGGTCAATAATGAATGGCCAGCAAGTATACCTCTCGTAACTACAAAGAGGTAAAATATACCAATCATCCCGATGAAAATTTTAATAGTAGTTTTTGCATGTTTAGTGTTTAATCAACTTTATTGAGATGTAATTCACAGAAATTAAAATGCACTCATTTTAAGTGTTGTGACAACACAGTCACCACCACAATCAAGATATAGAACATGTCCGTTGCCCCAAATTTTCCCTAATAATCTGTATTCGATCCCAGATCTTCACCTTGCCTTAAGGGAACCAATCATCTTTTTGCCATTATAGTCTACTTTTGTCTATTCTAGAACGTCACGTATGGAACCACACTGATGTACTCTTTTGAATGTTGCTTCCTCTGCACAGTATAACTTTTTGAATATAATTCATGTTGTTGCATATATCTGTACTTTGTTTTAATTTCTAAGTATTATTGCATGGTATGGGCATCCTACAATTTGTTTATCAACTCTTAGGGTTGTTTCCAGTTGTGGGCTATGGTGAATATAGCTCATATGAACATTCAGATATAATTATTTTTGTGAACATGTGTTTTTATTTCTCTTAAATAAATATCTAAAAGTAAAAATGCTGGGTCTTCTGGTAAATTTATGCATAATTTATAAGAAATAGCCAAACTGTTTTCTATATTCTTAATTCATTATACATTCCTACTAGCTATGCATGAGAGCTCCAGGTTCTCGATATGCTCCCAATTCTTGGTATTGCCAATCTTTTTTTTGTTTTGTTTTGTTTTAGCCATTTAAGTGTGTGTGATGTATTTAATTGTGGTTTTATTATGCATTTCCTTGATAATTAATGATGTTCAATATTTTTACATGTGTTAACTGACCTTTTGTATAACTTCTTTTGTGTAGTTTGCCAATTTCCTTAATTGAGTTTTTTTTCATCTTATTATTGAGTAGTAAGAGTTCTTTGTATATTCTGGGTAGAACACTTTGTCAAATATATGGATTGCAAATATTTTCTTCCCAGTTTATAGAATTTTTTTCATTTTCTTACAGTTGTTTTTCAAAGAGAAGATTTCTATAAAGTTTAATTTATCAATATTATCTTTTTTGCTCTATGATCATTAAGGTTGTGTGTCAGTTTGCCTGGGCCATGATTCTTGGTGGTTTGGCAGTTGTGATGTGGTTTGGCAGTTGTGATATAGTTTGGCAGTCATATAATGATGTAATTACCTCCATGATGAGATCTGATATAATGTGATCACCTCCATGATGGGATCTGCTATGAGAAGCCAGTCAGCTGAAAGGGTGTTTTCTGGGAGTGTGGCCTGCATCCAATATAGGTGGAGTTTCTGGCAAGGCTCTGAAATTTTTGCTCGCTCTGGATCCTGCAGTTGGCTCCTGTTCCTCTGACGCCTTCAAACTGAATATACCAGGAACTGCCAAAAGATCAAGCAAATCTGTCTTGGAAGAAGTACAACCAGAATGCTCCTTGGAAGCAAGAATGGTAAAACTTTATCTCACATGCTTTGGACATGTTATCAGGTGAGATCAGTCCCTGGAAAATGATATCATGCCTGGTAAAGTAGAGGGTCAGCGAAAAAGAGGAAGACCCTCAACAAGATGGATTGACACAGTGGCTGCAACAGTGGGCCCAAGCATAACAACAATTGTAAGGATGGAGCAGGACCAGGTATTGTTTCATTCTGTTGTACATAGGATCACTGTGAGTTGGAACTGACTCGATGGCACCTACCAACAACAACAAGAAGACATCTTTAGCTACTTCAAGGCCACTCATCTTTCCTCTATTTTCTTCTAGAAATTTAAAAATTTTAGCCTTCACATTTAGGTTTATGATCCATTTGGCTTAATTTTTATGAATAATATAAAGGGTTAAACATCTTTTTTTTTCTATATGAATACCTAGATTTTTGAACATTAATTGTTGAAAAGACAATACCAATTGAAGTCACTTTGGCATATTTGTCCAAAATCATTTGACCAAATGAGTGTGAGTCTGTTTCTTTACTCTCTACTCTATTTAATTGATAACGTATAACTATATGTATGCAAAACTGCACTGTCTTGATTATTACAGTTTTATATTAAGTCTTGGAGTCAAGTAGTGTAAGTTATTAAAAAAAAATTATCTCTGCTAGGTCCCTTTGTATTACCATATAAACTTTAGAATTAACTTACCTATTTCTGTTTTTTAAAAATCTCAGAATAATTGTAATTGTTATTGCATTAAATCTGTAGGCCAATTTGGTAAGAATTGACATCTTATTAATATCGAGTCTTAAAATCCATGTACATGAACGTACATTCTTTTTATTATAGGTCATTTTCAATTACTCTCAGCAATATTTTGTAACTTTTGATGCACACGTCTTGCACATATTTGCAAGTATTTCATGTATTTGGATATCATAATTGGTATTTTTTTAGATATAATTTACATGCAGTATAATCCACCCTTTTTGTACAACTCTATCAGTTTTGATAAAAACATACAGTAATGTAGTAACTACCACAATCAAGATAAATAATAATTCCTTTACTTCCTAGCGGCATAGTGGTTAAGAGCTACAGCTGCTAACCATAAAGGCTGGCAATTTGGATCCACCAGGCACTCCTTGGAAACCGTATGGGTCAGTTCTACTCTTCCTACAGGGTCACTATGAGTCAGATCGACTCAATGGTAATGGGTTTGATCTTTGGTTTATCACCCCCTAAAACTCTCCCATGTCCTTGGTATCAACCCTTTTCTCTACCTATAGAACCTGGAAACAAGTGATCTGTTTTCTGTACCTGTAAGTTTGCCTTTTCCATAGTGCCATATGAATGAAATAACATGACATGTAGCCTTGTGATTCTGGATTCTTTCATTTGGCATAATACATTTGAGATTCACCTGTGCTGAGTGTATCAGTAGCTCATTCTGTATTTATTGCTGAATGGTATACATCTATGGATGTATACCACAATGTGTGTATCAATTTACCAGTTGAAGAACTTTTGAGATAGTCCCAGTTTTTGATGATTATAGATAAAGCCACAATAAATATTCACATACAGATTTTTGTGTGAATATACATTTTCTCTTGGGAAAATATTTAGCAGTTAGATTGCTGGGTCATATGGAAGTATATATTTAATTTTATTTAAAAAATTGCCAAACTTTTTGAAAATAGCTATAGCTTTTTGCATTCCCACCAGCAATGCTCAGGAGTTATAGTTACTCCTAGTCCACGTATCTATATGTCATTTAAAAATATTTCATATGTCATTTAAAAATATTTATCCATTCTAGTATGTAATTTTATTTCTTTGTAGTTTTTAATTTTGATTTTCTTAGTGGCTCATGGTATTTTCTCCCATGTGCTTATTTGATTTCCAAACATCTTTTTATGATGAAGTATGTGAGCATGGCACAGGACCAGACGTGTTTAGTTCTGTTGTATATAGGGTCACTGTGAGTCAGAACTGACTCGATGGAACCTGACAACATTTCAAATTTTTCCCCACTTTACATTAGGTTTTTTGTTTTCTTCTTTTTTTAATATATATCTGCCATGTAGTGTACTTCAATTTTGTTAACATTTGGCAATTCTAGTTCCTTCGCTTTCCACTATAAAATTTAGCACCAGACTGGATTTCTACAGGAAAAAAAAAATTACTGGAATTATTTTATTGAGTTCGCAATTAACATGTAAATTAACTTGAAGAGATTTGACATCTTACAAATGTTTCATAGTTATCAGCATAAAGATCCTACAGATCCTACACGTATTTTGTTACATTTATATCTAAGTATTTTTAGTGTTTTTGTAAATGGTATTTTATATTTTAACTTCCCATTGTTTACTGCTACTATATGGAAGTACAATTTTATTTTGTGTATTGGCCTCGTACCCTGCAAACTTATTTCTCATTATTTTATTAGCTTTTTTGTAAATTTATTGATATTTTTCTTATGTAAACAATTATGTGGCCTGCAAGTAGATACTATTTTATTTGCCTGTCTTACTAATTGAGAAATCCAGCACAATGTTTGGTTTGCTCCCAAGAGTAGGGGAAAATATTCAGTTTCTTAGCAGCAGACATGAGGTTAACCCATTGCCCTCTAGTTGATTCTGACTCATAGTGGCCCTATAGAACAGAGTCGAACTGCCCCATAGGGCTTCCAAGGAGCATCTAATAGATTCAAACTGCCGACCTTTTGTTTAGTAGCCAAACTCTTAACCACTGGGGTTTTTTAGAAGATGCCCATTATCAGGTTGAAGGGTTTCTCTTCTATTCCTAGAGTGCTAGGAATTTTTATCATGACTGGATATTTAATTCTGAAAAAAGGCATTTTCTGCATCTATTGATAATTGCTTTTCAAATCCTTTAATCGGTTCATATGGTGAATTACACTGAGTTGCTTTCAAATTTGAATCAACCTTGCATTCCCAAATTAAACCCTACTTGTTAATTATAATGGGCTCATCAAAAACAAAAACAAAAACATTGCCGGGGAGTCAATTCTGACTCAGAGACCCTATAGGACAGAGTAGAACTGCCCACACAGGAAAAAGTAACAATAAGAACAAAAAATAAACACATCTAAACACATTACATTTAAAATATTGAAAGCCAAAGAAAATTATAAAACTTTAATGAGAACAACAGAGAGAAAAAAATTCACATTACATACAGAAGAACAAAGATAACCACTACAAGAAACTTCCTCTCAGAAGCTAAGCCAGAAGATAATGAAGTGGCATCATAAAAGTATTAAAAAAAAAAAAAAAAACTCTTAATCAGAATTATATATCCTGTAAAATAGCTCTTAAAAATGAAGCACATATAAATAGTTTTCTTTACAAAAAAAAAAAAGATTTATTACTACCAGTCCTGAACCGTAAGAAATATTAAAGGAAGTTCTTCAGGCAAAGGGAATACAACACCCCCCAAAAACTCGTATCTGCACACAAATGTGTTTTTTCTGTGTTTTTCATGTCTTATTGATGCCTACAAAGAAGACCAGTTAAATATGACTGTTATTCAAATTTACACACCAACCACTAATGCCAAAGGTGAGAAAATCGATTTTACCAACTTCTGTAGTCTGAAATTGATCAAATATGCAATCAAGATGCATTGATAATTATTGCTGATTGGAATGCAAAATTTGGAAACAAGAAGGATCTGTAGTTGGAAAATATGCCCTTGGCAATAGAAACGTTAGAGATCGCATGATAGAATTTTGCAGGACCAACCACTTCTTCATTGCAAACAACTTTTTTAAACAACATATACAATGATTATACACATGGATCTCACTGGATGGAAAACACAGAAATCAAATTGATTACACCTGTGGAAAGAGAAAATATCATTAGTCAGAAAAAGGCTAGTGGACAACTACAGAAAAGACCATCAATTGCTCAAATGTAAGTTCAAGTTGAAGGTGAAAGAAAATTAAAACAAGTCTGTGAGAGCCAAGATACTACCTTGAGTATATCCCATCTGAGACCATTTCAAGAATATATCTGAAGTACTGAACACTAATGACTGAAGACCAGGCGAGATGTGGGACAACATAAGGGACATCATACATGAAGAAGCAAGAATTCATTAAAAAGACAAGAAAGAAAGAAAAAACAAAAATGGATGTTGGAAGGGAATCTGAAACTTGCTGTTGAGTGTAGAATAGCCAAAGTGAATGGAAGAAATGATGAAGTAAAAGAGCTGAGCATAAGATTTCAGAGGGCAGCTGAGAAGACTAAAGGATTAAAATGAAAAGTGGAAAGATTTGGAGTTAGAAAATGAAAAGGGAAGAATATACTCAGCATTTCTCAAACTTAACTGAAGAAAAAATTCAAGTCTCGAGTTGCAATTTTAAAGAATTTTATGGGCAAAATATCGAGCAATTCAGGAATCATCAAAAGAATTTGGAAATAATAGGCAAAATCACTATACTAAAAAGAATTGGTCAATGTTCAACCATTTAAAGAGGTAGCATATGATCAAGAACCAAGGTATTGAAGGAAGAAGTCCAAGTTGCACTGGAGACATTGGCAAAAAACAAGGCTCCAGGAATTGACAGAATACCAATTGAGATGTTTCAACAAATGGATGCAGTGCCAGAGGTGCTCACTCATCTATGCCAAGAAATTTGGACAACAGCTACCTGGCCAACCAACTAGAAAAAAAAAAAAAAAAGAAGAGTTCCATAATTGTGCCCATTCCAAAGAAAAGTGATCCAACAGAATGTGGAAATTATCAAACAATATCATTAATATCACATGTAAGTAAAATTTTGTTGAAGATAATTCAAAAACTGTTGCAGCAGTACATTGACAGGGAAGTTCCAGAAATTCAAGGTGGGTTCAGAAGAGACTTTGGAATAAGTATATCATCGCTAACGTCAGGTGGATCTTGGCTGAAAGCAGAGAATACCAGAAAGATGTTCATCTCTGCTTTATTGGCTCTTCAAAGGCATTCGACTGTGTGGACATAACAAATTATGGATAACTTGGCAAAGAATGGGAGTTCCAAAACACTTAATTGTGCTCATACTGAACCTGTACATAGACCAATCAGCAGTCATTTGAACAGAACAAGGGTATAGATACTAAAAAAAAAAAAAAAATAGATACTGCAAGGTTTAAAATCAGGAAAGGTGTGCATCAGGGCTGTATCCTTTCACCATACTTCCTCATTCTGTATCCTGAGCAAATAGTCTGAGAAGGTGCACTATATGAAAAAGAATGGGGCATCTGGATTGGAGGAAGACTTATTAACAACCTATGATACGCAGGTGACACAACCTTGCTTGATGAAAAGGAAACTGACTTGAAGAACTTACTGATGAAGATCAAAGACTACAGCCTTCAGTATGGATTATACCTCAACATAAAGAAAACAAAAATCCTCATAACTGGAATAAGTAACATCATGATAAATCGAGAAAAGTTTGAAGATGTCAAGGATTTCATTTTACTTGGATCCACATTCAATGCCTATGGAAGCAGCAATTGATAAATCAAAGGATGTATTGCATTGGGCAAATCTGCTGCAAAAGACCTCTTTAAACTGTTGAAAAGCAAAGATGTCATTTTGAAGACCCAAGCCATGATTTTTTCAATCTTCTCATATTCATGGGAAATTTTGACAATGAATAAGGAAGGCTGAAGAAGAATTGATGTATTTGAATTGTGTTACTGGTGAAGAATATTAAATATACCATGGACTGCCAGAAGAATGAACAAGTGTATCTTGGAAGAAGTACAATCAGAGTGCTCCTTGGAAGTGATGATGGCAAGACTTCATCTCACATATCTTGGACATGTTATCAGGTGGGACCAGTCTCTGAAGGACATCAGGACATTATGCTTGGTAAAGAATCAGCAAAAAAGAGGAAGACCATCAATGAGATGGATTGACAGTGCCTGTGACAATGGGCTCAAACTTAGCAATGATCATAAGGATGGTGCATGACAAGGCAGTGTTTCGTTCTGTTGCATATGGGGTCGCTATGAGTTGAAATCAACTCGAAGACACCTAATAACAACAACATTATTGAGTTGTAAGAGTTCTTTATATATTCTAGATAAACACTTTGTCATGCATACACACACACATTACATATATTACATGTGATGTACATATGCTACACCTGTACAATATGCATTATATAACATATATATTTTTAGATAGTATGTGTTATACATACATAAACATATAATTTAAATACATACAAAAAATAGTGTTTATGTAAGAGGAAGGGAAATACAATTTTCACAATTGATACAAAAATACAAATACTACTTCACATAATGAATGAATGAACAGCACATGTTATAGTTTATACTTTTTCATTAAAAGAAGACTAAAACTGTATAAATCCCTTAAAAAGAGGAAAAGTAAAGAAATCTGAGAAGCTGTACTATATGAAAAAGAACGGGGCATCTGGATTGGAGGAAGTCTTACTAACGACCTGTGATAAGGAAGTGACACAACCTTGCTTGCTGAAAGGGAAACTGACTTGAAGCACTTACTGATGAAGATCAAAGTCTACAGCCTTCAGTATGGATTATATGTCAACATAAAGAAAACAAAAATCATCATAACTGGAATAAGCAACATCACAATAAATGGAGAAAACGTTGAAGAAAAGAATAATAATAAATTCATAGTAAACAAAGGATATAAAAGAACAGAGAGGGCTTATATAATACAGTTTATTGAAACAGAGCAATATTTGCATTACATATGAAAGGACCAAATAATATTATTAAAAGACAAAGAATATTAGACCAGATTTAAAATCATAAAAGAACAAATAAAGAAAAAATTATAATCCAATAATATGGTGCTATTACAAGAAAAATCTCAAATAAAAAGATAAATTTTAAAAAGGAAAAGTAAAAATATATATGTAAACTAAAGAAACTCCCTGCCGTCATGTCAATTCTGACTCAGAGACCCTGTAGGACAAAGGAGAGGTGCCCCATAGGGTTTCCAAGGCTGTAATCTTTACGGAAACAAACTGCCATATATTCTCCCGTGGAGCAGCTGGTGGGTTTATACCACTGACATTTCATTTAGCACTCTATTGGTTTAACCACTATTATCCAAATCAATACTGTTGAAACTATATTAAAGTCATACAAAATAGACTTTAAAACAAAAACATTATTGGAAGTAAATACGGTGACATCATAATGATAAAAGATTCAGTTCATTGGAAATTTGTAACAATTCTATAAACATGGCTTTTAAATATAAGCACAGAAGAAAATAACAAAACTAACAATGAGACGTAAATCTACAACCACACAATAATGGATAGCAGAATTGATAGAAGCACAGTAAAGATTCAGATGTAACTGCCTGATTATAAATATACACAGAACTCAAAAATTGCAGTCTTTTCAAGGATACATGGAACTTTTTTGACGAACCATCTGCAGGGCCTTTAAAGCAAATCTCAACTCATTTCAAAGAATTGATATTGTCTGACAATAGCAAATTCACCTAGGTAGCATTCTTTTAAAAAATGCATATGGCTATATATTTCCATATATTGGAAATACATATACATAATTTCTGTATGTGTGTATGCACAAATACACACACACACATATATAGAGAATAGTTCAAAATAAAATGAAAAGTGTCATATTTATCTTTCCATCTATCTATACCTCTAAATAAATACCTTGTGGAACAAAGAAAAATTTGGATGTGAATGAAAATAATTTACAACCAAGTGATATTTAAAATGTCACCTATCAAATTTGTGGGATACAATTAAGTCTAAAAATTTTAAAATGAAATATGAACAAAAAAAAAGTTTGTAGTGAGGGTCAATATATCTGAAAATTTGTTCTTTGAAAAGAGTAATATAACTGATAACCCTCTCGCAAGATTAATCAAGGCATGATTGAGATGTAAAGAAAGAGAACAAATAATAAAATAATACATTAAATGAAAAATGGGGCTTACCTCATATCCCGTGAACATTTAAAAGATAATCAGTAGATATCACGAATAATGTTTTGCCAAATAAATGTAGCAAATAAATAATGAAACTTGACCATTTGCAAACTCAGTTCTAAACAGACTAAACAACTAAACGTGAAAGATACAGCTAAAGTATTTAAACGTCAACAGAGAAAAATATCATGATCTTAGGGTAGGGAAAATATTCTTTACCAGGATGCAAAACTCACTAATCATAAAGAAAAGGCTTGATAATTAAACCACAATTAATTTAAGAACCGTAGTTCATCAAAAATCACCTTTCAAAGAGCGAAATGTATTCTGCAAAGAGGTATTTCCAATGCATACCAATGAAACCTTGTATTCGGTTTTGCTGAGCAAAACTACAGATACAAAATAATTCCTATTGAATGATTTACTTAAAATTCAATGAGGATAACTAAATTACAGTCTTTAAGGGTACATGCATATGTTGTAACAATAAAAAGAGCAAGAAATTCATCACTTTAGATGTCAACATAGTCATGACGGTTAGTGCAGTAGCAAGGGTTTGTGATCGAGAAGGGGCTGAGGGGGAGATGTTCAGTGTCTTGACCTGACCCTTGGTTATATGGACATCCTCTTTATAATAATATGATATGCTGTATATTAATTTATTCAGTGTATTATATACTTCATAATTTTAAATTTTTATTTATATTAAAAAATAAAGTATATATAGGAAGGCCAGTAAGGAGGCCATAGCAATTCATTAAGGAAGCGAAGATGGTTAATTAAGAGGATTTGAAGTAAAAGGATTTAAGAGACACTTAGGTATAGAGGGGGTAAGGAATGGAGGGATTAAATTAAATTACTCTTTTAACAGTCCCAGAGACTAACATTTATAGAGTGCTACTTTACGTATTTGGTTTGATTGCTTTTTCCATACGGGTACTAATATAGCCTGTTGTTAGCTGCCACTGAATCAGCTCCAACTCATGGCGACCTCATGTATAACAGAAAAAAACATTGCCTGGTCCTGTGCCGTCTTTAAGATCATCGGTATGTTTGAGTCCATCGTTGTGGCTATTGTATAGTGCCTTTCAACCTGACGGGTTCATCTCCCAGCACTGTATCGGACAATGTTTTGCTGTTACCTGTAAGGCTTTCATTGGCTGATTTCAGAAGTAAGTCACTGGTCCTTTCTTCCTAGTTTGTCTTAGTCTGGAAACTCCAGTGAAAGTCATCCACCGTAGGTGACCCTGCTGGTATTTGTAATACCAGCGCCATAGCTTCTAGCTTCATAGAAACATGTAAGCCACCATAGTATGGCAAACTGACTAACAGGTGGTGATCCAACTTATCCTAGCATCATTTATTAAGAAAAGTTAAAACTTCACAATAACCCTGTTGTAGTTTTTAGGTGCCATCAAGTCGGTTCTGACTCACAGTACTGCAGAACGAAACACTGCCCAGTACTGCTCCATGCTCAGGATCGTTGTTATAACTCAAGCCCGTTGTTGCAGCCACTGTGTCAGTCCATCTCTTTGAGGGCCTTTCTTTTTTTCACTGACCCTTTACCAAGCATGATGCCCTTCTCCAGCGACTGGTCCCTCCTGACAACATGTTCAAAGTATGTGAGCCATAGTCTCGCCATCCTTGCTTCTAAGGAGCATTCTGGCTGTACTTCTTCCAAGACAGATTTGTTGGTTCTTTTGGCAGTCCATGGTATATTCAATATTCTTCTCCAACACCACAACTCAAAGGTGTCAATTCTTGTTTGTTCTCCCTTATTCATTGTCCAGCTTTTGCATGCATGTTATGGGACTGAAAATACCACAGTTTGTGTCAGGCACACCTTAGTCTTCAAGGTGACATCTTTGCTTTTCAAAATTTTAAAGAGGTCTTTTGCAGCAGATTTGCCCAATGAAATGTATCTTTTGATTTCTTGGCTGCTGCTTCCATGGGTGTTGATCGTGGAACCAAGTAAAATGAAATCCTTGACAACTTCAATCTTTTCCTGATTTGTCGTGATGTTGCTTACTGGTCCAGTTGTGAGGATTTTTGTTTTCCTTATGTTGAGGTGTAATCCATACTGAAGGCCGTGGTCTTTGATCTTATCAGTAAGTGCTTCAAAAGTCCTCTTCCCTTTCAGCAAGCAAGGTTGTATCATCTGCATAACGCAGGTTGTTAATGAGTCTTACTCCAATCCTGATGCCTCATTCTTTTTCATTTAGCCCAGCTTTGTGGATTATTTGCTCAGCATACAGATTGAATAGGTGTAATGAAAGGATACAACCCTGACGCACACCTTTCCTGACTTTAAACCAAGCAGTATCCCCTTGTTCTGTTAAAAAAAAAAAAAAACTGCTTCGATCTATGTAAAGGTTCCTCATGAGCACAATTAAGTGGAATTCCCATTCTTCCCAATGTTACCCATAATTTGTTATGATTCACACAGTCAAATGTCTTTGCATAGTCAGTAAACACAGGTACACATCTTTTGGGTACCCTCTGCTTTCAGGCAGGATCCATCTGACATCAGCAATGATACCCTTGGTTCCACGTCCTCTTCTGAATCCTCCCTGAATTTCTGGCAGTTCCCTGTCGATATACTGCTGCACTGCTTTTTAATGATCTTCAGCAAAATTTTACTTGTGTGTGATATTAATGATATTGTTCAAAAATTTCTGCATTTAGTTGGATCATCTTTCTTGGGAATAGGAATAAATATGAATCTCTTCTGGTCAGTTGGTCAGGTAGCTGTCTTCCAAATTTCTTGGCATAGGCGAGTGAGCACTTCAAGAGCTGCAATTTGAGACTTGAATTTTTTCTTCAGTTCTTTCAGCTTGAGAAATACCAAGTATGTTCTTCCCTTTTGGTTTTCTATCTCCAACTCTTTGCACATGTCATTATAATACTTTACTTTGTCTTCTGGAGCCGCCCTTTGAAATCTTTTGTTCAGTTCTTTTATTTCATCATTTCTTCCATTTGCTTTAGCTACTCGACATTCAAGAGCAAGTTTGAGTCTCTTCTGACAAACATTTAGGTCTTTTCTTTCTTTCCTATCCTTTTAATGACCTCTTATTTTCTTCATTGATGATGTTCCTGATGTCATTCCACAACTCGCCTGGCCTTCAGTCATCAGTGCTCAACGTGTCAAATCTATTCTTGAGATGGTCTCTAAATTCAGGTGGGATATACTCCAGATTGTACTTTGGCTCTTATCGACTTGTTCTAATTTTCTTCAGTGTCAACTTGAACTTTCATGTAAACAGTTGATGGTTTGTTCCACAGTTGCCCCCTGGCCTTCTGACTGATGATATTGATCTTTTCCATCCTCTCTTTCCACAGATGTAGTCGATTTAATTCTTGTGTATTCCATCTGGTGAGGTCCATGTGTATCGTTGCTGTTTATGTTGGTGAAAAAAGGTATTTACAATGAAGAAGTCATTGGTCTTGAGAAATTCTATCATGTGATCTCTGGCATCATTTCTATCACCAAGGCTATATTTTCCAACTACCAATCCTTCTTTTGATTTCAGCTTCCACATTCCAATCATCAGTATATCAATGCATACTGATGGCATGTTCAATCAATTTCAGACTGCAGAAGCTGATAAAAATCTTCAGTTTCTTCATCTTTGGCCTTAGTGGTTGGTGCGTAAATTTGAATAATAGTCATAATAACTGGTCTTCCTTGGAGAAATATGAATATTATCACTGACAGCATTTTATTTTAGGATAGATCTTGAAATGTTCTCTTTGACGATGAATGCAATGCCATTCCTCTTCAACTTGTCATTCCCAGCATAGTAGACTGTATGATTGTCCAATTCAAAATGACCAATACCAATCTATTTCAGCTCACTAATGGCTGGGATGTCAATGTCTATGTGTTCCATTTCATTTTTGATGATTTCCAATTTTCCTAGATTCATACTTCGTACATTCTGTGTGAGATTAATATATATTTGCAGTTGTTTCTTCTCATTTTGAGTTGTACTACATCAGCAAATGAAGGTCCTGAAAGCTTGACTCCATCCATGTCATTAAAGCCAACTCTACTTTGAGGAGGCAGCTCTTCCCCAGTCATCTTTTGAGTGCCTTCCAACTTGGGGGGCTCATCTTCCAGCACTATATGAGACAATGTTCCACTGCTATTCATAAGGTTTTCACTGGCTCATTCTTTTCAGAAGTAGACTGTTGGGTCCTTCTTCCTAGTCTGTCTTTTTCTGGAAGCTCAGCTGAAACCTGTCCTACATGGGTGACCCTGCTGGTATCTGAATACTGGCGGCATAGCTTCCAGCATCACAGCAACACACAAGCCCCCACAGTACAACAAACTGACAGACACATGGGGGAGAATAACACTATGGGGTAGGATTTATTATTTCCTCATATTTCAAGTAAAGGAACTTTGGCAGAGAGTGGTTAAGCAACTTTCAAAAGAATAGGACATTGCCAACAACACACACGAAAAGGCATCAAAATGACAGCACTAAAAACTTATTTATCTATAATTACACTGAATGTAAATGGACTAAATGCACCAATAAAGAGACAGAGAGTCACGGACTGGATAAAAAAACACGATCCATCTATATGCTGCCTACAAGAGACACACCTTAGACTGAGAGACACAAACAAACTAAAACTCAAAGGATGGAAAAAAATATATCAAGCAAACAATAAGCAAAAAAGAAGAGGAGTAGCAATATTAATTTCTGACAAAATAGACTTTAGACTTAAATCCACCACAAAGGATAAAGAAGGACACTATATAATGATAAAAGGGACAATTGATCAGGAAGACATAACCATATTAAATATTTATGCACCCAATGACAGGGCTGCAAGATACATAAAACAAATTTTAACAGAATTGAAAAGTGAGATAGACACCTCCACAATTATAGTAGGAGACTTCAACACACCACTTTTGGAGAAGGACAGGACATCCAGTAAGAAGCTCAATAGAGACACGGAAGACCTACTTACAACAATCAACCAACTTGACCTCATTGATTTATACAGAACTCTCCACCCAACTGCTGCAAAATATACTTTTTTTTCTAGCGCACATGGAACATTCTCTATAATAGACCACATATTAGGTCATAAAACAAACCTTTGCAGAGTCCAAAACATCGAAATATTACAAAGCGTCTTCTCAGACCACAAGGCAATAAAACTAGAAATCAATAACAGAAAAACTAGGGAAAAGAAATCAAATACTTGGAAAATGAACAATACCCTCCTGAAAAAAGACTGGGTTATAGAAGACATCAAGGAGGGAATAAGGAAATTCATAGAATGCAACGAGAATGAAAATACTTCCTATCAAAACCTCTGGGACACAGCAAAAGCAGTGCTCAGAGGCCAATTTATATCGATAAATGCACACATACAAAAAGAAGAAAGAGCCAAAAGCAGAGAACTGTCCCTACAACTTGAACAAATAGAAAGTGAGCAACAAAAGAACCCATCAGGCACCAGAAGAAAACAAATAATAAAAATGAGAGCTGAACTAAATGAATTAGAGAACAGAAAAACAATTGAAAGAATTAACAAAGCCAAAAGCTGGTTCTTTGAAAAAATTAACAAAATTGATAAACCATTGGCTAGACTGACTAAAGAAAAACAGGAAAGGAAACAAATAACCCGAATAAGAAACGAGAAGGACCACATCACAACAGAACCAAATGAAATTAAAAGAATCATTTCAGATTACTACGAAAAATTGTACTCTAACAAATTTGCAAACCTAGAAGAAATGGATGAATTCCTGGAAAAACACTACCTACCTAAACTAACACATTCAGAAGTAGAACAACTAAATAGACCCATAACAAAAAAAGAGATTGAAACGGTAATCAAAAAACTTCCAACAAAAAAAAGCCCTGGCCCGGACGGCTTTACTGCAGAGTTCTACCAAACTTTCAGAGAAGACTTAACACCACTACTACTGAAGGTATTTCAAAGCATAGAAAATGACGGAATACTACCCAACTCATTCTATGAAGCCACCATCTCCCTGATACCAAAATCAGGTAAAGACATTACAAAAAAAGAAAATTATAGACCTATATCCCTCATGAACATAGATGCAAAAATCCTCAACAAAATTCTAGCCAATAGAATCCAACAACACATCAAAAAAATAATTCACCCTGATCAAGTGGGATTTATACCGGGTATGCAAGGCTGGTTTAATATCAGAAAAACCATTAATGTAACCCATCACATAAATAAAACAAAAGATAAAAACCACATGATCTTATCAATTGATGCAGAAAAGGCATTTGACAAAGTCCAACACCCATTTATGATAAAAACTCTTACCTAAATAGGAATTGAAGGAAAATTCCTCAACATAATAAAGGGCATCTATGCAGAGCCAACAGCCAATATCACTCTAAATGGAGAGAACCTGAAAGCATTTCCCTTGAGAATGGGAACCAGACAAGGATGCCCTTTATCACCGCTCTTATTCAACATCGTACTTGAAGTCCTAGCCAGGGCAATTAGGCTAGACAAAGAAATAAAGGGTATCCGGATTGGCAAGGAGGAAGTAAAGTTATCACTATTTGCAGATGACATGATCTTATACACAGAAAACCCTAAGGAATCCTCCAGAAAACTACTGAAACTAATAGAAGAGTTTGGCAGAGTCTCAGGTTATAAAATAAACATACAAAAATCACTTGGATTCCTCAACATCAACAAAAAGGACAGCAAAGAGGAAATAACCAAATCAATACCATTCACAGTAGCCCCCAAGAAGATAAAATACTTAGGAATAAATCTTACCAAGGATGTAAAAGACCTGTACAAAGAAAACTACAAAGCTCTACTACAAGAAATTCAAAAGGACATACTTAAGTGGAAGAACATACCTTGCTCATGGATAGGAAGACTTAACATAGTAAAAATGTCTATTCTACCAAAAGCCATCTATACATATAACACACTTCTGATCCAAATTCCAATGTCATATTTTAAGGGGATAGAGAAACAAATCACCAATTTCATATGGAAGGGAAAGAAGCCCCGGATAAGCAAAGCATTACTGAAAAAGAAGAAGAAAGTGGGAGGCCTCACTCTACCTGATTTCAGAACCTATTATACAGCCACAGTAGTCAAAACAGCCTGGTACTAGTACAACAACAGGCACATAGACCAATGGAACAGAATTGAGAACCCAGATATAAATCCATCCACGTATGAGCAGCTGATATTTGACAAAGGACCAGTGTCAGTCAATTGGGGAAATGATAGTCTTTTTAACAAATGGTGCTGGCACAACTGGGTATCCATTTGCAAAAAAGTGAAACAGGACCCATACCTCACACCATGCACAAAAACTAACTCCAAGTGGATCAAAGACCTAAACATAAAGACTAAAATGATAAAAATCATGGAAGAAAAAATAGGGACAACCCTAGGAGCCCTAATACAAGGCATAAACAGAATACAAAACATTACCAAAAATGACGAAGAGAAACCAGATAACTGGGAGCTCCTAAAAATCAAACACCTATGCTCATCTAAAGACTTCACCAAAAGAGTAAAAAGATCACCTACAGACTGGGAAAGAATTTTCAGCTATGACATCTCTGACCAGCGCCTGATCTCTAAAATCTACATGATTCTGTCAAAACTCAACCACAAAAAGACAAACAACCCAATCAAGAAGTGGGCAAAGGATATGAACACACATTTCACTAAAGAAGATATTCAGGCAGCCAACAGATACATGAGAAAATGCTCTCGATCATTAGCCATTAGAGAAATGCAAATTAAAACTACGATGAGATTCCATCTCACACCAACAAGGCTGGCATTAATCCAAAAAACACAAAATAATAAATGTTGGAGAGGCTACGGAGAGATTGGAACTCTTATACACTGCTGGTGGGAATGTAAAATGGTACAACCACTTTGGAAATCTATCTGGCGTTATCTTAAACAGTTAGAAATAGAACTACCATACAACCCAGAAATCCCACTCCTGGGAATATACCCTAGAGATACAAGAGCCTTCACACAAACAGATATATGCACACCCATGTTTATTGCAGCTCTGTTTACAGTAGCAAAAAGCTGGAAGCAACCAAGGTGTCCATCAACGGATGAATGGGTAAATAAATTGTGGTATATTCACACAATGGAATACTACGCATCGATAAAGAACAGTGACGAATCTGTGAAACATTTCATAACATGGAGGAACCTGGAAGGCATTGTGCTGAGCAAAATTAGTCAGAGGCAAAAGGACAAATATTGTATAAGACCACTATTATAAGATCTTGAGAAATAGTAAAAACTGAGAAGAACACATACTTTTGTGGTTACGAAGGGGGGAGGGAGGGAGGGAGGGAGGGAGGGAGGGAGGGAGAGGGTTTTTTATTGATTAATCAGTAGATAAGAACTGCTTTGGTGAAGGGAAAGACAACACTCAATACATGGAAGGTCAGCTCGATAGGACTGGACCAAAAGCAAAGAAGTTTCGGGGATAAAATGAATGCTTCAAAGGTCAGCGGAGCAGGGGCGGGGGTCTGGGGACCATGGTTTGAGGGGACTTCTAAGTCAATTGGCAAAATAATTCTAGTATGAAGACATTCTGCATCCCACTTTGAAATGTGGCGTCTGGGGTCTTAAATGCTAACAAGCGGCCATCTAAGATGCATCAATTGGTCTCAACCCACCTGGAGCAAAGGAAAATGAAGAACACCAAGGTCACACGACAACTAAGAGCCCAAGAGACAGAAAAGGCCACATGAACCAGAGACCTACATCATCCTGAGACCAGAAGAACTAGTTGGTGCCTGGCCACAATTGATGACTGCCCTGACAGGGAGCACAACAGAGAACTCCTGAGGGAGCGGGAGATCAGTGGGATGCAGACCCCAAATTCTCATAAAAAGACCAGACTTAATGGTCTGACTGAGACTAGAGGAATCCCGGCGGCCCTGCTCCCCAGACCTTCTGTTGGCACAGGACGGGAACCATCCCCGAAGACAACTCATCAGACATGAAAGGGACTGGTCAGCGGGTGGGAGAGAGATGCTGATGAAGAGTGAGCTAATTATATCAGGTGGTCACTTGAGAGTGTGATGGCAACTCTTGTCTGGAGGGGGGATGGGAGGATAGAGAGAGAGGGAAGCTGGCAAAATTGTCACGAAAGGAGAGACTGAAAGGGCTGACTCAATAGGGGGAGAGCAAGTGGGAGTACGGAGTAAGATGTATGTAAACTTATATGTGACAGACTGATTGGATTTGTAAATGTTTGTTTGAAGCTTAATAAAAGTTAATAAAAAAAAAGAATAGGACAATGTGATAGTCAAATTCTACTTGCAATTGCAGCTAGAGGACTAAGAGTAACTATGTTCAGCATTTTTTTTTTCACACAAAAACTTGTATACACCTTGCTACATACTTGCAATTACTCTCCGCCTAATGAGACACCCCTCTCCCTGCCTCCACTCTCTCTTTTCATGTCCATTTTACCAGCTTCTAACCTCCTCTACCTTCTTATCTCCCCTCCAGGCAGGAGATGCCAGCATAGTCTCAAGTGTCCACCTGATCCAAGAAGCTCACTCCTCACCAGCATCCCTCTCCAACCCATTGTCCAGTCCAATCCATGTCTAAAGAGCTGGCTTTGGGAATGGTTCCTGTCCTGGGCCAACAGAAGGCCTGGGGCCCATGACCACCGGGGTCCTTCTAGTCTCAGTCAGACCATTAAGTCTGGCCTTTTTATGAGAATTTGGGGTCTGCATCCCACTGCTCTCCTGCTCCCTCAGGGGTTCTCGGTTTTGTCCCCTGTCAGGGCAGTCATAGGTTGTAGCCAGGCACCACCTAGTTCTTCTGGTCTCAGGATGATGTAGTCTCTTGTTCATGTGGCTCTTTCTTGTTCAGGATTTTTTTGCATAACTGTGTCAAGGCACAAAGTCAAATACACAGCCTCATTTAATCACCCCACAACCCCTTGGAGCAGATCCTACAATGATTTCCATTTACATAGGAAGAAACTAAGCCTTAAAGATGTTAAGAGCAAACAAATGTTAAGGGATGGAGCCAGGTCTTTAACAGAGATCTGTTATTTTTCAAAACCTGGTCTCTAAATTATTAACCTCTACTACTGCAGAAATATGTGAACAGTGATCACAGATTTGAAATTATAATGTTTACTTTTCTGTTACAAAACATTCACAGGTTTTCCTGTGTGTAGGAGGGGGGTTAACACAGAGAATCCATGGTTGAAGTCTTCTAGATCACAGAGGGAAGAGGTAGGTTAAAAACAATCTAAAAGCCCCAAATTTACATACATATTTTTTGTACATCAGTTTTTCATATATTGTGTGTATCATTAGGAACTCTGGTAGCACAGTGGTTAAAGCACTCAGCTGCTAACCATGAAGGTCGGCAGTTAGCTGAATTGCGGGAGAAAGATGTGGTAGTCTGCTTCTGTAAAGATTTACAGCCTTGGCAACCCTATGGGGCGGTTCTACCCAGTCTTATAGGGGTGCTATGAATTGGAATCGACTTGATGGCAGTGGATTTTGTTTTGGTTTGGTCTGTATCCATTATGTGGGTATTTTAATATTAAATTTATATCAGTCTTTTAATTCTGGTCTCTTGCTTGGCTGCAGAATTCTCTATCATGACCCTAGTTACAGATTCAGATTCAGGAAACAGTTACTGAGAACTCACTGTATGCCCCAGCTACAAAAAAAATAACATACACCACTAGACACTCCTGTTTTCTATCTCCTGTTTTACTGGTTTGGTTCTGTCACTCTGTTTCTTCAGCTCTTTTTTTGTGTGGAATAAATCCCTGGCATTCTGATAAGTTGCTAGTTTTAATTCTTTGGCATTAAGTAGATTTTATTTCCCAAGTGACGTTTCTCCTCCAGAGCTTGGACATTCGAGACCCTGCTGAGCTCATTATTATTGTCAGTTGAAGACACCCAACCCTCATCAGAATGCTCTGACAGACACTTCCTTTTTTTTTTTTATTTGCTTGACATCAGCCATTTTGCTTTTTGACATCCACAATTTTGCAAGAACTTCAATGACTGCCTCAAGCTTGCATTTCATCCTCACTGGTAGTATCAACGTGATGCATGAGAGAGTGTGTCTGTCTCTTATTAATGCAGTAATCTGTCTGTTAAACACATTTGTTGGTTATGTTTGGTAAACAAAAAGAATTTCATATAATTACTTACGCTATTAAACTTGCAGTATTAAATTATTTTTCCAAGGTATCTGTTTATATTTAGTCTTTGCATTACAAATATTCTCTCAATTTACATATCCATTTATTTTTGTATTTTTTTTTCAACAAGCACTTATTGCGTACCAATTTTGTGCAATATACCATGAAAATTACCAGTATGGATTGATCAACAGGAGGGAGAACAGTACATGACACATAGTAGGTGCTCAAAAACACTTGTTGAATGAGTGAGCGAATGAACACAATAATAGCATGATATTGAATGATTCCACACCTTATCAAGAGTTTACTTGACCTTCCTCACAGGGTAAACCAAGATCTCCATCAGCTCAGAGGCATTGGCTGCTGGTACTGGTAAGGAAATGGACAAGTCCTGCCTCTAGTTCTAGATTAAGAAGCAAAGGAAAACATATCTGAATCCCTGCTGAGAGTGAACCTCAGTGACTAAGACTGAAGAAATGGAAACAGAATAAGAAAAGAATCTATTGAAGAATCAACAAAAGAAAAAGCCTGAGACTGTCTTGATACTAGGGTGTGCAGAGAGGGTGTCAATAGCTAAGCCAGTGGAAGAGTAACCAGACCAAAACTTGTTGCCATCAAGTCAATTCCAACTCATAGCGACCCTACAGGACAGAGTAGAACTGCCCCATAGGGTTTCCAAGGAGTGCCTGGTGGATTCAAACTGCTGAACTTCTGGTTAGCAGCTAAGCTCTTTACCACCGTGCGCCAGGTCTCCAGTGGAAGAGTAGTAATTGTTAAGTACATGGAACTAACTCAGAAAAAGAGCAGCAAGTAACATGGATTTGCAGTTTCCCAGTAGCATGATATGACATTTATCCTCTTTCCTTGTTTTGTATTTGTACAGAGTGTGCCAATACCAAGATGGCTGAAACCATAACATTTTAAATGTAACTAGAACCAAGCAAAAAGGTTCAAAAAGCATTGTTGGTTAGCACATAAATAAGGTGACAGGCATAATTCATATTTAAGACACTTGAGCTCCATTTTCATCAATGATTCTTCTAAAGCTTAAGCATACCAATCATCTCTGGGAAATAGGACCAATTGCCTGTGAGTTCATGAAAATGAAGTATATCTAACCACTCTAGAAACTAATCAATAGTTACAGAGAAGGTATGTTCACCATTTATGATACTTCCTCATGTTGCGTTTACTTCTGAACTAACATCTCCTTTCTGGTTCAATAGTGTTGAAGCAGTTCTCATAGAAGTTTTCAATAAATTTCTCTTTGCAAAATCCGAAAGCGTCATCACTGTTCTCATTAAGTTTGACCTTTCTGCAGTGCTTGACACCACTGGTCATTTTACTTCTCTTAATTTATGTCCTTTAGCTTCCATGACTGCAACGCATATAAACTAAAAAACCAAACCCACTGCCATCAAGTCAATTCCAACTCATAGCGGCCCTATGGGACAGAGTAGAACTGCCCGATAGAGTTTCCAAGGAGTGCCTGGTGGATTCAAACTGCTGACCTCTTGGTTAGCAGCCGTAGCATTTAACCACTACGCCACCAGGGTTTCCATCCAATGCATGTATGGCTCTTTTTTTTTTTGGCTGCTTTGCATCTGACTCCCCTTTCTGTCCTTGGAGAAGCCTCACTTTTTTGAGGTGGTGCCCTTTCTCCACTTAGGAAGTTGAAAATGCCAGAGACTCATTTTATCAGCTTCCGTGGCAGCTAGGAAACAAGCCTGTCCAACTCTGACACACAGAAGTATCTGTCCTAGACTTTGAATCAGAATCCGTGATACAAACAAGAAGGGAGTATGCAGAATCATTTCATTTCAAGTGACAAAGGGCAGCAGAGGTGACTTCTATATGAATGCCTCTGATGTAGCAATTGCAGAGTTTCTAGTGGCAGAATCCATTGTCCAGTTTTGGGGTCCTGTTGGTATAAATGTTTGTGCCTATGCAGGGCTTTGAACCGGTTCATTCCAGTTTGACCGCCTGGTTTCCACACCAGGTTACTGACTCAGAATCTATATTTTAACAAGATTTATAAGAATCACCTGAGGATCTTGTTAAAATATAAAATTCTGAGTCAGTATATCTGGGGTAGAAATGCAAACTTTCAGCAGGGGATCAAACCAGACGAACTAGTTTGAAGCCCTGTGCCTATGACCCACAGGATTTTCATAATGTCATCAGGGGGACAGTTTAGAGTAATTATAACTATTTTTTCGGGCTGTACTTTCCAAGTTACATGCTGTGTGTCACATAAGTTATCTTAATTGACTCTAGGCCAAGAATGCCAAAGAGTTTAAAAAAAAAAAAAAAAAAAACCCACAAATCTTTCTTTGCCTTCCAGCCAATTCTAACTCTGAGTGACCCTACAGGACAGAATAGAACTTCACCATAGAATTCCCAAGGACCGACTGGTGGAGTCAAACTGCCAACCTTTTTGGTTAATAGCCAAGCTCTTAACCACTGTGCCACCAGGGTTCTGAAGTATTTTAAAACCCAGAATTTTGGCACGCTAAAAAGAATTGTATCTAAAAATCTATACAAAAAGAGAAAAGTGTTCCATTTCCTCTCCCTCTCTCTGTGTGTCTTCCTCTTCCCTCCCCTGTCTCTCTCTCTCCCATTAAATAGTTCAACTATATTTCTGTTAAAATTTAGATGATAAATGTGAAATGGTCAATTATACCTTAGTTGATATGTTATTTAAAAAGGAGTTAGAATCTGGTTTGGGTTAAATCAACTGAATCCTAGAGTTAGAAAAAAAAATTAAAGTAAGTTTAATGATTAAATCTTCTATAATACCTCTGACACGTGGTGGTACACCCTCTGTGCAAATGCCTTAATTATTATAATTGTAATTAAAATTTTAGAAAAGGAAGTAGCCCTAAAAAGCTATTCTAACACCACACTTTTACAGAAGGAGAAAACTAAGGCCAAGAAAGGATAAATGACTAGCCCATGACTGCATATTCATTAATAGTTGATCTCTGTCTCCAGGTTCAGTGATTTCTTCCCTGCACCTTTCTGCTCACTGCCAAAGCGTCTAAGGCTGACCCAGACTATTAGAACATTTTTCCTTATAACAAGCCCAAATTTATCTCTCAGACATTTTTTTGGCCCATTGGTCTTTTAAAATGTAGGGACGCAAAGAATGAGGCTAACCCCTGTTTGACAAGACCACTATCTTTTACTTTGCTCAGATGCTCTGGCAAATCTTCTCCAACATGAGGATTTCCCTAGTTTCTTCAACTTGGTCCTCACATGTTGTCGCCCTCTGAGTCACCGTCACCGTTCTTGACAAGCCCTGAGCACACTCCAGCTTATTTTATTGAGTAGTAGCTACAACTAAACACAATATGTGTGTTGTACTCTCACCAGCTGAAATTTGTCAGAAATATTTGTTCCCATAAAATGGTGAGACAGCTGACTAAGGAGTGACTCGTAAGATCTTGGAAAGAACTTTGGCATGCTGGTATTTTGTTAAACATGGTGTAGGAAAACTGTCTCTGAAGGAGGGTATTGAATACAGCCCTATAAAATAATGGCTACCCGAGGCACACAAGAAATTCTCTCCTAAAAATTTGTGGGATTTTAAGGGAGTCATTTAAACCCTTTTGGCCTGTGTTTGCACATGTGTATGACTCGGTGGTCACTAAAGATATAGCAAACTTGCTGTAGTGGAAAGACCAATAGGTTTTGGTTCTGAGGATCTGATCCATCCATGTCTTAGCTCTGATATTTACTGGTTGTGTGAATTTGGGCAGGTGACTCATGTACTTGGTCTCAGTTTCTTCCTCTTTAAAATGGATATGTGTATATGGGAAGCTGGAGAGAAAGAGCCTATGAAAATTTTCTGGTGCTCTAAGTTTATATCTCCTGTGACTTGGAATTTCACATTGCTGTTTTGTTACTTTTCCTGCCATACTACAAACTACTTCATTGTCTATGATATTTCCCTGGTGCCTTGCATAGTGCCCAGGATATAACAGGCTCTCAACAATCAATTATTGGATAGATTAATGAATGCTTCATCTAACAACAACAACAAAAGCAAAACAAACCTATTGCTGTTGAGTCTATTCCGACTCATAGTGACCTTACAGTTCAATAAGTTGTGTTCTAGATCTTGCTACCATCAAGATTTTCTACTGTTCTTTGAATCTTTGAATCTTATAGTACCCATGTGGAAAGTAGTAGCAATAATTCTAGATTTTATTCAACTAAACAAGAATTATGTAGGACTTTGTAGGCCTTCAAGGTCATGCATGGTTCAGTTGATAGTCTGTGAGAGCTTCATAAGTAGTATTAACTTCTAGCCTCTATCCAGGTCGATGCACAGCCACCCATGTTACCATTCTAATGAACAGATATCATATCCTTGCTTAAGAGGTGCCTTTATGTCTCTAAGACGTTCTTTAGAATTTTCTCAAAAGTTTTTTTTCCAACATTTATTTTAAAAATACTCAAATCTACAGACATAAATGAAAGAATATTACAATAAACACCTCTGTGCTTTTCACCGGGATTCATCAATTGTTAAATATTTTCCGGTTCTCTTCCTTATACACACACACACACACACGTTTAAAGAACCTTTTGAAAGTAAGCAGCAGACACTGTAGATATGCCTACATCAGGACCCTCCAACCCTAAATACTTTAGCATGTATGTCCTAAAAATTATAATACAGTCATAATACTATTATCACACATAATAAAATAAACAATAATTGCATAATATGATATAATTCACAACCTGTATTCAAATGTCTCTAATTGTCTCTAAAATATCTCTGTTAGACTTTTTTTTTCATGATTTGTGACCTAATGAAGGTTCATGAATTGAATTTGGTTGTTACGTCTATCAAGTCTCCTTTAATCTAGAACAGCCCACACCTACATTTTTGTTTTGTTTTGTTCATAATTGCTTTGTCATTTTGTTTTGTTTTGTTTCATGATAG
Organism: Loxodonta africana; assembly: GCF_030014295.1. Lineage (NCBI taxonomy): Eukaryota > Metazoa > Chordata > Mammalia > Proboscidea > Elephantidae > Loxodonta > Loxodonta africana. Next base: position 41,178,196 of record NC_087348.1, read on the forward strand.
TAATTTTTTAGAATATCTCCAGTTCTGGATTTTTTAATTATTCTTTCATTATTAATCTCAGGCTTAAAAATGTTTACAAAACTCTTAACTAGGAGATATTGCGTGCTTCTTATTGCATTACATTAGGAGGCACATAATGTCAGGTTCTACCACTATTGCTGGTGCTAAATTTGATCACTAGGGTGGTGCCCACCAGACCTCTCCACTGTAACGGTATTTACTTCCTCTTGTAATTAGTGATTGAGGAGGGGAATGCTACTCTGAGAATGTAATATTTTGATTTTGTTTACTAACAATATGGTTCTAGCATCCACTGTTGATTTTTCCCTAAATGAATTATTACGGTGACAGTTGCAAAATAGTTATTTCCAGTTGGTGCCAATCTTTTCATGTATTTTAGCTGGTATTATTTGGCAAAGAAGGGTTTCTATTATTTCCCTGAGTATCACTATGGACCCATTGATTGCTCTTTATTATTCTTATTATTTAATGCATTATAATAGAATACCATTTTTAGTATTTATGATGCTCAAGTGTTCTCATACTTGACCAAAAAAACCCACAAAGTTGTTTTTTTTTGTCCTTCAATGTTCCCCCATTTCATTTTGAGCACCTTCTTGCTTTTTGACATGAGATGTTCCATGCTCACCTTATACCTTTTCTGCCATTTCTTACATTTCATTTATTTGCATTCATACACTTATTTCCCTTTCTTGCATAGTATTTGCCATACTTTAAATGCCTCATGTTTTTTTGCTTAGCAATGTATTCTGGAAATTTCTCCATGTCAGCCCATGGAGAACTTCCTCACATATAATGTAATCAGTCTACTATGGATGGAAATTTGGATTGTTTTTAATATTTAACTATTACATTAATTGCCACAATAAATAACCATGGACATCAAATGTTTTGAACACCACAATAAAGAGTTAAAACTATACTAGATACAATAATTTAAAAAATAATTTTAAAACAATAGCCATCATATATTGAATGATTTTATAATTATCTAGCATTATACTGAACCGTGTTCAATTGTATATGCATTCTTTTTTCATGCCTGTATAAAATATTAATTGATTGTATTTTTATTGACTGCCAGGAATCATACAAAGCGTTAGGAATAAGGAAAGGGATAAGGCAGATCCTTACCTTCAAGAAATTTTCATTCTCCAGGGAGAGAGAGTTATGCCTACTCATGTTAAGCATCTTATTTTTTCATGTACCTCCAGGTTATACCAGCATGGAAGCACAGAGGTGATGCTTAAACATGATGGTTCAATAAATAATTGAGTGAATGCTAGATGAGTTAAATATTTTACCTATCAAATGGTAATATCTCCTAGTTTATACACTGTTATTCTAATTAAAAAGGAATTACCTGATATTGAGAAGAGATTGGGACAAGTTAAAACTGACTTAGAATATGTATTAAGCATTTATAAATTCAAATTAACTCTGTCTATTCATTCATTATAAAATCTCAATATTATACCACTTGGCACATGATATATGGGTGGCCAAGCCCTTGGTTATGGGGATGATGAGGATTTTTACAGCTCTTTCTGCTTTATATTTTTGTGTAGCTATTTTACTTTTAAAAATGTACATTCCCTATTTCATGTCTCCTTTTTGAATCATGTGAATTTGATTTCTTTAACTTTCCAGTAATGATCATCATCTTATTGCATCACCAGGTAATGCCCACATTCTTTTCCATGACCTACCTTCAGAGAGATCTTTGTTCATCCCCAGACAGCCACATTCTAAGCATCTGGTAATGTGGCACCAAATTTCAGTAAATTTGTTAAGTGTCCATTTATTCTCAAGGCTATTGCTATTCTATTGCATTCCTGTCTTCTCGTACCCACTCATTTGGCTAAATATAAGGGTGTGACTAAGACCAACATTGTTACAACTTCAAAGTAGACCGCTGAATTTCTCAAATTACCTAGAAAATCTCAGTATGTAACACTAAGCTGATCAACACTTAGATAACTGATTTTACTTTATATGTTCCTGGTATCCTTACCCTCACACCAGTGTATCTGGAAATGTTTTGATCATGACTCATAGTAACACTTTACATTATGATCCTTTACATCCACACATACAAACACGTGGTTTTTTAAAACTGTGATATATATAAAACAATTGCGATTTCAAAATTTTTACATGTACAATTCAGTGTGATTAATTACATTCATTGTGTTATTCAAACATCACCACTATACATTTTTTAAATTTTTCTACGACTCTTTACAGAAGATCAGTGTCCCCTAAGCAATGAATCCCGTTTTCCCCCTTCCTCCTGCCCCTGGTAACCACTAATAAACTTCCATCTCCATACATTTGCCTATGCCGGTTATTTGTTTTAAGTGGGGTCATACAACATTTGTCTTTTTGGGACTGACTTATTTCATTCAGTGTAATGTTTTCAAGGTTTATCCATCCCATACCACATATCAGAACTTCATTTCTTCTTCTGACTGAGTGATATTCCACTGGATGTGTTTGAAACCAAATTATCACTCATCGTGTAACAATACTTTCTTCTACTGATATTTCTGTTGTATTTTTCCTATACCATTTTATTGTTTAAAATGCTGCTAGAAATTTCTATTTTATATTTCATATCATTAAATGATCCCAGCATAAACTCTCAAAAACTCAGGTCTAATTTTCAAGGCTGTGAATTCTTCATAGTGATATTAACATGTGAGATGTTTGTGGAAAGAGTTCTAACCAGATTCTTGTCTTTTTGTCCTTGATAAACCAAAATTTAGGATAAAGGACTGCTTATGTTACTACAGGGAAACCCTGGTGGTGTAGTGGTTAAGTGCTACGGCTACTAACCCAAGGGTCAGCAGTTCAAATCCGCCAGGCGCTCCTTGGAAACTCTATGGGGCAGCTCTACCCTGTCCTATAGGGTTGCTATGAGTTGGAATCAACTCGATGGCACTGGGTTAGGTTCTTGGTTATTTTACTACAGAGGAGCCTGCACAAGCACTTTGTGATCAGCTCTAACCCAAAGCCTGGCAGTTCAAACCCACCCAGCAGCTCAGTGGAAGGTCTGAAGAATTGCTCCTGTAAGAATTACAGGCAAAAAAAAAAAAAAAAACCTTTGGAGCAGTTCAACTCTGTAACACATGGGGTCACCAGGAGTCAGCGGCTGACTTGATGACAGCTAACATCAACATGTTACTACAATTCTCACTTTTATAAGTAGAAGGGGCTGAATGGACTGGTTCAAGTTTGTAGCTTTATTACAAGTTTACTAAAACAGTCATTGAACCTCCTGGGAAAACATGATACTTCTTAAGAAATATAGTTTGAAAACCAACCAACCACCTGAAAGTGCCTCCTTATAATTGATTCCACAATCCACATAGTCTTACTCAACTATGGTATTTTGAAAGTAGGAGCCTCCAGCCTCTGTAGCATAACGGAGGTCCTGGTTTTGCGAGAAAGCATCATTTCTTTCACAGGTATTCTGTTCTTCGTCAGTTTAATTAGTCCTTGATTGGAACTGATAGAATCATATATTATGTAATATTATCAACAAGCTGAAAAGAGACTCCCTTGAGCTGCTGTCATAAAAAGTCAGCGACCAAGACTTCTCAACATGATCTCTCCCAGTAATGAGCTGTTTCTAACTTTATCCACATCATGGGTACACAGCCCATTAGCTGGTTTTGAAGAGCAGGTTGGGATACCAAAGACCATTACGCATATCATTGATTTTTCTAAAAGCTGCATCTGGGAATTAGCAACGCAGCAAGCAGCAAGCTGACAAACACTGGATGTCTTTCTTCAGTTGAACATCAAGATGACCTAGCTTGTGGCAGGCTCAGCCAGCTGGAAGAGGGTGTTTTTGTTTTTTGATTTTTTTTTAACAGTCCAAAGCAACCTCTTCCCAACCACCTCAAATTAGCTGCAGCACAGGGGACTGGGCCATGAATTATTTCCAAAAAAAAAACACATGCTCCTCACTCATCTTTTCCTTCAGCTGTGACTTGTCATGCTCCTTCCTAGAAGAAGTCAGAGGATGAGCAGGTTCAGCAACTTTGTGGAATAATGTCCTCCAGGGACAGCATTTTTTTTTTTTTTTTCCTCTGAGAAAATTGACCAGACATGCACAGGTCAGCCAAATATTGCCTTACTGACTTCTAGTTGCAAGGTGATGTTTAACAAGCAGTAGTTTCCCTGCTGGCTAGTGCAATTACATACAATTCCTTGAACCAAAAATAAAAATTAAAAAGAAATCTTGGATGGAGAAAGAGTACGTGTGCACATTCCAAGGAACCAATTCTTTAATAATCCCCATCAATTCAAAATGAGAACTGCTAATAATTCAACATAGATACTTGAATGGAATGGTGCTGGTGAGTAACACGTTACTTATCCAGGCCTCATGAGCCTGACCTCCCATCCAAGCATCTTTGATTCCCATTTTAAAGATGAGGAAACAATATCAGGGGCTATCCCTTATTGCAACATGACTTGGTATTTTACAACATACTTTAAATCAAATGATCAACTGTGATTACATAGTCTACGATGAGGGCATTAATGGTTCCACTGTACAGACGAGCAAACTGAGACTAAAAGAAGTTTACCTTATTTAGCAAGACTGTCTGTGCCTAGCCATCTCTGATGCAACAGCTTTAATGACCATTTGTTGAGAACCTCTTATTTGTTGCAAGTTGTTGTAAGCAACTTACCTATTTCAATCTATAACGTTTTCAAGCAATCATGTAAAGTAGGTATTTAATATCTCTATTTTATAGATAAGCAAACTTAGTTTTAGAGAAGCTAGATATTTTGTTCAAGTTTATTCAACTAATAAGTGGTAGGACCAGGATTACAGTTAAGGTTAGCTGGCCTCAACGCCAGTGGTCTTTACTCTAAAAACACCCTGCATGCCTAGGTGGGTAACAATGCATTCCTTGGTTCGTGCCTGACTTAATCCTCTTGAAGTTAGTGTTAATTTCATTCTAGCTGTGTGCCTCTTTCTCTTCATGTACAGAATGGAGATAATGATAGTACCTACCACATAGGGCTGTTGTAAAGATTAAATGAATTAATATGCCTAAAGTGCATAGCAGAACAGAGTCTAGCACACAGGAGTTATAGAATGAGTGCCAGCTGTTATTTTTGCCATTTGTTACTGTTTACTTCTCTCTAAGGCAAAATAAAGTATGATGAATGTCTCATTTGGTTTTTCCTGACATTGGAAATAACTTTTTTGGTGTACATCTTTCATCTGTAGTATGGAAACTCGTTACATTCCCATGGACTGATGCTAGGAATATGAGCCACGGCATTCAGCTTTCCTTCAGTTTTTCCCAGGTGCTCAAAGCTTAAGACTTCTCAAGGTGGCCTTGTTATTTGCTGCTTCTTTTCCACAGTCTTCTTCCTGAGTGTCCAGTTGTCACAGTGACACTGACAAGCACTGACAGGCTTGTAGGCTTCCCCGGGAGCCTCTGTGGCCAGTCATGCTCCTCCATTAACAATCAATCACCGTTTGAGTGCTGTGTGTTGGCTCTTGCCTGCTGGTTACAAGTCAGTCAGCTCTTGCCTTGAAGCCAGCTGTTCCCTGGAGTCTGCAAACTGACACAACAGAACAGAACACATTTCTCTTGCCACGGCCCAGTCAAGCCAAAGGCCCAACTATGAAATTAAGGTTCTTCAGGCCTTCAGCAGTAGAACTCATTTATTTGCCTGCTCTCACTCCAGGGCATTAACTTGACTGTCACATTCATCTGCATAGAAGAGTTTTGCATAAGTGTCCAGAAGATTCTTATGGCAGAGCTAAGTCAAACTGAGACAAAAGAGGGTGGACCTTTGGGGTGATAATTAGTCAAGGTGGATTCTCATTTACTCAGGTATCTAGCTGATTTTGCTTTCAAAAATCTTTGGGTCCACTGTCTAAACTAGTGATTGTGAATACCACCTAGAACTTAATGCATCATGACCTGGTTAACATGAAGTAACAAGCTATGTAAGTCTAAGTAGAAAATAGTACCTTCACTAGGCATAGCCGGAAAAATGTTTTATGATATCTTAATCCATGCCATGTACTTACTATTCCTATCTGTACCTCATGTGGAAAAAAAATGTAAACTTCAGCATAGACCAACTGAGTTTGAATTCCATTTCCACCACTTTAACCCCTAAAACCTTGGGTTATCAATCCAAAAAAAAAAAAAAAAAGGAGTTGCTGTTGAGTTGACTCTAATTTATGGCAACCCCATGTGTATCAGAGTAGAACTGTGCCCCATAGGTATTTTTTTTTAACATACATAATAAAATGCACCACCTCAACAATTTCTACATATATAATTCAGTAACATTGATTATAGTCTTCAAGTTATGCAACCATTCTCACTGTCCTTTTCCAAATCATTCCACTACCATTAATATAAACTCAATGCCCTCCTATAGGGTTTGTGATGGCTAATGTTTCAGAAGTAGATTGCCAGAACTTTCTTCCAGGGTGCCTCTGGCTCTGGGTAGATCCAAACTTCCAACCTTTCAGTTAGCAGCCAAGCATGTTAACTGTTTGAACCACTCAGAGACTCCTGGGTTATCTATTTTAAAAAAAAAATTCCATTGAGTCATTTCTGACTCATTGCAAACTCCTATGTATCAAAGTAGAGTTTTCAATGGCTGATTTTTCAGAAGTAGAAGCGAGGCCTTTCTTCTAAGGGTTATCGATAGGGTATGTTGTTGTTATGTGCCGTGGAGTCAGTTTCAACTCATAGCGACCCTATGTACAACAGAAAGAAACACTGCCACGTACTGTGCCAACCTCACAATTGTTGTTTTGCTTGAGCCCATTGTTGCATCCACTGTGTCAATCCATCTTGTTGAAGGCCTTCCTCTTTTTCATTGACCCTGTATTTTACTCAGCATGATATCCATCTCCAGGGACTGGTCCCTCCTTATAGCATGTCCAAAGTGTGTGAGAAAAAGTCTTGCCATCCTTGCTTCTAATGAGTGTTCTGGCTGTATTTATTCCAAGATAGATTTGTTCATTCTTTTGGCAGTCCGTGGTATATTCGTTGTTCGCCAGCACCATAATTCAAAGGCATCAATTCTTTTTTGGTCTTCCTTATTCATTGTCCAGCTTTCAAATGCATATGAGACAATTAGAAACACCATGCTTGTGTCAGGCACACTTAGTTCTCAAAGTGACATCTTTGCTTTTTAACACTTTACAGAGGTCTTTTGCAGCAGATTTGCCCAATGAAAGGTGTCTTGATTTCTTGACTGCTGCTTCCACAGGCATCGATTGTGGATCTAAGTGAAATGAAATCCTTGACAGCTTCAATATTTTCTCCTTTTATCATGATGTTGCTTCTTGGTCTAGTTGTGAGGATTTTTGTTTTGTTTATGTTGAAGTGTAATCCATATTGACGGCTGTGGTCTTTGATCTTAATCAGTAAGCGCTTTGAGTCCTCTTTGCTTTCAGCAAGCAAGGTTGTGTTATCTGCTTATCACAGGTTGTTAATGAGTCTTCCTCCAATCCTGATGCCATATTTTTCTTCATATAGTCCAGCTTCTCGGATTATTTGCTCTGTATACAGATTAAATAATAAGTATGGTGAAAAGATACAACCCTGATCCACACCTTTCTTGACTTATATATGTATTACATATATGTATGTAATAAAAAAAATATATATATGTATATATATATATCCTTTGACTATAGGATATATATAATTACATATATACATATGTACATATATACATATATAAAAAACATATATACATATATAAAAAACCATGTATACATATATACATAGTAGCTTTCTAAGCCTTTTTTAATTTGTAAAATATTGATAACCATAATTAAAAATAGTCTCCCCTCATATGATTGGCTTCTGTTTATAATTTCAGGCCTTAGCTCAAATACATCGCTCTCAGTAGAGCCTTTCCTGTTCCCATCTCATGTTGCCATCTCTCCCCCAACCATGTTGTGTCTGATTTCTCTACTTCATTGAACCTATTGGTATCTAAAATAATCTCATTGTTTTACTTAAGGTCAGTTGTCTTTCTTTCAACTTGGCATCTGTTTTTTCCTGGTGTTCAGAGCAGCATTTGGCATTGATAAAACCAAACAAAAATCAACCCATTGCCGTCAAGTCGATTCCGACTCATAGCAACCCTATAGGACAGAGTAGAGCTGCCTCACAGGGTTTCCAAGGAACACCTTTTGGTTTGCAGCCATACCTCTTAACCAGTATGCCACCTTGTGAATGATTTAATGACTTCGTTAGTTTCCTGTGGCTGCTGTGACAGATTACCACAGAAGTGGTAGTTTAAAACAACACAAATTTATTATGTTAGAGTTCTGGCAGTCAGAAATATGAAATGGGTTTCACAGGGCTAAAACCAAGGTATTGGCAGGCCTACCTTCCTTTTGGAGGATCTACAGGAGAATCCATTCCTTGCCTCTTCTAGGTTTTGGTGGCTTCTGACATTCCTTGGCTTGTGTCCACATTACTTCGATCTCTGCCTCAGTGGCCACATTGCCTCCTTCCTCTTCAGTCTGTGTCAAATATCCCTCTGCTCCTCTCTTATAAGGATACATATAATTCTATTCAGGGCCCACCTGAATAATACAGGATGGTCTCCACATTTCAAGACCTTTAATTTAACCACATCTACATAGCCCTTTTTTACCCATATAAAGTAACATTGACAGGTTCCAGGGATTAGGATGTGGCTATCTTGTTTTGTTTTGTTTTGTTTTGTTGGCAGGGGTAGGTGGCCTTATTCTGCTTACCACAATGACTTTTTTTTTTTTTCATTAAATTTTAGCAACCTCTTCTTCCCTTCTTTCAACCCTATATGTTCTGACTTTTCTGTTGTTCATCTGTTTATCAGTTCTTACCATTTTTTCTCCCCCATCCTTGTTTTTTATTCCCTCTGTCCCTCATTTTCTTCTTCCTTTCTCCCTTCCTTCCTCCCTTACATATACTGAAATTTATATTACCAACTTAAGGCTCTGTTTGCTCTCAGTACTTTCCTACATGTTGTGTAAAATAATATACTGTATTTTTATGCAAATAAGGGTCACCTTCTACATTTGTTTGCTGACATCTCCCTCCTCCTATAAGGTATTTTCATAAGTGCTGCTTTGCCTTTTTTTTTTTTTTTTTTTTACATGTTGCTGTAAAAAAAATTAGCCTAGCATGCTTGCCAAAATACCTCATGCGGAAAGGAGTGGTTGGCAAACAAACATAGAAAGCATGCATTATTCACGTAAAAATACAGTAATATACAATATGTAAAAGAAAAAAGCCCTCACTAAATTTTTGGTGGAAAATGTAGACCTTATTGTATTTCTTTTGATTTTAGGGTGATGATTACAACTTGTTTTTAGCCTCTATCAGACTCCCTCTTAATAATGCTCAGTGAATCCATAAGTAATTATCAAGGGCAATCTGTGTTGTGGTGAAGAGAGCCAAAATAATTATAACACTAATCTAAGATGCCAATCGCTAGGTAATTATTCAGCTACCACCTGATAATTAACCTGTATTACCTGTATGATCAACCAGCTAACATTTCAATTAGAATCTGATGTGTGTTACTTGGTGTCCTTGAAAGCTAGAGCAAAATACAAAACCCACCTACCCGAAAGAGTCTTTGCTAATATTTAGTTGAATTTATCATATCAGATTTAACTCACAGGACTCTAGGTCATTCGAATGGTAGGTATATCAGCTGATTTCAATTGATTTAGCATTTCGTGAATGCTGGGTAAACACAGAGAGGGATGTAATATAACTGCCATTATAAGTGGAAATGTAATCAATATACTTTTTACAGTGGCAAACTCTGAACTATGTTTTACACCCAGAATGCTGGAGCATTTTCTTCTTATAGAAGAGCAGAAGAAACTCCTACATAAAAACATGAATATGATCGTTGACCATAAGTTCGTGTGGCCTCCGGCCAGGATTTCTCAAAAACTAGCATCACGTTATGGCAGATAGTTAAGTCTGCAAAAGTTTCAGAAAGGCAGCTTAATGTCACTCAACAGGACTAAGCTGAGTTGGATTTGTCTGTCTAAACAACGAGCTTAAAAGGAAAGTGCTAATCAGGCATCTTTGAGGCAAGCACCTCTTTCTCCTGTTTATTTTTTTTTCTCTGGGGAAATAGAACTGCAGAAATGAAAACTGAAGAACTGGCATCCCTGCTGAAATGTCAGGGGCCCCGAAGCTGCTCTCTTGCTAATCCAGTGGACTTATTTCCGTTATAAGGGAATTATTTGGGAGCAGTAGGCAGTAAGAATGGGCAGCATGAAAAATAAGCTTTAGGCTAAGGCATTTCTATTCAACATAGAAGAAATGGTAGCTTTGGGTTTGCTGGGGCAAAGTTCTGGAAAGGATGGGACAGCCATCTTTCAGCTTCTTCCTGATCATTGCCTTTGATCAAAGAACAATAGGAAATGTAATGTTTAGGTCACAGTTAATACATGTGATCTTCTTTGTTAAGTAGGTCACATGTATTAACTTTATATATTAATTTACTCCTTACAACAACTGGTGCAAGAGGTATTATTGTTGCCCATGTTTTACAAATGAGGAAGCTACAAGGTTGTTTCAGATAATTTCCATTAGCTGATTTTCAGAAGCAGATCACCAGGCCTTTCTACTACTTGTCATAGTCTGGAAGCTCTGCAAAACCTGTTCAGCATCATAGGAACACGTAAGCCTAAACTGACAGACGGGTGGTGAATGAGTGCGAGTTGCATTGGCCAGGAATTGCAAGGAAAGTGAGAGTTCTAAGCACTGAACCATCTAAGCCTCTTATTAAGGTTATAATACAAAAAGGGGAACCAGAGAAGGAATGCAATTAACAGCTCTAATTTATATTATCCAATAGGAAAATATGTCTGAAATGTCAAGATAACCATCTGAAATTCACATTTTTCTTAGAACCGTCTATGAATTGAGTAATTCAGACTATCATTTTAAAGTCAGGGATCCTGGGTATAAATCCAGGCTCAGATATTGTCAAAAAGTCCCTAAACCTCAGTGTTTTCATCTATGCAAAGGGAATAAACATTTTTATGGTAAACAGTAAGAAAAAAACCTTATATATAATTGTGGAGCACTGTCTAATATAGTGCCAGAAGATGAGCTCCTTGGGTTGAAAGACAATCAAAATACAACTTGGGAAGAGCTGCCTCCTCAAAGTGGAGTCACCTTGATGATGTAGATGGAGTAAATCTTTTGGGACCTTTATTTATTGATGTGACACAACTCAAAATGAGAAGAAGCCGCTGCAAACTTCAATTTATAATTAGAACGTGGAATGAATGAAGTATGAATCTTGGAAAATTGGAACTTGTCAAATATGAAATGGAGCACTTGCAGATTGATATCCTAGGCATTAGTGAGCTGAAATGGATTGGTGTTGGCCATTTTGAATCAGACAATCATATGGTCTACTATGCTGGGGATAATAAATTGGAGATGAATGGCATTGCATTCACCATCAAAAAGAAAGTTTCAAGATCTATCCTGAAATACAATGCTGTCAGTGATAGGATAATATCCATATGTCTACAAGGAAGACCAGTTAATACGAATATTTCAATTGCTTATATGCAAGTTCAATTTAAAGCTGAAGAAAATTTCAAAAATTGCACAAAAGCCAAAGTACAACATTGAGCATAGCCCACCTGAATTTAGAGACAATTTCAAGAATAGATTTGATTCATTAATACTAATGACCAAGGGCCAGATGAGCTGTGGTATGACATCAAGGACATTATGCACAAAGAAATCAAAAGATCATTAAACAGACATAAAAGGAAAAAAAGACAAAAATGGATGTCAGAGGAGACTCTGAAACTTGTCATTGAACATAGAGTGGCTAAAGCAAAAGGAAGAAATGATGAAGTAAAAGAGCTGAACAGAAGATTTCAAAGGGCAGCTTGAGAAGACAAAGTATTATAATAAAACTTCCAAAGACCTGAGTTTAGAAAACCAAGCTGAAAGAACTGAAGGAAAAATTCAAGCCTCAGGTTGAAGGATTCTAGGGGCAAAAAATTGAACTACACAGGAAGCATCAAAAGATGGAAGGAATACACATAGTGACTACCAAAAAGAATTAGTCGATGCTCAATCATTTAAGGAGGTAGCATATGATCAAGAACCAATGGTACTGAAGGAAAAAGTCAAAGCTGCACTGAAGGGAATGGCAAAAAAAAAAAAAATGCTGTAGGAATTGATGGAATACCAAATGAGATGTTTTGACAAATGGATGAAGCACTGGAGGTGTTCACTAAATTGTGTCAAGAAATTTGGAAGACAACTATCTGCTCAATGAACTGGAAGAGATCCATGTATGTGATATTCCAAAGAAAGGTGAGCCAATGGAATGTGGAAGTTATGGAACAATATCATTAATATTACATGCAAGTAAAACTATGCTGAAAACGATTGAAAAATGGTTACACCAGTACATCAACAGGGAACGGACAGAAATTCAAGCTGGATTCAGAAGAGGACGTGAACTGAAGGATGACATTGCTGATGTCAGATGGATCATGGCTAAAACATCTTTCATACCAGAAAGATGTTTACCTGTGTTTTATCTACTATACAAAGGCATTTGAATGTGTGGATCATAGCAAATTACGAATAACATTGAAAATAATGAAAATTCTGGAACCCTTCATTGTGGTCATGTGGAACCTGTACATAGACCAAGAGGCAGTTGTTAGAACAGAACCCCACCCATCCATTGCCATCGAGTCGATTCTGACTCTTAGCAGCCCCACAGGGTTTCCAAGGCTGTAAATCTCTATGGAAGCCTACTGCTACATCTTTCTCTCGTGGAACCACTGGTGGTTTCAAACAGTTGATCTTTCAGTTAGCAGTTGCCCACTTTAACCACTGCCCCACCAGGGCTTCTTTAGAACAGAACAAGGGGATAGATACTGCATGGTTTAAAATCAGGAAAAGTTTGCATGTGGGTTGTATCCTTTCACCATATTTATTCAGTCTTATGCTGAGAAAACAATTTGAGAAGCTGGACTATATGAAGAAGAATACCACAAAATATTGGAGGATGATTCATTAACAACCTGTGGTATGCAGATGTCACAGCCTTGCTTGCTGAAAACAAAGACGACTTGAGGCACTTACTGATGAAGATCAGAAACTATAGCCTTCAGTATGGATTATACCTCAACATAAAGAAAACAAAATCCTCACAACTGGGTCAATAAGCAACATCACATTAAATGGAGAAAAGATTGAAGTTGTCAAGGATTTCTTTTTAATTAGATCCACAAACAACATCCATGGAAGTAGCAGTCAAGAAATCAAATGACATATTGCATTGGGCAAATTTGCTGTAAAAGACCTCTTTAAAGTGTTAAAAAGCAAAGATGTCACCTTGAGCACTACGGTGTGCCTGCCTCAAACCGTGGCCTTTTCAATCACCTCGCATGCATGGAAAAGCTGGACAATGAATAAGAAGGCTGAAGAAAAACTGATGCCTTTGAATTATGGTGTTGGCAAAGAATCTTGACTATACTGTGGACTGCCAGAAGAAGGAATAAATCTGTCTTGGAAGAAGTACAGCCAGAATGCTCCTTAGAAGCAAGGATGATGAGACTTTATCTCACGTACTTTGCACGTGTTATCAGGAGGGACCAGTTCCTGGAGAAGGACATCATGCTTTGTAAAGTAGAGGGTCAACAAGAGAGGAGGAGCCTCAATGAAATAGATTGACACAGTGGCTGGAACAATGGGCTCAAACATAGCAACAATTGTGAAGATTGCACAACACCAGTGTTTTGTTCTGTTGTACATAGAGTCGCTACGAGTCAGAAATGACTCGGTGGCACCTATCAGCAATAAGGTATCCATGTAAACTTCTTAGCCTAGTGCCTGGCATATAATTAGACATTATTATTTGATCTGCATACTAACCCTAAGCTATGTATACTACTTCCCTCCACAGATGAGGGAATTGGTGATCATGCAGTTTAGCTACTTGTCCAAGGCTAAAAAGTGGAAGAAGAGGGATGAAAAATTAAGTCTTTTGGGCCCAAGTATTTTGCTCACTCCATAGAACAGCCCTGTTTACACAGATTTATAGTGGGATCTGGTCATGTCAGGTGAGCTGGAAACTGCAGAGTGATTTTTGCTGCACACTCATTCCAGACTATTTTACTGAATTTAATGGAAAGAAGAATAGTCAATTTTTTGGTGATGAAACATTTAAAATCCAAAATTTCCCAACCATAGCATCATGACACCACAGCATACTTTTAGGTATAGCGAGGTATGTGTAAATAATTCATTACTGATAAGAGCCAGAATACCAAAGTTTGTGAAAATCATGTTGTTGTTAGTTGCCATTGCATGGGCTCTGACTCGTGGTGGCCCCATGTACAACAGAACAAGACATTGCCCTCTCTTGCACCGTCTTCACTATCATTGCATGCTTAAGGCCATTGTTGTATGTACTGTGTATTTTGATTATCTTCCAACCTAGAGAACTCATCTTCTGGCACTATATTAGACAATAACCAGTTGTGATCCATAGGGCTTTCATTTGCTAATTTTCGGAAGAAGAACACCAAGTCTTTCTTCCTATTCTGTCTAGAAACTCCACTGAAACCTGTCCACTGTGGGTGACCCTGCTGTATTTGAAGTACCGGTGGCATAGCTTCCAGCTTTATAGGAACACAAAAGCTACCATGCTGTTGTTTTAGGTGCCATCGAGTTGATTCTGACTCATAGTGACTGTACATAAAACAGAACAAAACACTGCCAGTCCTGTGCCATGCTCACAATTGTTGCTATGTTTGAGTCCATTATTGCAGCCACTATGTCAATCCATCTGGTTGAGGGTCTTCCTCTTTTTTGCTGACCATCTACTTTACCCCTCACGTGTTTGTCAATTTGTCGTACTGTGGGGGCTTGTGTGTTGCTGTGATGCTGGAAGCTATGCCACTGATATTCAGATACCAGCAGGGTCACCCATGGAGGATAGGTTTCAGCTGAGCTTCCAGACTAAGACAGACTAGGAAGAAGGAACCGGCAGTCTACTTCTGAAAAGCATTAGCCAGTAAAAACCTTATGAATAGCAGAGGAACATCGTCTGATATAGTGCTGGAAGATGAGCCCCCCAGGTTGGAAGGCACTCAAAAGATAACTGAGGAAGAGTTGCCTCCTCAAAGTAGAGTCGACCTTAATGACATGGATGGAGTAAAGCTTTTGGGACCTTCATTTGCTGATATGGCACGACTCAAAATGAGAAGAAACAGCTGCAAACATCTATTAATAATCGGAACCTGGAATGTACAAAGTATGAATCTAGGAAAACTAGAAATCGTCAAAAATGAAATGGAACACATAAACATCAATATCCTAGGCATTAGTGAGCTGAAATGGACTGGTATTGGCCATTTTGAATCAGACAATCATATAGTCTGCTATGCTGGGAATGACAACTCGAAGAGGAATGGTGTTGCATTCATCGTCAAAAAGAACATTTCAAGATCTATCCTGAAGTACAACGCTGTCAGTGATAGGATAATATCCATATGCCTACAAGGAAGACCAGTTAATACGACTATTATTCAAATTTATGCACCAACCACTAGGGCCAAAGATGAAGAAATAGAAGATTTTTATCAGCTGCTGAAGTCTGAAATTGATCGAACATGCAATCAGGATGCATTGATAATTACTGGCGATTGGAATGTGAAAGTTGGAAACAAAGAAGAAGAATCAGTAGTTGGAAAATATGGCCTTGGTGATAGAAACAATGCCGGAGATTGAATGGTAGAATTTTGCAAGACCAACAACTTCTTCATTGCAAATACCTTCTTTCACCAACATAAACGGCGACTATACACATGGACCTCACCAGATGGAACACACAGAAATCAGATTGACTACATTTGTGGAAAGAGACGATGGAAAAGTTCAATATCATCAGTCAGAACAAGGCCAGGGCCGACTGTGGAACAGACCATCGATTGCTCATATGCAAGTTCAAGCTGAAACTGAAGAAAATCAGAGCAAGTCCACGAGAGCCAAAATATGACCTTGGGTATATCCCACCTGAATTTAGAGACTATCTGAAGAATAGATTTGACACAATGAACACTAGTGACCAAAGACCAGACATGTTCTGGAATGACATCAAGGACATCATCCATGAAGAAAGCAAGAGGTCGCTGAAAAGACAGGAAAGAAAGAAAAGACCAAGATGGATGTCAGAGGAGACTCTGAAACTTGCTCTTGAGCATCGAGCAGCTAAAGCAAAAGGAAGAACTGATGAAGTAAAAGAACTGAACAGGAGATTTCAAAGGGCCTCTTGAAAAGACAAAGTAAAATATTATAAGGACATGTGCAAAGAGCTGGAGATGGAAAACCAAAAGGGAGGAACACGCTAGGCGTTTCTCAAGTGGGAAGAACTGAAGAAAAAAATCCAAGCCTCGAGTTGCAATAGTGAAGGATTCCATGGGGAAAATCTTAAACGATGCAGAAAGCATCAAAAGAAGATGGAAGGAATACACAGAGTCATTATACCAAAAAGAATTATTCGATGTCCAACCATTTCAAGAGGTGGCATATGATCAGGAACCGATGGTACTGAAGGAAGAAGTCCAAGCTGCTCTAAAGCCACTGGCGAAAAATAAGGGTCCAGGAATTGATGGAATATCAATTGAGATGTTTCAACAAATGGAGGCAGCACAGGAGGTGCTCACTCATCTATGCCAAGATATGTGGAAGACAGTTTCCTGGCCAACTGACTGGAAGAGATCCATATTTATGCCAATTCCCAAGAAAGGTGATCCAACTGAATGTAGAAATTATAGAACAATATCATTAGTATCATATGCAAGCAAAATTTTGCTGAAGATCATTCAAAAATGGCTGCAGCAGTATATCGACAGGGAACTGCCAGAAATTCAGGCCAGTTTCAGAAGAGGACGTGGAACCAGAGATATCATTGCTGATGTCAGATGGATCCTGGCTGAAAGCAGGGAATACCAGAAGGGTGTTTACCTGTGTTTTATTGACTGTGCAAAGGCATTCGACTGTGTGGATCATAACAAACTGTGGATAACGTTGCAAAGAATGGGAATTCCAGAACACTTAATTGTGCTCATGAGAAACCTTTACATAGATCAAGAGGCAGTTGTTCGGACAGAACAAGGGGATACTGATTGGTTAAAATCAGGAAAGGTGTGCGTCAGGGTTGTATTCTTTCACCATACCTATTTAATCTGTATGCTGAACAAATAATACGAGAAGCTGGACTTTATGAAGAAGAACGGGGCATCAAGATTGGAGGAAGACTCATTAACAACCTGCGTTATGCAGACGACACAACCTTGCTTGCTGAAAATGAAGAGGAATTGAAGCACTTACTAATGAAGATCAAAGACCACAGCCTTCAGTATGGATTACACCTCAACATAAAGAAAACGAAAATCCTCACAACTGGACCAATGACCAACATCATGATAAATGGAGAAAAGATTGAAGTTGTCAAGGATTTCATTTTATTTGGATCCACAATCAACATCCATGGAAGCAGCAGTCAAGAAATCAAAAGACGCATTGCATTGGGCAAATCTGCTGCAAAGGACCTCTTCAAAGTGTTGAAGAGCAAAGATGTCACCTTAAGGAGTAAGGTGCGCCTGACTCAAGCCATGGTATTTTCAATGACATCATATGCATGTGAAAGCTGGACAATGACTAAGGAAGACCGAAGAAGAGTTGACGCCTTTGAATTGTGGTGTTGGCAAAGAATATTAAATATACCAGGGACTGCCAAAAGAATGAACAAATCTGTCTGGAAAGAAGTGCAGCCAGAATGTTCCTTAGAGGCAAGGATGTCGAGTCTGAGTCTTACATACTTTGGACATGTTGTCAGGAGGGATCAGTCCCTGGAGAAGGACATCATGCTTGGCAGAGTACAGGGAGGGTGGAAAAGAGGAAGTCTCTCAACGAGGTGGATTGACACAGTGGCTGCAACAATGAGCTCAAGCATAACAACGATTGTAAGGATGGCGCAGGACCAGGCAGTGTTTCGCTCTGTTGTGCACAGGGTCGCTATGAGTTGGAACCGACTCAACGGCACCTAATAACAACAACAACTACTTTACCAAGCATAATGTCCTTCTCCAGGGACTAGTCCCTCCTGATAACGTGTCCAAAGTATGTGTGATGGTTAAAATTGCGTGTCAACTTGGCTGAGCTATGATTCTCAGTGTTTTGGCAGTTGTATAATGTTGTGACCACTTCCCTGTTGAAATTTTTACGCCTATGATGGAATCTACTGAGTGGTACCGGCAGGAACGGGGCCTGTGGCAGCTCACCGCACCCTCAGCTGTCTACTTCCTTCCTGCTCGCCTTGCCAAGGCTTTCGGTGGTTCCAGATCCTGCAGCTGTCTCTCGTTCCTCTGACCTCTTATTCTTGGGACTTGAGCTAGAAGCTTACCTGCCAGTCTTGGGATTCGTTGCTCTTCATAGCCTGTGAGCAAGAGTCCTGCTCTCAGACCTGTCGATCTTGGGTTCATCACCCCCTGCAGTACGCGAATCAGGAGAAACCTCTATCCTGATCCACGGACTTGGGACATTCCAGCCTCTACGATCACATGAGCTGTATCCTTGATATAAATCTCTCTCTATATATACATATTTATGCGATTTACTGGTTTTGCTTCTCTAGAGAACTCAGCGTAAGGCAGTATGTGAGACGAAGTCTCGCCATCCTTGCTTCTAATGAGCATTCTGGCTGTACTTCTTCCAAGACAGATTTGTTCGCTCTTCTGGCAGTCCATAGTATATTTGATATGCTTCACGAACACCATAATTCAAAGCTACCATGGTATGACAAAATATCAGACAGGCATTGGGTGAACATCACACATTGTTTTAAATGAAGCAAGACTCAAGATTATCCCCATGAAAACTTCAGTCTCTCTCATTTGCATTCGGATACATTTTCTTGAGTGGTTTCAAAAGAGGTGGTGGTGGAACTAAGTTGGGAAAGTGCAAATAAGTGAGTGCCACACAGACAAACATCATCTCTGATGGAGAAAAAAAAAAAATTTTAAAAAAGCATCACTGCTCTAAATGATGGAGAGTACAGTCTACCTCTCAGCACCTCTGCTCCCACCCAAGAAATACTTTTTGGTACTTTGCTCTTTGGGATTAGTGCCCTCCTCTCTTTTTGATCTTTGCTGGGTTAATGTGAACCCTCAGAAAAGCCATGGCCTGGGGCTGCTTTCTCTGATCAAGCTGCTGCTGTAGCCTACAGAACAATGTCCCTGTCAAAGCTCAGCAAGACGCGCACTCCCCCAGGACTCACAAGCTTGGCATCCCTCAGCTCCCTGCAAGTCTGACCTAAAATGGCAAAAGCCTCTGGGAGAACAGACGGTGGCTGGGGACCGGGGGAGAAGGGGAGGAAAACAGAGTGTTATGCAATATGCACCAACTCAACTCCTGGAAAACCTGCTCACAGGTTCCCAGAAGGAGATTGAAGTGACAAGGAGGAGGCTGCTGTGACATGAATCCAGGAGGTACCTTGATGGTGACTGACAGCTTGTTACGCAGAGGCCTAATTGAACCCGATGGCCTCATAAATGAAAGCCAAGTGCTACAAGCCAAAAGAAAAGGAAGTGGCTGTTGGATTTACTGTCTTCATTTCCCCAAGAGTGGCCAACAAATTGCCATTTTAACAGGGGCACCTCCTGCCAAGGGGTTTTCTGGGTTTTGCTGTTCTGATAATTAATTCCTGACCCTAGAGCCTCTGGAATCTACTACCCAAGGTTCCCACTAAGAAGCAAATTATGTTAAATAAGGCAATAAGGCTTGGGGCATTGACTGCAGCTGCTTGAAGGAGTTGTGCACAAAGAATAACTCAAATCAGCAAGACTTTCTGGCTTTCTGAACCAGAGCCTTCCTGCAGAGGGAGCTCTCAGAAATTCCAAAAAAACCAAACCCATTGCTGTTGAGCGGATTCACAGTGACCCTAAAGGGCAGAGTAGAACTGCCCCATAGGGTTTCCAAGGTGCATCTGGTGGATTTGAACTGCTGACTTCTTGGTTAGCAGCCAAACTCTTAACTGCTATGCCACCAGGGTTTGAGGTCAGCAGTAACAGTAAAATAGCAGTAAATAACAATAATGATAAGGATAATGGTAACAATGGTAACAATAGCTACCCAGCATTTCTTAAATAATTGCTGGAATTGTGTCAGGTGCTTTACATAAACCATTTTTACTGGACCCTGGTAATTATCCTCATCTCAGAGATGAAGAAACTCAGATACAGCTAAGATATCCCAGGATATTTACCCAAGGATAGTGAATAGCGGGGTGGGGACTTGAACCCATAACTGTTTGAATTCCAAAATTCTTTCTTCAGTAAACTGATAACATTTATAAAGTACTTGCTTGTGGCTGAGGATTCTGAAAAGATATATTGTTACAAGGGCATCAGGGACTCAAGTGATAGATCATCTCCATGTTATTAATTATAATATTATACTTATAGTTATTACAGCTACATTATGTATAATATTAATAAATATTATAATTAGGTGAGGATGTGGGTGATGATGACGACAATGACAATAGTATAATATTTTGGGATATCAACTCCTATTCTGTTTTTTTCTCTTCCTGAACTTCCCTCCTTCTTTTAACTGCACTCGAGCCCAGAGTAGCTCTTGTACTTTTTCCTCAGTCAAGAAAGGCTGCAGTACTTTTGATTTTAAAAGCCAAGCACTAGAAAGGGGAGAGGGTTCAGGATACAGACAAAATGCCTTAGACAGAAATGGGGAGAAAGAAATTACCCCCTGAGTTGAGGAACTGAGAGGAGGAACAGAGGGTCAGTGCTTCAGGATGGTGTTGTGGGTGGAGGTGAGATTCCAGAGAAGAAATGGCTACTTGGTGCACTTGTTTTTGTTAGGTGCTGTCAAGTCAATTCCCACTCATAGCAATTCCATGTGACATTGTAGAATTACACCCGTGGAGCTGCTGAGTGGGTTGGAACTTCCAATCTTTCTGTTAGCAGCCTAGTGCTTTAACCATTTGTACCATCAGGGCTCCTCAGGAAAAGAGGCAACCTTGGAAAGAATTCCATGCACTCAAGGCTGACATGAAGCTGAGGCGTGTAAATGAAAGGAATCATGTAAATGGAAGCGTGCATGACTCAGTGACAAATGAGTAGTCAGTAACCTTGGACTAGATAGAGGACCACCTCTGAGCCACTTCAACTGCTTGTCAGCAATTAAGGTATTGGAACCATGTGCTAGGTACTTTAAAAACATTTCCTCATTTGTTTCTCACAAGTCTCTAGAATGTTCTTGTTGCTGGGAGCCAACAGGTCAATTCCAACCCATAATGACCCCACGTGGCAGAGTAGAACTGCCCAGAGGGTTCTTTCGGCTATAATCTTTATGGAAGCAGATCACCAGGCCTTTCTGACCCAGAGTGTCTTTCTCACCCAGAGTGAACTGTCAGCCTTTCAGTTTGCAGCCAAGCACTTAAATATTGCACCACTAGGGCTGCTCAGTCTAAAGAATAGATGCTTCTATTAACCTCATTTTACAAAGCAGGACTTGAAGGCTTAATAATTCTTTCAGTGCATGACAATACCATCTTCACTGAACTATAATGGTTGTCCTGACTGTATCTTCTGAGGGATATGTGGAGCTGTTTAACATGTGGACCTGAATAGTATTAAGTTAGATAGAGGTGGTGTCCTGAAAAAAAAGCAAAATGGAATGCAAGAGGGGCTGAGGCACCAATTTAATTCTTGGCCAGCCCAGCTATAGATTTAATGAAGGTAAAAGAAGGATTTGAATCCATTTCACACTTGATTTTCACCCTTGTTTACTGAAAGAAAGGGGCCAAGATTCCATAGATATGACTATGATAGATAAGAATATCTTCAGCAAATAATTATTCTCTCTCTCTCTGCTCCATCATTGTGAGTGGAGTGTATTTCCCTGTCCCATTGATGGTGGGGCTGGACATGGGACTTTTTCTGGCCAATAGGATGTGAGCTGTGTGATGAGCAGAGGCTTGAAATGGACTTCTGGGGTTGGCTCGCCATCTTGAGTTCTGATGATTCTCCATGAGAAGAGCCTCCCTGGGTAGCTGTTGTCTCTTCAGCCTGGGCCTAGAAAAGCAGACCTGCATTCCATCTGCAGCCCTAAACCAAGGCTGGCTGAACCCTCAGCCTAAAAGTAAAGCCACATCAGATGACCTGCAGATAGGTGAATAAGAAATGAATGCTCACTGTTTTATTATTGATATTTTGCTGTTTTCTTTGTTACACCGTAAAAGCTAACTAATACAATGACAACAAAGAAGTCTGTCTAGTTGGTCAGCTCTTCACTTATAGTTTCTCTCTCAGGAATCAAAGTTTGGTGGGATAAATCCTGAGAGTAACATCCTCTAAAATGCTACAATAGCTGTTTATTTCTGAGGTGTGTATCATATGTATCTTAGGAACTAAAAGGTAAGTTGGAAAGTTTGACTTAGGGGCCTAAAACTATAGGAGAAGCTGTATCTTCCTGAATAAAGTCTCTTGGAAACACAGTAAAGATGTCCCCACTGAACAATGATTGTGGGCATTGATTTGATTTAGTGGGTGAACTTTCACAACAGGAAGGATTTGAAGGGAAGTGTAAGTGCAGAGATTTGGGAGGAAAAAAAGGTTAAGATCCTCTTTAGGCTTTAATTTCTTCCTCTATAAAATGTAAATAATCATAATATTTTACAGAAGGGTTAATTCAGTCATTTCACAAGTATTTATTAAACACCAATATTTACTGATTCACTAGTTACAGTGATATGTGCTAAAGGTACAATGGTGAGTTGCAGAGAGAGAAATCCCTGATCTCCTGGAGCATATTTTCTAGTTAGCATATTCATAAAACCAAATATTCACAATAATTTTAATAATGTATAATTAAAACTGCAATAGTATTATAAAGAATTAAAGATAGGGCATATAATTTGTTTATTATAGCGTTTGACACATAGTAATGCTCAACAAATGGTAGTGGTAGTCAAAGCGGTTTGGTGGTAGTTATGATAGGGTGAAGATTCTTGGATAGGACCAGGCTCTCCTGGGACTCAAGATCTTCCTTCCTTCCTTCCTTCCTTCCTTCCTTCCTTCCTTCCTTCCTTCCTTCCTTCCTTCCTTCCTTCCTTCCTTCCTTCCCTCCCTCCCTCCCTCCCTCCCTCCCTCCCTCCCTCTCTCCTTCCTCCCTTCCTCCCTCCCCCCTCCCCCCACCTTCCTTCCTTCTTTCCTCTCTTTCTCTCTCTCTCTTTCCCTCACTTCCTTCCTTTCTCCCTCTCTCCCTCCCTCCCTCCCTCCCTCTCTTCCTTCCCTCTTTCCTTCCTTTTCTCTCTCTTTTAAGTTTGGTTAAGGTAAGCAAAATGGCACTGAGCAGGTTTGGTCTTAACCACCTGGATTTCTCTTTCCTAATGTCTTTTTTTTTTTTTTAGTGTCTGTACCAAACAAGATGTTGGTCTCTTTGGAAGAAGGCATCTGTATAAGAACGTCAAGTCTACATTTTTATTCTGTGCCTAGGAATTAGTAATTAATGGGTCAGTTTAAAGAAGCAATACTTTTGTTCTCAATGTCTCTGAAATACCCTTGCCTTTTCCTGATTAACAGAACCTAGTGGGCTCACAAGAGATCCTTAACAGCAGTCTCATGGAATATGAATTATGCTATTTTAGATCTGATAAATTAATATATTATAATGGGAGGCATTAAAAAGAGAACTGGAAAGCCTAAATTTCAAGGTAATGTTTCTATTACCTTTTTTTTCTACATAGCTCTATGTCTCTGGTCAACGCACTTATAATTGCTGGATTTGATTTCTCCCATCTGTAAAATAATGACGGTTCCAGCTAGATTAACAGTAAAATTCCATCCATTTCCAACCATCTATGATTTTATGACTCTATATATCAACCACCTTTAAAATGGTCATATGTCTACCAGAGGTATATATTTAAGAACACATTAAAGTATTTAAGAAAGGCAGGGGCCTAAAGACTCCTCTTTCAGCTTGTACATACACATCTTCAGGGATACTTTTGGTGATAGTACACACCATGGCTTTCCTTCATATTTTGCCATGAGAGCCCTGATTTACATGATGCCATCAATATCCAGATTTCCTAAATGGAAGAACTATGAGTTTAACCGACTATTTTAGATCTAAGAGGACATATACATACATTATGAAAAGTACATTTCTGCATTAGCTGAGCTTTGAAGCCTAAAATCAATGAAGCAAAACTGCTTTATTGAGTTATTCCAATAATACCTATTTGCTTTTAAAGAGGTCTTTGTCAAATGATAGTCAGAATTGGAGGGCTGAGAAGAATAATGGACTTCATCAGATCTAAATCGTTATTTCACAAATAGGAACATTCTTATCTCATTTTATCATTGTGTCAGCTCAGATTGGGCTTAACCAATACAGGGAGATCATCTCCTTGTATTGCTGTCACTGTTATTATAGGGTGAAATGAACTAGCATTTATTGAACATTTACTGTATATTAAACACTGTGACAGACACTTGTATGTCACTACACTTGTACCTCACAGTCTCAAAGCAAAGAGGATATTAATACCCCTTCTACAGATGCAAAACCCTGGTGGTGTAGTGGTTAAGTGCTACAGCTGCTAACCAAAAGGTCAGGAGTTCAAATCCACCAGGTGCTCCTTGGAAACCCTATGGGGCAGTTCTACTCTGTCCTATAGGGTCACTATGAGTCAGAATCGACTTGACAGCAATTTTTTTTTTTTTTGGTTTTCTGCAGATGAGGGAACTGAGACACGGAGTTCATGTAAATGAACACATGTTTATGTAAATCAAATGAAAACACAGTTTGTCAGTGGCAGAGGGTTTGAAACCATCCTTGCCCATTTGACCCTTCAACCCTATGCTCTTTTCACTACAGTAGTCCTTACCCTCGAAGTTATGCATTGCTATCAAAAAGCCTACAACCTCCTGAAATTTCTTGCAAAGTTTTGCTGGCATACATATATGTATTTGATTTTTTTTTTACCCGGCTGGATAAAGGAACTTTAGCTTTGATCAAATTTTCAAAGAGGTACATGACCCAAAAAAATCAAGGCCCCAGAAAACTCATTCGTATTATCATAATCATTGGTATCATTATTTACATTATTTGCAATACCTGGTGATCTGCTTGCATAAGGATTACAGCTAAGAAAACCCTGTGGAGCCGTTCTACTCTGTAATACATGGAGTCATCATGAGTCAGAATTGACTCGATGGAAACAAAAAAAACTAATGTTGAGGAAATTACTACATATATGAGTTAGGCCAGGCTAGGTTGTTCCCCCACATGTCAGTAGCTCAAAATGCCAAAGGTTCATTGTACACCCAGGTTCCATGACTATCTGAGGAAGATGGTATCTTCTGCTCCACATGGCCCTCATTCAGGGAGCCAGGATGACCAAGTCTCCACTATCAGAATATCAACAACCATGGAGACAGAGAGTTTGGAGAATCACTCACTGGCTCCTACATGCACACATACTCTCTGTTCTTGCTTAGTTAGCCAGAGTTAGCAACATGGCCACACCTAAGTACTAGGGAATGGGAAGTGTAATCTCTCTAGAGGCCCAAGGTGGAACAGCAGGGTTGTATGCTACACTAGACTCCCTACATTTAAATAAAGCTAAATCTTAGGCAGGAAGAAAGACATGTAAAAGGAAATTAAACATAGAAGACAGGAATGTGTGTAACAAAGTTGTCTACAATTTTTAAAATTGGCAAGAACATTTGGCTCAGTTTTCTTGCAAAGGAATACATGATTATTTTAAAGTTCACATTGTCTTCAGGGGTCAGCAAATATTTTCTATAAAGGGTCAGATAGTAAGTATCTTTGACTTTGAGAGACATAAGTCTCTGTGGCCACAACTCAGAGCTACTGTTGTAGCCTAAAAACAGTCATAAGCAATATGTAAACAATTGGGCGTGGTTGTATTTCAGCTTGTCTGGTGGGCTATAGTTTGCAGATCCCCTGGCCTATTTGATCAACATAGATTAGTTGCTTAGCAACGCCAAAGGCTTTGCAGGTTAAGGTCCAAGACAATTTTCTCCACTGAATACTCAAAAAGAACTTGGAATGATGAAGGGGACATTGTCAACAACATTCCTATAACCAATATAATATTGCATCCTAAGAAGCCATATGGCTGTTTCTAAATGAAAACTGAGACATACTGTGAGTCTATAGGGTGAATAATAGTGCCTAAATGGAAAGCCCTCTTGCAGTCTGGCTTGATCTGGGAACAATACATGAAATAAATAAAAAACGGAAAAAACAAAAATGAAACAGAAAATGGTTAAGTCTCCTTGGCAGCTAATTAAAAGTTTGATGATTTGAGCCCACTCAAAGAAGTCTCTGAACAAAGCCTGGCAATTTATTTCCAAAAAATCAGCCATTGAAAACCCAATGGAGCGTAGTTCTATCCTGACACATATGGGGTTGCCATGAGCCAGAATTGATTCACGGCAACTGGTTTTTGTTTAATAATTCACTAATATTTTTCATAATAATTTTTTTAACAGTGGGCAGTTGGCATCTGGCAAGACTGAGGAGCACAGATAGTCCAGATGTCACAGTAAGACAGGTCCAAAAATAATTTACTTAAAATCTCCTGGTAAGGGTGAAAGTGTTTGTGGGTGGTGCAAATGGCTTGTGCTTGACTATTAACCAAAAGGTTGGTGGTTTGAACCCATGCAGTGGCGGTCCAGGAGAAAGTCATAAAGATCTGCTTCTGTAAATATTATAGCCCCGAAAACCCTATGGGAGAGTTCTACTCTGTAACACATGGTGTCATCATGAGTTAGACTCAACTGCATGGCAACAATTTTTTTTGGTTGTTTATTTGGGAAGAGTGAACTGACCTGTTCTGAAGAAAATTCAACAAACTCTGACCCCCTCCTTATCTGTATCACCTATGGCAAACGGGAGAAAGAGAGTTGAAGGCAGCCGAAGTGATTCAAATATTTTTATTAGAAGAAATGTAGAGACTAGAGCCTAGATCTTCTTTCTCCAAGTTTAGGCTTCCTTCTACCGAGATCACAAGCTCCTCTCTATGCATGGGATTGAGTGGGAAAGAGTAATACGGCAGTGTCGAAGAGCTGGATCTCAGGAAACAAGTCATACTTGTTCTGTGTTATTTTGCTTTTTTTTTTTTTAGCTCCCCCATTTACTTTCCTGTGACCCTGGGCAAGTTCTTACACCTTTACAAGTTCTAATTCCTTCATCAAATCTACCAGAGGGCCTTTCCTTCATCTGAAAACTAGGATAACAAGAGAAGCTACTTCATAGAATTGTTCTTACAATTTGGTATGATAAGGCAAGCGAAATGGTTAGAACAATTTCTGGTAATAGTAATTAGTCGACCAAGTATAGCTATTATTTTTACTTTATTATTGTTGTTGCTATTGTTAGGTGTCATCTAGTTGGCTCTGACTCATGGTGAACTTGTGTATAACAGAATGCAATGTTGCCTGGTCCAGCATCATCTTCATGGTCATTGTTATGTTTGAGTCCTCTGCTGATGCTACTGTGTCACTTCCTTGAGGGTTTCCTTCATTTTTGTTACCCTCTACTTTACTAATCATGATGTCCTTTTTTACTGATTGATTTTTCCTGACGACTTGTCCCAAGTAAGAAAGTTGAAGTCTCACCATCCTCACTTCTAAGGATCATTCTGGCTGTATTTCTTCTAAGGCTGATTTGTTCATCCTTTTAGCAGTCAACGGTATATTCAGTATTCTTCCCCAATGCCACAGTTCAAATGCATCGATTCTTCTTCTGTCTTCCTTTCTCATTATCCACTATTGCTATTAGCCTCATCATATTCATCCTTATAAAACAGCATCCGTGTTTGATTACAATGTGTTTGCAGGCTGTCCTGACCTCACCTGTAGAAATTGACTTTCCCCCACATAAATAAGATCGTTAGTCAAATACACACATTCTCTGATCCCTGAATTTTAAGCTAATATATATATATATATATTTTTTTTTTTTTTTTTGAGGGAGTGAGGATTCACCTTTAAAGTCACTTTATCTCCGGCCAGAGGCAGCTGAGCAGCCCAAAGCATTTGTCATGGTGCTTTCTATGGATAAATAAGAAACATTCCTATGAGTGTTAACTTTCAAGTCACTCAACTCAGCATCTCTCATGAGCTTTAAGTTCACCGGGAAAAAACACATTTGCACCCACGTGTACACCAACACACATGCGCACACACATAGAGCACTGAGATCAGGGAGAAGATTCCCAATCCTTAAGTCCACTTAGCTGCACAGCAGGACAGCCCTAATTCAGCTTTAAAACTCTATAGAACAGTTAATGGACATCATCCTTTTTTTTCAGCCAGCCAGGAGGTTAGAAGAAGCTTCCATTTATTATGCCTTATTCTTGGCTTTTTGTGTATATATGTGTAAATGTTAAATGAGGACTACTCTGGAAAGGAAACAAAGTACTCTTGTATTTTGCACAAAAATAGATGGCTATGTTTTTCTCTGCCGCATGTATCATTTTTTGTTGCGAATTGGGATATTTATGAACAAACATCTACATTACCAGACTATAAAGTTCTTGAAGGCAGGATCTATGGCCAGATTCATCTTTGTGTCTTCACTGCAGCTAGTACAGTGTTTCTGACAAATTGCAGATTATGAGTAAATATTTGTTGAATGCATGGGAAAATAAATAAGTCTCAAGAGTGGAGTTTCTCCTCTTCTGTGATGTACTAGCCACATGACTATTGCTCTTGTAAAAGGTCACTTAGTTGCAACAAACAGCCAAATTAACACAGTAAAAAATTCAAGGAGATAACCAAGATCTCTTGGGAATGAAGTCAGACTGGGAGTCATGGGCACTAAAAGCGAGGGTTTGAGAATCTTTTTTCTTGCAGGCTACATGACCTCTCTTTGATGCTTCTCTCAGGAGACTGATTTTCTCTGCACATCAGGTTTCTGCTTCACTCACTGTAACTCAATCTTGATTGGTGCATTGGTTTGCTGGAACCGCACCTGTGCCAGTTAGGGTTCAGCCAAAGAATTGGCTTATCTGATTGTGGGAACTAGCAAGGCAAGTCCAAAATCTGTAATGCACGCTATTAGGAAGCAAAGGCTAGAACTCTCAGGCATACTGTTCACTTCTTTTTCTAGGAATCCTCAGTTCCACTCTTAAGGTCTTTCACCTGTGTGATCATTAAAGTTGTGTGTCCACCTGGCTGGGCCATGATTCTCAGTGGTTTGGCAGTTATGATAGAGTCTGGCAGTCCCATGACGATACAATCACTTCTATGATGAAATCTGATATAATGTGATCACCTCCATGATGCTGCTATGAGTAACCAGTCAGCTGAAAGGGAAATTTCCTTGTGGAAATTGCATCCTATGTAGGTGGACTTTCTGGTAAGTTTCGCAGGCTTTTGCTTGCTCTGGATCCTGCAGCTAACTCCTGTTTATCTGACCTCCAGTTCTTGGGACTTGAGCTAGCAGCTTGTCTGTTGCCTTGCCTGCCGATCTTGGGATTTATGCGTCTTTGCAGCCTGTGAACAAGAGCCCTGCCTTCTGACCTGCCTAGCTTGGGTTTGCCAGCCCCTGTGGCTACGTGCATCAGGAGAAGCCTCCAGCCTGACCCAGGAATTTGGGACATTCCAGCCTCTACAACTGCTTGAGCCATTTTCTTGAAATAAATCTCTCTCTCTATATATTTATTGTACATTTATATGCTTTACTGGTTTTGCTTCTCTAGAAAACCCAGCCTAAGACAACCTGATTGAATCAGGCCTACCCACATCATGTAGGATTATTTCCCTTACTTAAGGCAAGCTGATTCTGGACTTTAATAACATCTTCAAAATGCCTTCTCTGCAACATCTAGATTAGTGTTTGAATAACTGGGGACTGGAGCCTATCAAAGTTGACACGAAAGAAAGGTCATCACAATCCCTTCGGCCTTATTCTACCAGTCCCTTTTCTCAGCTTCTCACACCTAGATAGTTCCATTATTTTAGTTTAAATAATCAAAAGAAATGATTGTATTAGTTGCTGGCAGCAATAATGTCTGGTGAAATAAAAGGGTTAAGATCACAGAGTGTGTCCGATAGCTCCTTTCAGAGACTGTAGTGAGGAAGAATCTGTGGCATGGCTAACGAAGAAGCTCATCTGGTAGATGGATTTCTAACTTCTAACTTCCTTGGCTCTTTTCATTAATACTATAGAAGTCAGGGAGCAGGCCATGAGAGGCAAGACATACTCTCAATTTCTTACTTTTACAGTGAACATTCTCTATCCAAAAGTAAGTTTTATATGGATGAAAGAAGTTTGAATCATACACCAAGGAAACATTCATCAGAATTTTGCTCATTTACAAATGCATTAAATATACAGGCAACCCAATAAAATGTAGCATGGTCATAAAACTAATACTTTTTTTTCAGATATAATAATAATAAAAAATACCTGAGTGCATCTTTGTTTTTTCCCCATATATGTCACTAACATAGCTTCATTCTGTCAGTTTTTATCATTTAGAATTGTATTCATGTACAGGGTAGATACCAAGTTGGCTTCATAATTTTACAAGTGTGAAACTTTGATGGAGATTATAAAATTTTATTCCCTAACCAATGGCAGCACTTTTCCTCAGCATATCCAATTAAGTTTTCATCCTGAAGCGGAGTCTTACAGATTACTTTCTTCGTCTTACAGTGGAAACAAACAGTTGTCATTGGCTGTAGCTGAGCTGAATGCTAACCATGGCTGCCTTCCTTCCGCCCCATGAAATGTGTGTTTTACAGTGACATTCAGAAGAGTATAAATGGGCTGTAAATTGCATTTTCATCCTCTAGGTGCCATTCTACAAGTTCTGTAAATGAGTCATACATCTGTTTGGTTTTCTTTTGATGCCACAGATTGCTGTGTCCTGGGGTTTTATGTCTACCCAAGCTCTCTTGCCGTTAAGCCTCTTTATCCAATGTGGAAGAGAGAAAAGGAGAGTTACAGAGGAACTAATTTCTAAAGCTTTTGAAGAGGATCAGTAAGAGAGAAGGTGTAAGGTGTGGGTTCCGTGTCATTCATTTATTGAGTAATTTGTCAGAAGCCTTTGTTTTATACAAGGCAATGTGTTAGGCACTCTGAGGGATATTGTCCCATACATATGATATAGCCCAAGTCCCAAAAGCTTACTAGAAGTCTCAAAATAAGAGAAGTACTGAGATTATTCAAGTATTATATTTTAAATTACATTCAGTGGGGAAGAAACAAGACTTCGTGGAGGAATTTAAGAAAGACGTTGACAGGGATTGCAATAATTGAAGATGAACTTGCTAAAGCATTGCAGAAATAGGGAATGGTATGAGCAAAGGCAAACTGGAGGAAGGCAGGGGGTGTGTTTGGGCACAGGGAGTCATTCTCTGTTGATGCATAGGAGGATGCTGCCAAATCAGTAAGACTGGACCTGGATTATGAAACATAGTGGATGCTAGGATTAAGTGTATATTTCTGAGGAATGCAACAGGTAATCCAGCGAACAAGTGCAATAAAGACTTTAAGGCAGAAACATGCTCTGGCAAGGACTTGCCTTCTTATGCATAGCTTACCAGCAGTCCTCAGAGTATGGTCCATGGACCTCTGCTGGCCCTCGTAAGCTTGCTACTGGTTCATACTAAGTGCAGAAAATTAAATTAAATATTTAGAAATTTTATAATAATTTTTCATTGCCACTCAAGTGCATTTTTTTTTCAATCTATAATAGGTAGAAAAAAGAATTGGTTCTTAATCACAGGTAATCTAAGAGGTACCACAGTGTCACCCCAACAAGGTGCTTTGCATATGGACATATTCACTTTGCAATTGAGTCGGTAGTTTTGATTCTCAGTTTTTCTCTTGTCCCTAATTTCCTTCATCTTGCTAGCTATATTCTTTAACTGCATTTTTACCTTAACGTTTTCATCTTGCATCTTGATCTTGACCTTTTGAAAGAGAATAATATCAGACCATAGGAATTAACCTCTTATAATCCAGAGTAGGGGTCTGCAAATATGACCATGGGCCAAATCTGGCCTGCCTTGTATTTTGGTTTTGTTTTGTAGTCTTTGTGTGTATGTGTGTGTGTGTGTGTGTGTGTGTGGTGAAAAAATACACACCAAAAGATCAGCCAGTTCAGCAATTTCTACATGTAAAATTTTGTAACATTGATTATATCTTTCATGTTGTACAGCTATTATCACTATCCTTTTCTAAGTTATTCTAAAACCATTAATATAAACTCAATGCCACCTAAACAAAAACTTCCCCTTCCCCCTCCCTCACATACCTGGTAACCACTACTAATCTTTGTTTTCTATGCATTTACTTATTTCCTATAAGTGGGATCATATAGTATTTGTCCTTTCATGACTGATTTATTTTGCTCAGCATATTGTTTTCAAGGTTCATTCGTGTGGCATGTACCATTTCTCCTTACGGCTGAGAAATATTCCATTTGTATGTATATGCCATATTTTGTTTATCCATTCATCTGTTGATGGACATCTCAGTTGTTTCCATCTTTTATCTATTGTGAAAAGTGCTGCAATGAACATGGGTGTACAGTTTTCTGTTTGCATTTCTGCTTTCAATTATTTTGAATGTATACCTAGGATTGGGATTGTAGGGTCATATGGTAGTTCTGTGTTCAACTTTTGAGCTGCCATATGTTTTTGTAAATAAAGTTTTATTTGAGCACAGCCATACTCATTTATTTACATTTCATTGATGGCTGCGTTTGTCCTACAAGAGCAGAACTCAGTAGCTATGACAAAGACAATATGGCTTGCAAAGCCTAAAATATTTACTGGCCCTTTACGGTAAAATTTTGCCCAGTCCTCATTTACAATAATTTCCTCATGAAGTTAAGTGTGATAATCATGAATAAAGAAATTGAGGTCAAAGACATATTACCATGAAACAAATCTAATGTACAGAAAATCGTCGTGTCCTAGATGGAAATTACTCCGCAGGTAAGAACCCAACCCAAGCTTCTTATTTTCCTGAGAAGTCAGCTTGGAAGAACTTTAGACTTATGTTGGGTCTGAGGAAGCTGTTGAGAAAGAGGCTCCCAAGTCACATATTTACACACACATCTCAAACAGGTACAAAGGAAGTTCAGATCGACTGCGTTAAGTAATATCTCACATTAATTTTTTAGGTTAGCCACAGACAAGGATGCAAGCTAATGAAATTTGATGGGACAGATGCATCGTTGCCATTGATTTTAAAAGATTATATAAGGTTCATGTCCTAGAAAAGATAACACCCACATAAACATACAGTAAAATTTAAAGTTTTTTTTCAGTTACAACTTTTTTTTTTTTTTTGCATAGTCTTCTAAAAGTATCAGGCTAATCAAAAGATTTTGGCCTAGAAGTAGTGGTTCTTAGATTGCCAGATCTGGAATTACATAAAAATGGAAATCTGTTAAGTAAAACTATGCTTCCTTTTCTCCCTATATTTCTTGTTATGTAATTGGGTAGTGCCTGTAATTGTAGAACACATCTACTATGACATTATCTGCTACAATGTACATATTTTCACACTAAGCTATATTCTCAGAAGCAAAATAACCTAGGGATCAAGAATGGAAGGGAAGAAAGGAACTAACTTTTTGCTTAAATCCTTTATAACATAAGGCAGGGCACATATTGATTTGTAAAATAAACTTACTTGATAGGTAATGTTACCTCTGCTTTACAAATGAAGGAACTGAGATTAGGAGGAATTGTATAACGTGCCAATGTCATAGTATTGCTGCTAAGTGAAGAAAACAGGATTCAATCTAACAGTATTTCCCACTCAGAAGAGAAATTTAGGCAAAAGAAAAGAAAAATGAATAATATTGAAATCTATAGAGGTTAAAAGATCCTTAGCTCAAGAAAGTCAAGATTAGGAAGAAAAGAATGCAAGTAAGCTTATTATATAACCTGTCACCGTCTAATTGATTCTGACTCATAGCAACATTATAAAACTAAAAAACCAAACCCACTGCCATGAAGTCAATTCTGACTCATAGTGACCCTATAGAAGAGAGTAGAACTGCCCCACAGGGTTTTCAAGGAGTGTCTGGTGGGTTCAAACTGCTGACCTTTTGGTTAGTAGCTTGTCTTGGTCATCTAGTGCTGCTATAACAGAAACACCACCAGTGGATGGCTTTAACAAAGAGAAATGTATTCCCTCACAGTCTAGCAGGCTACAAGTCCAAATTCAGGGCTCCAGCTCCAGGGGAAGGCTTCCTTTCTCCGTCAGTTCTGGAGGAAGGTCCTCATCATCAGTCTTTCTTTGGTCTGGGAGAATCTTAGCACAGGAAACTTAGGTCCAAAGGACGCGCTCTGGCCCCGGTGCTGCTTTCTTGGCGGTTCGAGGTCCCCATCTCTGCTTGCCTCCCTTTCCTTTCATATCTTGAGAGATAAAAGATGGTGCAGGCCGTACCCTAGGGAAAATCCCTTTACCTTGCATCAGAGATGTGGCCTGAGCGAGCATGTTACGTCCCACCCTAATCCTCTTTAACCACAGGCAGAGATTATGATTTATAACACATAAGGAAAAATCACAAAATGGAGGACAACCACACATGCCCTAACCAAGCTGACACATATTTTGAGGGGACACAAACAATTCAATCCATTACACAGCTGTGTCTCTTAACCACTGTGATCCTATAGGACAGAGTATAACTGCCGCATGGGGTTTCTAAGGAGTGGATGGTGGATTCAAACTGCTGACCTTTTGGTTAGCAGCGGAACACTTAACCCCTGCACCACCAGGACTCCAGGCTCATTATATAGATGTGGGGAAAGAAAGGTAGGAGTACGAAAAGCAATGTGAAGTTGAGAAAGGGTTAGAGGCATATTGCATGTATTTTGAATAATTAAACAAGTTCCAAATTTTCAAATCTCTGCACACATACATATTTATGAATACATATTATCAACAATGAAATAAAGCATTTGCAACCCACACCTAGAAGAAGGCAAGGGGTTGTAAATAGTCCTATGGCGCACGAGGATCTGCTGGTATTCAGAAGAATCCATGTGTAAATGTTATGTTGTTCATAAATCCAGCCGTATGTGAGTACTGTTTACAAATCATTAATAACTTGAATGTTTATACTTATTGCATCAGAACCTGAACTACTCAGAGTATATTTTGGGTATATGTCGAAATATTTTATTCAGCTGTCTTTTAGGAAAAGGGATCTATTTCTTTCTGTTTCTCTTCTCCTGCATGTGTCTCTTTCTCGCTTAGTCAAACCTTGATATCCCTTAGTGCATGTGAGTAAGAGACCAGGAATTCAAGTGATGATTCCTCAGCTGACCATTTTTAGATGGGTTTTGGATTGAAAATACAAATGTTTTTTAAAAGGTGAATTTTACTGGCTTATTTATTCTGTATTTGTATTTAATAACAACTGCTTGTGGATAAACTTAAGGCCAAATTCAAGATTAAAAAGAACAGACTGTCAAGACTATAGGTGAATCAGCCAGGAACTAAGCTTCCCTTGACTACGTCTCCAGGTACGGCAGGATTTAGACACTAGTGAGGTGTTTTGTGGGACTGTGCAGCAGTATGTAAGAAAGCATGAAACCACAGAGGCCTGCACACCATTTTCTTAACGTGCCAGTCCACGCATGCGTCTCTTAGTCACTAAGTCACACCAACATGTTTAAAACAGAACTAATCTTTTTCTGCATGAAATCCCCCACTGCTCATATTTTCCCATGGCAGAGAAAGGCTCTCCCACCCACCCAGCTCTGCCGACCAGGCCTCTGAGTATCTTTGCCGACTCCTGACTCTTCCTCACCACCAACACGTAGTTATTGGTTAATTAGTTGGATTGTTTTGTTTTAACCAATCCCTGTTTATTATACCTTTCTTATTCTATCTGCTTCTATTCATTCCTATTTCCCTCCCTTGTCTGGGTGATTTGTCTGGGTGACTGGGATTGCTGCAATTGCCTTCAAACTGCTTCACTTTTGTCTCTCTCTCATCCATTCTACAGGTAGCAACCAGGATATTTTTTTCCTGGTGGCACAGTGGTCAAGAACTTAATGGCAAATCAAAAGGTTGACAGTTCGAATCCACCAGACCCCACTTGGAAACCCTATGGAGCAGTTCTTCTCTGTTCTATAGGGTCTCTATGAGTTGAAATCAACTCGATGGCAATGGGAATAATTAGATCATACCATTTCTCTATTTAAGGGTCATTGTTGGATAACTATTTCTCCTAGAAGTCAAACTCAGACATAGTAAGTTGCCCTACGGAAACCCTGGTGATGTAGTAGTTGAGTGCTACGGCTGCTAACCGAAAGGTCAGCAGTTCGAACCCACTAGGCACTTCTTGGGAACTCTGTGGGGCAGTTCTACCCTGTTCTATAGGGTTGCTTTGAGTCAGAATCGACTAGACGGCAACGGGTTTGGTTTGGCTTTTTTTTTGAAGTTGCCCTACAAGGCTCAATGATCTGACCTTTGTTTTTCTCTCCTGCTTCCTCTCTCATCAATGGCTTTCCTTTATTCTGAGTGACTTGATATTGTTCACCTGAAGTGCAACCTCATTCACTGCCAGACCTTTTGCTTCTATTCCTTCTACCTGGAACACTATTGCACTCCTTCAAAAGATAACATTTATGTATCCTACAGGACCCAGATTAGAATTCAATTAATCTGCAAAGCTTTTCCCAGCTATTCCCACCCCAAGTTTGGTGCGTCTCTGCGTTTCACCTTCAAAGCACTTAACGGTTGTATTAGTGGTCTATTGCCACAAACTTGGTGGCTTAAAATGACACAAATTTATTATCTTACAGTTCTGGAGGGCAGAATCCAACATGAGCCTCCTTGGGCTAAAATCAAGGTGTCAGCCAGCTGCATTCCTTCTGAAGACTCTGGGAAAGAATCCATTTCCATGCCCTTTCCACCTTCTAGAGGCTGCTTGTATCCTTTGACTTGTAGCCCCTTCCTCCGTCTTCAAAGCCAGCAACACTGGGTTGAATCCTCCTCACTCTCATCATTCTTATCTTCTCTTGTGCCTCCCTTACCTCCTTTTATATCTCCTTCTTCTATTTTTAAGGACTCTTCTGATTACAGCAGGATCCACCTGGATAATCCAATCCTTGGTTTAAAGTCAGATGATTCACAGTCTTAATTCCATCTGCAACCTCAATTTCTCTTTATCATGCAACATGACATATTCAGTGGTTCTGGGATTTAGGATGTGGACTCCTTTCGTTGGGGTGAGGGCATTATTCTGTCTACCAGAACACTTTATTTTAATTGTGTGTTTACTTGTCTGTGAACATCCTCTGCCCTTCACTCCCCCACCTCCCCCAGCAAGCAACACACAAACCATATAAGTACAAGCTTCCTGAAGGAAAGGGATTGTATTTGTCCCCTTCATCAATGCTCCAGTGCCCACCCGATGGCTGCTATGTAGTAGATCAATACATACTTTTACGTGTGAATAAACTAATGACTGAGTGAGAAAGACTGTTGGCCACTTCAGTTCTGTACCAGTTGCCTTGATAAAAGACATCATTTACCTTGTTATAGAAAAGAAGGAAGCATGAATGAGTTTCTTTAACTTCTCCCCCAAGATGTTGTGCTCTTATTTTTTTTTTTAATTTATTGTGCTTT
The DNA here is from genome assembly GCF_030014295.1 of Loxodonta africana. Classification (NCBI taxonomy): domain Eukaryota; kingdom Metazoa; phylum Chordata; class Mammalia; order Proboscidea; family Elephantidae; genus Loxodonta; species Loxodonta africana. The sequence goes on from NC_087348.1 coordinate 41,215,980, forward strand.
AGGTGAAACTTTACAAATGAAGTCAGCCTCTCACTCATACAAAAAGTTATACACACCTTGCTATATACTCCTAGCTGCTCTCCTCCTGAGCCAGCACACTCCTCCTCTCTACCCTGTATTCCCCTTGTCCATTCCACAAGCTCCTGTCCCCCTCTGCCTTCTCATCTTGCCTCCAGACAGGAGTTGCCCTCATAGTCTCATGTGTCTACTTGAGCCAAGAAGCTCACTCCTCACCAGTATCATTGTCTTTCTTATAGTCTAGTCCAATCCCTATCTGGAGAGTTGGCTTCAGGAATGGTTCCAATCTTGGGCTAACAAAGAATCCTGGGACTGTGACTATCAGGGGCCCTCCAGTCTCAGTCAGACCATTAAGCCTGGTCTTTTTACGAGAATTTGAGGTCTGCATCCCACTGTTGTCCTGTTCCATCAGGGATTCTCTGTTGTGTTTCCTGTCAGAGCAGTGATCGGTGGTAGCCAGGCACCGTCTAGCTCTTCTGGTTTCAGGCTGATGGAGTCTCTGGTTTATGTGGCCCTTTCTGTCTCTTGGGCTCATCTTTACCATATGTCTTTAGTGTTCTTCATTCTCCTTTGCTTCAGGTAGGTTGAGATCAATTGATGCATCTTAGATGGCCGCTTGCTAGCATTTAAGACCCTAGATGCCTCTCACCAATGTGGGATGCAGAACTTTTTCTTAATATATTTTGTTATGCCAACTGACCTAGATGTTCCCTGAAACCATGCTCCCCAGGCCCCCATCCCTGCTACTCTGGCCTTCTATATGCTCCTATTTTTGAGCTAATAAAATGTTCCACTCTAGGGGAAGCAGAATAAAGATAGTAGTGGTAAGATAACCATGACTTCTGCATGGATTCCTTGACTAGTTGATGGAAAAAAAAAAAAAAGTTTTATTTTGCTTTGTTAAAAATACATCACCATCAATATTATTTAGAGGAGTTGGTGGGGGGAGAATACAATCTAACCTAGTAATGTTAGATTTCTGCCTGAGAGGTGATATTTTATTTTAACATTTCTTTCTAATACTAAAATAATAATAATACTAATAATAATACTATTATTCTTATACTATTAACAAATATTTGAGACTTTTATACAATGTCATGAAATAAAACAAACTTGTGACCTGTATTTCACATACAACAGATTTCTTATACTAACATATACGGCATGGTTTCTCAACCTCAGCTCTATTGATATTTTGGAGGAGATAATGTTTTGTTGGGGGTGAGGAGAGGGATATTCTATACATTATAAAATGCTTGGCAGCATTCCTGGCCTTTACCTACTAGACGTTAATAATATTCGCCTTTGTGTTACAACCAGTATCTCCAGAGATTGCCAAATGTTCCTTGTGCAGGGAGTGGGGGGCAAGATCACCCTAACTGAGAAGTTATGATAGAATTAGAATTTAGCTACTCTAAAAGACAGAGTAGAACTGCCACATAGGGTTTCCAAGGCTGTAATCTTTATGAAAGCAGATTGCCACACCTTTCTCCCACCAAGCAGCTGGTGGGTTCAAACCGCTGACTTTTCAGTTAGCAGCCAAGCTAACTGAATCACTGTGCCACCGGGACCCCTTTTCCAAGGACAAAGGATCCTTCTATTTCTCACTGTCTTTACAGGGCTCTCATAATGAGCTTTTGCCTGTGCTTATCACATTATAAAAGCTATTATGACAGATTTACAGATAGAGCTCTCCTCTTCCTCTTGTTTCCTCTTCTTTCCCCTTCAATGTGCCAGTGAGGACATTTTGACAGCCTCTGAATGAACACATATATGTGTGTCATGTAAAATAGTGGCAGCTTTCAAAAGCTGACCTGAAAGAGCCAGTCTTGTCTCGAATGGGTCCTCCTTCTTTGCTTATCAAGCTCCCAGTGCTTCTAGGGGAATCAGAAGATTGATCCTGGACCATGTTATTTGCCTATGCTGATCACCTAATGAGCAACAGAACTGGCTGGTAATTGGTTTTATTGGTCTTTCCAGAATGCTGCGTGGAGTGTAACCGTTAGAAAATGTTTCTCAGTTTCCAATGCAAATCACATTTAATTTTTTGGTTGCCTGATAAGCTAGTGAGAGAAAAATATTTTAAGCACATAATCCTAGAGCCCATCATTAGGGGTGATTTCATGTTCTTATTTGCTGGCATCCATTTCCAAGCAGCCTTTAATCCATAGCTTAGGATTCCCTGTAGAAGAAAGGGGCGGGGGGGGGGGCAGGCTATAAATACTTCCTTTTGTTTGCAAATCATGCTTGTTTTCTAGTCTATAATGTACATGATTTCTGAGAACTGACCTCATAATACCCTAATATACTTCTAATGCTAATGTAGACGTCTATTTCTTTTGGGCGTAGTATTTTGACAAATTAATCAAATCTGGATAAGACATGCAACCTTGACTTAATAAGTTTTAGGTAATTTTTGATAGAAGAAAGAAAAGAGCATAGATCAACTATTGATAGGAACAGAGGAGAGAATAACAGAGAAGGAAGGCCTGGGGGGAGGTACAGAAGATTATCTTTACCTAATGGGCAGTTCGTCCCCACTGAGTTCCAAGTATTTTGCTACACTTTATTAAGCTAAATTGAGTGTGTGTGTGTGTGTATATGTCTACATGTTTCACGGGTACAATGGAATGTTGCTTTGTTGTTAGGTGCCATCAAGTAGGTTCCCATTCATTGTGACCCACTCATAGGTTCCCTCTCATAGTACAAAGAACCAAACTCTACCCAGTTCTATGCCATCCTCATGATCGTTGTTATGCTTCAGCCCATTGTTGCAGCCACTGTCAATCCACCTCATTGAGGGTCTTCCTCTTTTTTGCTGACCTTCTACTTCACCAAGCATGATTTTCTTCTCTAGGGACTGATACCTCCTGATAGCGTGTCCAAAGTACATGAGATAAAGTCTCGCCATCATTACTTGTAAGAAACATTCTGGCTGTACTTCTTTCAAGACAGATTTGTTCATTCTTTTGGCAGCCCATGGTATAGTCAATATTCTTTGCCAACACCGTAATTCAAAGGCATCAGTTCTTTGACATGTTTGCTTTTTAACTCTTTAAGGAGGTCTTTTGTAGCATATTTGTCCAATGCAATGTGTAGTTTGATTTCTTGACTGCCGCTTCCATGTATGTTGATTGTGGATCAAAGTAAAATGAAGTCCTTGACAATTACAGTATTTTCTCCATTCGTCACAATGTTGCTTATTGGTTTTTGTTTTCTTTATGTTGGGGTGTAATCCATTCTGAAGGCTATGGTCTTCAATCTTCATCAGTAAGTGCTTCAAGTCCTCTTCACTTTCAGCAAACATGATTGTGTCATCTGCATAACTCAGGTTGTTAATGAGTCTTCCTCCAAACCTGTTAACCCATTCTTCTTTTATTCCAGGTTTTTGGATTATTTGTTCAGCACACACACTGAGTAAGTATGGTGAAAGGATAGAATTCTGATTCACACCTTTCCTGACTTTAAACCAGGTAGTATCCCCTTGTTCTGTTTGAACAATTGCCTCTTGATCTATGTACAGTTTCCTCATGAGCACAATTAAGTGTTCTGGAATTCACATTCTCTGCAATGTTATCCATAATTTGTTATGATTCACACAGTCAAATGCCTTTGCATGGTCAATAAAACACAGATAAGCATCTTTCTGGTACTTCCTGCTTTCAGCCAGGATCCATCCGACATCAGCAATGATATCCCTGGTGCCATATCCTCTTCTGAATCCACCTTGAATTCATGGCATTTCCCTGTCGATGTACTGCCACAACTGCTTTTGGATGATCTTCAGCAAAATTTTAGTTATGTGTAATATTAATGATATTGTCCAATGATTTCCACATTTGGTTGGATCACCTTTCTTTGAAATAGGCATAAACATGGATCTCTTCTAGTCACTTGGCCAGGTTGCTGTCTCCCAAATTTCTCGGCACAGATGAGTGAGCACTTACAGTGCTGCATCTGTTTGTCGAAACATGTCAGTTAGTATCCTATCAATTCCTGTAGCCTTGTTTTTCGGCAGTGCTTTCAGTGCAGCTTTTACTTCTTTCCGTCCCGTCAGTTCTTGATCGTGTGCTACGTTCTGAAATGGTTGAACATCAACCAATTCTTTTTGGTACAATGACTGTATGTATTCTTTCCATCTTCTTTTGCTGCTTCCTGCATTGTTTAATTTTTCTCTGTAGAATCCTTTGCTATTGCAACTTGAGGCTTGAATTTTTCTTCAGTTATTTCAGCTTGAGAAACAGCAAGCATGTTCTTCCCTTTGGTTTTCTAATTCCAGCTCTTTGCATATTTCATTTTAATACTTTACTTTGTCTTCTCAAGCCACACCTGGAAATCTTCTGTTCAGATCTTTTACTTCATCATGTCTTCCACTTGCTTCAACTACGTGATGCTCAAGGGCAAGTTTCAGAGTCTCTTCTGACATCTATTTTGGTCTTTTCTTTCCTTGAAATAGCGTCCATAAAATTTTAATGAATATTTTTTTTTTTACATATGAGAACTATGTTAATGACTATACTTACCAAAATGTGAGAATCTTCTCCATGAAAGTAGATGATTTGTTTTTGTTCATTACTTTATACCCAATGTATAGATCAGTCCCTGTACATATTGGGTCCTTGGTAAGTTTTTATTGAATGAATGAATGAAAAAATGTGTAAGTGGTAAGGAAAAGAGATGTAATACATATTCCTCCCTATTTTCCCAAAATCTATGTTCAATCCAGGATTAGTTTGGTGTTCCAAAGATTTTGTTGTTTTTAATGCCCTGGCCATGTAGGCCTAAGACGCTGTGTGGAAAGGGGAAAGTGAATAGGCTTTGGAGTTCTCAGGCATGAGTCTGTGCCCTACATCTGCTGCTCACTAGCTTTGGGTCCTCAGATTCCCTAAGGCTTAGTTCTCCTGAAAAGTGGAGAACTAGCACAGGTTGTGCATTTTCTCCTCCAAATCAATCCTGGAAAAACTACAGAAGAGGGAAGAAACTCTAGATGTGAGGATTTTGTGAAAAACCATGGGGGAACCCAAAAGCTTCTGTGAACTGATGTGGAGCAGGCAGCACCTTGCAGCACAGCAGATGGTATATAGCAAGGAAATAGGATGTGGAAAGAATTTATGGTCTTGTCTGCCTCTCCATCCCATTGTCTTGAGGAGATCCCTGCCTGTCCTTATGTCCCAGGGAGTCAGTGGTCAGCAGCAATGGCTCATACCACAGTATTAGTGGTGCTGAAGCCCAGTTCAAACTGATGGAAACAAATGTGGATTGTTCCCCTCTAGCTCCTGTTCCTCATTTTCTTTCCTCTCAAAACACCTAACAAAGAGCATTACAATCTAAAGAGAAAGTTTTCTCACACTGCCAGCTCTTTCAAAGAGTTTAAAGGAGAATCCATGATGATAAGATTTTCCTGGTGAAAAGGCAGTAAAGGGCGTAGTTGGCAGCGGTTCTAAAACACATCCTCTCTCCTCTCCTTAAACTCACAGGAAAAGCACAGACAACTAGGGTCTGGGCTTTGGCTCCTCCCCTATAGCCAATCACAGACAGATTTTTCTGGTACCTCCTGGAGGACAAGGATTTACAGCCAAACTAACCAGATGCCAACGAAATACAATTGCTAAAAAGAAAACATCAGACAAAACATTTATCACAAGAATTGGAGGAAAAAAAAATCCATAATTTAATCATAGGAATATGTACAGTGGCATAAGGGAGAATCTTAAGAAAATGAAGCAGAACAATGTAAAAATTAGTTATAAAAAGTCCAGTAGTTGTTGTCACAACCAAAAAGAGACAAAGAGGACAGGATGACTAAATTGCAATGTGGAAACTTGGATGGGATCCTGTAAAAGAAAAAGGGCATTACATAAAAACTAAAAGAATTGAAATAAAGTATGTTGTTGTTAGGTTCTGTTGAGTCAGTTCTGACTCATAGCGACACTGTGCACAACAGAATGAAACACTGCCCAGTCCTGCACCATCCTTACAATCGTTGTTATGCTTGACCCCATTGTTGCAGCCACTGTGTCAAACCACCTCATTGAAAGTCTTCTTCTTTTCCACTGACCCTGTACTTTGCCGGGCATGATGTCCTTCTCCAGGGACTGATCCTTCCTGATGACATGTCCAAAGTATGTAAGATGCAGTCTCACCATCCTCGCTTCTAAAGAGCATTCTGGTTGTACTTCCTCCAAGGCAGATTTGTTTGTTCTTTTGGCAGTCCGTGGTATATTCGAAATTCTTCATCAACACAATTCAAAGGCGTCAGTTCTTTGGTCTTCCTTATTCATTGTCCAGCTTTCACATGCATGTGATGCGATTGAAAATACCATGGCTTGGGTCAGGCGCACCTTAGTCTTCAAGGTGACATCTTTGCTTTTCAACACTTTAAAGAGGTACTTTGTGGCAGATTTACCCAATGCAATATGTTGTTTGATTTCTTGACTGCTGCTTCCATGGCTGTTGATTGTGGATCCGAGTAAAATGAAATCCTTGGCAACTTCAATCTTTCCTGATTTGTCATGATGTTGCTCGTTGGTCCAGTTGTGAGGATTTTTGTTTTCTTTATGTTGAGATGTAATCCATACTGAAGGCTGTGGTCTTTGATCTTCACCAGTAAGTGCTTCAAGTCCTCTTCACTTTCAGCAAGCAAGGTTGTGAGTCTCCTTCCAATCCTGATGCCCCGTTCTTCTTCATATAGTACAGCTTCTCGGATTATTTACTCAGCATACAGATTGAATAGGTGTTGTGAAAGGATACAACCCTGACGCACACCTTTCCTGACTTTAAACCAATCAGCATCCACTTGTTCTGTCCAAACAAGTGCCTCTTAATCTATGTAAAGGTTCCTCATAAGCACGATTAAGTGTTCTGGAATTCCCATTCTTCCCAATGTTATCCATAATTTGTTATGATCCACACAGCTGAATGCCTTTGCATAGTCGATAAAACACAGGATGTTTATTTATTTTTTTTTGGAATAAAGTATGGGCCTTATTTAATAATAATATATCAATATTGGCTTGATAATTGTGACAAATATGCCACATTAATGTAATATGTTAGTAATAGGGAAAGTAGGTGTGGGGTATATGGGAACTCTCTGTACTATTTTTACAACACTTCCATCACTCTAAATCAATTCTAGAAGTCCCTGAGTGGTGCAGTTTATGCACTTGGGTGCTAACCAAAAAGTTGGAGGTTGAGTCCACCCAAAAGTACCTCAAAAAAAGACCTGACTATCTGGTTCTGAAAAATCAACCATTAAAAACTCTATGGGGCACGGTTATACTTTGACACACACGGGGTCACCATGACTTGGAATTGACTCGGCAACTGGTTGGTTTAAATCTATTCTAAAACAAAATGTTTATTAAAGGTAAGAATATTATTTGAAATGAAAAACAGAAAAATGGATGAAGAGCTGAATGGATACAGTTGAAGAACAAACTGGTGAATTTGAAGGTACAAATGAGGAATTGTCCAAAAAGATAATAGGAGATAATAAAGAGATGTCAGAGGCTGAGGAGGAATTAGAAACCCCTTCAAAAACAAATAGAAGCTCCCATACCCTGATGATAAAATTTGCAGAAGTGAAAATACATGTATGTATGTATATATATTACATACAATATGTATGTGTATAAATGCTATTATATTGGTATATATTATTTAATACATATCCCTTGTGGCACAGTGGTTAAGTACTTGGCTGCTAACTGAAAGGTCAGATGTTTGAGCCCACCAGCCTACTCCATGGGAGAAAGATGTGGCAGCCTGCTTTCGTAAAGGTTATAGCAGCCATGGATACCCTATCGAACAGTTCTAGTCTGTCCTGTAGGGTCACTATGAGTCGAAACCAACTTAACAACAATGGTTGTATATATGTAGAATACATATATATATGTCTATATATACATATATGTATATTATATATATATAACCAAACCCGTTGCAAATCAAAATAAACCCATTGCCGCTGAGTTGATTCCTATTCATAGGGACCCTGTAGGACAGAATCTAACTTCCCCATAGGGTTTCCAAGGAGTGGCTGCTAGATTTGAACCACCGACCTTTTGGTTAGCATCCAAGCTCTTATACACACACGCACAGTAAAATGAAAGAGACGAAATAATGACCATACATTTCATAGACATAAAAATGAAAGACCTCAGACTGAAAAGCCTCATAAAGTGCTAAGTACTATAGATAAGGAGGAAAATCCCTCACCCAGACACACTCAGTAAAATTTAAAAGCATCGAAGAGAAAAACACATTTCTAAAAGTTTCAGAGAGAGCAGATCACATATAAAAGAATAAGAATCAGGTTGATATTAGACCCCTAACAGCACAATTTCTGATGATGAATTAATATTTCAAAACATTGAAAGGAAAAGATTTTGAACCCAGATTCTGTATCTGTCCAAATTATCACTTAAATATGAAGGTTCAGTGAATGTTACACTCAGGTATATTAAATCTCAGACGGTATGTTTCCTAAAGCTGTTTGCCATGCACAACTTTAAAAATGGGGTACAGCAAAGGATCCCAAGGGGAGATCCAATTTGTGTGGGCAATACACACAGAATGAGAATAGGAGAATATTTTTCTTTAATTTTCCACTGAATCTTTATTGAATGCCAAACATGTAATGCATCTGATTTCTCTATGGGATTATTTGAGTGAAAAAAAAAAAATCTAGCTTATAAGGAGAGAGAGGTTACAAAAGATTACATTGTCCCAGGATGTGTCTTATCCTTACTATACCTCTGTCTGTGAACACTCTTGGGGATAATACCAAATAAGAAAAGAAATAAATCTAGAAAGATACTGCAAGTGATCTGGAAATTAAGAGCAATCAGATAATTTAGTGAAAATTATTTTTGTCAGAAAAAATTAACTTGCAGGAAACAATTCTTATTTAAGGTGTTTGAGACACCAGATGAATATCTAAAAGTATGTTTCTAATTGTATAAGGTTAGTATAACCTTGACTGTAAGGGGTTAAAGAAAATTAAAATTATAAGTCCATTTCATTTATGAATGTAGATATCAAATACTAAATAAAATTTTAGCAATAAAAACTGCAGGATGTTTAAAAAAATGTGATCAAGTAATGTTTATCCCAGGCATGCTGAGGTTTTTTCCTTTTTTTTTTTTCCAGTTATCAAAAAATTAGACGATATAATTTCACTAGTTTATTAACCAAATAAAAATAGAAATCACTGTTTTTTAATAATTTTTATTGTGCTTTAAGTGAAATCAAGTCAGTCTCTCACACAAAAACCCATATACACCTTGCTACACACTCCCAATTGTGAGACAGCCCACTCTCTCCCTCCACTCTCTCTTTTCATGTCCATTTCATCAGCATCTAACCCCCTCTACCCTCTCATCTCCCCTCCAGGCAGGAGATACCAATATAATCTCAAGTGTCCGCCTGATTCAAGAAGCTCACACCTCACCAGCATCCCTCTCCAACCCATTGTCCAGTTCAATCCATGTCTGAAGAGTTGGCTTTGGGAACGGTTCCTGTCCTGGGCCAACAGAAGGTCTGGGGGCCATGACCACTGGGGTCCTTCTAGTCTCAGTCACACCATTAAGCCTGTTCTGATGAGAATTTGGGATCTGCATCCCACTGCTCTCCTGCTCCCTCAGGGGTTCTCTGTTGTGTTCCCTGTCAGGGCAGTCACCAGTTGTAGCTGGGCACCATCTAGTTCTTCTGGTCTCAGGATGATGTAGTCACTGGTTCATGTGGCCCTTTCTGTCTCTTGGGCTCATAATCGCCTTCTGTCCTTGCTGTTCTTCATTCTCCTTTGATCCAGGTGGGTTGAGACCAGTTGATGCATCTTAGATGGCTGCTTGCTAGCATTTAAGACACCAGATGTTTATTTCCTATATTAAATATACTCTTTGAACACTAGGAATTTGAAGAAACATTCTTATTTTTTAATAACTTTTTAAAAAAATTTTATTGTGCTTTATGTGAAAGTTTACATATCAAGTCAGTCTCTCATTCAAAACCTTATATACACCTTGCTATATAGTCCTAGTTGCTCTCCCCCTAACGAGACAGCACACCTCTTCTCTCCACCCTGTGTTTCTGTGTCCATTCAGCCAGCTCCTGTACCCCCTCGACCTTCATATCTCCCCTCCAGACAAGAGCTGCCCAGATAGTCTCATGTGTCTACTTGATCCAAGAAGCCCACTCCTCACCAGTATCATTTACTGTCTTGTAGTCCAGTCCAATCCCTGTCTGAAGAGTTGGCCTCAAGAATGTTTCCTGTCTTGGGCTAACAGAAGGTCTGGTGACCATTTCCTCTGGCATCCCTCGGGACTCATGAAGGAACATTCTTAAACTGCTAAAGGTCATACACCAAAATCCTGTAAAAACATGGTTGCTCATGGAGGAAATTTAGACGCCATCTTTGCAATTGGAGATGAGTCAAGGTTACCTAGGGTCACATCTACAGAAGTATGGGTTATTGCCCTGTACTTCTCCAGGGACACCATTCACAAAAACTGTGATGTACGTGATATTGCACACATCTACCCAGGACTCATACTCCACAACTCTGTGTGATGACACTATCATCTCTACTCTTTCCTGTGCTACTGGAAGACCTGCTAATGATATGGACTAAAAAAACCTTAAGGGAAGATATAAGATTTTCATTATTCTCAGAAGATAGAACACCTTGGAAAAATCAAGAGAAAATGCTTAGAAGGAATAAGTTGAGAAAGTTCGCTGGTATCAGATCAACTTGAATAAATAAACTGGAATATAAAATAAAATATCATACAGAAAAACAACACAAAGGATCTAGAAATTAACAAAGGAGTCATGATTGGAGAAAATTTTACAGTTTTATTAAAAGATAAAGAGAAAACTGAAATAAATGGAGAGACATTCTATGCTTAAGAGTAAAATTAGTTAATATTTTAAAGATATCAATTCTTTCCAGATTGATCTCTGAAATCAGAGTAGATTCAATTAATATTTAATTTTTAGGAACTTATCCTTACTTTAAAATATATATAAAAAAAGTAAGAGTTAACAACTAAGCCAATTTTGGGACAGGGAGAAGGCAAGAAAAAGATAAGAGGAGAGCATACTGCATATGTACAAAGCCATAGTATAGAAAAAAAAAAAAACTGATCGAATGCATTTTTTGATGTAATGACTAACAAGTACATGAGGTAGAATAGAAAACTCAGAAAAAGAGCCATGTATGTGTGGAAACTTGACATACAGTAAGTATGGCTGTGAAAATCAATGAAGAAAGGACAGACTTCAATACATGGTATGGGTAAATGTGGCTTAAAATAGGGAAAAAATCAAATGTACTCTTGTAAAACCATATGTAAAAGTGGACTCTAGATTTTTTAAATTATGCTTTAAGTGAAGATTTACAGAGCAAAACAGTTTCCTCTTCAATAATTTGTACATAGAATATTCCAAGACACTGCTTGCCTTCTCCTCAATGTGTTAGCACTCTCCCCACTTCCACCCTGGGTTCCCCGTTACCTTTTGTCCAGTTTTCCTATCCCTTCTTGCCCTCTCATCTTTGCTTTTGGGCAGATTTTACCCTTTTGGTCTCACATAATGAACTGTTCTAAGGAGCTCATTCCTCTCAGGTGTTAATGTTTATTTTGTAGGCTTGTCTATTATTTGGCTGAAAGGTGGTCTCCAGGACTGGCTTCAAGTCCACATTAGAAGGGTGACTTAGGGCCATAATCTTGGGGATTCCTCCAGTCTCCATCAGACCAGTAAGTCTGGTTTTATCTTTTTTATGGATTTGATTTTTGTTCTACATTTTTTTCCTGTTCTGCTCAGGACTCTCTAGCCACTCTCCCTGGTCATAGCAGTTGGTACTCTAGAGAGTTTTTAAACCAGAGTATAAAAGTTGAAACTATAAAGTTAATGTAAGAAAAAGAACACCATATATTTATAGCCTATAAATTGGGAAAGGCTTCTTAAGATACTAATAGTACAAGAGAACAAAATATGTTACAAATTTCTTTCATTTATTTGATTATGCTAACATTAGGGATTTTTATTATATTAAGGAAATGTGAACAATGTTAAAAAAAAAAGCAGACTGGGAGAAAAGATTAAATGAAATTTACAAAGAATTCTGTAAAATTCTAGAATATATTAAGAGCTCATGTAAATCAAAAGAAAACCCAGTAGAAAAAATAATAATGATGATGCTAGTAATAAAAATAATAATACTGAAGTAGATCATCAATACATAATGAGATTCATATACTCTTACACTCAAGCATTATTTAATATTTACTGAGAATCTGTACACTGCCAGCAAAAGACCCCAGAGTTCCATCATAAAATAGTCAAAAAACCCTGTCTTCATAGAATTTTTAATCCTGGTTTGATATTCAATATTAGAAAAGTACAAATTAAAACAATTAAATATCACTTTGTACACATCTGATTGGTAAAAATTGATCAAAGCCTAATAATGCCAAGGGTGGGTAAGAGTGTAGAGATACAGAAACCCTGATGCATTTCCGCTTTAAGTCCAGACTCATGCAGTCATTCTGCAGAGCTCTAAAGCAATATTTAGGAAAGTTTCATCTGACCAGATAACTCCCCAGGGAAAAGCCCACTGGGGCCCAGAAGGCTGTGTGCATGAGGATAGTGGCCACAGCACTTTTTGGGGAGGAAGAAGTTGTAGACAATTGAAGGGTCTATCACCGGGGTAGGGTCAGTAATACACCACAGATCCACGTTGTGTGAATTATGCAGCATTTAGGGAGGAAGGGCAGATGTATACTGAGCACCATGATCAACCTTAAAAATAGCACTGAAGGGAAAAAAAAAATTAAGCATGGAACATGGCCTATTTTATAACATTATTTATATGAAATGAAAATACATTCACACAAAGCAGCCTTGCATGTTACGCATTAAATCTATGGATATGTATCCAAAACATCAGTTGGAATCGACTCGACAGCAATCAATTTTGGTTATCAGAAACAGTAGAATAGCTGCAGGGGACGAGAATAAAAGTGGGAAATATTTTAAAAGGAAATAAAAGAATACACCGCAAGAGTGACAACCTCATGCTATCACTGAGAGGTCAGGGAGGAACATCACACTCGGAAGGTGGAGTTAGGATCCAATGAGCATGTGTAAATGCTTTATCAACTCTCAAGTGCGAGGCTGACATGAGTATTTAGGAAATGCAGCAGTTGTTGACTCTGCTTTTCTGCAATAAGACGCCTGAACTGCTTCCAGAAGAAATCCAACCAAGAGGGAGAATTTTTCTCAGCTCAAGTATCTAGACTGTTACAGGCTAGAATGCCAGGATCCTGTGTGAGGCATTTGACCTGGGTCCTCTTGGTGGCCACTAGGCTTGCTGCATTGCCTGGTAGCAGCCTGCATCACTCATTCCAGCCTTCTGACTCGCGCAGTGTGATGATCGGAAAAGAATCGAGTGCATCCTCACTACTGGAAATGCCACTTACAACCAGGGCTGGAGCTGCAGGGTGGTAGTGAAGTGAAGAGACTGGAGATAGTGCAACATTGGTTATGTGCCCCATTCAGGTTCTTTCAGGAGTCACTTATAGAGTTAATTGTCGCTTTTTAGTGATAGCAAGCACAAATAATCATAAAAGTTCCCTGAGTTGCTTAGCTAGGGCTGCTGTAACAAATGATTGCAAAACTCGTGGCTTAAAACACCAGAAATTCATATTCTCACACTTCTGGAGACCAGAAGTCTGAAATAAAGGTGTCAGCAAGGCCATGCTCGCTCAGAAGTCTTCAGACGGGAATCCTTCTTTGTTTCTTCCACCTCTGACTGTTGGTGTCCCTTGGTTTGTAACTGCATCACTCCAGTCTCTGCCTCTGCCTTCGTATCCTTTTCTCCTCTGTGCATCTCTGTGTCCTTCCTTCTTCTTGTAAGGGCATGAGTCTTTGAATTTAACCCCCCCCCAAAAAAAAACCACCGTAAAGTTGGAATCATTTCATTTCAAGATCCTTAACTAATTACATCTGCAAAGGCCCTATTTCCAAATAAGGTCATAATCTGAGGTTCTAGGTGAATATAAATTTTGAAGTGAAAAAGCTGAACAGAAGGTTTGAAAAGGCAGCAGTAGAAGACAAACTAAAGTATTATAATGACATGTACAAAGACCTGGAGTTAGAAAACCAAAAGGGAAGAACACACTCAGCAATTCTCAAGCTAAAAGAACTGAGGAAAAAGTTCAAGCCTCGAGTGGCAATAGTGAAGGATTCTATGGACAAAATACTGAACGACACAGGAAGAATCAAAAGGAAATGGAAGGAATATACGGGATCATTGTACCAAAAAAGAATTGGTTAACGTTCAATCATTTTAGGGGGTAGCATATGATGAAGAACCAATGGTACTGAAGGAAGAAATCCAAGCCGCACTGAAAACACTGGGGAAAAACAAGGCTCCAGGAAACAGAATAACAATTGAGATGTTTCAACAAATGGACGCAGTTCTGGAAGTGCTCACCTACCTATGCCAAGAAACTTGGAAAACAGCTACCTGGGCAGCCGATTGAAAGAAAGCTATATTTATGCCTATTCCCAAGAAAGGCGATCCAACAAAAAGTGGAAATTATCAAACAATATCATTAATATCACACGCTAGTAAAACTTTACTGAAGGCCATCCAAAAGTGGTTGCAGTAGTACATCGGCAGGGAACTGCCAGATATTCAAGCTGGATTCAGAAGAGGACATGGAACCAGGAATATCATTGCTGATGTCAGATGAATCCTAGCTGAAAGCAGAGAATGCCAGAAAAATGTTTGCCCTTGTTTTATTGACTATGCAAAGGCATTCAACTGTGTGGATCATAACAAATTATGGATAACATTGGGAAGAATGGGAATTCCCGAGCACTTAATTGTGCTTATGAGGGCAGTCGTCATATATCATTGCTATAGTAATATCAATTTATTTAGTAGGAAGAGCACAAACTTTAGCATTAGACAGATGTTGGTTTGAATTTTGACACTGGGTGGGCCAAATCACTTAATTTAACTGTACCCTGTACCTCAGTTTTCACACAGATAAAGTGGGTGAAATAAAATCTATCATCAGATGATTTTGTTTGCTTGTTTTGATGACGATTTGAAAAAGAGTAATCTAAAATACTTAGCACAATGTCTGGCATTTATGAAGTGCTTAAAAATGTGTAGCTGCTATTATTACATTAAAGAGGTTTGATATGTTGAATCATTTATCTAGAGAGTCTGTAAAATTATCCCTGTATGTTTTAAAACTGCCACCTATGTTAGTGAGATGCCCTGATTTATTTTAAGTCGAATCGTTTAAGAGAAGGCATGTATTAGAGTCATAAATTTTAAAGTTATAAATGTTCCAAGAAGGTTAAAAAAAAAAAAAAAGCTGCAGCTATTTCCACTTTATATAGAAGGCTATTGAGATGCAAAAGACTCTTCAGAATTTCAAGCCAGTAAATTACAGACAGAAAGTCTTGAACCTGGTGATGGGAAAGGCAAGACCAAAAATGGATGAAGCAAGCACAACTTGGCCAAGGTAAATAAAGACACTAAGAAGTACATGAGAAAAAGGGACAATTTTGGTACATACTGTAACATATACAATTTTGCAATAATAATAACAAACACCAAAAAACATGCGTGTGGTTACATGGGTAGAGATGGATGCTTATATGTATATAGAAAGGTATACAGTAAGTGCACATGCATGGATAGGTGTATCTGTTGGCATATGTATATACATATTTGTGTGTGCTGCCTGTATATGCATATAAATAACAGACCACATAGGGGCCACAGTTATGGAGGCTTCCTAGACGTATCCAAACAACTAGCAGGATTGGTTTACTGGATTGGAAGGCTTGGGACCATAGTCTTGGGGGGACAACTTAGTCAATTGGCATAACATAGTTCACAAAGATAATGTTCTAAATCCTAGATTGGTGAGTAGCATCTGGGGTCTTAAAAGCTTTCAAGAAGCTGTCTTAGATACAACTATTGGTCTCTACTTGTACTGAGAAAAAGAGAATGAAGGAAATCAAAGGCTCACAGAAGAAACTAATAGGCCACAGGAACCACAGCCTCCTCTAACCTGAGACTAGAAGAACTAGATAGTGCCTGGCTACCTACCACTACCAACCATTCTGACCAGGGACACAGTAGAAGGCCCTGGATAGAATGGGAGAAAAGCATATAACAAAACTCAAATTCCTAAAAAAGGCTAGATCTTCTAGACCAAAAGAAACTAGAGGGAACCCTGAGACTATTGCACTAAGATAACCTTTGAACTTCGATTTGAAGCTATTTCTGCAGGTTACCTTTCAGCCAAATAATAAATTGGCTTGTGAAACAAACAATAACACCTATCAGTAATGTGCTCCCTTAAACAATTAACTATATGAGACCAAACAGTAAATGTCTACCAAAAAGCGAAGATGAAAAGGCAAGGTGGGGAAAGGAAGCTACATCAATGGACACAGAACAAACAGAATGGAAATACTGACAACCAATGGTATGGAACTATTTGTATAAAAATTGTTAAATGGAAACCTAATTTATTGTGTAAACTTTCACCTGTTGTTGTTGTTAGGTAGCTTCAAGTCAGTTGACTCATAGCGACCCTATGTACAATGAAAGGAAACACTGCATTGTCTTGTGCAACCTCCTGATCATTGTCATGCTCGGGCCCATTGTTGCAGCCACTATGTCAATCCATCTTGTTGAGGGTCTTCCTCCTTTTTGCTGACCCTCTGCTTTACCAAGTGTCGTGAATTGAATTGTGTCCCCCCAAAATATGTCAGCTTGGTCAGGCCATGATTCCCAGTATTGTGTAGTTGCCCTCCATTTTGTGATTGTAATTTTATGTTAAAGAGGATTTGGGTGGGATTGTAACACCCTTACTAAGGTCACATCCCTAATTCAATGTAAAGGAAGTTTCCCTGGGGTGTGGCCTGCACCATCTTTTACTTTACAAGAGATAAAAGGAAAGAGAAGCAAGCAGAGAGTGGGGGACCTCATACCACCAAGAAAGCAGTGCTGGGAGCAGAGCAGGTCCTTGGGACACAGGATCCCTGTGCGGAGAAGTTCCCAAACCAGCGGAAGATTGATGAGAAGGACTTTCCTCCAGAGTCAACAGAGACAGAAAGCCTTCCCCTGGAGGTGATGCCCTAAATTTGGACCTCTAGCCTACTAAAAAAAAGAAAAAAAAACTAGACTGTGAGAAAATAAATTTCTTTTTGTTAAAGCCATCCACTTGTGGTATTTCTGTAATAGCAGTACTAGATAACTAAGATACCAAGCATGATGCCTTCCTTCAGGGACTGGTTCCTTCTGATAATATGTTCAAAGTGTGTGAGACGAAGCCTCACTATCCTCACTTCTAAGGAGCATTCTGGCTGTATTTCTTCCAAGACAGATTTGTTTGTTCTTTTTTTTTTTTTTTTTTTATAATAACTTTTATTAAGCTTCAAGTGAACGTTTACAAATCCAATCAGTCTGTCACATATAAGTTTACATACATCTCACTCCCTACTCCCACTTACTCTCCCCGTCTTGAGTCAGCCCTTTCAGTCTCTCCTTTCTTGACAATTTTGCCGGCTTCCCTCTCTCTCTATCCTCCCATCCCCCCTCCAGGCAAGAGTTGCCAACACAATCTCAAGTGTCCACCTGATATAATTAGCTCACTCTTCATCAGCATCTCTCTCCCACCCGCTGACCAGTCCCTTTCATTTCTGATGAGTTGTCTTCGGGGATGGTTCCTGTCCTGTGTCAACTGAAGGTCTGGGGAGCATGGCCGCCGGGATTCTTCCAGTCTCAGTCAGACCATTAAGTTTGGTCTTGTTATGAGAATTTGGGGTCTGCATCCCACTGATCTCCTGCTCCCTCAGGGGTCCTCTGCTGAGCTCCCTGTCAGGGCAGTCATCGATTGTGGCCGGGCACCAACTAGTTCTTCTGGTCTCAGGATGATGTAGGTCTCTGGTTCATGTGGCCCTTTCTGTCTCTTGGGCTCTTAGTTGTCATGTGGGCTTGGTGTTCTTCATTTTCCTTTGCTCCAGGTGGGTTGAGACCAATTGCTGCATCTTAGATGGCTGCTTGTTAGCATTTAAGACCCCAGATGCCACATTTCAAAGTGGGATGCAGAATGATTTCATAATAGAATTATTTTGCCAATTGACTTAGAAGTCCCCGCAAACCATGTTCCCCAGACCCCCGCGCTTGCTCCGCTGACCTTTGAAGCATTCATTTTATCCCGGAAACTTCTTTGCTTTTGGTCCAGTCCAATTGAGCTGACCTTCCATGTATTGAGTGTTGTCTTTCCCTTCACCTAAAGCAGTTCTTATCTACTGATTAATCAATAAAAAACTCTCTCCCACCCTCCCTCCCTCCCCCCCTCGTAACCACAAAAGTATGTGTTCTTCTCAGGTTTACTATTTCTCAAGATCTTATAATAGTGGTCTTATACAATATTTGTCCTTTTGCCTCTGACTAATTTCGCTCAGCATAATGCCTTCCAGGTTCCTCCATGTTATGAAATGTTTCAGAGATTCGTCACTGTTCTTTATCGATGCGTAGTATTCCATTGTGTGAATATACCACAATTTATTTACCCATTCATCCGTTGATGGACACCTTGGTTGCTTCCAACTTTTTGCTATTGTAAACAGAGCTGCAATAAACATGGGTGTGCATATATCTGTTTGTATGAAGGCTCTTGTATCTCTAGGGTATATTCCTAGGAGTGGGATTTCTGGGTTGTATGGTAGTTCTATTTCTAACTGTTTAAGATAACGCCAGATAGATTTCCAAAGTGGTTGTACCATTTTACATTCCCACCAGCAGTGTATGAGAGTTCCAATCTCTCCGCAGCCTCTCCAACATTTATTATTTTGTGTTTTTTGGATTAATGCCAGCCTTGCTGGTGTGAGATGGAATCTCATCGTAGTTTTAATTTGCATTTCTCTAATGGCTAATGATCGAGAGCATTTTCTCATGTATCTGTTGGCTGCCTGAATATCTTCTTTAGAGAAATGTGTGTTCATATCCTTTGCCCACTTCTTGATTGGGTTGTTTGTCTTTTTGTGGTTGAGTTTTGACAGAATCATGTAGATTTTAGAGATCAGGCGCTGGTCGGAGATGTCATAGCTGAAAATTCTTTCCCAATCTGTAGGTGGTCTTTTTACTGTTTTGGTGAAGTCTTTAGATGAGCATAGGTGTTTGATTTTTAGGAGCTCCCAGTTATCGGGTTTCTCTTCATCATTTTTGGTAATGTTTTGTATTCTGTTTATACCTTGTATTAGGGCTCCTAGGGTTGTCCCAATTTTTTCTCCCATGATCTTTATCGTTTTAGTCTTTATGTTTAGGTCTTTGATCCACTTGGAGTTAGTTTTTGTGCATGGTGTGAGGTATGGGTCCTGTTTCATTTTTTTGCAAATGGATATCCAGTTATGCCAGCACCATTTGTTAAAAAGGCTATCTTTTCCCCAGTTAATTGACACTGGTCCTTTGTCAAATATCAGCTGCTCATACGTGGATGGATCTATGTCTGGGTTCTCAATTCTGTTCCATTGGTCTATGTGTCTGTTGTTGTACCAGTACCAGGCTGTTTTGACTACTGTGGCTGTATAATAGTTTCTGAAGTCAGGTAAGGTGAGGCCTCCCACTTTCTTCTTCTTTTTCAGTAGTGCTTTGCTTATCCGGGGCTTCTTTCCCTTCCATATGAAATTGGTGATTTGTTTCTCTATCCCCTTAAAATATGACATTGGAATTTGGATCGGAAGTGCGTTAAATGTATAGATGGCTTTTGGTAGAATAGACATTTTTACTATGTTAAGTCTTCTTATCCATGAGCAAGGTATGTTTTTCCACTTAAGTATGTCCTTTTGAATTTCTTGTAGTAGAGCTTTGTAGTTTTCTTTGTATAGGTCTTTTACATCCTTGGTAAGATTTATTCCTAAGTATCTTATCTTCTTGGGGGCTATTGTGAATGGTATTGATTTGGTTATTTCCTCTTCGGTGTTCTTTTTGTTGATGTAGAGGAATCCAAGTGATTTTTGTATGTTTATTTTATAACCTGAGACTCTGCCAAACTCTTCTATTAGTTTCAGTAGTTTTCTGGAGGATTCCTTAGGGTTTTCTGTGTATATAATCATGTCATCTGCAAATAGTGATAACTTTACTTCCTCCTTGCCAATCCGGATACCTTTTATTTCTTTGTCTAGCCTGATTGCCCTGGCTAAGACTTCCAACACGATGTTGAATAAGAGCGGTGATAAAGGGCATCCTTGTCTGGTTCCCGTTCCCAAGGGAAATGCTTTCAGGTTCTCTCCATTTAGAGTGACATTGGCTGTTGGCTTTGCATAGATGCCCTTTATTATGTTGAGGAATTTTCCTTCAATTCCTATTTTGGTAAGAGTTTTTATCATGAATGGGTGTTGGACTTTGTCAAATGCCTTTTCTGCATCAATTGATAAGATCATGTGGTTTTTGTCTTTTGTTTTATTTATGTGATGGATTACATTAATGGTTTTTCTGATATTAAACCAGCCTTGCATACCTGGTATAAATCCCACTTGATCAGGGTGAATTATTTTTTTGATGTGTTGTTGGATTCTATTGGCTAGAATTTTGTTGAGAATTTTTGCATCAATGTTCATGAGGGATATAGGTCTATAATTTTCTTTTTTTGTAATGTCTTTACCTGGTTTTGGTATCAGGGAGATGGTGGCTTCATAGAATGAGTTGGGTAGTATTCCGTCATTTTCTATGCTTTGGAATACCTTTAGTAGTAGTGGTGTTAACTCTTCTCTGAAAATTTGGTAGAACTCTGCAGTGAAGCCGTCCGGGCCAGGACTTTTTTTTGTTGGGAGTTTTTTGATTACCGTTTCAATCTCTTTTTTTGTTATGGGTCTATTTAGTTGTTCTACTTCTGAATGTGTTAGTTTAGGTAGGTAGTGTTTTTCCAGGAATTCATCCATTTCTTCTAGGTTTTCAAATTTGTTAGAGTACAATTTTTCATAATAATCTAAAATGATTCTTTTAATTTCATTTGGTTCTGTTGTGATGTGGTCCTTCTCATTTCTTATTCGGGTTATTTGTTTCCTTTCCTGTATTTCTTTAGTCAGTCTAGCCAATGGTTTATCAATTTTGTTAATTTTTTCAAAGAACCAGCTTTTGGCTTTGTTAATTCTTTCAATTGTTTTTCTGTTCTCTAATTCATTTAGTTCAGCTCTAATTTTTATTATTTGTTTTCTTCTGGTGCCTGATGGATTCTTTTGTTGCTCACTTTCTATTTGTTCAAGTTGTAGGGACAGTTCTCTGATTTTGGCTCTTTCTTCTTTTTGTATGTGTGCATTTATTGATATAAATTGGCCTCTGAGCACTGCTTTTGCTGTGTCCCAGAGGTTTTGATAGGAAGTATTTTCATTCTCGTTGCTTTCTATGAATTTCCTTATTCCCTCCTTGATGTCTTCTATAACCCAGTCTTTTTTCAGGAGGGTATTGTTCATTTTCCAAGTATTTGATTTCTTTTCCCTCGTTTTTCTGTTATTGATCTCTAGTTTTATTGCCTTGTGATCTGAGAAGATGCTTTGTAATATTTCGATGTTTTGGACTCTGCAAAGGTTTGTTTTATGACCTAATATGTGGTCTATTCTAGAGAATGTTCCATGTGCGCTAGAAAAAAAAGTATATTTTGCAGCAGTTGGGTGGAGAGTTCTGTATAAGTCAATGAGGTCAAGTTGGTTGATTGTTGTAATTAGATCTTCCGTGTCTCTGTTGAGCTTCTTACTGGATGTCCTGTCCTTCTCCGAAAGTGGTGTGTTGAAGTCTCCTACTATAATTGTGGAGGTATGTATCTCGCTTTTCAGTTCTGTTAAAATTTGATTTATGTATCTTGCAGCCCTGTCATTGGGTGCGTAAATATTTAATATGGTTATGTCTTCCTGATCAATTGTCCCTTTTATCATTATATAGTGTCCTTCTTTATCCTTTGTGGTGGATTTAAGTCTAAAGTCTATTTTGTCAGAAATTAATATTGCTACTCCTCTTCTTTTTTGCTTATTGTTTGCTTGATATACTTTTTTCCATCCTTTGAGTTTTAGTTTGTTTGAATCTCTAAGTCTAAGGTGTGTCTCTTGTAGGCAGCATATAGATGGATCGTGTTTCTTTATCCAGTCTGTGACTCTCTGTCTCTTTATTGGTGCATTTAGTCCATTTACATTCAGGGTAATTATAGATAAATAAGTTTTTAGTGCTGTCATTTTGATGCCTTTTTATGTGTGTTGTTGACAATTTCATTTTTCCACATACTTTTTTGTGCTGAGGCGTTTTTCTTAGTAAATTGTGAGATCCTCATTTTCATAGTGTTTGACTTTATGTTAGTTGAGTCGTTACGTTTTTCTTGGTTTTTGTCTTGAGTTATAGAGTTGTTATACCTTTTTGTGGTTACCTCATTATATACCCCTATTTTTCTAAGTAAAAACCTAACTTGTATTGTTCTATATCGCCTTGTATCACTCTCCATATGGCAGTTCAATGCCTCCTGTATTTAGTCCCTCTTTTTGATTATTGTGATCTTTTACCTATTGACTTCCATGATTCCCTGTTATGTGTATTTTTTTTTTTAATTAATCTTAATTTGTTTGTTTTTGTGATTTCCCTATTTGAGTTGATATCAGGACGTTCTGTTTTGTGACCTTGTGTTGTGCTGATATCTGATATTATTGGTTCTCTGACCAAACAATATCCTTTAGTATTTCTTGTAGCTTTGGTTTGGTTTTTGCAAATTCTCTAAACTTGTGTTTGTCTGTAAATATCTTAATTTCGCCTTCATATTTCAGAGAGAGTTTTGCTGGATATATGATTCTTGGCTGGCAGTTTTTCTCCTTCAGTGTTCTGTATATGTCGTCCCATTCCCTTCTTGCCTGCATGGTTTCTGCTGAGTAGTCAGAACATATTCTTATTGATTCTCCCTTGAAGGAAACCTTTCTTTTCTCCCTGGCTGCTTTTAAAATTTTCTGTTTATCTTTGGTTTTGGTGAGTTTGATGATAATATGTCTTGGTGTTTTTCTTTTTGGATCAATCTTAAATGGGGTTCGATGAGCATCTTGGATAGATATCCTTTCGTCTTTCATGATGTCAGGGAAGTTTTCTGTCAGAAGTTCTTCAACTATTTTCTCTGTGTTTTCTGTCCCCCCTCCCTGTTCTGGGACTCCAATCACCCGCAGGTTATCCTTCTTGATAGAGTCCCACATAATTCTTAGGGTTTCTTCATTTTTTTTAATTCTTTTATCTGATTTTTTTTCAGCTATGTTGGTGTTGATTCCCTGGTCCTCCAGATGTCCCAGTCTGCATTCTAATTGCTCGAGTCTGCTCCTCTGACTTCCTATTACGTTGTCTAATTCTGTTATTTTATTGTTAATCTTTTGGATTTCTACATGTTGTCTCTCTATGGATTCTTGCAACTTATTAATTTTTCCAGTATGTTCTTGAATAATCTTTTTGAGTTCTTCAACAGTTTTATCAGTGTGTTCCTTGGCTTTTTCTGCAGATATCCTAATTTCATTTGTGATATCATTAAGCATTCTGTAAATTAGTTTCTTATATTCTGTATCTGATAATTCCAAAATTGTATCTTCATTTGGGAAAGATTTTGATTCTTTTGTTTGGGGGGTTGGAGAAGCTGTCCCGGTCTGCTTCTTTAAGTGGTTTGATATGGATTGTTGTCTCCGAGCCATCACTGGGAAACTAGTTTTTCCAGAAAATCCGCTAAAAAAAAACTGCTGTCAGATCCCTATCAGAGTTCTCCCTTTGGCTCAGGCTATTCAGATGTTAATGAAGCCGCCTGGGAAGGGTAGGGGAGGGAACAGAGAGATTGGAGAGTAGCACCTCAGAATATAGCCAGAGTTGCTTGTCTTGCTTGGAATGACTGTTATATCTGAGATTCCCGCGGGCGCGTCGCCTATGTGTGCTGGCTGTGTGGAGATTGCCCCCAGGGGGTCTGGCCCGCTGGAGTCACGGTCAGATCCTCCGCTTCCAGCCCCACGCCCAGCGTCAAGGCTCCCCTACTGGGACGGTGCACTCTCAACTCCAAAATCAGTCGCTGCCTCCCGGGGACTTCTCGTCTCTCCAGCCGCGTGGCCGTGCCGCCCCCGTGAACTAGGTGGGTCCCCTCCCGGGGTTAGTTCAGATGGGTGGAGTAGCTCCCTGTGCTTGTGCCGCGACCGAGTGTCCTGGCTGGAACGCTGTTCTCCCCACTCCAATACCAGTCGCTGCCTCCCGGGGACTTCTCCTACCGGCTGCGTCCCACGCCGCCCGCGCGACCCGGCTGGTCCCCTTCCCGGGGTTAGTTCAGGGGGTGGAGCAACTCTCCGTGTTTATGGCGTACCTGCGTGCAGTCCAAATCCCGGCGGGACGGTTCCCCGGCTCGGATGCTGCTCTTTCTGCTCCAAGATCAGTCACTGCCTCCCGGGGACTTCTCCTACCGGCTGCGTCCCACGCCGCCCGTGGAACCGGCTGGTCCCCCTCCCGGGGTTAGTTCAGGGGGGTGGAGCAGGTCTCTGTGCTTGTGCCGTACCTGACTGGTACTCTGGCTCCAGGCTCTGGAAACAATCGCTGCTTCCCCGTATTAGTTCGTTCTCCGTCTCTAAATCTGTGTTTGTTGTTCAGGGTTCGTAGATTGTTATGTATGTGATCGATTCACTTGTTTTTCCGTGTCTTTGTTGTAAGAGGGATCCGAGGTAACGTCTGCCTAGTCTGCCATCTTGGCTCCGCCCCTCTCTTGTTTGTTCTTTTGACAGTCCATTGTATATTCAAGATTCTTCTCCAACACCATAATTCAAAGGCGTCAGTTCTTCTTTGGTCTTCCTTATTCAATGACCTGCTTTTGCATGCATATGAGGCGATTGAAAACACCATGGTTGGGGTCAGGGGCACCTTAGTCCTCAAAGTGACATCTTTTCTTCTGAACGCTTTGAAGAGGTATTTTGCAACAGATGTGCCCAATGCAATGCATAGTTCAATTTCTTGACTGCTGCTTCCATGGATATCGATTGTGGATCCAGGTAAAATGAGATCTTTGACAGCTGCAGTCTTTTCTCTGTTTGTCTTGATGTTGCTTATCGGTCTAGTTGGGAAGAATTTTTGTTTTTCTAATGTTTAGGTGTAATCCATAGTGAAGGCTGTCATCTTTGATCTTCATCAGTAAGTGCTTCAAGTCCTCTTCACTTTCAGCAAACGGTTGTTTCAACTACATATCGCAAGTTGTTAACGAGTCTTCTTCCAATCCTGATGCCCTCTTTCTCATATAGTTCAGCTTCTCAGATTATTTGCTTAGCATGCAGATTGAATTAATATGGTTAAAGGATACAGCCCTGAGGTATACCGTTCCTGACTAAGCCACGCAATATCTGCTTGTTCTATTCAAAGGACGGCCTCTTGATCTATGTACAGGTTCCTCATGAGGAACCAATTAAGTGTCTGGAATTCCCATTCTTCCCAATGTTATCCATAATCTGTTATGATTCAGAAAGTCAAATGCTTTGTATAGTCAATAAAACATAGGTAAACATCTTTCTAGTATTCTTGGCTTTCAGCCAGGATCCATCTGACATCAGCAATATCCCTCATTCCACATCCTCTTCTGAATCTGGCTTGAATTTCTGCCAGTTCCCTGTCGATGTACTGCTACAGCTGCTTTTAAATGATCTTCAGCAAAATTTTACCTGCATGTGATATTAAGGATGTTGTTCAATAATTTCCATATTTGGTTAGGTTATCTTTCTTTGAAACAGGCATAAATATGTATCTTTTCCACTCAGTTGGCCGGGTAGCTGTCTTCCAAATTTCTTAACATAGACAAGTGAGCACTTCCAGCACTGTATCCGTGTGTTGAAACATCTCAATTGCTATTCTGTCAGTTTCTGGATCCTTGTTTTTTGACAGTGCCATCCGTGCAACTTGGACATCTTCCTTCAGTACCATCAGTTCTTGATCATATTCTACCCCCTGAAATGACTGAATGTCGGCCAATTCTTTTTGGTACACTGACTGTATGTGTTTCTTCCATCTTCTTTTGTTGCTTGCTGCATCGTTCAGTATTTTGCCTATAGAATCCTTCACTATTGAAACTCTACGCTTGAATTTTTTCTTCAGTTATTTTGGCTTGAGAAATGCCGAGCTTGTTCTTCCTATTTGGTTTTCTAACTCCAGGTCTTTGCACATTTCATTATAATACTTTAGTTTGTCTTTTCGAAACACCCTTTGAAGTCTTCTGTTCAGCTTTCATACTTCATCGTTTCTTCTGTTCTCTTTAGCTACTCTATGTTCAAGAGCAACTTTTAGAGTCTCTCCTGACATCCATTTTGGTCTTTTCTTTCTTTCTTGTATTTTCTTGGATTTTTCATAACCTTTTGCTTTCTTCATGTATGATGTCCTTCCACAATTCATCTTGTCTTTGGTTATTACTGTTCCATGAGTCGAATCTATTCTTGAGATGGTCTCTAAATTCAAGTGGGATATATTCAAGGTAGTACTTTGGCTCCCGTAGACTTGTTCTAATTTTCTTCAGTTTCAACTTGAACTTGCATATGAGCAATGGTCTGTTCCACAGTTGGTCCCTGGCCTTGTTCTGACTGATGATATTGAGCTTTTCCATTGCCTATTCCACAGAAGTATTTGATTTGATTCCTGTGTATTCCATCTGGTGAGGTCCACGTGGTCCACGTGTATAGTCGCCGTTTATGTTGTTGAGCAAAGGTATTTGCAATGAAGAAGTCATTGGTTTTCCAAAATTCTATCATACAATCTCTACCGTCATTTCTGTCATCAAGGCCATATTTTCCAACTACTAATCCTTCTTCTTTGTTTCCAACTTTCACATTCCTATCACCAGTAATTATCAATGAATCTTGATTGCATATTTGATCAATTTCAGACTGCAGAAGTTGGTAAAAATCTTCAATTATTTCATCTTTGACCTTATTGATGGTATATAAATTTGAATAATAGTTATATTAACTGGTCTTCCTTGTAGGCATATGGATATTATCCTATCACTGACAGCATTATACTTCAGGATAGATTCTGAAATGTTCTTTTTGACGATGAACACAACGCCATTCCTCTTCAAGTTGTCATTCCTGGCATAGTACACCATATGTTTGTCTGATTTAAAATGGCCAATACCAGTCCATCTCAGCTCACTAATGCCTAGGATATCAATGTTTATGTGATTCATTTCAGTTTTGATGATTCCTAGTTTTCCTAGATTCATACTTCGTACATTCCACATTCTGACTATTAACTGATATTTGCAGCTGTTTCTTCTCATTTTGAGTCATGCCACATTAGCAAATGAAGGTCCTGAAAGCTTGACCCCATCCAAGTCATTAAGGTCAACTCTATTAAAAAAAAAAAGCACACTTAAAAAAAAAAAAGTTAAAAACCCTCTTGTACCCTTTCTTTAAAAAAAAAAATAAAATAAACATTTATTGTTATTATTTAAGTTTTGTTTAGTTTTATTTGTTTCATAAGTTCTATGCAAGACACTAAAAGTATATAGGACAGAGTTAGACAAAGTCTCCTCTCACAAGCAGTTGGCATACAGTTCGTTAGAAGGGTAAAACGGTGAGCATACAAGTAATTCTAAAATAATGAAGACTATGGAGAGAGGTAAAAATCGAACGACAAAGGGTTGTGTACAGGCTGAAGTGCTTCTTAAAGTGTTGATGGATGAGGACATATTCCATGTTAGAATAGGGTGTAACTTAAAAAATGGACAGAAGAGAGAATTCTGGGTAGAGAAATGTTGTGAGCAAAAGTAAGGCTGAAAAGAATGAGATATGATTATAAAAAAAAAATTTGTCGTCGAATCAGTTCCGACTCACGGTGACCTCACGTGTGTCAGAATAGAACTGCGTTTCACAGAGTTTTCAGTGGCTGATTGTTCAGAGGTAGATTTCCAGGACTTTCTTCCGAGGTACCTCTGGGTGAACTAGATCCTGAAGGCTTTTGGTGAGCTCCCAAGCATATTAACCATTTACACCGCACAAGGACATTGTTCTTGATGTTAGGTGCCATTGAGTTGGCTCTGACTGTTAGTGACCTTATCTATAACAGAACAGAACATTGATTGGTCGTGCACGACCCTCACAATCATTTCTATGTTTGAGCCATTGTTGCAGCCACTGTACCAATCCATCTCATTGAGGATCTCCCTCTTTTTCACTGACCCTCTACTTTACCAAGCATAACATCCTTCTCCAGGGATTGGTCCCTCCTGATGATGTGCTCAGAGTACATAGATCAAGAGGCAGATATTTGAACAGAACAAGGAGATACTGCCTGTTTTAAAATTGGAAAAGTTGTGTTGCAGGTTTGTATTCTTTCACCTTACTCAGTCAATCTATGCTGAGCAAATAATCTAAGAAGTCTGACTATATGAAGAAGACCACGGTATCGGGAGTGGAGGAAGAATCGTTAACAGGCTGCAGGGTACAGATGACACAACCTTGCTTGCTGAAAATAAAGATGACTTGAGGTACTTACTGATGAAGGTTAAAGACTACAGCCTTCAGTATGGATTATAGCACCCAGGCCAGGGATAGAGAGTGATAGTCTGGTTGAGCTTTAAAAAAATGTCCTAGATAATAATATATTTTTTATTAAGAAAGGAAGGAAGACAGGATAGAAGGAAGGGAGAGAGGGAGGGAAGGAGAAAGACGGACAATGAACAAATGAAAGGCAACACCATGAAGGGTCTTGAATCAGGCTAAGGATTTTTAAATTAATTCAATAGACAAACGAATCTAGGAGTTAATATTGTGATTTTTTTTTTTTTCCTCAAAAATTCATGCTGGCTTGTTTCTAGCAAATTCAACTCAGAAATGGTGGTCATAGATGTCCACAGCTTTGATTTAAATCACTTGAACCTGTGATTCTTGTTACTCCTTCCTTGGAATGATAACCTGAAATAGCAAAAGCAAAGGCAGTATGTGCAGAGGGCCAGATAAATTATAAGTCCAGTCAGAACCCTAGCAAAATAAACAATGTTTCTGAAACACAAGTCATGACCAAAAGGAATGGATGAATTATTACTCCGGCATTTTCTTTGTTATTTATGTCCGGAAATCAATCAACGGCTGAAGGAACAGAGTAATTTATGTCAGGTGCTGTCAAATACTTGTGGGTCTCAGCCAATGTAACCTATCCATGAATTCCTATGAAACTTGATGACAATAAAAAATAATCTTGTTACAAGGCTGGCATTCATAATTTGGTACATATTATGCTGATGTGCTATAAAAACATAAATTAAAAATAAAATCATTGCTGAAAATGGAAGTGCCCACTGACTATATATAAAACCTTTTTTCCTTCGTCATCACACCTTGTGTAATAAAAATAGATGTAGGTGATGGAACGTTTATTATGGAAACAAGTTAACCAAAAATACTTGTCAGTTTGATGGAGGAGGTTATTTGTTGAACAAAATATCCAAGCACAGGAGGCAATCTGGAAATCCACCAGGGAAAGCAGAGGGACCTCTGTCTTTGCTTTTTCCCACCTGCCCTCTCTGTCAGAAATAAATGTCTGAAGAACACTGATTAAAAGTATATAGTTTTATGAATTTATTTTGCTTCATGAGGTTTACTAGGAATAGAGAGTGATTGATTATCTCATGAGAGCAGAATTTAGAATGGAACTGTCAGAAAGTGTCAGGAAGGCTCTCTCTCTCTCTCTCCTTTTTCCTCTCTCTCCCTTCCTCTCCTCCATTCCTTCCTTTAACCCTCTCTTAGAAGCTTTGTGTGGTCTCCATACTCATTTTAGTCAATGTACCCCATTCATGCAGCTGGTCTCTCAGGGCCAGAGCTACATTAACCAAACTAACAGAAATCTGAGGAATAATTCAAGATGCTAAAGAATCAGTTTACAATGAAGAAAGATAACTGGGAGGCAGAGCAGATGTTTTGTATCAGTTGATCAGTGTACCATCTTTTTGTAGGGTACATGGTAAGAAAAGTTCTCATTGGAAGGCATTCTAATAATCAGATAAAAATCAGATAAAGAGAAATTAGTTAGGCAATGTCAGTGGCTCAGGGCACCAAGATGATTACTGATGAAATTATTTCTTTTCTTGAGATGGACCTGCAATGGTCTTATTCAGCAGATCCTCTACTCTAAATAGTGGCAGATTGATTGTTTTTGTCAAGATGGGCTGTTTACACTGTGATTCAAGCCACCACCAAACCTCAGGAACTTAACACAGGTGTATTTCTCACTTATACCACATGTCCACGTGGAGTTGGCCCGCATGGTTCTCACTTAGGGACCCAGGCTGATGAGAGGCCTCCATCATCAGGAACCTATCCAACTACTGTGTCAGTGGAAAATGGACTATGCAATTGTGTGTACTAGCTCTTAAATATTTGGCCCTGGAAATGAAATGCAAGGCGTCCTCTCATAATTCACTGGTCAAAGATAGATAAATGGCCATGCTTTACTTCAAAGCACAGGGAATTGCAAATGTATTCTGTACTTTGAAGGATGAGAACTGGGGTATTTAAATAGCCTTGATGTCTCCCATGGAGCCCTGGTGACAGTGGTTAAGAGCCCAGCTGCTAACCAAAAGGTAGGCAGTTCAAATCCACCAGTCACTCCTTGGAAACCCTATGGGACAGTTCTACCATGTCCTATAGGGTCACTAGGAGTCATAACTGACTTGATGGCAATGGGTTTTTTTTTTTTCTTTTTTTAATGTCTCCCAAAACACATTAACAAATTCCTACTCTTTCAATCAGCTTTTATGATACAATTTTTCTTCTTCGTATTAAAAAAAAATTAAGTTATAGTAATTTTCTGCAATGTAGTTTTAGATTTCCTAATGATATACATTCAAATTCTCCTAAGTTTGGTGACTTTAATTGATGTGGTTGGTTTCTAGGCCCAGCAATCCATTCATTGCTTAGCGGAGGCTACTTTTATAGGGATCAGAATTGACTTGATAGCAATGGGTTTGGGTTTTCTTTGTTGTTGTTGTTTTGGTTCTCAAACTGTATTTGTTGACTTTTTCAAGTTCCCATTCTCCAACAGTCATCCAGTCTTCATGTTACTGTTACTCCCATGCATATGCATAGACAACAGAAATTATTACCAAGCTATATTGGTTTGGATAAATCCAGCTGTCATTGTTCTGGGAATTTGAAATCTACTTTGATTATGTGATTAAGTCTTGCTTTGTCAGTTGTGCCAAGCTCAGGCCAATTCCTCAGAAGAAAAAAAAAAAATGTTTCCTAACAATATACTATGCCTACAATTCAGTCAGAGGCACTATGATATGGTAGGTAAGGACAGTGACTTTGGAGCCAGACAGATCTGGGTTAGAGTATGAGTTCTTTCACCTACCAGCTGGACTACTTTCAGTATCAACTTCTCTTGAATTCTTTTTTCTTGTCTTTAAAATGGGGGTGATGTTGCCCAACTTGAAGTGTTGCCATTGGGTATGGATCTCACCTCATGTGGTCAGTCTCTTATAGCCAGAACCACATTAGCACAACAAACATAAATCTGATGAGTAATTCAGGATGCTAAGGAATTAGTTTACTTTATGAGAATATGCCAGGCACAGTGCCTGGCATAATAAAGGCTACTTCAGTTTCAGATAATTTTTGCTGCAATTACCTTCTGGATATTGTTCCAGAAGACAATGTAAAATAGGGAATGTTTTATGTGTTCATTTACCTTTGTGAAGCTCATTACCTAACACAGTGCCTGACACAGGGTAAGCGCTTAACAAATGTTTATACCAAAAAAACCAAACCCGTTGCCTTGAGGGGATTCCAACTCACAGGGACCCTATCAGAGTAGAACTGCCCATAGGGTTTCCAAGGAGCAGGTGGTGGATTTGAACTGCCAACATTTTGGTTAGCAGCCCAATGATTAACCACCTTAAAAAAAAAAAACTTAGGAGGACAGAAATGTTACTTAAAAAGAAAGCCTGCATTTACCCACTTTGCCACTAGATGGTGAATTTAGGTAAAGTGTATTTACTCAGATTTTCTTTTTTCCTTTTATTTGATGTTAAAATTGGGAGGATAGGCAAATTACTAACAAAGTACAGTACAGGTGTTTGTTGTTGTTTGTT
Source organism: Loxodonta africana (assembly GCF_030014295.1). NCBI lineage: Eukaryota > Metazoa > Chordata > Mammalia > Proboscidea > Elephantidae > Loxodonta > Loxodonta africana. Next base: position 41,248,151 of record NC_087348.1, read on the forward strand.
GGTTTTTTACACTAGATGGGCAAATTAGCCAAATGAGGAACACCAATATAAGGCAGGGTTTCTGTAATAAGTTCCCACCTAAGGGCACGGACCCTGATAGTTGGATCCACGCTATTTAATGTAATTGATCACAAATTACAAGGTTTGATTCATGGCTGGTGCTAATTAAACAACGTCAGTTCTCTGTTTTGTGTGTTTGTTTGTGTGTTTGTCAGGTAACCGTTGACCAACCAAAACAGAAACAAATCAGTGATCCTTAGAATTGCATCTCTTCATCACCACACAGACACCATATCACAAATATTTACTGTGTTCAGTGAGGAAAGTGATATCCTGTTGGTGTGGACTTACCTTTCAGGAACCATGGTTTCACTGGTACTTTCTTGGTATGCTCACACTGCTCTTTTAGAAACCCATTGCCATGGAGTTAATTCCGACTCATAGTGACCCAGTAGGACAGAGTAGAACTGCCCTATATGGTTTCTAAGGAGCGTCTTGTGGATTCGAACTGCTGACCTTTTGGTAAGCAGCCATAGCTCTTAACCACTGTGCCATCAGAGTTTTCTCTAGGCACTAGAGATAACAAAAAAAAAGAGAGAGAGAGAAACATAAGCCCATTGTCATTGAGCTGATTCTGACTCATAGCAACTCTGTAGGACTGAGTATAGGGTTTAAGGGCTGGAGAGACAGATAAGAAACAACTAAACTCATAGTTATATAATAAAACATAAGAAAGTGGTAAGACCTATGAAGAAAAACCAAGCAAATGGCAACTAAGATGTTGCTAATTTCAATCTGTTGAATCTGGCATCTGAGCAGAGATCTGAATTAATTAAGCAAGAGAACACACTTGGGAATAGCTGGGGAACGTATTCTTGGCATAGGTAAAAACAAGTACCATTTCTCTGAGTAGAAACTTGCTAGGCAGACAGAAGACCATTTTGGCTGATCATAGCGAGTGAAGGAACGGGAGGTAGGAAATGACATCAGAGGAGTAACCAGGAGCCATGTTGGATAGGATCTTCTGAACCTTAGCAAAGGTCTGGATTTATTCTAAGTATGAATTGAAACTGATGGAGAGCTTTGAGTAAGCAGGTACTATGATCTGGTTCGTTCTTTAAAAGAAGTCATTTTTGCTCCTGTATAGAAAATAGACTATAGGAAGAACAAGAGGGAAAGTAGCTAGTCCAACGAGGTGACCACTATTGCAGTTCAGGCAAGGAATGATGGTGGTATGGTCTGGAGTGACATCCATGGAGGGAGTGAGGAGGGATTCAACTGTGAGATCTGTTTTGCAAATTAAATAAAGAGAAGTTATAGGACCTGGGGAAGGGGAGTATGATCCAACAGTGTTTTGTTTTGTTTTGTTTTTTCTGGTGACACAGTAGTTAAGAGCTGGGCTTTTAACCAAAAGGTCAGCAGTTCAGATCCACTGGCTCCTCCGTGGAAACCCTATGGGGAAGTTCTACTCTGTCCCACAGGGTCACTGTGAGTTGGAATCGACTCGAAGGCAACAGGTTTGATTTTTTTTTTTTTATTGTGATTTTGGAGAAAATTTACATAGCAAATTAGGTTCACATTTAACAATTCCTGCGCGTATTATTCAGTGACATTGGCTACACTCTTCACTATGTGTTAGCATCTCATTATTTCCACTCTGGCTATTCTGTTTCAGTTCTACAGTGTTTTTGTCACATTATCTCTCGACACACAGAGTTGCATAACAACTCCATAGAGCAAATGGTCAGTGCAAAAGGAACCTCTTGACTTTTTTTTTTTTCCCCCAGTATTTATCCCTGTCTTATTGAGGATATAGCAGTCCCTGGGTAACACAAACTGTTAAGTGCTCAGCTACTGAAAGGTTGGCAGTTCAAATCTTCCCAGAGGTGTCTTGGAAGAAACACCTGGCAATCTACGTCCAAAAGATTATAGCCATAGAAAACTCCATAGAACACATTTCTACTCTGAAACACATGGGATCGTGAGAGTCAGAATCAATATAATGGCAATTTTTTTTTAATTGAGAATATATATAAAGATTTAGATTTTTGAAGATCTGAGAGTTTAATCCAGGTTTCCCCAATCATCACAAGAGGTAGCATACCCCTGCATCAAATGTAGCTTCGTCTCTAAGTGGGAAAATGTAGGAAACTCCAAAATATTATATACACAATAAACAGGTAATGATAAGCCTTTATCATTAGGATATCTACTACTCCAGCTCCAGGGGCTTGACACATAGCATTGTCTAAAACAAACAAACAAACAAAAAAACACCCAAACCTGTTGTCATCAAGTTGATTCTGACTCATAGCAGCCATATGTGACGAAAAACTGCCCCATAGGGAATGGCTGGTGGATTTGAACTGCTGACCTTTTGGTTAGCAGCCTGAGCTCTTAACCATTGTGCCACCAGGGCTCCATATATAGCGTTGTCTAGAGGCTTTAAAATCAGCCAAATGGTAGCTGCTGGTCTGTTTAATGTAAATTCTTCCATTGCTGATTTCCTATAGATAAAACCGTACACTCTTGAGAAATTAAATATTGTTGTAAGTTAAATGCTGTCTGAGGCTGTATTCCACTATGATCCTACCCTGGCTGCCCATAAATAAATACAGTTATAAAACATAGACCCCACTGGAGACTCAGTTCAGTTGCCTGTATCCACTCTCTGTATTCTCCCTTCCACTTGGTTTTTCTCACAAGTTCTGTAAACGTGAACAATCCCTGTTGAGTTATTTTTATCCCCACTCATTTCATTTTAGAAGTTAACAATTCATGGAAAATAGGTTCTAAATTTTTTTCCTAAGTTTTTAGCAGGGCAAATAATCTTGATTTCTAAAGGCTTCCTAGAGTGTTTTCTCCTATGCCTATTAGTCTGAACATATTTTACCAGTAACTATGACATAGGACTGCTAACTTGTTCTGCCTTCCAGATCAGTATGTATCTTGAAATAATTCCCCAGGTCTTGCAATTGCCATTCAAGTGCTGAAATTGAGTGGCCACTAGATTTATAATTGAAGGGATTAAATTCCAGGCATTTCGCTAACAATATTTTGATGAATTGTAAAGAGTTGTTCCATCAGAGCCTACTTTTATTTACTTACCATTCAAACCATAAGGCTTAGCTTTGAGTGCCTTGTCCATCATTAGTGCTCACTAGTATTTTTAATAAAAAGAGAAAGTGACACCCAAACTAAATTCATTTCCATTTCTGGGAAAAATTGCTATACTGACAGTTTAGCCACAAATATTCTTTATTTCACCAAGGTATTCAGAACAACCTTTTCCTATATCCAAGAAGGCTAAATAAATGCATATCATGTGGCAATAAGTAGATTTGCAAAACAACATTTTCCAAAGTGTGTTCAAATAATGTGCTCTAAAAACATGATCTGTAATATGAAAAGCAGATGGTTTCTTAAGCTGGGTTTTCTAGGAAAGCAAAACCAAGGAAACAAATATATATGTACGTAGAGAGAAATATTTACATCAAGGAAATGGCTCATGTGGTTGTAGAGGCTGGAAAATCCCAAGTCTGTGGGTCAGGCTGCAGACTTCTCCTGACTCACATAGCTGCAGGGGACAACAGATCCCAAGATCAGATGGTAAAACTGCAGGCCACTGGCTCACAGGCTGTGGAGGCTGATGAATCCCAAGATTGCCAGGTAAGCAGCTAGCTCTAGTCCCAAGAACCAGAGATCAGATGAATAGGTGTCAGCTGCATAATCCAGAGCTAGCAAAAGCCTGTGATCTTTGCCAGAAAGTCCACATATATTGAATGCAGGCCACACCCCCAAAGAAACTCCTTTTCGACTGATTGGCTGCTCATACCAGATCTCATCATGGAGGTGATTACATCACTACATAACTGCCAAACCACTGAGAATCATGGCCCAACCAAGTTGACACACAACTTTAACCATCACAGCCCACCCCTTGTCAACTTGGCACCCATACGCATCTCCCTAAACCATACACAATTTCTAAATAAAGACAATTATAAAGTCATACTTGTGCTTAACATGATACAACTAACACACATAAAAAAGAAAATGCACTAGCCCTATTTACTTCTTATGTTTTATAAGTGAAGAAAATAAAAATATTTGATGTATACATACAAGGAAGAATACTTATACACTTAAATTGTAGTCCTCCTTTCTACAACTGTCATGTGGTTATAGCTGATATTTAGTATTACTTTCTTCTACCACCCATTCCGTATTCCCTTTACCCTCAGCAAGCACCTCAGCTGGTCATGGTTCTTTGCCTGGAGGGGTGACCCAAACCTTCATTCCGAAGGGTCTGGACCATAAGCAGTCATGTCAGAATTGAGTTGCTGTAGTTTTCCATTGGTTTTAAACCAGGACATGGTAGTACTAAAAGATGCCCTAAGGGATCTCCTATATTCCAGATATGCTCTTCTTTACCTCCACTATGTAATATCACTCTGATTTCCTTTTGGTAATCAGGATCAATCATGCCAGCCAATATAGTAACCCCTTACTTTGCCTGTTGATCCAGAGGCATAAGGAGCCCAAAGTGGCCAGGTGGCATTCTCAACTTTCAGTTCAGTGGAATCAGTGATGTATCCCCAGGTGGGAGCATTCCTCCCTTTAGAACTATGACCTCTAGACCCACAGAGCATAGGGTTGTGGGGACAGGAAGCAAAAATCTTGTGAGTGGGTCACTAAGGGTGATAGTAATACCACCCCCATTTCCACCCCTTGATTCCTGGACCCATAAACCTTGGCTGTGGGAGAAACAACACCATATATTGGATGGTGGTTTAGAGCATATACAGTCTCCTAGAGAACATTGCCCCAACTCTGCAAAGTATTGCCACCTACCTGGTGCTGTAATTGTGCCTTTAGAAGACCATTCTGTGATTCTATCAAGCCAGCTGCTTCAGGATGATGGAGAACATGGTAAGACCAGTGAATTCCATAAGCATGGGCCCATTGCCACAATTCATTTGCTGTGAAATGAAACCCTTGATCCTAGTCGATGCTGTGTGGGATACCTGACAATGGATAAGGCATTCTATAAGTCCATGGATGGTAGTTTTGGCAGAAGCATTGCCATCAGGGAAGGCAAATCCATAACCAGAAAAAAAAAAAAAAATTTTTTTTTTAAATAACCAGAGTAAGTGTTTATTCCAGTCAGAATAAAACACTGCCTTTTACATGATGGAAGCAGTCCAATATAATCAATCTGCTACCAGGTTGCTGGCTGATCACCTCAAGGAATGGTGCCATATCGAGGACTCAGTGTTGGTCTCAGCTGCTGGCAGGCTGGGCACTCAGCAGTGGCTATAGCCCAGTTGGCCTTGGTGAGTAGAAGTCCATGTTGCTGAATCTATGTATAACCTCCATCCTGTCACCATGACCACTTTGGTCATAAGCCCATTGAGCAACAACAGGAGTGGCTGGAGAAAGATGATGACTGTTTTCCAAAGAACACGTCATCCTAGCCGCTTGATTGTTAAAATCCTCCTCTGCAGAGGTCACCCTTTGGTGAGTATTCACATAAGACACAGATACCTTTGCTTCTTTGGCCCATTCATAGAGGTCTATCCACGTATCTCTTACCTCCTTGTCTCCAATTTTCCAATTGTGTTTCTTCGATGTCCCTGACCATCCAGCCAAACCACTGGCCACAGCTCATAAGTCATTATGTAATCACACATCAAGCACTCAGTCACTCTCTTAAAAGGCTGTAGATCCCTTTGGGAAAGGCTGGGAGAAAGATTAACTGTATATATTTTTGACAGTGTAATGTAGTCCTTCTAAAGAGACTGGGCCTCTCCTTCATTCAAGGGGTTGTGGATCTCTAAACTGGCTCAAGTATGGGAATTGATTGAGTGGCCATGGTTCTCTATTCTGTTAGTTTGAATTAGTTTGCCATTCACTTGATCTAGAATCTTTCCACTTGTACATATCACTCCAGATTCTATAGCTGGCTTCTGTTCATCCAACCTCCAGTTCTTGGAACTTGAGCTAGTTGCTTACCTACCAACCTTGGGATTTATCAGCCTCTGCAGCCTGTGAGCAGCAGCCTGTCGTCTTACCTACCAATTTTGGGATCCATTGATTCCTGCAGCTACATGAGTCAGGAAATATCTCCAGTATGATCCACGGACTTAGGACTTTCCAGCTTCTACAACCACATGAGCTAAGTAAATGTTTAGTAGGTTTCCTATCAGTTTCACTCCTAGGAGCTCCATGAGTAAGAAGCCAAAGCCATAAGCCCATACGAGTCAGACTATTCTGATTACTGCTTTGACTGCTGTCCATCATGGTAGCTATGCCCACCTTGTCTTTGCCAATTGAGTGCAGCCACATGGTCCCTACAACCACAGGGTATAATCAGCCCCATTGTAGTTAGGTGTCTTAATTCAGTTAGGGCAGATCCCACTGTCAAATCTGACTTACATAAAACAGCAACAACAGCAGCCTTCAAGGATGCTGGAGCTCCCTTCAAAAATTTGTTCCTCACAGTTGTGATAAAACGTGTGTCTTCTGGGGACTCCATGTGTGGGTCTGTGGGTCTAACCTGATAACTCTACTCTAACATGCCAATTTCCCTAAGCCTTTGAATTCCTTCTTCTACAGTATACCAAGGCAAATCTCTAACTTCAACTTGATTTCGTGTGAGCCACTGCAAAATCTATGTTTCAGTGAACCAACCAAATAAAATATTAGATTCTTTCCTAACTTCTTGAGCTGATACACTGAATGAAGAATCTGTGCTTAGTGGGCCCATATCAATAAACTCAGATGATCCAACTTTGTTCGTTGCACACTTATCCTATACTATTAATCATTCACACACATATTTCCCAAGTTTCTGTTTGGACATATTAGAGATCTCAAGTAGTTCTTCTGGAGTGCAGCAGAACTCTTCCTGGGTCATGCCTTTTACTTCACCTTTTGGGGCTCCCTGGGACTTAAGTTTAGTTATAAATCTAGAAACTAGAATGGGTGGTGGGGATGTGTTCTGGGAGCATACAGCAAAGTCTTGTAAGGCATCTACATCAGGTGATACCCCAGGCAATGACTCAGACAGCTCTCCAGGGTATGATTCAGACAAAGACTCTTCAGACACAGCTGGGTTAATCCCATCAGATGGGGGTGGAAGGGCCAATGATTTTAGTGGAGAGGATGGCTTATCAGACAAAGATGGAGTAATCCCCTCATATGGCAGTGAGAGGGCTAATTCTATTGGCAGGAGTGATTCGTCAGAATTTAGGGGTTCATTGTCCCCAGCTTCCTGATTATTTGCCCATATGTACCTATCCTAAGTTTTAGGATCCCATTTTTTCCCAATTAATGCCCTCACTTTAACTTCAGACACCATTGAAGGTTGGGAATTTAATTGGTGGTGTAATTTATCCACTCTTATGATAAGACCCTGGGTTTGATTCTCAGCTATATCAGCTGTGTTACTACAAGAAATAAGGCTTTCTTTCAGGGCACAAGTGGAAACTCTGAGATCCTTTATGCAGCACTTGAGCTGTGGCTCTGAAGCCCTGAGCTCATTTCTTTCTTTTACCATTTGATCTAGCAAAAGCAGAACCAATAAACCAGCTTTCTTATACTTCTCATTCTGATGAAATTGTAGAAAGGTATCAAACATGTGATCACCTACTGCCTTACCTCTCACTAATAACCTAATCTATTGGTGGTGGTATTTGGAGTATTTCTATTGCCACCTCATGCCATGGATTCGAACTATACTTTTTACTACGGAAGCAGAGTTATCAGCATCTTTAAGACTAATCAGACTTGAGAACCAGTTTAGAAAACTCATCCTTACAATTTTGTTTCTCTAGAGCCACTCCTGGTTCCAAATACCTTAGGCTGGGTTCTCTAGAAAAAAAAGAAAAACAATGAAGTGTGTGTGTGTTCCCATATATATACAGGAACCCTGGTGGGATAGTGGTTAAGAGTTTGGCTGCTAACCAAAAGGTCAGCAGTTTGAATCCATATGGGGCAGTTCTGCTCTGTCCTATAGGGTCACTACGAGTAAGAATCAACTCTACAGCAATGAGTTTATTTTATATATACGTGTGTGTGTGTATGTATACAACTGGGTTGGGTTATTTATACATACACACATATATGTGTATATATATATATATACATGTATGCACCCACACACTCACACACACATAGGAGAAAGATATGGTAATCTGCTTCTGTAAAGATTTATAGCCTTGGAAACCCTATGAGGCAGTTTTATTCTGTCCTATAGGGTTGCTATGAGTTGGGATTGACTTGATGGCAGTGGGTTTGGGTTTTATATATATATATATGTGTGTGTGTGTGTGTGTGTGTGTGTGTAGTAAATAGGGTCATGAGAAAGATAATTATGAACAAAGATGTATGTTAAAATTTGGTAATCTTTTCAAAGGCAATATAGAGTGGAAGAATTCACACACAAACAACAATTTATACTCATGGTCTAATTGTGCCATGTTGCACAAATTACATCATCTTCGCCATCTGCAAAGTTAGGCATTAGACTAAATAATTTCCTAAGATCTCTTAGACTTCCTACAGTCTTTATTATGGCCAGTACTTTTGCAAACTTCTGTGGATAACTCAAGTCATAAACTAAGATCAATTTGTGTTTCAATTATTTTTTTGTTGGGTTTTGGTTTTTTCCCTCATAATAAACAAGAAATTTCTCATCTTTTAGTTGGTTGATTTGTGTTTGGGAAGTTCGACAATTTAATTCAGTTACTAAATGCTTTGTTACACATCAGATTGGAAAATAGGAATAAAACCATGATCACTTCTCATCTTTGATACCTCCTTTTCTAATTTACTCCTGTTGGTATAGGTGGGAAATGGCCCTGACTTTAAAAATGGAAAAGATAATAAAGACACAGAATTTCAATGCCTACCATCAGTAGTGTCCTACTAAAATTCCATAAAATATGTCAGTATGACGGGAGAAAAATTCAAGGTGGGCTGAAAAGTTACATGCATCTCCCCGTAAAAGAATAATAGCCACTGTAATTGAATGTGGACAAGACAGATGAGCAAAGCAACAACTTTCTGATGAAATATTTAATGGAATGATTACTTAATAGGAGGAATTGCTGATCTGAGGATGCAGGCTCCACTGAGGAAGTGCAGCATGTGCTCTGGGCTGAAGCTAAAGGGACATAGAAACTTTTCTACCCTACAGATTAAGAGGGAAAAATGTAATAATTCAGGGGAACAAAATGTTAACTGTCCCTTCCCTTTTTCTTTCTTTTTTTTTTTTTTTTTTTCCATTTCTCATTCTTTCCTTCTTTATGGACAGGGGCAATGTTTAAACTACAATAAAACAGAACATGGAAATCCTTCATGTATCTAGTTATTAAGGTTAATTTGAATATGCTTTCATTTTTTTTTTTAATTTTAAATGATATTGAAAGTTAATTCTGAAGGAAAGTAATTAATAGGTTTCACTCCATTCCCTTCCAGGATGACTCCTTCCCTGTTTAATTTTTTTTCTTACAAAAAATGTTTTGGGACTTATCTTCCAGTGTATAACACTATTGTGTTTCTTCATGCTCTGACTCTTTTCTTTTGCCACCAAAGCTTGACCATTCAGGGGCCCATCCAAGAACCCAGAAAAACCTCTGTTACAAAAGCTTGTCAGCTCCCCACTCCACACTCTCATTAAGCCTGGAATTTTCGATCATCATCACCTGCAGAACTTTAGTATTTGTTGGTTTAAGATTGACCGTCTTCAGAATAAGTGAATGTTTTAGATAATGGGTTAGCAGGCTGCCTTAGAGTTGGGGTGCATTCCTTGCTATTTCCACCTATGCTGTCTTCCACCAACATAACAATGATATGTAAACCAGTGTGGCTGTAAGATTAAAAGGCCAAAATAGAAGAGGCAATAAGATGCAATGCATTAGGGTAGAATTTACTCAGAATTAGTTAAGTGTTCTATCCATGCTCTCTTCTTAAGCATCAGGTAAACTAAGTTATGAGTTTGTCTTAGTTATCTACTGCTGCTATAACAGAAATATCAGAAGTGGATGGCTTTAACAAACGGAAATCTATTCTCTCACAGTCTAGGAGGCTAGAAGTACGAATTCAGGGCACCAGCTCCTGGAGAATGCTTTTTCTCTCTGTCAGTTCTGGGGAAAGGTCCTTGTCATCAATCTGCCCCTGATCTAGGAGCTTCTCAGCACAGGGGCCCCAGGTCCAAAGGACACGCTATTCTCCCGGTTCTTGTTTCTTGGTGGTATGAAGTCTCCATGTCTCTCTGATTGCCTCTCTTATATCTCAAAAGGGATTGGCTTAAGATACAAATTAATCTTGTAGATTTGAGCCCTGCCTCATTAACATAACTCCCACTAATCCTGCCTCATTAACATCATAGAGGTAAGATTTATAGGAAAATTACATCAGATGACAAAATGGCAGACAATCACACAATACTGGGAATCATGGCCTAGCCAAACTGACACATTTTGGGGGAACACAATTCAATCCATAACACACTCCCTCCCACTCTCACTATTGTTAGCATCTGAAATGACAGTTTTAGTGTAATTTCTTGAAGAATGTATAACAACTTTGTCAATATATTACCAATGACTTGCTTATGTTATTAGAACATTGGACGACTTGGGCATCTAGCACAGGGTTCAAGGCCCCTCAATCAGTGAAAAGGAAATATAGGTAGTACGTGAAAGTGAAAACAGGTGAGCACTGAAAATGAGCTTTCTACTTTATGTATGCTTTCATTTATTCAAGAAACACTCCATCCCATTGGGGTACACTCTCACCAACCCTTGCCAGCAGGATTTCAGAACTTCTCTGGCCCAATGCTTCCATTGTCTAAACAAGTGCCTTTTTGGTTAACCTGTGAGATGCTCACCTTTAATGGCTGACAAATCGGTGTTGGCTCATTTTCTTAGCACATGTACCTCACTATAGGGCTATGTGAGTATCATCAAGACACAGGAGTTGGTTTCCCCTAGAGTAAGTTGCTCCATGAGGCAGTACCTGCTATGTCTTTCATGTCCCAATGTCAGAAGTCACACGCCATCATTTATGAACCTTCTTATTGGTTGTAAGTTCAGCCCTGTTTATTAGGGGGATAGCGGAGGCTACATGAAATGTAAATAGCAGGAAAATGAGGATTTGGGGGAGCCATATTTGAGGCTGGGTTATAGAGGTTTGGATATCTTATGTTCAGAAAAAACAAACAAGCAAAAAAACAATCTCATTTCCTTTTAGTCAATTATGGCTCATAGCAACACTGTAGGACTGTATGGAACTGCCCCATAGGGTTTCTAAGGCTGTAAGTCTTTATGGAAGCAGATTGCCACATCTTTCTCCCATGAAGCAGATTGTGGGTTCTAACCACTGACCTTTAAGTAATTAGCTGAGTGATTTAACCTCTGTGCCACTAGGGCCCTTTGTGCTCAGGCAGGAAGTATATATTGGGCTAAAAGGGAAGACTTGAAGATTGTATTATTCCCCCTCCCCCCCCAAAAAAACACTTTTTCCCTGGACCTATATTCATCAGTTTTGCTGCAAACAACTCAAAAATCTCAGTGAAGCAACGCTTATTTCTTTCTTACTCTACTCATCAGTGGCTATGGGTCAGGCTACCTGGCTCTTCTTTATTCTGTTCTGCTCTGCTCTGCTCCATGTATTTCTTCCCATTTCATTTGCCAAGCTAGTCACATTCTGGAACCTGTTAACGAGTGTGGAAGTATATTCTGCATACATAGCATGGCAAGGGAGAAGATACAATCTTCCATGCTAACTTTAATAGGCAGAATAAGAACCCGCCCCCCTTCCACCAACAATGTCCTTGCCCTAATCCCTTGATTGTGAATATGTTATGTTACATGACAATGGGAAATTAAGTTTACAGATGGAGATGATGTTGCTAATTATCTGTCTTTAAAATAGGGAGAATACTTTGGATTATCCAGGTGGGCTCAATGTAATTACAAGGATCCAAAAAAGTAAAGGAGGAAGGCTGAAAGGGGAGATTCAGAAAGATGGCAACATGAGAAGAACTGGGTACTACAATGCTGGCCATGAGCCAAAGAATGCAGGCGATCCTCCAGAAACTGGAAAAGGCAAAGAAATAGATTCTCCTCTGGAGCCCCCAGAAGAAGTATAGCTTTGATGACACATTGATTTTAGCCCAAAGATATCAATTTTGAAATTCTTATGTCCAGTACTGTAAGGTAATAATCCAGACATATTGTTTAAAGCCTCTAAGTTTGTGGTCAATCCTTCCTCTTCCTTTAGCTGCTCGATGCTCAAGAGCAAGTTTCAGAGTCTCCTCTGACAGCCATCTTGGTGTTTTCTTTCTTTCCTGTCTTTTCAATGACCTCTTGCTTTCTTTGTGTATGATGTCCTTGATGTCATTCCACAACTCATCTGGTCTTCAGTCACTAGTGTTCAATGTGTCAAATCTATTCTTCAGATGGTCTCTAAATTCAGGTGGGATATACTCAAGGTCATATTTTGGCTCTCGTGGACTTGCTCTGATTTTCTTCAGTTTCAGCTTGAACTTGCATATGAGCAATTGATGGTCTGTTCCACAGTCGGCCCCTGGCCTTGTTCTGACTGATGATATTGAGCTTTTCCATCGTCTCTTTCCACAGATGTAGTCAATTTGATTTCTGTGTGTTCCAACTGGTGAGGTCCATGTGTATAGTCACCGTTTATGTTGGTGAAAGAAGGTATTTGCAATGAAGAAGTTGCTGGTTTTGCAAAGTTCTATCATTCGATCTCTGGCACTGTTTCTATCACCAAGGCCATATTTTCCAACTCCTGATCCTTCTTCTTTGTTTCCAACTTTCACATTCCAATTGCCAGTAATTATCAATGCATCTTGATTACATGTTCGATCAATTTCAGACTGCAGCAGCTAATAAAAATCCTCTATTTCTTCACTTTGGCCCTAGTGGTTGGTGTGTAAATTTGATTAATAGTCGTATTAACTGGTCTTCCTTGTAGGCGTATGGATATTATCCTATCACTGACAGCGTTGTACTTCAGGATAGATCTTGAAACGTTCTTTCTGACGATGAATGCAACACCATTCCTCTTCGAGTTGTTATTCCCAGCATAGTAGACTATATGATTGTCCAATTCAAAATGGCCAATACCAGTCCATTTCAGCTCACTAATGCCTAGGATATCGATGTTTATGCTTTCCATTTCATTTTTGATGATTTCCAATTTTCCTAGATTCATACTTCGTACATGCCAGGTTCCGATTATTAATGGATATTTTCAGGTGTTTCTTCTCATTTTGAGTCATGCCACATCACCAGATGAAGGTCCCGAAAGCTTTACTCCATTCACATTATTAAGGTCGACTCTACTTTGAGGAGGCAGCTCTTCCCCAGTCATATTTTGAGTGCCTTCCAACCTGGGGGGCTCATCTTCCAGCACTATATCAGACAATGTTCCGCTGCTATTCATAAGGTTTTTACTGGGTAATGCTTTTCAGAAGTAGACTGCCGGGTCCTTCTCCTAGTCTGTCTTAGTCTGTAAGCTCAGCTGAAACCTGTCCTCCATGGGTGACCCTACCAGTATCTGAATACTGGTGGCATAGCTTCCAGCATCACGGCAACATGCAAGCCTCCACAGTACGACAAACTGACAGGCACGTGTGCAAAAGGAAGAATTGATGAATTAAAAGAACTGAACAGAAGATTTCAAAGGGTGTCTCGAGAAGATAAAGTAAAGTATTATAATGACATGTGTGAAAAGCTGGAGATGGAAAACCAAAAGGAAAGAACACGCTCAGCATTTCTCAAGCTGAAAGGACTAAAGAAAAAATTCAAGCCTCGAGTTGCAATAGTGAAGGATTCCATGGGGAAAATATTAAACGATGTAGGAAGCATCAAAAGAAGATGGAAGGAATACACAGAGTCATTATACCAAAAAGAATTAGTCGATGTTCAACCATTTCAAGAGGTGGCATATGATCAGGAACCGACGGTACTGAAGGAAGAAGTCCAAGCTGCTCTGAAGGCATTGGCAAAAAACAAGGCACCAGGAATTGATGGAATATCAATTGAGATGTTTCAACAAACAGTTGCAGTGCTGGAGGTGCTCACTCATCTATGACAAGAAACATGGAAGACAGCTTCCTGGCCAACTGACTGGAAGAGATCCATATTTATGCCTATTCCCAAGAAAGGTGATCCAGCCGAATGTGAAAATTATAGGACAATGTCATTAATATCACACTCAAGCAAAATTTTGCTGAAGATCATTCGAAAATGGCTGCAGCAGTATATCAACAGGGAACTGCCAGAAATTCAGGCCAGTTTCAGAAGAGGACGTGGAACCAGGGATATCACTGCTGATGTCAGATGGATCTTGGCTGAAAGCAGAGAATACCAGAAGGATGTTTACCTGTGTTTTATTGAGTATACAAAGGCATTCGACTGTGTGGATCGTAACAAACTATGGATAACACTGCGAAGAATGGGAATTCCAAAACTCTTAATTGTGCTCATGAGAAATCTGTACGTAGATCAAGAGGGGGTTGTTCAGACAGAACAAGGGGATTCTGATTGGTTTAAAGTCAGGAAAGGTGTGCGTCAGGGTTGTATTCTTTTACCATACCTATTAAATCTGTATGCTGAGCAAATAATACGAGAAGCTGGACTATATGAAGAACGGGGCATCAGGATTGGAGGAAGGCTCATTAACAACCTGTGTTATGCAGATGACACAACCTTGTTTGCTGAAAGTGAAGAGGACTTGAAGCACTTACTAATGAAGATCAAAGACCACAGCCTTCAGTATGGATTACATCTCGACATAAAGAAAACAAAAATCCTCACAACTGGACCAATGAGCAACATCATGATAAACGGAGAAAAGATTGAAGTTGTCAAGGATTTCATTTTACTTGGATCCACAATCAACAACCATGGAAGCAGCAGTCAAGAAACCAAAAGACACATTGCATTGGGTAAATCTGCTGCAAAGGACCTCTTCAAAGTATTGAAGAGCAAAGATGTCACCCTGAAAACTAAGGTGTGCCTGACCCAAGCCATGGTATTTTCAATCACATTGTATGCATGTGAAAGCTGGACAATGAGTAAGGAAGACTTGAGAAGAATGATGCCTTTGAATTGTGATCTTGGCAAAGAATATTGAATATACCATGGAGTGCCAAAAGAATGAACAAATCTGTCTTAGAAGAAGTACAGCCAGAATGCTCCTTAGAGATAAGGATGGCGAGACTGCATCTTACATACTTTGGACATGTTGTCAGGAGGGATGAGTCCCTAGAGAAGAACATCATGCTTGGCAGAGTACAGGGTCAGCGGAAAAGAGGAAGACCCTCAGTGGGGTGGATTGACACAGTGGCTGTACTAATGAGCTCAAGCATAACAATGATTGTGAGGATGGCTCAATACAGGGCAGTGTTTTGCTCTGTTGCGCATAGGGTCGCTATGAGTCGGAACTGACTCGACGGCACCTAACAACAAATTTGTGGTAATATCTTATAGCACCAATGCGAAACTAATATATTCCTCCTCGCTATGTTATTTGGAGTACTTTCTCATAACATGGTCAGAGCCAACTATAATTATCAACTTTTAACATGTATGAGAAATATATCCTTGTTATTTTAAACCATGTTAATTTTGATTTTTTGTTTTCATTTGTCTTACTATGAGCTTACAGTAAAGACTGAAAAAACATTCTTATACAATTGTTGAGTGACTAGAAAACATTAGAAAGTTGTTTACTTGTGTCTTATTGACTGTACAAAGGCATTTAACCGTGTGGATCATAACAAATTATGGATAACATTGCAAAGGATGGAAATTCCAGAAAACTTAATTATGCTCCTGAGGAACATGTACATAGGTCAAGAAGCAGTCCTTGGAATAGAACAAGGGGATATTGCATGGTTTAAAGTCAGGAAAGGTGCATGTTAGGGTTGCATCCTTTCACTGTACTTATTCAGTCTTTATGCCAAGAAAATAATCCAAGAAACTGGACTATGTGAAGAATAACAGTACATCAGGATTGGAAGAAGACTCATTAACAACCTGCAATACGCAGATGACATAACGTTTTTTGCTGAAAGTGAAGAGAACTTGAAGCACTTACTGGTGAAGATCAAAGACCACAGCCTTCTGTATGGATCACACCTCGATATAAAGAAAACAAAACAAAAAAAATCCTCACAACTGGACTGATAAGCAACATGATAAAGAAAAGACTGAAGTTGTCAAGGACTTCATTTTACATAGATTCACAATCAACACTCATGGATGCAGCAGTCGAGAAATCAAATGACGTATTTCATTGGGCAAATCAGCTGCCAAAGACTTCTTTAAAGTGTTAAAAAGTGAAGATGTCACTTTAAGGATTAAGATGAGCCGGACCTAAGCCATGGTGTTTTCAATAGCCTCCTATGC
This sequence comes from Loxodonta africana, assembly GCF_030014295.1. Taxonomy (NCBI): domain Eukaryota; kingdom Metazoa; phylum Chordata; class Mammalia; order Proboscidea; family Elephantidae; genus Loxodonta; species Loxodonta africana. The sequence goes on from NC_087348.1 coordinate 41,264,599, forward strand.
ATGTGAAAGCTGGACAGTGAATAAGGAAGACCAAAGAAGAATTGATGCCTTTGAATTACAGCATTGATGAAGAATATTGAATATACCATGGACTGCCAAAAATATGAACAAATCTGTCTTGGAAGAAGCATAGCCAGAATGCTCATTAAAAGCAAGGATGGTGAGACTTCGTCTCACATACTTCGGACATGTTATCAGGAGGGACCAGTCCCTAGAAAAGTGTATCATGCTTGGTCTAGTAGAGAGTCAGTGAAAAAGACGAAAATCTTCAATGAGATGGATTTATGCAGTGGCTGCAACAATACATTCAAGCATAACAATGACTCTAGGATGGCACAGAACCCAGCAGTGTTTCATTCTGTTGTACATAGGGTTGCTATTAGTCAGAACCTACTCAATGGCACCTAACAACAGCAACATACACATGTATATATAGAAATATAAGATACAATATATAAGCTATATTGATACATATAATACACATATGTATATATATTGCATATCCTTATATATTGTAGCCACCACTCATCAGTCAGTTTGCCATACTGTGGTGGCTTGTGTGTTGTGATGCTAGAAGCTATGCCACTGGCATTTCAAATACCAGCAGGATCACCCATGGCAGACAAATTTCAGCAGACCCTACCGACTAAGACAAACTAGGAAGAAGGACCTGGTGACCTACTTCTGAAAAACTTGGCCAATGAAAACCTTATGAATAGCAGTGGAACCTTGTCTGATACAGCTCCAGAAGATAAGTCTCTCAGGTTGGAAAAGCTGCCTCCACAAATAGCTATAATGGCATGGAGGGAGTAAAGTTTTCAGGACCTTCGTTTGCTGATGTGGCATGACTCAAAATGAGAAGAAACAGCTGCAAATATCCATCAAGACTCGGAACATGGAATGTACAAAGTAAGAATCTAGAAAAAATTGGAAGTTGTCAAAAACGAAATGGAATGCTTGAAGATTGATATCCTAGCCATTAGTAAGCTGAAATGGACTGATATTGGCCACTTTGAATCAGGCAATCACATGCTCTGCTATGCCAGGAATGACAAATTGAAGAGGAACAGCATTGCATTCATCATCCAAAATACCATTTCAAGATCTATCTTGAAGTACAATGCTGTCAGTGATAGGATAATACCCATATACCTTTGAGGACGACCTCGTAATAAGGCTATTATTCAAATTATGCACCAATCACTAGTATCAAAGATGAAGAAACAGAAAGTTTTCACCAAATTCTGCACTCTGAGGCTGTTCAAACATGCACTCAAGATGCATTGATACCTACTGGTGATTGCAGTGCAAAAGTTAGAAACAAGAAGAATCAGTAGTTGGAAAATACGACCTTGGTGATAGAGACGATGCCGGAGATAACCTGATATAATTCTGCAAGACCAACGACTTATTCTTTGGAAATTCCTTCTTTCAACAATATAAATTATGACCAGAAATGTGGCCCTTGTCAGATGGAATACACAGGAAACAAATTAACTACATCTGTGGAAAAATACTATGGAGAAGCTCTATATTATCATTCAGAATAAGGCCAATGCTGACTATGGAACAGAGCATCAATTGCTTGTATGCAAGTTCAAGTTGAAGCTGAAGAAAATTAAAACAGTTCCACCAGAGGCAAAGTACAACCTTGAGTATATCCCACCTGACTTTGGAGACCATCTCAAGAATAGATTTGACAAATTGAACACTAATGACCAAAGACCAGGTGAGTTGTGGGATGGCATCAAGGACATCATACATGAAGAAACAAAAGGTCGTTAAAAAGACAGGAAAGAAAGAACAGACCAAAATGGATGTCAGAAGAGGCTCTGAAAGTTGCTTTTTAATGTAGAGTAGCTAAAAGGAACAGAAGAAATGATAAAGTAAAAGAGTTGAACAGATTTCAAAGGGCGGCTCCAGATGACAAAGTAAAGTATTATAATGAAACATGCAAAGACCTGGAGATGGAAAACCAAAAAGGACGAATACATTCAGCATTTCTCGAACTGAGAGAACGGAACAACAAAAAAAAAAACTCAGTTTAAACAGCTCCGGATAACACACCTAGATACAGAGTGGCAGAAACATACACAAATTCGTTCATCTAATTCTAGAGTCAACTATTAACCAGTACACTACACTCAAGGTGACCTTGGGCAAAAGTGGGCACTGAGATCATCACCCCCATTACAAACCATGGCCCTGTTCTCTAACTAACCCAGATCAGGACAAATAGACCATAAACCTACTATTCTGACAAAAGATTTTTTAAAAAAGGAGAAAAATATATATATATCATGCAGTATTCATGACTATGTAGTGACATTGCCCAGGGGAAAAAATGGAAGCACCTCATCAGCATTAACAAATTCTCTAAACATAATATAAAAATGCATTCCTTGTCACACTTAATGACTATCTGCTGCCACCTGGAGTGATTAGAACTTCGTCTGCAGATTTTTTCTTTGTTGAATCTTTCTCTGTCTCTTTCTCCATTGAATCCAACAGTACACAAACAGCACTAATTGCAAAGCTCCAAGGTGGAGCCAAGACATCATTGAACTGCAGAAGGAAGAGAGTAAAAGGCAAAGATCCCACCACAACTAAAAAGTAGGTTCACAAAACCTTGGAAGCAGGTATGTTCCCCATAAGACCTAGAAACTGGAAAACATGGCTACCTCCTCTAGGAATTAAAGCACACTATGAAATCGTATGTATATATATCAGTGTCCTTTAAGGCACTCTTTTAAGAACGCACTAAAACATGCGTGCAAAGAGTTGTACTGACCCTTCTTAATGACAGGTTCTGGTTACAATGACTTTCTGTAAGACAGAAAGCCTGGTCTTAGAGCCTCTGTGCCACCACCATAAGGGTGCGTGTCAACCCTTTTCCTCAGGTGCCATCTGAATTGGGTTATATGTTATACCTTGTAGCTGTATACCTTTTAAAAAAAATCACAGAATGGTAGCCCAAGAGCTAAATCATCCAATGTTTTATATATTTATATATTTGTTGTTAGATGCCATCGAGTTGGTTCCGTAACGACCCTATGTACAACAGAAGGAAACACTGCCCAGTCCTGCACCATCCTCACAATTGTTGCTATACTTGAGCCCGTTGTTCCAGCCACTGTGTCAGTCCATCTCATTGAGGATCTTCCTCTTTTTCCCTGACCCTCTACTTTATCAAGCATGATGTCATTTTCCAGGGACTGATCCCTCCTGACAACATGTCCAAAGTATTTGAGGCGTAATCTCACCATCCTTGCTTCTAAGGAGCATTTTTGTTGTACTTCTTCCAAGACAGATTTGTTCATTCTTCCGGCAGTCCATGGTATATTTAATATTCTTCTCCAATACCACAATTCAAAGGTGTCAGTTTCTTCAGTCTTCCTTATCCATCATCTAGCTTTCACATGCATAGGAGGCAGTTGAAAACACCATGCCTTGAGACAGGTACACCTTACTCTTCAAGGTGCTGTATTTTCTTTCCAACACATTAAAGAGGTCTTTTGCAGCAGATTTGCCCAGTGCAATGTGTCTTTTGATTTCTTGACTGCTGCTTCCATGGGTGTTGATTGTGGATCCAAGTAAAATGAAATCCTTGACAAATTCAATCTTTTCTATAAATATGTATACATGTATATATGTATATGTATGTATGTTTATACATATGTGTATATATATGTGTGTATATATATTTTTATATATATATACATAAAAAAAATAGACACACATATATATATACATGGAGCCCTGGTGGCGAGCAGTTAAGAGCTCAGCTGCTAACTGAAAGTTTGGCAGTTTGAATCCACCAGCCATTCCTTAGAAACCCTATGGGACAATTCTACTCTGTTCGGTAGGTCACTATGAGTTTGAATGGACTCGACAGCAACGACTTTGTTTTTTTTAATCTGTCTGTCCATCCATCTGTCCATCCATCTACCCATCGACCTACCCAGCTGCCCACCCAGCTGCCCGCCCAATCACCCACCCTCCTCTCTCTCTCTCTCTATCTATCTAATCTATCTATCATCATCCATCTATCATCATCCATCTATCATCTATCATCTATCTATCTATCATCTATCTATCTATCTATCTATCTATCTATCTATCTATCTATCTATCTATCTATCTATCTATCTATCTATCTATCTATCTATCTATCTATCTATCTACCTACCTACCTACCTACCTACCTACCTACCTATCTAATCTATCTATCTATCTATCTATCTATCTATCTATCTATCTATCTATCTATCTATCTATCTATCTATCTATCTATCTATCTATCTATCTATCTATCTATCTATCTATCTATCTATCTATCTATCGTCTATCTACCTATCTGTGTCTTTCTGTCTGTCATCCTGACTGTCTGCCTATCTGTCTACCTACCTACATGTGTATGTATGCATGTTTAGTTGACTTTCAGTGCTTCAGTGCTCCTTTGTCATTGTCTCTTCACATATTTATATTGCTTTCCTGACTGTCCCTTTAGTTATATTTGAATTTGTGACTATAGCTTCATATATTTTCCAAGTTGTTTCAGTTGTTTGAGTTTTGTACCCTTAACTATATTGAGCTCAGGAACTGGAGTTATCTCTTTCACTTTTTTTATAGCACAGGTCTATCAACTCTTGAATTTGAGAGCAAAATTTTGTGTGCTTGTATATGTATATATATATATATATACATATGTATATATATATTTAGAAAATTTATCAGATTCTCAAAGGGATCAGTTCCCCCAAGAAGTTTTTTTGTTGTTGTTGTGAGGTGCCATTGAGTTGGCTCTGACTCATAGCTACCCTATATACAGCAGAATGAAACGTTGCCCAGTCCTGCACCATCCTCACAATCATTGCTGTGTTTGAGCCCATTGTTGCTGCCGTTGTGTCAACCCATCTCATTGAGGGTCTTCCACTATTTTGCTGACCCTCTACTTTACCAAGCATGATGTCCTTCTCCAAGGACTAGTCCCTCCTGATAACATGTCCAAAGTACATAATTCAAAGTCTCATCATCCTAGTTTCCATGGAGCATCCTGGCTATAGATCTCCTAGTCCATATTCACTATTTTATATCTGAGTGAGAAAGGAAGTGTCTTGTCACAAGGCCTATACTCTATCTCTATATCTACCTATCATCTATCTACTATCTATCTACTATCTATCTACTATCTATCTACTATCTATCTATCTATCTATCTATCTATCTATCATCTATCTATCTATCTATCTATCTATCTATCTATCTATCTATCTATCTATCTACTATCTATCTATCTATCTATCTATCTATCTATCTATCTATCTATCTATCTATCTATCTACATACACTTACTAATGCCAGACTAGACTGACATAACCAGACTAACAGGAAAAAAGTGTCACTTTCAGTATCATCAATCTGTCTTTAGATTCTTACTCGATATTTGCTTCAATTTTTTGCACCCTATAGTTTTTGACAAATGCTTCATAAAAGAATTATTGAATGACACAGATCAATTCAAAAGGGGGAAAATTTGAGTCATTTCTTGTGAACTCCATCAAATACTTATATTTACTGATTCTGTTCTGGACATATTGGTCTAGCGTCATAGAAAAAAAATTCAATGACAATGGTGACATTCTAAAGAAATGACTCCAGTGTTCAGGAAGAATGACATGAGTATATATGTATGTATATATATATATGCTTTTCCTTAATCAAAGTTACTGTATTCTGCTTCATCTTAACTTTTCCACAAATAAAGATACATTTTAGGGAAATGAGAGTGAAAGGGAAAAGGGTGAGAACTGCTGTCCATTGCAGAGACCATCTGCTGCAAACCCAGATGCCATCAAATCTAGATCTCTGTTGACTTAGAATGTTTGCTTCCAGTACAAATTTCCCCCCCTGTAAATCATTTCCCAAGTTTAACTTCATGCACCTTAAATTGCAGGGACATTAGATCAGTCTGTGTACTATGGCAGTGTAGTTAGGAAGTGGTTCTTTTTCAACAGTTATAAATCCCAAGGTGAAATAAACCCTTAGATAAGCTGCAATCTTTCAGGCACTGGATACTTTCATGAGTGCTGAACCTTCTTTTCTAGGCTCATCCTTCTTAAGAAAGCAGTTTTGGTTTCACAAGTCCCACCCATCCCATTGTGTTTTCTTGAAAAGCACAAAGGGTAAAAAAAGAGGTAAATGGTCTCTTGAGAATACTGTGAGTTTGTAATCTATTTCCTGCTGAACAAGACTTCAAAAGTCTTGGATTTTTGAAAAAGATTAAAAAATCAGTGGATTTTGAAAAAGAAAGAAAAATCTCTCCTTCTCAGTCAATACTTCTTGTGGCTTACAATATCTTATCTCTTTGGTGATTCAATTATTTTCTCCTTTGAATTTTTTGTTGATACCATGCGTTTTCACTAATGGAAGGCATGCTGATTAAAGAATCAATTCAGAATTTTTTATGAGTTATGGATTTTGATACTCATTATCTGGGATCAGCAGTCTCCATGATATGTATTATGTGAGATTACATGTGTCCCAGTGGATGCCAGGATATAATAAATCCTACAGATAGAGTTAATGAATGCATGATAAGAATAACTTATAGGAGTTTGGATCTCTTGAAAAGTACCACTGAAATGCATTATTCCTTATTGAAAAGGCATATTTACTGTTCAGAAGTTAGAAAAGAAGGGAGCTAGTAACACCTGGAAACATAAATGACAAAGGAGAAAATGGCCACTATGATTGAATGAATAATGGCAATAGCTTATTCTTGTGATAAGTATATTCTCACAAGAACACAGTAACTGGGAAATATGGTAAGGAGGCTTATCTCACAGAAATAAAAGAAAATCTGTCAAAAGTTTAGAAAATTCACTCATTGGGGAGGCATCACCTAAGACAATGTTCAATCTACACAAAAAGGAGACTCCTACTCAAGATTTTTTATTTTCTTGCATTTCAAAAGGCTCCCACCTTGAGGCTAAATGTGTTAAATTGGGTTACCTCCTTCCCAAAGAACTTCAGAGGCACAAAAAGTGGGTGGAATATTGTATGTCCCATGAGTCACCAAACAGTTACACTTTTCTTTCTTCTCTCACACTCTACTCCCTTGACCATCAAAGTCCAATAAGTCAAAAGCTATTGTTGATGTTGATTTCCCTCTAGTCCAGGCCATCTCCTAGTGACCCCATGTATGTCAGAGTAGAATTGCTCCATAGGGTTTTCAAGGCTGTGACCTTTCCGAAGCAGATTGCCAGGTCTGTCTTCTCAGGTATCTCTGGGTGGTTTCCAACCACCAACCTTTTGGCTAGTCGTTGAGCACTTAACTATTTGCACCACCCATGGACTCTTGAAAAGATATTACCAAACCAAGACCCACTGCCCTCTAGTTGATTTCGACTCATAGCAACCCTATAGGACAGAGTAGAACTGCCCTGTAGAGTTTCCAAGGAGAACCTGGAAGATTCAAACTGCCTATCTTTTGGTTAGCAGCCATAGCACTTAACCGCTACGCCACCAGGGTTTCCAAAAAGATATTAATGAGAGATATTTGCAATTCCAAAGGAAAAAAATGTAAAGAATAAAATGATGAAAATGAACCAAATGAAGCACAATTTGGAAGAACATAGAGATGAATATACTTTGCACATTTGCAAAAAATGCCCTAAATTAATTTGGTTCAAAAAAGTAAATAGGAAGCTCTAAAACACTCAAAAGTTTTATTGAGTATCTACTATGGGCACTGTGAAAACGTTCAGAGGAAAATGCAAGAGAATGTAAACTTGACAAAGTCCACCCCATAAGTCATTTCGCAGTTATAGGTGAAGAAGTAAAACATAGACACACAAAAAGTAAATTAACAATAACATGGTAAGTGATCTGTACAGAGAAAAAGCATTAAACTAAATTTCAGAGACACTTCTGCTTAAAGAGTGTTTTTAATATTTGTGATCAAATTTTTCATTTATGTGGTGGTGCAAACTGCTAAGCACTGGGCTGCTAACCGAAAGGTTGGTGGTTCAAACACACCCAGAAACTCCATGGGAGAAAGACCTGGTGATCTCCTTCCATAAAGATTACAGCAAAAAAAAAAAAAAAAAAAAAAAAAACCTGTGGAGCAGTTCTACTCGCTCACACATGAGGCTGCTATGAGTTGGAATCGACTCAGTGGCACCTAACAACAACAAACCCCTATTGTTACAGGGAATTCTAACATGCATTATTTCACATTTTCCCTAGATTAATATCATGAAGGAGGCAAGTATAATTTCATAGGTGGAGAAACTGTGGTTCAGATATTTTAAGGCATTTTCTTAATACCACACGGCTAAAGAGTGTTAAGATCATGACTTGAACTCATGTCAGGTGTGTCATAGCCCTGAGCTGATACAGGTGATTACAGTAAATGTAATGCTTGTACTTAGAAGACCTGTTATTCATTCATTCATTTTTTCATCAATTATTTATGGAATGATTAGTTAATACAGGGTTTTTTTTTTTTTAGCTAATCTGCCAGGTGTTGGGAATATACTTGCAAATAAAACACAGATCCTGGATTCAAATTGCCAATCTTTTGGTTAGCAGCCATAGCTCTTAACCATTGTCCCACCAGGGCTCTCAGAGAAGAATAAAAAAAAAAAAAAAATTTTTTTTTTTTTTTAATAAAGACAAATAAGCAAAACCAATTAAATATGATATATGACTTGGTTGGGGATGGAGGAGATAATGATGATCAAATAATGTTTGGTGAAACTCTTAAACAGTTTGCCTTGTTAAAGTCAGACTGACTCAGGAAGTTGACTTCAGCCAGTCTGCGTCATTGTCCAGCCCACTGCTGGCACAATGGATACTGTGAATGGAGTAAACATTGGATAGAGGATGGAACCTGTTCATGGGCTCAATAACATGGTCACCTACTGACCAAAACTCTGCTACTGAATGTCCACCCTGCCAGAAACAGAAAGCAACAATGAGCCCTTGATGTGGCACCATTCCTCAAACCATCTCCTTTCACATATAAGAAGCAGTGATTCATCTGTTTTGGAATAGAAACATATCCTGAGCATGGGCTTGTTTTTTTTCTACCTGCAGCCAGCACCACTATCCAAGGGTTTAGAGCTATGAGCTAGGGATTAGTTGGTCAAGCCTTAATAAAAAGAAAAAGTGTAGTATCAGATAAACCCTTAGTCTGCCAGTTTCAGGGGCATCAACTGAAACCCTTTTTTACTGATGTATATCGTATTTCACTGCAACCAACACATTTTGAACTTTTACTGTTTAAATTAGTTTTGTTTGTGGAAAATTCATAAGAGAAAAAATTAGAACTTTCCTGATAAATGGAGAATAAAGAACATCAAATATTATGTCCTTGCTCTAGTCTTTTAAGAGTAAGTAAAATTTAGGAGAAAAGATATAATCCACAGATTATATGACATTGGAATCATTTGTGGCATATATGGTTTAGGCATTAGACAGTCATGCATCTCACGGATGTTTTAGTTTATTAATAATAAATAACAATAATAATGATAGCTAAAGTATATATAGTATCTACTATGTACCTGACATTATTCTTTAGGGAAAAAAAAAGTATCATTGAGTTGACCCCAACTCATGGCAACCCCATTTGTGTCAGAGTAGAACTGTGCTCCATAGCATTTTCTGTGGCTGATTTTTCAGAATTATATTTGCTGGGCCTTTCTTCCAAGGTGCCTCTGGATAGAATCGAACCACCAAACCTTTCAGTTAGCCAACAAAGGGTCTGAACCATTTGCACTACCCAAGGACACTATTCTGCATACTTTATATATAGTAACTCATTTAAGATTCACCTATAGTAGATAACTGTTATCAAAACTACTTTATAGCTTGGGAAACTGAGGAATAGAAAGATTATCCAGGTTATACAAGTTTATACAGCTAGAAAGATAGGAATCCAGGTCACTTGCCAACGGGAGCCAAACCTCTTCAGGGTTCTCGCACTGACTTTGGCTACAGAGAGAGATCGCTTTATTCAATAGGAACTGAATGGGAAAAGGCAACAACGCCCCTCATATAACCCCAGCTAACACTGGCATGTGGAAGTTTCCACACATGTGTAAGTGTTGCCAGGTACATTTCAAATATGAAACATTAGAACATTGTTTAGTGCCTTGTCTAAAGCCTAGCCTTCAGAAGTGACTTGACATCTCTGTGTTCTGACTCCACGCGTTCTCTTCTCCAATTTATTCTCTGTACTTTCACTAGATTATTCTTCCTCAAATTCCACTTTCTTTCTGCTGAGAAACCTTCTGTGCCTCAAGCATGCATGCATGGTAAAGTTCCTAAGCTTTAGGCAGGCATTTACAACCTTTATCTTTACCAAATATCAAATGCCAAATCAGTTTACCAGGTCACCTAAACCCATTTTGCATTTTTTTTTCCATCCATACTTTTACTTAAGAAAACTCAATATGCAAGGTGTTTTTTTTTTTGCTCCGCAGTCTTACACAATGACACACATTTTTCAAGATACAAGTTAAAATAGCATTTTTCTATAGACTCCCCTTATCTTTAAAACATGATGTGGCCTTTGTCTCTTTACAAATTCACAAAACTAGACAACTTACTTGGTAATTTTTAATCTATGTCCCCAATCAGGCTGAAAGTTCCATGCATTCAGGAATCAGGTCTGAAACTTCTTTAGTTACTCGTGAACTGGAGCCCTGCCTTTTTTTTTTTTAATGTAAATATCAGGTATGTTGATAGTATTGTGTTGTAGCCTTGTATTTGATATTTTAATAATGCATGGATTTTGTTTTTCCTTTTACATTTCTCTATTACAAAAGCCTAACAGTATATCTGGTGACTCAATTTAAAATCGAATATATAAACAGTGCTTGTTAGCAGGTTGACTATTCAGTGCACACAGCCCTTCTCAAGGTGAAACACTGACTCTTACTTTGTGGTAAACCCAGATGTCACTAAGTATTTCATGAGAGAAATTGAGTTCGGGTTCCTCAGATTTTCTTTCAAGAATGGAAAAAAATCATTTCTACAGAGAAGAAACAATCATTTTCTAAGCCATAAGGTTATTCAACTACTTTGAGTAAACAGCTCTGTTTTCTCCATGACTCATTCAGAGAAATTTCTAATTCTTGCCAGGGACTGTGACATATTTTCACTTTGATAAAACAACCAAAAGATGTATTTGGAATTTTAAGCAGATTTTGGTGTGGAAATTTCCAACATGCTGATTTTCCTGAGACTGCTACTGGATAAGCTCATCTGCCTACATCATTATGAGACAGTGATGAGTTACATAAAGAAAGTCTTATTTAATTCGTTTTCTCTTTTCTTTTTCTGCTTTGCCCCTTCATAATCATCATGTTAGAAAGTAGACTCAAATACTGAAGTGTCTCCTGAGTCACAGTCTCCCGTTTATGTTCAGGAGACATACATACCAAGATCCCTTGTCAACACTTCAAATTGGAACTATTACTCTCCCTATAAATCAGTGTTCCTCTTTTCCTTCCTATCACCTCTCCTACTTCTGATAATGGCACCAATTTCAAGCTATTAAGCTTAAAAACAGCAACAACTTAGAAACACTTTTGATTATTTTCTCTCTTTATCTCATATCCAATCTCATTTAAGCTGCTGAGACCTATCATCACATTTCTAGCACTCCTCCATCCATCCATCCATCCATCCATCCATCCATCCATCCATCCATCCATCCATCCATCCGTCCACCCACCCGCCCGCCCGTCCGTCCGTCTGTCTGTCCGTCCAGCTGTCCAGCTGTCCATCTGTTCGTCCATCCATTCATCCTCTTGTTGACTCTCATATTGCTGTCCTTCAGTATTGAATAATTATGACTTCTTACCTGGACTACTGTAATAGTCTCCTAACCAAATTCCCTTCGTTGATTTTCTTTGCACTCTCTAGTCCCTGAGCTCTGCGGCCAAATTATCATTCCTTATAGAACACCTCTCCTCATTTTACCATCAGGAGACTATAAACTCCATGAGCTTTGTCTACTGCATCTCTTTATCCCCAGTTTCTAGAACAATGCCTGCCACATGTTAAAAAAAAAAAAAAAAAAAAACATGGTAAGCACATAATAAATATTTGTTCAAGAAATTAATAAATACCTTGTTCAGATACTTCAAATGTCTCCCTGTTACTTAAAAATTTTAACTTTGCATTCAAGTCTTTTAAAATATTTATAATTACATGCTGGCTATGAATAGAAACTATGATTAGAATAAGAATGAGGATTGGATTTAAATAAGTTACTAAAAAAGGAATGGACCAATCTGTAATGAGAAACAGAAAGTGTTGCGTCTTGCCATTAAGTGCCACAGTTTAATTCCACGCTATTGAATAGTTTTGAATTTTAATAATAAAATAAAATGAACTATGTAGTAGGTAATGTATTAAGCTCTTTAATAGTGTATAGCCCTAGGATGTAAGTTTTATTAAACATATTTTACAGAGAAGAACACAAACTTAGATGAAATAATTGTCCATGGTCACTCAGGTAGTAAGATTTAGAGCCAGGATTCAAAATATTTTTAATTAATCATTATCTTACTGTGTGGTTCCTCATTTTATTTATATAGAGGAGGGCCAATATTCTAAGTTTTTTAAAAATTAACATTTCATAGAATTCTCTGGGTAAGAATAGTCTCCTTGCAAATAGCTCGTTTTCTTTCTTTGGCATGAAGGTTTCCATCTAGATTAGGGGAGCCTGGGAAACTCAGAACAATGTCTTATTCACAGGTGTGAATTGAAGCCCAACATGAAGGGCTGTGACTGTAAACCCCAGTACAAACAAAACACAGCTTCTATCCCTCAGAGTGGGAGAAGTGGTAAAGTGTTTGATGGAGTTCATAAATATCCAGAAATATTTCCATTTTCACATCATTGCTATACCTACCCAGGTATCTTTTCTTAAACCCAATTGGAGCTACCAAGTCAGCAAGGATCTCTCACATACCTTGACATTTCATCTTGTTACCTTTCACCTCTTTCTGCTTCTTTAATGAACTGATCAAGAGGTCTGCTGGAGTTTGAGGGGCCTGGAGAAGCTGCTTCCCCCTCAACACCACTGCCATTTTGTACACAGCTTGATCTCTTGGAACTTGCCAACCCGGAAGAGAATCACTTTTTACATTTTTTTCTGGCCTGGGCAAACCTCAAAAGGAACTTAAGGTAAGAAATATTTTTCATGTCTTTTTCCCCTGTCTTCAAGCTCTGTGACAGCCATCTAACCCACAGACTGAGGGCTAATGTGCTTGGAAGGGGAGAGAAATCATCTCTGTGTGTGTGCTCCACTGACATTTTGATAAGAGCCAGGGATGAGAAGGTGAGGCAACCTAAACTACCTTTTTAAAGACATACTTTTACAGTGCTCCTCAGGAAGCTCAGAGGACCTATTTTCAGTCTGCAGGGAAATTGAAAGGATTATAAGAAAGAAACACATTTGTCAGGTATGGTTATAACATTTCTGTAATTTAATACACTCTCACATTTAACTTTTTAAAAAATTTATTGATTTTTTATTGTGATTTATATATATGTATATATATGTAAAATACGACATTAACAAATTCAACAGTTTTACATATACAGTTCAGTGACACCGTTTGCATCAATTATATCATGGAAAACCACCAATATCCCTTGCCAAATATTCTATCACCGTTAATAGATACTCAATGTTTCCTAAACAACGATTACTCCTACATTTAACTTTATAATAATCCCTCCATTTTCACTTAATGAAATACTATTTTGGGGATGAATTTGTCTTAGGGAATACTTGTCTTGGTTTCTGTGTTCACTAATAGAATTAGGATTTAGAGTTGGAAAGGACCTTAAAGGTCTTCTTCCTGGCTATTATTAATAATTTTTAGTGGAAATTTTTCTTTAGATGAAACCTTATTCAAATGCCTTGTATGGAAAACAAATCATTAGAGCTACTTTCTTGGAGCAATCGTGGAGGGTCTTCTCTTTCCCTTTTCTCCCCAGTCCTTGGTGGCCCCAGAAGGTGTTCTACAAAGCCCACTTTGAATACTGTAGAATTAATCCAGACTCTTCTAGAAAAAGGCATAAAGAAATGAAGTGGTTTGTAAGATCTTACCAGCTAGTTGATGGCAGAGCTAACTACGAACCGTAGGCTCTTGATTCTCATTCCTTTCATTGAAGTTGGGTCAATTCCTCTGATCTAGGGACAAGAAAAAAATTAAATGGAGAATGTCAAAAAGAAAACAAAATCCATAATTTTCCCAGTGGCTTGGGCATAAGCAATTATTGTGACAGAAAAACTCATAAATGACATGCCAATGTCACACTTTTATCTTCATTCAGCAAATTTGTTTCTCACTTTTATGTTCTCCTTGGAAGTGATACAATGGAGGAGGCGTATTTTACGCCTCCCCTGAAATTCAGTAACATGCTCAGGAGTGGAGAAGACTTGACTTGCTGCTGCTTCCTAGCCGCTCTACCCAGTATTTTTCTCACTGTTGGTTGTTCTTAAGGAATGACCAAATAATCCTGGGCATATGTGTGGGAAGAGAACCTTGGCATGGACACGGAGAAACGTGTAAAGCTGTCTTTTTGCGAGATGAACAAGACTTTCTTGCTTGTTGGTACTGAGCTTGGGCATTGTAACCAGACAGCAAAACCAAAAAAACACCTGTTGCCATCAAGTCGATTCTGACTCATAGCGATCTTTTAAGACAGAGTAAAATTGCCCCATAGAGTTTCCAAGGAGCACCTGGTGGATTTGAACTGCCAACCTTTTGGTTGGCAGCCATAGCTCTTAACCACTACAGCACCAGGGTTTCCAACAGGACAGTAGGAAACATTATTTTGCATTATAGGGAGAAGCACAACAATCATTTTTGTATATTTAAGAAATGTTCTCCCAACATTCTCTTGGTCTCCTGCCATCAGCCTCTATAAATCTTAGTTTCTTCTGCTGAAAATCACTACCCTTTTTCTTTTTTCTTATCTAACTTCCTTCTTTTTTCCTTTCTTGTGTTCTTGTGTCCCTCCCTCATTTTCCATTCATTCTTTCTTTCTTCACTTATTCCTACTCCTTCTGCTTATCTTCCTTTTATCCTCTTGCTTTCTTTTTCTCACTTTTTTCCTTTCTTTCCTTCTTTCTTTCCTCAATCCTTCTTTTCTCCTCCTTCCTTCTTCCTTCTCTTTCTCTTTTTTTTTTTTTTTGCCTCATACTTTTCCAATTTTCCTCCTCCCCACAAATTCCCTCTTTCCTTCCTGTATCAGTTTGGGTCATCTAAACTAAACCCTGACAAAAAGATTTGAGTGCAGGTAGTCCATTTGCCAGGTAATCCTAGGAGGCACTTTGAGAAAGTGGGGAAGTGGGAGTGGGAAGTAAAGAACGCCAATAAAAGATCTATAAATAAGCATAATCCTATTGTGGAACTGTGGGGCTCAATTTTCTGAGAAACATCATAAAACATTACTCAGTGTTATCCCACCAAGGGTCAAAGAAACTTGGTATTCATCCGTGAACTTGTATTTCTTAATTGTCAAAGGTTGCTTAATTTGCTTTAACTCTCTGGTCCTTCTAAACTGTCTACTATACAGGCCAAGCACACTTCCACGTCCAAAGAATGCTGTCAGAGAGATGCGGGATGTGAGCCCTCTGCATTGACCTCCAAGTTGACAGGAGCAGGTACCGTCCACATTTGCTATGCCTCTTTCCTTCTATCATTCTTTTTTTCTTTCTTTCCTTTTCTTCCTCGTTAAACAGCTATTGAGTATCCATATTATGTGAAGTGGTGTGCTAAGCACCAGGGATGGTTAAGTAGGCATGGTCCCAGTCTTCCTACAGATTACATTCTACTGTATTCCAACTGAGGAAAATAATGATTAATCAAATAGTAGTACATCAAATGTAACATTAAAACTGTGACATGTGCTAAGATGGAGAGACACATAAAATTATAGAGTTGAAGAGAACCCCTGAGGGAGCAGGAGAGCAGTGGGATATAGACCCCAAATTCTCATAAGACCAGACTTAATGGTCTGACTGAAACTAGAAGGACTCTGGTGGTCATGGCCCCCAGACCTTTTCTTGGCCCAGGACAGGAACGATTCCTGAAGCCAACTCTTCAGACATGGATTGGACTGGGCAATGGGTTGGAGAGGGATGCTGGTGAGGAGTGAGCTTCTTGGATCAGGTGGACACTTGAGACTATGTTGGCATCTCCTGCCTGGAGGGGAGATGAGAGGGTGGAGGGGGTTAGAAACTGGTGAAATGGACAGGAAAAGAGAGAATGGAGGGAGAGAGGGGGCTGTCCATTAGGGGGAGAGTAATTGGGAGTGTGTAGCAAGGTGTATTTGGGTTTTTTTGTGAGACTGACTTGATTTGTAAACTTTCACTTAAAGCACAATAAAAATTATATTAAAAAAAAAAAGATTATAGAGTTGATAATATGGAGTCTGACCTAATCTGGGACATTGGATAGACTGCCTGAGGAAGTAACTTTGGCAAGTTTACTTCCTTGAGTAACAAC
Organism: Loxodonta africana; assembly: GCF_030014295.1. Lineage (NCBI taxonomy): Eukaryota > Metazoa > Chordata > Mammalia > Proboscidea > Elephantidae > Loxodonta > Loxodonta africana. The sequence goes on from NC_087348.1 coordinate 41,281,146, forward strand.
ATCTTTCTGAGCTCTGAAATATGAATGTGAGTTACCTAGAAGTAAAGGGGAAAAAAAGGTAGAAAGAATATGGCAGGTCAAATATTGGTGGCATCTAAAAGAACAGCTTGTCTGGGGTGGAGAGTAAGCAATGTAGCTCAAGTTTAAACTGGAATCATAGATAGGAGTTATGCCATTCAGAGACAGAAGGGTGATGTGGTTAGAGTCACACTATTTCTCTGTTTTAAAAACACTGATGGCTCCTTGTCATCAACATCAATGCTTCTTAAACATTTCTGCCTACATGCCTTTTAAAAGTAGAAGAGAGGGAAAAAGTATCCTTGGTTTTCTGAAGGGCCATACTTGGAAATCCTTTTGACATTTCCTTTTTATGTTTTATTTTTCAATTCATATAAAGCGAACATACCATATGTTTAAATATACCAAATTAATTTATATCAACTTTCCTAATGGTTTTACCATTAACCCAAACCAAACTCATTGCCGTCCAGTGGATTCTGACTTATAGTAACCCTGTTGGAAAGAGTAGAACTGCCCCATAGTGTTTCTAAGGCTGTAAATCCTTACAGAAGCAGACTGTCACATCTTTATGCTATGGAGCAGCTGGTGGGTTCCAACCACTGACCTTTCAGTTAGCAGCCAAGCGCTTTAACCACTGCCCCAGCAGGTTTCCTTAACAGATAGCTAGCTTATTATTATATATAATAGTTAAAAGTTCCAGCCTTAAGAAAATAGGGAAGTCAGGATCAAGAGCAAGATTTTCCTTGCCACTTGGATGGCATGAGCAGCTTTAGTAAACTTCCAGTGACCAGGTATCCTTACTAACATTACTTAAGGCACAGAGATGTACAAATTAAATGGGAGTCTGCTTGTAGCATTTATACATAAAATTGTCTATTATAATGATATTATTATTTTATAAACCATTGTTACTGAAATTTTTATGATCATAATTAATTTGAGCTGTTGTAATGGGAGAGGGCATTGCCTTAAAAATACCGGAGTCTGAACAACAACATGCCAGCAGGTCAAAGGAGGGAACGTGGACTCAACTCTTTGAGAGCTCATGTTCATAAACAAACAGATATCCTAACACTGCTTCCAACTCAGTGTCTAATGGACCTGGACATATATTGCCTTAGGGCCCAACAGTGCTGAGACCCAACAAAGCTGGTGCTGAGCAGGCAGCAGGATGAATCGCCTCTGGCACAGCATGCACTCATAGAGAACACTGGTAGGCCGAGAGGAAGCGGGGAGCAGAGCAAGGATATATTAACGATGAACCTCCTGCAAGAAGGGGAGAGATTAGCTGAATTGCTGATTGTGCACAGGGAAGCCAGCTGTGGGAGGTTAATGGAACATTAGGAGAAGAGAGAAACCAAAGGAAGCCCAGCTGCTACCTGGGATGGTGGCTTTGAGTCATCAGATTCCCAACCAGCAGGCACAACAGACAGCAGCAGCTGGAAATGGAGTTATAACCTCATCCCTGCAGGGTTTGCTGAGAGGGCAGTTAACACAGTTGTGTGGGGGCCTAGGTGCCATGAGACACTGTGATAACTCATCAGGTACTGTGCCACTTTGTCTCTTACCCTTCACTGAGTGGCAGGCATCATCCCTCCCACAAGACGGAAAATAGTCCAGAGAACTTTCATTAAAAGGTTTTCAGGTGTCCTGCTTAGTTCGTTCAGCATCCTGCCCAAGACCTGGAAGCCCCTAACACTGATCAAAAATAAGGAAGATTCTCTGATCCCTGAAATTGAATTACCAAGAGGCTAAAGAAGAAATTCTCAAATTTTTGCTTGTGTCTTTGTAACTCACAAGTCAGATGCTCTACTCCAGGCATGATAAAGTCCCTTGGACAGAGTGTAAGTGGACTTTTACAGCTTGTTGGCTCCACAAACCATAACCAAACCAAGTCCATTAGTGTAGAGTGAATCCCGATTCATGGTATCCCATGAGTTACAGAGTAGAATGGCTTCATAGGGGTTTTTTGGCTGTAATATTTACAGAAGCAGACCACTAGGCCTTTCTTCCATGTTGGCACTAGGTGGGTTCAGACCACCAGTTGTTAGGTTAGTTGTTGTCGGTTGCCATCAAGTTGATTCTGACTCATGGCAACCCTGTGTGTTGCTGAGTAAACTGCTCCCTAGGGTTTTCAAAACTGTGACCTTTCGAAAGCAGATTTCCAGGCCTGTCTTCTGGTGCCTCTGGGTGGGTTTGAACTTCCAAACTTTCGGCTAACAGTTGAGTACATAACCATTTGCACCACCCAGGGATTTATTTTAGGTTAGTAGTCTAGTGCAAACTGTTTGCACAACTCAGGGACCAATTGGTCTCCAGCATCCTAATTATTATTATTGTTTTAAGTCACTATGTCTGTGAGTGGTTTATTATATAAAAATAGGCAACTGAAACACTGGCTAAGGAAATTCCAAGTACAATATAAGAAGTACTGTTTTTTTTTTTTTTTAGGTGTGTATGGTAAAGTGATTTCAGAACAAGTTTCAGAGTCTCTTCTAACAACCATTTTGGTCTTTGCTTTCTTCCTGTCTTTTTAATGACCTTTTGCTTTCTTCATTTATGATGTCCTTCATTCCATATTCCACAACTCTTCTGGTCATCAGTCATTAATGTTCAATGCATCAAATCTGTTCTTGAGATGGTCTCTAAATTCAGATAGGGTATATTTAAGGTCATATTTTGGCTCCTGTAGACTTGTTTTTATTTTCCTCATGAGGAACCTGTACCTAGACCAAGTGACAGTTGTTTGAACAGAACAAGGAGATTGATATTGTGTGGTTTAAAATCAGAAAAGTGTGTGTCAAGGTTGTATCTTTCACCATGCTTAACCTATCTGTATGCTAAGCAAATAATTTGAGAAGCTGAACTATATGAAGAACAGGGCATCAAGATTGGAGGAAGACTCATTAACAACCTGCGATATGCAGATGACACAACCTTGCTTGTGGAAAGATAAGGGAACTTGAAGAACTTACTGAGGGATATCAAAGACTATAGCCTTCAGTATGGATTATGACTCAACATAAAGAAAACAAAAGTCCTCACAACTGGACCAATAAACAACATCATGATAAACAGAGAAAATATTGAAGTTATCAAGGATTTCATTTTACTTAGATCCACAATCAACACCCATGGAAGCAGCAGTCAAGAAATTAAATGACGTATTGCATTGGGAAAATCTGCTACAAAAGACCGCTTCGAAGTGTTAAAAAGCAAAGGTGTCATGTTGGAGACTAAGGTGCATCTGACCCAAGCTATGGTATTTTCAGTCACTTCATATGCATGTAAAAGCTGGGAGATGAAAAAGAAAGACTGAAGAACTGATGCCTTTGAATTATGGTGTTGGTGAAGAATAATGAATATACCATGGACAGCCAGAAGAACAAACGTATGTGTCTTGGAAGAGGTACAGCCAGAACGCTCCTTAAAATCAAGGATGGTGAGACTATGTCTCACGTACTTTGAACATGTTATCAGGATGGATCAGACCCTGGAGAAGGACATCATGCTTGGTAAAGTAGAGGGTCATTGAAAGAGAGGAAGACCCTCAATGAGATGGACTGGACACAGTGGCTGCAATGATGGGCTCAGCATACGTGCTGCAGGGCCAGACAGTGTTTCATTCTGTTGTACATAGGGTCACTGTGAGTTGCAACCAACTCAAGGGCACCTAACAACAACAACATGCTAAGCAACAGGCAGATAGAAAGGTAAGTGAAAGAAGGTATTAATTCTGCAAGCAGACTTAGAGAACATATGAGGAACCAGGACATGCTGGGTTGGGAAAGTAAACTGTTTCATAACCCTGTTCTTTCCATCAAGAAAAAAGTTCTAAAGTGAGATCTAAATATTAAAGACCAAAACAATGTTGTGAATGTAAGATCTTTTCAAGATAAACAAACCTGATTAAGTCAGATATTTTCATTACCAATTTGAAGTTGAAGGAACTCAGATTCTGGAAGATAAAATCAACGATTTCCAAATTTTTGTCCACAGAGCCTTGCGCTCCTGAATCTAATGGGATATGGTGTGGTGGGTTATGTATGAGTGGGTTAGAGGGGAACTAAATTAACTCAGTCCAGGTCCTTCACCCTGCTCCTAGGAGAAACGTTCTGCCTTTATGTTTTGTGTCTAGTGATATCCAAGTAAGACTTTGATTGTACAATGTTTTTCTCCAACAAGAACCTTGGAAAACCCCTTGGGAAACCTCCAATAAAGAGTAGAGTAAGGATTTGAACCTAGGTCCTTTGGATTCCAAAGGTTGTGCTCTTCTTTCCATGCTTAGGGGTGTGTTGGGGTTCTTGAAGTACAGAGTTTTCTGGACCAGTTGTATAATATTTATCTACTACATTTATATCTTGAAAGCCAGAAACACATATTTTCTCACACTTTGTATAACAATATTAAAAAAAAAAAGTTGTTATCAAGTTGATTCCAAATCATGGTATTCCCATGTGTCACGACTAGAACTGCTCTATGGAATTTTCTTTTTTTTATGTAAAGAAACGTTTCCACTCTTTAATTTTTTAACATAATATACAATACTATTTTACATTATGAGTGATCACATTCAAATATGCTTGGATTTGACAAGCTGCTGTGACAATACTGAGAAATTTCATGACAAAGGTATTTAACCATTCATAAGATAATCAAATATCTTTTTGCTACATGGGCCAACATATTCATAGTAACATGTTTAAAACGGCAGTCTTTTGGACTTCAAATTACTATAAAAGAACAATCAAGGTTGTATATACTTTCTTAATTATACAAACTTGCTCCATTTTGAAGGCTGAAGGTAAATGCTACATATTAGAATGCTTCATGAGGCTACTTCTCCATTGTACTTACCTGGAAAAGCCCCAACACTAAACCAAAACTTTACTAAAGATACAGTTACTTCTAGAATACACTAGACTAATCATAAAAGACTACTAGAACTAAAGTATCACTTTCATATTAACAATTTTCACCACAACACACCTTTCCTTAAAAGACAAAAAACATTGGGAATTTGGATTTCCCTTATTGAATTTAACATAACAGAATCTCATACTTCCTGGCTTTGATAAACTTCAACTCTTTTTTCTAGTAGGAACTATCTACACAGCACAGTGCTACATAAAATTATTCCAGTGAAATGTGTATTTAGATTCGCAATATGACCAACACGATAGTGTCATACAAAGTTTTTCTGCAGGTACAAATGCTAAGAAAGGCCACGGTGGACAGCGCCAGACACTGTGAATACAGCAGGTTATGGGTACCACTGGAAAAAAAAAAATTTTTTTTTTATTGGAGGAAACCACAAGTTTCAATTTTTTTCAACAATGAAAAAAGAAAAACATTTAGCAAAACCTAAGGGTAAAAATATCTAATTCCACTGTCAATAATGTAATTTTTCAGATACTGTTTCCTCAATTAAACGGGCAAATCAGCTTAACTTAAAAGTTACAGATGGTGAACAAGGTCAGAAAATTAATGATTTTCCTTGTTTTCCCATCAAAGGAATACACTAGGATTAGCATGAGAATCTTTCTGGTTCCTGTATCTGTAAGTCAGCCAAACGCCCAAGATCTCTGTAAAACTAAAGAAGAGTCCAACGCTGCCAACAAATCTCAAAACCTCTCCAGCATATTCTTCTATTATCGAGCACATGGTGAGCACTGGTGACTGCTTTTAACACAGCTAGCCAAACAGGTCTTATTTGGATTAAAACTTCGAAACGCACAGCAGTTTAAATTTCTCTGGATGTCATTTCGAGCACTTGCTGTTTTATTCCAACCAACTTCCAGAAGCTGACGCTGCTGCTCCTGGTTCAGGGCTAAACAAGCACAAGATACAGAAAACTGGACAATAAATACAAGAGGATAATCACGTAAAAAAAAAAAAAAAGGCAACACCTGATGGTGTTTCACAGCTCCAATCAGCCCCACTAATGCAATCAGGAACAAGAAGATGCCCACTGCAATGATCACACCGACCACCCGGAGACTGGAAATCAGCCCGAAGACAATCCCCCAGGCAGCAATTCCAATTAGCAGCAGACTGACCAAGGTTGAGGGCGCACAGGCAATTCTGGGAACACGCGAAGCCCCCGCAAACCATCTTGGAGCCTGTGGTTCCCGGAAGCTGCAGGTAAATTCAATTCCCGTAGAGCCTCCCAGGCAGCCCCTTTGTCTTTGTTTTGGGGGCCTGGCCCAGGCAAGGCAGCAGTGCGCGCGCGGTACTAGCCGCGGTGGCCGGAACTGCAATGCGCCGCGCGCCCGGGGCGGCTGGGACCCGCTCTCGAACCTGAGGCCGCCGCTTCTATGGAATTCTCTTGGTTGTAATCTTTACAGAAGCACTAGCAAGTCCCTTTCTGTCACAGTGCTGCTAGGTGAGTTAGGACCGCCAAAAACCATTTGCCTTGCTCAGGGACCCTAACAACAATATAGAACATTTAAACTATGGACTATTCTGGAAGATTTTAATAGCTGTATAGTTGTCGTATTACTTGATCCTTAGGAAACGCTAATAAGAGACCACATTATCTGAGCAGGACTGTTCAGAAGAGATTTCAGAACTTCTTGACTCAATTGATTAATTGATCTGTTAAAATTCAAGTTCTGTGCTAAAAATTGGAGAAAGGAAGTAAAACAACGAAACATGGCCTTTGGGTTCCATGAACTCATGGTTTAGACAAGTTCATACCTATGCAAAATGGTCTCTAAAAGAAGACTTAGAAAACCTAGCTGTCTAAAAGGGCAGAGCCTGGCTTTTCTGAACCAAGGCCTCTTAATTGTTGTTTCTAATGGAAAAAATTGTAATATACATAATGCTATATAAATTCCATTTTTTTTTTTTTTTTTTTTTTTTAGCTCAGGAAAAAGAGCTACCTCTACTCCCAGATCCAGATTAAGGGGAAAAAAGAAAAAAAAATTACAGTCCTATGAGGTCGCAAATGACTTTTACTGCTATTATATTTCCTAGTGTGAAGAGAGACTGTAAACATTTCTTTTCCTCAGGTGTCCTGACTCATCATTCAGTATTGTTTTAACTTGATAAAGTATCTACAAGCTAAACTAATTTAAAAATGCTAAACCCATGTCATATAAGATGGAGTATGTGAAGCACCTAGGAGATCAACACATGCTAGCTTCTCCTTCCAGTCACTTCTAGCCTTAAAAATAGTAGTTTATATGGATTGGGGCAAATATTGAGTTTTTCAAAATGAGTATATTTATTGCTAGCAGTTTGATAGTTTTCCAGTAAGATGACCACACAGGCCATTTTGTCTATTGCTGTGTTTATGAATACATGTAGGGTGCCTGGCATTGGCCAGTAGCAAGAAAATCTGATGTTAGATCAAGAGCCCAAGACACTGGACAAGCTCATGGAATTTTACCCACAAAAGTGCTCAACTACATTCATGATTTGGGGCGGGGGGCTGGGGGTCTCCATTGTTTCAAAGAGGGGTAAACCAAAACCAAACCCAGTGCCGTCCAGTCGATTCCAGCTCATAGCGACCCTATAGGACAGAGTAGAACTGCCCCATAGAGCTTCCAAGGAGTGCCTGGTGGATTTGAACTGCTGACCCTTTGGTTAGCAGCCATAGCATTTAACCACTACGCCACCAGGGTTTCCTCAAAGAGGGGTAGCTGATAAATATTATCATATATAAAAGAATGTGGCTGTTATAACGGAAACCCTGGTGGCGTAGTGGTTAAGTGCTAAGGCTGCTAACCAAAGGGTCGGCAGTTCGAATCTGCCAGGCACTCCTTGGAAACTCTGCGGGGCAGTTCTACTCTGTCCTGTAGGGTCATTGTGAGTCGGAATCGACTCTACAGCAGTGGGTTTTTATTTTTTTATTTTTGGCTGTTGTAAGTGTAGTGTAGTTTCCCTGAACAGGTAAGTGGAATGAGCCCCCATTTTTACGGTATATATGTCTTTATAAAAGGGTAGATGATAGTACATGTAAAAAATGTACTCTCTTCATTTTGTTTTTAGAACTGGTCTCTTCCTGGTCTTATTAGAAATTGATTATGTTTATGAGATTCCTCATAGCTAACAATATAATAGGGCCCATTGCTTTAGAAAGTCCCTGGGTGAAACAAACCATTTAGCTCTCAGCCACTAACCTAAAGGTTGGAGGTTTGAATTCACCCAGCGGCACCTTGGAAAAAAGGCCCTGGTGATCTACTTCTGAAAGATCAGAGCCATTGAAAACCCTATGGAGCACAATTATACTCTGACACAGATGGGGTCATCATGAATCAAAACTGACTTGATGGCAACTTTTTTTTTTTTTAAATTGCTTTAGAAATCAATTGTCAGAGACGACAATAGAATGGCAAACACTGATAGTAGTTATTATATGAAAGCACTGTTCTATGAACTCTCTGTATATAAACTCATTTAAACCTGTTAAACACTCTGTGCTCTAGGACTATAATAATCTCCATTTTATGAATGGAAAAACCAAATTATAGAAAGATTAAATAATTTGATCAAGATCACACAACTAGAAAGGACTTTGAACCCAGGCTGCCTGGGAATATTGTTTATTGATATGGTCCTGAGTCAAGTTATTCTTACTTTATTTTGTACCATTCCCAAGGGAAAACAAATATCTTTTGTTATTCTCTCTCATTTATGATGGTAACTGTGGCACAAGTCCACATTTTTCTTGAAATCTTCATTTGAAAAGCAGGAAGCACTTTTATTATATGACATTATAATATTGTTTAGGAAATCATTATATGAAAGCAAGCACAAAAGGTAAATTTGCGCTACAATCTGCTAGTCTGTTAAATAAATATATAAAACAGGGCTGAAAATACGAGCCTAAAGTCAAACACCTTATGTTGCAAACAAACTTGTCGCATCCGTAAAAATGCCCAGCTGTTCTTCCTTTTTCACTCCTGACACCACCCATCTGTTCTCGCTAGCCAGGGGTTTTTCATCCCACTGCTTTAGAGAATGTTTCTTCAAGACCCCACGGTTTCAATAAACCAAACTCTGGTCAATGATTAAAGAGAGATGTTTTGACCTTAAGAAAATATTTTTTAGTTTTTTCTCTCCATTCTCTCACCTTCCACTTTCTACTCCCCACTCCGTATTCAGTTATTTCCTTTCACCCCAGTTGATGGACAAAATATATTTAATAATAGCTAACCCTGAATTTAGTTTACTTCTGTTTTAAGCATTTTCCATGTATTAACTCATTTAATTCTCACATAAACTCTAGGAGGTAGGTACTGTTATTATCATGACTTTTTACAGATGATAACACCTATGAAAAGAGATTAAGTTTACACAAATGAAAAAGTGTTAATCAGGGATTTGAACGCAGGTAGTTGGGCTCCGTGGTGGCGCAGTGGTTAAAGCACTTGGCTGTTAACCGAAAGGTCAGTTCAAACTCACCACCCTCTCCACAGGAGAAAGATATGGCAGTCTGCTTGCATAAGGATTTACAGCCTTGGAAACCCTATGGGGCAATTCTATGCTGTCCTATAGGATCACTATGAGGCAGACTTGACTCAATGGCAGTGGGAGTGGGTTAGTCAGACTCCGGCTTCCACATTCCACATTCTGACTCATCCATCTTTCAGGGACCAGCAACAATCTCATTCAAGTAGGAAAAAAAAGTATCTGTTGTTATATATTGACTTATGTCCCCCCTGCCCTCCAAAAAAAAGATGTGTTGAAGTCCCTACCCTGGATCTCAGAATGTGACTTCATTTAGAAAGAGATCTTGTGCTTATCTTTGGTGGAGAGAAAGAGTTTTATTTGAACCTAAATTTTATTGTATTGATAGCATTTCTTCTCTTGTGAAATGTGATTCTCAGTGAAGTCAGCTTCTGATCAGGTAGCAGCCCTCTGCCAAGTCCAGCATCCAATACTCAGATTCCTCTATAGATCTTGTCTTCAAATATCCTATCCAATTACACCAAACATGCACTCACAGGCATCAGACCAGTGTTTGATACATAAAGCAGGTTCACTACATACATATGCCCATATTTTTTGATAATTTATTACAATGGTCTTCAAGGTTTTCTTTTAGAAGTAGAAATTACTGTTGAAGCAAAAACTTATGCATATGGCATACTTTATCATTTGGTAATAAGTTATTTTACTTCAGGTAAAAAATAAAATTATGGTTACTGTATCATCAGGAAATACATTATACCCCAGTCAGCCTTGTGACATTCTGGAGTCATGTTAGGTACTAAGTAATATTTGTTTATTAATTGACTAATTATCTTATAATGAGATAGCATTAGATTTTGTAAGATAATAAATATGTATCCATTGCCTATCATAAAACGTAAGACAAAACATTTGTCGTTGTTGTGTGCTGTCAAGTTCATTCTAACTCATTCCCTGCTTTATCACTCAGGAATAGGGCTTGCCTAAATGGGGGTATTCAGAAACATTGAGAGTAATTATGATGTGGATTCTAATTATATAAGTAGCATGTGGTGTTGGATTCGTGGGGGTCATTGAGTTGTCTCTCCACTGAAGCCCAGGTGCCTCAGGAGGAAAAAGCAAAAACAGTCAAGGACTAAGAACATAAATGAAGAAGTGAAATATGTTAGGACAAAAAGTTCCCCAGTCACCTGTCCTTGACCTTGGAGGGCTTTTTCTTCTTCCTATCTCATCCTTTCTTCTTCCTTTCTTCCCTTCCATCTTGAAAAATTGAAAATGAGGCAGAATTGGGAAGGAGAGAATGATCTAAAACACTCTTCTTTTGCCTTTATTTTTAGCTTACTTCGCTTTGTTTTGTTTACTTTTAATTGTTTCTTTACCCAGACTCTCATGACTCTAGGACTTTTCCTGTTGTCTGTCATTCCCTTCAGATTTTGCAAACATTAAATGATTGCCTTGTGAGTAAAAAGGGCCAGAAAATACACCTGCTTTCATTACAGAGAATTAATTCATTGGCTTTGCTTTTTTGTTCATTTGTAAGGTAGAGTACAGGAATTTGAAAATATGGATAAAAGAACAGGCTAATTTAGAGTGGAGGTGGAGGAAAAAGGAGAGAAAATATGTGAAGCATAAAGAAAAGACGAGAAACAGCCGTTTCACATTCTCTCCAAAAAGGGACTTATTTCTTCCCAAACATGAAAAAATAAATGAATCCTCCACATATTACCTTTAAAAAATTAGAACGGTTAATTATACCAAATTTGAAAATTAAATACATAGCAAAATTGGGAACTAGTTTCTGTTTTTGAAACTGTTTTGTGTTTATTTTTTCCTTCAGCTACAATATGTAAACTTAATAAATTTACTTCTTAATAGTGTAATGTTTTTGTTCCTAGGTTTTTTATCCTGGATTCTTTGTACTGAAATGTTTGCATCACTTCTCAATTCACAGTAAAATAAGAGAGGACTTATATAATAAAACCACAATAAACATTTTAAATCAATTTTTATACTTTTCGTATTTTTCAAATAGTTCTAATAAAGTAGACTTGTGGCATACGTACTACCCATAATTTTGATAGTTTTATTGGAAAAATCTTGTTTTGGCACAATCTGAATTATGTGAATCGGTATATCTAAGCTATAATATATGGATCAACTAGTTTTGTAAACGGTCATGTGGGAAAAACTGTAGGGGTAATGATGACATTTTGCTGTATCCTACAGCCAATAAATAGAAGACTATGCCTGGGAGACAGATTGTCTGGGTTCCAATCCTGGCTCTGATACTTATTAATGAAGGATCCATGAGTAACTTACATCACTTCTCTGTGTCTTCTTTGTCTCACCTCTAAAATGAGTTTTATTATAATAATAATACCTATCTGATTAGATTTTTGAAGTTTAAATGAGTTAATATACATAAATTGCTGACAACTGTTCCTAGTACATAGAAAGCGCTCAAGATAAGCAATTATTACTACTATTTTACATCTATAGTATAATTAATAGTAATTGTAGTCTATAAACTATTGTATGACTTCTGGCAAAGAGTAGAAGCTACTCTTGACCAATGGTTTATTTAGATAGCCAATGTTAAGGCTAAAATGGTTCTTCTAAAATGACCTCGTTAAATAACTGTGAATGAAGCAGGCATTTTACAGGGACACCTGCGGCAGCAACAAGACCTTATACCTGGTTGAAACCTAGTGATTCTTTTATTGTCCAAATGAAGAGATTTAAATATTTAAGAATTAAGTGATTTTTCCTAAGCTTACAGAACTAGTAGCAGCTACTCTAGAACCAAAAGTTTTGATTTCCTGATCCAGGCTTGCTTCCTGTGTATTTTGCAAAAAGCTAAGGAAGTTTTATGACTCTTTGAATAGCTAGCATTGACCTAACTAGGGAAAGAAATACAATAATAATAATAAGCCAAATAACTAAGATCAAGGTGATGAGATACAGTGAGAAAGCAGCACTTTTTTTATTTCTTCTGACATGAAATCCATGCTGTTTTAAAGTGTGGTTTCATACTTTTGGTCTAGCTGGCCAGCCCTCTCATGAGCCCACCACCTTTGAAAAGAAAAAAAAAAAATGTTTTTACTAGCACATCTCACTTTAATTAATAGCCTGTTTTCGTTATGGTGTATAGCAGATGCCCCAGTGGCCATAAGTACTGCACACCTAAACTGTAGAGTCACTTATTAAATCATGATTGTATTCAGTAAGCATAATAAGTGGTTTTAATCATGTTATATCTAATTCTCATACCAGATTTTATTATATGAATTTTACCGATGGGGAAATTTATGCATTCAAAGGTTAAATAACTTGCCCAAGACGAAGCAGCTAATAAAATACCTGTCCAGGATTTCATTCTAGATTTTTCCAGCTCCAAAGCAGATTGCTTTCAAATATATCATACACAGTATAATTTCCATTGAACAATGCCAATTGAAATTAATGGCCTTTTGACTTCAGAGTTGGAAATTCAATTTTCCTAGTCCCAAGGGTCAGCCATGAGAGCAATATTGTCCTTAGGTTCCAAAAGGAGAATGGAAGCACATGTTTGGAGAGGGAGAGTTACCCTTGCCATTTGATGATGACAGGCTATCGACCCTCAGCTGTAAACTTTCATTTTGCAGCCTGTCCTGCTTTATTTCTTCTGTAGATTCAGAATTTTTTATTTTTTTTACCAATATTCAGGCAAATAAGAGTATGTTTATTTTTTTGATAGCTATTGGGATTCAGAGTCTTTCTGGCTCCATATGCTATAATTTCCTATAGCCCTGACTCAAAAACTATCACCAATTTGTTGGGAGGACCTGATTGATAGGTTCTGAACTTTCTCACACAGCTTGAGTTGTCAGTTTTACTGTCCAGTCTTTTTTCGATGGCCTTTTATATTTTTTAGAGAAAAAAAGGTCAGTCATTACGTGTTTCTGAGACGTTCCAGGTCATATACATATATATTTATGGATTCCACCATACATCCATCCGTTTGTTGCACTGTGGTGGCTTGCATGTTGCTGTGATGCTGGAAACTATGCTACTGATATTTCAAATACCATCAGGATCTCCCACGGTGGAGAGGTTTCAATGGAGATTCTAGACTAAGATAGACTAGGAAGAAGGACCTGACATTCTACCTCAGAAAAGAATTGGCCAGTGAAAACCTCATGAATAGTAGTGGAACATTGTCCAGTATAATGCTGGAAGATGAGCTCCTCAGGTTGGAAGGCACACGAAATTAGACTGGGGAAGAGTTGCCTCTTTGAAGTAGAGTCGACCTTAATGATGTGGATGGAGTCAAGCTTTTAGGACCCCCCATTTGTTGATGTGGTACAACTCCAAATGAGAAGAAACAGCTGCAAACATCCATTAATAAGAAGAACAAGAAACGTACTAAGTAGGAATCTAGCAAAATTGGAAGTTGTCAAAAATGAATTGGAATGCATAAACTGAGAAAATACTGAAGTTATCAAGAATTTCATTTTACTTGGATCCACAATCAACACCCATGAAAACAGCAGTCAAGAAATCAAACGATGTATTCCATTAGGCAAATCTGCAGCAAAAGACCTCTTTATAAAGTGTTGAAAAGCAAAGATGTCACTCTGAGAACTAAGGTGCACCTGACCCAAGGCAAGATATTTTCAATCATCTCATACACATGCCAAGCTGGACAATGAATGAGGAAGACCAAAGAAGAAATGATGCCTTTGAATTATGGTGTTGGCAAAGATATTGAATACACCATGGGTTGCTAGAAGAACGAACAAATCTGTCTTGAAAGAAATGCCACCAGAGTGCTCCTTGGAAGTGAGAATGGCAAGACTTTGTCTCACGTAGTTTGGATATGTTATTAGGAGGGACTGGTCCCTGGAGAAGGACATCATGCCTGGTAAAATAGACAGTCAGTGAAAAAGAGGAAGAACCTCAATGAGATGGATTGACACAGTGGCTGCAACAATGAGCTCAATCATAGCCAAATTTTGAGAATGGCGCAGGACGAAGCGGTGTTTCCTTCTGTCGTACGTAGGATTGCTGTAAGTCAGAACCAACTCAATAGCACCTAATAACAACAACAACGTGTTTATGGATTGAATTTTGCCCCCGCCCCCCCAAATATGTGTGGAATTCCTAGCCCTTTTATCTGTGGATATGACTATTTGGAAATAGGGTTTTACTTTTGTAATGTTAATGAGGTCATACCAGGCTAGGTTGGATCCTAAACCTCTTACAGCTTCTGAGTTATAAAAAGACCAGCGTAGATACAGAGACACACACATAGGGAAAGACAGATGCCATGTGAGAATCATTTACAAGCCAAGGGACGCCAAGGAACGAAGGAACACCTGGGGCTACTGACAAGGAAGGAATTCATGCTGACGAGACCTTGATTTGGACTTTTAGCCTACAGCGCTGTGAGACAATATATTTCTGTTCTTTAAAGCCACCCACTTATGCTTTTTATGTTACTGCAGCATTAGGAAACTGAGACATGTATACACACACACGAGTTTGTGTGTGTAGGTATACACATACACATATGTTCAAATAAAAAAAATTTTTTTAAATAGATTTGTATATATATGTATATATATAAATATACAAATATGTGTAGAATTATTCTGGGTGATGCTCAGCATATATAGTAGATGCTACTTCAATATGAGTTTTCGCCCTTCCCTAAATTTAGAAAATTGAGATTTTAGGAATTCATAAACATGATGATTATTGCTAGAGGACAAGAATATTTGGAATATTCATTTCCATTTTTAGCAAAGCACATAGGCCTAAATCTATTGGTTTCTCTCGTTTTAATACTCTGTCATAGTGGCTACTATATACTCAGACTCAGAGCTTATCCTTTCTACCTAGGGCTAGTTTATAATGTTATTGCACCCCATGGTCACAGGATAGCAATATGATGCCATCAATTCATTAGAAAAAAATAACTATTTTCAGCAAACTGTCTAGTGCAAGTGAGGAAGTCACAATATTACATTGTGCCATGGCATCAGTGCCATAATATGTGGTGAGGGAGGTAGTCTAATCTGCAGCTGAAACTAAGAAGGCATTTGAGAATCACTAGATGTGCTTCCAATTCTTTGAGAGAAGATATTATATTTCTAATTTGTATGATATTAGATTCATTTTTCCATAAGAACTGTTGGGGTCTTTGGGGTTGCTGAATCAGTAGGCAGTTCCGTGATGAAATACAACATTGTTTAGGACTCTATGCCTCTAAGTAGCAGCAAACTCCATCCAATCTACCCTTAGAAATAAGTGAAATTAATTGGCTCATAAAACTGAAACAGTTCAGATATGGGACTGGTTCTACTGAGGCCTTAGGGAGCAGCTCAGTGACCCTGGCCATGTTTTGGTAGGGTCAGTTTCATCTTTAGAATCCAGAATGTATCTCCCCACCCGCCCATATAGCTCCAGGGTAAAAGTGAGGAATGGCCCCAGCAGGCTTCTGCTCAAATTTTTGGGTTCACTCTCTCTCATTGACCCAAAATGAATCATGCACCCATCCCTACAGCAATTATTATGGACACCTGTTTAAAAAAAAAAAAAGTTGCCATCGAGTCGATTCTGACTCATAGTGACTCTATAGGACAGAGTAGAACTGCCCCACGGGGTTTCCAAGGAGCAGCTGTTGGATTTGAATTACCAGCTTTTTGGTTAGCAACCAAACCCTTAACCACTATACCACCCATAAAACCAAACCAAACCCTTTGCCATCGAGTCGATTCTGACTCATAGCAACCCTATAGGACAGAGTAGAACTGTCCCATAGAGCTTCCAAGGAGCACCTGGTGGATTCGAACTGCCAACTTTTAGGTTAGCAGCCATAGCACTTAACCACTATGCCACCAGGGTTTCCACTATACCACCAGGGCTCCCAATTATAATGGATAAAGGGAAAAAAATACATAGATTAAGCCAGTCAGGCCCCAACCCTGAATCTAGGAGCCAGTTCAGTCCCACCAAATTGCAAGGATGAAACACAATGGTAGAGAAGTAATTTGCCAAAAGGACATTAGACTTTGGCTGGCAGAAAAAAGGAGGAAATGGAACTTAAGTAGGCAGCCAACAATGCCTATTACAAGTACTGTCCCAGATTTCCTGATGAAATTGGAGTGTTTGCCCAGACAAGGGGAGCATAGAGAGCATCCTTTTGGAAAAACTACCCTGAAAATCTTGAGACTGCAGACTCTGGACACCAGAACATAAAAGAATCCTAGGATCAGGTCCTAGAGGGAGAAATGAGTTCTCTGTGTTTATCATGAACTGGCGATGGGTTCCTATTCTGCTGGGTTCCTATCCTACTCTCCTTTTGAGCAGAGAAGTCAGGAAGCTCTGATTGCTTTGCTTTGTGTCATCTCCTGACCTCCCATTTAGGCTCCCTCAGAGGCTGACTTGCAGAAACTGAGGCAATGGACAGGTCTGCTGTCAGTTATTTTAAATACAGGAGAAAACTGTATTCTGAGTATGGTCGCCATGCCCGGGGAAAACTGAGTATCTTCAGAGCAAATACAAAAACATTGCAAATGTTGTGTAGCAGAACGACAAGGGTTTTGAGGTTAGACAGATTTGAATTTCGCAGTTAATTCCATCCAAAATTAAGGCATGACATCCCTCAAGCTCAACTTCCTCATCTATAAATGGGATTCATATTGCATGCATCATGGTGGTGAAAGATTAAATGTCACAATATATAAAAAAGGATTGGAGCGATACTCTGTATTTAAGAAAGGGGCAGTTCATTTAATTAAACCTTTCTTTGCCCTTTCTTTCCTAGTCCCTGGAAAATTTTTTTAGGCCTTCTAGGTGGCTCACCTATGATTTATCTAATAACGATAAAAATAATAACTAATATGCATTGAGTACATATAGTACAATGGTTAACAACACGAATTGGGAAGCCAGATTACTACATTTGAATCTTGACTCTCGACTCTCCCATAGATCTGTTGGTGATATTGGGAAGGTTACTTGATTACCCTGTGCCTCAGTTTTCTTACATATAACATGGTGATAAAAGTCTCTGACGTTTATGGAGAGCTTGCTAGATGCCAAGGATTCTTCTAGACCTTACTATGTATGAACTCATTTAATCCTCCCAGTAAATCCCTACAGTGAACATGCCCATTTTACAGATGAGGAGCTTGAGGCACAAAGATGTTAAGTAACTTATTCAAGTGATGGAGCTGGGATAAAGAATCCAGAATGTATGGCAGTGAAGTCACATCCTTAACTCCATCATTATCTATCTCCACTTCTAAGTCCTGTTTATGTGTTGTTTTTTTAATCCACTCAAAAATTAAGGCAACCTAAGACATTGCTTCCTATTTTCAGAGAAAGGAGCCCTGCTGACACAGTAGTAAAAGCACTGACTGCTACCTGAAAGGTCAGCAGTTCAAACTCACCAGCTGCTCCGAGGGAGAAAGATGTGGCAGTCTTCTTCCATAAGATTCCAAAAACACCAAACCTGTTGCTGTTGAGTCATTCTAACTCATAGCAACCCTATAGGACAGAGTAGAACTGCCCCATGGAATTTCCAAGGCTATGGTCCTGGTGCCACGGTGGTTAAGAGCTCAGCTGCTAACCAAAATGTCAGCAATTCAAATCTACCAGCCACTCCTCTGAAGCCCTATGGGGCGAATCTACTCTGTCCTATAGAGTCACTATGAATCAGACTTGACTGCAATGGGTTTGGTTTTTTTAATTTCATCTTTAGGAAGGCAGACTGCCACTTGTTTCTGCCTCAGCGCAGCTGATGAGTTCCAATAGCCAAACTTAACCACTGACACCAGGGCTCCTTCTTGTAAGATTACAGCCTTGAAAACTCTACGGGGTAGTTCTACTCTGTCCTCAACATTTCTGCTTATGACTCTCAGACACTCTGAGTTTGGACTTTCAGCCTACTTTACTGTGAGGAAAGAAATTTCTCTTTGTTAAAGTCATTCACTTGTGGTATTTCTGTTTTAGCAGCACTAGGTGACTAAGACACCCATATTATAAAAAAGACAATTGTGTTTAAGGAAATTAAATAGTATGTCTAACTTCACACAATTAATAAGGGACATAACTTGCAATTGAAATTTATCTCACCCTGCAGTTATGTCATTTACCAAGGCGCTACTGGATCTTCCAGTAAAATAACTTAGAAAAAGCATGTTTGCATTGGCTATTAGCTAATCTGGAAGGTTAATCTCAGAAATGATAAAAAAAAAAAAAAAAGTTCATTAAAATAATGAATGGCAAATTTAGCAATGTCTTAAGAAAGAGAAAGAACCCAGAGAGGTAAAGGACATATCTATAACAGTCATGTATGGATATAGCATTATTTTCCACTTGGGAAAAAATTTTTATTGATTCATGATTTATCTGAAGAAAGTCTTATTTGGTTAAAGTTTGAGGGCACAGCTTTAAGATGCTCACTCCAGCAGTATTTGTTTAGCATATCCATTGAGTTTCTCTCTTGCTTTTTCTTACGAAAAGCTCAAGGTGCAGTTCAAAGATCCTTTTTCTTTTTCCTAAATAAGAAATATGCTTCAAACATTATAATGAAGAGAAAAAAAAAAAACAAAAACCCAGGAGAATAGCAAACTAAGGAATGTAGAAAAATGGGAAAAGGGGCTAGAAATGGTAATTTTGACTGAGTGATAACTTCCAGTGAGGTTATATATAATCTAATTTTTCTTTTTTACATATAATCTGACATCATAAAGAAAAAATTTTTTTTTTTTTATCGTGGCCAACATTAATTGAGGATTTCAGTTTCAGTCGTACCACGTCTCTATGTTATCTTCTTTCATATCTCCTATTTTTTCTTTTTCCTTTTTTCCTCCTTCTACTTCTATTATTTAATTCCCTCTCCTCAGGGTTAGCAAATGTTACTGGTTGGAATGGTGTGTAATTGCCATCATAATTTATTTTAGTAACTTCAAGGTGACCTCTGAACTTAGTCCCTAGGCCTGTGAACCCTCACTAAGGGTTACACCTTCATAGCCTTACAAACCCTTTGCTGACATTTTAAATCCTTTTCAGTTACTTATCAAAATATTAAAGCATGAATGAATCTCCTATACATTTGTGCGAGAAAATTTTAGCAGAGTGATCTGCCGGACAGCATCTCAAATTCTTGGACAGCTGATCTACCCTGGGATAAAAAAAAAAAATCCCTGGGATAGAAGCAGTCAATTATGAATAGAACTGTTGTCCTCCCCAAAGTCAGGACTCAATTCGTTTCCTGCAAGGTCTGATTTGATATGTTTGGGATGGACTGATTCTAGCTTGGCGTCTCTGGGGATCTTGCCATTAAAAGTTGATAAAACACAGTTGTGTTTCATAAACCTAGATAATGCCTAGCTTCTCAATGAAGTAGAGAATGACAAACTGAAAGTTTAAAATCCCCTATGTAAGAGAGAACAAAAGAGAAAGAGTGAGTTTAGAGGCAGGAGGGACAGAGGGCAGGAATAAAGAAAGAAAAGAGAGAGAGAGAGAGCTGGTCAGGAAGGGAGTGATAGAGAGTGAGAGAGAGGGAGGGATGCCATTAGCAGAAGAGTAAATAGATGGACCAAATGCTTAGATTTTCTTTTTCAAAAGATGTTTGAATTCATACCTTGCAGTTTGTATTCCTTGCTTTATAAAAATACTTTGAAACATCCCATTTGTTGTCATTAATAGCACTCAATGATCATACAGATAGATTCCAGATACAAATAATTACTTAGAAAGTTCTTTCTTGCTTTATTTCTTGTCTATATTTCGGCTTTAAAGGGAGACTGCGAAGAATTCAGAGTGTGCCTCTTTTCTTTTGTCTTCTGTAGCTTATAATGTAAGTTATAGGATTGATACAATAATGGGTGGCAAGCTGTTAAGGTATAAACAAAGGTCAACGTGTAATCTTAAAAAATGGCCATAAATGAGAGAAAATCCCTTTTACAACATTGTTACTACACCAGATGACATAAAGCGGAATACTTTGCATTTAAATATTTTGTTGTCCTGGTGCCATTTTTATACTATGATCTCCTCAAATAGTTTTGGAAGAAGGTACAGGATATCTTAGACAAAGGTCCCTAGATGGCATAACTGGTTTGTGCTCAGCTGCTCATCCAAAGGTTGGCAGTCCAAAACCACCCAGCAGTCCTTGGGAAGAAAGGCCTGGAAATCTGCTTTCCTAAAGATTACAGTCAAGAAAACCCTATGGAACACAGTTTTATGATATAATACATGGGGTTGCCGTGAGTTGGGATCAACTCAGTGGCAACAGGTTTGGTTTTTCTTTTTTATCGTAGATGAAAAGAATGAAGTGGAGAATAGAGGAAAGAAACAGAAGGAAAGAAGAAAAGCAAGAATTCAATTGTGTGTGGTCAATGATTGCTATTGCTGTCACCTTTTTACAAATAACATTTTCTATTTTTGCCAAAGCTAAAATCCTTAAATAATTTTCCAGGGCCTCAACTGCCTTATTTAAAAAACAAACAAAAACCCATGAGTTAGACTAGTTATCTTAAGCCATGAAATCTTATTTAAATGAGCAGATTGTGTCTAATTGTCAGGTTTCTACCATAATGGATTTTATGTAGCAGTTATCCTTGTAGAAAGTTATTAATCAAATGGTATTCTTGAGCTTGACCACAAGATAAATTAGGTTAAATGCTCCTATGATTGTGTAGATAATGTGAAAATGTCATTGCTCTTGTTCTTCTTAGGTGCCATCGAGTCGCTTCTGACTCATATCAACCCTATGTAAACAGAAGGAAATGCTGCCCAGTCTTGCACCATCCTCACAATCATTGCTATGCTTGAGCCTGTCATTGCAGGCACTGTCAGCCCATCTCGTTGAGGGCCTTCCTCTCTTTTGCTGACCCTCTACTTGACTAAGCATGATGGTCTTTTCCAGAGAGTGTCCCTGCTGATAACTTGTCCAAAGTATGTGAGATGAAGACTTGCCATCCTCATTTCTAAGGACCATTCTGGCTGTACTTTTTCCGAGACAGCCATTCTTCTGGCAGTCCATGGTATATTCAATATTCTTCGCTAACACCATAATTCAAATGCATCAATTTTTCTCAAGTCTTCTGTTATGGATTGAATTGTGTTCCCCCCCGCCCCCCCCAAAAAATGTGTATAGATTTGGCTAGGCCACGATTCCCAGTATCGTGTGGTTGTCCTCCATTTTGTGATCTGATTTAATTTCCTATGCATTATAAATCTTAATCTCTATGAATTTCATGAGGCAGGATTAGAAACAGTTATGTTAATGAGGCAAGACACAATGTACAGGATTAAGTTGTATCTTGAATCAATCTCTTTTGAGATTTAAAAGAGATAAGCAACCAGAGAGGAGAGAGACCTCATACTACCACCAAAAAAAAAGAACTGGGAGAGAAGTGTGTCCTTTGGACCTGGGTTCCCTATGCTGAGAAGCTCCTAGACCAAGGCAAGATTGATGGCAAGGACCTTCTCGCAGAGCCCACAGAGAAAGCATTCTCTTGGAACTGGCACCCTGAATCTGGACTTCTAGCTTCCTAAGCTGTGAGAGAATAAACATCTGTTTGTTAAAACCATACATGTTTGGTATTTCTGTTATGTCAGCACTAGACAGCTAGGACGTCTTCCTTAGTCACTGCCTAGCTTTCACATGCACATGAAGTGATTGAAAATGTGTTAAAAGCCCTAATGAGACCAGTTAAATAAGCAAGTTACTATTGAAATGTCAATAGTCAAAAAAAGTATAGTTACTATGTATTTATCATTTAGATATAACTGTGTTGTTTCAATATAAACTTTATTTTAAAAATAAATGCAATAATTTTCGTCATGTTTCTGTTAGTGTCACCACGAGGTAGATAAGATATTTCTAGACATGAAAATCAGTAAGTCCCCCAGAACACTACCCAAAAGCCATGAAGCATCATTGATGCCTTTGTCATATACAAGTCATCCTGCAGAACTTTAGCTGGTTTCAGCAACAGTACTTAATGATAGCTTAGAGTTATATTTTCTTCTTGTGAAGTATAAATCAGCTAAGAAATGTTCCCCATAATTCAGAGAAGCATATAAACTAGGATTTAATTCCAGCTCTTAATGACCCACATATAAATAACAATGGTAGAGCCTAGCGAAGTGCCTGGCACATGGTGAATAGGTACTCTGTGAAAACTTGTTAACAAATGAATAAATGACCTCCTCACATCCTCCTTGAATTTGTTCAGGATGTACATACACTTTTAAAAGTAATAATAATATTTAAACCAGTACCAGTCGCTGTCACGTCCACTCTGACTGATGGCGACCTGTGTGTGTCAGAGTAGAACTGTGTTCTATATAGTTTTTCAATGGTTGATTTTTTTTTTTTTTTTTTAAATAGTTCCCCTGGCCTTTCTACTGAGGCACCTCTGGGTGGACTCAAACCTTTCCATTAGCAGCTGAGCTCGTTAACTGTTTGCGCCACTTAGGAACTTCAATAGCAATACTTAAGTGATTTCCATACTAGCAACTAAATACTGAAGTCAGAGCTTAGATCAGTTCAATAAAGAATCAGTTTCAGGCCCTATCCCTTATCATATTGTCCTGTCTGGAGTCACTGCTGGAGGAAACAGATGTCTTGTTTTGCCATTTGTTACAATTTGACTATTTTGGAAGAAACCGCAGATTCATGAGAAAAGTTGAGCACTTTTGTGGGTTTTTCCCCAGTGATGCCATCCATCACCGGGGCTGGAATGAAACTGCTATGCCAGAGCACATCATTAGCAGCCTCATCCAGCTCTCGGCCTCTAACACCTCCGCAGTGCTCAGCTGTTGTTCCCACCTGGCGGCAGAAATGCAACTCAAGGAAAGAAACAGCAGAAGAGAAATAAAACAAGAACAAGAAGCTGGGATTGAAGCCAGATGATGTGGAATAAGCAGAGGGGCTGGGAGAAATGGATTCTAAATTCTAATTCACGCGCTGCCACAAATGATCTCAGAGAGCATTGGCCCACCTTCTTCATCATTCAAAAACAATTTCTAAGGGAGAGAAAAGGAGAGATAAGTGAGGGATATAGGAATATCAGTTAGGCCAGCTATTGAGTTAAGAGAAAATTCCATTAGAATCAAGAAGAAATTTTTAACAGGTGAAAGCCCATCCTACCTTGGAATAAAAAGAGTGGCAACAATCCTACCAATTCCCCCTTGGCGGAGTGAGAGAACCTTGAATGGGAGGTGGAATTTTGGAGTTTAAAGAGGATGAGGAAATTCAAGAATTCTCTGCTCTGAAGTCTTGTTTCCCAGAAGCTTTAGGAGTCCTAGGTCCTCTAAATTTCTAGGACCCTTGAATTTACAGCTTTGATTATTTAGAACAAGAAGGACCAGCATGAGCCAAGCAATGAAAAAGGAGAAAAGGTAGTATCAAATATCTTTGAGGTAAACCACTGCACGTTAACAGAAAAGCTGAGAAGAAAAGGATTTAGAACAATCAGGTGATATAATTACCATGATGATGCAGTAGAAATGATCATTAGATTTGTGATCCAAAGTTGTGGTGATAGTTTCATTTATCTATCTATCTACACACATATGTATATATATAATATATATAATCCACTAGGCACTCCTTAGAAACCCTACGGGGCAGTTTTAGTCCATCCTATAGTGTTGCTGTGAGTTGGAATCGACTGAATACAATGGGTATAATATATATAACATGTATGTTCAGCACTGGTCAAATTGTACATTTTAAAGTACATGCATTTCACTAATAAAGTATATGTGTGTGTATATGTGTGTGTAGCCAGAAAAAAATACACCCATTCCTCATTTATCAATATGGTTTTGTTCCAAAGACCAGGTAGTTAGGTGAAAATTGACACTATATGAAAACGGAGGATGACTGCATCTGATCACAAAACATTATGTGGGACAGGCTTGTCCCTCTGGACCCAAGAGGCAGAAAATATAGGTGGGTGCTGTATGTCCCACTGGTCATGAAAAGATTACTGCTATCATATATTGTTAATGTACAATCTAGTCAGTAGATTTTTTTTCTAATGTCATAAATACAAAATATCAGATAATGAGATAGTTGGTAAGTGAGGAGTAAGTTTATATATCTGTAATCCAGAATGGAGCATTTAGAAACATATTTAATCAACTTCAATGTGATGGGTCAATGGCTTTTGAAAAATCATATACCTGTGTATCCAGGACCTCAGTCAAGATGCAAATCATTTTCATTCCCTAGAAAGTTCTCTTTTACCCCTTTGTAATTAAATTCTCCATGCTATTTTTTTTTTTTTATCTTCAGATACAGGAAACCACTGATAGGATTTTGATTAGTATAAATTAGTTTTGCCTACTTTTGAACTTGACTGTTATAAAAGTACTTTTTTTTTTTGTGACCAGCTTCTTTGTTTTAGTAAAATATTTGATTCATTCATGCAATTCTGTGATATAATTCATTCATTTGTCTTTCTCCATAATTTTTCATTTTATGGATAGACACAATTTTTGACATTTAGAGGCTTACAACATCTCAAGAAAAAATACATAAATACAAATATAACTGTCTTTTAACTGATTCATTCATTT
Source organism: Loxodonta africana (assembly GCF_030014295.1). Taxonomy (NCBI): domain Eukaryota; kingdom Metazoa; phylum Chordata; class Mammalia; order Proboscidea; family Elephantidae; genus Loxodonta; species Loxodonta africana. Next base: position 41,306,178 of record NC_087348.1, read on the forward strand.
ATACTTGTAATTATATATTTTGATTTATTTTTAGCACTGTATTTTATTCTGTCTTATATGCTGTGGTTTTTATTTTTCTTCTTTTCTACATTCTGTCTTAATAAAATTGAGGCTTTTAGTTAAGGTTTTTTTCCTACTCTATAAAGTTGGAAATTATGCATACTTATTTTTGTTTCCTACTTAATTGTTTAATGAGTAAAAGCATGCATGGATACTTAATATATCAAAGTTTAAATTTATTCAGTATCCTTACAGTGCTTCCAAATAGTATGAGGAACTTGAAACACCTAAGCTTCTACCTTTCTGTTCCCTTTATGCATATAATATTTAATCAATATTTTAATTATTTATTATTTTTAAGTTTCTAAATTGCTATAGTTTTATACTATCATTATATATTACTTTGGAAGAAAATGCCTTTTAGCCTGATACTACAATCATATTTTAAATAAAAAAAAAAAATAGGAGGTATAATTTTAGGTTGAGAGTTATTTTCTGTCAGTAATTGGAAAATAATATCTTACTATCTGGGTTCAGATTTTTCATTTCATGAGTCTATATTAGTTTAACTATTTTGCTTTATATACTGCTTATAAGAGCTTCTCTTTGGGAGAGGTTCTCAAGTTTTCCTGCAGTACATCATTTGTAGATTATTTTTATTTTTCTTACTTTAGATACTTTGCATTTCCTGAATTAGAAGATACAAAATTTTTATGAATTTTAGTAATTGTCTTTTATTTTTTCCTCTCTTTTTTCAATATTATCTCTCTCACTTTCATTCATTTTATTGTATACTTATCTGTATTTGACAGATGCTAGACCAACTCCATTTTGTCTTTAATATTTTTCTGTTTCTATGACTTGGAAATATCTAGTAGAGTTTAAGTATTTAACTATGATTTTCATGATAAATAGGTGGGGATACCTTAGTCACCAACGTGACATCTTTGCTTTTTAATACGTTAAGGAGATCTTTTGCAGAAGATTTGCCCAATGCAATATGTCATTTGATTTCTTGATGGCTACTTCCGTGGGTGTTCATTATGGATCCAAGTAAAATGAATCCTTGACAACCTCAGTATTTTCTCCATTTATCATGATGTTGCTTTTTGGTTCCAATTGTGAGCAGAGATAAAGAATTCTGCTTCTGTAAAGATTTACAGCCTTGGGAACCCTATGGGGTAGTTCTGCTCTGTCTTATAAGGTTGCTATGGGTTGGAATCAATTCAACGGCAGTGGGTTTGGTTTGATTTTACTACGTTTTTCAGGCATCCGGTTTACAGTCAGCTATTGTCCCCGTGGCCATGTGGGAAGAAATTGGGGGCCTGGGAAAATCTCGAAAGAAATGTCATGATTCATTTTATAAACAAAGCTTTACTGGAACACTGTTACGGTCACTTATTCACATGTTTGTGGCTGGTTTCATGCTACACTGGTAAAGCTGAATAGTTGCATGCAACAGAAATATGGCCCACAAAGATTAAAATGTTTATCTATCTGGCCCTTTACAGTAAGTTTGCTGACCTCTGTTCTACATTAAGGACTAAAAGTTCATTGCTTTATTTAACTATCACTGCCTAAAAAATCAAGGAAAAATGAAAGAACATGGTCAATTGAGAAAAATAATTATCCTTCAAGTATAATTACTGAAGTATAATAATGGGGTGGGCTAAGGTAAGAGTTGAGGCAAGAAAGGTAAATCACAGAAAAGGTAGATATGCTATTCATAACAGTTTGAAAAGAATAACAGAAGAAGTTGGAGACTAACTTAATCAAATAGAGCATGATTTTCTAAAATAGGTGCACAGCTCCATACTCCAGTGGGAAAAAACAGACCCTTATCTACTACTTCTTCCCACCATCACCCCTTTTCTGTTTGTGCATCACATTTTGACTGCCTAATTTGTCAGTATATGTCTCTAATTCCTAAGAATTCAGCTACAAAAAGGCTTTCTCAGCTTTTTGAATGCTTTCCTCAACCCTACCCCCATCTTCAGGTATATGGTTTTCTTTTGCCCTCTGATTACATCTCATTTCAGCTTTTTAATTTCCAAACAGCCACAGCCTACACAAACTCTCTCATTCCAATCTGCCTTGTCAAGTGTTTTCTGAGCTTGAGAGTCAATGTTTAAAATAATGTACAAGAACTGGAGCTGTAATGATCTTAGGATAGTTTCCGCTCAGGAGAGGATTGCTGTTCTCTAAGGTGGCAGACATACCAAAGTCATGAACATCAGTGCTAATTCCCTAAAGCAAAACTGTTTGCATCACAGTTTATTTTTAAGAGGGTTGCAATGCACCTATCTAAGGAGCTCCTGGAATATGAAGCTTAGCATAATTTTTGAATTCTCGTGAGTGAAACAAAATCAATATTTGAGATATACGTACTATGTAGATTAAGGGGAGGAAAAAATATGATGGTCTGACCTGGTCAGGGAGGGCTTCACAGACTAGAGAAGTTGACATTTAAACTAGAACCATGAAAAATACATGACAAGTAGGTATAACTGTAAAAATAACAACACACATTAGGGTGAATAGCCTCCAGGATTAATCAAGAATAGTGAGGGCATTGTATTTTACTGACATAATTCAATTAGTGCTTATGAAACACTGCCATCCACTCATTCATTATTTCATTCATCTAACTTCCATTCAGCAATAAATCATTCTAAGTACTATAAAAGTCAATGAAGAGTCAAAGGTAAAGAACTCAGGATTCTAAAGTCCACTGTGGCCAACATATATATATATATATATTTATATATGTATATATATGTATATGTGTGTGTATATATATATAACCCAAAAAAACCCAGTGTCATCGAGTTGATTCCGACTCATAGCCACCCTATAGGACAGAGTAGAACTGCCCCGTAGTTTCCAAGGAGCATTTGGCGGATTCGAACTGCTGATCCTTTGGATAGTAGCCGTAGCACTTAACCACTATGCCACCAGAATTTCCTATATATATATGGAGCCCTGGTGTTGTAGGGGTTAAGAACTTGGCTGCTAACCGAAAGGTCAGCAGTTCAAATCTACCAGCTGCTCCCTGGAAACCCTACGAGGCAGTTCCACTCCATCCTCTAGGGTTACTAGGAGCCAGAACCAACGCCATAGCACCTAACAACTATATATATATATATATATATATATCAGTTGCAGTTATGTCGATTCTGACTCAAGATGACCCCACATGTGTCAGATTAGAACTGTGTTCCACAGGATTTTTAATGACTGATTTTTTTGAAGTAGATTGCCAGACCTTTCTTCTAAGTCACCTCTGGGTAGACTTGAACCTCCAACCTTTCAGTTAGCAGTTGAGCATGTTAACTGTTTTGTACCATCCAGGGACTCTATATACACATATATGCATACATAGACAGTAATTGCACAATGGTAACAGTAATTATTTATCAGACATCTTGTGTTGTCGTTCATACATCATCTATAATTTCGGAAGAGCCTAACAAGTTTGGCCATGGAGATTGATAGAGTTTAACCAAATTGCACAAGGACATACAGCTTCTAAGTGGTAGAGACAAAAATTTAACTCAGGTTTGTCTGACTCCAGAGATGGCAGTATATATTTCCTTCTTTGCCATGTTATCTGTCTGGGAGATGGGAAAATTACAACATCAGAAATATATTTGAAGTAGAGAGTTAGTATAAAGGAATTGGTTACCAGCACTGAGTGTTGCAAGACAAGAGCACTGGTCATTTAGGAAAACAGTACTATCCTTCAAACAATTTACAGTTCTGTTGGAGAGAAAAATACCTTGTGCATGACTCAGTTAAAGGACAAGTCTTTCTTTCCTTTTAAGATGGTTTGCAGCTGAATTCGTGACTCTTCAAGCAAATGGTCATTCCACTGGCTTTTAGCCCTTGGCCTGGTTCTCTTCACCATCTAATGGGTGGGTTGACCAGAGAGATCTTCTGGCTTTGATTCCAGTGTTCCTTAGGTCAGGGTTAATACGGAACTACTGACTTTGGCTATAACAAATGGAAAGATCCCAGGGTGATTTACATTTGGATCTTTTCCAATCTGAAATCTAGGCAGGTACTAAGGTTTCCTTATTCTCTTCAAGGAGCTCTGCCGCATAAATAACTGAAGGATGCTGAGGGTAAATTTAGAACTGTAGTTAGGGATTTAAGTGGACACATGCAGTTTTCTCTGTGAGCAGAAGCCCTGACTAATCAAGTGTGTTGCTTGTTGCAATAATGTTTTTAATATTAGTTTGACTCTTAGGGACTATGGAGTTTCCTCCATTTTGAGAATTCCAACAGTATCAAATTTTAATGTGTGTAGAAGTCATTTATAGGTTTTATTAAGATGGGTCTGATTCAGTAGGTCTGGGGTGGTGCCTCAGATTCTGCATGTCTCCCCAGACCCAGGTGATGTCCACACAGCTCATCAGCAGAGCTCATTAGACTAGCCAGGCGTTAAGATATTCAGATGACCGTATGGATGAACGTGGGTGGACCCAGCTTGGGCTAGTTTACTAACCATCTCACTGGCTTTTTGGCTTGGGATATAGAGGAGGTAAAGTGAGACTTATATAACACATGGAGACCAGCAAGTGTGAATGGCACATAATAGGTTCTCAGAAACAAATTTTATTTTTTCAGATGTAGTGAGGAAATGCAAAGCTGATTAGGAAACACTATTTTCTGAAGTGCTTTTCCACTTTCTGTGGTGATGGCTACTTTTTCCCCCATTCTGGCACCAACCAATAGTTTATGTAGTATAATAAAAATGAATTACTCTAAAAAATGACACAAAAAAGAAATACAAAATATTTCTTTGAATTTGAAACAAAATTTAGATTCAACTGGTATTAAATTTATCTGTTAAATTTATAGAACAGTGTCTCCATACTAACTCTCAATTTCTGTAAGTATTTCTTCACAGACTGGCCCCACTACGTACACCCCACTATGAGCAGGGTACATAAGATAAGTGTACTCAAAACAAGCTTGCATGTGGTGGGACAATGCTCTGCACTCCATGAACGCTAAAGTCACCTGAACTACTCACCAAGGATTCTGGGTCCTTTTCATATGAATAATACTGAAATGTTTTTATATTCTGTATTTCCTTCCTGTTTAAAAAAAAAAAAAAAAAAAGATCCCTCCAATTTACTCTATCTGGCCCTTATGTTTCAAAAATGCATCTAAATAGCCTTACTGTTAGTGAATTCAGGGGCAAAAAAAAAAAAAAAAAGGAAGGTGAAAAATGGCTCTTCTTATATAAGGGCAGCTACAGCAAAAAAGGACCATTATTTTAATAAAGTTCGGCTGCTTCAGAGGAGAGTTGTCCGATGGTGACTGTGTTAGGAAGTGTTTATTTTGCCTTGTCTTGCATTGAGATAAATATCTGTAAGTGACATGGGAGCAGGAATGTGATGATTTCAATGACTCTGTGAGGTCAGTGAGGAGCCGTGATGGTGCAGTGGTTAAGTGCTCAGTTTGTTAACCAAAAGTTGGGTGGTTCAAACCTACCAGCTGCTCCACAGCAGAAAAGACCTGGCAATCTGCTTCCATGAAGATTTCAGCCTAGGAAACCCTATGGGGCAGTTGTACTCTGTCCTACAGGGTCACTATAAATTGAACTCAACAGTAATGGGTTTTTGGGTGAGATCATTGAAATACTCTTAATTAGTCATAAGAGAACAAGTGTGTTTCTACTGTTGGGTGGGTAACAGACAAAAAGGATATAGCTAATGCAATCTACTTTTAATATGAGCAAAAGATAACAACATGTTTTAATCTAGACTGGACAGAAGAGATTAAAAAGCCATCTTTGATGGTATTACCTTAAGAGAAGTCTAGGGTGGGTGAAAAGATTGGACGTAGCTTATGATAACCACAGATGTTGTGCCTCAAACCCATTATCAGAATCAGAAGGAGGCAACGAATAAGAGCATTCAACTGAAAAGAGTTCTGGAGAGGTCATCTTTTAAAAATGTGTTAAAGAGAAAAGGTGCAACACACCTGCTGGTTTGGATGTTTGCCTCTAAAGCATCCATCTCGCTCAGCGTGCCGGTGTGTAAAACCTTCTTATTGCAGCACATTGTACTCAGCTGAAATGTTTTGGCTTCCTAAAATATTTAATTACTGCACAATTGGCTCTTTTTAACTGCCCCACCTGCAGTGTTGATATGGTGGGGAAGGGGAGAAACAGTTAACCTTCTGCTTTGGAGAGCCTTTGTGCTCAAGGGTTAATTGGAACATCTCGATTATTTTTTTTTTCACAATCATTTTTGTGCTGCTTACTCTTAGACTTTGAGAAAAGTAAATGTGCTACAATTTAGACAGTTGAATAATATTTTACCCTTTGCCGTTGAGTCAATTCCAACTCATAGTGACCCTATAGGACAGTAGAAGTGCCCCATACCGTTTCCAGGGAGCGGATGGTAGATTTGAACTGCTGACCTTTTGATTGGCAGCCGTAGCTCACCATAGTTCTTAACCACTGTGCAACCAGGGCTTAAGAAATGAGAATTCCCTAGGTTACTAGGCCAAAGAGGTTCTTCAGATAATCTCCAAGACCCCTAAGAATAGGAAGTCAACAAAGTATATGGAATGGTTTTGGCTTTTCTGGATCTTCTTCAACAATGTGACTCATCAGTTCAGATTTCTTGACTTTCTTGTGATCTTACATTGATATCTCTAGGAGCTCCCTTTCAAGCAACAGTAAGTAAATGCTGTTGTTAGTGTTCAGATCTTAAATGATGTATGTTTACTGTAGTTCATTCACTATATATATTTTCATTATAAGATAACAGGGTTTTCAGTTTCCCTTCAAAGTTCCTTTCTATGGCCAAGGCACCAAGATATGGACTGCAAAGTTGGAAAAATCTATTTTTCCTAATATTTTTTCTTTAACAACATCTATTTGGAGTTCTTAAGTTTTATTAATTTATGAAAACAGAACCTGAGAATGGAACCCGTGTTTTAGAATGATCTATGTACATTTATTGGTAGAAAATTAAATATAAATAATATAGTATGTCCTAGTGCTGAGTAAATATCAAGGTTAGACGTACTGGAATCCATCAAATTCTGGATCCACCCTTTCCCAGCCATGAACCCTTAGGAATGCTGCTTAACCTCTCTGAGCTTTTAGTTTCTTATCTTCAAAATAGTTACAGCAAGCGTATTTATGTCATAGAGCTTATCTGAACATCAAATGAGATAGTATTTTTTTTTTAATTTTTTTAGCACAGAGTCTGGAATAAAATAAACCCCAATGAATAGTAACAGCTATTTCTGAAAATGCATTTAAATGGTTTGAGATTTAAAGGAAATTTATAAAACTCTTGGGCAGTAGTTGGTCTTAGTTCTCTTTTTTCTATTAAAAAAAAAAATAGGCTTAGAAATGTAAAGTAATTTGACTTCACAGGCAAATTAATCCAAAAGATGAAACCAAACCTGGTTCTCTCTACCCTATGTCATTCAACAAACTTTCCTATGAAATTATGTAGTTCATCTTCTGTATCTAACAGTGTCTTTGAGCTTGAAAGTTGCTAATTCCTCCAACAACCATTCTGTTGTGTGTGTCCTCTAACTTGATGGAAACACATCCTGGTTGTAAGAGCTGATATTTGTTAATCCATTGCTCCCAAAGCTGTGGATTTGTAAACAGTATTCTGATTTTTAACTATTTATACTGAAGGTGAGTGTATTAAAAATGTCAATCTCATTTCTATTAAGTGAGTTTAATTACCTGTCTCTTGAATTTTTGCCATCTTTAGAAATATAAAAAAAGCACAGATTCCTGACATGGTAACAACCTAAAAATGAATACACTTGTTTATCTTCTGCTCTCCCCCAGTCCCACGACCTTGGGGATTGCCATGATCCCCAAATGGTAGTCAGATGTTGATTACGTGTGACTTCTTGGGGTAATTATACCTAGAAATCAGGATTAAGAGACCTAAGGGGACCTGATAATTCAGATTAGTAACCTTGCTATAATTCTCTCCTAAAACTAGGTTGTTGGCATCAACTAGAAACATCAATCATGTACCATCTGAAAGGCCAAGCAGTGACTAGGGACAATTGGGCCAAAGTTTAAAAATCCAGAAGTCCAGACAAGCCTCAAGTTTGGAACTCAAGCATTGGAACGGAGTCCAGGGAAGTTGTAATTTCTAGTAGCCAAAAATAAACCTTTAATCTGGAAGCAAGGACATTTGTTCAAGCAATATCAGAGTAAGGCAATCCAGATAAGATCAAAAGCCAAAAAACCAAACCCATTACTATCGAGTTAATTTTGGCCCATAACAACCCTAGAGGACAGAGTAGAAATGCCCTATAGGGTTTCCAAGGAATTGCTAGTGGATTTGAACTGCCGATCTTTTGGTTAATGGCCATATCACTTAACTGCAGCGCCACCAGGTCTCCCATTCAAGGCCACAAAACAAAAAATAGAAAATGCTTACTGAGCTTACAGACCAGGATTTGATTGCAGCCACTCACAGTTTTATCATTCCTCTTGGGTTGGAACAGCTGTGGGCTACCTCCTGAAAGTGTAAAATCTAGACTATATTAAGTACTGTATATTATTGAACTAAAAGAGGGAACCACTATTTATCAACAAACTGATAGATGCTGGGACATAATAAATTATCTCTCCTGAAATGCATCTCAGCACCAACTCATCAATGGCACCTATATTCTTATTCTTATTCTTATTATTATTTTTTTTTTTTTTACGAACTTGGAGGCCCCTGTTCCCCTTCTCTATAGTAAATAATAGGTGACTCTTTTTCAGACCTTACATAATGAGGCCAATTTTTAGTATTTACTGGAAGTCCACATTGCTCCAAGCAGTAGAGTTTAGAAATCAAGTGCACACACCCTAATTCATTTTTCCTGGGTTCAAATCCAGGCTTTGCAACTTACAACTAACTCTTATTCTGAGAAAATGACTTAATCATGTTTACCTTTATAGCTTAAAAATGAGAATAGTCAGATTGCTTGCCTCAGATGACTTTTGCAGAAGGATAAAATGGATTAAAGCCCATAAAGTATTCAAAATGTTGATTGCCATTATTAATATAATGGGCAAAAAAATAAAATATCAGAACAGATGGAGAAACCAGGAGTCAGCGTGGATGTAGGGAACTCGGTAGTCTGAACTGTTTGTCTTCTGAGAATTACACTAAAGAATATAAAATTTTTTGATCTCGGAGTACAAGGCAATCCCACATGAAATGGGTAAATGGTGCAATGGTCCTTTCTTTAAAATAAGTTTATCCTGAGAAAGACACTAAGTTGGAAAGAAATCACAAACACTTGGTTTTGTTTTTGTTTTACAAAGTGAGAAATTAGCAAGGAGATCTGCAGGGCAGCAGAAGGAAGGGAGTTAATGGTCCTGGCCCAGGAATGAGCAAAGAGCCAGTTTGAAACTTTGGCTAAAACATTTTAATGAAAGCATCTCATTGTCTGGGAATAATTTTCAAAGTGAAAACCCTCACACCATATCATTTTCTTTGATTGATTTTGACTCTGTTGTATGATCTTGGTCTTGTCTTGTCCACTGACTACTGGGATGACCATAATTTAGTCACTTCCCATCTCTCAGCTTCTGTTTTTCCTCATAAAATAAGATGTTTGGAGTAATTGGCCTATTCACTACCAGTCCTTTAGTGTGTAGTAAACAATTTGGCCTTGCCCAAAGAGAGGTCTGGAATCCCTGAGTGGTGCAAACAGTTAATGTATCCAGCTACTAACCAAAAGGTTGAAAGTGTTAGTCCACCCATGGGTGCCTCAGAAAAAAGTGCTGGTGTTCTACTTAAAAAAAAAAAAAAAATCAGCTATTGAAAACCCCTTGGGACACAGTTCTACTCTGACACACGTGGGGTTGCCACGAGTCAGAACTGACTCAACTATAACTGGTTACCGGTAAAGAAATTTCTGGCCATTCCCCTTGGCTTCTGTGAGGTCATCTCTGTCGTACCGGGAACTGTGTCTTTCTTTAGGGTGGGGGCTGGCCACATTGGATTTTAGGGATGGTGCTAAACATACCTGAGAGTCTTAGGGTGGGGGCTGGCCATGCCAGAAAGAGGGTGGGAGTTTGAGATTGTGCAGTATTGGTAAACCCGGAGGCTGAGAACAACCATCTGCACAATCAATCAACCAATAATGACTACAGGATAAAGCCCTAGTAGAAAATCTGGGCATTGACTCAGGTGAGCTTCCCTGATTGTCAATGCTCCATGTGTATTGTCACACATCAATTCTGGGAGTATAAAGCATCCTGACTGCATGGGGAATAGATAACAAAAGTTTTGCATTTGAAACTCTTCCAGACTCTGAACTACATTTATCTTCCTTTGGCTGACTTTAATCTGTATCCTTTCCCTGTAATAAACCATAATAGCTTCTATTGAGTTTCATGAGTCCTTCTAGTGAATTCCTGAACCTAAGGGTATTTTTGGGAAATCCCCAAACTTGTAGGTGGTGTCAGAAGTGAGGGCAGGGAATTGTATCATTGAACTTTGCAGTTTGGCTAACTCCAGGCACTTAGTGTTAATGACTACCACTATCAGAGATAGTGTCAACTCAGGTTTCGTGTGTGTGTGTGTGTGTGTGTGTGTGAAAAAGAGAGAGACAGAGAATGGGGAAAGGATTATAGGCTATGAAATATATACATCAAAAACCCAAAAAACCAAACCCATTGCCATCGAGTCGATTCCAACTCATGACCCTATAAGACAGAGTAGACCTGTCCATAGGATTTCCAAGAAGTGGCTGGTGGATTCAAACTGCTGATCTTTTGGTTAGTAGCTGATCTCTCAACCACTGTGCCACCAGAGCTCCATATACATCAAAGAAAGCTGGAATCTAAGTGGAATAGCATCGTCTATTCTAACATATGGTAATATTGTCATTAACTGGAGTGTAGAAGCTAGATTTTATGCATGTATTTCTAACAAAACAATTTGAAGTGTTTAAAATTCTCCATGGCCACAGTGTTTCCTTTTCTCTATGGAACTAGGCTAACCAGTGGTGATAATGGTCATCAGTATCAAGACCTTCACTGATCAGGATCTTTGCTTCTAAGACCGAAGTCATCACACCTAGATTTAATTAATAGAACTCAATGCAATCCTGCTAAATAAAGGGTATAGGGCACAGCAAGAGGGCCTGAGAACTAAGATTAAGTCTGTTTACTGGACATGTCCAGCTATAATGTCAAGGAAGTCCATATAGGAAGCCAAAGATTGGACCTAGGATTTGAGCATATGGCCACTGACAGAGGGTTTACTCAAGTTTAATCTGCTTTGATAAATTTTAGTAGCAGGCAGCAAGGCCTGGTTTGGGTTATGTTCAGGAACAGGATTTCCAGTTTCCAGGTGGAGAATGGGTCAATTGTAGGGTTAAATGGAATACAGGATACCTCATTAAATTCGAATTTCAGCTGGACATTTTTTTTCTTTTTAGTTTAAGTTTGTCCTATGCAATATTTGGGACATATCTATGCGTTAAAAAAAAATACTTATTTGGCTTAAATTCAAATTTAACTGGGCATTCTGCATTTTCATTTGTAAAATCTAGTAACCGTAGTCAGGGGATCATTTTTCTGTTGACAGTGGAAACAAGTAAAAAGACCAGAATTCACTGGACCAAAGTAGATCAAAAAAGAGGACCAAGCCTTAGAAAAGAGGATCGGAACCAAATTTTAAGTCAATTCATGCAACCAGAGAGAGGTCCAAAGTAATTTGGGCTTGATAGTGATAGTAAGAATGTTGAAATAGAACTAGTCTTATTCTTTCTATCTAATATCAGTATGTGGTTCTAGAAACTAAAGTGGGTCAAACCAGCAAGTAGGGTTAAGCGACATTAGACGTAAGGAGAAGAGTTGAGATATGGAAATTCACCAAGGCCTGCCCAGTATGGGCAAAGAAAATGTAAATGGAGATAGAGAGAATCAAATAATTCAACTGTATGAATCATCCTTGGAATTTTTTGGGGGGGGGGCAGGATTTTAAGAGATAGCAATGTTTTCTTGAAAGGAAGTTTCATAGCTTTCGTAAGACTGGATATTAGAACTATATATATTCTGTGAGAAAATATTGCCCTGCTCAAGCAGTAATTCTAACCTTCTTTTGGGGAATCTAATTGTTATGAGTTGAATTGTGTTCTCCCAAAATATGTGTTGCAAATCCTAACCCCTATAGCTGTGGAGCACTGCTGATTCAGTGGTTAAGCGTTGAGCTGCTAAGTAAAATTTCACCAGTTAGATACCAACCACCAGCCACTCCATCAGAGAAAGATGTGGCAGTCTGCTTGCATAAAGATTATAGCCTTGGAAATCCTATGGGGCAGATCTATTCTGTCCTATAGGATTGCAATGAGGCAGAATTGACTTGAAGGCAATGGGTTTACTTTTTGGTATACCTGTGGATACAATGGTGGCGTAGTGGTTAAGTGCTATGTGCTGCTAACCTAAAGGTCAGCAGTTAAAATCCGCCAGGCACTCCTTGGAAACTCTGTAGGGCAGTTCTATGCTGTCCTATAGGGTCGCTATGAGTCGGAATCGACTTGACGGCAACAGGTTTGGTTTTGGTTTTGGTGGATACAATTCCATTTGGGAACAGGGTTTTCTTTGTTTGCTAATGAGGCCATATCAGTGTAGAGTTTGTTTAAAGCCAATCACTTTTGAGATACAAAAGAGTAGATTAGGTGCAGAAGAAAGTAAACAGAAATGGGAGAAAGATAGATGCCATATGGAGATCTGCAAGGAACCAAGGAACAGAAGCTAAAAGATACAAAGATTTTCCCCCGGATTCTACAGAGAGAGAGCCTTTCCCTAGAGCCGCAGCCTTGAATTTGGACAGTTAGCCTGCTAAATTGTGAGAAAATAAATTTCTGGTCTTTAAAACCACCCACTTGTGATATTTCTGTTACAGCAGCACTAAAAATCCAAGACACTTATCTACTGTAAATTAGCGTTTATGTATGAAGAAGCCCATAGGGTTTCCAAGGAGCAGCTGGTGGATTTGAACTGCCAACCTTGTGGTTAGCAGCTGATCTCTTAACTACTTTGCCACCAGGGCTCCACTTTTATAGCAGCAAATATAAATTGAGATTATGCATAAATAGAGAAACAGTGTTGTGGTTGTTAGGTGCCATCGACTACAATAAAATGAAACACTGCCAGGTCCTGAGCCATCCTCATAATCATCCCTATGCTTGAGCCCATTGAGCCCATTGTTGCAGCCACTGTGTCAATCCATCTTGTTGAGGGTCTTCCTCTTTTTCGCAGACCCCCTATTTTACCGAGGAAACAGTAGATAAATTATATATAATGTTTTATGAAATTATAAAATATACAAATATTAAATGCAGTAGGTTAGATCAATACACATTAAAAAGGGAAGGATTAATGGAGGGAAGCGAGAGGAGGAGGGAGAAAGAAATGTTAGCCCTGAATTTCTAAATTTGACAAACCAAGGAGCCCATTTCAGTAAGTCAGGTAGGGCATGGAAGTTTTTCTCAGGGTTCATGAAAAATACCATCAACTGTTGATCTCGTGGAGCTCATAACACAATTTAAAGTTATGGGACTCACTTGTTCTCCCATCATTTTATACCGAGTAACTGTTGGATGAGAAACAACACACTTACCCAGAAGCCTGCAGAAGTTCTTAATTTCTTCATTATCAACAAATGTCTTTCTCAATTTATGCATAGTTTCCATCTGCAGATCTGTGGCTCCGGGACTTTTGGAGAGTGAAGGTCTCATTTGAGAATATGAAAATAGAAATTGGCACACATACACAGGTATGACATGAAGTAAGTCTGTCTGAGAATATGGTCAGCACAAAAAGAATACAGAAATGAGGCAGAGCCGTCATGATACTGATAAATTCCCTGGATAGCACTGTGATGACGGGCAGTACAGCCCCCAGACTTTCAGATAAATTAACCAATACATTCTAGTATAAGCAAGTTTGTGTTGGACTTCTGTCACTTTTGAGTGCTACTTCTCTAATAGGATATAAAGAAGAAAGAATGGGCGAAGATACGGTTAGATGCAAATTTGGTGGCAGGAAGTTGAAACAGTACCAGACTGGTGGCATCAATTTTCTCTATTAAAAGAAGATAAGGTTATTTCTGAGAGAAGAGGGAAGTGACAGAGTTGGAAATATGAGACAAGTAGAGAAGATTTTAAAAGAGTGAGAATGTGAATTGAATAGAGGAACACCATGTAATTTCCTCCTTCTAACATCAAGAAGTATATTTACTTTATTCAAAAATTGCAAAAGTCTATTAACACCTAACAACAATTTAAATGAAAAGTAGAAAATATCCCAAATCCTACAACACTAGGACAATTTTCTCTTACCGTGTTCCTGTCCAATCTCTTCCTATGTGCAAAATTATTCTGTGTTGCAGAGACTATGCTGGTTTGTGTTCTGCTTTGTCTTCTTTAATTTAAATTTATTTAACCAGAGCTCACGTTGCACCTTTTGTTATTATAGCTAGAAGTTGATGAAGTAACAAAATGAAACAAAATACCACAATTCATTGGTTTTAATTATTATAAAAAATGTGAATAATACTCTCTTGGGTATATTATTGTAATTTCCCTTATACTCTGCTATATATTTTACTTTTTAATAGATGATGTAACAGGAAGAATCTTCATGTACAGTGGTAGATAAAGAAGACACTTCATGTGTTTGCTTTTCTAAACTCTTGGTTACTCAGAAAATATTTTGGATATTTTTAGATACTTTGCTCCGAGGCCACTTCTTCAACAGATGCCACCAACCACTTGGTGACTATTCCTGGTTATGTGAGTCGTTCTCATTTGCGTCACCACGCTGTGATAAAGATATCTGACGAGAAAAAGAAATCAGCCTCACTTTTTGAGCCAGTTTCCAACAACCAAACCTGCTGCCGTCAACCCCATAGTGACCCCACAGGACAGAGTAGAACTGGCCCACAGGGTTTTCAAGGAGAGGCTGGTGGATTTGAAGTGCCAAACTTTTAGTTAGCAGCTGTAGCTCTTAACAACTGCACCACCAGTAATCCAGTGACTCTATAGTAATCTTAAAATACATCTAGTATTCTTAGCACATTTTCACAGGTTCTTGCTAGAAAATAATGTAAAAAGAGTGCTTGTTAGTGACCAGTACAGCACAACTGGGGAACCCATTCTATCTTGCACTTGGGTTCATTTACAAATACTGCTGCAATTATTACTATATGCCAGGGCATCTTATCCATGCTCTCTAAATACTTATTAGTCTCTAAAAAACGCGTTGCCATAGAGTTGTTTCCGGCTTATAGTGACCCTGTAACAAGAAGGATCAGTCCCTGAAGAAGGACATTATGCTTGGTAAAGTAGAGGGTCAGCGAGAAGGAGGAAAATTCTCAATGAGATGAACTGACATGGTGTCTGCAACAATGGGCTAAAGCATAACAACGATTGTGAGCATGGTGCAGGACCGGGCAGCGTTTGGTTCTGTGGACGTAGGGTCTCTATGAGTTGGAACAGACTTGACGGCACCTAACAACAACATTGGCTCTACTTTTATGGGAAACATGATAACAAACATTTATATAGCCCATTCCAATTCCTGTAAGTCAGAATCAACTCGAAGATAATGTTTTTTGTTTTTTTTTCCAATTTCCATTGCACTTTAACCTTCATTTTCTGTGTTTTTCCTTACAACCACCCTTGGAAGCACATATGATTTTTACCCACTTTTCAGATGAGAAAACTGAGGCTCAGAAAGTTATATGAAATGTCCAAGGTCACATAGACAGGAAGTGGCAGATCTGACTTAAAACTCTACTCTTTCTATTATACTACACTGCTGAGAGTTAGAGAGGCAGGTCTGAACTCAAATTCTTTCTCTGACTTTTATTACCTGTGATTCTGAACAAATTAACATCTGTATGCTGGCTTTCTGAAAGTTCAAATACCATTATCTACATTGCAGTAATCTATACTCTATTCCTATATAATTTCATCTCCTGTATGCTCTGCCTTCTCTACGTTGATATTCTACAAACTCACCTTTCTAATCCACATTATTGACTATATCAACGTAGGTGTCTCAGGACACGTAAATCTGTGTTTGTTCCACCCTGAAATTTTCAACTGACGTACCCAAACCTGCTTCATTACCTGTGTCAGAGAAAGGCAAGACTGTCTGTAGCCAGAACAATATTCTCTATTTAACCAATGTCTTCCAAAGGTTTCATTTACCACAAATATATGTAAATGACTCCCACATACATACCTACAAGCCTTATCTGTGCTCTTAGCTCTAAATCAGTAAACCTTATTGCCTACACAAGATCTCTACTTTCACATTCGAAAGACAACTCATACCCTACATGTCAAAAGAAGAAATTTTGAGGGTTCCCCCCTCCCAAGCTTGATACTTTTCTAAGGTTCTTTATATCAACCCTCTCATTGAATATTTCCACCTCATAAGAGGTTGAGCAAACCAGAAACCTTGACACTTAACCCTCTTTAACCCTTTTCCCAAAATATAGCCAACATATCACCTGTCCTACTTACATTCAATATCTCTTAAATATGTCAACTTCTCTTCATCTCCAGCACCACCTTTTTCAGACAAATTTGTGTCATCTTTTCCTTGGAGTTTTGCAATAGCCTCCCACTTGGTGAACCGTAACTATTTTTTGCCCCTTCCTACATCCAAAAAAAAGTTAGATTGGTCTTTCTAAACACAACGTTTATCACATCCCACCCCTACACACGTCTTTCCATCACCCTCACTATTTGAAATACGTGAATGAGTTCCCCACTGCTCTTAGCCAAAATCCTGAACATAGCCTCACACCTCTGCCAAGTCTGATCCCTTCCTGCATCTCCAGCCCCATCTCACATTACTGTGCTCCAACCACAGTGAACTTCTGCCTGTTTCGAAAATACATCCTGCTTAGTTCTGAATCCCATCTGTCTCAGATACCATTTCTTTCCCTTCTAGTTTGATGATGTGTATCACTTTTTACATCTCAGCTCAAAAGGGATTTTCTCAAGGGATACCTCCTAATCCTACCAGAATAAGTCAGAATCACCTGTTAATATTCTCCTAGCATTATTCTTCTTATCTTTAATGGAAGTCTTTATAAACCTTTACGTTTCTTTGTATGATTATTGAGGTAATCTCAGCATAAGTCTCTAGAATATGAAATTGTGCCTGTCCTCTCCGTGGTATCCTCAGTGTGTAGCATTGAGCCTTACGAAAAGAGGAGCTAAATAATTGTTGAAATAAAAGCTATTAAATGAATGTGTCAAGTGCATGTGGAGAAGGACATCATGCTTGGTAAAGTGGAGGGTCAGCAAAAGAGGGGAAGACCCTCAATGAGAAGAACTGATACAGTGGTGGCAATGATAGCCCAAGCATAGCAATGATTTTGAGAAAGGCATAGGAATGGGCAGTGGCTGCAATGATAGCTCAAGCATAGCAATGATTTTGAGAAAGGCACAGGAATGGGCAGTGTTTCATTCTGTTGTAGGTAGGATCACTATGAGTCAGAACCAACTTGACGGCACGTAACAAAAACGAGTGCAACCATGAACTCACTGATCACCATCTTGGCAATCACAGAGCTTTGGTCTACAGGAATTCTTGGAAACATCAAATTTGATTTCAGAGCTACAAGTTGGGTACTTGATTCAGACAAAGCAGCTTGGTGCACAGTAGCACAATAAGGCATATGCCCTGTTGTATACATTATCCAACACAAGTGTCTGTCTGTTACCCAGCCCCAATCTGCTTCACTGCAGTGGAGAATGCTGGGAAACTGAGCTTTTCCATGGGGATACTGCTGATTTAAGGAAATTTCAAGTTCTGGACTGTATGTGTATTTCTATCAGTGAGATATTTATTACCATTGGTGAAGGGAAATGCAATAAAAACAATTATTCAAAAAGCAATTTCCCTGGCCAGTTCTATGTTACATGCTGCTGCTGCTGCCACGGATGCCTGTTTGTGTTTTAAATAAGAGCTTTTCCACTCCTAACACCTTATGCTGCACCTTCTTGATTTTGAAGCTGAGAAAACAGGTTACCTGGCTGTATCGATGAACAGGCCCAATACATCTTCCTAGGACCTTTTGTTGCTAGTGTGTATGAGTGTAACTTGCTTATAAAGCAAAGTTCCACACCTCCATTGTGGCCCATTATCTTTCAGTAGAAAAAAAAAAATGCCTTTTTTTTTTTTTTTTTAATTTTGAACACAGGTGGAGTTGGGCATCCAGGGAAAAGAGGACATAAAATGCATCTTAGATTAACCTAGTAAAGGACAGCCTAGAAATTAGTAAACTAATTCTTCACCTGGTTTTGTGGAATTATCATGGTGATCTGGATTTAAATCATGACCTGCAAGTATTAACTCTGATACTTTCAAGCTGTCAAGTTTTGCTTAATGTTGTTTTTTTTATGGATTTCTTTTTCACCAGGTATTACATGATGACAATAATTACAGGACTGTCTTTCTCACAAAAAGGTTGGATGTTTATAATGTGATAATAAATTTGAAGTTATAAATTATAAAAGATTTACATGCCAGTAGTTAGGTCTTATCACTGTTGTGATATCTAGGCCTAATCTCTATGTACCACCACTTGTCTGTCAGTTTGTCATACTGTGGTGGCTTGCATGTTGCTCTGATGCCAGAAGCTATACCACCGGTATTTCAAATATCAGTAAAGTCACCCATGTTGGACAGATTTCAGAGGAGTTTCTATACTAAGACAGACTAGGAAGGACCAGGCAATCTACTTCTGAAAAAAAATTAGCCAGTGAAAATCTTATGGATAGCCACAGAACATTGTCTAATACAGTGCTGGAAGATGAATCGCTCAGGTTGGCAGGCACTCAAAATATGACCTTCAATGAAATGGATTGACACAGTGGCTGCAATAATGGGCTCAAATAAAGCAATGAGTGTGAAGATGGCACAGGACTGGGCAGAGTTTTGTTTTGTTGTACATAGGATTGCTGTGAGTTGGAGCCAACTCAATAGCACCTAACAACAACAGCGACTATGTCTATGCATATATTAGGTATCTTTTCAATATTACTTTTACTGAGAAGTTTTCCTTAACTCTTATCCATTCTTAGCTAGTTCCATAGTGTCCTATTCTTCTGATGTAGAATCATAAGTCTAATCGCAATTCCTTATTTCATTTGATCTTTCCCACTAGACAGAAAACACCTCATGGTCAAGGACCTTTCCTATCTTACGCACCACTCTTACCATCGGTGCCTAGCATATGCCTTGTATATGGCAAGCACCCAGTACAGGTTTTTGGAGTGAAGGCATGAATAGCTAGAACAATAGAAAATATAAGTTGTAAAAGACACCATCTAAATAGAATAGCATTAAATAGCATGACCAGGAGACTTATTTTTGGTGCTTAATGTATGAAAGAGATAGGGCTTTAAACTTGGCACACCATTAGCACAGATTAATGAGTCTCATCCTTAAATATCCATGCTCGTATAGCTATTCCCCTGTTAGCATCTCCTCAGTCCTCATTCCTCATCCATATTAACTCATGTGCTTTTTCTTTAAATACAAGCATTTTCACTAAGGGATTCGAGTAATTTAAGAGAAGTAGTCATGCTCAACCGGTGACATGGTTAATTTGTAATCGTGTTTAATATGAACTGGGGGAGCTCTCTCTTGTATATCCCAGATCCTACTCTGACTCCCTTTGTGGCTTTGTAAGTGGATCTATTGGTATTGCCACTTCACTTCAGCTGCCCATTCCTAAAATGGGGATGATCATGTTTTTTCCACATGGGCTTTCTAAGGACTAATTAGTTAATGTTCTCAAAGTACCTCCAAGAAGATAAGTACTGGATATGCTAAGTGCCATTATGTATGATGTTATGGCTCTGGGTTCCCCTGGGATGGAAACTGCCCGAATATAGTGCTGCAGGGCAATGCTGAGTGGAATGGAGCAGTGATCCTCCCCAGAATAACAGTCCACACCAGAGAGGGAAAGCTTTACAAAAAGAACCAAAAATAACTCTTTGAATGGGGGAATACTTTGAGACTGGCCACAGTTACATGAAAAGTTGGCTGTCGCTCTAAGTCAGGAACACTTCTTTTTTAAAAAAAATTTATTGTGCTGTAGATGAAAGTTTACAGTGCAAATTAATTTCTCATTCAAAAATTTACACACAAATTGTTTTTATGACATGGGTTGCTGGCCCCCTAATGTGCCAGCACACTCCTCCCTTGTCTTTACACCCTGGGTTCCCCACGTCAATTCATCCAGTTTTCCTGTTCTCCCTGCCTTCTGGTCTTTGCTTTTGGGCAGGTGTTGCCCATTTAGTCTTGTATACTTGAGTGAACTAAGATGCACACTCCTCATATGTGTTATTGTTTTATAGGCCTGTCTAATCTTTGGTTGGAGCCTTGGTCACACAGTGGTTAAGAGCTATGGCTGCTAACCAAAATGTCAACAGTTTGAACCCACCAGCTGCTCTTTGGAAGCCCTATGGGGCAGTTCTACTCTGTCCCATAGGGTCGCTATGAGTTGGAATTGACTGGACGGCAACGGATTTGGTTTTTGGAATCTTTGGCTAAAAGGTGGACTTTGAGAACACTTTCAATTTTGAGTTAGCACGGTGTCTGCGGGCCATAGTCTCGGGGGTTTCCCAAGTATCTGTCAGACCAGTAACTCTGCTCTTGTGTGTGTGTGTGAATTTGAATTTTTTTCTGTATTTTTCTCCCACTTTGTCCAGGACCCTCTTTTGTTATCCTTGTCAGAGTGGTTGGTGGTGGTAGCTGGGTACCAACTAGTTCTTCTCGACTTGGGCTGATAGAGGCTGTGGTTCATGTGGTCCTTTAATCCTTTGGACTAATATTTTTCTTGTGTCTTTCATTTTCTTTATTTTCCTTTGCTCTAGACTGGATGGAAACAATAGATATATCTCAGATGGCTGCTGGCAAGCTTTTAAGACCTCAGATGCTACTCAACAAAGTAGGTAGGATGTAGAGCATTTTCTTTAGGAACTAAGTTATGCCAATTGACTTAGATGTCCCCTAGGACCGTGGTCCCCAGGCCTCAGTCCCAGTAACATGGTCTGTCAAGGTGTTCGGATATTGTGATCTTTAAGTTTGTGTGTCAACTTGGCTGGGTCATGATTCTCAGTGGTTTGGCAGTTACGATGTAGTTTGGCAGTCATGTGATGTTGTGCTCACTTCTACGATGAAATTAGATATAATGTGATCACTTCCATGATGGAATCTGCTGTGAGTAGCCAATTAGTTGAAAGGGAGTTTCCATGGGGGTGTGGTCTGCATCCAATTAGGTAGAGCCTGTGGCAAGTCTTGTGGGCTTTTGCTTGCTCTGAATCCTGCATCTGGCTCCTTTTGTCTGACCTCCAGTTCTTGGGAGTTGAGCTAGCAGCTTACCTGCCATCTTGCCTGCCATTCTTGGGATTCGTCAGTCTTCACAGCCTGTGAGCCAGATCCCTGCTTTCTAAGTTGCCACTCTCGGGTTCACCAGCCCCTGTAGCTATGTGAATCAGGAGAAGCCGCCAGTCTGACCCATGGACTTGGGATGGTCCAGCCTGTACAACTGTATGAGTCATTTCCTTAATATAAATCTTTCCATAGATACATATACACTTTACTGGTTTTGCTTCTCTAGAGAACCCAGCCTAAGACAGATGTGTTTAGGAAGCTTCTATAACTTTACCTTGGATCAAGTTGTGTTGACTTCCCCTGTGTGTGTTGTCTTTCCGTTCATCAAAGTTAACACTTGTAGTAGTGTCATACAATATTTGCCCTTTTGACAATTTTTGACTTATTTCACTCAGCATAATGCCCTCCAGATTCATCCATGTTGTGAGATGTTTTCCGGATTCATCATTGTTATCATTGCATTATATTCCGTTGTGGGTATGTACTATAATTTATCTATTTATCTGTTGATGGGCACTCAGGTTGTCTCCGTCTTTTTGCTATTGTGAATAATGCTGCAGTGAACATGGGTGTGCATACATCTATTTGTGTAAAGGATCCTGTTTCTTTAAGATATATTCCTAGGAATGATCATAGGAATTTGGATCATATAGTATTTTATTTCTAGCTGTTTTAAGGAAGCGTTGTATCATTTTCCACAGAGGCTCTACCATTTTACATTCCCACCAGCAGTACATAAGAGTTCCAACCTCCCCGCAACCACTCCAATATTTGTTCTTTTCTTTTTTTTTTGTATTCGTGCCAGTAGTGTTGGGGTGAGATGGTATCTCATTGTAGTTTTGATTTGCATTTCTCTAATGGCTAATGACTGTGAGCATTTTCTCATGTGCCTGGTAGTCACCTGAATGTCTTTTTTGGTGAAGTGTCTGTTATATCCTTCGTCCATTTTCTAATTAGATTATTTAATTTTTTGTTGTTGAATTATTCTCTAGATTTTAGAGATTAAACCCTTGTTGGATAAGTAATAGTCAATTTTTTTTCCCAGTCTGTAGGTTTCTCTTTTTACTCTTCTGGTAAAGTCTTTTGATGAGCATAAGTGTTTAATTTTTAGGACCTCTCAGTTATCTAATTTATTTTCTAGTGTTTGTGCATTGTTAGTTATGGTTTATATTGTATTTATGCCATGTGTTAGGACCTCTAGTGTTGCCCTGTTTTTTCTTCCATGTTCTTTGTTGTTTTAGGTTTTGTATTTAGGTCTTTATGTCAGTTTTTATGTATGTTGTGAGATGTGGGTCCTGTTTTTTTTTTCTGTGTGTGTGTGCAGATCGACATCCAGTTTTGCTAGCACCATTTGTTGAAAAGACTATCTTCTCTGCTTAATGGGCTTTGGTCCTTTGTCAAAGACCAGCTGACAATCGGTGGATGGATTTACATCTGGGTTCTTGATTCTGTTCTGTTGGTCTGTGTGTTTGTCACTGTAGCAGCGCCAGGCTGTTTTGACTACTGTGGCTATATAGTAGGTTCTGAGATCAGGTAGTGAGAGGATTCCTACTTTGTTCTTTTTCTTCAGTAATGCTTTGCTTACCCGGGGCCTCTGTCCTTTCCATATAAAGTTGGTGATTAGTTTTTCCATCTAATTAAAGAATGCTGTTGGTGTTTGGATCAGGATTGCATTATATCTGCAGATAGCCTTGGGTCACATTTCTCTTCCACTGCTTGTTTACAATGGGAAGAAAATAGTCATGGCTACAGTGGAGCTTTGGAATTTTTAAAACAAATGGGATTTCATTCTCTTCTATGCCTGAAGACTGTGCCTGGTTGCCTGATATGAGAGCTCCCTGTCCTGACCTCAGCCCAAGACTCAGTTGGTGTATTCGGGATATGTGTATCTAGGGCTATGGGTAGAATCAGGAGAGGGCAGGGTACGCATGAGTGTATAATCTGCAGCCTTTACTTCTTCCCTCCTGAGATCCTGTTTTCTGTTCTTCCTTTCACAAATATTACTTAGTACCTATTACTTGTCAGGAAACTCTGGTGGTGTAGTGGTTAAGTGCTATGGCTGCTAACCAAAGGGTCGGCAGTTTGAATCCGCCAGGCACTCTTTGGAAACTCTATGGGGCAGTTCTACCCTGTCCTATAGGGTCGCTATGAGTCGGAATGGACTTGACAGCACTGGGTTTGGGTTTTTGGGTTTTATTACTTTTCAAGCCCTATCATAGGTAGAAACTCGACAGGGAATAAATAAAGGAAATTTTTTTCTTCTTGATTGTTCATAACTAATTAGGATGTCCAGTTCTGTCCTTAGTATATATGCTTCCTCTTTCGGTTAAATGGAGACACAGTATATTTTAATCTGAAAGAAATGTTAGAAAACTTTAAGGAAACTGAAGTGAATGTGCTGGGTGTATGATGATGATGACAGCAGTGATGAAGAAGAAGGTGATGATGATACCAAACCCTATATACCATGGGCCTAGATTTGGGGAAACCCTGGTGGTGTAATGGTTAAGTGCTACAGCTGCTAACCAAAAGGTTGGCAGTTTGAATCCATCAGGCGCTCCTTGTAAACCCTATGGGGGCAGTTCTACTCTGTCCTATAGGGTTGCTATGAGTCGGAATCAACTGGATGGCAACCAGTTTTGTATCCTTCTTGCGGAGCCCTTGTGGTGCAGTGATTAAGAGCTCAGCTGCTAACCAAAAGGTGTGTAGTTCAAATTCACCAGCTGCTCCTTGGAAATGCTTCATGGTAGTTCTACTCTGTTTTATAGGATCACTATGAGTTGGAACTGACTCCACAGCAACAAGTTTGGTTTTGGTTTTTATCCTTCTTGCAAGGAGTCCTGGTGGCACAGTGTTTAAGTGCTTGGCTGCTAACTGGAAGGTTGGTAGCTTAAACCCACCAGCTGCTCTGCAGAAGAAAGATGTGACAATCAGCTTCCATAAAGATCATAGCCTTGGAAACCCTATGGGGAAGTTCTACTCTGTTCTATAGGGTTGCAATGAGTAGGAATCAACTCGAGCGCAATGGGTTTTTATCCTTCTTGCTTCATGTTTCTATTTTCAGGAAGCTTTTCCTCCTTCTAGTGGTAAATAAAGCATTTCTGAAGTGTATACCACCAGATTATACCATCTAATATTGCTTTTATGGGAAGGCATCTACAGACTTCTTAAACATTCTTTAAGAAATGAATATTTTAGCACCTGGTCACTGTCGAGGTCTTGAACATCTATAGAAATAATTCATCTATCAATTTGATTGTCTCAGATGAAACTCTCCTTTCCTCTACATCTCCTCATATGCTTATTCCAATGACTATAGATTAAAACAAAACAGAAACAACAAAAAACCCTGTTGCCTTCAAGTCAATTCTGACTCATAACAACCTTATAGAACAGAGTAGAACTGTCCCGTATGGCTTCCAAGGAGCAGCTGGTGGATTTGAACTGCCAACGTTTTGGTCGGCAGCCAAGCCTTTAACCATGGTGCCTCCAGGGCTCCATGACTATATATTAGACCTTAAACTGCACCAGCTTCAAAATTTTGGTTTCAAAAATCAACATCTATGATAAAACCACAACTAACTTATTTTAGAACTCATACTCCAGTAATTATTCAATCGCATCTTTACTCCAATTCATTGGCCTTATTTTGCTTACCATGAACTCCATCAGGTTCGCAGCTCTCTTGCTCCCAGGTTACGTTCTATAACCCATTACTAAAATCACCTCACACATAATCTCAACTCCCACAGTTTAACTCCTTTGTCTGTTGCCCTCTTCTTCATCTTACTCATCCAGCAAAATCTAATTCTCCACCTATTATTTTCCTATTACTAAACATAATTGGAGGAAAAAAAAATACCTATGTTCTTCGGGCTTTGAATTTTTGACCACAAGCCTCAAGTAAGAACTCAGCACTTCCTAGGAATCCTATTATATTTCCCAAGTCAATTTGCCCTTTCATCTGAAATAAATGCTTCATGACATTTCCTTCCTCAAAACCAACTTCCCTTTTCTTTTGCATGACTGATAGTCTTGCCTCTTATTTCACTGAAAAAACAGAAGCAATCAGAAGCAAACTACCTCATCTTCCCACAAACAAATCTATCAGCAATCCTTCGTCTGTTCCTATACATCTGTCTTCTTTTCTATTACAATGAATAAACTCCACAGCCAGGCTTTCCATTTGTATACTGGATTTTATGCTGCCACCTACTAAAGGGCTTTGCTTCTGCAATGCAGTACTCCTTCTTCTGTGTCGTTAATTTATCCTTCCCTATTGGATCATTTCCATCAAAATGCAAGGCTATGTTCCACCTAAAAATAGACAAAAAATTGCAGATTTGTTGTTTGTCAAGCACCCACAAGTATTTAACCATTTTTCTGTCCATTTTATAGCAAAATTCCTCAACATGTAGCCTACAGAGCTGTCTTCTCTTCCACACTTCACCTTTTCTCTTGAACCCACTCTTTTCAGGTTTACTTCTCCGCCACTCCACTGAAAATGTTCTTGTCAGACCTCCATTTTGACAAATCCAAGTCAAGTCTTATTTCTCACTGACCTCTCAACCATGTTTTACACAATGAATCTTCTTGAAACATTTTCTTCACTTGGTTTCTGAGACATGAATCTTCCCAGTTTGCCTTTGACTTTTTGGGCAGCTCCTTCTCAGAATCCTTAGCTGATTCCATCTCTTTTTCCTGAATGATAAATGTTAGATGTTCCAGGACCCAATCATGGGTGTTCATTTTTCCTTTATCCTCACTCACTTCCTGAGGTGACCTTGCCTAACTTCATGATGTTAAAAATCATCAGTGTGCTGAACATTACCAATTATATAGCTCTAGCCATATTTTTTCCCCAAGCTTCAGGGTTATAAATCCAATTGTCCACTCAAGAGCCCCTTGTACATTTAGTGGACATCTCAAATATATCATTTCCAAAGCAGAGATCTTGATTTCCACCTCAGGTTTGTTCAACCCTCAGTCTTCTTTATCTCAGTAATGAGCCAAGAACCCTGGTATCATTTTTAATTATTCTGACTCCCTTATTGCATGCCTATTCCAATCAGCCAGAAAATCCTGTCACCTTTATCTTCAAAAAATTTCCTGAATCTCTTTTTTGTACCATAATAAAAGCCATCATTATTCATCACCAACACTGGTACAGAGATCTCTGAACTGGTTTCCCAGTATCCATATTTGCCAGACAATCACCCCTAAAGGAGCCAGAGGAATCTTTGTAAAAACATACATTTGTTTATGCCACTGCTCTACACAAAACCCCATAATGGCTTTCCATTTTCTTCTGAAGTTTTTTAAATTTTATATATATATATACACACACACACACACACATACATATACATATATTTGTGTGTGTGCGTGTCAGTGTGTGTGTGTGTATATATATATATACATATCTGTTACTGTTGTTGGGTGCTGTAGAGTCAGTTCTGGCTCGTAATGATCCTGTGTACAGCACAACGAAGCACTGTCCTGTCCTACACTATCATCAAAATTTTTGCTCTGTTTGAGCCCATCACTGCAGCCACTGTGTCAATCCACCTCATTGAGGGTCTTCCTCTTTTTCACTGACCCTCTACTTTACCAAGCATGATGTCTTTCTCCAGAGATTGATCCCTCCTGATAACATGTCCAAAATACGTGAGACATAGTCTCGCCATCCTTGCTTCTAAGGAGCATTCTGGCTGTACTTCTTCAATGACAGATTTGTTCATTCTTGTGGCAGTCCATGGTATATTCAATATTGTTCACCAATGCCACAATTCAAAGGCATAAATTCTTCTTCTGTCTTCCTTATTCATCGTCTAGCTTTCATATGCATGTGAGGCGATTGAAAACACCATGGTTTAGGTGAGGTGCACCTTAATCTTCAAGGTGACATTTTTGCCTTTCAGCACTTTAAAGAGGTCTTTTGCAGCAGATTTACCCGACATAATGCATCTTTTGATTTCTTGACTGCTGCTTCCATGGATGTTGATTGTGGATCCAAATAAAATGAAATCCTTGACAACTTCAATATTTTTTTCCATTTATCAAGATGTTGCTTATTGGTTGAGTTGTGAGGATTTTTGTTTTCTTTACGTTGAAGTGTAATTCATACTCCATGCTGTGGTCTTCGGTCTTAATGAGTAAATGCTTCAAGTCCTGTTCACCTTCTGCAAGCAAGATTGTGTCACCTGATAATGCAGGTTGTTTAAAGAGCCTTCCTCCGATCCTGATGCCCTATTCTTCTTCATATAGTACAACTTCTCAGATTGTTTGCTCAGCATACAGACTGAATAGGTATGGTGAAAGGATACACCCCTGACTCAGACCTTTCCTGACTTTAAACCACACATTATTCCCTTGTTCTGTTCAAATGACTGCCTCTTGATCTATGTTCACTTTCCTTATGAACACAATTAAGCGTTCTGGAATTCCCATTCTTTCCAACGTTGTCCATAATTTGTTATGAGTCACATAGTTGAACGCCTTTGCAGAGTCAATAACACACAGGTAAACACCCTTCTGGTATTCTCTGCTTTCAGCCAAGACCCATCTGACATCAAGCAGTGATATCTCTGACTCCACATCCTCTTCTGAATCCAGATTGAATTTCTGGTAGTTCCTGTCAATATACTGCTATAGCCACTGATGAATGATCTTAAGCAAAATTTTACTTGCATGTGATATTAATGATATTTTTCTATAATTTCCGCATTCTGTTGGAACACCTTTCTTGGCAATAGGTATAAATATGGATCTCTTCTAGTTTTTTTTTTTTTTTTCTAGTTGGTAGGCCATGTAGCTGTCTTCTAAATTTCTTGTCATAGATGAGTGAGCACTTCCAGCACTGTATCCATTACTTGAAACATCTCAATTGGTATTCCATCAATTCCTGGAGCCTTGTTTTTGGCCTATGCCTTCAGTGCAGCTTGGACTTCTTCCTTAAGAACCATGGGTTCCCAATCATATGCTACCTCCTGAAATGGCTGAACATCAATCAATTCTTTTTGGTATAGTGACTCTGTCATATTCCTTCCATCTTCTTTTGATGCATCCTGTGTAGTTTGAAATTTTCCCTGTGGAATCCTTCAGTATCACAACTCGAGGTTTGAATTTTTTCTTCAGTTCTTTCAGCTTGAGAAATGTCAAGTGTGTTCCTCCCTTTTGGTTTTCTATCTCCAGGTCTTTGCACATGACATTATAAGCACATGGCATTATAATATTTAATTTGTCTTCTCGAGCCACCCTTTGAAATCTTCTGTTCATCTCTTTTACTTCATCATTTCTTCCTTTTATTTTAGCTACTCAACATTCAAGAACAAGTTTCAGAATCTCTTCTGACATCCATTTTGGTCTTTTCTTTCTTTCCTGTCATTTTAAAAACCTCTTGCTTTCTTCGTGTATGATGTCCTCTATGCCATTCCACAATCCATCTGGTCTTTGGTTATTAGTGTTCAAGTTGTCAAGTCTATTCTTGAGACGGTCTCTAAATTCAGATAAGATATACTCCAGGTCATACTTTGGCTCTCTTGGACTTGTTCTAATTTTCTTCAGTTTCAACTTGAGCTTGCATATAAGCAATTGATGGTCTGTACCACAGTCGGACCCTGGCCTTGTTCTGACTGACAATATTGAGCTTTTCCATTGTCTCTTTCCACAGATTTAGTCAATTTGATTCCTGTGTATTCCATCTGCCCTGCATCCACATGTATATAGTCACTGTTTTATGTTGTTAAAAAAAGGTCTTTGCAATGTAGAAGTCGTTGGTCTTGAAAAATTCTGTCATGTGATCTCTGTCATCATTTCTATCACCAAGGCCATATTTTCCAACTACCAGTCCTGCTTCTTTGTTTGCAACTTTCACCTTCCAATCACCAGTAATTATCAATGCATCCTGATTGCATGCTCGATCAATTTCAAACTGCAGAAGCTGGTAAAAATCTTCAGTTTCTTCATCTTTGGCCTTAGTGGTTGGTGCAAAAATTTGAATAATAGTCATATTAAGTGAACTTCCTTGTGGGTGTATGGATTTTATCCTATCATTGATAACGTTGTACTGCAGGATAGATCTTGAAATATCTTTTTGATGGTGAATGCAATGCCATTCCTCTTCAAGTTGCCATTGCTGGTATAGTAGACCTTATGACTGTCCGTTTAAAAATGGCTAATACAAGACCATCTCAGCTCACTAATGCCTAGGATATTGATATTTATGTGTTTCATTTCATTTTCATCAATTTCCAATTTTCCTGGGTTCATACATTGTACATTCTACGTTCCAATTATTAATAGATGTTTGCATCTGTTTCTTCTCATTTTGAGTCATGCCACATCAGCAAATGAAGGTCCCAAAAGCTTGACCCCATCCATGTCATCAAGGTTGGCTCTACGTTGAGGAGGCAGCTCTTCCCCAATCATCTTTTGAGTGCCTTCCAACCTGAGGGGCTAATCTTCTGGCACTATATCAGACAATGTTCAACTGCTATCATAAGGTTTTCATTGACTAATTCTTTTCAGGAGTAGACCACCGCATCCTTCCTAGTCTGTCTTAGACTGCAAACTGCTGAAACCTGTCTACCATGGGTGGTATTTGAATACCAGTGGCATGACCTCCAGCATCACAGCAACACGCAAGCCCCCACAGTACAACAAACTGACAGATGCATGAATAAGTGAGGAAAAGTTGTGTATGAAAATATCTATCTATCTATATATGTGTGTATAAACACACACACACACTTAAAAGGTTCTATATCACCTGGCTTCTGTATATCTACCTAATTTCATCTATCACTTAAGCTAATTGGCCTTCTTATTGCTTTTCAAACACACTAAGCTCACACTGATTTGAAGATTTTGCATTTGTTATTCCCACTGCCTTCAACACTCTTTACCAGGCAGATTTCATGTATCTCTTTTCATTATTTTATTCAGATCTTTTCTCAAATGTTACCATTTCAAGAAAATTTTCTGAGACACACCTATCTAAAATTGCATTCTTCTACCATTTGTTCAGAGTCCCTGGGTATTGCAAACAGCACCCTCAACTGCTAACCAAAAGATTAGAGGTTTGAGTCCATCCAGGGCACTGTGGAAGAAAGATCTGGCAATCTACATCTGAAAAATCAGCCATTGAAAATCCTATGGATCACAGTTCTACTCTGACACACATGAGGATGCTATGAGTCGGAGCTGATTCAATGGCTACTGATACTGGCATCTCTACTCACCAGTCTCTCACAATGCTATAGTTTTCTTCAAAGCATATATTATGATCTATCATTGTATATTTGTCATTACCAGTATTCCAATTCAAAAGTAAGTTCCATGGTGGGGGAGTTTATCTATTTTATGTTAATTTCTGTAAGCACCTGGAACAGTGTCTAGAATATATTGAGCTCTTTACAAATATTTGTTGAATAAATTAATAAATCCTAACATTAGGCCCTCATTTATACCAATCTGACAATAACCTCCATCGGTATGTACAAACAAAATTATTTCCACTCTTCTTAGGTGTTTCCAATATCTTCAGTTTTTGAAGCAATATTTTTAAATTGTAAATTTTAATCTATTTAGTGGGTCATGAAATCAATTCAGTGGGTTCTGACCAATATATTTCAAAATATAGAGTAGAAAATATTATGAGATATTACACATAGTAATATATTTCATGAAATGCTTCATTAGTTTCATGAAACATTTGATAATTATGTGTGTTGCTATTAGTGACCATTGAGTTAAGTTAAATTCAACTCGATGTGCCATCTTCATGGTTGTTGGTGTGATTGAGTCCAGTGTTGTGGCTACTGTGTGTTTCAAGTGTCTTCTAACCTAGGGGCTTCATCTTCCAGCACTATATGGGATAATACTCTGTTGTGATCCATAGACTTTTCATTGGCTAATTTTTTGAGATAGTTTCCCAGGCCTTTCATCCTAATCTGTATTAGTCTGGAAGCTCCACTGAAACCTGTCTACCATGGATGAGCCTTCCAGTATTTGAAATACCAATAGCATAACTTTCAGCATCATAACAACATGCAAGCCACCTGTCTTAGTTATCTAGTACAATCCTAGAAATTCCACAAGTAGGTGGCCTTAATGAACAGAAGCTTATTTTCTCACAGGAGGCTAGATATTTAAATTCAGGGAACCGACTGTGGGGAAGTCTCTCTCTCTTTCTGTTTGGAAGAAAGTTCTTGTCTTGTTTTAGCTTCTGTTCCTCTGTTCCTTGGAGATCTTCATGTGAAGTGGCAACTATCCTCCCCCCACCTGTACTTCCTTGCTTCTGTGCCTAATCTGCTCCTTTTATATCTCAATACTGATTGGCCTAAGACATACTCTATGCTGATATGACCTCATTAAATAATAAAGAAAACCCTGTTTCCAAATGGAATTATATCCACAGCTATAGGGGTTAGTATTTACAACATATATTTTGGGGAGACACAGTTCAAGCCATAACACCACCATAATATGAAAAACTGACAGAAGGATGGTGGATATGCAATATATATGTGCATTTAGTCAAGATGTAAAAATTATGTTCTTTTGGAGTTGTAGAAGAAGAAGAAAAAAAAGCTTGAGAGCCATGCTCTAAGGAGATTCTATTGCAGCAGGAAACAGGCTTTTCCCTTCTTCAAGGTTACAGTGAACCCAAGGAGGCAGGGAAGACTCAGTCGTTATGGATAAAGTGTGGCAGTAAATAGATTCTGATGTGGAATGACTTTTTAATTTCTGCTTTTTTTTCTGTCCAAAGTTAAAAAGGCTTCCAAACTCCAGGTGAATGAACTTCTCTGGAGATTTTAATAAAAAAAAAAAAAAAAAAAAGTCACCTTTAATACTCTGCCCTCATTCCCTTTTAAATTCATCTTTTGTTCTTAGAAGAAAATGATAATCTCTCGGTAAACTTTCTCATCATTCTTCCTGCTTTGGCAGATTGAGAACTTAGGTACCTGGATTTTTCCCTTGTTTCTTCCTGATAAGAGTCCAGGGAGGTCTCAAGAAAGAAAAACAACAGCCTAGCATGGTCTTGGCCTCCATGTTAGGGCTCCTCAATAAAATAAAAATTGTTTCCCAAAAATTCACTTTCTTTTTGATGCTTTTTGTGGTTTTTCAGAAGTTGCAGAAATGGACTCCCTTTCCACATTCTTCAATCCCAACTGTCTCAAGAGTGGCTTTTAGCATCGTCTCCAAATTGAAAGGACAGAGAAAGAAGATTACAAAGCAAGTATAAGTGGTTTCCATTCTCAAACCTGCAGGGAAACTAAGTGACTATACTTCTAACAATGCCACAAAGTTTTTCTATTGCCTAAAAAAGGAAAGGAAAACTAATATTTATTGGAAATCATGCACCAGGACTTCGCCTATATAATGTAAGATAAAACTTTTTATTTTGCCTGGAGAATTTTGTCTTATACTGTGTTTAAAATAAATTTTATTTAGTTGCCAAGATTTAAAGATCAGGTTTATCTAAACACCAGATTTTTGGATTCTGTAGACAATCTGAAATGTGTTAGGTAGCATCCAACAGCCCCATGATAACAATTGACTGGGTCTGAGCCATAAATGGAGTCTTGGTGGAACAGTGGTTAAAAAGCTCAGCTGTTAACTAAAATGTTGGCAGTTTGAATCCACCAG
Organism: Loxodonta africana; assembly: GCF_030014295.1. Taxonomy (NCBI): domain Eukaryota; kingdom Metazoa; phylum Chordata; class Mammalia; order Proboscidea; family Elephantidae; genus Loxodonta; species Loxodonta africana. The sequence continues at coordinate 41,339,275 of NC_087348.1, forward strand.
TCATTCCTTAGAAACCTGATGAGGCAGTTCTGCTCTGTCCTGTAGGGTTGCTATGAGTTGGAATAGACTTGATGGCAGTGGGTTTTAAGCCATAAATATTTGCTTTTAAGATCACCATAATCCCCACTGTTCCCTATTATCTCTCTGAACCTGGGGCTGAGTCTCCATACCCATTTATTAGTTCAAATAGGAGTTCTTCCAACTGCATTAGTTTCTTTCAAGTTTGTTAAATATTTTTCCCCAGAAAGCATTTGAATTTTCAAACCCAGCCATCGAATTCCATTGACTTCTCTTTGGCTTCCAGCTTTATCTCCTACTAACACAGTGGTTAAGAGCTCAGCTGCTAACCAATAAATGTTGGCTGTTCAAGCCCACCAGTTGCTCCTTGGAAACCCTATGGGGCAGCTCTACTCTGTCCTATACGGTCCGCTATGAGTCGGAATTGACTCGATGGTGACATGTTTGGTTTGGTTGGAAACCCTGGTGGTGTAGTGGTTAAGAGCTATGTCTGCTAATCAAAAGCTCAGCAGTTCAAATTCACGAGGCACTCCTTGGAAACTCTATGTGGCAGTTCTACTCTGTCCTGTAGAGTTGCTGTGAGTCAGAATTGACTCCATGGCAATATTTTTTTTTTTTTTTAAGTAGCCTTGATAATGTTGCTTAATACATCTGACCCTTAATTTGCATACCTCTAAAAACAGGCACAAATACCTGTTTTTAATAAAAACAGAGGCATTATTGTGAGCACAAAGTGGCTCAGAGCAAAATTTCAATAGTCTCCCTTTGTCTTAGTCATCTAGTGCTGCTATAACAGAAATACCACAAGTGGATGGCTTTAACAAAGAGATATTTATTCTCTCACAATCTAGGAGGCTAGACATCAAAATTCAGGGGTGCCATCTCCAGGGGAAGGCTTTTTTTCTCTGTCGGCTCTAGCAGAGGGCCCTTGTCATCAATCTTTCCGAGGTCAAAGAGCTTCTCAGCACAGGTCAAAAGGACGTGCTGTTCTCCTGGCTCTTGTTTCTTGGTGGTATGAGGCGCCCCTCCCTACCACCCCTGCTAGCTTCTCTCTTTTATGTCTCAAAGAGACTTAAGATACAACCTAATTTTGTAGACTGAGTTCTGCATCATTAACATAACTGCTGCTAATCCCACTCCATTAACACCACAGAGGTAGGATTTACAACACAGGAAAACCACAAAAGATGACAAAATGGTGGACAGTCACGCAATACTGGGAATCACGGACTAACCAAGTTGACACACGTTTTGGGGGGACACAGTTCAATCCATGATACCCTTCCTTTTCCTTGCTCATGTTACCTTAATACTTAACAAGCTTATTAGAATGATTTAGATCAATTGTTTGCAAAGAGGGAGCTCCCAATCAGCAGCATCACCTGGAAATTTTTAAAGTGTAACTTCTAGTGTTTTATCCCAGAGAAGCTGAATCAGAAACTCTGGGCATGGGACCAAGGAACTGGTGTTTTAACAAGACTTGCAGGTGATTCTGAGGCCTGCCAGATTCTGAGAAATACTGATCTAGAGTGTCAACTCCTATAGGGGAGCTCCTATGACTTGTCACTTTTATTTGGTTATCAGAAAACACCTAGAAGTTCTATTTCGTTATATACAAAATGGTTGCATTTTAGTGACCTATATCATAGTTGTTTTTTTTTTCCCTAGAAAAGTAATCATTATGATTATATTGTTAGTAATAATAAACATGAAATGAAGTTAGTGATGGAAGACAACACAAATGAACCATTGTAATGAAAACAATCACTTGTCTGTATTTTAAGATGACAGGAAAGAGCATTTATGCTACTCTCCTTGGCCTTCCTTGTTAAATGATTCATCAACAGCTGCCATATCTTGAAGAGAAAGAGAATGATTTTGCATCTAAATGGCTTATCAAAATTGACAGCAAATGGCATTTTCATTTACATTTGAAAACAGAACAATTCCAGAATCCCAGCCAAATTTAATGTCAGATGTTGGAGCAGAGGAGAAATTTTTTAATGAGGGATAAGGGAATGCTCTTAGCAATTTGGAAATTTCTGTGGATGGAGGCAAATCCTTGTTCTGAAGAGTTCACGCTAGTGCCAGGTGCAGGGAATGCTTCCTGAGCTCATGCTCTGTAGCGAACAAAGGATGAGTCTGACAAGAGGAAAGCACAGGGGCCAGATTCCTGTCACTCTATGTCATTCCCAGTCATGCAGCCATTCTCTGCAGTTCAGTGCCAAGAACAAGGGCTTGAAGCAACTGCTCCCCAGCTACACGTGCCATCCAGCTCTAAGAGGGTTTTCAAGACTGCCAGGTATTAAGGGTTTGGTAGTGGTTAAGAGCTACACCTGCTAACCAAAAGGTCCACAGTTTGAATACACTAGGCACTCCAGGAAACCCCATGGGGCAGTTTTACTCTGCCTTTTAGGGTTGCTATGATTAGAATGAACTCAACAGCAATGGGTTTGGTTTAGTTTTTGGTTACAAATTTAAAGGATGCATTCTGGCATCTCCCTTCTCTTTTTTCTGATAATGTTTAATATAGAAGAAGGACAAACAAAAACGACCACGTGAATAACATAAAGGAGTTCGGAGGCAACTCCAAGGTAAAATTACCTTCAAAAATAATGTTAATACCTAAATTTATTGGATGCTTACTTTCCTTCCAGAAAGACTATTACATGTAAGATGCTGTATAGGTATAACTTCATTTATTCCTAAAATATCCTTTGATGAGCCTTTCTAGATAGTATAGCTTAAACTCAGAGAAGCCCAAAGTCACCCAATTAGTAAATGATGGAATAAGAATTCAACCCAGGCTCTTCTGATCCCAATTCCTGAGACATTTCCACCATAACTGCTGCCTGTCCACATTCTTAGAGCTTCACAGTTTATTAGACAAATTCCCCACATAGCGCTGAGGGAGATAACCAAAGATATGGTGCATGTGGAGTATCTAGGCTGATTGGACCTTGCAAACTCATGGAGTTCATCGTAGCCTAAGCAGTGCGATGTTCTGATGTTTTTCTTGTACTTGTGAGATACAGAAATACAATAGGGAGTGCTACTGAGCCTCAATTGGCCATGAGAACAGGAATGCATGATGACATAGAACTAACCTATGAGGATGTAGATATCTCAGTGGATTGCTACATGGTAAGATGACTGTGAGGTCCAAATCAGCCCCTTCCCCCAGCCCCCATGCCCCATTTCTTCACACAACACAGAGAACTGAGCCACAATCATAGAGAACAAGTGGTTAGAAGCTTCAATATCAAAATAGCGTTGAATTTCAGAAAGTAAAAAATGTTATATTGTTTGTACACCTGAAACTCTGGACTAAAATTTGGATACACTACAAATATTTACATCATACTAAATATATATATATATACATATATATATATATTTTTTTTTGCCAAGAGCCATGGGACATATTTCATTGGAGAGTTACAAAACAAGAGATCTTGGCTGTTTTTACTAATGACTATACCAGATTATTTTTCAAGTGTGCCAAACGATGCCTTCTGGACATGTCTTTTTTTCATGAGTATGAACTCTTGCCTTTTTATTCCCCAGTGAGATGTACATTCAAAGAAGAAAGCAATTATTAGAAAGACAGGAAAAATACAGTTAATTTGAAAATCCCTAGTCACTCATTTGAGATTTAGCTATATTATTTACTGTGTGACCTCAGGCAAGTTACCTAGAGTCTCTGAACCTTAGTTTCCTTCTTGGTCAATCAAATATAATTTGTATGTTGGTTATTATGACCAGATGAGATAATGAATATTTAAACACTTTGAATACTGTATACCATATGTCAATCAAAATTATTTTTCTGATGTTGATCATGATAATGATGAAGTCCTAGACAACTCCTCCCCTGATCATCTCCAGGGGCCTTCATTAAAACTGTAGGGCTGATTTACTCTAAAATGGAGCCAGTTCAAAATATGAAGGAAGTTGGGAGGTGACTAGTGTTTCAAACTCGCAGGGGGATACACTCATATTGGGGACAGGCCATAGGTACCTGGTGGTGGCAGAATTGTTACATGAAATGAGCTTATTGGGTAGATTCCACCTAAGCAGATAGAACGTGAACTATCATCTTAGTTGGATGCTGATGTTTGTAGAGTTGTCAGATATCAGCTGTAAGAAAATGAGTTTCTGAAACCGCCTCATAGGGAGATAAAGGATCTCTACATGTATTTATAGATACATGAATATTTTTTTTTTTTGCTATGGGTTTTATGGCAATTAGAATGTCCTTGAGAGCTGCATGAGGCATTCAAGAGATCAGGGTGTTGTTCAAGTTCTGATACCACCCGACCTTGAGCAAGTAAATAACCTTTCCTTTGACTCAATTAGCATATCTGTAAAATTGTTTTTTAAATAATAATAATAACTACTGCCACCTCTTCAGTGCTTACAGCTTTCCAGGCACTTTGATAAGTGTTTTACATATATCGTCTATGTCTCACAGCATCATGTAACGAGGTATTATTGCACCCATTTTATAGAGGAGGAAATCAAAGCTCAGAGAGATCAAATGCTCTGGTCAGAGACACACAGACATCAAGGGACATTTAGGGATGCAAGCAACTTATTTCTATATCTATAGATGGTCTTTTAAACCATGAAGTGATACAGCCGAACAAGGTGCTGTATCAGTTCTTAGAATCAGACAGGTCTTGAGTCAGCAGGCTCAAGTTTCTGCTCCATTACTTGTTTCCTAATCTATTTGTGCCTTAGTTTCGTCTTCTTTAAAATGGGGGCACATACAGGCACCTCTGTTCAGGGTAATTGAGAGGATGCCACGAGTGTGTGAAGTTCTTCAGTACAGTACCTGTGTTCAATAAATGTTATTGTTGTTTGGTTATTATCATCATTACTAAGTTTCTTTTCAGCACCCAAAATTGGTGTACAAAGAAGAAAACAGAACTTACATGAGTGATTCAGGAATCATTGCTGGTATTACAGACCAGAGAGGTTTTTTTTAAGAAGAGCATGCTTTTAACAATATCTTGGATTAGATCATAAAAGATGGAATTGAAGAAATTTTTGCAGTTTTTCCTGGCTACCAAGATGGCAATTAGCTCCATGAAGTCCAGGACTCTGTCTTCACCATGTCTATATCCACAGATTCTAGGAGAGATTCTACTTTGTAGTGAATGCTTAAAAAAAAAAAAAAAATATTGCATTGAATCCGATTCCTTAGCTCCAAAGAAATGGTTATTTTACAGAGGTGTTCAGCATATGCATTTGAGTTAAAAATGAAACCACGGCAAATAAGAGCATTTGGTCTTAAACTAAAAAAAATGCAAACTCTCAATTGTAGGCAAAAAAAAAAAAAAAGATAAGTAGAGATCACTGCTCAGTGTAGGGCTTTTTTTTTCCCTATTTTCTAAAGTGCCATCTGCCTTCATTAATATTCAAATGTAGATTAGGAGTGGTTTTCATAGACTCCTTGAAATCTGAAGTATCAATAACTATTTCAGAGTAGGGATCAAAAGCAAATTTTCTGTTTTGAAGTGTTGGCTTTTTTTATGTTTCGTGTAAATGTTTTCAGTGGACTCTGTAAAATATGATTTAAATGCCCTCAGAGATTTATGGTTCTGCAGTTGATGCCAAATTTTGCTTGTCTTCAAGTACTTAACCCATTTGTACAAGAATTCTCTCCTAAGCGTCTAAGCTATCTTCCACTGTCATTAACAAAGAGGAAATGACAGATAAAAATATGAGTCTTTCCTAGTCATCACTCAAACTTCAAAGCAAACCTGGGGCTTTTAAAAGGTCAAGAAAAGTTCAACAAAATTATTCCACAAGAAAACAGAAAAGCACAACTCTAAGATGTGCACCTATTCTAAATGTTCTACCTTATTTCCGATATCAAATTCTACTTTTTTATTATTTAACAAAATCATTGCTTTTATCATTATAAAGTTACACGTATTACTAAAATGTGAAACCTACAAATATGACATAAAAAGTAAAAAGCCATACAGTTGTACACCCATTCCCAACTTACCGTGGGTTCGATGCTGACTCATGGGGATGCCACGTGTGCAGAGTAGAACTGTGCTCCATAGGGTTTTCAAGGCTGTGACTTTTCAGAAGCAAATTGTCAGCCTGTCTTCTAAGGCACCTCTGGGTGGGTTCAAACCTCCAACCTTTTGGTTAGTAGGTGAGTACTCAGACGACAGTGTTAATTGTTCACGGTATATTCTTAAAAATCTCAAACTGCTTGAACATGTAGACATTCCTGTTTCATGTAGTTACATCTTAATTGAACATATATTAGTAATCAACTATATGCATCTTTTCTTTCTATAATTTATTTTGTTGTTTCAAGTTTATTCTCCCTGGATGTGATAAAGAACCTCTTTCTTACATTCTGCATCCCACTTTGAAATGTGGCATCTGGGCTCTTAAAGGCTAACAAGCGGCCATCTAAGATGTATCAATTGGCTCAACCCACCTGGAGCAAAGGAAAATGAAGAACACCAAGGTCACACGATAACTAGGAGCCCAAGAGACAGAAAGGGCCACATGAACCAGAGACCTACATCATCCTGAGACCAGAAGAACTAGTTGGTGCCCGGCCACAATTGATGACTGCCCTGACAGGGAGCACAGCAGAGAACTCCTGAGGGAACAGGAGATCAGTGGGGTGCAGACCCCAAATTCTCATAAAAAGACCAAACAAACTTAATGGTCTGACTGAGACTAGAGGAATCCCAGCGGCCATGCTCCCCAGACCTTCTGTTGGCACAGGACAGGAACCATTGCCGAAGACAACTCATCAAACATGAAAGGGACTGGTCAGCGGGTGGGAGAGAGATGCTGATGAAGAGTGAGATAATTATATAAGGTGGACACTTGAGAGTGTGTTGGCAGCTCTTGTCTGGAGGGGGGATGGGAAGATAGAGAGAGAGGGAAGCTGGCAAAATTGTCACGAAAGGAGAAACTGAAAGGGCTGACTCAATAGGGGAAGAGCAGGTGGGAGTACGGAGTAAGATGTATGTAAACTTATATGTGACAGACTGATTGGATTTGTAAACGTTCACTTGAAGCTTAATAAAAGTTAATAATAAAAAAAAAAAGAACCTCTTTCTTACTGTGTTTTTTTTCTGTGAATTAATCAATTTTAATTAACTGCTTTATCCATACTAATTTTGTTTGAATATGAAATATGCTTTTCAATTTTCCCTAATTGCTACCCTTTTATAACTCCATGAGTTATTAAATGATCCTTTAAAGTGACTCTCTCAAAACCTGATTTAGGACCCATCTCAATCTGATCAACAGATCATCCAATTCTTAACAAAAATGAAAAAGTTATGAGGGACTCTTTCTAAATAATACTTTTTTGGAGGCAAATGTCAAAAATAGCACCTATTGATAAGACAGAATATGACTTCTATTAAGAGCAATACAAGTCATTTATTGATTTTTTTAAACGACACAGAAGAGGGAAGCATGTACGAATAGAGCTTGAAGTCAGGCAATTTGGTCGTAGTTGGTTAATACAGGCAATTGCTCTGATAGGCCTCATGTAGCTTAGGGAGATAAATGCTGAATATGTCAACCCCATATCCAACCTGATTTCTCTGTATTAAAAGTCATCATTCCATTTATTGATTTTTTAGAAAAGAAATAAAAAGAAGCATGAACCATTTAAGTAGTAAGTGATGAAGTCTAGAGAATAGGTCTTCCAGAACCATTCCATACAAAATACGAAAAAGGTGAAGATTGCAGAAGATCCTAAATGATTAGTAATCTTAAAGTTTAACAATTTTGAGTTCTGAATCCATTTTCTCATTTCCCTCGGAATACTGACAGTCTGGAATTTGCAACTTGATGTTGTCCATGCCTATTAATGGTTTCTGTGGTTTTGTTGTTGTTATTACTTGCCGTTAGGTGGTGATCCACTCATGAAGACCCATGTACAACAGAATGACACAAACGTTGCCTGGTCCTGCACCATCTTCAAGATCATTGGTATGGTTGAGCCTGTGTTGCAGCCACTGTGTATTTTGAGTGCCTTCCAACCTAGGGTGCTCATCTAACACTGTATCAGATAGTATTTTGTTGTGATCCATACAGTTTTCATTGGATGATTTTTGGAAGTAGATTGCCAGTTCTTTCTTCCTAGTCTGTGTTAGTTAAGAAGCTTCAAGGAAGCCTGTCCACCATGAGTGACCCTGCTGGTTTTTGAAATACCTGGGACATAGTGTATAAACACCTTGGGGACAGTGTCTGACCTCCTCCAACCCACAAGGGGGAAGAAGAACCAAGATCGACAGCACAAGGCTGACTCCCATGAGGCAGAGGCCAGACAAGCCTTCTCTCTCCACTGTCTTTACTACTTCTGACGCCAACCATCCCTCACGCAGCACTCTCTACTTCTCTGCTGGGTTCGATAATTCATTTCAGTGGCCACAGGGAACTCACAGACCATGCTAACGATTATGGGGGTTATTGTAAGGGAAGTAACAGTTACAATTCAGGCTGAGGAACACTTAGGATACAAGATACATTGGGACAGCCTCTTCCCAGCGGTGCTTGTAGGCATGCCTCTTCCTGGCCCTAGCCCTCTCTCCAAAGGCACTCAGCTTTCTCTCTCCATCCTTGGGCCAGGAAGCCCACCCTGCCATCTCCTACTGCTGCCACTGCTTCTCACCGCCTTCAGGGTTACAGCTTGCTCTCTCTCTCTCTCTCTGTGTTTTCTGCTTCCAGGAGCTTCTCATCACAGGGATCCTGGCTCCAAAAGATGCACTCTCTGCTCCTGGCTGTTCTTCCTTGCTGATGGTAGGATCCTCCCTCTGTGCTCTGGAATTGGCCCTCTTTTAAGGCAAAACTGACCAATCCCCTTGGTAGGCCACAATTACCCCATCACACAGTCCCAGCCAATCACCTGGGCAGGAGTTAAAAGACCATGGCTAGAAAGGCCATACTCAAAAGTAATTAATCCACTGCACATAGCTTCCTGTATCATACCAATACAAAAGGCACCACAGTTATGACAAACTGACTCATGTGTGGTGGTCTGTGGTTTTAGAAAAAGCATAAATATTAATGCATACTTGCTAACTTCCTGTACTGGTGAGGGTGGAAAGGTTGGAGGGATGATGGTTACCTGCTTTCTTTTCCTCTAACTTTTGGAATTTGGCACCAAAGATAAAGTATGAACTCAGAGGAACAATCTGAATAGAAAGAAACCAGAAATGAAATCTATAAGCATCCTCCACTCCCTGAATCAAGTAGTTCTTGTGACAGCTCCTCAGTCCTCCCAGAAGTTACAAAGTGACCTTGTCTTAGTGGTCATTAAAGAAAAAAAAATTAAGCCTTGACCTGATTGCCCAGCTTCAACCATACTGCTAACTTGAACTAAGCAAGCAAGAAACACCAATGTCATATTAACTGTCACTCCATCATGGAATTAGACCCTTGAAACCTTCTGTGCTTTAGTTTCAAGAAGTGACCCCTCATTTGCCATCGTAGGCAGACAAGAATGTGCGGGAATAACTTAGAGAATATTTCAGACAAAGGAAAATCAGAGTTTTTCCTACTTTGTTCACTTAGAAGAATGTCTCTAATTTCAATGCACTTTTATGACCCATTAGGGCACATGCAAAGTGTATCTAGGAAGTGGAAATATTTTGAATCATGTTGTTTCAACCTAAGCACGGAGGCAGTTTCCATTTTTATAGGTTTTATGTTTCATGTGTGAATCACGACAGGAGAATGTTTTTGTTTATCTTGAAATCTGTTCTGATTTCCTCTTCCGCCAAGACCGAAAGAGATGTTTTTAAACAGGGAGCCCCTTTGCATGTGTTGTTTATAGATAAACAACAATTATCAAACCTGGTTTATAGCAAATTAACATTGATCATTGTCATCGCAGATGTACAGTTGGCGGTTGCTATCTACCTTTGCCCAAGCACCCAAAGAATTTCAGATCACCAAGGAGTTCAAACTTTTGTTTGCTTTTTCATTTCTTTGGGGAGTGTGAGTTGCTAATATGAATTTGAGGTCAAATTCTGGCCTCCGTGGAAACATCCATATTTTGGTTTCCTGGTCAATGCTTTTTAAATCTGTGGTTAATATAGGATTTCATAATCTTAACTACTGGAGGAGGGGGCCTTATGTTGAGAAATGCTGGGATAGACTTTCTAAGACTATACTGGCCTTTCTTTAAGGCAAACCTGAGCCATGGAATTGGGTACCGTGAGAATCACCTACTCACGGTGTTTCATAACAAGATTGTGATTTTTTTTGTTTGTTTTATTTAAAAGTGAAGAGGTTGAGGTTCGAGGTGGTAAAATAACTTGTCCTAGTCTACTAGCTGATCACAGAGTCAGGACTTAAATTCAGATATGTTTAACTTCAAAGCCCATAGTTGGCTCTTTAAGCCGAATTGCATCTAGGAATACTGCCTTTCCCAAAATATCTTCTATCAAGAAATTTGACTGTCTGGAAATTGGGTTGTGTCTCCCAATGACCCCCTTCTGTCTAAATATCCCAGGGCTCTTTGAGTTGGTTGGACTCCACCAATAGTAGCCTCAGGTAAGATAATGTGGGTTATAGTTTTCTAATTGAGCTCTCGCTATACACCCCATATTGTCTATTTTCCACAAATCATTAAAGAAACCTTTAGAAATATAAGCTGGATCCTATTCCTCTTGGTGTCAGAGCCCCCGATTGCTTCAAGTGGCAAATAAAATGGCAGCCCAGCATCTTATCAAGATGTGAAAGGCACAATTAATGGGAGATGCATCTGCTTCCCCAACGTTTTTCCCTGTTCCTTTTTCTTCCTCATTTGGTGGTCTCCAGCTACACTCAGTTCCTTTCTCTACTACGAACTTGCCAATCTCAATGGCGCTTGTCATTCCTTCCTCTTGGCGACCTCTTTCCCAGAACTGTGCAGAGCTTCTTCCATCTCACCAGGCAGTTTTTTAAAAGTTACCACCTCTGAGAAGCTTTCTATGATCACCTACGTCCGAAATAATACTTGGTTTAGCCTTTGTCTCTGGTTTCTGAAAATAACCCAAAACATCAAGATGCCTTAGTTTTCCAAAATAGCCAGGCAAGTAGGGGCTACACAGGCCCCACATATGGTGAACTAACTTCAGGAAGGAATGGAGGCATGATGCATTCATGCATATTCATTAATTGGATTGATCATAACTATACATTAAGACCCCAGACATGCAAATTCATTGAAGCCCCAATGACTAGGGGACCATGGACCTTGGATCTCTCTCTTTGGAGCTTCCTGGATTGATGAGAACATCTATGAACTGGAGAGGGTAGCACCTCCTCGGGGACAAGGGAAGCCCTGTGCCAGGAAATCTCCCAGACCTTATCTGATGCTTCTTTTCACTTATATCCTTTCTAGTTGTAATGAATGGGTAACTGTAAGTATAAGTAATAGCCTCTGTGAATTTGATGAGCCATTTCAGAGAATTAATGAACCCTTGGGGAGCAATAAGCCAGCAGGGCTGGCAGGATAGTCTTGATTTGTGAAGACCCTAGATCTGGGTGACCAGTGGTCAGGGAAAGTCTGCATTGGCATTCGATGAAAAAGGACAGAGTCCTTCTAGCTTGTGACCCAGTCCCAGTGGACTAAGAGAGAGAGAGGCAGGCTGGCCAGAAGTACGAGAGGTTGTACAGACTCCTGAGCCTACAGCTGGTACCCAGGTGGCCAAGGATAAAGTCTGACCTAGCTCTGGGTGGTTAGGGCCAGAGAGACAGGAAGTGCCGCAGAAGTTGCTGGCAATGAGGAAGTGATAAAGGTGAGGTTTGCCCAACTTGCCCCTTTAGTAGTGCAGTTAGCAGCAGCCGCACACCACCTTAACTGAAGTGCCCCTTCCTTGCCACATTCCATACCATTATCCTTATTGTTTTTATTGCCTTCATCACTATTTAAAATTCTAATTTATATATTTATCACTGTTTTCTTCCCACACTAAAATGCAGTCACAGGAATTGTCCTGTTCATCGCTCTACTCCCAGTTCTTGAACAGTGCCCTGATCATCAATGGTAACCAATAAATAATTGTTGAATGAATGCTTGCATGAATGAATGAATTGAGAACTTGGCATATAGTAAGTGCTCAACACACACTATTTCTAGTCATTTAAAAGCAATATACCACTGTGGAAAACAGTTTGCTAGTTTCTTATAAAACTAAACATGAAATTACCATATGACCCAGCAATTGCACATTTGAGCATTTATTCAGAGAAATGAAAATTTATTTTCACAACAAAACCTGTATATAAATGTTCTTAACATCTTTACTTATGATAACTCAAAACTTGAAACAATCCAGATAACCTTCAATAAGTCAATATTTAGACATTCTGCATCCCATCAATTGGTCTCAACCCACCTGGAGCAAAGGAGAATGAAGAACACCAAAGACACAAGGTAATTATGAGCCCAAGAGACAGAAAAGGCCACATAAATCAGAGACTACATCAGTCTGAGACTAGGAGAACTAGATGGTGCCCAGCTACAACTGATGACTGCCCTGACAGGGAACACAACAGAGAACCCCTGATGGAGCAGGAGACCAGTGGGATGCAGACCTCAAATTCTTGTAAAAAGACCAGACTTAATGGTCTGACTGAAACCTGAGGGGCCCTGGAGGTCATGGTTCCCAGACCTCCTGTTGGCCCAAGACTGGAACCATTCCCAAAGTCAACTCTTCAGACAGGGATTGGACTGGACTATGGGATAGAAAATGATACTGGTGAGGAGTGAGCTTCTTGGCTCAAGTGGACACATGAGACTATGTGGGCAGCTCCTGTCTAGAGTGGAGATTAGAAGGCAGAGGGGCACAGAAGCTGGCTAAATGGACTCAGGGAATACAGGGTAGAGAGAAGGAGTGTGCTATCTCATTAGGGGGAGAGCAATAGGAGTACATACCAAGGTGTATACAAATTTTTATATGAGAGACTGACTTGATTTGTAAACTTTTCACTTAAAGCACAGTAAAAACAAAATAAATAAATAAAAAGATGTGCTGCATCCATTCCATGGTAGACCACTCAACAATAAAAAGGAACAAACAATTGATACACGCAACAATTTGGATGAATCTCCAGGGAACTGTGCTGGGTGAAAAAAAGCCAGTAGCAAAAGGTTATATACTGGATGATTTTACTTATACAACATCCTTGAAAAGACATTATAAGGATGGAGAACATATTTGTGGTTGCCAGCAGCTAGAGATGGGTGAGGGGGCAGGAGGGAAGTACATATGATTATAAAAAGGCAATATGAGGGATACTGGTGGTGATAGAACCATTCTCTATTTTTGCTGTTGTGGTAGGTAAACATCTTATATCTGATAAAATTGCATAGGACAAAATAGGTACACACACACGTGATCATAAGTAAAACTGGAGAAATCTGAATAAGATCAATGGAGTGTATCAATGTCAATAGCCTGATTGTGATATTGTATAATATTTTGGAAAATGTTATCACTGGAAAAAAAAAAAAAAGGTATACGGGATGTCTTTATATTCTTTCTTAAAACTGTGTGTGAGTCTGTAATTATCACAAAATATAAGGCTTAATTAGAAAGAGCAATATGTCCTTTAGTTATGAGTAATTTCGTAAGTACCTTAACTGTTATAAAAAATGGATAATTGCTGCCCACAAATGATACCAAAGGCATTCGACTGTGTGGATCATAACAAATTATGGATAATATTGAAAAGAATGGGAATTCCAGAACACTTAATTGTGCTCATGAGGAAACTTTACATAGATCAAGAGGCAGTCGTTTGGACAGAACAAGGGGATACTGAGTGGTTTAAAGTCAGGAAGGTGTATGTCAGGGTTGAATCCTTTCACCATACCTACTCAATCTTTTTTTTTTTTTTTTACTCAATCTGTATGCTGAGTAAATAATCCAAGAAGCTGGACTGTACAAAGAAGAACGGGGCATCAGGATTGGAGGAAGACTCATTAACAACCTGTGTTATTCAGATAATACAACCTTGCTTGCTGAAAGTAAAAAGGATTTGAAGCACGTACTAATGAAGATCAAAGACCACAGCCTTCAGTATGGGTTGCACCTCAAAGTAAAAAAAAACAAAAATCCTCACAACTGGACCAATAAACAACATCATGATAAATGGAGAAAAGATTGAAGTTGTCAAGGATTTCATTTTACTTGGATCCACATTCAATAGCCATGGAGGCAGCAGTCAAGGAATCAAACAACGCATTGCATTGGGTAAGTCTGCTGCAAAAGATGTCTTTAAAATGTTGAAAAGCAAAGATATCACCTTGAAGACTAAGGTGCGCCTGACGCAAGCCACAGTATTTTCAATCACATCATATGCATGTGAAAGCTGGACAACGAGTAAGGAAGACTGGAGGAGAATTGAGGTCTTTGAATTGTGGTGTCAGCAAAGAATATTGACTATACCACGGACAGCCAAGAGAACAAACAAATCTGTCTTGGACGAAGTACAACCAGAATGCTCCTCAGAGGCAAGGATGGTGAGACTGAGTCTTACATACTTTGGACATGTTGTCAGAAGGGATCAGTCCCTGGAGAAGGACATCATGCTTGGCAGAGTACGGGTCAGCAGAAAAGAGGAAGACCCTCAATGAGGTGGATTGACACAGTGGCTGCAACAATGAGCTCAAGCATATCAACGATTGTAAGGATGGTGCAGGACCAGGCAGTGTTTCGTTCTGTTGTGCATAGGCTCGCTATGAGTCAGAACCAACTCAACGGCACCTAACAACAACAACAGCAACAAACGATACTGAGAGATGTTGGGTTAAACAATTCAGTCTTATACTTACACTGTAGCTTGTGATTCTATTGCAAGAATGATCTTCCTCTCCAGAGAATGTTCATTTTGTTTTCTTCCTCTTTCTTCTCAGAGTAAGAGTTAGGCTTCTCCATTTACTTGGAATATGCATTTGTACACGAATCCTGGGAAAGACTAATTCCAATAGTTGCCTGAATAAAGCTGGAAAGCTAAGGCAGATTTCAGAAATGCACTGTAATTAGCTGTAATGAATATACAATGCCCTTCTCATTAGCTAATTAAATTCACAATTTGGAAAGTGTCACTGTGGTGGTCTTAGGTGACAGTGTACATCTGTGTAATTAATACAGCTGGCTCTTGTGTAAGCACAGAGCACCAGTCCCTTAGCTGAGTTCTCTGGGGAAATAGAACACACAAAGTTCTGATTCTAACCTGCCCCTTTAAACTCTACCTGCTTCTAGCCTGGGTTCATGATGTTTTCAGGTTTAATTACTGTGCCATCTTTTACATTTTCAGAAGGAAGATTTTTTTGGTTTTGAAAGAAGCATGGCTTTAAAGCCAGAAAGAATTGGATTTGAAGCCTAGTTCAGTCAATTATTAACTCACTAAAAAAAAAAAGGTAAGACATATGACGCTGTGCCTCAGTTTCTTTTTCTGTGAAATATGACTTTGTTGTTGTTAGCTGCCATTAAGTCACTTCAGATTAATGGCAACCTCATGTATAACATGTGAAACATTGCCTGGTCCTGTGCCATCTTCACCATCTTTGGTAAGTTAGAGTGCATTGTTTAGGCTATTGTGTCAATCCATTTCAGGAAGGGTTTCCCCCATTTTCATTGGTCTCCACTTTATTAAACATGATGTCTTTCCTAGAGTTGAAGTCTCAACCTCCCCACTTCTAAGGAACATTCTGGTTGTATTTCTTTTAAGTCTGATTTGTTCATTCTTTTAGTAGTCCACTGTACATTCAATATTCTTCGCCAACACAGTTCAAAAGTATTAACTCTTCTTTCTTTTTCACTATCTTTTGCACACATATGAGTGAATTGAAAAGACCATGACTTGAGTCAGACATTCCTTAGTCATCAAAGTGACATCTTAACTTTTTAAGACTTTAATTAAAGAGGTATTTTTTTTTTCATAGCAGAATCGACCAATGCAATAAATACGTTGTTCGATTTCTTGACTGCTGCTTTTATGGACACTGATTGATGCTTCAAGTAGAATGAAATAGTTGACAACTTCATTTCTTCTCCATTTATCAATACCCAAATCATAGGGTTGTTGTGAAGGCTGAAGATATATAAATCTCCATACTGCCTGGAACATAGAATCTGTTAAATAACTGCTCATTTTCTTTTAGCCCAATAACAATTCCTTTTCTAATTTAGCAAATATTCCTGGAGATATTCCAGAAATAAATACCACATGGTATTGCTAAAACAATCCTTTAAAAAAAAAAATGGGAAGGTATTCAGTGCTACTCACAAACAAACCTCTACTTAACATCTTCATCCTTCACCCACTGCTCTCCTGTATGAGTCAACCACTCAAACAAATTCACTGCCTCTAATCAGACATCCACAAGCTTTCCTTTGTAAGTTTATATTCATCATCCATTCAAAACAATTCTGAGCCCTGGAAATCTGTCAATGAGCAAAAGAGATTAGATCTCTGTCCTCATGGAGCTTATAATATAGTGATGAAGACAGACAATAAACACTTAAATACAGAGTGGTGATAGCTACTATAAAAAATAATAAGAGGGACAAGTCTTTTTAGGTGAGGTGGTCATAGAAGGCCTCTTTGAAGAGGAACGTTAATGTAGAAACATGGATGAAGAGAGAAGATGAATTATAGGTATATCTGGGGTAAGGAGTGTTCTAAATAGAAAGAGTAACATGGATCTTGGCTTCTTCAAAAATAGCATGGATGTCTGATTCGTGTGCAGTGAGCAAAGGTCAAAGTTACAGAAAAAGGTCAAAGAGGTAGCTTGGGAAGATCATGTAGGGCTCTGATGTGTAGCAAGAAGCTGTGGAAGAGTTGAAAGCAGGGAAACAACATTTAAAGGGGAATATTCATTTTAAGAAGATCTTGGCTGCTAAGTGGAGAATAAATTATAAAATAAAAGAATAGAAGAAGTAGGGAGACAAGCAGAAGACTATTGCCTAGGTCTGTTTCCATTGATTGCTTTTTCTCCTGGGTACAGGTCAAATCTACCACCTGTCCTCCAGTTTGTTGTACTGTGGTGGCTTGAGTATTGTAGTGATGCTGGAATTTATGCCATCACTATTTCAAATACCAGTAGGGTCACTCATGGTTAGCAGGTTTCAGTGGTGCTTCTAGACTAAGACAAACTAGGAATACAGTCCTGGTGATCTACTTCTGAAAAGTAGCCAGTGAAAACCTTATTTATCACAACAGAACATTGTCTTACTCTCTTGCTTTGAACACCTCATCAGAAGGGATCAGTTGCTAGAGGAGGACATCCTGTTCGGTGAAGTAGAGGGTCAACAAGGGCATGGGAGACCCTTGGTGAGATGGATGGGCACAATGGCCCAAAGGATAGATTTGAACATGCTGGAAATTGTGAAGATGACACAAGACTGAGCAACTTTTTGTTCTGTTGTACATGAGATCACCATGAGCTGGAGTCAACTCAAAGGCAGCTAACAACAACAACAAGGGTCAAATATTCCTGCTTATTTGTATGCCTGACATTTTCTCCTTGGATGCCAGGTACTGTGAATTCTGTGTTATCAGGTGATCGATTTTGTTGTATTCCTTTAAAGAATGTTGGATTTTTTTTTTTTTGTCACAATTATTTGGAATCAAATTCATGTTTTTGAGTCTTTCTTTAATCTGTGTTAAAGCAGATACAGAGCAAGTTTTATTTAAAGCCTAATTTAGCCCTACTGTGTAAGTGGAAGAAACCTCGGTGACATAGTGGTTAAGATCTACAGCTACTAAAAAAAGGTCGGCAGTTCAAATCCACCAGGCGCTCCTTGGAGACCTTATGGGGCAACTCTACTCTGTCCTATAGGGGCTCTATGAGTCGGAATCAACTCGATGGCAACAGGTTCTATTTTTTTTTTTTTTTTTATGTAGGTTATACCCTTTGAGGCCTCTAACCCCTGCCTCATGGGCTACAAGGCCTTTGCACTCTGACTGCAGACAACATTATTTGTAACTATTTATTAACTTTTGGAATTGTTTGATCTACTGCATTCTGGTTATTCTTTTACTGCCTCAGGTAATTTCTGTCAGGCTTATAAAGATCAATACTCATCCAAAGGCTGGGGGGTTCCTGTGCAGCTCTCCAGGGCTCCCTTACTCTGTCTCTCCCTCATCTTCAATGCTCTGCCCCACAAATTTTAGCATCTTTTTTTTTAGTCCTCTGTAGTCTTGACTCTCTGACTCTTCAACGGAGCAATACATCCAGGCCCTGCACTGAGGCATGGAAACTGCCTTCATGTAGTAAGCTGGGGCAATCATAAGATTAAACTTGTTGGTTAGCTTTCTCTCAGGTATCATTGTTTTGTACTGCCTGTTATTCAGTTCCTGAAATCCTTGTTTCACATGTTTCATGTTTTTCTAGAAATTTTTTTTTAATCAGAAAGATAAATCTAGAACCTGTTAATCCATCATGGGCTAAAGTAGAAGTCTTTGGTTTACTCATTTTTTTAATGTAGTGTTTATCTTACTTACACTGAAATTTAAATGATATAAATTAACTATAACTGATTTATTCACTAATGTACCTCAGACACCTAGAATAATTTCTGACACATGGTAAAGGTTTAAAAGATTTTGTTGAACGGATGAATAAATACAAACTTACGATGGGGTTCCATTCTGTTGACTCTTTTTACTATTTTTGTTTTATCATCAGTATCTTTATAAATACAGCAGTGTTTTGAACAGTAAATCATAAAATTGAACATCAATGAGTGAACATCTGAGAACATAACATCAGCAAATAACGCACTACGACATATTACTATTGATACCCACCAATATGTACCAAGAAAAATGGACAGTCGTAAGTACGGTTCATAACTCAAATATGTCGTAAGAGGGAGATTACCTGTAAATGAATAAATAAATCAATATCATTTGATAGTCTGAGTTCTCATTGTTTATACTCCACTACTTCCGCTTTTTAGAGAAAGCACTAATCTAGCTGGAAGTTATTTACTACTTGGCCAGTTTCTCTATTCTAGCCTACAGTGTGTCACTGTTTGAAAAATCATAGAAGTTGATACCCTGGGGGGTTCTAAAAACTGTTTGAGCTCGATGATGGTATTTATGATGCTGAGGAGGGAAAAGAGAAGACATTCCAAACATTTCAAATGTTTCATTAATACCTAAATTAGGCAATATAATAAAGACAGTTTTCTAGTAGAAGGTGATAGACTTGAATACCTATGCTCAGGTAATTTTTGAAGCTCCCCTCCCTTCTCACTCTGCTTCCTCCATCCACTTGCAGCAGGTATTCTATAGTCAGGAATCTCTGTTAATATGAAAACTCAGCCAGGGAAAACTTAGTCAGTCAATTTTTAAATTAAAAAGATAATAATAAAACACCTCTAGCCTTAAAAATTGCTCTCATTAATCAGCACTAGGAGCAGCAGCAAATAATAAATGAACCCAGAACACCAGTTGCAACGAAAAAAAGTTTATGACCCTGTTCAGGAAGATTTGTCCTGGAAAGGCTTCAACTAACAGAGAAACAATATGCCATTTGCCTCAGGACTTGAAAAGAAAAAAAAAAAAAGGTAACAACAGAGAGCATGAGAGGGAAAATTATCATCTTAAATACATTCCTACACATGTCAGAAATGAACTGACTTTTGAAAGCTATTACCTGTTAATTGGAAAATCACAGAGCACATGGAACCAATTAATCTACAATTACAGAATCACCACAATCCAAACAAAAATAATTAACTCGTTTGCAAGATATGATTTTTCAGGAAACTCTTCCTAACCTCTTTAAAATTGGGCAGTAGGCACAGAATTTCATAGTTGTCAAGGGATTTAAATCATGGGGCCTTATTTCCCTTCAGAATAAAAGGGGAGTGGTCTTATTGTCAAGTGTGCAGCCTGAAATTCTAAAGGAAGAATACAGAGGTAAAATGTGTCAAGACCATTCATTTAAGACTATATCTGTGGAGTCCCTGAGTGGCACAAATGATTAGGCACTCAAGAACCAACTGAAAGGTTGATGGTTCAAAGTGTGCACACAGCAGCACCTTGGAAGATAGGCCTGGCAATCTATTTCTGAAAGATCACAGCCATTGAAAACCCTGTGGAGTGCAGTTGTACTCAGAAATGCCTGGAGTCATCGTAAGTAGGAATACACTCCATAGCAACTGGTTTGGTTTTATATCTACTATGTACAAAGAAAGGAGCCTTGGTGGTACAGTGGTTAAGGCACTTGGCTGCAAACCAAAAGAACAGCAGTTCAAACCCTCCAGCTGCTCTGTGGGAGAAAGATGTGGCAGTTTGCTTTTGCAAAGATGTATAACCTTGGAAACTCTGTGGGGCAATTCTACTCTGTCCTATAGAGTCAATCTAAGTTGGAATCGACTCGAAGGCAGTGATCAGCAAACGGTAAGGATCCTGCCCTCATGGAGCTAACAGTCTAGTGTAAAGCAAACGCTCATCAAATCAACAGCCAAATAAATGCCAAATTGCAATTGTGAGTGATGCCGTTAAGAAGAGCTACATGGCATATTATGAAACTGAATGATGGGGATTTCCACTGGGACACAACGGTTAAGAGCTGGGCTGCTAACCAAAAGGTCAGCAGTTTGAATCCACCAGCCACTCCTTGGAAACTCTATGGGGCGTTTTTACACTGTCCTATATAGTTGCTAGCAGTTGGAACCGACTCGACGGCACATAACAACTAGTAAAGGAGGTCAGTGAAGGTTTCCCAGAGGATACCTCTTAAAGTGACATGTTTGGCATTAAACTTGGAGAAGAAAGGGGGCCAGAGTGGGAAGGGCATTCCAGACATAAGATACAGCCTGTGCAAAGGCTTTGGAGTATAGAAATGTTGCTACATGGGGACCTATAAAAGCCGGTGTGATTGAAATGCAGAAAGCAAGAGAAAACTTGCTTTTAAGTATTCAGTAGGGCTTCTTAAGCTTGTTAAGAAAATTTGTTTTTGCCTTCTGTTTTTCTGTAAGCACTAGAAAACACTGATAAAGAGTCTGAGGATCTCAAATCCATCACTTTTCCAGAACCTTCCTGGCAGTCAGAAACTGTCCTTCTACTTTCCTTTGGGGATAGTTCTTCCTTTTCTGGAGACCGTGCAATAACTTCAGCAGGAGAGGGTAAATAAATACAGGATGCAGTAGGAATGGGAAAGGAAATAAGTGCTTGAATCACCTTGTTGTGCTAGAAAGTAAGGAAGTGATTAAATGAAAACAAAAATCAGGGCTTTACATTTTCTTAGGAAGGATCAGAGGCACGAGTATGTGAGTGAACATGTTTGAGGGCACACAAGTGAATTATGCATGAAAACAAAAAGAAAAACTGGTGCCTCATTTTTGAATCCCAATAGCTCTTTCTCCATGACAGAAAGTTAGGTTGATATCACTCTCCATTCTAGCAATAATTTAATTCAATCTACTACTAGACATAATTCTAAAAACCTTCTAAAGACCTCGGAGGCAGAAATGTTGCTGTGTTCTGTGTGTATATATCTCCTTCCCTCTATTCTTTAACTCTCTTCCTTTTCCCCCAGTGTCTTGATTTGCTTATGCTAAACATTCAAATGTAAAATAGTCTAAAGGTCCCCATCTGAGTTCCCCTAATTTACACAAATAATTTCTAGCAATCGCCTGAAATCATTTATGAAATTATATATATATTTTTTAATAAAGTGGCATTCCTTAGGTTTAAGTGTTAACTTTTTGCCCCTCCCCGTTTTTTTAATGAAGAACAGTCATGTGCTGCAACCGTTCAGCAATGTCCTATCGCATGTACACCTGTGGTCCCGTAAGGTTATAATAGAATTCAGAAATCCTGATGGAAGATCGAGATGTAGCAGATGCAGCAACTTCCCTCATGCAACATCTGTATCTCATGTCTCTTGATTACAAAGCGATTGTTTTGCCAGGTGTACAATGGTATAGTACCTATATAACCTGTAATACATATGTCTTGATAGTCATAATAAACGTCTATGTTACTGGCTTATATACTGTACTTTCTATCTAAAAAGTTTACCATATAACAGTGTGTGCTTCGACTTATAGGCAGCAGCATCCAATCTTGTCTATTGCACATCTCTTGAATATGTTAGCATATCTCTTTGTTTAGTTTTCTTTTGAAAATATTACCGTTTAAGAGCATCATGTCTCCCAAGTGCAGCAAAACCAATGTTAGCGATAGCAGCAGAAAGAAGCAAAGGAGAAGCATCGATTTGGAGTGAAATCAAAGGTTATTAAATAGCATAAAGGTGATAAATCAGTGAAGCCTCGCAATTTAGGCATATTGCACACAACTATCCTCAAAAACAAAGAAAAAAATTTTCCAACTATTAAAGGAATGGCTACACTGAAGGCTACAAGGCTAACGAAAATGTGAGAGGGACCTACATCAGATATGGAGAAATTGCTAAAGACGTAGATTGAGGACCAAGCACAAAAATGAATCCCTCTCAGCATGCTGATCATCACTGCTAAGGCAGAAAACTCGTTGTTAGGGGCTGTTGAGTTGGTTCTGACTCATAGCGACCCTATGTACAACAGAACGAAACTCTGCCTGACCCTGCACCATCCTTGCAATCTCATTGAGGGACTTCCTCTTTTTTGCTGACCATCTTATTTACCAAGCATGATGTCCTTTTCCAGGGACTGGTCCCTCGTGATAACATGTCCAAGGTATGTGAGACATAGTCTCACCATCCTTGCTTCTAAGGAGCATTCTGGTTGTACTTCATCCAAGACAGATTTGTTGGTTCTTTTGGCAGTCCATACCATATTCAGTATTCTTCACCAACACCATAATTCAAAGGCATCAATTCTTCTTCGGTCTTCCTTATTCATTGTCCAGCTTTCATATGCATATGAGATGACTGAAAACACCATGGCTTGGATCAAGTACACCTTAGTCTTCAAGGAGACATCTTTGCTTTTTAACACAAATTTACCCAGTGCAATGCATCTTTTGATTTCTTGATTGCTGCTTCCATGGGTGTTGATTGTGGATCCAGGTAAAATGAAATCCTTGACAACTTAGAATCTTCTCTCCATTTATCACAATGTTGCGTATTGGTCCAGTCATTAGGAATTTTGTTTTCTTTCTGTTGAGGTGTAATTCATAATGAAGGCTGTGGTCCTGGATCTTCATCAGTAAGTGCTTCAAGTCTTCATCACTTTCAGCAAGCAAGGTTGTGCCATCTACATAATGAAGGATGTTAATGAGTCTTCCTCCAATCCCGATGCCCTGTTCTTCTTCATACAGTTTCTTGGATTATCTGCTCAGCATACAGATTGAAAAAACATATTGAAATGATACGACCTTGATGCACACTTTTCCTGACTTTAAACCATGCAGTATCCCCTTGTTCTGTTCAAAGGACTGCCTCTTGACCTATGTACAGGTTACTCGTGAGCACAATCAAGTGTTCTGGAATTCCCATTCTTTCCAATGGTATCCATAATATGTTATGATCCGCAGTCGAATGCCTTTGCACAGTCAATAAAACACAGGTAAACATCTTTCTGGTATACTCTGCTTTCTGCCAGGATCCATCTGACATTAGCAATGATATTGCTCGTTCCTCATGCTCTTCTGTACCCAGCTTGAATTTCTGGCTGTTCCCTATCGACTGCAGCTGTTTTTGAATGATCTTCAACAAAATTTTACTTGCTTGTGATAATACCATTTGATAATTTCTGTATTCAGTTGATCATCTTTCTTGAGAATAGACATAAATAACAGATCACTTCCAATTGGTTGGCCAGGCAGCTGTCTTCCACATTTCTTGGCATAGATGAGTGAGCACTTCCAGCACTGCATCCATTTGTTGAAACATCTCGACTGGCACTCTGTCAATCCCTAGAGCCTTGTTTTTCGCCAACGCTTTCAGTGCAGCTTAGACTTCTTCCTTCAGTATCATTGGTTCCTGACCATATGCTACTTCCTGAAATGGTTGAATTTTCACCAGTTCTTTTTGGTATAGTGACTCCGCATATTCCTTCCATCTTTTAATACTTCTGTGTCGTTTAAGATTTTCCCTGTAGAATCTTTCAATATCACAACCGGAAGCTTAAATTTTTTCTTCAGTTCCTTCAGCTTCAGAAATGCTGAGCACATCCTTCCCTTTTGGTTTTCTCTCTCCAGGACTTTGCACAAGTCATTAGAATACTTTGTCTTCTCAAGCTGCCCTTTGAAATCTTGTGTTTAGCCCTTTTACTTCATCATTTCGTCCTTTTGCTTTAGCTACTTGACATTCAAGAGCAAGTTTCAGAGTCTTTTCTGACATCTATTTTGGTGTTTTCTTTCTTTGCTGTCTTTTCAATGACCTCTCACTTTCTTCATGTATGACATCTTTGATGTCACTCCACAACTCCTCTGGTCTTCTGTCATTAATGTTCAACGCGTCAAATCTATTCTTTAGATGGTCTTTAAATTCTGGTGGGATATATTCAAGGTCGTACTTTGGCTCTCGTGGACTTATTCTAATTTTCTTCATATTCAACTTGAACTTGCATATGAGCAATTGATGGTCTGTTCCACATTCGGCCCCTGGTCTTGTTCTGACTGATAATATTGAGCTTTTCCATAGTCTCTTTCCACAGATTTAGTCGATTTGATTTCTGTGTATTCCATGTGCCGATGTCCATGTGTATAGTTTCTGTTTATGTTGCTCAAAAAAGGTACTTGCAATGAAGAAATCTTTGGCCTTGCAAAATTCTACCATGTGATCTCAGGCATTGTTTCTATCACCTAGACAATATTGTCCAACTACTGATCCTTCTTTGTTTCCAACTTTCACATTCCAATCTCCAGTAATTATCAGTGCATCTTGATTGCATGTTCAATCAATCTCAGACTGCAGAAGTTCATAAAAATCTTCTATTTCTCCATCTTTGGCCTTAGTGGTTGGTGTGTAAATTTGAATAATAGCGATATTAATTGGGCTTCCTTATAAGTGTATGGATATTATCCTATCACTGACAACATCATACTTCAGGATCTTGAATGTTCTTTTGGACGATGAATGCAATGCCATTCCTCTTCAAGTTGTCAATTCAGGCGTAGTAGACCATATGATTGTCAGATTCAAATGGCCAATACCTGTCCATTTCAGCTTACTAATGCCTAGGATATAGATGTTTATGTGTTCCATTTCATTTTTGACAATTTCCAATTTTCCTAGATTCATACTTCATACATTCCCCATTCCAATTATTAATGAATGTTTGCAGTTGTTTCTTCTCATTTTGAGTTGTGCCACATCTGCAAATGAAGGTCCCGGAAACTTAACTCTATCACATCATTAAGGTTGACTCTACTCTGAGAAGGTAGCTCTTCCCCAGTGGCATTTTGAGTGCCTTCCAACCTGAAGGGCTCATCTTCCAGCACAATATCAGACAATGTTCTGCTGCTATTCATAAGGTTTTCACTGGCTAATTCTTTTTAGAAGTAGACTGCCAGGTCCTTCTTCTTAGTCTATCTTAGTCTGGAAGCTCATCTGAAACCTGTCCACCATAGGTGACCCTGCAGGTATTTGAATATTGGTGGCATAGATTTCAGAATCACAACAACACATAAGCCCCCACAGTACAGCAAACTGGCAGAACTTGGAGGAAAAAGTTTGTTAGAGATGCTTAAAGAAAAAAAAACAAACAAGGCCATGTTCCTCCAAAGTCCAAATCACATAACATCCTATTTCACAGAAGGTATCATGGACATTAAGCAACACATGACTGTATAATAGACATGGAGGAAGGGGTACTTATCTCAAGTGTGCAGTTCAATGAATTGTCACAAAGAGAATACATTTATGTAACCAGAGCCTGAAACAAAGATTCAGGCCTCTCTTTATGTGAAAATAATCCATTGCTTTTAGGTAAATAGGTAAGTACAATAGCCGTGTCATGTGGTAGATATATATTTGCCTTTCTAAGAGACTATGAAACAGAGTGGTTGCAGTATTTACATTTCTACAAGTTCCGTGTGAGAGTTACTTGCTGTTTCAGAAGCTCTCCGATAACTTTAAACAAGTAATTCCTCACATGCATGTGCCAATCAGTGTTCTGCTTAATACTTGAGGAGAGTCTGCCAATAATATCTGGAGTTCTGTCTGTGAAGCTCTCTCTTGTCTGATACTGTGCTCTGTGAACTGTAGCCCCGTGGTCTCCCTAGGCCTGGCTCTGCCTGGATTCCCCCTCCCTGCAAACTGGAAACTCTCTTAAGACATAAGCTGGGGCAGTAGTAGGGCTTATGTCATTTATTTCTCATTGCTCATTGATCATCTCCCTCAACAATTCACTGTTATTTTTCCTGCACCAGCAGTTTTTTCTTTACAATTTTTTAAGGTTATTATGAGAAAGTGTGTTCATTTATCAGTCTTAAAAAAACAAAGCCCTTTCTTGGTCCTACATTATCTCCCAACTGCATGCCCATTTTTCTGCTTCCCTTTACAGCAAAATTCCTCAGATGTGTCATAAACTCATTGTCTCTGATTCCTCTTTTCATTCTTTATTAAATCTACTCCAGCCAGTCTATAGCCCTGAGAGATCAACAAAAATGGCTTTTGTCATTGTCACCACTGGAATATATTCATAAGGACATGGACAAATTTCAGTTCTCATCATATTAAAATGTCACCAGAGTTAGGTACACGATGATCACTCCTCCTTGACAAGCTTCTTCACTTGGTTTCTAGGGCATCACACTTGAATTGTTTCTTCCTGCCTTATCGCAGGCAGTCTTCTCAGTCTTGTTTTGGGTTTTTCTTCATCTCTCTGCTCTAATGTGGGACATCCAAGGACTCAGCCTTTAAACCTCTGCTGGAAACTATGATTACTCCCTCCCTTGGTGTAGGATAATGCTATTCAGCTATATGCATCCCCTCCTAATGGAATCAGTTTTGCTCTTCCCTGAAGCATGCTGGGGATGAATTTGGTGTGGACTCAGGCTAAGGTACAATGCTGGAAGTGGCATGATTGGGCCAGCAACCAAGGCTGAGGAATGCCTTAGCAACAGTAAAGAAAACTCCTGGGCCTAGACATGGAGTCCTTGGGGACACTGACTGCCCAAGGATATGGGAGAAAAACAATGAGCCTTGGTCCCAGCTGGAATGGTATATAAGCTTGTGTCCTTTGCCAGGTGGTTGCGGAGTGCTAAATTGGTCCAGCCACTGCCTTGGGCCACGGTCCTGTAAGTAAACTTCCCAAATAAACCATATGTTATGATCACTGGTTCTGGAGTCTTTCTTTGGTCTCTTGGAGATGCGGCTGACCTTGGGTTCGGGTGCCGCTGGGTTGTTACCCAACAACTGGCAAGCCAGCCAGGAGACCGAAGAAACCTGCACGAGTACCAGAGGTATGGCGGGGAGAGAGACATTGATGGGAAGAATCCCAGGATGGGCCCTGTCCTCCATGGGCGGGGGGGTGCCGCAGCTATCTTGGATAGCTGGAGCCCACCACGTGAGTATGGGGATGACCCCAAAATGCCTAAGGGCATTGAAGATATGCTGTGTCAGCTGGAGGCCCCAAAGGGAAAGCCAGATTGACGTGCTGAGGTGGCTAGTGTGGGGTGGCTTCTACTGGCAGCATTGAGGGGGCATCCAATGTGGAGACAGCAGCTAGGGCCTAATTAGGCAGCTGGAAGCAGAGCTGCAACTGGAGGATTTGTGGGCAGCGCGTTCCTCCTCCACTGCAACATTAGTGTGCCCTTTGCTGGAGCAAGACGCGTCTGCAGGGGACATCCTGGGGTGGCCAGCAACCTCTATGTCGGAGATCTGGCCTATATACTTTTCTGTGGGAGAAATCCCAGATTGGCCAGTGAAGCCTGGCTAGCTCAGTCAGTAGAGCACGGAACTGGAGCTAGCTGGAGGAGCTAAACAGGTCCCTGGCTCTGAGACCACACTGTAACACCCAGTGCAAAGCAAGATTTAAAACTGTAGGGAAAAAAGAAAAAAAAAAGTAAAAAGCCCTTCAAGATAGCCTGTGTTGAGCGACCTTGAAGAGACTTCAGAACTCTCTGATAGCTGCTCCCTCCAAAATAGCTGAACAGCAACCTAGCTGCAGCTGTAGTAGTAAGGGGAAAACTAACAGAAGGGGGCCCACCTCCAGGTTACCAGGAACTGGGCTGGACCCATGCTTGCACTTGGTGTGGTGGAGGCGTGGCCCCACAGATGAGTGAGGGCTCTGCCAACTTTTCCCAGATCTTCTTTCAGAAATAATTAAGATTGAAGATTAAGTCTAATTTCCCCGTCACCAGTGAGGAACACAGGTCTTGTGTTACAATTAAAGTCCAATGAGGTATACTTTGGGTCTGAAGTCACTATCACTGAGACACTTGCCCTAGCCTGATTATGGATAAGTCCCTTGGGGCCCCTACAAATCCTTATTGTATGTACTGATGACGTTGATGTATTAATGCACACCTCTGTAAAATTTTGCCTCCAAGTCCTGTCGGGAATTTCTGCAGTTAGGGCCGTTTTCAGTGGGGCACAAGGAAACTGTTCCTTGGGCTATAACTAACAGCCTGGCCATTCATTCTGGCCACTGACAACCCTCGGACTGACATATAAAGCAAGCCCCTATAGAGATGAGACATCTGGACAAATAATAACAACAACAACAAAGTCAGTTTTACTCCTGATAAGCTTTTGTTACTTGTGTGGATAGCCATCAGAAAAGCCCCTATGCTGAGTGTGGAAAACAACCAATGAGCAGACTGGTCTTACCAGCTGACTGCAGATGCTGAAGCATTTTCTGCTCCAGAGTAAAGAGATGTGCAATCAGCCACCTCCTGGATTTAAGAGAGGACCATCCAAGGAGATTCACACACCATCACAGACTGGGCCTACACACACGGACTGCCACTGTCATCAGAAAACGCTGGATAGCACAGGAAAGCTGACCTACCTACGAGACCCTGGCCAAGGCTAAAACCTGTGCACTGACAGATTTCCAAGCCAATAGGCCAGGGTGTTCTCGGCAGATAAGTCATATCGGGGCTTTTTATACTATACAGAGGCTTCCACTGGATCTTGAATGAACTCTTCACATTCTTTATCACCCAAGACATAGGTGCAATTTAGCACTTCAATGGACAGGTTTAAATGGCTGATGGGAGGGGACAAGACAACCCCAGCCTGGACCATGCATCTCAGACAAGCATTCTGGGGTCTCAGTGCAGCAGTTCCCTGCAAGGGTATTTCTTATTTGTGCCGTATGTTTGATCAAGCTGTCTATTCTATAAAATGTGTTTCTTTGGTGTAGAATTGTTCCTGACAAAAGATCTGGGTTCCACAAAGGCACTGACCAAAGCCCAAGAGAGGAGGCCAAGCCTAAGGCTCTCCCCGCCGAGGGGTAGAAGTCTCCCACACCCCTCGACTAAGGGTGTGGTCAAGGGGCGCTGCACGTGCAGAAAGACTTCCACTGGGTGACAGGGGATTGGAGGCCACACATTGAAATGATCATACCCTGGACACCCCTCTAAGGAGCAAAGTGTTTTGGCTTTGGTGCACACCAGAGCAGAATGTGCCCTGATGTATGATAACCCAGATAGGTTTAAAGGGCCACTAACAGTTATTGATGGGTACGGAAGTGGGGCCACCAGGGTGTGCCAAATCAAACTAGTGGTGCAGATTGGAAGGCTACCCCCAAAGGCCTACCGAGTATACATAGCCCCAATACCGGAATATATTCTGGGCAGAGATATCTTGCTGGGGCTGGAGCTGCAGACCTCTGGTGAGTTCCACCTGCAAGTGAGAGCCATAAAAACTGTAGTACAAGGTAATGCTAAATGGTCTCCCGTGCAGTTGCACTCCCCAGCTCAGGTCATGGCCCTTAAGCAGTACTGCCTCCTTGTGGGCACCAAGAAATCATCGAGGCCATGCAGGAGCTACACCCAATGGGATTCTGAGACCAGCCAAGAGCCCCTTCAATAGTCATGTCTGGGCAATGCACAAACTGGACGTCTCCTGGAGAATGACAGTAAACTACTGGGAATTGAACAAGGTGACTCCCCCATTGTTTGCAGCTGTAGCTAACATCACAAAGATGATGGGGCAAATGGGGGAGGCATTGGGGACTTACCACTTTGTGCTTGATTTCACTAATACTTTCCATAGCATCCCTCTACACTCAGACAGCCAGGACCAGTTTGCCTTCAGTTGAGAGGTGAGGCAGTGGACTTTCACCATGCTCCCACAAGTGTACCTGCATAGCGCCACCATATGCCATAGCATGGTTACCACTGACCTCAAGTGGTGGATTTCTCCTGCTGAGATGGCCATATTCCACTATATTGATGATGTCATGCTGACCTCTGACTTGTTTGCTTTTTTAAAGCCTGCATCTGGTGAGGTAGTCATGCACCTCTAGTCAAGGGATGGGCAGTGAATGAGGGAAAAATACAGGGGCCTGGTTTGTCGGTCAAGTACTTGAGTGTTATCTGGTCGGGTAAGACACAAGTGATGCCTGAAGTGGTGATGGATAAGGTTCAAGACTACCCCTGCCCAGAAACTGTAAAGCAAATACAGGCTTTAGGAGTGTTAATGCGGGGTCAACTGTTCAAATTGGACATAGCCTGTTACCCTAAGGGGTATGAATGGGGCCTGTAGCAATGGCAAAGCAACAAGAGAGTGCCACTGGGATTTTGGTCCCAGTTGTGGTGAGGAGGAAAAGAGAAGTAAAACATGTTGGAGAAACAGTCATGCACAGTGTATATAATGCCCTACTGCAAGTGGAAGCAAGTCCTTGTAAAAAGCCAAGTTCCTCTTCACAGGGAGTGTCAGAATGGGACTAATACCTCTTGTCCCCTCAGAGTGATGGCTTGAACCCCCAACAACAGTGTGCTAGAACCCTGCTAGTTGTTGCCAATAGTTGGTTAGGGAAGCAAAAGCAAAGCCTGTGGGCAGGGGCATACCCATCGCCCCAAGGGGTGACTTTGGACACGTGGCTTGCATGGGTGGCCGTCACTGCCCTACAACTGGGTGGGGTGCTGCACCTGGGTGTGGCCGTACATAGCTGTTAATATTTATACCACCCTCCCCAGTGTTCCCAGCAATTGGCAAACTGTAACAGCCCAGCTCAGATAACTAGCACACATCATGGTGGTTTTGCCCCTTGTTCCTGTTCTTGCCCCAGGTCACCACTATAGATGTGGAGTGGCAGGTAGAGGTGCTAACCAAACACACCACAGCTGCACTTAAAAACACCAGGTGGGCTATCACCCTTCTGAATGTGGAGACTCAGCAAATACAGAAGGTCCTCCTTCAGAGTAGGATGGCCCTTGACATCCTGACCACCAACCAGGGTGGCACCTGTGCCATGATAAAAACTGAATGTTGCCTCTAAAAATGAGTCTTTGGCTCTGCAGGACTTGCAGCAACACCACACTTCTGTCAAACATGATGCCACTGACCCTGTCTCCAGCTGGCTACAATCCTTCCCGTCCACCTGGTGGACAGGCTTCTGGGTGATATTCGGAGTAGAAAAAAAAAAAAATTTTTTTTTTCTTATTATTACTTTATGTTTTTTCCTGCATTGCTGGTTATACTGAGTTTGTGGTCTGGCTTTGCAATGCTCCTCTGCATACCAAGTCCGAGGGTTATCGCAGAAGAAGGGGCAGTAAGATTGTAAGGACATTAGGAGGGTACGGAAGGGTGGAGTGTAGGGTAATGCTATTCAGCAATATGCATCCCCTCCTAATGGAATCAGCTCTGCTCTTCCCCGAAGCATGCTGGGGATGAATTCGGGATGGACTCTGACTAAGGTCCAACACTGGAAGTGGCATGACTGGGCCAGCGACCAAGGCCAAGGAATACCTTAGCAACAGGAAAGGAAACATCTGAGCCTAGACATGAAGTCCCTGGGAACACTGACTGCCCAAGGACATGGGAGAAAAACCATGAGCCTTGGTCCCAGCTAGAATGTTATATAAAATTGTGTCCCTTGCTAGGTGGTTGCAGAACGCTAAACTGGTCCAGCTGCTGCCCTGGGCCACAGTCCTGTAAGTAAGCTTCCCAAGTAAACCATATGTCATGATCGCTATTTCCAGAGTCTTTCTTGAGTCTCTTGGAGATGCGGCTGACCTTGGGTTCAGGTGCCACTGAGTTGCTACCCAACACTTGGTGTGTTCATCCGATCCCGTGCTTTTAAATCCTATCAAATATTGAACAGTCCAAGGTTGATATTCCCAGTCCAGACCATCCTCTGAATTCTAGAATCATATGTCTAACTAGCAGTTCAATATTTTCTCTTGTATTTCTAACAGGAATCCCTCATTTAAATCCTACCCGCCTTCCAGTCTTTCCTATTTCATTTAATTACAGTATCATTCTATTAGCAACATAGTCCTCAAATCTTGGGGGTCATCTTTCATACCTGTCTCTGTAACACTCCTTCAGTCAATTATCAAATTCTATTGACTCAGCCTTTAAAACATAACCAGAATCTGATCAATTCTAGACATGACCCCTGCTATCATTCTGGACAAATCTGTCATCATCTCTTGCCCGAGATTGCTGTAATTGCCTTCTAACTGGTCTCTACACTTCTATTCTTTTCGCTTTTCAGTGTATGCTACACAGGGAAGCTGGAATGATCCTATTAAAAGTAACATCAAGTCATGTTTGTGGGTAAAGTCTTCTAATGGCATCTCATTGCTCTCAGTGAAGTGGAAGTTCTTATTGTGACCTATGAGGTCCTCCTCCATGATCTAGCCTTCTACTGACTCTTTGATCTTTTTTTATTTTCTCCTTCTTAGACTCTGCTTTAGTCACACTGGCCAACTGCTGGGTTATTTGTTTGTTTGGTTTGGTTTTTCTTTTCTTTCTCTTTTTAAATGAGGCACTATTTTAGTGTGGGAGTTCCTGGTACAAACAAAATAAGCTGCCAGGACCAGGTAAATTAACTCAAAGAAGGACAGGCTTCTAGTCTGGTTGTATCTGATTCGTGAAGGGTCAGGGAATATGGGGGAGAGATAAGCCTGTGCCTTGTTGTATAAAGTGCACCAATTCAGAAGAGGTCAAGTTAATGGGCATAATATTTTCCATGATTTGTCCCACTATATTGGTTTCTGCATCTGCAGAAGTAGGACAAAATCCTCTTAAGCTGACAGAACAGAAATGGATAATTTACGGATAGCTCTACTGATAGAGGAACTGGGGAGTGCTAAATTGGTAAGTAGAAATTGTCATCTAGTACGCTTTTTAAAAATATTAATTCTCTAACTTACTCCAGTCTTACTGAATAAGAAGGTCTAGGTGTTATAGCCAGTGAACCAACGTTTTAGAGAAGTTTATTGTACAATTTGTGTGGTTATCAAGGTTCAATCCTAACCATACAAAAATTCCTTGGGGAGCTTTAAAAAAAATGCCAGTGTTTAGGCTTAACCCCAGAAATGTGGTTTAACAAGTAGCAGGACTGGGAATCTGTGATCAGAATTAGAGGTCAGTATTTGGTAAATGTGTGAAACAAGTCAATAACTAAACAAAATGTGAATAATTATATAGTTACATCTCTGGACAATTCAGTCAAGTTTTGTTTTCTCTTTTGCGATCTTTAGTTCCTCACTGGAAAGGATAGTTTAGAAAACAAGTACCGCAGTTCCACATAGATAGTTAGGAAAGTCCTCATTACCTCTTGCCTGCAATTTCTGCCTCTGCCTCTTCCCCCTCTCTAAAAGCCAGAGCTATCTATCCAGAACTCAAATCTAATCATAGTATGGCCATATTTGAAGATTTTTTGTGTTTTCCATTATTAGTCAGAAGTCTTTTGGTTGTAAATGAGCGAAACCCAACTCAAACCAGCTTAAACGGCAAAGGAAAAGTTTACTGGCTACCGTAACTAAATAGATCAGAGCCGAATATAGGATTCTGCTAGATTCTATTTCTTTCCATTTTTCCTCCCTGGTTTCTTCTTTTGGCTTAATTCCTAGTGAAGCTCTTTCCTTCAAGGCTCACTTTTTCCCAGTTTAGCACCTGGGGCAACCCAAGCAAAAGTTCCAGTATTAACTCAGATTTATCCACTTTTAGGTCATGGATTCCTCTCTAAGCAAAATGGTTGCAATGAGGGTGGAATGAATGGCTGGTCAAGCAAATGCATCTGATGGGTGTGTGTTTTTTTCCTTTATTGAGTGAGGCTGTTTGTATAGATTTTCCCCACTCAAAACATGCAGATTGAAAGTGTTGAAATAGTGGTTCCCCACAGGAAAAGTGGAGGGTCATTACCAAAAGATGGAAGGCGAATTCATAGCAGACAGGATGGCATAATAATATGTATTCAGGATGAATTTAAAGAAAGTATTATGCTGGTTCAAAACCATTTCTACTTTGCTTTATTTACCTCTGAAGATCTGAATGTCATTATTCCTCCTCCTGTACCCAATAGTTCAGTCACACAGAATCACTTGTTTCTAGAACATGCCATACTCATTTACACCCCTGCCTCTTAGCATGTGGCGTTTCTTGTATTAGGAAGACTAGCCAAAATTCTACTCATCGTTCAAGGCAAATCTTTTCATTATCTATTGCTGTATGACAAACTACAGGTGGTCCCTAGGTTACGAAAAAGATCCGTTCCTGAGTATGATGTTAAGAATTTGTAGGTTAAGTTGGAACAGGTGCATACAGTTCTTATTTAGCCTTACTTTAGAGCAAGAAAAGGCTCCAAGCCTTTTCAATGATTTAAAAGCTGCACATGCAGCAAGTGAAGGTGATCATGATGATAAATTTGTTGCAAGTAGGGGTTGATTCAATCATCAAACTGAGGGCAAATTTACATAAAATTTAAGGACAGGTATGATTTGTCCGTAAATTAGACATTTGTAAACTGGGGACTTACACTGTACTTCAAAATTTAGTGACTTACAAGAACCATTTTACTATTTGCTCTTGAATCTGAAATTTCGGCAACTTTGGGAGGAGCAACCCATCTCTCCTTAACATAGTGTCAGCTGGACAGTGTGGCCAGCTGGGGGCTGGTAAAAAAAAAAAAAGTAGGCGTGGTCAATTTGGGTCAAATGTCTGGATCCTTCATTTGTACCATCAACTGAGTGTTCAGCTGGAAGTGTTCATAGGCA
Source organism: Loxodonta africana (assembly GCF_030014295.1). Lineage (NCBI taxonomy): Eukaryota > Metazoa > Chordata > Mammalia > Proboscidea > Elephantidae > Loxodonta > Loxodonta africana. Next base: position 41,374,381 of record NC_087348.1, read on the forward strand.
CATCTTAGTTCTCCTACATGTGAACTGGGCTTCTCATAGCATGGCTGCTGGGCTGCCAGCAGGGAAAGCAGAAATTACCTACCATCTTAAAACTTAGGAGCCTCAGACTTATCTCTTCAACTGCATTCTCTTGGTCAAAGGCAGTTACAAGGCCAGCCTAGAGTTAAAGATAGGGAAAATAAGCTCTCCTCTTTTTGTGAGGAGCATGTAAGTAACAGCATGCATGTCGAAGTGTGGTGGTGATGGGGAAGAATGTATGGCTCTTCTTAGGAAACCATCTAACTACATGGTAGGTTCAACTTAAATATTTCCATTTTTCAGTAGATTTTCTCAGCCTCTCAATGACCCCGTGTAAAGTTAATCATATTCTTCTTTCTACTCTTTTTGGAGAGTGTTTCTTATTGTATATTCAACAGATCTGTTGAGAGGTTAATAAGCCCTTTAGAGAAAAGGGAAAGAAAATGTCTTTTGGTCAAATATGTTTGGGAAATGACTTATCTAGCAAACAGATTTTCCTTTTCCAGAAATTTTTAGAGTTTGTAAAATGCTAATGTGCATTATAAATTTCCCCATGATAGGACATCAGAAAGTTGGGTCGGGGATGGGGACGATTACATAGTAGAGCATTTACCAATATATTTGACATGGAAGCCTTTGTATGGAGCAATTTCTGGCACTAATATTTCTAACATAATTTTTGGAAAGCTCTAAACATTTTGAATGTATCTCTAATAGCTCACTTTTCATGTAATTTTGTAATTATTTGATTGTTAATTTATGTTATGCTGTAAGCACTCTAGTCACAGGAACTTTACTGCCATGTCTTTTTTTTTTTTTTTTTTAATTTAGCACCTATCCCAGGGCTTGACTCATAGTAGACATTAAGTAACAGTTGAGGAAGAAGAGATTAAAAAAAAAAAAAAAAAAAAAAACAAGTAACAAGAGAGGGAAGGAAATTCTTTGTTGAGTAAACCAGCCCAGGTATATGTAGTCTGATCATTAATACAATGCTGGATTCCTTCGTTAAAATTCAGTACTTAGTGGTTAAGAGCTCAGCTGCTAACCAAAAGGTCGACAGTTCAAATCCACCAGCCACTCCTTGGAAACCCTATGGGGCCATTCTACTTTGTCCTAAAAGGTTGCTATGAGTCTAATCGACTTGACAGCAAAGAGGTCCCCCCCATTAAATATTATTATAAATATTATCATGATTTCAGATTGACTAAAACCATGTTATTCCTGTATATTCCCATTGTGTTCATCAGAATAATAGCCCCACCAAAGATGTCTGTGTTTTTATCTCCAGAGCCTATGAATATGTTAGGTTAGGAGGAGAAGAGAATTAAGGTTGACAATGGAACTAATGTTGCTAATTAGATGACCCTAAAAGTATTATCCTGTATTACCTGGGTGGACCCAGTGTAATCACAAAATTCTTTAAAAGTAGAAGAGAGAGGCAGAAGAGCCAATTAGAGTGATCGAATGTGAGAGGGACTTGGCCATATGTTGCTGGTTTTGAAGATGGTGGAAGGGGGGCAACTAGCTAAAGAATCATATGGTCACCAGAAGCTGGAAAAGGCAGGTAAACACATTCTCCAACAATCCTCCAGAGCCTCCAGAAAGAAAACAATCCTATTGATACCTTCAAGTTAGCCCAGTGAAACTTATTTTGTGCGTTGCATTAAGCCAGTGGATTTGTAGGATTTTGCTACAGTAGCGTACAAAACTAATACACCCGTGGGTGATTGTCGTATTTTCCATTTCAATAGCAGATAAAAAGAAATGATGGAGAAGCAACAAGGGTGCATCACTGACTGCACTTGATGTATTTTAATGGACTAAGTTTTAATTACTTTGAACAGTACTCCGTAGAATGTTAGAAAATACACCATGGTCCATTTTTGTGAATTAATCTATATTAATAGAGGTTCTCAGTATGGTTTTTGGTCCTGGGCTATTTCCTACAAATGCACTCTAGCAAAGCATGCACAAGTATTTGTGGACTATGGAAATAGTTATGCTTTTGGCTGTATAATTCTGAGAATCATTGTGCTTTGAAGATGACTTGCCGCATACAAAAGCAGAGCAGACAATATTTTATAAGAGACACCAGAGCATTTCAAAGTGTGAGAATTTTAATAAAATGTAAATAATTTACCAAAAAGGAGCTCAATTATTTAAACTTTCTTTCTACAAGTTGACAATGAGCATCTACTCCATTTCTGTCATGGTGTCAGTTAGTAGGACGCATTAGTAAGTAAAACATGGTCCCTCAGGGTTCATATCTTTTGGAGCAAACAAAGATTTAATATTAAACAGGTGTGAATGATGCACTAATAATGATATGTACAAAGTATTATAGATGTCCATATAAGAGGGTAACTCTCCAGAGTGTAAGGAAAACTTTACCAAGCCAACTGTCTTAGTTATCTAGAACTGCTATAACAGAAATACCACAGTGGGTGGCTTTAATACACAGAAATTTATTTTCTCACAGTTTAGGAGGCTAGATGTCCAAATTCAAGGCACCAGCTCTAGGAGGAGTCTTTCTTTCTCTGTTGGCTCTGGGGAAAGTCCTTGTTTCTTCTGTTCCTTGGTGATCTTCATGTGGCTTGGCATTTATCATACCCAATCTCTGCCTACTTGCGTTCTTGCACGTTTAATCTCTTTTGTATATCAAAAGAGATTGATTTTAGACACACCCTATGCTAATACCACCTCATTAATATAAGAAAGAAAACCCATTCCCAAATGGGATTATAATCACAGGAATACCAAAACCAAACTGTATAGGAGAGAGTAGAACTGCCCCATAGGGTTTCCAAAGAGCACCTGGTGGATTTGAACTACTGACCTTTTGCTTAGCAGCCAAACTCTTAACTACTACACCACCAGGGTTTCTAACCACAGGAATAGGTGCTAATATTTACAACACATATTTTGGGGGGACATGGTTCAATCCCTAATACGGTAATATTGCACTGAGCCTTTAAAGCACTTGGATAAACAAGGCAGTATAAAGTAGATTCCAGAGAGGGGAGCAGATACATGCAAAAACACTTACACCTCAAAAAATTCTTCATGTTTGAGAAATAGGAAAAAAATTGTGACACTGGCATAGAGGCTATGCATTGAAGATGAAGGCGAGATGGAAAAAAACTCATTGCCATAGAGTCAATTCTGACTCATAGAAACCCTGTAGGATAGAGTAGAGCTGCCCCATAGGATTTCCAAGGAGCAGATGGTGGATTCGAACAGCTAGTCTTTTGGTTAGCAGCCGAGCTCTTAACCACTATGCCACCAGGGCTCCAAGTGTGAGGTCTTTATAAACATTTTTAGGTAAGGGTGTTCTGACCTACTGAGAGTAAATATAGCAAATCTAAGGCAAAGCCCAAACTAGAAAATACCTCCTTTTCCCTAACTATGAGCTCTCTCAAATACAAAAGTGGTTTCTTGAATCAATCTGAGAGTGAGGAATGTCTTCAGGGAAGGATGCATTTTTTTCTTACTGTATAAAACTCAGCCCTGTTACAGGTGTGATGGGAAATCAATCTGGGACGTTTGGTCTTTAGCTGGTAGGTAGTTGCAATTCATGTAGGAACAGGACAGTGAACTCTTAATAATGTTATTCTGCTCTAATACGGTGCTTTACAAACTACTATTAATAGTTGCAGGAGGAAAATATAATCAGTCTGCTTAACTGCCTCAGTTTCCCTATTCTGATTCTCAAATCCTGACTTGAAGGCTCCTCTCTGATCCACCTCCTTGCCATGGACTCATCCATCGGAAAATCTGTCCCAATGTATTGTACTTTTCTAATTCCTTTTCATCTCTGTGGGGTCAACCGTGAGCTCCTTCAGCGTTCCCTAGATCTGTTCTCCTTGTCCCAGACCCTACTAATCATCTGCAAACTAGTGTTACATATCGGGCATATGTTAGCTGCTTCTGAAATGAATGAATAAATGAAATGATAAATGCGTGTTAGGGGACAGGGGAGACTGAAGGAACACAGGCAGGAAGTATCAGTTTCACTCAGCGTAAATCAGGAGCACAAGAAAAGTGAATCCTCTTAGATTGTATTACTAATCCATTTCTTCAGATAATGTCAAGAACTTAAAATTTTCAATTTAAGGATTACTCCATTTCTTCTGGGTTAAAACAGTTTCCTTTTTTTAATGTTCAGATACTCAGGTTTTCTATGTCTTCTTCTCCTCCCTTTCCTTTCTCTGAGTGGCAGGTCCAAACAAGAAGAAAACCTCTGAGATACCATCACAGGGAGTATCAACGGGACACCTTCACATGTTCTCTCTGTATAGCCTGAGTTCATTCCCGCATCACAGATGGCTTCTAAGAGAGAGACAGAGTCAACGGAATCTGCATTCCAAAAACCTGCAAGCTTCCTGTGACCTAGCCTGGGAAATCACACAGCATCATTTTTGGTTACAGGGAGAAGGAATTAGATGCTACCTCTTTGTGGAGGCATGGCAGGACCACATTGTAGAAGAGCATGTGAGATGTAGAATAGAAGATATTGTGGTGGCCATCTTTGGAAACTACAATCCCTACAGCAATCTTGCCATTACCCCTTCTTCTGTAGGACCGAACTCTCGAATATTCCCCAAATGTTAGAGGTCACCGAGAAAATGGCATGATTCAGGATTAATTCTTATCACAGCTCCTCAGTATCTTTATCACAAAACTGCTTGGAATGGGTAACCTGTATCCCAAAGCACCATTTTTCTAGCATATAGCTCTCATGGAGACTGGGTGGCAGCGTGGTTAAAGTGCTTGGCTGCTAACCAAGAGTTTGGCAGTTTGAACCCACCGGTCACTCTCTGGGACAAAGATGGGGCATTCTGCTTTAGTAAAGATTTACAGCCTTGGGACCCTATGGGGGCAGTTCCGCTCTGATATGAGTCAGAATCGACTTAACAGCAGTGGGTTTGATTTTGGATAGCACTCATTTTAAAAATGTTGAAGTATGTAGGAGATTTGTTTATTTCTAGTCTAGGTGTGCTATGCTACCCATAATGCATCTGAAACTGCATCCAGATGGTTCATAAGTTAACATGCTTCTGATGATGTCCTACTTATGCCAAAGTTGGTTTCTAGTGGTGTTTTTTCACTTAGGTCCAACCAAAAGAAAACCAAACCCGTTGCCATCAAGTCGATTCCGACTCAGTTTTAATTAAAGGTGCTGAAGCTTTCTCTTTTTGCAGCTTCTTAACTGCTCCGGATTTGTTTTGAGATGTTAATATGTATTGTGAGCAATTGGAAAGGGGTGATTATTTCATTGAATCAGTTTAGATGTTAAACCCTGGTGGTGTAGTGATTAAGAGTGATGGCTGCTAACCAAAGGGTCAGCAGTCCAAATCTACCAGGCACTCCTTGGAAACTCTATGGAGCAGTTTTACTTTGTCCTACAGGGTTTCTACAAATCAGAATCGACCTGATGGCAATGGGTTTGGCTTTGGTTTGGTTCAGTCTTAGGAACACATGGTTGTCCCTTCTGCTGGGTGTCACTTGCCGGTAGCTATAGAGAGAACAGTAACATGCTGTAACACTAATACATCATGCGTTCACTAAAATTGTAGGCTATTTGTCATCAACCATGCAACTTTCTTGTCAGGGTGACATTCAACATCTGGGAGTCTCTAAATCCAGCTGCTCTCTTTATACAGTTCCTTCCAGACCCCCTGGTCTATTCCCTTTGTCTTGGCCTCCAATTCATGCTTCTTCATATTCCATTCTCCTCCCCCTTCCCAGCCTGGTTGATCCTCATCTAGTCTCCCTAGGATATAATTCTTTCTTTATTCTCTTTTCAATCTATTGTTAAGGCATCTATTCTATACCATGCTTCCTGAAGGGCTCGCCTTTTTGATTTTCAATAGATTTTTCTTTTCTCAGAACAACCTGCCTTGTACAAATCAAATCCTTTGGCCTTTAAAGCCATTGTTTCCAATATGGACTTTGAGAGCCTGTACTAAACTCAAAAATGTAATATACTTTATTTCCCTTTGAATTTCTGACATAGTGGTCTGATTCTCCTTGATATCCATGTAGTGTCTGGTACATAAACACTTAATAAATGCTAGCTTTTATAAATTATTATCATTAATACTATTATGACTCATCAAGGATCTGACAAGTATTTAAGAGTAAGGGCAAAGCATAAGCACAAATTTATTGATTCCAAAGGCTGTTTGAAAAATATTAATTTGTCACCAGTGCACTTTGTGGACTAGAGGAAACAGAAAATGGAGACAATACTTTCACCTGGTACCTGACACATAAGAGATGCTTCAGTAAGTGTAGAATGAAATGATGAATTTTCACTAATGGGGTGGAATATAAAGGGTGCAATAATGGGGGTGGAATATAGGTCCTTGGATGGTGCATAGAGTTAAGCACTTGCCTACTAACTGAAAGGTTGGGGGTTTGAGTCCACCCAGACACACCTCAAAAGAAAGATTTGGTGATCTACTTCTGAAAGATGACAGCCACTGAAAACTCTGTGGAGTGCAGTTCTACTCTTAAACACATGGGGTTACCTTCACTGCCACTGTTTTGCTTTTTTTTTTTTTTGGCAGGGGTTGCTGTAGACATAGAAATTGTATAATTATTTCACACAAGTATGAGAGATAAAATCCAAAAAACCAGACTTGTTGCCGTTAATTCTGACTCATAGCTACCATACAGAACAGAGTAGAATTGCCCAATAGAGTTTCTAAGCAGCCACTGATGAATTCAAACTGCTGACATTTTGGCTGGCAGCCGTAGCTCTTAACCACTGCCCCATCAGTGCTCCAAGGGAGATAAAGCAAGTCTCAAATATAGACTCACACACACATAAACACACAAACCACTATACAGAGGGAGAAGAGAAAAAACAGCTTTTGCAGTCTAATCAGTTCTTACAGTCATAAACAAAACTGAAGAAAAGAAAGGAAGTATGCAAAGAAATAAGATAGGAAAAAAAATCAGAAGCAGGAGGAGGAAAAGGAGAGGAGAAAAAATTAAAGAAATACAGTGATGAGATTAAATGGATTGCTTAGGAAAGTCTCACAAAAAAAAAAAAAAAACTCAGAACTTTCTAAAATTGTGTCATATCTGTTCACAAGTGTCTCCCCTACTAGATTACTCTTGCTCCTTAGAGGCAAGCAGTTACATAGATTATCTATGTAATTGTGTATTGCACAGAATATGTACTTAATAAATTGCATGAATAATGAATGAAATAATGAATAATAACAGATAAATGAATCAACAATGGATAAACTTGAAGCAGCAGATTAGAAACTATAAGGAATGCAATTGCTGGAAAGATATCGTTGCCAGGCAGGACTGGCCATGTGGGTGGGAAGGACAGAGGCCTTTCAGATGTGAGCCGAATGCCTTCTGCGACGTTCTCCAGCTCAAAAAAAAAAAAAAATTACTCCACTGCCCATCAAAAAGCCTGAAGTTTTCTATTAGAATTCATTGCTTTGGCCTCATGGATTTTCTGCCTTAAAGGGTTTGGCTGTTAAATTACAGATATCTCTGGGATATATAAAATGTGAAGCTATTATCAGCTAGAACCCTAGCGGGGATTAGCTGATGGCTGGTTGTTGGGAAGGTGTACACCTAGGAAGAAAAAGAAAAGGGAAAGGGAAGACTAACTGAAAGTTTAATGTGTCAGGTGTTTTACATATACTATACTCTTTAATTCTCAAAAAACACTGCACAGAAGCTGTTGCTATATCAATTTTTTACAGAAAGAAATCAAGTTTATAGAAGTAAAATCACTTGCCTGAAATAACTCAGCCACTTAGGAGCAGAGGTGGAATTTGAATGGGGGGTTTGTTAGGGTCCTTCCGATCACTAGGCAGTGCCTACTGCCAAAGGCCAGGAGGAAGTTTCAGGTCCTGAAAAGCAATACTTTAGTGCTGTACATAGTGTGGTATTTCCCAGCTTCTGTCCATTTTGGTTGGCACAAATGGTGCTCTACAAGGAGCTGAAAGTTAGGCAGTTTGAAACCTACACAGAGGCACCTGGGAAGAAAGGCCTGGCGATCGGTTCCTGAAAGGTCACAGCCTTGAAATCCCTATGGAACAGTTCTACTCTGCACCCAGGAGGTCCCTGTGGGTAGGAATTGACTTCATGACAACTAACAACAACATATCGTGCATTTCCTGGCTTCCTCTTCTGAAAGAGAACTATCTCATATACGTAGTATGTATATATAATCAAGTGGATCTGTTTCAGTGGAAGACAGAGAAAGGAGGAGACAAGGACTAGGAAGGGTCAGAGTTCATTTCTGGAAAGCAGGTAATTTTACTGTGCTGGAGGCAAGTTGCTCCTGCATTTGCATTTGCTGTAGGCAAAGAGCTCTGCAGGGATTAGTGCCTCGGAAAAGCCTGGCTGTGTTTACTGTATGAATAAAATGTTGAGCAAGGCCTTCCTGGCCATATTTTCAAGCAAAGCAACTCAATATATTGCCATTTTGGATACGAGAATGGTTCAGATGAGATTACCTCTGCACTGAATCCGGGTTGCAGTTGGAGGTGATTTATCCTTTCAAATGACCAACATATTTGCAAGACCCTCTAGGGTGATTGCCTTTCTATTGCACATTTGCTGTTTTCTTATTTATTATAAGCAAAGGCTGTAATGATCAGAACTGGAGCCAAAGCTCTTTCAGTCCTGCCTTCTAAAGAGAGTCTGAAGGAGGATCTAAGACTCCATGTACACACACACACACACACACATATTTTTATTTTCTAGTTTCTTTTTCCTTGTTTTTGCATTCAGGTCCTGGAAATTTCAGAGGCTCTTAGCGTCAATTACATCTTTCTGATTTTATCAGCTACTTATTTACAGCCCTGCTGGTGCAATGATTAAGAGCTAGACTGCTAACCAAAAGGTCTGCAGTTTGAACCCACCAGTCACTACTTGGAAACCCTGTGGGACAGTTCTACTCCCTCCTACAGGGTCACTCTGAATCATGATTGACTCCACAGCAATGGGTTTGGTTTTTTGCTTTTTTTTTTCATCCCTGGGGTGTAAGCTTGAGGGGGATGGGCAATGTAGCAGCTGTTTACTATGTGGACCTTTAGATAAGTAATCTTTCCACTTGCCATCCGGTCAATTCCGACTCATGGCAACCCGTGTGTTACGGCGTAGAACTGCTCCATAAGGTTTTCTTGGCTGTAATCTTTACAGGGAGCCCTGGTGGTGTAACAGTTAAGTGCTCAGCTGCTAACCAACAGGATGACAGTTTGAACCCACCCAGCAGCTCCATGGGAGTAAGACCTGGTGATCTGCTTCCCTAAAGCTTGTGGCCTGAAAAACCCTATGGGGCAGTTCTACTGTGTCACATGGGGTTGCTACAAGTCAGAATTGACTTGGCACACATCAGCAACAACAACAATAATCTTTATGGAAGCGAATCACCAGGCCTTTCTTCCACAGCTCTTTGTGCCACCCAGGGACCTAGATAAGTCATTAGTCATGGCAAGCAATGCGGCAGATTCAAGGGGCTCTCTGTAGGCTCAGCACACCGGCTGTGCTCTGCCACACTTTTCTCTGCATGGGTCTAATTTATAAGACTGACATTTGAAAAGACTCTGTAGCTTCTGTCTCCTTACTGACATGCAGTCTTGGTAATTCAGTGCAGATTGTCTTGCTTTCCTCCTCTTTTGACAGAGTCTTTGAACAAATAGTATCCACTTCCCGAGAAATGTCAGCAAAATAGACAAGTAATGTGGATTGTCTGCCCGTCTTGAGATCAGGTTAGAGTGAGTTCTTCCTATGTTCTTAGAATTCTGCCTCTAAGACTATACAAGCTGAAAGGCAAATGAACTTCTCAAAAGGGACAATGATAGGGTCAATTCAGAAATAAACCTGTATACCAACAGACTCATGTGCAATTAACATATATAGTTGCTCATATATACTTTGATTCAATACGTATGTTGTTACTCTCATGCAAGACAAACGAATAGAACCAAGGCAAATTTAACGATCTCATGAAGCTAATAATCATAAATGGCATAGGACAAACAGGTAAATGGCTCTAAAAGATATAGAGCAGTTAGATATGTGCCCTAAGAAGTTTAATGTCAGAAGAATTCACATGTTTTGAGGGAAACACAGGTCATTTCAAGACACAAAATTTAAGCCAAGTATTTGAATTTTAATGGATGCTATTTGCAGAATGAAATTCAATGAAAAGTGGAGGAAGAGGAAGAGTGTAGGGAAAGGAAGCAAAATAAATAAATACAATAAAAGAATTGATCAATGAGTCAAAAATCAATCCAACAAATTGTTTTTACCAAGTTAAAAGGTGCATTAAAACTAAGTATTGAGTTCATAGCGTTTCACCATGGATGGATGCAAGACAGAGCTTGTGGTCACAAGAATTCCACTGGTGTATGATTTTTGACTCTCTTGCTCCCCTCATGACCCCTTTTTATGCCTCAGACTGGCCCTCCCTTTTTATTCTTTGCTCCTCAGTCTTTCTTCTACTCCAGCCCCACCTCTATCTTTCCACTTCTAGCCTCTGCCCATCTCTCTACTCCAGTGCCGCCTCATGCAATTAAAAGGTGCTGGGGCAAAGAGAGGAGGATCAGTTTATACTGGAGTCTCAGCCACTGCTCCCAAAAGTGGGTGAAGAATATTAAGTAGAGCAAAAGCAGGAAACTGAGTCACACTGAGAAGGGGTGGTATTTAAAGGAAGGGTTTCAGTAAAGATTCCGAGAGAAAACAGTTGGCACTCTCAAATTAGGAAAAGGACTTTGAACATGATTATCTCAAAGGTAAAGAGGCCCACGATGGCACAATGGTTAAGCACATGGTTGCTAACCAAAAGGTCGGCAGTTCAAACCCACCAGTGGTGCCACAGAAGAAAAGACCTGGCAATCAGATTCTATAAAGATTAGAGCCTAGAAAACTATAGGGAAGTTCTACCCTGTCTTACAGGGTCACACTGAGTTGGAATCTACTCGATGACACACAGCAACAACATCTCAAAAGTATCCATAGAATGGAGGAAAATCGCCTAGAGGAGAACTCAAGGAATAGCACCCCAAAGCTAGAACATCACCCCTATTCTTGATGGAATAAGGGGGAGGATAAGTTTTTGGAACCTAGAAACTGAAAGAGCTGTGTAGAGAAGGCTACCTGACAAGAGCTGTGACCATTGGTCGGTGGACACAGCCAACTGCAGCTACCACGAAGGAATAAATATCCCAGCCTCTTGTTGCTCCCTCCTTTCACTTTCCTGCTTGTATTTCCCACTGGACTAAACTTTCGGAAAGCCAGAGGGCAAGAGAGCCTATTGATGCAGTTCACACAGATTATTCTCAGGGTAGAAAGCAGGATGGAGAAAAAGGAATCTTGATCTGAAGGTGCAAATGGGTGATGTTTGGGGCAGACAGAAAGTAGGGAAATGGGAATGTAGACAAGGAAGACCACAAGGCTGAAAATCCATAGAAGGCAGGGAACACAAAGAGTCAAGAAAGAGGAAATGAAGGCAGACAGGACAATAAAGTATGGAACAGTAAGAAACTGAGGGGTAATTGTTCTGAACACAGATTTCTAACTCCCCGCAGCCCTCCTGGAGTTTGTCAAACCATTACATAAAAATTCCTATAAACAGCATAAATAGAACAAAAGAAGAAATAAGTCTATAGAAAATCAGAGTATTTGGTGAATTTGGCATATTGGACATTTGACAAATTGAATGTTGACAAATTGAACTTTTGGCAAATTGAACAGGCTTTTGGTGAACTGGTTTCCCTCAAATTGGACTACATCCAAATAAATTTAATTAGAGAAGTTTAGGGAACAGTAAATTTGGTTTGGCTGAATATTTGGTATCTGATAGGAAATGCTCATATGTTATAAGGAGAGTTCCTGGTCTATGTCATGCAAGATGCTGTGAAGGTCTGAGAACCGAACCTACTCACAGGCTCAACACCTTGATCACAAATGATTGGACTAGAGATCAGTGTAGAACTTAAAACAATTTTAATACTACTAATAATAGCTACAGGAGCTCTGGTCATGCTGTGGGTTAAGCCTTCAGCTGCTAACCAAAAGTTCAACAGCTCAAACCTAGCAGATACTCTGCTGAAGATGTGACAGTCTGCTTCTGTAAAGATTACAACCTTGGAAACCCTATGGGGAAGTTCTACTCTGTCCTGTAGGGTTACTATAAGTTCTGTGAAAGCCAGGACCTGTGTAAGGCAGAAACCTATCAGAGAAGGAAAATTCAAACACTTTCCACTAATAAAGAGTGATAGAGAAGCGGTAAGACTGAACTCTGTCAAACCTGGAAAATTTTCGAGGCTGGGAAAAAAGAGCAGTCCCGTTGAGTTCTGGCTCTCACAGGTTTCATTGTAATAGCTAATATGTGCTGAGGATGTACTATGTGTCAGGCATTATGCTAGGTGCTTTACCTAGATTTCGTTTTTATTTAATCCTCAGAATATCCTGTGCTAGGTATGGCCAATTAGCCTCCCCTTACAAAGATTCACCCTCTGCACTGCCTTGTGTCCCAGAGGAATGACTTCTACAGATTTCATCCCTTGTTCTGACTTCTGGTTGGGTATGACCAATGAGAAGCACTGGTAGAAAAAGGGACAGTGAACAGAGAAGACTTCAGAGATGTAGTCGTCTTTCTGTGGATACTGCTTCCTCCTGTCTGGTAGTGGCTTGGCTCTGTGGATACTGCCTCACGGCCTTCCTGGTAGTGGCTTGGCTCTGTCAGTTTTTTGAGGTGGACACTCTTTCAAACCTCTAAACTCTCAACCCAAGTCTGGCAATAACAACCCCTTAAGGCCAGAAGGACATCATGCTTGGTAATGTAGAGGGTCATGGAGAAAGAGGAAGACCCTCAAAGAGATGGATCAACACAGTGGCTGCAACAACAAGCTCAAACATAGCAATGATTATGAGGATGGTGCAGGAATGGCAGTGTTTCATTCTGTTGTACATAGGGTTGCTATAAGTCAGAACCAACTCAATGGCACCTAACAACAACAACTTGGCCAGAAGAATTGATACATTCAAATTGCAGTATTGGTGAAGAATATTGAATATACTATGGATTGCCAGAAGAATGAACAAATCAGTCTTAGAAGAAATACAACAGAATGTTCCTTAGAAATGACAGTGGTGAGACTTCAGCTTCCTTACTTTGAATACAACATCAGGAAAGACGAATCACTAGAGAAGGACATCATGGTTGATAGAGGGCCAATAAAAAAGCGGGAAACCCTCAGTGAGATGGATTAATTTAATAGCTGCAAAAATGGACTCAAACATACCAACAATCATGAAGATGGCACAGGACAAGTTAACATTCTGTTGTAACGTCTCAGTGAGTCAGATCCAACTTGGTAGGAACTAACAATAACAACTCCGGGATGGTAAATGAACTTGAGAAATTAAGGCTCCTCATTGTTTTTAGTCCCTCATGCCTTACCATTCTTTGTTGATTCCCTTAACCTCGTCCACCCCTTCTGTAAATAGTCCCTTTATTAACCTTACCTTTGAATATACAATTTACTTTCTGTCAAGATCATGGAAAATATATAACTCAGTAAGGACAGTATTATAGCAGGCCTTGTTTTACACATGAGGAAACTGATGCTTAGAAGTGTAAAGTATTTTTCCCAAGGCTACACACCTAGTAAGTGACAGGGCTAAAATTTGATAATAAGTAAATATATTGGTCTTCAGAATCTTCTTTAATAACTGTTATCCTATATTTCTTCTCAACAACCAGGATTTCAGGGTACAGAATTTACCAATATTCTACCTGGCTCTCAAATATTATCTGAATTTTTACTGTCCAGTATGGTAGCCAACAACCACATTGGCTATTGAGCACTTGATATGTAGCTAGTGCTACATGTTGAAATAATATTTTAAATATATTTTAGATATGCTATTATATTTGCTTTTCCTTTTTTTTTTTTTTTTTTTTAATGTTGCTGAATGTTTTAAATCACATAGGTGGCTTGTATTGGATGGAATTGAAAGAGTGTCTACTGGCCTTAGGGTGGACTTTGGTGAGCTGTCGCCAGTGTTAATGTTTTAAAATAGGGAGAAATTTTCTCAACCAGATCCTGTCTCAGAGAGTTTTGCACCCGTGAGATACAGAGATGTCAGAATAGATAGAAGAATCAAAATTCAAAAGATACTGAGAAAATGCAGTAAGCTGAAGGTGTGACAGTAACAGTTGGGATTTAACAGATGCATGAATAATTTTTTTTTTGAATAAGCAGCATCCATACAGCAAATCCAAAAGAACTTAGTTGTTAGAGTTAAATTAGTAGAAACAGATACGGAGATAATTTCATCACAATAATGATGCAAAAATATTTTAATGGAGTAATACCAAGTAGGAGAAAAGATAATGTATTGTAAATAAAATCAAATGCATTATTTCCTGAACCATATTATAGTTTTCTATGAAGGCCAAATTATCAGGAAGTCAACACTGTTTTCAGTCTTTTATTTCCCATATATCCCTACTATATAGCCTCAATGATTAAGTGGTCCTCTTTACCTGTCTTCCTGATCTGGGAAAGCCGGTATAATGTAGAGCCATATGATGAAGAGACTTAAGCACAATGAACTTTGATGGAGTATGCAAATTCAGGGTTCCAAGATTATCCTCACTTCTGACACCAAATGCAAATTCGAGAGCACTCTCACTGATGCTAATGGCAAGTTTGGGGGTCAATAATTCAATAGAAGGACTTCCAGAACTCACTGAAAACTGTTACAGTTATGGTGTATCGCAGTGAAAGCATACAGATTAAAATTAGTCATAGGGCAAGGCCTAGGAAAGTCCCGAGTGCAGAGCTTCCAGTTACCTTAGTAAAGTTGTGCAAACAGTCCTCACATCTCCCAGGAATGACAATATGCACAGAGTATTACCAACCAGGGAAGCTCACCTGAGCCTTGGTGTCCAGAGATTTTATTGGAGCTCAGCCATACAGACATGATTGATGGCTTGTGTACCTGATCTTAGTCTCCAATCCCTTCAGAGGTTGAGCTGTTAAGTGTGTACAAGATCCGCTACCCTAAATGGCATTGTTAGCATAGATTGTCTGGTATGGTACAAGGTCCCTAGGTGAACAGAAACACTCTTATTATTCAGTATACCCCAAGAGATTAGAGATTACCTCCAAGGAACTGGGTCAAATATTTTTTTGGACAAGGTTAATCCTTACTCTAAAGAGGTCCTTGTGTGTAATGACTTGTGATGGAGGGTCCTGAGTGCAATGACTTCTCTGTGCATACTGGGAGAGACAGTGGGGAAGCCATTGAACAGATGCCTTTTTTCTCAGTGCCAGTGTTGGTATGGGAAGAAAAGAATGCGTTTAACCTGCTGTGTTTTCTTCAATGTATTTTTCACCTCTATTTTATCCTGATTTTTATTACCACTCTTCTTTCCTCTATTTTCCTTTTGCTGATACAACGTTCCCTCGGCAACTATGAACTCTTTGTGGTGACCCAGTGATTTATGCAGAACAGAGACCAGTCTTCCTTACAGAGTCTTAAAAAATGATGCTATTTTCTGCTTTGGCCAATATTATAGGGAGAGAGAATACAGCCTTTAAAACACAGCTCAAAGGCATAAGCTTTCCCATTTATATTGGTGAATCCCTTTTCCGACAACAGTGATTTTTCCTTCCTCAAGTTTCATGATATCTGAAGAGAGGAGCAAATCATCCTCTCCATTTTCAAGATGTTTTATCAAAGATATTATATAATGGTCATATGGAACTTCGATGTAAAATGGCCAATCAATGTGAGATAATCTTCTTAACCAGAGCCCTCTTGATTTTTGTGTGCCTGAGATTTTTTTCTGAGTTATAAGTGTCCCCTGCCCCATTCCAGCTTTCAGAAAATACAGAGAACACCAAAGGAGTTTCCTATATATTACATAGCTAATAAGGTGAAGAAAAACAGTCAGCTATACTCTATTGCCAATATAGCCTAGAAGACATCCTAAGATAGGGTATTAGTGGAAATGTTAGATAATGAAAAAAGGAAAACAAAAACAAAGGATCTAGAAAATGAGAGCTTTTCATACCAGTAATCCTTGTTCCATTGGAGAATCCCCCTCTGAGACCTTCTCACTTCTTTAACCTTCCCTCTTTTTCAGGTCATAAAGCCCCATGCAATGTGGTGGTTATCATGTTGTTCATTACCCATTTCTACATTGACACTTACCAGTCACTTGATAAGATCGTGTTTCTTGGCCTCCCATGTTTGGTGGGGCAAATAACAGTCCTGGCTGGTGAGTAATGAGCAAAAGTAACATGCATCACTTTCAGTAAAAGACTTTCATTGCTTACACAAGTCCCTCCAGAGGTTTGTCTTTCCATCTCTTATGACAATTGTCCATTTCCAAATTGTGGCAGCTCCATCAGCATGTATTTCAGTGACACTGAGCAGAGTCAGTGCACAACCAACCAGAGATGGACAGGTAGTATAAATGAGATGTACACTTTTGTTGCTTTAAGCCAATGGTACCTGATGTTATTACAGCAGCATAACCTAGCCCATCCTGATCGATACACACAGCTATGACAAATGAAAAGCGAAGTAAACTTAGCAGTCATTAAAATTGACTCATTGTCTCAAGCTTTGATCCAGGAGAATGGTAATTTGAAGCTGGACCCTGTCTGTATTACAGATTTAGATCTTGGCAAATGCTATTCAAACTATGTTGACCGTGCTGCATAGGGAAGAAATCCCACCTCATTCCAGTGGTCACAAAAAGTTGCAGTCACTCTAACATTAGATCATACTGCAAATTGCTAAGGACCATTGAAAGGTGTAAGCTATGACTAATACACCCATCTAAAGAATGACAAGCATCCAAGAGAAAGGGTTATTTAAGGTGAAAAGTATTATTGCAGAATGGGTATGGATTGGTTTCTAGCATTGCCCATCTTTCTTCCATCAATACTCCTTTTCCATTTTTGCATCCCAGCTTTGGATTTCATTTTACTTTTATTTTTCCACTAATTTTCTTCTAGTAATTTTTAAAGGACATCATGCTTGGTAAAGTAGAGGGTCATCAAAAGAGAGGAAGACTCTCATTGAGATGGATTAACACAGTGGCTGCAATGATGGACTCAAGCATAGCAATGATTATGAGGATGGCACAGGATTGGGCAGTGTTTCATTCGGTGGTACATGGGGTCACTATGAGTTGGAACCAACTTGACAGTATCAAACAACAATTTTTAAAGTATATTTTTAGAGTAATCTTGTATTTGACTCATTTGTATATACCTTTAACCTGTTACAATTAAGGATTTAAGATGGCAGAAAATCAATTTAGCAGGAGCCATTTTTTTACTTCTTTGGTGGCTGGTCTTTGATGGGATGATTCTTTCCTAAACAGAGTGTACTAGAAACTGAACTATAAGATATAAAACTAAAGAAGTAGGATTAAAAAGATGATAACATGACCAGTAAAAGTTGTAGTTTGTCGCTATTGAGTCAATTTTGACTCATAGTGATCCCCCCACATGATGGAGTAGAACCAAGGAGTTTTCTAGCCTGTCATCTTTGTGGAAGCAAATTATCAGGTATTTCTCCCAGGGAGCCACTGAGAGGGTTCAAACGGCCAAAGTTTGGTTAGCAGCCAGGCACTTAACCATTATGCCACCAGGGCTCCAACTGTCAATTCCAGAAACGTTTAGAGCACCATCACAGCTTTGTGCTGGAGGGAGTATGTGTGTGTACAAAAGGAGGTAGATCCTGGGACCTTTAATATAAATCAACTGGACAGAATTTATGAAGCACCTGTGCTGTTTGACCTCAGATAATGGGAGTGCCCTTTTAATCACTGTAGTAATCTGATGAAATTTTTAAATAGCTATATATTTTTTGCTGTCAAATTTTAGAAAGCATCTGTTACAGTGATTATTCCATTTGTAGATAATGGGGAAAATCTGCATACGCATAACCGCTGAAACTAGTCTCTTTTAAGGCTCCCAAGGATTCAATATTGTGACCCAAATCAGGCAAATAAATGAGTAATAATGACAAACTGTAGATACAGCAGGTGAGTTTTGGAATGTGCTATGTGATTAATGACAGTATTCCTGAAAATGCCATCATTAGGGGCTTGTCAAGCAGCCCAGAGTTCAGACCATATATATATTATCGTGGCCTTCAGCAGCACTATCTAGAACCCACCTTGCAGAGTTGAAGTAATTGTTAGAATTAAAGGAGCAAGAACACCATAAAGCAATTATTATGATAATCTTTTCCCATCAGAGATGGTGGTCTTAATCCTGGCGCTGTCATTTTCTGATATTGGCACATTAAGCCAGTTCATTCATCAACGAATGTTTATTAAGCGCTTACTTTGTATCAGGTAAAAGAGCCCTGGTGGTGCATTGGTTAACTACTCCTCTTAGTCCGGGGTTCAAACCCACCAGCTGCTCTGCAGGGGAAAGATGTGTGTGGCAGTCTGCTTCTATAAAGATTACAGCCTTGGAAACCATATGAGGCAGTTCTACTCTGTCCTACAGGGTTCCTGTGAGTGTGAATTGACCCAACGGTAATGGGGTTTGTTGGTATGTATCAAGCAAGGAGCCCGGGTGGTGGAGTGGTTAAGCACCCGGCTGATAACTGAGAGGCTGGCAGTTGGAACCTACCTGTGGCTCTGCAGGAGAAAGGCCTGGTGATCTGCTCCCATAAAGATGACAGCCTAGAAAACCATACAGGGTAGGCCTAATTTGCCACATTGTATCACTAAGAATCAAAAATTGACAGTACAGCACCAAACAAAAACACAACAGCATGTATCAGGCACTGTACTAGGAACAGGGAACACTTTGTAGAACCAAACAGACAAATACCAGTTCTGGGCCCTGCCCTCAAATAAACTTACAGATATATAATATCGGGTATAATATAGGGGAGTCAACATGAATTGGAAATCAACAGATAAATGTACAGCCTCGACTGAAACAAACGTTACTAAGAAGGGCATATTATAGGAGGAACTGACCTTGTCAGAGAGGCCCTTTTCTGTAAAATCGGGGTGATATTGATATTCACCTCCCAGGATTACAGTGAAGATCAAGACAGAATAGGTATTATTAACAGCTGACATAAAATAAGGGCCATACACATTTTTAAATAAGATATAAAATAGGGGTGCACACATTTTTCCTGTTTTCTCTGTTCTTATACATGCAAATAAACCCAGTGCATTAACTGTCAGGTGATTTTTCTTTCTTGCTCCTCGATTCTGAAGTGTTATGAAATAGCATTTATTAGGAAGAAATTCTACGGGTCCTATTTGATTTGCATACTTGAACTTGTCACTGTTCTCCATTGCGGCAGTTGCAGCCTCTTTCTCACTCTATTCCCAAAGTTATATATATATATACACAGGTACACACATATATGTGTGCATACATAATATACATAACATACATACATATATACATACATACATATGTGTATACATTATATGTACATGCGTACACATATATATTTAAGCCAGAAGGCTGCCACATGACGAACTCATTTTCCCATCCTTCCTATATAGTAGAATTTGGATCTTTCCTGTAAACATATGTAAGATAAAAGAAACCATGATGAAAATTGTCACAAATATATTTTGCAAATACAGTAGCCAAGACAATAGAGAAACTTGATAATAAACTTCAGTGTAGAAAGAAGTAAATGGCAGCAGTGTGGAAAAATATAAGAGAAGAAGTAGTAAAAGGCAGAATGAAACTCCAGGGTAGAAACAGAATTCTCATTTAGGCCTCATCTAGTTTTCTATGAGGTGAATGAATAATGAAACATGAATAAATGAGGAAGTCTAATAGCTCACTTTTCAAGAATTCACAGATGTTTCTTGTGAAGTCTACTGGAATTTAAAAAAAATTAATTCTTGCTTTTTTTTAAAAGACCTTTACATTTTTAATATTTGAACAATGTAGGACACGCAACATCTTGCTATAATAGTCAACAATATGAAAAGCAGCTAAGATGTTGATGAGAGACAAGGTGGGGTTTGTATTTAGAAAATAAAGCAATTTAATGGCTTTTATTCTGCAAGAGTTAAGGATTAAATCACACCATTTGCTCTGCTCTACGTTGGGTGCAAAATACCTACAATAAGCGTATATATATGGAGATCAGGATTTAATAGTGTTACCAGGGGTCGGGGGGAGGGGAGGGGATGGGAAGAATTGTTGTTTAGAAAGCATTGAGTTTTTGTTTATGGGGATAGAAACTTTTGCCAAAGGTATCAGTGATGGTAGCACAGTGTGATTGATGTAATTGATCTCACCACATTGTATGTGTGAAAATGTTGGATGATTGGCGAATATTGTGTTAACTATATTTTTACAACAGTAAAAAAAAAAAAATGAAAAAAAGAAGCAAACATGAATTAAAATTTAGTATCCAGAAAAAAAAAAAAAAGTGTTAAGGACTTGCCATCTTGAACTGTGTTGTTGTGCTTTATAGCTTTTATTTTCAGTGGAGTTATGTCACGTGAGAGGGTGGGCATTTGTAAGACATTTGACTGAAGAAGCAGCAACACGGAGTACTTGTCCATCGAGCCCACCCCTACTCCTTACATGGCAATACCAATGGCTATAGGAATTGAACCTGCTACCTAGACTTCAGTACCTGGCCGTGCACCTCACGTCCAGTCACCGCTCGTCTGTCGGTGGAGGCTTGCCTGTTGCTCTGATCCTGAGCAGGTTTCAACAGAGCTTTCAGCCTAAGACAGACTAGCAGGAAAGACCTGGTGATCTACTTCAGAAAATGACTATCCTGGGAATCAATCACAAGGGTCCTATCTGCAACGAGTGTTTCATTCCCTTGTGTGTGTGATCACCGTGAATCGGAGTGACTCTATGGCAGCTAACAGCAACATCCAAGACTTCATCTATTCCTTGCTCAGACTAACTGAACTAAGTAGATTCTGAAGCTTAAGGCCTAAAGAAAACTATTTTAGAGCCCTAGCCCAGTGAGGCATTTGGGAAATGAGTAAGCTTCAAGTGGATGGCTCTGCTTTAACTAATGGGGAAACATTGCAATGAACCCAAAAGACTCCTAGGTAAAGATCTTCATTTTCTACAGCAATGTTCCCAAAATATGGTATGCCTTAGGGAAGGGATGGGAAGCAGAAAGCAGGAGAGAGTCTCTTTATGACTGTAGGGTTTAAAAAGCTTAAGCTCCTAAGGGAATCTGTTGGCATAGAGACAAAACTTGGGGAGGAAGCATTGTGACAAGGTTAAGTCTCCCTTGCCCCGTGCACTCATTATTCTACATCCCTCGCTCTGGGAAGGGCTCTCTTAGCATGGTAGAGAAAATGAGATTAAGAGGAAAAAAATGATGAATTAAGATGGAGTGGCCCTGTGCCCACAGCTGGGCCAAGTCCCAGGGGGTGGTAAAATATAGATACACTTATAGGATTGGAAAAGCTTGGGTCCTGCAGTGAGATGGCAACGACAGCAGTGGGGGATGTGGGGAGGTGGGGAAGAGGAGTCTGCCCTGGGCCCAGGCAATGTAGAAGCACATTATCTGATGAGAATTTTAAAACAGCAGTAAAAATAAAACTGCATTTTATTATCACCAAGTGCAGGCTATTCTAAATAATGTCAGTCGTAAAGTGCTTCTCCAAAATAAAAATATTTTTTGGTCTGAGTTTTAAGATTTTTCTATGGTTACTTTCGAGTCTTAATAACATATATGTAGGCTTCTAACTAGCACATTTTTAAACTTATGCTTTAATAAATATTTTATCATACATGGAACTTAGTCAGAAAACTCCCAGTTGTTCAGTTGACCCCTGTAGTGGGTTGAATAGCGACCCTCCAAAAGATATGATCACATCTTAGTTCTTAGAACCAGCCTTATTTGGAAAAGGGTCTTTGCAGATATAATGAAGTTAAAGGTCTTAAGATAAAATTATCCTGGATTATTCTCCCTCCCCCCGCCCAAAAAAAAACTCATTGCCATCAAGTCGATTCTGACTTATAGCAACTCTATAGGACAGAGTAGAACTGCCCCATAGGGTTTCCAAGGAGCAGCTGGTGGATTTGAACTGCTGACCTTTTGATTAGCAGCTACAACTCTTAACAACTGAGTCACCAGGGCTCCTGGATTATCCCAGAGGGCCCTAAGTCCAATGACAAGTGTCCTTAGAGAGACACACAGAGAGATATATAGACAAGAGAGAAAGGCCACGTGAAGATGGAGGCAAGAATGCACATCACATTGTTACAGGTCAAGGAATGCCTGGGGTGACTAGAAGCTGGAAGAGACAAGGCATAGTCCTCCCTAAAGCCTCTTCTGGAGATAGCCTGGCCTTGCTGACAGTCTGAGTTTAGAGTTCTAGCCTCCAGAACTATGAGACAATACATTTCTGTTGTTTTAAGCTACCACGTTTGTGGTAATTACAAATATAGTCTCCAACCCACATAATTAACTACGCACAAATCCATTCCTCGAGTAACTTTATCATAGTTCAGGGTTATTCCACCTCCTTTCTGCAGCAGCTGGTGACTCCAACAGGACATTCAAAGTAAACGATGACAGCACAGTGATTGTAAAGACACAGAACTTGGATTACTCTACTTTGGTATTAACATGTAACTTATGAGATTTTTTTTATCTGTTTAAAATTTAAAAGAATAAAATAGGGATGGAACTGTAAGATGTAATATTTTTTATTTGGTAAGCAGGAACATATTATAGTTCATGTGTGAAATATTTTACTAAATTTAAATAATGCAGTTTTTAATTTTCTTTTTTACTGTTATTCTTTTTATTGTAATTGTCATTAAATTGTAATAGTTTTATCACAGCAAATGAGCATTATATAAATCCCTGAAATATATGAATGCAATTAAAAAGTATACATCCATTGCATTTTTCCTTTTTTGTATTATTATTTATTTTTTACTGGCAAAATTATATATTAAAAAAAAATCCAGCTGCTGTCAAATAATCCAACAAGCTGGACTGTATGAAGAAGAACAGGGCATCAGTATTGGAGGAAGATTCATTAACAACCTGCATTATGCAGATGACACAACCTTGCTTGCTGAAACTGAAGAGGACTTGAAGCACTTACTAATGAAGACCAAAGACCACAGCCTTCAGTAGGGATTACACCTCAACATAAAGAAAACAAAAATCCTCACAACTGGACCAATGAGCAACATCATGGTAAACAGACAAAGGATTGAAGTTGTCAAGGATTTCATTTCACTCGGATCCACAATCAACGGCCATGGAAGCAGCAGTCAAGAAATCAAACAATGCATTTCATTGGGCAAATCTGCTGCAAAGGACCTCTTCAAAGTGTTGAAGAGCAAAGATGTCACCTTGAGGAGTAAGGTGCGCCTGACCCAAGCCATGGTATTTTCAGTGGCATCATATGCATGTGAAAGCTGGACGATGAATAAGGAAGACTGAAGAAGAATTGATGCCTTTGAATTGTGGTGTTGGCGAAGAATATTGAATACACCATGGACTGCCTAAAGAATGAACAAATCTGTCTTGGAAGAAGTACCACCAGAATGCTCCTTAGAAGCAAGGATGGCGAGACTGTGTCTTATATACTTTGGACATGTTGTCGGGAGGGATCAGTCTCTGGAGAAGGACATCATGCTTGGCAGAGTACAGGGTCAGCAGAAAAGAGGAAGACCCTCCATGAGGTGGGTTGACACAGTGGCTGCAACAATGAGCTCAAGCGTAACAATGATCATAAGGATGGCACAGGACCATGCAGTGTTTCGTTCTGTTGTGCATAGGCTTGCTGAGTCAGAACCAACAGGATGGCACCTAACAACAACAACAACAGCTGTCAAGTTCATTCTTACCCACGTGGATCATAGTAGAACTGTGCCCACAGAGTCTTCAAAGACTGATTTTTCAGAAGTAGATCACCAGGCCTTTCTTCCAAGGCACTTCCGGGTAGACTTGAACCTCCAACCTTTTGGTTAGCAGCTGAGTGCATTAACCCTGTTTACACCACCCATGGATCCCTGATTCTAAGCCCAAAGTTTCATAAAAGACATTTTTACTCTATTTCTTTTCTGACCATTATTATTATTCATGTCATTTCTTAATTATTACTAAAAATAATTTTGATGTATAAAGGAAGAGGTTTTTTGTTTTTTTATGATCCCTCTAGTATTCAAGTATGCGAGCCTGTTGTCTGGTCAGAACCCAGTGGTATGACATGACCCTATAGGAGAAATGGCATGTGCTCTGTTTAGGCAGCTGAATTGTTAGCCTCACAGAGGATCTCTTGCCTCAACATGTTTTGGAGTCAGAAGAAGGGTTTCCATATGTGTAATCATGGCATATGAGGCCTGGTGGTTCAGTGGTAGAACTCTCGCATTCCATGGGTTCAATTCCCAGCCAATGCGTCTCATTTCCAGCTACTGCTACTCATCTGTCAGTGGAAGCCTGCGTGTTGGTATGATTCTAAGCAAGTTATAGCAAATCTTTCAAACTAAGACAGACTAAAACTAAAAACCAAACCCACTGCCATCAAGTCGATTCTGACTCATAGTGACCCTACAGGACAGAGTAGAACTGCTCCATAGAGTTTCCAAGGAGCTCCTGGTGGATTTGAACTGCTGATCTCTTGGTTAGCAGCCATGGCACTTAACCACTACGCCACCAGGGTTTTCAGGACAGACTAGGTAGGAAGAAAGGCCTGGCAAACCACGCTTGAAAACCAGCCAGTGAAAACCCTGTGGATCACAAGGGTCTGATCCACAACCAATCATGTGGCTAGCACAGGACAGGGTAGTGTTCTGTTCTGTTGTGCACGGAGTCTTCCTGAGTTGGGAGCTGACTCTGTAGCGGCTAACAACAACAATCATGGCGTCGATACAGCTAAGAAAATCACCAGACCTGCAGACAACTCTATGGTGACTTTCGTGAGCCAAAGTCTAAAAGCAACAGAAAATCATGCTGGGGTTGGTACAGGCTGGTATGCTATTTAGAACAGTCCATCTTTGCTAATCGCCAATGATACCGTTTTAAGCCTTCTCACATTCTGTACTGGAGGGCACTCAATTGACCAAGAGTGTATTTATACCTCTCTTGAAGAATGAAGCTAAAATGGAAATTTAGACAAATTGAAGAAAGCTAAAGTTACTTTTCATGTACACTTACATTGTACACAGGAATACATATTTGTAATACATATTTCTCGAAAAGCCACCAGGAATTTAGGTTAAGTAACTCGTATTAGCTCTTACAAGTAACAAAACAGAACCAAAACTTTAACCAAGTCCACCTCATTCCCAGAATCCCACCCCTTCTACCATATTAGATTACATTGCTCCACAAACTACTGAGACGTCAGTTCCATACAGGAAGAATAAGCTGGAGCTGTTCTAGGGGTAAGGAGCCCTGAAGCGCTAGGCTGCTAACCGAAATGTCACCAGCTTGAACCCACCAACTGCTCTGTGGGAGAAAGATGTGGTAGTCTGTTTCCATAAAGATTACATCCTTGGAAATACTATGGGGACAGTTCTACTCTGTCCTATAAGGTCACTATGAGTCAATATCAACTCGATAAGACCAAGAATCCAGAAGTAGAAATTTGAGGAAGATTATGCATTGCTGAGGAGCCCTGGTGGCACAGTGGTTAAATGCTCAGAGGCTAACCAAAAGGTCAGTGGTTCAAACCCATGAGCTGCTCCTTGGGAGACAAGATCTGGTGGTCTGTTTCTGTAAAGGTTGCAGCCTTGGAAACCCAATGTGGCAGTTCTACTCTGTCCTGTGGAGTTGTTATGAGTCAGAACTGACTCGACTGCAATGGGTTTTGGTATGCATTGCTGGGCATTTTTATATTTGGCGCCTCTTTTGAGTAGCAAGATAGCCGAGTGGCAAGATAAATTCAGACACAGGTCATCTGTGCAACCTTGGGGAAATTGCTCCATCTCTCTGTGCTTTTTATTCTCACCTGTCATGTGAGGGGAAGCCCTGGTGGCATAGTGGTTAAGTACTATGGCTGCTAACCTAAAGGTCAGCAGTTTGAATCCACCAGGCACTCCGTGGAAACTCTATGAGGCAGTTCTACTCTGTCCTATAGGGTTGCTATGAGTTGGAATCGGCTCGACGGCAATAGGTTTTGTTTTTGGTTTTTGGTCATATGAGGAGAAGACTAAGTCATAGCAAAAATACACTGATCAGAAATTATAAATATAAAATACCTGGAACATAATAGGACATTATAAACTGGAACTATTTTACTTAATCCTGATGAAAACATAACATTCCCGAGTGGAGGTAGATGCTGCTAACACTCCCAAGCCTCTGGTAACTAGTGTTTGAAAGATGTTTTCTAACTGATGACTAATGTTTTTATTTATGCACTGATTTATTGTTTATTTTTGCTGACAATGTTGAGTATCCAAGCCTGTCTGGTAGATACAGAGAAAGGTTCAAACTAGATAGGGTATTAATTTCCTTAACATTCTCCTTCCGTTATAACTCGCTGATCCTCTCGGCATGAAATTGATTAAGAAATTCACATTACTTAATTCTTTTCATAATCACCTAGTGAGAAACTTGCAAGTAAGAACTTTTTTTCCCCCCAATGGGTAATGAGCCAAGCAAGGCATGCCAGGGGAACAAAGTTGGCTATTCTACAGAAAGTTTCTCCCTTCATAGCAAATGCCCATGTAAGCAGTGTTCCCTGCTGAGCTTCACAGATCAGAATTCTCAAAGTCTGTGGATTTGATAAAGCCTTGGGGTTAAAGGAATAGGAGGAGGGGCAACAGGGCCCAATGGGTTGTGCTGAAAGAGGAAATAAATAAAACTAAAATACACCATCCTGGCTGTTTCTAAAAGGAACCAGTGGAAAGGGGGTAAGGTGTGCATATGAAGAAAGATTTCTGTTAAAAAGAGGCCCTTTAAGATATTTTTTGGCAGGAAAGTGAAGGAGAAAAGAAAGATGAAAGCAAATACCTATGACGGAAGTTACATTCCTCAAAATATACTCTCAGAGAAGTAGAAAGACCATGAGATATTTGGAGACAGGTAGACCTAAGGCAGAATCATTTCTCTTCCAACTAATAATGGTGTGGCTTTGGACAAGTCACTTAACGTCTCTGAATCAATGTTTACTCATTTGTTACTGTTGTCAGCTGCCATTGAATTGGGCCCTGACTCATGGGGACCCCATGCACAATAGATCAGACTGGTGGTTATCCATAGGGTTTTCTTTGATTTCCAGAAGTAAACTAGGCCTTTCTTCCTGGTTCATCTTGGTCTAGAAGCTCCAATGAAACTAGTTCAGCATCATAGCAACACGTGAGCCTCCATAGATAGGTGATGTCTGTGCATACGGGACATTTGCTGGGAATCCGATCTGGGTCACCCACATGGAGGGTTGGAATTCTACCACTGAACCACCTCTGCCCATCTATTATCAGTAATGCTATTTTTTCAGTTGTTGAAAACTTAGAGGTTAGTTCTCTCACACTCACTATTTTATACCTTTGATTGCACTACTACATTTCATTGGAATTTCATGCCCCTTTTTTCCCCAAGGCTTAGTACAGAGTCTGACACTTGGAAGGTGCTCATCGATGTCTTTACCACTTCATCCTACCAGAAGATGAAGTCAATTACAAGACAAACGTTCATGAATTTTTGCTTGTTTGGAATTGAGAGAAATCTTAGTACCTCTCTTAGACCATAGCAAGAGAAACCTCGGCCTTCCACTTTATTTTCTAAAGGGCCTGCTCTGACCCTCCTCTAGCCTCATTCTTTCCCACTGGGCAAGGATCCCTTGGCTCCCCAGAAATATGCCCATTCTTTTATAGATCACACTATAGATACCGAAACATAAGAATTCCTCCCTTCACTGACTCTGACATGATTTCCATGGCAGTATCTGTGCTGTAGAATAGACTTGACTGGTGTAGGCTGACCTCTAGGAGTCAAGGAAGGTTATTTGGAAAGGAGTATGTGGATAGGGTTTGGGGATATGGGTTAAGGTGTTCCCCAAATTCATGTGAGGTCCCTGGCATGGAACAAAGTATAAAAAAAGATTTTTGGACCTAGACCTGGCCTCCCCATGCAGACAAGATCTGACTCTGACCAAAAAAACCAAACCCATCGCCTTTGAGTTAATTGCAACTCATAGTGACCCTATAGGACAGTGTAGAACTTCCCCATAGGGTTTCCAAGGAACAGCTGGTGGGTTTGAACTGCTGACCTTTTGGTTAGCAGCCAAGATCTTAACCACTGTGCCACCAGGGCTCCAGAGAACACTGAGGGGTCTGAGAATTCTAAATTCAAGCCTGACCTTCCAGGGCATTACAAAGTTTAGAGGAAAGGAATGAAACAGTTGTTTTTATCAGTTAGCTTGATTTTTCTCTCTCAAATATTAAATATATTACAAATGACTTCATTTGTATTTTTGCTGTTAGGGCTGTGCCTAAAGAAGACGATTCCTGCCATGTCCTTCTCATAGTATAAAGTGGAAGATACATTATTCGACATTGATGCTATTGTTTAAATTACTCAGATACTCTTTTTGGAGGGTATCATCTTGCTCCAGAGAGGTTCCGCTCCTGTTTTTGGATCCCATGTATTTACTTTGGCCCTTTGTCTTTAGATTGGTGTCATGTTTGTCAGCACATACTTGGCAAGACTTTGGAATTTATTAAGTGAAATATCAGGGTCTATATTACTGTCAAGGGAACCCTGGTGGCACAGTGGTTAAGTGCTTGGCTGCTA
This sequence comes from Loxodonta africana, assembly GCF_030014295.1. NCBI lineage: Eukaryota > Metazoa > Chordata > Mammalia > Proboscidea > Elephantidae > Loxodonta > Loxodonta africana. The sequence goes on from NC_087348.1 coordinate 41,403,157, forward strand.
ACTGAAAGGTCAGCAGTTTAAACGCACCAGCTGCTCCATGAGAGAAAGATGCAGCAGTCTGATTCTGTAAAGATTACAGCCTTGGAACCCCTAAGGGGCAGTTCTACTCTGTTGTCTAGGGTTGCTATAAGTCAGAATCAACTTGACAGCAGTAGGTTTTTTTTTGGGTGGGGGGAGGATATTACCATCAAAACTTTGTAGCTAGCAGGGTGGCACTAAAATATGGAATTGTCAAGGAGTGAAAGAACTGCAAAAAGTCCAGAGGTTGCCACATTTTCTGGAGAGAAGGAATCCTTTGCCTAACAATTACCTTTCTTGTCAATACTCAAAAGGAAGAAGGATTAGCCTTCAGGATTTCTAGGCTTCTAATGAAAGCCCTCAGGTCAGAGGAAGAATTAGTCTAGAGAAAAGAATTCTGCACCACTGATGCTGGAAACTTAGACTAAGAAAATGATTGGTACAGATGGAGGGTTGGTATAAAAGTGGAGGGCTTGAGTAGGGAAGGGTTATTTGTCTTCAAGTCCTTTAAATTATACCTCTATGGTCATTAGAAAGAAATAAAATTCCCCTCTGGGATTTCAAGCTTATGCCAGGTCACAGCCCAATGCCAAGGACTTGCATTGGGAAAAGAACTTTGAATAAATCTTGTTCAAAGAAGGGGTCTTCCATCAGAAGACCAGGAGGATGAGAAAATGTGCACTGTGTGGTTTAGCCCTTTCAATGCCATTATTACCAGGAGTCAGAAGATCTGTGACCCGAATAACACAGAGAAGTCTTTGTACCTCTGCTGGCCTCAGCTTTTTACCTCATGTAGCTGCTATGAGATTTGCTCTCACTTGGTGCATGGAAATGGCCTTTATAATCTGCAAAAGTTTATTAGTTGATAGCTATATGAATAATATAATTAATGAATAATATAAGCAAGCTATAATCAAGAATAACATAAGACTGCTGTGAGTGGGAATCAATGTGAAGGCAATGGGTTTGATTTTTGGTGTTATTATTGGGAATAAGAGAATAGCTTGAGGATGGTCTATGCACTAGTTGGTGTTATCATAGATTTTTGTTGTTGTTGTAGAAATATATTTAACATGACATTTTCCAACACAACATGTTTGTTGTACAATTGATCTAAATATAAATCTAAGTGTTTAAGAGGTATAAATCAACCATCACCCATAATCATTGCTGCAGGTTTTTAATTGTCACAGTTTGACTTCTACTGCTCACATGCTTTTCTTGCCATGTGCATTCTAAGAAAATTCTATACTGTTGAAGTTCTTTTTTAAACAAATTCCCATTCCTAAGTCTATACTTGGCTTTCTAAAACATTTTAAAACAAATCTAAAAGAGGTGAATATGGTGAGTATGTTTTGTGCCGCTGAGTCGATTCTGTCTCATAGTGACTCTATGTGACAGAGTAGAACTGCTCCCAAAGTCTCCTACTTTGGACATGTCATTAGCAGGGTTCAGTCCCTGGAGAAGGACATCATGCTTAGTAAAGTAGAGGGTCAGTGAAAAATAGGAGGACGCTCAACGAGATGCTCAACAAACATAGCAATGATTGTGGGGATGGTGCAGGACAGGCAGTATTTCGTTCTTTTGTACATAGGGTCACCAGGAGTTGGAACCAACTCAAGGGCACCTAACAACAACAACAAATCTTTATGGGAGCCAGATCTTTTCTCCCTTGGAGCCACTGGTGAGTTCAAACCACCGACATTTTGGTTAGCAGCTGAGTGCTTAACCATTGTTCCACCAGGACTCCTTTGTGGTAAATGTTACCATCATATATTCTAGCTCCTCCCAAATTATATAGATCTAACATACTTCTGGACAGAGGGCAGGGGTTTTATTTCTACTGACTACACATATCGGAGCAGATGATGGCCAACAGCTGAGGAGGCAGCTGTGCTAGAGTGGAAAAGGCCTGGTCTTAATGACAGATGAGCAGTCACTCAGTCACATTTCTGGTATTTGTTAATTGTGTATCTTATGTAAAGCGGTAACATTTCTGAACCTGGTTTTTCTCTTTCAAAACAGGGATAAAAATCCTTACCACATTAATATCACAGGTAGGACTAAGAAATATATCAGATAATCATTACTGGGCTTCTGGGTCAGGCTCTAAGGGAACCAAGTTAAAACAAAGGAAAAGAAAGTAGCCCAGCTGTAAATGTGTGGTACTTAGTAATACATACCAGTTTGCTTGAAGTGTGGTCAAGTAAGGAATTTCTATGGGATATAATCCAAAGAGCAATGTAAAAGATATTTCCATGGATATATGGAATTAGGGTAGATTTAGCGAATATGAGAACAGAGTGGAAATGAGTCCTTCTGAGTCAAGTGTGTCCTTTACTTACTACATGCCACTCCCAGAATAATCTTTAAACACAAAAGTGATCATGTCACACTATTACTAAAAATCTTTGAAACTTTTGCGCTGATAACGTAGTAAATCAATAGCTGAGACCCTGTGTGGAATAGATTAAACCTCATTTCGTGGGGTGGGGAGAAATGTGGAGTGACTGCTAATGGGCAAGTCATTTCTTTTTGGGGTGACAAAATATAAAATTAAATATGGTGATGGTTGCACAACTTTGTGGATATATGAAAAATCATTGAATTGTGCACTTTAAACGTGTATGTTGTATGGTATGTAAATTATATTTCAATAAAGATGTATATTTTTAAAAAGTTATTTTCAAGGGTTTTTCCTTAAAAACTGTTTTCCAACCATCAAGCCAGCACACATACTCTATACTATAAACACAGAAGTGCCCTTGGTTTCCACTAAAAATATCCTTCCTTCATGCCTTTACTTGCAGTGTTTCTTTTCTGCCAGGGATTAAACTTCTGTCTCTTGAATTTCTTTCTGTCTTTCAAGTGTAGCTTAAATGCTGCCTCTACTAAGGGACATTCTTTCACTACCACTTACTACAAAATTAATACCTTCTTCCTTTATCAAATTATACCACATTCCCCCGAAGTTCGTATTTTAAAACTAATTTTGTATTTTTTGAAAAGATTAAGTCTGATTTCAATTGTGCTTTATTCTAAAATAGAAACCAAGTCAACTTTATGGGACCATTTCTCAACATGTCCAACTCCCTTGTATGATGAAGACGGCATGGTGTTCTGTGTGCTTATTAATCCCCTCAGTATCGTTTTAGCCTTATGCTTTATATGTAACATTCACATAACACGTGTTTATTAAATTTAAGTGTTGTGATAGACAAAGCTGCAAATCTGCAGCAAAAGGCCTCTTTAAAGTCTTAAAAAGCAAAGATGTCGCTTTAAGGACTAAAGTGCAACTTACCCAAGCCATGGTATTTTCAACCACCTCATATGCGTGTGAAAGCTGGGCAATGAATAAAGGAAGACTGAAGGAGGATTGATGCCTTTGTACTATGGCATTGGCAAAGAATATTGAATACACCGTGGACTGCCTAAAGAACAGACAAATCTATCTTGGAAGAGCTGCAGCCAGAATGCTCATTAGAAGGAAGGATGGTGAGGCTTCATTTCACATACTTTGGACTTGTTATCAGGAGGGACCAGTCCCTGGAGAAGGACATCACACTTGGTAAAGTAGAGGGTTAGTGAAAAAGAGGAAGACCCTCAATGAGATGGATTGACAAAGTGGCTACAACAATGCGCTCGACCGTAACAATTGTGAGGATGGCGCAGGGCAGGACAGTGTTTCATTCTGTTGTACAGAACTGACTCAACACCACCTAACAAAACAGAAAAAAGTTACCCAAGGAAAAATTATGTCACCCAAGCTACTATATTGGCCTAGAAAATATGGATCAGATATTAAATAAGCTGAAGACTATTCTCATAAAGTATCATTTATAGTCATTAATGCCCAAGTATGACGACCTTACTAAATACTGATGAATACGTTTTTAAATATACACTCTAGCATTCATATTCATCAAACTTTACTGCTAAACCCAAAATTCTTTGTACTTTCCTGCTGTCTCCAATTAGAGTGTTTCTGTTATCCTCTAGGTTTTTTGACTTATTATCTAGGACAGGTCTTAAATACCATTCTACAGTTATTTAAAAACAAATCCGTTCTGGAGGGAGAAATAAAAGGCAGATCGTACACATACTCGTTTAGCAGGTTTATTCTTCTAAGGCCCTTATATAAATGGGCTTCAATGTATTAGTGATTGCATACCATATTGTATTTCCTAAACTGCAGAATTAATGTTTCTCAATTTTCTCTCAACACCTTCTTTTATGTTATCATTTCATAAAAGTCCATTAGACTTTGCATTTCTATGAAGATCTCTCTTCCAACATTGACGCATTGTTCTCAATGCAAAGACAAAATTCTCAACCTTTTGGCTACTGATGTATTCTAATGTACTTTGTAGAGTTCCTCTACTGTTACAGGAGCTTGATCGCCAATAAAAAGTCAGAAAAGGGAGGGAAAGTTGCCCTGGGGGAGGTAAACTTCTATAGGAAGTACATGTTGGCACTCAGTACTGTGTTACCCATTTTTATGTATGTATAAATTGTAGACCTGTTATTGTTAGTTGCTCTCAAGTAGGTTTTAACTTATGATGACCTTATGTATAACAGATCAAAATGTTGCCTAGTCCTGAGCCATCATCATGATTGTTGGTAAGTTTGTTGCAGTTAACGCATAGTATCTTCCAACCTAGGAGGCTTGTCTTTCAGCACTGTATGGAACAATGTTCTTTTGTGATAAATAAGGTTTTCACAGGCTAATTTTTGGAAGTAGACTGCCAGGCCTTTCTTCCTGGTCTGTTTTAGTCTGGGCGTTCCACTGGAACCTGTCCACCATAGGTGACCCTGCTGATTTTTGAAATACTGGTGGCATAACTCCCAGTATCATAACAACACATAAACCACCACAGTACAACAGACAACGGGTAGTGGATAAATTGACTTAATAATCATAATATTCCCATTTCACGTAAGATAGGTATTATTATCATCAATTTGAAGAAAAAAAATAAAACAGATTCATAGAAGTTAGGTGTCTTTCCCAGATTAACTTGACTGTTAAGTGTCAGAGTTCAGCTTGAACACCCAAAACCTGTACCTGCTACTTTGCACACATCTTCAATTCTCAGATTATATATATCTTTTTCAACCTCCAAACCTAAGTTAGGTCAACACTCCAAATATTCATCACCTAGCCACTAAAAACAAACCTGGATTCTTTTCTCCAGCTATCTGATGTACAGTCATTATTGCATTCTTATAGTTGCCACAGTGTTGTTTTGTCAACATAATAAATGGGTTAATGTTTGCAGTTGACCAGGAGAGTTAGTGAAAAGCAAGGAATGAATTCTGTGGAAATTCCAGGCTGACTGAAGTCTATTGACTTATTCCTATACAATAACTGTAGACAAGTGGGATGGGATTTGCTGATAAAAAGATAACTTTCTGAGCAGGAACCTCACAGAGAATAGTTGTCTAACATATATATGATATTAGCTATGTTGTTGTTGTTAGGTGTTCTCGAGTCAGCTCTGACTCATAGAAACACTATATACAACAGAACGAAACACTGCCTGGTGCTGAACCATCCTCACAATCTTTGTTGTGCTTGAGCCCATTGTCACTGTGTCAACCCATCTCACTGAGGAATTTCCTTTTTTTTTTTGCTGACTCTCTGCTTTACCAAGTATGATGTCCTTCTCCAGGGACTGGTCCATTCTAAAAATATGTCCAAAGTATATGAGACAAAGTCTCACCATCCTTGCTTCTAAGGAGCATTCTGGTTGTACTTCTTCCAAGACGGATTTGTTCATTCTTTTTGGCAGTCCATGGTATATTCAATATTCTTTGCCAAAGACACGATTCAAAGGTGTTGAATCTTCTTCAGTCTTGCTTATTCACCGTTCAGCGTTCCCATCCATATGAGGCATTTGAAAATACCATGGCTTGGGTCAGGCACACCTTAGTCTTGTAGTCTTTGCTTTTCAACACTTTAAAGAGGTCTTTTGCAGCAGCAGATTTGCCCAATGGGATGCGTCTTTTGATTCCTTAACTACTGCTTCCATGGGTGTTGATTGTGTATCCAAGTAAAACAAAATCATTGACAACTTCAATCTTTTCTCCGTTTATCATGATGTTGCTTATTGGTCCAGTTGTGAGGACTTTTGTTTTCTTTATGTTGAGGTGTAATCCATACTGAAGGCTGTGGTCTTTGATCTTTGTCAGTAAATGCTTCAAGCTCTCTTCACTTTCAGCAAGCAAGGTTGTGACATCTGCATAACACAGGTTGTTAATGAGTCTCCCTCCAATCCTGATGCCTCATTCTTCTTCATATAGTCCAGCTTCTCGTACTATTTGCTCAGCATGGAGTGGCTGGTGGAGTCAAACTGCTGAACTTTGGGGTAGTAGCCAAGTTCTTAACCACAGTGTCACCAGGGCTGTACAGACTGAATGGGTGTGGTGAAAGGATACAACCTTGTAGCACATATTTCCTGACTTTATATCACTCAGTATCCCCTTGTTCTTTTCAAACGACTGCCTCTTGATCTATGTACAGATTCCTCATGAGCACGATTATGTGCCCTGGAATTTCCATTCTTCGCAATGTTATCCATAATTTGTTATGATCCACACAGTTGAATGTCTTTGCATAATCAGTAAAATACCAGTAACATCTTTCAGGTATTCTCTGCCTTCAGCCAGGACCCATCTGACATTAGCAATGATATCCCTATTTCCACATCCTCTTCGGAAACTGGCTTGAATTTCTGGCAGTTCCCTGTGGATGTACTGTTGCAGCCACTTTTGAATGATCCTTAGCAAAATTTTACTTTTGTGCGATATTAATGATATTGTTTCATGATTTCTGCATTTGGTTGGGTCACCTTTCTTGGAAATAAGCATAAATATGGATCTCTTCCAGTCGCCTGGCCAGTTAGCTGTCTTCCAAATTTCTTGGCATAGACAAGTGAGCACTTTCAGGGCTGAATTCACTTGTTGAAATATCTCAACTGGTATTCCGTCAAGTCCCGGAGCCTTGTTTGTCACCAATGCCTTCAGTGTAGCTTGGACTCCTTCCTTCATTACCATCAGTTCCTGATCATATGCTACCTCCTGAAATATTTAAATGTCAACCAATTCTTTTTTGGTATAGTGATTCTGTATATTTCTTCCATCTTCTTTTGATGCTTCCTGCATTTATTATTTTTCCCCATAGATTCCTTCAATATTGCAACTTGAGGCTTGAATTTTTTTTTTTAATTCCTTCAGCTTGAAAAATGCCAAGCGTGTTCTACCCTTTTGGTTTTCTATCCCCAGGTCTTTGTCCATGTCATTATAATACTTTACTTTGTCATCTGGAGCTGCCCTTTGAAATCTTCTCTTCAGCTCTTTTACTTCATCATTTATTCCATTCGCTTTAGCTACTTAACGTTCTGAGTCTTTTCTGACAACCATTTTGGTCTTTTCATTCTTTTCTGTTTTTTTTTTTTTTTTTAACTTCTCCTCTTGTTTTTTTCATATGTGATGTCCTGTATGTGGAAACCCTGGTGGCGTAGTGGTTAAGTGCTACGGCTGCTAACCAAAGGGTCAGCAGTTGAAATCTTCCAGGTGCTTCTTGGAAACTCTATGGGGCAGTTCTACTCTGTCTTATAGGGTCACTATGAGTCGGAATCGACTGGATGGCACTGGGTTTGGGTCATGTATGTTGTCTGGTCCGTGGTCATTAGTGTTCAATGCATCGGATCTATTCTTGAGATGGTCTTTAAATTCAGGTGGAATATACTCTGTCGTACTTTGGTTCTCCTGGACTTGTCCTAATTTTCTTCAGTTTCAATTTAAGCTTGCATATGAGCAATTGATGGTCTCTTCCACAGTTGGCCCCTGGCCTTGTTCTGACTGATGATATTGAGCTTTTCCATTGTCTCTTTCCACAAATGTAGTGGACTTGATTCCTGCATATTCCATGTAGCAAGGTCCATATGTAGGGTTGCCATTTATGTTGGTGAAAAAAGGTATTTGTAACGAAGAATTTGGTCTTGCAAGTTTCCATCATGTGATCTCTGACATCATGTCTATCATCAAGGTCATATTTTCAACTACTGATCATTCTTGTTTCCAGCTTTCAAATTCCAATCACCAATAATTATTAATGCATCCTGATTGCATGTTCAATCAATTTCAGACTGCAGAAGTTGGTAAAAGTCTTTAATTTCTTCATCTTTGGACTTAGTGGTTGGTGTATAAATTTGAATAATAGTCTTAATAATGGGTCTTTCTTGTAGCTGTATGGATGTTATCCTATCACTGACAGCATTGTACTTCAGGACAGATCTTGAAATACTCTTTTTGATGATGAATGCAACACCATTCCTCTTCAAGTTGTCATTCCAGGCACAGTAGGCCATATGATTGTCTGATCCAAAATAGCCAATACCAGTCCATTTCAACTCAGTAATGGCTAGGATATCGATATTTATTTGTGCCATTTCATTTTTGATGATTTCCAATTTTCCTAGATTAATACTTCGTAATTTTACATTCCAATTATTAATGGATGTTTATAGCTGTTTCTTCTTATTTTGACTACTGCCACATCAGCAAAAGAAGATCCCGAAAGCTTGACTCCATCCACATCATTAAGGTTGACTTTACTTTTAGGAGGCAGTTCTTTCCCAGTTCTATTTTGAGTGCCTTCCAACCTGAGGGGCTCATCTTTTGGCATTATATCAGACAGTGTTCTGCTGCTATTCATAGGTTTTCACTGGCTAATTCTTTTCAGAAGCAGACCATTGGGTCCTTCTTCCTAGTCTGTCTTTGTCTGGAAGCTCAGCTGAAACCTGCCTACCATGGCTGACCCTGTTGGTATTTGAATACTGGTGGCATAGCTTTCAGAATCACAGCAACACTAATAGCTGTGGTATTGCCAAATGTTAACACTAGAGTTCAGGCAGTTTAAAAAAAAAAAAAAAACACAAAACAAATAAGTACGGATTTTGAGATATGGCCATGATTTCTGATATATGAGCATCAGTCAATTAATGTTTCTTACTGTGTACATTAAAGGCACAGAAAATACTTGCGAAGGACAAATGAAGCAATACTTTTTTCTTGTACATGTTTTGTCCTGTTAAGGAGTACAGAAGAATTGGAGTTACGGCTATTATAAGTGCCTCATAATTCATTTCCATGACTCCAACTATTAACCACTCCTCAATCCATTCTTCACATTCTTTCTCCATTGGTCTTTAAAATCTCATTTCTCATGATGATTCTCCTTTGTTACAACCTTCCACTGATTTCTCACCGCCTGCAGAATACAAACTCTTTAACATGGTAGACAGCAATCTCCATCATCTAAATCCTTCCTATCTCTTCAGCTTTGATTTATGTTCCCCCTTATCCCACTCTACCCACAGAAGCTAGTCTGCTTATAGTCATAGTCTTTTGAATTCAGCAGGGCCTCTCTTGTCTCTGGACCATTTGCCCTTAGTTTGGTGCTACAAGAATGGTAGTTGTCCAACATTAGCCATTCCTTTATTTTTATTGGTCACCTGGCTACACAGATAGATTGTATTTGGCACTGTCTTTGGAGTTTTTTTTTTTTTTTTTTTTTGGAGTTAGATGAAATCAGATGACCTAGTTCTTGACAGTGGAATGTGAGTAGAAGCAATGTACGTTGTTTCTAGGCATGGTTCTGAGGGCATTGGGTATGGCTTTTTCACAGTCACCTCACTTTTTCCACTGTCCAGAGCCCATCTGTTACATGTCTTGTTCTGACTTTGCAGACAACTACCTTGCCTAAAGAAGCAAAGACTGGAAAGGAACTCAAGTCCATAATTGACAGTGGGAAGTAGAGCTCTGGTTCTGACCTAGACATTCACATTTAGACTGCCCATAAGAGATAAATATACTTCTTTATTTTTTTAAGTTATCGAATTGTTAGGACTCTTCATTATAGCATCTCAAACTTTGCTTTAAAAAGAAACATTTTTCCTTTTTATTGCTCCATGCTTTACTTGGATAACTTTTACCTGATCTTTAGGTCTAAGTTTAGATATCTTACCTTACTGACACCCTACCCCAAATCCAGTGATCTTACCTGTGTTGTATGGTAAGATCCAATGGTATTGGTTTTTAAAAAATATTACTTAATATTTATTAAACATGTGCTATATGTCAGATACAATTTAAGACCTATATATGCCATCTTTTTAAATATAATAATCTTGTAGACTAGGTCCTAATGTTCTCTCCATTTTACAGTTGAGAAAACAGAGATACAGAAAGGTTAATATGACAGATTATATTTTCTAAAGATAGCTACAACAATCCCATCTTACACGCTCTCTTATAATGTAACTTTAATACTTCTGTTGCTGAGAGATAGGGGTAGGTATGTCTTCCCCCAAATTTAGGTGGATTTGTGACTACAGAAAAGGTGTTACTCCACAACTTCTGTTCTTTGAGTTACTCCCTTTTGGAACTCTGAGCAGCCATATTGAAGCCGCCATGCTGTGAAGAAGCCCAGGTTACATGGACAAGTCATAGATAGTGTTTTGGCCAAGAGCCACAACTGAAATCTCAGCCAGAATCCACTACTAGATGCTTCCTGATGACTCAAGCCCCAGCCATCCAGTCACCTCCAGATTTCAAGTCTTCTTAGATGAAACTCAAGATATATGGAGTAGAAATAAGTCATCATCATGTTGTTTCTAAATCCCTGACCCACAAAGTCTATGAGTGTAATAAAGTGGTTGTCTTAAGCTGCTAAGTTTTGGTGTAATTTGTTATACAGCAATAGTAATTTTTTTTAATAGTAATTGGATCATTAATTAATCTGCCTAAGGTTAAAAAACAATCTAGTATGTGGACACCTGAGATTCAGATCTAAAACATTTGATTCCAGGGCATTCCACAGCCCCATATAGAAATTATTTATTTGTTTTTAATCTCCAGCCTGTTTATAAACTATATTAGAATGAAAATTTTCTTATTCCCTCTAAGAGAGGAAAGATACTTGTCTGTTTTATTTATTTCTGTAATTTTAGCACTGCACAGTGGCTGATACACAGTAGACATTCATAGGAGACACAGTAACACAGTAGATATAGTAGACATGTAAATGTAATACACACTGTTTGGTGAATTAATAAATGATAGGGCCTGTGGTTGGAAACCCTGGTGGCGTAGTGGCTAAGTGCTACAGCTGCTAACCAAAGGGTCAGCAGTTGGAATCCACCAGGCACTTCTTCGAAACTCTATGGGGCAGTTCTACTCTGTCCTGTAGGGTCTCTATGAGTCAGAATCAACTCAACGGCACTGGGTTTGGTTTTTTTGGTTTAGGGCCTATGATTAAAAACCCATACCCATTGCCACCAAGTCAATTCTGACTCGTGGCAACCCTATAGGACAGAGTAGAACTGCCCCAAAGGGTTTCCAAGGAGCACCTGATGGGTTTGAGCTGCCAACCTTTTGCTTAACAGCTGTAGCTCTTAACCAGTATGCTACCAGGGTTTCCAGAGCCTATGATTAGAAGTACCAAAAACACTGACATCACCTCGTACAAGTTAACACAAGCACCTAGTAGAAGTTAACATTTGTTAAGCATCTATCAGTTACTTGATACTGTGCTAAGTACTTCAGATATGACATTTTATTTAGTATTTACAGCCCCATAATGGAGATATTATTAAGAGATCCATTTTGCAGATGAAGAAATGGTGACATGTTCAAGGCTCCACAGCCAGTAAAGGACAGAATTTGGTTCTGAAGCTTGTAATGGATACTCTCCATTTATTTGCTTTTTCTTTTCTCTTTACCCTTCTCTATCTTGCATTACAAGCTGGGAGGATTATTCTATGGAGAAGCAAGCATACTCTCTTACCAGTTGACTTCTGATTGCATTTAGGCAGTAGAAGGCAGCACTAGGAGATCAGAAAGTGGAAGAAGGAAGAGGTTTGGTGCATTCATTTACCTACCTCTCTCCATGCCAGCAGGAGTGATGGCAGTGCAATATGAAGCACTCAGCTGCTAACCAAAATGTTGGGAGTTCAAATGCGCCAGTGGCTCTGTGGGAGAAAAAAAAAATTGGCAATCTGCTCCGATACAGATTACCAGTAGAAAATCCTATGGTGCAGTTTTACTCTGTCACATTGGATCTCTATGAGTTGAAAATCAACTCGACAACACCTATCAATGGCAGCTCCATTCCAGACTGTGGTTTGTCAGTGGATGCGTTTTTCTAACTAAAGGCCATAGCTTCCATAGGCAACCTTATCATTGAGATAGTTTCTCTCCAAGCTTCAGTAACAAATCCCACCCCCTTTCTCTACAGCCTAGAGATGAGTGTGACTTCCTGCTGTTGTCCCATGGGGAGGGGTGTGGCTGTAAGAAGGCCACAGCAGGGTCTTCTAACATATAAGGCCCCTTTTTGGCAGTCTAATGCAGAATAAGTCACCCCTTTCTTTTCATGACCCTGGCAAGTATGTCATTTCTCACCTAGTAGGTTTTATAAGCTCAAGAATGCAATGAATATTTATTGGTGAAGTTAATGGTTGATGTAGTATCCCACTTCTGGGCAGATATTTCGGTTTACCTCAAGATTTACAAATTTGGTGTACACAGAATTTCTCCCTTTATCTTCTTTGAGACAGGAAGTTTAGCTAATAGCTATCACCATAAATGTCTTAGATAATGCACCACTTGCTGCAAAAGTAATTTTATGCTAGACAGATAATTCTGATTTATTTCCAAATGAGTAGGCCTCCCTGAGAAAGAAAATCTCTGTCAAGAATTTTTACAGGACTCTAGGTGACAAAAGAGGGAACTCCTTCTCAACTGGTAAATTCTCTGGTTTCAGAGAAATCCTGATAAGAGCAAAACAATGTTAAAATGTATATCTATGGCTGTTCCTAAGATGTGGAGTCCTCAGACTCAAAATACTGTGTTTTATAGTCATTATTAGTAATTTGGAGTATTGGCTAATAAAAGCTTCCCTGTCAAAGAGGTTGGTCTAACCCATCCTCTGGGTAACCCCAGGAATTTTCTCCCACTGGACAGAACCAAACTTTAGCTGCCCAAGATTGAAAGAAGACTTTCAGAAGTGAAGGGTCTGAGACTAAGATTCGGTTTAAGAGACTCCCCCAACCCCTTCCTTTTGGTCTGAACAAATGCAGATGATGGAACCACCCCAAAAACGCCTTTTTCAGGCCAGACCAATCACCCACCTTGCTCCTTTCCTCAGGACCTTTCTCCTAATAAGTACTGTTTCAGCCATTGTTCAGGGAGCTATCTTGGTGATGCAAGTCCCAGTGTGCTCCTTTGCTTTGCCAACCAAATAAAGCTGCTTCTTTCACTTTCAAAAAATAATAAATATATTACAGCAATGTAATACTTCTGTATAATTTTCCTTTTATAAGTGTATTTGCAAAAGATTTAGAAAAGATTAGTCTTTCACCACAGAGAGTTTGGGAAACACATTTATTCATTCATTAATCCAATCAAAAATATTTTGGACATCTGTGATGAGCCAGGCATTGTTTTAGAGACTGGCAATAGAATGGTGAACAAAGCCAGCCATGACTTCTTACTCTCAATGGATCTCAGAGTCTAACAAAAGAGATAGATATTAATCACATTTCTTACACAAATCCAAAATTGTAATTCCAGAAAGAAGGTATACATAATGATATACAGATGAGGAAGCCTTTCCTAAAAAAAACAACTGTCCAGGATGTAGATAAGTAAACTAGAAGAAAGGAGTTGGGGGCAGCATTGCAGACAGAAGAAACTGTACATACAAGAGTACTGGAACAGGAGGGAGAATGGAAGACAAGAAGAAGATAAAATACAGTGTGTTTGTTTTGTTGTTGTTTAAACACAATTTGAGAGGGAGTAGGGCATGGTACAGCAAGTATGCTGAATCAGAGAAGACCCAAGAAGACTTGTGAGCCATGTTAAAGAATTTTTGCCTTTATCCTAATAATAATAGAATAACATGGAAGGATTTTAAGAAGAGAGATGAATTGATCAGATTAAACTTTGAAAAGTTTACTCTGGTTACTGGGTGGAAAATGGATTTTGGGGGAACCAGAGAGAATTAAAGAGTTCAGGTTGGATACTATTGTAGAGGATTAGGTATGAGATGAAGGTAACTCAGACTTGGATAGAAGTGGCAATGATGCACAGAAGTAGTTCCTAAGTCTCAGAATGCTAGTAGATATTTAAAAGGTAATATTGACAAGGGTAGATGACTATATGAAACTTTCAGAGTTTCTTCTGACATTGGTTTTGGTCTCTTCTTCCTTTCCTTTCTTTTTAATGACCTCTTGCTTTCTTCATGTATGATGTACTTGATGTCATTCCACAACTTGTCTGGTCTTTGGTCATTAGTGTTCGATGTGTCAAATCTATTACTGAGATGGTCTCTAATTCAGGTGGAATATATTCAAGTTCCTCCCTGCATCTGTCAGTTTATCGTGCTGTGAGGACTTGTGTGTTACTGTGGTATTGGAAGCTAAACCACTGGTATTCAAATAGCAGCAGGGCCACCCATGGTGGGTAGGTTTCAGCTGAGCTTCCAGACTAAGACAATGAGGAAAAAGGTCCTCATGATCTACATCTGAAAAAAAATTAGCCAGTGAAAACCTTATGAATATATATATATGTGTATGTGTGTGTGTATATATGTGTGTGTATATCTATCTATCTATCTATCTATCTATCTATCTATCTATCTATCTATCTATCTATCTATCTATCTATCTATAAAAGACCAAAATGGATGTCAGAAGAGACTCTGAAACTTGCTCTTGAATGTAGTGTAGCTAAAGCAAATGGAAGAAATTATGAAGTGAAGAGCTTAACATAAGATTTCAAAGGGCAGCTTAAGAAAACAAAGTAAATTATTATAATGAAATGAAAAGACCAGGAGTTAGAAAACCAAAAGGGAAGAACACACTTGGCATTTCTCAAGATAAAAGAACTGAAGAAAAAGTTCAGGCCTTGAGTAGCAATTCTGAAGGATTCTATGGGCCAAATACTGAACAACATAGGAAGCATCAAAAGAAGATGGAAGGAATACACAGGGTCACTGTACCAAAAAGGATTTGTCAGTGCTCAATCATTTCAGGAGGTAATATATGATCAAGAATCAATGGTATTGAAGGAAGACATCTAAGCTGTACTGAAGGCATTGGCAAAAAACAAGGTTCTAGAAATTGACAGACTACCAATTGAGATGTTTCAATAAAGGTGATCCAACAGAATGTGAAGATTATCGAACAATATCATCAATATGACGTGCAAATAAAATTTTGCTGAAGATCATTCAAAAGCAGTTGTAGCAGTACATCAAGATGGAACTGCCAGAAATTTAAGCCAAATTCAGAAGAGAACATGGAATAAGGAATATCATTGCTAAAATTAGATGGATCTTGGCTGAAGGCAGACTATATCAGATGTTTACCTGTGTTTTATCGACTATGAAAAGGGATTCAACTGTGAATGATAACAAATTATGGATAACATTGCAAAAAATGGGAATTCCAGAACACTTAATGGTGTCCATGCTGAACCTGTATATAGAGCAAGAGGCAGTTGTTCAAACATAGCAAAGGGATACTGACTGATTTAAAATCAGAAAAGGTATGTGTTGGGGTTGTATCCTTTCACCATACTTTTTCAATCTACATGCTGAGAAAATAGCCCGAGAAGCAGGACTATAAGAAGAAGAACTTGGCATCAGGATTGGTGGCAGACTTATTGACAACCTGTGATATGCAGACGATACAACCTAGCTTGCTGAAAGCAAAGAGGGCGTGAAGAACTTACTGATAAAGATCAAAGACTACAGCCCTCATTGTGGATTACTCTTCAACATAAAAAAAGAATCCTCACAACTGGACAAGTAAGTAACATCGTGATAAAAGGAGAAAATACTGAAATTGTCAAGGATTTCATTTTACTTGAATCTATAATCGATGTTCATGGAAACAGCAATCAAAAAATCAAATGACTCATTTTGCATGGGGTAAATCTGCTGCAAAAGACCTCTTTAAGGTGTTAAAATGCAAAGATGTCACTTTGAGTACTAAGGCATGCCTGACCTAAGTCATACTATTTTCAGTCACCTCATATGCATGCCAAAGCTGGACAATGAATAAGGAAGATCAAAAAGGATTGACACCTTTGAATTATACTATGAACTGCCAGAAGAATGAACAAGTTAGTCTTGGAAAAAATACAGCCAGAGTGCTCCTTGGAAGCAGGGTGGCAAGACTTCATCTCAACACTTAGGACAAGTTATCAGAAGGACCAGTCTCTGGAGAAGGACATCATGCTTGGTAAAGTAAAAGGTCAGCAAAAAAGAGGAAGACCCTCAATGAGATGGATTGACACAGTGGTTGTAACAGTGGGCTTAAACATAGCGGTGATTGTGAGGGTGGCACAGAATAAGCTAGGCAATATTTCATTCTGTTGTACATAGTGTCACCATGAGTCAGAGCTGACTTCATGACACCTAAAACAATAACATATATCTGCTTGTACATACATGATTTTATGGATGTGTGTGTGTGTGAATTTAGGAATAATCTATTATCTTGGAGATTGAGGGTCTTTTCCCTGCTTCAGAAAGGTGATACTCAGAAAGCCAGAGGACCTCAGGAGGGTACTATCTGGAGTAAAAGTCTGAGTGGAGAGCCAGCTCAGCTAGTGCAGACTCCTTCTGTAACAGACACACAAAGCCAAGGCCATGGGCCATGAGGAGTGACAAGGGTTATCATTATAGCTATCAGAACAGGGGAGGAACAAGTGGAATCTCTGCTGCAGTATAGAGGACTGAGTTTAAGAAGTGACAGGATTCCCTCAAAGAGTGTAGATGAAATTATTGGGATGGGTGTGTAGTACCTAGTCTGATGCCCAGCCACATCATAGACTTTATTTCTTACTTTGCTTCCCCTTAATTGACTCGATGGCAGTGGGTTTGGTTTTTTGGATCCCAATCTAGCCACAAGGGTCTTCTTACTGCTTCTCCAACATGTCAAGTGTGTCCTTTATCAGAGTTTTGCACTTCCTGCCTGGGAAACTGCCTCCCCAGATAGTCACAAGCCTTACTTACATTTCTGCTCAAATGTTCCATGATAACAAAGGTCTCTTCTAGCCACAACCTCTCCTTGTCATTTTCTTTCCCGTTAACCTGCTCAATTATTTTCGCATACTTATTGCCTCCTAACACGGTAATATAGTAAATGTGTTTGTTTTCTTGTCTTCTTCCCCACTAGAATGCAAGCTCCAGCAAGGGAGGGATTTCTTTTGTTTACAACAGTGTCTCCTGGGTCTAAAATAATGCCAGGAACCTAGGTGGTTGGAAGTAAATAGTTGTTGAATGAGCGAATGAGAAAAATGTGAAAGGTCCAGTTCTCTCAACTCTTTAGATGAGTTTGTATGCAGAGAAATACTGCTTTGTTACTGTTAGTTGGACTTTTTTTATCTCCAGTCTTCTGTGGCCTGGGGAAATTTGGGCTCAGTATGCAAAAACAAAGGTAGCTAGGAAAAAGGAAAACAGCCGAAAAGTTAATAGTATTCTATCCACGGTAATTTCCTCGTTCTGATCATTGTACTATGATTGTGAAAATGCTATCATTAGGGGAATCTGGCTGAGAGATAGATGAAAATTCTCTGAACAATTTTTGTAACTTTTCTGTAAGTCTAAAGTCAGCTAAAAATAAAAAGATAAAAATAGTTAATAGGTTATTTCTAGATAGGCTATTTTCCGGGATTTTCTTTGTTTTTAATTACTTTCCTGTATTTTCTGAATTAACCTCAATAAAAATGGATTCATTTGAAATTTTTTTTTTAATTATGTTTAAAAAAATCAATACCACTAGACATACACTTCTTGTGGACCCAAACCTCTGTTTTTCCAAATAATTGCATGATGAATAACCAATCAAGCTTGATTTGAGGCTTCTGTGGCCAGAAGTAATGATTAAAAGCTTTCATTAATTTTAAAATGTGGAAATTCATGAAAAAATGAGCATGATACTCCCTGAATAATAATCATCAGTTTCCCCAAATGATAAAAGAAGGAATTTTTATTGCATGACTGCATTGTGAGACACTAAAAATGCAAAAACAGACCATAAATGGAGTAATTTATGAATATTAAAAAAGTCCCAATACTTAACAATGAAAAAAAGAAAGAAAAACATTTGATGACTCTGGGATTTAGGGGCAGCCTTAGAATAAGCAATACCTGTGAACTAGCATGGATGAGGACATTATAAGAGCCCTGCATACTAATATGGAAATGGTATTTTTGAAAGGATGTAGTTGAAATTCAACTGGGAACAGTACCAAAAATAAGCAGTATAAGGGAATTATAAAGGAATTCAAATTCAATATGTCTTAGAATGTTTCCAGAATATACTAATTATGTAGTATGAAAGACCTAGAGGATATATAAAGCAATAATCTCTGACCTCGAAGAACTTAACAGATGTGTTAATAAGGCAAAATGCACATGAGACCAGAAGAGGAACTGTGATGAAGAGATAAATTTAATGTGCTAAAATATTCTGTACAATTAGTACCATGGGCAGTCAATGAAGTGAGAAATCAGGGTTGAATAGAGTTGTCAGGGAAGGTTTCATAAAGAAGTAGGAACCAAATTCATCTGTATACATGTACATTTCTTTTAACTGGTTAAAAGATGAACAGGGGCCTTACTGTACCAGTCACCAGAGGTATCTATGTCCAAAAGTACATCCTACACTCTTGCTCTGCATTATTTCAGATCAAAGTATTTATGGGAGGAGAGGGGACCAAGATGGTTGACTAGGTAGATGCTACCTCAGATCCCTCTTGCAACAAAGACTCGGAAAAACAAGTGAATCAATCACATACATGACAATCTACAAACCCGGACCAACAAACACAGATTTAAAGAGTTGACCTGAGTGACAGAGGCGGAGAACGAACAACTACAGGGAAGCAGCGACTGTTTTCAAAGCCTGGAGCCAGCGTCCCAGTCAGGAAACCTTGGCGCCGGGCTTTGGACTGGGCGCAGGGGAGCTGAGCGGAACATCCTGTGAATGTGCAAACAGGGGGCGCAGCCCCACCCCCCTGAACTGACCTTGGGAGGGAGCCCAGCCGGTCTGCGCAGGCGGCGCGCCCATGCAGCTGGAGGGAGGAGAAGTCGCTGGGAGGCAGCGACTGGTTTTGGAGCCGGGAGTGCAGCATCCCAGCCAGGGAATCTTGGCGCGGGGCTTTGGACTGGGTGCAGGGGAGCTGAGCACAACATCCTGTGACGTTGCAAACACTGGGCGCAGCCCCAGCCCCCTGACATGACCTCGGGGGAAGTCCAGCCGGGGCACACAGGCAGCGGGGCGACGTGGCTGACAGGAGGAGAGGTCACCAGGAGGCAGCGACTGTTTTTGGAGCCAGGAGTGCAGAGTCCCAGCCGGGGAACCTTGACACTGGGCTTTGGACTAGGACCGGCGGAACTAACTGCGGCTCCTGAGACAGCGCAAGCTCGGGATGCAGGCCTGACCCTCGGGGGCAATCTCTACCCAGCCAGCGCACACAGGCAACGCGCCTCAGGAATCTCAGATAAAACAGTCATCCCAAGCAAGATAAGTAACTTTGTCTATATTCCGGGGTGCTACTCTCTCCTGTTTTTCTGAACCTCCCCTCCCCTTCCCAGGTGGCTTCATTAACATTGGAATTTCCTGAGCCAGAGGGAGAACTGCTCCGCGGTTTTTCTCTTCCTTTTTTTTTTTTTTTTTGGTCTTTTCCTAACCCATTCTTCTGGCCTGAGAGAAGCAACCACAAAAAACGCAGGGACCAAAAATCCTTCCCTAATTGGACTAAAAACAAAGAACCAGCTCCAGCCAAGCATATGTGATCCACAGTCTCTGGCTTTCACCCCTACAGGGAACAAGGTGGCTGTTATAATGCAAAGGCATTTCTAATAAGGATCTGACTGCATTTGTTTTAGCGGATTTACTGGAAAGACAAGTTTCCCAGGTCTGATATCTCTGCACATTCGACATAGCCCTCACTGACCCACAATAGAGAACTGAGGGCTGAAGCTCCCCCCAGACCACCTAGCCTCCTGCCTTAGGGGTCTAAGGAGGGTGACACCTACCAATCTGTAGAGGTGCTTGCATTGGGGGCCTAAGGTACAGCTGCAGAGCCCACCCACCAAGGTGCTTTAGGAACAGAGACACACCTACCTCACTGACACTAGGGGGAAGCCTGTCAGCATCCTGCTACCCCTGGAGTGTGAATCCCAGCTGCTACTAGAATCTGGTGCACACAGCCATCATCACAACTTCTCAATGTGGATAGGTGACAGTGTGCATCACATATTTAATGACCCAAAATCAGATTCTACTCAAGAATAGTGAATGGACTCAGGCATATATATCTGGTAACAGCCAAAACCCGCTGGTAATAGGTCATAAGTGAGTCAAGGGCTACAACAATCAAGACAGTGCAATCTAGTAGCCCATCTACGTATATTGAAACAAAACAAAACAAGATAAGACTCAGTGAGCAATTATAGAATAAATCACTACAATATCTTAGAGATGGCTCGGAGACAGCAGTTGATATCAAACCACATAAAGAAGCAGACCATGATTGCTTCTATAACTCCCCAAACTAAAGAATCAAAATCTTTCCCAAATGAAGATACAATCCTGGAATTACCAGATACAGAATATAAAAAACTAATTTACAGAATGCTTCAAGACATGAGGGATGACCTCAGAAATGAAATAAGGCAAGCTACAGAAAAAGCCAAGGAACACACTGATAAAGCAGTTGAAGAAATAAAAAAGATTATTCAAGAACATAGTGGAAAAATTAATAAGTTGCAAGAATCCATAAAGAGACAGCATTCAGAAATTGAAAAGATTAACAATAAAATTACAGAATTAGACAATGCAATAGGAAGTCAGAGGAGCAGACTCGAGCAATTAGAATGCAGAGTGGAAAATCTGGAGGACCAGGGAATTAACACCAATATAGCTGAAAAAAATCAGATAAAAGAATTAAAAAAAATGAAGAAACCCTAAGAATCATGTGGGACTCTATCAAGAAGGATAACTTGCGTGTGATTGGAGTCCCAGAAAAGGGAGGGATAACAGAAAACACAGAGAGAATAATTGAAGATCTGCTGGCAAAAAAACTTCCCTGACATCATGAAAGAAGAAAGGATATATATCCAAGATGCTCATCGAACCCCATTTAAGACTGATCCAAAAAGAAAAACACCAAGACATATTATCATCAAACTTGCCAAAACCAAAGATAAAGAGAAAATTTTAAAAGCTGCCAGGGATAAAAGAAAGGTCTCCTACAAGGGAGAAGCAATAAGAATAAGTTCAGACTACTCAGCAGAAACCATGCAGGCAGGAAGGCAATGGGAAGACATATACAGAGCACTGAAGGAGAAAAACTGCCAGCCAAGGATCATATATCCAGCAAAACTCTCTCTCAAATATGAAGGTGAAATTAAGATATTTACAGATAAACACAAGCTTAGAGAATTTGCAAAAACCAAACCAAGGCTACAAGAAATACTAAAGGAAATTGTTTGGTCAGAAAACCAATAATATCAGATACCAGCACAACACAAGGTCACAGAACAGAACATCCTGATATCAAATCAAATAGTGAAATCACAAAAACAAATTAAGATTAATTAAAAAAAAAACAAACAAACTTTCAAAACAGGGAATCATGGAAGTCAATATGTAAAAGATCACAATAATCAAAAAGAGGGACTAAATACAGGTGGCATAGAACTGCCATATGGAGAGGGATACAAGGCGATATAGGACAATACAAGTTAGGTTTTTACTTAGAAAAATAGGGGTAAATATTAAGGTAACCACAAAAAGGTATAACAACTCCATAACTCAAAATAAAAACCAAGAAAAACGTAACAACTCAGCAAACATAAAATCAAGTACTATGAAAATGAGGATGACACAATTTACAAAGAAAAACGTCTCAGCACAAAAAAGTAAGTGGAAAAATGAAATTGTCAACAACACACATAAAAAGGCATCAAAATGACAACACTAAACACTTACTTATCTATAATTACACTGACTGTAAATGGACTAAATGCACCAATAAAGAGACAGAGAGTCCCAGACTGGATAAAGAAACACGATCCGTCTATATGCTGCCTACAAGAGACACACCTTAGACTTAGAGACACAAACAAACTAAAACTCAAAGGATGGAAAAAAATATATCAAGCAAACAATAAGCAAAACAGAAGAGTAGTGATATTAATTTCTGACAAAATAGACTTTAAACTTAAATCCACCACAAAGGATAAAGAAGGACACTACATAATGATAAAAGGGACAATTGATCAGGAAGATATAACCATATTAAATATTTATGCAATGACAGGGTTGCAAGATACATAAATCAAATTTTAACAGAACTGAAAAGTGAGATAGACACCTCCACAATTACAGTAGAAGACTTCAACACACCACTTTCAGAGAAGGACAGGACATCCAGTAAGAAGCTCAATAGAGACACGGAAGATCTAATTACAACAATCAACCAACTTGACCTCATTGACTTATACAGAACTCTCCACCCAACTGCTGCAAAGGATACTTTTTTTTCTACTGCACATGGAACATTCTCTAGAATAGACCACATATTAGGTCATAAAACAAACCTTTGCAGAATCCAAAACATTGAAATATTACAAAGCATCTTCTCAGACCACAAGGCCATAAAAGTGGAAATCAATAACAGAAAAAATTAGGGAAAAGAAATCAAATACTTGGAAACTAAACAATACCCTCCTGAAAAAAGACTGGGTTATAGAAGACATTAAGGAGGGAATAAAGAAATTCATAGAATGCAACGAGAATGAAAATACTTCCTATCAAAACCTCTGGGACACAGCAAAAGCAGTGCTCAGAGGCCAATTTATATCGATAAATGCACACATACAAAAAGAAGAAAGAGCCAAAATCAGAGAACTGTCCCTACAACTTGAACAAATAGAAAGCGAGCAACAAAAGAATCCATCAGGCACCAGAAGAAAACAAATAATAAAAATTAGAGCTGAATTAGAGAACAGAAAAACAATTGAAAGAATTAACAAAGCCAAAAGCTGGTTCTTTGAAAAAAATAACAAAATTGATAAACCATTGGCCAGACTGACTAAAGAAATTCAGGAAAGGAAACAAATAACCCAAATAAGAAACGAGATGGGCCACATCACAACAGACCCAACTGAAATTAAAAGAATCATATCAGATTATTACGAAAAATTGTACTCTAACAAATTTGCAAACCTAGAAGAAATGGATGAATTCCTGGAAAAACACTACCTACCTAAACTAACACAGTCAGAAGTAGAACAACTAAATAGACCCATAACAAAAAAAGAGATTGAAACGGTAATCAAAAAACTCCCAACAAAAAAAAGCCCTGGCCCGGATGTCTATACTGCAGAGTTCTACCAAACTTTCAGAGAAGAGTTAACACCACTACTACTAAAGGTATTTCAAAGCATAGAAAATGACGGAATACTACCTAACTCATTCTATGAAGCCACCATTTCCCTGATACCAAAAACTGGTAAAGACATCACAAAAAAAGAAAATTACAGACCTATATCCCTCATGAACATTGATGCAAAAATCCTCAACAAAATTCTAGCCAATAGAATTCAACAACATATCAAAAAAATAATCCACCATGACCAAGTGGGATTTATATCAGATATGCAAGGCTGTTTTAATATTAGAAAAACCATTAATATAATCCACCATATAAATAAAACAAAAGACAAAAACCACATGATCTTATCAATTGATGCAGAAAAGGCATTTGACAAAGTCCAACACCCATTTATGATAAAAACTCTCACCAGACTAGGAATTGAAGGAAAATTCCTCAACATAATAAAGGGCATCTAAAGCCAACAGCCAACGTCACTCTAAATGGAGAGAGCCTGAAAGCATTTCCCTTGAGAACGGGAACCAGACAAGGATGCCCTTTATCACTGCTCTTATTCAACATTGTGCTAGAGGTCCTAGCCAGAGCAATTAGGGTAGACAAAGAAATAAAGTGCATCCGGATTGGCAAGGAGGAAGTAAAATTATCTCTATTTGCAGATAACATGATCTTATACACAGAAAATCCTAAGGAATCCTCCAGAAAACTACTGAAACTAATAGAAGAGCTTGGCAGAGTCCCAGGTTATAAGATAAACATACAAAAATCACTTGGATTCCTCTACATCAACAAAAAGAACATCGAAGAGGAATAACCAAATCAATACCATTCACAGTAGCCCCCAAGAAGATAAAATACTTAGGAATAAATCTTACCAAGGATGTAAAAGACCTATACAAAGAAAACTACAAAGTACTACTACAAGAAACTAAAAAGGACCTACTTAAATGGAAAAACATACCTTGCTCAGGGATAGGAAGACTTAACATAGTAAAAATGTCTATTCTACCAAAAGCCATCTATACATACAATGCACTTCCAAACCAAATTCTGATGTCATTTCTTAATGTGATGGAGAAACAAATCACCAACTTCATATGGAAGGGAAAGAAGCCTCGGATAAGCAAAGCATTACTGAAAAAGAAGAAAGTGGGAGGCCTCACTCTACCTGATTTCAGAACCTATTATACAGCCACAGTAGTCAAAACAGCCTGGTACTGGTACAACAACAGGCACATAGACCAATGGAACAGAATTGAGAACCCAGATATAAATCCATCCACGTATGAGCAGCTGATATTTGACAAAGGCCCAGTGTCAGTTAATTGGGGAAAATATAGTCTTTTCAACAAATGGTGCTGGCATAACTGGATATCCATTTGCAAAAAAAGGAAACAGGACCCATACCTCACACCATGCACAAAAACTAACTCCAAGTGGATCAAGGACCTAAACATAAAGACTAAAAAGATAAAGATCATGGAAGAAAAAATAGGGACAACCTTAGGAGCCCTAATACAAGGCATAAACAGAATACAAAACATTACCAAAAATGACGAAGAGAAACCAGATAACTGGGAGCTCCTAAAAATCAAACACCTATGCTCATCTAAAGACTTCACCAAAAGAGTAAAAAGACCACCTACAGACTGGGAAAGAATTTTCAGCTATGACATCTCTGACCAGAGCCTGATCTCTAAAATCTATATGATTCTGTCAAAACTCAACCACAAAAAGACAAACAACCCAATCAAGAAGTGAGCAAAGGATATGAACACGCACTTCACTAAAGAAGATATTCAGGCAGCCAACAGATACATGAGAAAATGCTCTCGATCATTAGCCATTAGAGAAATGCAAATTAAAACTACAATGAGATTCCATCTCACTCCAACAAGGCTGGCATTAATCCAAAAAACACAAAATAATAAATGTTGGAGAGGCTGCGGAGAGATTGGAACTCTTATACACTGCTGGTGGGAATGTCAAATGGTACAACCACTTTGGAAATCTATCTGGCATTATCTTAAACAGTTAGAAATAGAACTACCATACAACCCAGAAATCCCACTCCTCGGAAATACCCTAGAGAAATAAGAGCCTTCACACAAACAGATGTATGCACACCCATGTTTATTGCAGCTCTGTTTACAAAAGCAAAAAGCTGGAAGCAACCAAGGTGTCCATCAACGGATGAATGGTTAAATAAATTGTTGTATATTCACACAATGGAATACTACTCATCGATAAAGAACAGTGACGAATCTGTGAAACATTTCATAACAGGGAGGAAGCTGGAAGGCATTATGCTGAGCGAAATGAGTCAGAGGCAAAAGGACAAATATTGTATAAGACCACTCTTATAAGATCTTGAGAAATAGTATAAACTGAGAAGAACACATACTTTTGTGGTTACGAGGCGGGGAGGGAGGGAGGGTGGGAGAGGGTTTTTTACTGATTAGTTAGTAGATAAGAACTACTTTAGGTGAAGGGAAGGAGAATACTCAATACATGGAAGGTCAGCTCAACCGGACTGAACCAAAAGCAAAGAAGTTTCCTGGATAAATTGAATGCTTCAAAGGTCAGCAAAGCAAGGGCAGGGGTTTGGGGACCATGGTTTAAGGGGACTTCTAAGTCAATTGGCAAAATAATTCTATTATGAAAACATTCTGCATCCCACTTTGAAGTGTGGTGTCTGGGGTCTTAAATGCTAACAAGCGGCCATCTAAGATTCATCAATTGGTCTCAACCCACCTGGAGCAAAGGAGAATGAAGAACACCAAGGTCACACGATAACTAAGAGCCCAAGAGAGAGAAAGGGCCACATGAACCAGAGACTTACATCATCCTGAGACCAGAAGAACTAGTTGGTGCCCGGCCACAACCGATGATTGCCCTGACAGGGAGCACAACAGAGAACCCCTGAGGGAGCAGGAGATCAGGGGGATGCAGACCCCAAATTCTCACAAAAAGACCAGACTTTATGGTCTGACTGAGACTGGAGGAATCCCGGCGGTCATGGTCCCCAAACCTTCTGTTGGCCCAGGACAGGAACCATTCCCGAAGACAACTCATCAGACATGGAAGGGACTGGACAGTGGGTAGGAGAGAGATGCTGATGAAGAGTGAGCTATTTGTATCAGGTGGACACTTGAGACTGTGTTGGCATCTCCTGTCTGGAGGGGGGATGGGAGGGTAGAGAGGGTTGGAAGCTGGCAAAATTGTCACGAAAGGAGAGACTGAAAGGGCTGACTCATTAGGGGGAGAGCAAGTGGGAGTATGGAGTAAGTTGTATATAAACTTATATGTGACAGACTGACTTGATTTGTAAACATTCACTTGAAGCTCAATAAAAATTAAAAAAAAAAGTATTTATGGGAAACTTGAATATTATGCTAAACATGTTCTGCCCCAAATTTCAGCATTACAGCCTGTATGATTTTGTACTATATACTTAATGCTTTCTTTTTTCAGTAATAAGCATAACGACAACAATATAATTAACATTATGGAATATTATTTTATCCTAAATACCATGCAGAGAATGTTACGTATATTTTCTCCATCCTCACAATAAAACCCAAACCCACTGCTGCCGAGTTTATTCTGACTCGCAGGGACTCTACACGATAGTGTAGAACTGCCCCTTAGGGCTTCCCAGGCTGTGATCTTTATAGGAGCTTACTGCCACATCTCTCTCCCATTAAGTGACTGGTAGGTTTCAAAAGCCAGCCTTTCAGTTAGCAGCTGGGCACTTTAGCCACTGTGCCACCAAGGCTTCTTCATCCTCACAATAGCCATGCAAAATAGGTCCTGTTATTATGTCCATTTTGGAGTTGATTTTATCTGAAGTTCAAGAAATTAAATCACTTGCTGAAATCAATCAACTAATGAGTGGTAGAGCCCATATGTGGCTATCACTAGTATTTAAACCTTATCTGTACTCCTTCCCACTCTTTTTATACTGCCACAAGAGTGGAGTCGTGAACCCAATTCTATATTTGATCAACTACAAGTTAGCTAGCTGGAGAGTCACATTTAGCCTGAGGTCTTTTACTTGTCTTTGGTCTGAATGCGATTCTTTAAGCAAGCCTGGCTTAATCACAGACACACCTACCTGTAAAGGTAAGGTTTCATGCCAGACACGGCTTAATGTGATTCACTAGGACCTCTACCTTGTCATCTCCCCATCTCTGGTTCCTTCAGATGTATTATTCACGTGTGCTCTCTATGGCATGGGAAACTTGTCTTTATCCTATGGGCTTTATTTTGGCTTGTCATAATGTTAGGCTTCTGAAATTCTGTATAGGAAGAATTTATGGCAGTGTTCAGGTCAGTGGGTCTACTGGAGAGGAAGAGGACTGGAGGACTTATCTAGAATCTGCATTTGCACAGCATGTACATTGTTTCAGAATTAAAGTATTTTAGAGTTTTTAATTCACACTTTACATAAGATTTCAGAAATATTGTCCACATCAAAGATTATAATAATCCTCATCCATCAAGGATTAATATAATCCTCTTATGACAGGTCACATCGAAGAACAATGATAAATTGGCACTGTCATTAACTCCATCTTTTGACTCCCAGAATCCTCCATGCCTTTGGGTGACTACTGGTATCCCCAGAACCCAATTTAGCGTCAACCTGAGCCAGATCTCCTACCAACAAGGAGATACTCAGTTAATCAACATACAGTGTTCTAAGTTTCATCAGCTGAAAAACCACTCTTTAAGAGGCACTTACGCATTTTATTTTAATTTATTAAGGCTATTTTTGGGTATTAGGGAAAAATCAATGTGTATACTAATTCTACACTTTGATGTCTGTACTCAAAGATAATTGTTTGTTCAAAGTGATCTCTTTTGTCTACATTATAAAAAGAATTTGCTTAAGTAGGCTTTTTTGTACAAAATGTAAAATTTGTGGAAATGCAAATACACTTTCATCACCAATAGCCTTTTGATGATGTAAGTGGCAACATAGTAGCAATTCCTAGGCTCATTACACGTTTAGTTGTGGATAAAATACCTTCTTTGGCTATGTTAAAGCCATTTTTTATAATTTTTCTTGTTATTAACTAAATGTCAAAAGTACTTTGAAATGGTATCAATACGTATTGGTAAAATATGCTTTACATTCTATAGAAAGGTGTAAATTGAAATCTTTAAGCTCTGTCAATGCATCTATCTTCTCTCTAAGGAGAGGATGAAGTAAATGGATAAATAGATGAATAGAAGATTATGAAAAGAGAGATGATAGATAGGTAGATAAAAAATAAAACCAAACCCGTTGCCGGAGAGT
Organism: Loxodonta africana; assembly: GCF_030014295.1. Taxonomy (NCBI): domain Eukaryota; kingdom Metazoa; phylum Chordata; class Mammalia; order Proboscidea; family Elephantidae; genus Loxodonta; species Loxodonta africana. Next base: position 41,431,958 of record NC_087348.1, read on the forward strand.
CGATTCCAACTCATAGTGACCCTATAGGACGACAGAGTAGAACTGTCCCATAGAGTTTCCAAGGAGTGCCTGGTGGATTTGAACTGCCTTATCTTTTAGTTAGCAGCCGTAGCACTTAACCACTATACCACCAGAGTTTCCGGTAGGAAGATAGTCAATAATATTCAACTTTTAAAAAGCACTTTACCATAAATTTTTGGTAACTTTGGTTTTTGGTAACCATAGAAATTTTTGATAACCCTGAGAAACCTCGAAAGGTACAGATTTCCCATTTCAAAGGTAAGGAAACTGTAGTTCAGACCAATTAATCATATTACCCAATTCATAGAATTGAACTATTACCACCAGAAGTCAAGTCCTGTTCTTCTCATAGACTGTTGACTGCTCTATCCCTCCGTAATACTGGATGTTGCATCGGGATAAGGGGAAACAGTTGTAACATGAGGCAAATGAGACTCAGGGTCAATACATGAGGTTATATAAGAAAAGGCAGAAGATATAATTAATGATGATGGTTTCATAATTCAAAGAGGAATGGACACATGGACAAGTAAATCTTTCTTACTGGAAAGTGGATCTAAATAGTATCAAAATTATCTTGGAAAATCCACAATAAATGCTTATCAATAATAATAATGAATATGAAAAGCATATTATATGATATCAAAATATATTACCTTATATTGCAGTATACTGTGTTATATTTTATTACTTTATTATTATATTACATTACAACATACTACATTATGTTGCCTGTTTATTTTCTTTGGTATTGGAATACAATCCTGTTTTGCAGATCCATTGCTTGTGGAATATTTGCTCACTTCCTCCCACTCCTCCCTCCACTCCCACCCCGAAAGCTGCTTCTCCTAAGAACCAGCTTCCCTTTAGTGAGGATTTATGATTATCGCTCTAAAGTGGTCCACAGAGGACCTCTGGAAGCTCATTTTTCCTGACACATCGAATATGTACATGCCACAAAATCAGCTACCTAGTGAGTTAAAACCCCATAATTGCAATAGTGAAATGAAAATTACTCAGGCAGATTTGGTTAGGCACAGTAACAAGACTTATAACCTTTATGAAGGCCTTTGGGCCCTAATTATTCAGCAGCTGCTGCCAGGGCTAAAACAGACCCAGGTCTCCAGCAGTCAATTTGCACTTCCCTTTTCCCCTTAAGCAAGCTGTCTGGTTCCATTGGGGTACCTGACCTATTTTTGAGGTCCTTTGGCCCTATTAATAACTAAGCTCCTCTCTTTTTCTCCATCTTGAAGGAAAAAAAAAAAAGAATAATAGCATTTAACAAACACAAGGGCCTTTGAAAAAAAGATGAAAAAATCGTGTAGGATGAACAACTCTGGTCACTACCTAGTTGAGTAGCAGATTCATTATGTCACCAGCCAGTTCCTTAATGGGTCAAGATTTTAGGGGACTCCAAAGAAGTCATTGCAATAAGAGAGGCTACCATGATACATGATTCATCAAACTGGGTTATCCAAACATTATGGTTACAATCATGGTCATCTGTTACTTCTCATTGTGAGACTGCCAGAGCTGGGAGTAGTTCTCTGCCTTTTGCTCTCATGTTAACTACACATCCAAGAGCGAAGTTTTGCGTTTGAGCTCTGCCTTAACCATATCTTTTTTGGAGGGGATAGTGGGGGGAGGGGAGTTTTGGAAGCTTGATCATTACACAAATGATTGCACAGATGTTTTCTTGAGTGATGTAAATTCTACCCCCTCCCCCAGTCTAAAAACATTGTTAACTGGCATTGTTATTTATTTAGGACCGTAGAGAAGTATCCACAGTCACTTGATAATCAAAGTACAAGTAGAGCACAACTCTTCTTTCTCAGATGATTCTGGGGGAAAAAAAAAAAAAAAAAACAGACTGGTCAGTTCTCACTTGGTGGCACCATTTTCTTTTTTAAGAGACCAGAGAAATTCAGGAAAAAATGAAAGCTTGTTTGTTTTTGTCTGCTTTGAGGGAGGCTCAGCTACGATGGTGATGATAATGACGTGTGTGCTCACGGATATATATCTGAGTGTTATCTGTGTGTGTGTGTGTAGAGAGAGAGAGAGAGAGAAAGAGAGAGATGATACTATTTCGGTCTAATGCAAAATAAATCCCTGGGGGCACACAAGTTAAGCGCTCAGCTGCTAACCAAAAGGCTGGCAGTTGAAATCCACCAGATGCTCCTCAGAAACTCTATGGGGCAGTTCTATTCTGTCCTATAGGGTCGCTATGAATTGGACCGACTCAGCAGCAACAGGTTTAGTTTTTTCAATTAGTGCAAAATGAAAATGTGTGGCCCCTTGTTTAAAAAAAATTACTAAGAATTTTAAGATGGCAACAGCAGATAATTAAAACAAACATGGGACCCTGTGTAGCTGCCATGATTTTATATCCATGAAGTTGGTCCTGTCTATTGAGTTCTCAGTAACCATTATTTAAAAGGACTGGATCAGGTCAACCCTGATCTGGAATTTTTCTGAGATCTGGAATTAGTTTGCAAACCAAATGTAGGAGGTTAAATAAAAGTGAGGTCTACAACAATCTAGCGAATTACTAATACTCAAGTAAGGCATTTGGAAATAGGCAGGAGAAAAGGCTGTTTTCTAATTTGCAGTGAGAATGTTTTAGGTTGTTTTAGGTTGGCGATTGTAAGCTGAATGCAAAAAGAGGGAAAAATAAGGCTGGTGCCACCTTGTCAATGATTTAATTATTTTCCCATCTACACTTGTTTTTGAAGCTTATCAGAGCAAAGTACTGTGGGCAGCACAGCTGTCACTGTTATCATTGTGGCTCCCAGTGTTATAGTCCCGATTCCCATTGTAATGCAATTAATCTTTTGCTTTGCACTAATGGATAAACAAGCATATTTACTGCAGCATAAAATCCTAATTATTTTTTGAACAGATTCATAAAGGGAATATAAATTAATGGCAAGTGACAATTATGATAAATGTGTACTATATCTTTAAACGTCAGGGTTCCTGTGGCGTGGATTGAGCCCATGCATGGATATGAAAGTGGTTCCACTTGCATTTACCTTGACGAGGCACAGTCATCATACTCAAAACCTATTCTTCAAGGGCAACTTGTACATTTAGGCCATACTGATTAGAAATTACAGCATGTCGACAGGGCTGTTCTCAATAGTTGGGTACCCTTGAGCTATTGTTACTGCTTTTAAAAATTATTATTATTATTAAGGATGTTGAATTTTACCTGAGCCCTATGATCCTGAAAAACAGCAAAGGTTAAGAAAATGTCCCCATTCTTTGTGTTCTGGAAACGACTTCCTGCAAAGAAAGAACTATACTTTTCACTTAAGACATAGATTAGACTCATGGGTATCTCCTTGTTTATCTATGACAACACAAGACACTCACTGCAGTTGAGTCAATTCTGAGCCATAGTCTCCCCTATAGGACAGAGTAGAACTGCCCCACAGTGTTTCCAAGGAGCAGCTCATGGATTCGAACCGCCAACCTTTTGGTTAGCAGCTGATTGCTTAACCACTGCACCACCAGGGCTCCAGACACAGACCCTCTAAATTCCCTTTTTTTGCCTCATAGGAGATGAACTGAACTGCTTGGGATCAATCACAACACAACGCTTGTTAACCAGTCTTTGCTTATGATTCTTTATTCCAGGCCCACCAACTCTGGCCCACCCTCAGCCTGATTAAGGCCCCCTGCCTTCCAAAGAAAAAACAAAAAAACTAGGAAACCCTGGTGGCGTAGTGGTTAAGAGCTATGGCTTCTGACCAAAAGGTGGGCAGTTTGAAGCCACCAGGTGCTCCCTGGAAACTCTATGGGGCAGTTCTATTCTATCCTATAAGGTCGTTATCAGTCGGGAATTCATTAGACAGCAGTGGGTTTGGTTTTTCTTGTTTGGCCTTAAAATAGACTGGCCTCAGCATAGAACAGTCTTTGATCTAATATCTGATCACGTCATCCTTTTATCCCACTTTCCCATACCTGGTTTTTTCTAGCCTCGTTTACTCTCATATCTATATTAAAAAAAAAAAAAAAAAAAGCTTTTTGCCTAATTCTTGAGACATTTGGTCAGAGTGTTCTTCAAATTGCAGTACTCCCTTTCACCCCCTTGAGATAATCCTTTTGCCTAAACTGCCCCCTTACTGAGTCCAAATTTGTGATTTTTTTGTTTGACATTATTATTACTTATTATAACTTATACCTATAATGACAGTGATAAACATTAAATTTAGTTGGGTGTATGCGTTTTCCTATATCAAGCAGCGTCCTAGGCACTTTCAAAAAATTTTCTTATTAAAAATAAGTTGCAACAATATGAACACATTTGACAAGCAAATTAAGCAAAAGAAGTCAAACATGAAATACATACTACACAATTTCATTTATATAAAGTTAAGTTGCAGAAAAAAACTAGTTTATTCTGTAAGTAGTCAGTAAAATGATTTCCCCTGGAGTGGGGAAGTAATTGCAAGGGGGCCTTCTGAAGTTGTAAAATTGAGTATCCCTGGGTGGTGCAAATTATTAACATGCTCGTTGCTAACCCAAATATTGGAGGTTTGAGTCCACCCAGAGGTGCCTTGGAAGAAAGGCCTAGTGGTCTATTTCCAAAAATGAGCTTTTGAAAACCCTATGGAGTACAGTTCTACTCTGATGCACGTGGGGTCACCATAAAGCGGAGTCAACTTGACAGCAACTGGTCTACTGGTACAATTCAATACGTGCACTTATCTTTATGAATATTGTACTTTCATAAAAACTTTAAAGAATGGTGTTTTTTTTCTTTCATGTTTTCTCAGTGATACTGATTTTAAAATTGTGATGCAAGGTGGTTAAACAACAGACTAACTTCCAACAGATAAAAAGGGGCAGAACAAGGCTTTGAATCAATGTCTCCATTAATTTCAAGGAGCATCCCCCTATACCGCAATATTGAAGTAGACTATAAAGAACTCCGAGCTTTTCTGCCTCTCAGTACACAGTGATCAACAATACTGAAAGCCTTGGAAAAGCCATTGTGTACTTTACCATGGAAGAAAGTAATGATGCACCTCTGGGGGTGCTGAGTCTGCAGTCCGCCCCACCCCTTCAGTTCTATTTACAATATTATTTCCAACACAGGGAAGACAAATGAATTTGTGAGGGGGAAAACCACTACTGTTTGCAAGAACACTTTGCTGTTTGGTCATTACTGGGATGAAATGCTTTCATCCATTATTGCTCTGTCTCCTATAGATGGTAGTTTGTAGGCTAAATAGTCATGATGTTACTACTTTTGTGAAGAACCAGTAGAACTGTAAAAGATCTTAAGAGTAATCTAATTCAATTGTTATTCCCTTATGTGCATATTAACTGCATCAAATTTTTGTAACATGCCCCAAATTCTATTTCATACAGATGTGCTGAGATTCCTGCCACATTCAGCCTTCTCACCTCTTTACTCTCTCTTTGCCCTTTTTCCTGACACCAATATCTCTCTTTCTTTCTAAAGGCCTCCATTGCCTTTTGGTGACTTTTCTCAGTCAAGATTTGGTCCAGGAGTGAATATAGGGATAACTTGTAGATTATTTGGAGTCTGTCCTTGCTAACCCTTTGATAGATCCTTGTGTTTCACACCAAAACCCCTAAGCCTGGTAAACAAACCCGCTTTGATTAACTTACTCTGAGACTCCAGAAATTCTTCGGGCTTACTTTTCTTTGATCTACTTAGATCCTTTATTCATCAGGATTCTCTGGAGAAACAGAACTCATAGGAGGTTTTATATATTAATAAATAAATAGATAATCCAAACTTGTTGCCGTCAAGTGGATTGCAACTCATAGCGGCCCTATAGGACAGAGTAGAGCTGCCTCACAGGGTTTGCAAGGAATACCTGGTGGGTTTGAACTGCCAACCTTTTGACTTTTGGTTAGCAGTTGAACTCTTAATCTCTACGCCAACAGGGTTTCCTATTCTATATATATGCATACATACATATATATATACACACATGTACACACGTATATATGTATATGTACACATACCAAAGCCAGAAATCAAACTTGTTGCTGTTGAGTCAATTCCAGCTCATAGTGGGGTCGAACAGGGTAGAACTGCCCCACAGGGGCAGCCGGTAGATTTAAACTGCCAACCTTTTTTTTTGTTAGCAGCCAAGCTCTTAACCACTGCATCACCAGGGCTCCACACACACACACACACACACACACACACATAATATATACAGAGATTTAATTTAAAGAATTGGCTCACATTATTGTGGTGGATGGCAAACCTGAAATCTGTAGGTTAGACTGGCAGACTAGAAACACAGGAAAGAGTTGATATTACAATATTGAGTCTAAAATTCATAGAGCAGGTGAGCAGGCTGGAAACTCTGGAAGAATTTCTATGTTACAGTCTTGAAGCAGAATTCTTTCTTCTCTGGAAAACCTCGGTTCTTTTGTTCTTAAGGCCTTCAGCTGATTGAGTGAGGCCCATCCACATTATCTAGGGTAATCTTTAGTTAAAGCCAACTGATTGTAAATGTGAATCACATCCATAAAATATCTTCCCAGCAACATCTAGACTAGTGTTTGACCAAGCTACTGGGAGCTACAGCCCAGCCAAGTGGACACATAAATCAACTATCACAATCCTCCTCAGGAAATTTCTACCCAAATCCACTGACAGCTTAGTTTCATATATTCCCTTTGTCCTGTTTATTTGGCTTTGTTTGAATTTAGTCACTCAGCTTGCACACTGTTACTTTGAGATGAACATTCCTGCCTCAAAAATGCCTCCTTGCAAAGTAGACAAAGATGTGCCTTCTCCGCCCCAATAGACAATACAGCAAATGAAACAGCACAAGTGTGAATACCAGGTACAGTAAAGGTTACGGGTTCTCAAAACGAGGTTTTCTTTCATTTCTGGTGATCTCTGTTTCAATTTCAGAGAACCGTAGTATGATCAAGATGAAACAGTAGGTCCCACCCATGAAAAGAAAAAAATACAGAACCCTAAGAGAAAGCTGGGTTCTACTAGTACCGAAGTACTGAGAAGAAAATGTTGAGAAGTGATGGTTGCTTCTTTATGGATGTGCCATTCTGTTCACAGAAATGAGCCAGGTAGAGTCAAGTGGATTGCAAAGTGCCTAATAATGCCCTGATAAAATGTGCAAATAAATTACTACACTGGATTGGAAGTCATTTCACAAATAAAATGTGAATTGTGAATGGCTCCATTACTTTTCAGGGAGTTCTTGACTTTTCAGCCTTTCTACTTAGAACTCATCAGAATGAAAATAAATTATTTTGTCTGCTACCTTTTAACAACATTTCAAATGCATTTAGGACTACTGAAGAAAAAGTAAAAAACAGCCGGGTCCTGCGCCATCCTCTCAATTGTCGCTATGCTTGAGCCCATTGTTGCAGCCAGTGTGACAACCCATCTCATTGAGGGTCTTTCTCTTTTTCACTGACCCTCTATTTTACCAAGCATGATGTCCTTCTTGAGGAACTGATCCCTCCATATAACATGTTCAAAGTATGTGAGATGTAGTCTCACCATACTTGCTACTAAGGAGCATTCTGGCTGTATTTCTTCCAAGACAATTTGTATTATGGCAAATTATATTTATATTATGGTGGTGTGATTTATAAAGTAAAACACTTACAGATATTTTAGTTAACAATATAAATCTCATGAAACAGTTTTTATTCAAGATATCGGAAGAGTTCTGAATTAAAAAAAAATGTGGCACTTTAAATGTTTATAAAGAGTTTTTAATAACATAGGAAGTGCTAAAAGTACAATGTTAAATGAAAAAAGGCCAGACAAAATTATATATATATATACATTCATATATGTATAAACTTGAGCTCAATAGATAAATCATATACATAAATAGTGAAATAGACTAGGAGACAGCCCGAGTGTCAGTATTATTATTTGATGCAATTTTTGAGTGAGTTTTTTTTTTTTGAAAATTCCCTTTGCATTCCTGTAATTTCAAATTTTTTACCATAATAAAAGATACAAAAAGCAAAAATCACTAATTTTACTGTGAGAATTAAAAATGCTTATTACCAATGCTTAGTTGTTCTGCCATCACCCCAAATGATCAGACTTTACTCTGACACTAAAACAGGCATAATCTTTTAGATTTTGCAAATAATTTGTGGTTACACATGTCAGAGCTAATCCTCCAATTTGTCCTGTCCTCTTTGAAGAAAGAGTTCAAAGTAATGAGTTAATTCTTTGCTAGCCACATCAAGACAAACAACTCTTAATACCCAACCAGAGAGCCAGGGCTCGTGAGGCATCTAGTGCGTCTCTCATATAAATTCATATACACAAGTGCTCTCTGTGTTTTAGAAGAATAAGCCAGGCACCTTTCCTAGAACTTGTCCTTGTCACTTACATTTAGCTCTTTTCTAACCTGGTCTCAAATTTAGAGAGGAAGAGTTGTGGAGAAAAGGTGTACAGCTCTAGACAGAAATCTCAGCTGAATTTCCTGTATTTCTTAAGAACTTCAACAAAATAAGTTGTTATACTTTGATGGAGTGGTTGTACTTTTGTGGTTATACAGGATCCTCACTTGAAAGAACCCTGTGCTCCTACAGTTAAGTCTCTCCCTGAAATAGATACCTTGCATAATATAGACATAAGTCTAACTTCAGGGATGTATGGAGCTCTACATTTGAGTGCTAAACCACCTGTGCCCCTAGACAGGGTCCTTCCACCTGTAATTAGTGAACCCAGATGGTCAAGAGGAACTGGTTCTTCTGTGTGAAAGAAAGGCTCAACTTTTTCTCAATTCCGTCTTAATGTTTTTTGTTTTATTTTTGTTCTAAATAACTCTTTTGAAAAGCAATAATTATAATAGACTGGAATGCTTAGTTTCTCAAAGAAAAGGATGAATATTAGAAAGTTCAGTAAGAAAGAAACTTATCCCACAGACGATGTTAGATTATTCTATTCCCAGTTTTCCTTTGCAGAATGGACTATTTTGCTATGCAGGAGTGAGAGTTATTATATAAATTTTATGTTTTTGGATCTTTGATTTGGTTATTACAAGGTTTACTCTGGAATCCTCAGTTTTCTCCTTTTGGGTAGTAGATAAGCTATGCTTAGGCAATAAGAAGTAATCTTGTCATTTTAAGCACTATATCCAAAATAATTTCTTAGGGGGTATAGGCCTTTCTGTGGTACCTTCTTGCAGTGCCAGATAGATCAGAGTGATATGACTTCATTAACAGTTTTTTTTTTTTTCTAACATTAGAGACTACCTGCTTCATCATGATAGTTTAATAGTCTAGAGATCAAGAAGAAATAGCTTGAAGAGGATGGCCATCAAGGTAATAAGAGACCAGAAGATAAGACTTCTCAGATAGGCTGAAGAGCCTAACGATTTAGAGTTTAAGAAGTAAGTAGCAAGTGGAGGAAAAAGGTAGTGTCCGTATGTTTTATGACTGATGGAGAAATCTTATCTGTTTTTTTTTTTTAAACTACTATAGTGTGTTTGTTAGAAATCCTTGTGGTGTAGTGGTTAGGAGCTATGCTGCCAACCAAAAGGTCGAGAGTTCGAATCCACCAGCCGCTCCTTGGAAACCCTATGGGGCAGCTCTACTCTGTCCTTTAGGGTCACTATGAGTCAGAATCGACTTGAGGGCAACAAGTTTTTTTGGTTTATAGTGTGTTTAGCATGATGATTAAGTAAAGCAATACCTGGATGGATGAGCTATGTGGTGAGCAACTCATTTCATACATATAGGCTGAGTTACAGTTCTGGTTTTCAAATATATCAACCTCCATTATGCAAATACCTAGTTTTCCAAGTCTAAAATAAAGTCCATAAAAGTTATTGGTTTGGGAGGATAACAGGTTTGTTGAGCACTGCTATGGTATATATTGAATATACTATGAACTGCCGGAAGAACAGGCAAGTCTGTCTTGGAAGTAGTACAGCCAGAATGCTGATTAGGCACAAGGATGGCAAGACTTCTTCTCACATGTTTTGGATATGTTATCAGGAGGCACCAATTCCTGGAAAAGGACATCATGCTTGGTAAAGCAGAGGGCCAGCATAAAAGAAGACTTTCAAGGAGATGGATTGACACAGTGGCTGCAACAAGGGGCTCAAGTATAACAATGATTGTGAGGTTCACACAGGACCAAACAATATTTTGTTCTATTATACCAACTCGATGGCACCTAACAACAACAACAACAATGATTCACCTAATGAGGTAGGAAATTTTCTCCAGAAACAAGGGAGAGGTAGTAGAGACAACAAGACTTTTTCCATGAATTGAGTGAAAAGATATCCCACCGTACTGCATACTTTTTTTTTTTTTTAATTCTGCACATGGCCATGTGGACCCAAGGCAAGTCCAGAGAGCTATGTACCTCATTTTGGCTCAACTAAATAGATCACTTCCACTGAACATCAACTTTCTGCCTCCTACTGAGTCAGTTTTGGAGGATTCCATTAGTGAGTAAGAAAAGGCTCTTGACTTCAAGGGGCTTTAGCCTGGTTTAGTGCCAAAATCATTAGCAGGGGCATGAAAGTAGAGAGTAATGCTTATACTCGGTTGTTTCTGACTTAATCTGAGCTACATTTTAAAAAGAGAAAACTCATGGTGAATACATTTTAAATTATCTTTGACTACTCAGTGTATTATATGGTAAAAACATAGGGAATGCTTTTTAAATCATCCTTGATTATTCAGTGTACTGTTTGCAGAAAGGCATTGCAGCCTTTGAATGGGCAGCTATTAACAGATAAGGCCATACTATAATGTAAATCATTTAAAAAATACTTATTATCTCTTTAGGGTTTGTTAGTCACTAGCCAATACTTTCAAATAGATGTAGTTGTGATCCACAACTACAAAGATAAGCAGTATGACATTTTTGCTGAAAATAGGCTGTTACTGTTTGCTTGCATTGTTCTTGGTTATAGAATACAAGCTGTGCCCATATCTTCTGATTGTTAAATGCTATTCTTCATGAATTCTTTCCCAGATCGGCCCTCACAAAATACTAATTTCAGATTAATTTCTCTTTCTTTCTCCTTTTCCCTACAAACTTTTGTATTTAGTGTAGAATATTACATCAATATAAATGATTCTTTGGGAATGTCATCTTTATTTTATCACATATGATTCATATGCCCCAACTTCATGGAACCCCTTAGGATATCTACTTTATAAAGATTATGGTGATATCAAAACATGTATATTTCATCCATCTATGAGTTTAAGATAGAATTCCTAAAATATAACCTCTAGAGCAGATGTCAAACACCAAGGTCTAACCTCAAGTTCATATAATGGAATCACTGTCAAGGGATTATGTTAGGGGAACAGAATCTGTCTCTATTTTTGTGACATTTGTGATTTCAGGGGACTCTTTTTCCTCTCCTTTTGCAGCATTTTGTCATTCGCTGTCTCTCCTTGGAGCTGTAAGTAAAGAATGAAATATTCCTGCCTTACAGCTCTTTTCCTCTGTGTCATTCAGTCACACTTAGCAAACTGGTATGCAAAGAAGAGGTTAAATAATTTAACTATGCAAGATGAGTGCTCTGTGGAAACCTTACAACCCTTAAAATAACTCTTCTAGAAGTCTTTTAGTGATATTGTTTTTGGAGCTTTAGATATGAATTTCAGATTTGGAGATAAAATACTGGGAAATCATTTGCAAAGTGTTACAGAGTTACTAAGGGAATAACAATAGGTTTGGCCCTTTATGGGACTAGTAAGTAAAGCCATATATCCAGATTGACCTCCAATGGAGCCCTTCGGGTACAGTTTACTGACACTTATCACATGAAAAATTCCATCTCCCTTTCCATTCCTCGTTCCCTCATCAGCTATTACAGGTACACAATAAAGTTCTTTAAGATATTTGGAAAAAGTCTTATATAGGTAACTGAGAAGGAAGTTCACCATTCAATATTTGAAATTGTTAATGAAAAAAATGTTTATGAGTCAAAAATAATGTTAATATAGTTAGAAAAATGTATAAATCATAAACGTTGATATCCACAGAAAGAAATTTGACATATCAGGGAAAGCAAACTGGATATATTTTTCATGTAAAATATGCAGCAGATACATGCAGTCATTCAGAATATGTTGAAATCCTATTATCTTTTTATCCATATTTTGTATTCATTCATTTATTCAACAGATATATGTTGCCCAGCTAATACATACTTGAGGGCTGTTAAATGCTGGAAATATCCTGTGAGCTGTGAGCCAAAATCATCATGTTCCCTGATCTCATATACTTGGTAATCTATGACCAAGGGTCTCCACCAGAAACTACAGAGAGAAAAGCAAATATATGTCCTCACTGTCTAGTGGGGGAGGCAAGTACAAGGTTGACTATGAACTGAAACCTTAAAAAAAAACCTTAGAGGGATGTAAATGTTAGTATGACAGTATATTTCAGGACATAATTCCCATTTAGAGATTTCATAGAAAGCTCTCTAGAAGAGGACAGACCTGAGTCTTAAAATAACCTTGAGAAACTGTACCATCCATCTACCCTTTTATTAGCTTAATGAACATTGACTGCTGTGTGTGAACTATTATGTTAGTCACAATAGAAAACATAAAAAAGAATAAGGCGAAGTATTTACCATCAGGGACTGCATAGTCTGGTATGTTTAGTTTGGCAGGTAGGTAGCCATAAGGGCCAAACAAATTGCAATAAAAGTGTCTGGGAGCCTACAGAGAAAGGAACACCACCAGTGACGGAAGCATAGTGGTTGGGAAGATTCCCGAATAAGATGGCTTTACATTTAGATCTTTAAAGATAAGGAAAACACAGACTTTTGCTTTCAGGGAGATTGAGTAAATATATTTTTCCATATTCCTTCTTTTAAGTACAGCTAAAAACCCTTGCCATTATATATAAAACAAGCATAAGAATACTCTGAAAGGTGGAGGGAAGAAGGCAGACATGCTAGAAATCTTGGGCCTGAAAAACAACACCATAGTGAGGCCTCCAAATTTTATTTTTTGTGTGATGTATCCCAGATCTGGAGCTGAAGAAGATGGCAATACAGTTATGCATATGGGTACTGATGAAACAAAACAAAAAACCTCCAAGAAAAGCACGCTAGGAAGACCAAAAATTGTTTAGATAATAAGTGCTCTATTCCAATTAAACACCCATGGAAAAAGCTGGGGTCCCATCCAGCTACACCAGCAAAGATTGAGTGAAAATCCTAGAGTTCCATATTTACCAGCCTGTAGGAAGGTGCCCCAACCACACTGCCAGGGTGGTGTCAGAGAAGGCAGGTTAGGGAACTGAGAGGTTCCCCCCCATGGCCCCTGCAAGATAATGTCATAGGAGTCCTAGTGGAAAGTAGGTACTTTTGTCACTACCCAGCCATACATAACAAGGTTGCCTCCATGGGGTCAGTGGATGCTATTTGGGTAGCAATAATAAGGTACTTGTACCCCTCTGAACTCCTTTCTACTAAGCAGAAGCATAGCGGAGAGCCAGAACTCTGAGTCCTACTCATCAATAATGTGGAGCCAATCCCTGGGTATAAACAGAGGTCAAATGGGGAACCTTGACTTCCATTCCTGCCTATGACCCTCTCTTCTCTTGCCAGACCAGTATAAGAGGAAGCCAGCTTAAACTGCTGGAATGAATAAGTTCCAGAGTATTCTAACATAATACCTGAAATGTTCAGGTTTTAGTTGAAAATTGCTATCTACCAAGAACCAGAAAATACTAATTTTGATGAAAAAAAGAAAAATAGACACCAGCACTGAGATTACAGAGATGTTAGGATTATCTGAAAAAATCATAAAGCAGTTACGACAAAATACTTCAACAAGCAATTACAAACACATTTGAAGCAAAAAGAAAATTAGAAAGTCTCAGGAAAGAAATAGTCTCAGCAAAGAATGCGAAGACATAAAGAAGAACCAAATGGAAATTTTGGAACTGAAAAATGCAATTATCAAAATAAATAACTGAGTGGATAGGCACGAGAGCAGAATGGAAGAGAGAGAAGAAAGAATGAGTGAATTTGAAGAAAGAATGATAGAAATTACCTACCTGAAAAACTGAGAAAATAAACAGAACTACAAAGGGACAATGCCTCAGAGACCTGTAGGACTGTAACAAAAGACGAAACATTCATGCTATTGGAGTCCCACAAAGAGGACAAAACTGAAAAAAAGTGCTTGAAGAAATAATTGCTGGATATTTCCCAAACATGGCAAAAGACATAAGCCTAAATATTCGAGAAACTGGGAGAACCTTAAACTGGATAAATCCAGAGAAATACACATCAAGACATATTATAGACAAACTTCTCAACGCTGAAACAAAGTCAAAATTTGAAGCAACAACAAAGAAATGCTAAAACTATGTTATTCAATGCTAAAGAAATGTCATTCAAAAAAGTTTGAATGACAGTAGATATCTCACCATAAAGAGTGGAAGCCAGGAGGAAGCGGCATAACATGTTTCAAGTGCTCAAAGAAAAGGAAGGTCAACCCAGAATTCTATGTAGAGTAAAAACATGCCTCAGGAATGAAGGGGAAATCACGCATTCTCAGATGAAGGAAAATTAACAACTTATTAGCAGCAAGCCTTTGTTGAAGTATGGTTAAAGAAAGGTTTTTAAACAGAAAGGAAATGATAAAAGACGGAAGAAAGAACAATGGAAAGAGTAAAAATACAGGTAAATACAATGCATATTCCTTCTCTTTGGGTTCTCTTTAAGTTATGTATGATGATTGAGTAAAAAAAAATATTACATTTTCTCAGTTTATACCGTTTACCTATTGTTGTCGAGTGGATTCTGACTCATAGTGACCCTACGGGGCAGAGTAGAACTACGCTATAGAGTTTCCAAGGAGCATCTGGTGGATTTGAACTGCTGAGCTTTTGGTCGGCAGCTGTAGCTCTTAACTACTACACCACCAGGGATTCCTCTCAATGTATATGGATGATACATTTAAAACAATTGTATTATAAAATGGGGGAGGTAAAGTGGCATAAAGAGGCATTTAGTTCACTTGAATGGTAAAATGCCAATACCAAGTACGCTGTGATTATATATATTTGTAGTGTAATACCAAGAGAAACCACTATAAAGCTATACAAAGAGATACACTCAAAAGCACTATTTTTTAAAAAAAAAAAGGAATTCTAAAAAAGTTCATGGGATCACCATTCAACTCGACTTGATGGCAACAGGGGTTTTGTTTGTTTCCCTTTTTTTTTTCCCTTCCCTTCCCTTTCTTCCCCTTCCCTTCCCTCCCCTCCCCTCCCCTCCCCTCCCCTTCCTTTTTCCTTTTCCTTTCTTTTAAGAGAGGGAAATGGGCAGGGCTATAAAAGAATAACATGGGGAATCCTACAGTGATAGAAATTTCAGTGCCTTGACTGTGTCATTATCAATATCTTAGTTGTGATATTGTACAATCATTTTGTAGGATGCTGTCACTGAGAGAACTTGGTAAAAAAAAGTACATGGGATTTCTGTGTATTATTTCATACAACTGCATGTGACTCAAAATTATGTTAAAATAAAAAGGTCAATTTAAAAAAAATAAGGATGCATTTCTGGCAGAGAATGACATTCTAAATAGAGGCAAAACCAATGTTAATGACATTTTGGAAAGGGTTTGAAAGGCAGGTTGAAATTGGGAAAATATAGCATAACCTGTTGATTATGTGTTTACAACACATAATAGACTGTGTTGTAATGGACAACAAGTACCAGGGAACTAGAAGAAATAACATTGATGTTTGCTTTTATTAGAAAATATAAATCTGAAATTTAAAATACCCAGTGCCTTCGAATCGATTCCGACTCATAGAGACCCTGCAGGACAGAGTAGAACTGCCCCCACAGAGTTTCTAAGAAGCACCTGGCGGATTTGAACTGCTGACCCTTTGGTTAGCAGCCATAGTACTTAACCACTACGCCACCAGGGATTCCAATAGAGGTCAATAAAGTATTTTAATATTGTCTTAATATCCTTCAAATCGATTAAACTTAGAATAATTGCATATTATCAAAACCTACTATTCCAAAAACAACATTTTGTCCCCCTTGTTTATTATGTAAAGCTATAGAAAGTACATAGCCCTTTGATATTCTTTTGTGTCATTGTTGAACCATGAAAAGGAGTATGAACCAATTATCTTCTTATACTGGCAGTAGTTAAATTAATGGTGCATAAAAAGGACTGACTAAATTATTTACACTAAATCGTTTTAAACAAAGATTGTAACTGATGCTCTTTTAAAATGTGCTTTTAAAGGCATTCCATGGCTTAAAAAATCCAAATAAAAATGTTGGCATTGCTCTGTTTATATCTAATCAGAAGCATCCATCCACCCGTAACGAGCTGAGTTCGCAAACTAAAAATTAGTCTTCCTAAGCCACACGGATCCCTACTTCCCGGTGAAGCTGGCCAAAGAGGTGTCTTTGGTCAAGTTGCAGAGATTCAGACATCAGAACTCTGCTGACAATTCTAATATAGGATGGAATTCAGCTCATTGTTACCAGCCCATTGCTCTTTAGAATTTGCAATGCTAGCAGGAACGCAATGTATTTTTTGTAGGTAAAGTCAGCAATTGTAGCAGTAAACTGCACTTTGGAACAAATAGTAGAGTGGCACTTTTGAGACCATAACCGCATTTTAATGACATAACTTTCTGCTCTCTAAGCATAGGTCAGATCTGAGAATCAAAACCAGAGGGAAATATTAGAAGAGATGGTGGCATCCATAAATCTCATGCTTACCTGGACAGTGAACTTTAAATTAAAGGTTATTTTATCTATGAAAGACGAACTGGAGAGTTGCATACGTAAAGTGTATCATAAGCTCCTAAAATGTAGGGACCATGTTCTGCTCATATTTGTATGCTCGATGTTACTCAAATAGGTTCTAAGAAAATAATAGTACAGAATTATTATTTTAATGCAAATTTGTGCTGTGAATAAATAAGTGAACTGAATGGGGATTTGCTATCAGAAGACCTAAGAGTGATTTTGGGATGCTCCTCTTTATATAGAGTCACCATGAGAAACTCGATGGCACTGGGTTTGGTTTTTTGGTTTTGGTTCCCCTTTACGTATGTTACACCCAAAGTGTAGTCCCTGGGCCAGCATTCTCTCTGTATTAGGGAGTATATTAGAAATGCAAATGCTTAGGTCCTGCTGAGAGGTTCTTAATCAAAATCTGCATATTAAAAGATCCCCAGGAGGTTTATTTGCGCACTAAGTTTTAGAAACACTGCTTTGAGTGACGTATTCCTGATCCATAGAAAACCAAACCAAACCCACAGCCATCAAGTCAATCCTAACTCACAGCAACCCTACAGGACACAGAGGGACTCCCCATAGGGTTTCCAAGACTGTAATCTTTACAGAAGTAGACTGCCACATCTCTCTCCTTCGGAACAGCGGGTGGGTTTCATCTGTCCACCTTAGGGTTTGGGCACTTTAACTACTGTGCCAAGAGAGTTCCTTCCTCATCCATATACTAGGGATAATACCTATATTGCAGGGTGTTTATGACTGGCAATATATAAAAGTATCTTTTCAATTTGGGAAGAAAAACCAAAAAAATCCCTTTGCCACGGAGTCCATTCTGACTCACAACAACCCTATAGGCCAGAGTAGAACTGCCCCACAGGGTTTCCAAGGAGTGGCTGATAGATTTCAACTGCCAGTCTTTTAGTTAGCAGCCAAATGCTTAACCTCTACGCCACCAAGGCCCCAAGCCAGGATTAAAATTAGCAGTGGGCCACAAAGTAAAGCTAAGCTAAGTTTGTCTCTGCTTAAAAGAAAAGAAAAAAAAATTCTGTCAGTTAATTCATGGTGACCTCACGTGTGTCAGAGTAGACTTGTGATCCACAGGGTTTTCAATGGCTGATTTTTCAGAAGTAGATTGCCAGGCCTTTCTGTTGAGGTGCCTCTGGGTAGGCTCCAATCTTTCAATTAGCAACCAAGCACGTTAACCATTTGTACCACCCAGGGACTCCTGAAAAAGAATTGTTCTTGTTAGTGGCTGTTGAGTTGATTCTGACTCATTACAACCCCAAGTGTGCAGAATAGAACTACATTCTATAGGGTTTTCAAGCCTGTGTCCTTTCAGATGCAGTTTGCTAGGCCTTACTTCTGAGGTGCCTCTAGGTGGGTTTGAACCACCAACCTCTCGGTTAGTAGTCCAGCACTTACCCATTAGCACTATGCAGGGATTCCATCTGAAAAAGAGTAAGACATATATAAGGTTGGATCAGTTATTAAGCTCTTGTCTTTCAACAACGAATCTCTGTGATACTGTGCCTTTTCTTTTGCCAATTGACTTGCTTTAAGTTTCTACGAAAAAAAAAGGGGGGTGGAAATTGGAAGGTAAGAGATGGACAGAAAAGACTTGTTTCTTCTTTTGATTTTGTTCCTAACAGCATCATCCCAGGAGCCCAACCATACCCTTTACCTCTGCAGCAGCTGTTGTTTCCAGCCTCCAGTTTTTAAAAATAATTTTTTGTTTGTTTACAGCAGATTTATTTGTTTTTAATTTTTTTTTTATTTTGTTGTTTTTGATAATATACACAGCCAAACACATCTCTTTTGGATAATTTCTGCGTGTATAATTCAATGACATTGGTTACTTTCTTCAACTTGCGCACCCATTCTCACCCTTTGTTTCCGAATTAGTCGTCCACTGTTAACATAAACTCACTGCCCCCTAAGCTTCCTATCCAAGCTTTTGAGTTGCTGTTGACAGTTTGATCCCTTACAGATAGTTATTTAAAAGAGCACAAATCTCAAGGCAGACATTCTTTATTAATTAAGGTAACTATTATTTGCTTTAAAGAAGACTTCAGGGAATATTTTTGGTTTAAGGTTTTAAAAATTTCTTAAATAATTTTTGGGGGTTCCTCCAGCCTCAGTGGCTCCAGAAAGTCTGGATTACATGAGAATTTGAAATTCTGTTCCCTGTTTTCTCTCTTTTGATCAGGTTTCTTCTATAGAACCTTTGATCAAAATGTTCAGTAAAGGTAGCCAAGCACCATCCAGTTCTTCTGCTCTCAAGGCAAAGGAAGTAGCTGTTGGTGGAGGCAATTTGACATTCCTACCATTTGCTCCTCCAATTCCTGACTCTCCTTCTTCGTTGCTCCAGGTGAGTAGAGACCAATTGTACCTTGGATGGTCACTTGCAAGCTTTTGGGTGTAATTATAATTTAAATATTTATGTCACACTTATCATAAGCCAGGTACAATTGTTAAGTATTTGCATGTACTCATTTACATTTAAAATGTTTTTATTAGGTAGACAGTAGCATTTTCCTTTTTCCTAATTTTATGGAGGACGAAGCTGATGGGCATCTAGATTAAGAAATTTCAGCAAGTTCACACAGCTAATAAGGGCTACCACAATCACTGCTCTTACCCACTACTAATTTTCCAGAAGAGGATGCCATCTCTAGGTATAAATACACAGGGCCACACTAAGTGTTGAGTAATCCAGGAGTGGCAAGTAATCCTGGACAGTGTCACTGGCAGCTGCATGTCTCCGTTTGGAGTTTTGGGAAAACAAGGGAAGCCTTCCTGAGATATTTGCTCATCTCCTTCTGCCCTAGTCTCTTGCCTGCCAAAGATTTCGTATGCTTGGCTAAATAAATTGAACCTTACAAGGCATTGTTGAGAATGAGCATGCCTTTTGTAACTAATAACCCACCAGAAATACTGTATCCTGCCTACTGCTCAAACTGAATTGCATTTTTTTTTTTCTTCTTTTCTGCACACAGGCTCCTTCTTTCAGCCTTGGTGCTTTGTTCTGATCCTTGCAGTTGTTAGTTGCCATACAGTCAGCTCTGACTCTGTGTTATATATGGTGACCCCACATACAACAACAGAATGTTCCTTGGTCTTGCCCCATCTTCATGGTCATTGGTGTGTTTTAGTCCATTGTTGTAGCCATTGTATCAGTTCATCTCATGAAAGGTTTCTCTCACCTTCACTGGCCCTCCACGTTAACAAACATGCTGTCCTTCTCCAGTGATTGGTTCCTCTTAATGATGTGCTCAGAGTAAGTGAGTCAAAGTTGCAGACAATATTCTATGATTCATAGGGTTTTCACTGGCTAATTTTCCAGAGTAAATCACCAGGCCTTCCCTTCTAGTCCATCTTAGTCTGGATGCTCCACTGAAACCTGTCCACCATAGGTGACCCTGCTAGTGGCATAACTTTCAGCATCATAGCAACATGCAAACCACCAGAGTATGACAAACTGACAGATGGGTAGTAGCCTGATGAGTTAGGTAGTCTCTTTCCCTTACAAGAAGTGGCACTGTATCTTAGCTATCTTATTAAAAGGAGGCTAATGGATGGATTCATTTTGACTTTTGGTAAAATGAAAAAGCTTCTTTCTCCATCTCTGCCTCAGTTCTGTTCTTTGTATCCACCTCTCTGTCCTCTCATTCCCATTTGGTTCATTATTTTTTTGCTAAACCAACTGTTAGAAGGAGCCAGAGGTATGGGCAAATCTCCTTTCCCTTACTCCAATTTAGGAGAGTCTTTCCTGGTAGGCTATCTACATTGCAAGGTACTTCATGAAAGAGACTATGTATAACCTATTTCACAGAAGAGGCCTGAACACAATGAGAGGCAGCATGGGTTGTATTCTCAGAGCCTAGGACAGGGACCAGTATATTTTAGGTGCTCAAAAATGTTTGTTGATTGCAAGAATGAATGAATGTAACTTCTTGACCTTCATTTATTAACCAACACTATTTAAGTTTGGTTACTTTACCTAAAGGTGGTATGCTAGGATTTAGAGAGCATTGTTTCATCTTGACTTCTATTACATTGCTAGATAATTATCTGAGGTATTCCCAATTCATGTTAAAAAAGAAAAATAAGGAAAACAGTGTTGTTTGGGAGTATTCCCATGACGATTCTTAAGGGCCATTCCTGTCTTTTCCAGTTACATACAAACTATGGAATTAATAATCTATTCAGAAATTTTCCAGAGATCAGGATTAGGCTGTTACTTATGGGATTTTCAGCGTTTTTCCCACTGCAGAGCATCATAAGTTATAATTTGTATAAGGCACATTGGAGAAACAGAAGAGGCTCCTGACAGTAACTCACCCTTGGCCCTGCTTGGCTGCCCCAAAGGGGACAGCGAACAACACGTCAGTATACTCACCACCCATTTGCACCAGTATGCTGTGCATACAGTTGGGGAGTTCTGGTTATGCCAGGGACAATTTAAAAATCTGCTTTGTCTTAGTTATCTTAGTGCCACTATAACAGAAATACCACAACTGGATGGCTTTAACAAAGAGAAGTTTATTTTCTCACAGTAAAGTAGGGTGAAAGTCCAAATTCAGGGTATCAGCTCCAGGGGAAGACTTTCTCTCTCTGTCAGCCTTCTCATCAGTCTTCCCCGAGTGCTCTGCAATCAGCGCTGCTTTCTTGGTGATATGAGGTCCCCCTGTCTCTCTGCTAACTTCTTTCTTTTATATCTCAAGAGATTGCCTCAAGACACAATCCAATCTTGTAGACTGAGTCCTGCCTCACTAACACAACTGCCACCATCCTCCCTCATTAACATCATAGAGGCAGGATTTACAACATATAGGAAAATCACACAATACTGGGAATCATGGCCCAGCCAAACTGATACACACATTTTTGGGGGGCCATAATTCAATCCATGACATGCTTTATTCAAATAAAGTCATCCTATGCATTAAAGTCTCTTAAACCCATTGCCGTCAAGTCGATTCCGACCAATAGCAACTCTATAGGACAGAATAAAACTATCCCATAGGGTTTCCAAGGCTGTAAATCTTTATAGAAGCAGACTGCCACATCTTTCTCCCATGGAGTCGTTGGTGAGTTTGAGCTTCCAATCTTTTGGTTAGCAGCTGAGCACTTAACCACTGTACCAACCGTGCTCCTTTTATAGGCTCTTAAAAAAGAAAAAAAATTTTTTTTTTTAAAAAAAAAGCTCTTAGCCACCATTAAATAATATTAAGTCTTAAAGTTCAGATACATCATTTCCTACATATATTGAGTGAGTCAATTTTAGAGAGTCAAGGTCAGTAGAAGGGTCAGAATATTAGAAGACATATTTTTGAAAGATCTAGCAAAAATCTTTACAGGTAACAGGCACTCAATAAATACTGGTTGAGTTAAAGTATACCACATTTCCTAGGGATTTCCTCTCCTGTCCTTTTTTGTTTTTGTGTGGATATAGGTGGAAATGCCCTTAACTAGCTCTGGCACATTGTGGATGCCTTCAGCTGTGGACCACTTATCTATTGCAGAGTGTGACTCTTCTGTTATTTCCACCTACATTTTCAAGTCTATGCTTATCAGATTTATACAGCTTCCTTCATTTCTATGCGTTTCTCCTTTCTCTTTTCCTAAGGATCTGTATCAGACACTAGTTGTGCCCCATCTCCAAAATATCTCCCCCTGTCATCTTTAAAACTGAATCTTGATGTTTCTCTGAAATGAAGTGGCTAGGGTTCTGGTCTAAAGGCTGGTATGTGGCCAATACGGCCAAAGAGACCTAATAATAGTATGATGGGGGGAGGCGCCCCTGGAAAGAGTTTGGTCAATGACAGGAGGTGAGAAGAGGGAGCAATTGAGCCTATGGTTTGCATCATCCCCTGCTTCCTACTCTGAATACAGTGTGAAGATAAGATTATTGGAGCTGGTGCAATCATCTTTGAATAATGAGGGGAAGGCCAAGAGAGCTGCAGATATGCCACTGGAGGCTCCAACCTTTTTGAACAATTGTCAACTTTGAAATTTTTGTTAAATGGAGAAAAAGAAACCCCTGTTTTTAAGCCATTTTTAGTCAGATTTTCTGTAATTTGAAGCCAGATCACGTGATGATTGATGGATGTTGTGTGGTTATAGAGTCACTATATCATTTGTCTACTATCTACCATGACTCCTGTGATATTTTCCATTTTAGAATTTTATGTATTAAGATTTCCTGATGGGCATTGACCATTATTTTTTTAATTACACTCAACATACATTTACTATCTCACTCCTGCATTAGACTGTGAGTTTATCAAGGACAATGTTTTATTTATCTTTGCATGGCTAGTATTTTGCTGAAAGGTGTAATAGGTACTCAGTAAATTCTTCTTGAATAAATGAACTTTTTTTTTTTTTTTTTACTGTGTGTCAGACTTTTTTTTTTTTTGGATGCCAAAGACACAAATATGAATATATATCTTGTGATTTCACTTAGCAATGCATTTTATAATCTAGATTATAGACATACATTTCTTTCCAAAATATGATAAAATCTTGAGGGAAGTGTCTGTGTCTGCTTTCTTCTTATAGATCACAAAATTCTTAGCATAAAGTCTTATATCTCTAAAGTATTAAAAGTCCAATGGAATTTAATAAATTTGTGCCTAATCGGTCCCTAGGTGCCCACATCACTATTATATCTGAACTCTGTGGCAATTATCTTAGGAAATGATTGCTCTTATGTTCTGTTTAGGTAACCTTTAGCATAGTTCTCCAAAGATTTATCTTCATATTTGTTTCCTCTTGCATTCTTTCAAAAGTTTGCCACCATATTCCATGCATACATTTAATGTCTCTCTCCTTTTTTTTTTTTTTTCCCACATGGATATATACTTTCATGCATATTGTAAGTCCATTCTTTAAAGCCTTGGCTATTTTATGTATTTGCTTCCTTATAAAGTTTCATGGAAACCCTGGTGGCGTAGTGGTTAAGAGCTACATCTGCTAACCAAATACCAGCAGTTCGAATCCACCAGGTACTGCTTGGAAACTCTATGGGGCAGTTCTACTCTGTCCTGTAGGGTTGCTATGAGTCGGAATCGACTTGATGGCAATGGGTTTTTTATAATATTTCACAAGTACTTTATTCTTCCTACTCTTTGAAATCAACCTCAGGAAATCTGAGCATACTTTTTTTTTTTTAATCAATACTTCCTCTTGGATTTTTACATGAAAGCTACTAGCCATCTCTTTTACATAATTCTTCCTTTACTTAATGTAGCTGCTCTTTATAACTGGCAAGAAGTGAGGCTGAGAGTTGTTGGTCCTGTGCTGGAGAATGACTAGAAGTGGTTTGAAATGACATTAGATTGCATTTGTCTACGATAAAGAGAAAGAAAAAAAAAAAGTCCCCAGCAAAGATGATTGTACCTGACAAGCAAAGCTTGTGGTTTATTAATAATTAAAAAATATTTCTGTGTTCTGCTACTGATAGAATATTTAATAGCTTGTTCAGTCAATACCAGTGTACCATTTATTATTCATTAAAGATAAATGTAGTGTAATGGCCTTGCATTGCAATGTGTTGCATGAAGATGACAAAAGTCACACAAAGTTGATTTATTATTTAGAAATAGATTAAACTTCTCTACTGATCTCAGTGACTAGGATAACCTATTAGTTCTCCACAGTGACACGAAGTTTTAATAGGAAAGGCTGGTGGCATCATTGAACTAGCTGGGAATCAGTTGCCAAGACAGTGACTTAAGTGAAGGCCCTGTTTCAAGGGTTAATATGAGTTTCGTGGAGGAAATGGGTTTGACACCCAGGAATGACTCTCACGTTTTGCAGAAGCACTATCTTCAGTTTCTTGTGTGAGAACATCTTAGGCTCTTGCTTTTAGCACATGCTGTACTGGATCATTATAGTTTTACCAAGTTTCATTCAAGAGCTTTAAGTTTGGATAACTTTTTTTTTTCCCTCTCACAGGTAGAGTTGGTTGAGTTTTTTAAGGACATTATGAATGATTTCTCTCCCTTTCTTTCTAGTTCTTCTGAATCTAGATACATAAAAAAAAAACCCCAGTTTCCATAGATTAGGGTAAAATATCAGAAAAGAATGGCTTCTCTTCAATTCTTGGTCTAAGTTATTTCTGCCCTCATAGGTTTCCGAAAGTGGGAACTCTCATCTGAGAAATGAATTCTCTGTTTCCAGGACCTGAACAGTCTTTTTGTCATAGCCTATGCTACCTGCATACATTAAAGCACTTTCAGTTTTCCTTCTATGCATTTTGTTCAAGTGATGTCAGAAAAAAAGTAGAGAGAGCAAGGAGGAAATAAAAGTGTCTATTCTGTGTAAGGAAAAGATGATTTCAAGGATTTCTCCAATGGATTCACATCCTATACGTAGCTCAACTAGTAAGACTGAGCTTTGATTCAGAGCAGGTTACTATTGTCTATGGGAACAGATGGACTTGAGCCACAGTGAGCAGTAAAGAGAGGCTCTCAGTATCCCGGAGCACTTAAAAGACACAGTAACAGCTGCAATCAAGAATTTATATTTTGGTGAACAAATGGTCATATGCTTGTTCCTTGCTACAGGGAATAATTTGTGGGTCTTTGGAAAGGAGTTCAGATAGCATCCTGATACATGAATATGATTTTACGTGAAGGGATTAGTATGTGTATCCCCAAACCATCCCTTGACAGCGGTGGTAAAACAAATCGTAAAATTCTTGATTTTAGAAACAGTTTTAGAGTGCCTACTGTGTATCAGACACTATGCTAGACTTGGAGCCACTTACAGTCATGTGTCACTTAACATCCACAATAAACCAAAAGACTTATTGCCATCCAGTTGATTCTGACTTATAGTGACACTATAGGACGGAGTGGAACTGCCCCATAGGGTTTCCAAAGAGCGACTGGTGGACTTGAACTTCTGACCTTTTGGTTAGCAGCTGTAGCTCTTAACCATTGCACCACCAGAACTGTGAAATAGAATGTAACATCCTGTCATTTGGATGTTGTGTGAACATCATATCACAGCTTATTCCTGCTTTTTCTTTAAGCATCTCAAATAAGCTTTGTGCCTTAGTGGTGATTGTCAAAGTGCCAAGGGGGTTTCATGTTTGTGTTTGATCCTCAATCCATGTCACTAGCAATTTCTCCTTATCTGATATAGGTCCCTCTTGTGTTTTCAGTAGCCTTGTAGCTTTCAGTGGAGCCTATCATTTAACAATTTGGAGAATTTTTTCTTTGTTTTTGAGGACTCTTGTGATTGTCATACATGCCTAAATCGTGAGCAATAAAATAAAACCTTCGCGTTGTTTAATAAACCTTTGTTTCACTTCAAAATCGATACTTCTCCCTCACCTCTTGCTGCTGCTCTCAGTAGCACTGGTTTTGTTGCGTTTGAGAGCCATGATGCACTTCATGGTAATATTTTTGAAACAAAATGAAACAGAGAGATAATGCTATAACACTCCAGAGATAGGGGATACATGTGATTGGATGTTGCTGTCTACAAGTCGAAGCCTACACTGTTACACGGTAAACTTTTTAGAGAGAAAGTACAGTTCAGTGTGTGCACAAGCCAGTAACAGAGAATTATCATGACTATCAAGACATATGTATTATAGGTTATATATGTACTGTACCATTATAGGAGTCCTGATGGTGCAGCGGTTAAGAGCTACAGCTGCTAACCAAAAGGTTGGCAGTTCAAATCTACCAGCTGCTCCTTGGAAACCCTATAGGGCAGTTCTACCCTGTTCTCTAGGGTTGCTATGAGCTGGAATGATCTTGACAGCAACGGGTTTTTGGTTTTGTACCATTATACGCCTGGCAGCACAATTGCTTTGTATACAGGAGACATGAAATACAGATGTTGCATGTGGGAAGTTGCTGCATTTGCTACTTCCTATTCTCCAATCTGGATTTCTGAACTCTGCTACAACCTTATGGGACCACAGATATACATGCGTTCGGAGGTTGCCCAAACGGATATTATGCGGCACATAATTGTATAGGATAAAGAGTAAGATTTGATGGAATTAAAGAACAAAAGAAAATAACAAAAGTGAGGTAGACCCAATATGACAATTCTCCATTGTTTCTGGCATAAACTATTCTAAATGAGATGGAAATAATATACCTGAGGATTTTTATTTTTGGATTTTAATTTTGCTTTGTTGGGGGAAGCCATAGGCGATCTCTGCTCTATCTCACCTTTTACTACCTAACTTCTGGATAATGTATGTGGCCCTGTAGCAGATTTGGGGGAAAATACCCTTACATCATTCTGGGTTCCATGTAATTATCCTCATTTTCCCAGAACATCATTTATCAAAGCCAGGACAGGCACATGCTCGTAGCTCAGCTGTCATCAAAGGAAGAGGGATGTGTGCTCTGTAATACGCTGAGTTTTTACAGTGCTTCTCTGCAGGTGATCCAGTGCTTTGGTCTGTTTCACAACCATTTATGTAATATTCCCAGGTGTCAACCAGGACACAGTTAATTGATGCAGAGAGCTTCAATACGTTACTTTTTAAGCTGCTTCGCCTCCCTCCTGCGTTCGTTTACGCACTCCAGTGCAGACAAGTGAACGAGGTTGGCCAGACTTCCATTATGAAGGTTACCAACTAGATATTTCAATTCATGACTCGTTTTTTGAAACTAATTTTTTTAGATCATATATGGTTTCAAATATTCTCTGGCCACTTTGGGGAATCTGTTAGGTCTAGTGTTTCCTGTGCCAGTCTCAGATATAGATATAGATTTTGATATAGATATTAAATATGCTTTTTCCATTTTACAGATGGAAGATTTAGGCAGATAAATAACACTTAGGGTGAAATTCTTTCAAGCATTATGTTTTTTATAGGAGAATCCTACTGAATATTCTTGTCTGATGTTTTTCTAATAATGAGGAGAAATGTCATAGTTCTATTTTTCAATTCTTTTTCAGATTAGAGTTGAATTGGCTGGAGATTTGTATGCAGCAAGATTCTATAACACCACAGGAAGCTGATAGAACTGAGTTATTATCCACCCGGCCATATTTCTCTTCTCTACCTCTTTGCTATCTTAAGTGTACTCTACAGATCAGCAACATCAACATTGACCTGGTTGAAGTTGGTTGAAAAGGTAGAATCTGGATTTTAACAAAAGCCTTAGAGGATTAATATGCATATTGTTAACATTCAGAATTCTGAGCCCTATGTAATGTCATTCTTCACCAGACAAAGGGGGAAAAAAAAACCTCTCAGAGTTTACTTTCGTCTTATTTTTGGAAATTCTTAATGTGGTGTTCTAGACTGCTGGATCTAACCTGTTGGAAGCACTAGAAATAATTAACAGGTCACTAGCACATCTATTTGATTCACAGCTGGTTTGAAATCAATGACCTGAAACTGAAATGCCTCTCAAAACTCAATAATGTGATCATTGCTCTTAATTGTTTCACTGTGACTTTTCCCCTGCCTATTCATTTGGCAACCCTGGCGGAGTAGCGGTTAGATGCTACGGCTGCTAACCAAAAGGTCAACAGTTTGAATCCAGCTGATGCTCCTTGGAAACTCTGTGGGGCAGCTCTACTCTGTCCTAGAGGGTTGCTATGAGTCGGAATTGCCTCAACGGCAACAGGTTTTTGGACTCATTACTTGGATCTTAATAAATGGGCTCTTAAAGCTAGTAAGGGCATTTAATTTTACCTGTGCCGGAAGCAAGAAGACATACGTGGCATGCATTCAGTTTGTTGCTGTAATACGTGGATATTTTGACAATTCAGATAAACAGATAAAATCAATTAAAGATGTGGGGGGGGAACCTAAGAGATTTCTAGCTTTTTTTTCACTCTCAGTCTTTAATGACTTTTAGTCATTAACAGAATTGTTACACAACAATAATACTTAAACACTTTTTCCTGGAATTGGAATTTAGGATTTATTTTGTTTATATATTAATTTTAGATTCTCTTTTTCCCAATACACAGGAAGCTTGATTTCTTTCTTTTTGTCATCAAAGTTGTATGTTTTTGTTTTTACTGGGAATTCGGAAGAGTTGTTCTTTACCTTTTGTTTGAGAAAAACCTTCAGAAAATGAAACCTCATCATTGTTACCTATCAGATTTGGGAGACAGTTTGTGGGGATGAAGGTGCTCATTCACTGCTAGTGGGAATATTTGTAAGAAAAGAAAAAAAAGGAGGTTAATCTAACAATATTTATTAAATTTATTATCGTATATGCCTTGGGCCCTTCAATTAGACTACTTAAATTTATCCTACAGATGCACTTGCAAAGGGTCAAAATTATTGTAAACAAACTTATTCACTGCAACTTTATTTGTAAAGGCAAACATCTCTAAACATCCTAAGTGGCTATCAATACGAAATGATTAAGTACATTTTAGCACAGTAAGAGAATGGAAAACTCTACAGCTACTAAAAATGACAAAGCTCTTTAGGTACTGTAACTTCCAGTGTCTATTGCTGAGTAAAAACAATATTAGAGTTTTATAACAGTGTGTTTACTATACTACTATTTGTATAAAAAGAGGGGAAGAAAAAGATTGTGTAGTTTTAACTGCTCATATATGCATAAAGTATATCTGGAAGGATACATAAGAAACAAAAGCATGTGGGGAGAGAACATAGATAAGAATGAGAATCTTTACCTCATATAGTCCAATTTACTTTTTTTTATTTTGGAAACATTAAAACGGAAATGCAGTGGCTCTACAATAACAGATCAGTCTTGGAAAGTTCTGGAATAATAATTTGGTTACTACTATATTGTTGTATGCCATCAGTTGATTCCAAATCATGGCATCCTATAAGACAGTAGAACTGCTCCGTAAAGTTTCCCAGTCTGTAATCTGCAGAAGAAGACTACCACATCCTTACATCTTTTCTCCCATGGAGTCGCTGGTGAGTTCCAACTGTCAACCTTTCAGTTAACAGCCAAGAACTCACCCATTGTGCCATCAGGACTCCTTGGTTACTACTGTATCGTCTGCTAAATCCAATGTCAAAATTCCTCTGAATTAAGTCTCATATAAGAAGCCCTGGTGGCACAGTGGTTAAGAGCTATGGCTGTTAACCAAAGGGTTGGCAGTTTCAATCCACACACCGTTCCTTAGAAACTCTGTGAGGTAGTTCTGCTCTGTCCTATAGGGTCACTATGAGTTGGAATCAGCTTGATGGCAACTAGTTTGGTTTTGGTTGGGGGTTACATTTAATATTGAGACTAAGCAAGGTATTTGTTTTAATTTCGTGCATTGTTAAAGTAAACATTATAAAATGTTCTGGGATGACTTTCCACTTGTTCTGAATTATAATGATCACAGCTGTCTTAATCTATTTTGCTTGTTTAGTTTCCCCAGTCTTCAAAGTTTGTACTGCCAAGCTGTGCCGGGCAAATTCTAGTAGAACAAACTGCATGAATGATGAGCGATTCCCACTATCCCAAAGAACTTCTCCATGGTTCTGTCTGTTTCATGCCTCAGGGCCTCTTGGCCACTCCCTGCCCTCGAGTAATTAACTTCCCAGTAAGCTTCCTTTTCAGGATGGCAAGCAGCAGGCATTAGCCACCCACAGGACACCCTCCTACTGTGACTAGTTATCACCAGTTTCTTGTTAGCATATTTTCATAGATAACACAGGTTATTAATCGAGACAGAAATATTAGATTCGCACTTCAAAAAATTGCTTTCCAGTCTTTTCTGAGTATTTGGAAAAGCAAATCGAAACAGAGCAGAGATAAAACATTAAGAAGGTTTCTGTGAAGGTGCTATTTACAATCTTGGATTTATTCTTTTATAGAACTGAATAAATTCTTCTCCTCTCTCCCCACGTTTATCAAGATGTAAGATCATAGGGATGTCCTCTATTTGCTCTCACTGTAACGTACCATACTTTTTACCTCTTTAAGACTTTGAGCATTCTGTTTCTTCTGCCAGAAAAGCTTTTGGACCCTCACCCCTATCTCTGTCTTTTGAACTCTTATCTTTCAAAATAGATAAAGCCATCTCAGGGAAGGCTTCTGGGATCCGCTTCAATTGGCTCATCTGTGTCTCCGGTAGAATTCATCTCCCTTTCACCTGCACTGTTGCTTTACCTCAGTTCCTACATCAATGGCACAGTGATGAAATTTTTTGTTCATGTACTTGGGAAGCACTTTTCTTTCTTTCTTTTTTCTTTAATTTATTGGGCTTTAAGTGAAAGTTTACAGATCATGTCAGTCTCTCATACAAAAAGTTATGCACACCTTGCTATGTACTGCTAACTGCTCTCCCCCTAATGAGACAGCACATTCCTTCTCTCCACCCTGTATTCCCCATGTTGTGTCTATTGAACCAGCTCCTGTCCCCATCTGACTTTTCATCTCACCTCCAGACAGGAGCTGCCACATAGTCTTATGTGTCTACTTGAGCCAAGAAGCTCACTCCTCACGAGTATCATTTTCTGTCTTATAGTTCAGTCCAATCCCTGTCTGAATAGTTGGCTTCGGGAATGTTTCCAGTCTTGGGCTAACAAAGGCTCTGGGACCACGGCCTCCAAGGTCCCTCTAGTCTCAATGAAACTATTAAGTCTGGTCTTTTATGATAATTTGAGGTCTGCATCCCATTGTTCTCCTGCTCCGTCAGGTATTCTCTGTTGCGTTCCTTCTCAGGCCGGTGAGCAGTGGTAGCTGGGCACCAGGTAGTTCTTCCCATCTGAGGCTGATGTAGTCTCTTGTCTATGTGGCCCTTTCTGTCTCTTGAGCTCATCTTTACTATATATGTCTTTGGTGTTCTTCATTCTCCTTTGCTCCAGGTGAGTTGAGACCGACTGATGAATCTTAGATGGCCACTTGCTAGCACTTAAGACCCCAGATGCCTCTCACCAAAGGAAACACTTTTTCTTAAATCTGAGTATGTATTCTTATAAGAGATATGTAATTTGCAGATTTATGTATTTGATTGTTTAAAAAAAAGCACAGGTTATAAATATAAAATTACATTAAAATATATAAGGCATGACTTATTTTAAAGTACAATTATATGACATTGGGACTGCCTCAGAAAATAAAATATGGACTATGCGGGAAGATCATCAACAAGATGGATTGGCACAGTGGCTGCAATAATGGGCTCAAGCATAACAAGGATTGTGAGGATGGTGCAGGATCCAGCAGTGTTCTGTTGTACATAGGGTTGCTATGAATCAGAACCAACTCGACAGCACTTAACAACAACAACAATGCAGCCCCTGTGGTGCAGTGGTTAACCGCTTATTTGGTAACTAAAAGCTTGGCAGTTTGAACCCAGCAGCCACTCATTGAGAGAAAGATGTGGCAGTCTGCTTCCACAAAGATTACAGCCTTGGAAACCCTATGTGGCAGTTTTACTCTGTCCTATAGAGTCAGAATTGACGACAATGGGTTTTGGTTTAATCTTCATGGATGCAAATTGCCACATCTTTCTGTCACAGAGCAGCTGGTGGATTTGAACCACCAACCTTTCAGTTTGCAGCAGAGTTCTTAACCACTGTGCCACCAGGGCTGTCTGTTCCTGTCTCTCTCTCTCTCTCTATATATATTACATATATAATTTGTGTTTATATATTTACATATGTACATGTATATATTGTATTATATATATTTCTGTGTCTATATATACTACATTTGTCTTGTAGCTTAAAGGGTTTATAAAGTGGTGTTCATGTCTAAAAGAAGCAAGTGCTTTCAAGACTTTGCTCTTATGTGCTACTGTCTTCACTTCTCTTCAAAAGAAAGAAATACTATTCTGATTTGAGAGGTTCCAGTGCATTGACTGGGTCATGTTGATGAAAGGGTGAGAATCACTGGGCTGCAAAGAGAGCATAGCAGTGGATTTCTGCTTCTGCTCCTCCCTCTGCTAGAGCTGGCATGTGATGTGTACCTAGATTCTAATTTGGATTTAGCCTCTAGGCTCATTTATTCTGCCCAATCTGGCATACTTGAGTCTTGCATTAATTTATGGGGTTCAAAGACAACATATGAATTGAAATTCATTTGCCCTAATTTCCTGAATATTGTGTTCCTTGAAAACTTTGCACGGTAGAGGAGCCAGAAAGCCTGAGGCAAGAACCTAGAAGTTCCACACATCCTTATTATAATATCTTCTAATAGTATCTCAATCCCAACCTTCCTTCTGAAGTATAACTAATCTTTTAGCCCCATAAACAAGTATTATAATGAAGTGCTATTATATTTGTTTTCCCTTTAAAATATTTTCATGCCATCTACTTGAATATGAGTCCCTGGGTGATGCAAATGGTTATTTGGAAACTTCTGGAAAGTTTGAGCTGATACAGGCACTTAAGATCCCACCTAGGCTAGGATCTTAATGGAGCTTGCCACTGTTCATTGGCTTATGGTTGTGAATTCTAGGATTTACAAGTACAGGAATTCAGAGTATTAGTGTGGTTAGAATGTTGATGTCTGTGATAGGAGTGAGCAAGGGGTAAATACAGACTCCTGAAGTATACATTATCCACTAGGAAAATTCTGAAACATCTCTTCAGTGTTCAAGGCTTGAGCATTAACAGCACAGATTTCTTTGTAGATTCTAGCACAAAGTTGAATATAGATTAATCATTCAGTAAAAATATTGTTTGTTAGTGGATTGTACAGTTGAATGTTTTGTCTTTTTAACACTTGGCACAAGTTAAGAAGTAAAAAAATAAGATAGAAATTGCCTTCAAATAGATTCCAATTTATGGCAACTCTAAAAAACAAACCAAACCCACTGCCGTTGAGCCAATTTTGACTCACACTGACCCTATATGGTGACTTGGGGATACTGTAATTTATAGTTTGCAAGGTTTTTTTTTTTTTTTTCCTTCATTTCAACAAGGAAATTAAAACAGACCCAAGTATGTTGCCAAGGAATCTAGGGAATTTTATTCCAAGACCTTGAAGACAATTCTTACCACCAAAAATCAGGCTGACTACTCTTCAAAACAAAAATAGGACATTAGTGAGACCTTGGATAGAGGCAGAACTTGGCTGCTCTGAAGGGAAGGCTTGCTTAAGACTTTGGTTTTGTACTCAGTCCCAGAGGCTTTGACAATAGCAATGCTTTATCAACCAAATACGTTAAGCGTAAGAACAGCTCCTCAAAGTGGCTTTAACAACACCCAGGCTGATCTCTGTAACTCATTTTAATATCAAACTACAGATGTAAAAGAAAAGTCTTAAGCAAACATCTAACAACAGGCACTTACAAACAAGTCAACATGAAAAATATGATAATAAAAATATTCCTTCAGCAAGAAAAGTCCTTGTTATGCAGAATTCAGAAAGACACAAATGCTGTTGGTTTCCTTAAAGACAGGGATGTCATTGTCTCCTTGACATGCATATGTGTAGGTTTATAATTGAGTTGAGATGTTAAGGTCTTTCAAGAAACATATGCCCGTGTATTCTCACTTGTAATTGGGTATGCAGAAATTATAAAATGGGCCTAGCCTATACACATTTTGTTTAGTCTACATGGTGTGTTAACCTACTCAGAGATTGTTAAAATAGGACGCATTCTTAATTGTCAATATATTAGATTTGAGAGTGATCACAAATAATTTCAATCTGGCTACTTCTGGAAAAATACTTAGAAGATCTCTCTACCCATACTCTTTATTCCTTTAGGACAATAATCAATAGAAGCTGAGTCACACATGCTCCTCTTTGAATAGGCACAGGGCTTTCTAGTTTGTACAGTCATTATCCATTGAGGCCTTGATACTAGTGTTTAGGAACAGTTGCCATTTTTCCTGGAACTTGGCTATTGCTCTTCTTACGGTTCAATTAAGAGTCAATACAAATAGTTCTTGAATCCACGTGTCTATCAGAAATAGGGAAACAAAGGGTAAATGACCATCTCCATTTTTATGCAAAGCTCTTTTTTTTTTTTGGCCTTCCTTAACAAATTACATACTCCTGGTGTAGAATCCCACAAGAATTTGTCAGTTTTACATAAAACTGTAATAAAAAAAAACATTAACTACATTTCTTGAGTTGTTTCCATGAAAAAGTTCTCTAAATAGAGTGATATTTTGAAGAGACCATGTGTTGCAGATGCTTAGTCCTAATCTGAAAGAATATATATATATATATATATATATATATATATCACTGAAACAAAGGTATGTTTTCTGTTTCTGTTGGTTTTGAGCAAAATACAAAACTACTTATTTCATGGTAAGCAACCGAGCCTTTACTCCTTTGAGGAAAAGGATCAAGATACTCCTTTCTGGAAGGTGTTAGATGAACTGTGGTTCTGTCAGATACTGTTTATCAATGGACTCATGCTAAGTTTTCTTTTTGTCTCCATCCCTACCCTATTCCAATCTAGAGGCATTAACATCTTGACTCTCTATGTATATGGTCTTCCTAACCTCCTTTAATTCTTCCTTTAGTTTTATAGTAGGTTGCATACTGGCCCCCAAAAGACATATCTAAGTCCTAACATAATGACATGTGTCTTCTTTGTAGGCCATGGATATTACCCTATCGCTGACAGCACTGTTAATTCAGGATAGATCTTGAAATATTCTTTTCAGTGATGAATGTAGTGGCATTTCTCTTCAATTTCTCATTCCTGGCATAGTAAACATATTACTGTCTGATTCACAATATCCAATGTTAGTCCAGACCATCAATTGCTTATCTTTAAGTTCAAGTTCAAGCTAAAGAAAATTAAGACAAGTCCATGAGAGCCAAAGTACAACCTTTAATGTATCCCACCTGAATTCAAAGAACATCTCAAGAATAGATTTGATGCACTAAACACTAATGTTTGATGACCAGAAGGTTTGTGGGATGACATCAAGGACATCATACATTAAGCAAAAGATCATTACAAAATGGGAAAGAAAGAAATGACAAAAATGGGTGTTAAAGGAGACTATGAAACTTGTTCTTGAACATAAATGTAGTTAAAACAAAAGGAAGATACAATGAAGTAAAGGAGGTGAACAGAAGATTTCAAAGGGCAGCTTAAGAAAACAAAGTATTGTAATGAAATATGCAAAGGCCTGGAGTTAGAAAACCAAAAGGAATGAACATGCTCAGCATTTCTTAAGCAGAAGGAACTGAAGAAAAAAATTCAAGCCTCGAGTTGCAATACTGAAGAATTCTATGGACAAAATACTGAATGACACAGGAAGCATTGAAAGATGCTTCAGGAGGTAGCATATGACCAGCAGTCAATGATACTGAAAGAAGTCCAAGCTGCACTGAAGACATTGGTGAAACACAAGGCTTCAGGAATTGACAGAATACCAATTGAGATGCTTCAGCAAACAGATACAACATTGAACATGCTCGCTCATATTTGCCAAGAAATTTGTAAGACAGCTACCTGGCTAACTGACTGCAAAAGATCAATACCCATACCCATTCCAAAGAAAGGTGACCCAACAGAAGGCAGAAATTATCACATAAAATCACATGCAAGTAAAATTTTTTTGCTGAAGATCATTCAAAAGCAGCTACAGCAGTACATTGACAGGGTACTACCAGAAGATCAAGCCGGATTCAGAAGAGAATGTGGAATGAGGGATATCATTGCTGATGTCAGATGGATCTTGGTTGAAAGCAGAGAATGACAGAAAGTTATTTACCTGTGTTTCATTGATTATGCAGAGGCATTCAACTGTGTGGATCGTGACACATTATGGATAACATTGCAAAGAATGGGAATTACAGAACACTTAACTGTACTCATGAGGAACCTGTACATAAACGAAGAGGCAGTCTTTTGAACAGAATGAGGGAATGCTGGATGGTTTGAAGTCAGGAAGTATGTGCATCAGGCTTGTATCTTTTCACCATACTTATTCCATCTGTATGCTGAGAAAATAATCTGAGAAGCTAGACTATATGAAAAAGAACATGGCATCAGGATTGGAGGATAACTCATTACACCCTGTGATATGCAGATGACACGACCTTGCTTGGTGAATGTGAAGAGGATGTGAAGCATTTACTGATGAAAATCAAAGACTACAGACTCCTAACTCACAAAAAAAGACCAGATTTACTGGCCTGACAGAGACTGGAGAAACCCTGAGAGCATGGCCCCCGGACACACTTTTAGCTCAGTCATGAAGTCACTCTCAAGGTTCACCCCTCAGCCAAAGATTAGACAGGCCCATAAAACAAAATGAGACCAAAGAGGCACAACGGTCCAGGGGCAAAGACTAGAAGGCAGGAGGGGACAGGAGAGCTGGTAATAGGGAACCCAAGGTTGAGAAGAGAGAGTGTTGATATGTCCTGAAGTTGTTAACCAATGTCATAAAACAGCATGTGCACTAACTAATGAGAAACTAGTTTGTTCTGTAAACCTTCATCTAAAGTACAATTAAAATAAAATATAATTCAAAGACTACAGCCTTCAGTGTGGCTTACCTGTTCACATAATGAAACACAATTTCTCACACTCACAACTGGGCCAATAAGCAACATCATGATAAATGGAGAAAATATGGAAGTTGTCAAGGACTTCATCTTACTTGGATCCACAATCCACACCCATGGAATTAGCAGTCAAGAAATCAAAATCAAATGATGCATTGCATTGGGCAAATCTGCTGCAAAAGATCTCTTTAAAGTGTTAAAAAGCAAAGATGTCACTTAGAGCACTAACGTGCCTGACCCAAGTGTGCGAGGCATGGTATTTTCAATTGTTTCACATGCATGCAAAAGTTGGACAAAGAAATGAAAAATATAAAAAGCATTTATGTGTTCGAATTACAGTATT
This sequence comes from Loxodonta africana, assembly GCF_030014295.1. Lineage (NCBI taxonomy): Eukaryota > Metazoa > Chordata > Mammalia > Proboscidea > Elephantidae > Loxodonta > Loxodonta africana. The sequence continues at coordinate 41,469,502 of NC_087348.1, forward strand.
GGTGAAGAATACTGAAAATACCATGAAGTTCCAGAAGAATGACCAAATCTGTCTTGGAAGAAGTACAGCTAGAATGCTCTTTAGAATCGAGGATGGTGAGGCTTCATCTTGCTCAATTTGGACATATTAACAAGAAGGACTAATCCCTGGAGAAGGACATCATACTTGGTAAAGTAAAGGGTCAGTGAAAAAGAGGAAGACCCTCGATGAGATGGATTGACACAGTGGCTGCAACGATGGGCTCAAACATAGCAACGATTGTGAGGATGATGCAGGACTGCGCAGTGTTTCATTCTGGTATACATAAGGTTGCTATGAGTCAGAACTGACTTGATGGCCCTAACAAAAAGACAATAGCAGAAGCTAGGGAAAAGGCATAGAACAAATTATCTTTCAGAGGCTCCAGAAAGAACCAACCCTAATGACACCTTAATTTCAGACTTCTGGCTTCCAGACATTTGAGAGAATAAGTTTCTGTTGTTTTAAACTAACCAGTTTGTGGTAGTTTGTTAAAATTGCCATATTTGAGAACTTTATTCCTATACTGCCAATTTGTAAGGCAGCCAGTATCCAAATTACCACAATTAAAACTTCTATGACCATAAAATTGTCTTATGTTTTGAATTCATGCTGATAATGTCCTCATGCCTCTTTTTTACAATTATAGTTGTACCTTTTTTTTTTTTTTTATTGCTTCAATATCTTATATCACCCCACCATGTTAAAAATCTAATCTTATTTTGTATTTAGTATATGCATAAAACAGCTCTGATTTGCCTACTGGATATTATACAACGATATGCATATTTCTTCTACATATTTTTTCCTATCAAACTATGTAATTTATATATGAATACCATTCCTTGGTTTTGAAAACCAAGATGTTATAACTTATCAAGAATGGTCCCAGGATTTTGCTGTGGCGTAAGAATATGTATCAGTACTGGTGTCATGGATAAGAAACCATGAAGAAAAGAATGTCTGCTTACTTATAACTACTGCTTTCCCCAAACGACCACATAGTATTATCTAGGGGGAAATCCTAGGACCAATTTTAATTCCAATATCAATATAACCTTGTAAGCCCTCTGAAACATCACTGGCAACGTGTTCCTCATTTCTAACTGAAGTGAGGTCTAGCTGTCATTGCTCTGCAGGCAGGACCCACGGAGAATTGCTGTGGCAATTGGAAAGGAGTTGCCTCTCACTAAAGCAAAAGAAACCAAGTGTAAATAGCGTGGCTGTTAGAAAAGACCACATGGCATTGGCTCCGCTGAACCCAAGGGCTATTCTCCAATTCCAAGGGGGACAGATGATGGAGCAGGAAGACCATCTTTTTCCTTTTTACAATTTATAGCCAACTCGTAGGGAGCCCTAAAGATGCAGTGCTCAAAATCAAGGTCTTCTGTTAACAAGTAAAGGGTATAAAAAAAAACCCTGGTATAGAAACAATTTGGATAAGGTAACATGGGAAATAAATCAGTTGTCATAACTCTTCATAGCAACTCTTTAGTTTTTCTATATTTCCCTGTGGCTGAATATTACTACTACTACTCATAAATATAACTATTAATTGAGAGCTTATTATGTTTCTGTTAATTTATACATGGGCTCCATAGCTCAGTGGTTAATATTTATTTAAGCACAAGAGAATTTAATCACAATCATAAGTGGTGAGAAATATGTTATAATATTTAAGATTGTGGGTTCTAGATGCAAACTGCAGAGGTTTCATTATCTGAAATCTTGACAACTACTTATTTACCCATCTTAATCTTTGTTTTCCTCATTAGCAAAGTTAGTGTGATGATGGTAGTTATCTACCTAATAAGGTTATTGTGAGTTTTAAATGAAAGAATCCATGAAAAATATATAGAATGGTGCCTGGCATAGATTGATCACTTACCAAGTGTTCATTGTTATCATTATCACCATTTTACAGATGAGGAAACTGTACAGAGGAGTATCAGGGAGACTCAATACCTTCCCAAGATCAGACAGTAAATTGTGATAGACAGGGATTTGAACACAGGTAATCTTAGTCAAGTATTGTAAATTCCATTTTTAAATTCTTATAGGACTGTTTTGAAAATTAATGATGTAGTAAACATGTGAAGAGCTCAGTAAAGTGTAATTTCATTATTAGTCTAGCTGAATTCAGATAGACTCTCTAGCTTAAAGTAATTTTTCATTTCAGAACTTTGTATGTTTTCATATTTATATTTTTTGCATTAGTAATAGGTTGTTAAAGACAACTTTTCCCGTAGTTTTAGTAGATAGTACCAAAGGTCAATAAAATATTAGGTGCCAGGTCCTCCCACATTCCACAGTGATGTGCTAGGACATCTACTGAGAACTTGGCAATTTAGGTGAGTCAAAACTGCATCTATCAGCATTAGAAATTTAGACATTTTCAGTGTATCTGCCAAAGTAAAAAGACTTTTTATTTTTTAACAGCAGAAAAGCTTTGGGACCGCTTCACTATTTCATCCTAGAGAACAAAAATAACTAGTCCGCAGAATAAATTTGAAGGTACAGTGAAAGAGGGAATGAAATTTTTATCTATTTAAACTCTGTTGAGGAGCCCATTTGATAAAACAGTAGCATATTCATAGATGTTTGTTTTATATTCATTGTTCCTGTTATAATAATAAATTTTCTGGGGGCAAGAATGTGCTTTCTTTCCTTGTTGATCCTCAAATTTTATGCTGGATTCTATCAATGTTAATATTAGTTCCAGTAATATTGTTTACAGATTAAAGGTGCAATTAGTTACTCAGATTTATCCAGACAATAATCGGCTCATTAAATCAGACTATCTGATGATCTCTGAAAAAAAATTAAGAATTTTATGTAGATTATGAAGCACCTCACACATAACACAATTTCTGTTTCAGCAACTCCCAGGACCAAGTTCAGACATTTCTAGATGACTCCCAGTGACTTTCTAATATGTGCACAGAACTAATTGAGGGAAGCCTTGCCTTCAATGTCATTAACTCAATATTATGCCTTCCATGTATTACATCCTTAGATATTCATTCTACCACCTAATTATATAAGCTTTATAAAAATTAAATTGATGGATGATTATGTCACCATTGTCTTTTATATGGGTAGGAGTGAAGTGGCATTGGTAACTAGGGTTCCATAACGATCAAGCTGTGAACTCTGTAGAGAGAGGAAAATCAGTAGCAACTCATAGCTCTACAATAGTACAAAAAACCTGGTGAGAGAATCAATGTAATTGTTGTGCATTACCAAATCAGCAAATGTTTAAAAAGTGAAAAATACCACATGAAATTTTAGATATCCAGCTTCTACTGAAGAAATTGTTAAGTCTGGTAACACTCGGCCTTTATCTTTACATGGCCAAAATTTTCTGTAGCCTAGGAACAGCTGAGCCCTTTAGACTGGGAGCATTTTCTACAGTCAACATCCTTCACACAATATTTGCATAAGCACTTACACATGTCCTGTTTCACCCATGTCCTTTTTCGGCTAGCCACGTTAAGAATTAACGTCTTCAGCCCTTTTCCTACAGCACTGATCATTAGTGAAAGAGTTGACATGTGGAAACATTTCACTTATTCTTTCTGGTCTCACAGAGTCTAAAATTATAGTAGGGTATCAGGTGTACTACTTCTCTTTATAACCAGATTTGGTACAAATATCACTAATTCCTTATGGCACTCATCCTTAGTGAGTTCAGATATGGCTACAGAATCATCCTTAACCTAAGTGTTCCAGGAAGCTTAATTACACATTCAAGAGTTGGCATAAGAGGTCTATTACTGGTGCAGAACCATACTGCCTTAAAATAACACAAGTTGATTAACTCAGTTTCTGTGGATCAGGAGACTGGATGCAACATAACCGCATCCTCTATTTCAGGACCTCACAAGGCTGCAACCAAGGTGTCACCTCAGGCTTAGGTGTCATCTGAAGCTCTACTGGAGAAGGATTTGCTTCAGAGCTTGTGTGGTTGTTGGCAGCATCACATTGGGCTGAGGTCATCAGTTTCTTGCTGACTGAGCCTCAAATCAAACCAGTTGCTGTTGAGTCAATTTCAACTTACAGCGACCCTATAGGACAGAGTAGAACTGCCCCATAGAATTGCTAACAAGCCACTGGTGGATTTGAATTACCGACTTTTTGCTTAACAGCCAAGCTCTTAACCACAGCACTACCAGGGATCCACAACTCCACCTCAGGTCACTCTAAATTCCTTGTCACATGGATCTTCCCAATACGGCAGGAAAGAGATTCCCCACACAGGATAGATATTGCAGTCTTATGTAATGTGATCACATATGTATAACCATGTATATCCCATCACATTTGTCATATTCTATTAGTTAGAAACAAATAACAAATCCCACCCATGCTCAAAGGAAGGAGATCATACAAGGAAGTGAATAACAGGAGGCAGGGATTGTTAGAGTCACTTTAGGGTCTCTGGGGCACATGAGGTGAAAGTATTTGCCATCCTTGACTAAGATTGCTTAGTGACAGCTAAAAGAAGCAGCTTTTGGCTTGATTTAAAGGCAGAGCCATTTCTAACAATTACAGCAACTTGCGAAGTTAGTACCCACCACAGGGACAGGTCAAGTAAATGTTTGTAGTAAGGAGAACTAAGCATTTAATAAACAAGTGTGGGGCTGAGAATAAGCTACTTGAAGTTCCCTTCAAGACCTCCTGAAATTTTGTGCTACTTTATGAGCATTATAAAAAGCCATGGATGCTGTGTGTTTAGCAAGGGTAGAGAAGAAAATATTTGGTAGGCATTTTTTAATTCATAGCTTTGAGTTCATTCTTTCTTGATGAATATGGCAACAAATTAAAGAAATGCATATGATACAACATGCATAAGTATGAAAAAACAAAAAAGTTGCAGAGTAGGTCTTGTCTTCTGAGGCTCCTCTGGGTGGGTTTGAACCATCAACCTCTTGGTTAGTAGTTGAGTGTTTAACAATTTGTGCCACCCAAATGAGTTTGATATGTTGGTAAGGCTTTCCAAAAACTTTTACTGGACTTCTACTGTATATCTGAGGTTGTTCATGTTATGTGGAATGCAAGAATAATAAAGACATATTTTCTTGCCTTTGGGGAATTAACAATCTGAGCTAGAAAAATGAGACTCACGAACAACAGGAAAATAGAATAAAATACAAGAAAATGTTAAGTCAAATCCTGAATATTGATTAATGAACACTGACGTACCCCAAGTTTTCCCTTCTGACCAGGAAAGTCAGAGTCTATAGAACTCAACTTCAAAATCTATGAATATTCCACTACTATTAATGCCTTAGACAGAGTCCCTGAAATAGTTGGAAGAAATATTTTTAAAGCTACGCTAAAAAAGAGATCATTTCATTGAAACTTGATGGAAGACACAAGGAACAAGACAAATACTTCAGTTATATTTCTTTGCCATTTTCTCTAGTATATAATGCATATAACTTTTGACAGCCTCAAAAATGAACAGATAGGCAGATAGATATAGATAGATAAGGTATTAAGCTTCTCCAGCATAAAAACATTTTGATCTTTATGCGTTTTGAGTGCAGCTAAAAATTCCATTTACCACAAATAGGGACATCCAAAATTAACAGCAGAGCTAGAAAAGAATAATCATTGAAGATCTAAGGAGAATGTAAACATCACTAAAGTAGAGACTCTGATATGCTTCTTCCCCTCTCCCACTGATGTATTCCAAGCCCCCATAATGGGGCCTGGCAAATATCCGTTGCTCAAAAAATATTTGTTGAAAGAATGAAAAAAAAATCTGGATTTCTCTGGCTTCTCTTTCTCAGTTGCAGACAGTAATAACCTCTTTGTAGGAGAGAATGGTGTAAATTAAGGGAAATAGAAAATTTTGGATGGTTTTACTCTAAGAATATTATCTTGGGCCTGATTTAGGATCTATATTTGTGTAGAAAGGTGTGGGGAATGTGATTTGCTCCTTTATAGAATGTACTGAAACCAGTGCTGCTGGGTCTGTAATTAAATGTGCCACTTATCTCAGTGAGCACATGCCACTCTTCCCTCTGTGTGGAGCCACTCAACACAACTGAAATCATCCAATGACTGCAAAGGAGCACGTTCCAGAATCCTGTCGCATCCCTGGATGCAATTAGTTTCTGTGACAATGTGGATTTTTTTTTTTAATTGCGTGTTTATCTTTATGATACAGAGAGTGGCAAGTAACTCCATTTCACAGAAAAATGCTTCAATCCAGGATGTCATTTGTAGAAGGATCCCTTGTCACAAAGAGGTTTAGTCTTATGTGAAACTGAAGAAGGCAAAGTTGATCATAGGGATTCCCTCGGACCTCTTTTCAGAATATCTCCAATCCTGGGTGCCAACCTTTGCCCAACAGTGCAGTTAGTATCTCTCGTAGGTTGACTTGTATCCCCCTAAAGATATGTTGAGGTCGTATCCCTCAATACCTGTGAATGTGACTTTATTTGGAAAAAGGGTCTTTGCTGATGAAATTAAGTTAAGGCATTGTTGTTATTAGTTGTTAGTTGCTACTGAGTTGATTCTGACTCATGGTGACCCCATGTAAGCATGTAACTGCTTCACAGGGTTTTCAAGACTGTGACCTTTCAGAAGGAGATTGGTAGGTGAAGCATCTCTGGGTGTGTTTGAACCACCAACTTTTTGGCTAGTAGTCAAGTGCTTAGCCGTTTTAGCCACCCAGATGTGGTCATACTAAATCCTGACTAGTGTCCTTATCAGGAAAGAAAGATTTGAAGGCACAGAGGGAAGAAAGCGATGTGATGACAGAGACAGAGATTGGAGTGATGCAGCCAAGGAATGCCAAGAATTGTAGGCAACCACTAGAAGCTGGAGCCCCGGTGGCAAAGTGGTTAAGAGCTTGGTTACCAACCAAAAGGTTTAACAGTTCAAACCCACCAGCCACTCCTTGAAAACCCTATAGGACAGTTCTACTCTGTCCTATAGGGTTGCTATGAGTTGGAATCAACTTGCCTGTGATGGGTGGTGGTGGTGACCAGAAGTTAAGAAGAGCCAAAGAAGAAGTATCCTAGAGAATCCTAAAGTATCCTAGGTTATCCAGAGAATTCCCTAGAGCCTTCTGAGGGAGTATGTCCCTGTCAACACCTTGATTTCAGATTTCTAGTCTCCAAAACTGTGAATGAATACATTTCTGTGGTTTTAAGTCACTCAGTTTGTGGTAATTTTTAAGGCACCCAGGAAACTAAGACAGTGCCTCAGCTAGAAAAATGGGCCCTGTGCTTAGATATTTTTTCGCTGTCTAATCTCTCTCTCTTCAGGGCCTTAATCCTTTCTTTTAAGTGTGAGTAGGTTCTGATTTTGGTACAGGGTACTTCAAGGCCTGTTTTAAGTCAGTAGTTGTTTCCACTTAAAACTAGTGGGTTTTTTTTTGGGGGGGGGGGTCTTGGAAGAAGTTTTGTGATGAAGGCCAGCTAAATCTAAAAGTACATTTTTTTATCTGGGAAAAGATTAAATTGGGTCAACTTTTCTTTTTGGGGGGATCAATCTAGCATATGTGTTAACTATGTGTTGGCAAATTAAGTATTAAAAACCTTTTCGGTTTTAGAAAATATTGTTAAAGAAATTAACAGTAAAGCACACAGAGGCTTACCTACAAGGGTATTTAGCACAATGTTGTTTGCAACAGTGAAAAATTACTATCTGTATCTATCTATCTAATAGAGGAAACCCTGGTGGCATAGTGGTTAAGAGCTTCAACTGTTAACCAAAAGATTGGCAGTTCAGATCCACCAGGCACTCCTTGGAAACTCTATGGGGCATTTCTACTCTGTCCTATAGGGTCGCTGTGAGTCGGAATCGACTCGGTGGCAATGGGTTTGGTTTTTGGTTTTGGGTGTCTAATAGAATAATAAATCTTAATAAATTAAGATTTTCTCGTACAATGATATATTTCAGTGACTATTTCATGAGACGAGGTGGAGTTGAAATCAGCTATATTTAGCCCCCTACTCATTTAACCAGACCTGCTCTATTTTTATCTGTTTTATATATTGAGTTTCTGAGGAAGATGCCATTTGCATATAAAGTTCTAGAGTTAAAAGAAAGTTTGACATTCTTCTATTAGAAAAAGACACATACTTTTAATGATACATACATACTATGTGTGAACTATTAATTAAGCCAATGAATTTTTACTTCATATAATTCCTAGCTCTTGGTTTTCTCACTGTTAGTCCCCCTATTGAATGAATTGTGTTCATTGTTTCAGGAGGAGATATGATGGTCACAAAACAAAAGGGCCATTGCTGAGTTCTGAGTTTGTAATTAGGTGTTTTCTAGTCCACAGCTAAGTTCTGGAGGACAGGCTTCCATATGCTCTCTTTCTCATCTGACTCCCTCAAAACTAGAAATGAACACGGAGAGACTAATAGAGATTGAGGGAAATCCTAGAACAAGAAGCATGTTCCCCACCTCCCTACAGAAAGGCTATTGTTGTTAGCTGCCGTCGAGTCGGTTCCGACTCATAGCGACCCTATGCACTACAGAATGAAACACTGCCCGGTTCTGCACCGTCCTTACAATCGTTATGCTTGACCTCATTGTTGCAGCCGCTGTGTCAATCCACCTCATTGAGGGTCTTCTTCTTTCTGCTGACCCTGTACTTTGCCAAGCATGATGTCCTTCTCCAGAAACTGATCCCTCCTGGCAACATGTCTAAAGTATGTAAGACACAGTCTTGTCATCCTTGCTTCTAAAAAGCATTCTGATTGCACTTCTTTCGAGACAGATGTGTTCGTCCTTTTGGCAGTCCATAGTATATTCAGTATTCTTTGCCAACACCACAATTCAAAGGTGTCAGTTCTTCTTCAGTCTTCCTCATTCATTGTCCAGCTTTCACATGCATATGATGTGATTGAAAATACCAGGGCTTGGGTCAGGCACACCTTAGTCTTCAAGGTGACATCTTTGCTTTTCAACACTTTAAAGAGGTGCTTTGCAGCAGATTTACCCAAAGCAATGTGTCATTTGATTTCTTGACAGTTGCTTCCATGGCTGTAGATTGTGGATCCAAGTAAAATGAAATCCTTGACAACTTCAATCTTTTCTCTGTTTATCATGATGTTGCTTATTGGTCCAGTGGTGAGGATTTTTGTTTTCTTTACATTAAGGTGCAATCCATACTGAAGGCTGTGGTCTCTGATCTTCACTAGTAAGTGCTTCAAGTCCTCTTCACTTTCAGCAAGCAAAGTTGTGTCATCTGCATAAGGCAGGTTGTTAAAGAGTCTTCCTCCAATCCTGATGCCCCGTTCTTCTTCATATAGTCCAGCTTCTCGTATTATTTGCTCAGCATATAGATTGAATAAGGATGGTGAAAGGATACAACCCTGACGCACACCTTTCCTGACTTTAAACCATGCAGTATCCCCTCGTTCTGTCTGAACAACTGCCTCTTGGTCTATGTAAAAGTTCCTCATGAGCACAATTAAGTGTTCTGGAATTCCCATTCTTCGCAGTGTTATCCATAGTTTGTTATGATCCACACAGTCGAATGCCTTTGCATAGTCAATAAAACACAGGTAAACATCCTTCTGGTATTCTCTGCTCTCAGCCAGGATCCATCTGACATCAGCAATGATATTCCTGGTTCCACATCCTCTTCTGAAACCAGCCTGAATTTCTGGCAATTCCCTGTTGATATACTGCTGCAGCCATTTTCGAATGATCTTCAGCAAAATTTTACTTGAGTGTGATATTAATGACATTGTCCTATAATTTCCACATTTGGTTGGATCACCTTTCTTGGGAATAGGCATAAATATGGATCTCTTCCAGTCATTTGGCCAGGAAGCTGTCTTCCATGTTTCTTGGCATAGATGAGTGAGCACCTCCAGTGCTGCATCTGTTTGTTGAAACATCTCAATTGATATTCTATCAATTCCTGGACCCTTGTTTTTTGTCAATGCCCTCAGAGCAGCTTGGACTTCTTCTTTTAGTACCATCGGTTCCTGATCATATGCCACCTCTTGAAATGGTTGAACACTGACTAATTCTTTTTGGTATAATGACTCTGTGTATTCCTTCCATCTTCTTTTGATGCTTCCTGCATCGTTAATATCTTCCCCATAGAATCCCTCGCTATTGCAACTCAGGGCTTGAATTTTTTCCTCAGTTCTTTCAGCTTGAGAAACACTGAGCGTGTTCTTCCCTTTTGGTTTTCCATCTCCAGCTCTTTGTCCTTGTATAGCTCGTCTGATCTTTGGTCATTAGTGTTCAGTGTGTCAAATCTATTCTTGAGATGGTCTCTAAATTCAGGTGGGATATATTCAAGGTCATATTTTGGCTTTCCTGGACTTGCTCTGATTTTCTTCGCTTTCAATTTGAACTTACGTGTGAGCAATTGATGGTCTGTCCCACAGTCAGCCCCTGGCCTTGTTCTGACTGATGATGTTGAGCTTTTCCATCACCTCTTTCCACAGATGTCAGTTTGATTCCTGTGTGTTCCATCTGGTGAGGTCCATATGTATAACCACAGTTTATGTTGGTGAAAGACGGTATTTGCTGTGAAGAAGTTGTTGGTCTTGCAAAATTCTACCATTTGATCTCTGACATTGTTTCTATCACTAAGACCTTATTTTCCAACTACCGATCCTTCTTCTTTGTTTCCAACTCTTGCATTCCAATCACCAGTAATTATCAATGTATCCCTATTGCATGTTTGATCAATTTCAGACTGCAGCAGCTGGTAAAATCTTCTATTTCTTCATCGTTGGCTTTAGTGGTTGGTGCATAAATTTGAATAATAGTCGTATTAACTGATCTTCCTTTCAGGTATATGGATATTATCCTATCGCTGACAGCATTGTACTTCAGGATAGATCTTGAAATGTTCTTTTCGATGATGAATGCAACACCATTCCTCTTCAAGTTGTCATTCCCAGCATAGTAGACTATATGATTGTCCAATTTAAAATGGCTAATACCAATCCGTTTCAGCTCACTAATGCCTAGGATACCGATGTTTATGCATTCCATTTCATTTTTGACAATTTCTAATTTCCGTACGACAAACTGACAGACACGTGGGGGACAGGAAGTCTAGGTAAACTGAATTCTCACAGAGGAGCTTGGTAGTCAGGAAGCCAAGTGTCCAACTTAGGGTCTGACAGATACAGTTTAAGATCTAGCCACATTATTAATAAGAGTAGGCATGAGAATCCTGGTCCCTCCATTTTAATTACCTTGTCTCTCCAAACATGTGGGGTTCTGCGTCATGTGGTATTTAAGTTTGATTGTGAATATTTGGGGGTATGCCAGAATGCTATTCTTCAGCAAGTATTCACTCTCCCTTTCCCTTCATCCATGAGAATAGACTTCCTGCCTCATCCACATTGAGTTTGACCATGTGACTTGCTTTAGTCATTGGAAGTTAGATGTAATGGGGCCGTGTATGAGCAGAAACTTTAAATATGCTTGACGATCTTCTGTCTTCCTTCCTGAGAAGAGCATTTCCCAAGTAGCCATTTATGCTTCAGCTTGAGTCCCACTATGAAAGACATATGTGAAAGACCTAAATCTTACACCTGGAGGAGAGCCGTAACAGCTAACATCAGACTTGTAAGTAAAAATGAATGAATGAAATTAAATGAGTGTTGGTTTTTGTAAACTGCTGGGGATTTTAATTTTTAATGTAGCATTAATGAAGCTAAAGCTAATACATAATTTTTTTTTTATTTGCTTTTGTTTGCTTGCTTTTTTTCTCTGTAAGAAAGTACTATGTACTTATTTTAGACTATTTTATGTTTGGTTCTTCAGATCTCAGTGGGATTTCTCAATATGGAGAGGGTGTTTTACATTAACTTTTCATTTTAGTATACCTTCACTGAAGGGATAATCTAAAACAAAGTCCTTATCGGTGAATCTCCCAGGATTGATGTTTTACTCTGTTGCTTAATTTTTATTTTACCCACCCAGAAGCCTAAGCATATAAAAAATTCTTTTTGGAAATGTCTCCTGCCCATTGTGTGATATTTTTCTAGTTTGTTTTTCAAGGGCGGGAAAGCTCTCTGAGAATCCCATGTTTTATAGAAATTCCCGTGTGAGTCTAATAAATCTAGGGGCCCTATCTCTGCCTGGGAGCCATCTGGGCAGCCATAGCAGCAGTGAGCACATTTATCTCCTCATTAGGGGCTGAAGAGTTTATTTGTTTGCTTGAGATTTGTCATCTACCTAATAGCCTTATTTTTTTGTGTTATCTGGCATATATTTCATTGTTTATATTCAAGAATTCTGACAAATACAGACTCTTACCAAACACCAAATAAACCAGAACAGAGACTTCTGTGAAAGTTAGAAGTGAGGAAAAATAATGTTGAATATAAAATAGTTAAAGTTAAAGGGATAATGGCATACTGTCTGCAAATATGTAATATCCCTTTAGTCTGTAACGGTGTACAAGTAAAATTACTATACTATTTGAACAAAACTCAAGCGTTGCTGGGAGGAGAAGACAGAAGATTGAAAAATTAAAAAGTTCTCATGTTATTGCACTGTTGGATTATGGTAGTCAGGGTCTTATGAGAAACAGACATCAAGATTAGATTGAGCATGCAGGATTTTATTAAGGGAAACTCATGGGAAAATGAGGAGGTGGCTAGGAAAGACTGGGAGAGCAATCAGATCTCCGCACAAGTGTGACCCCTAGTGAAGGAGAGAGGGAAGGAAAGTTGAGCGCAAGGCAGCCAACAGAGTCCTGTGTCTCCAAGAACAGGCCTTAGTATCCCTGCCATTCTCAGTCATCTACAGAAAACAGCCTGTGTGAATCAAGGCCTCAGTGCAAACTCACTGTTGGATTTCAAGGCACAACATTTCTCAGATACTTACCTTTGCTTTCTCATATGTAGACAAAACTTGCACTGCTATAGTTGTTTTCGCTGGGCTGCATCAAGTCGATTTCCACTCAAAATGACCCCATATGGCACAGTAGAACTGCCCTATAGCTTTTTCTTGGCTGTAATCTTTATGGAAGAAGATAGCCAGGTTTTTCTTCCATGGAGCCGCTGGGAGGGTTCGAACTGCCCACCTTTAGGTTAACAGCTGAATGCTTAACCACTGTACCACCAGGTCTCCTTATACATTTTAGACCACAGAGTAAAGCTTAAAACATTCAAGTAGTAGAGAGTTTATAAGCCACATTCTGTGATTATAATCCAATGTTGTCATGCCACAGTCAGTTCCAACTCATAGAAACCCCAAGTGACAGAGTAGAACTTCCCCATAGGATTTTCTTGGCTATAATCTTTACAGAGGCAGATAGCCAGGTCTTTCTTCCATGATAATGCTGAATGGGTTTGAACTGCCAACCTTTTGGGTAGCAGCCAAATGCTTAACCTATAATCCAATAAACCCATAACCCACTGCCGTCGAGTCGATAATAGAAATAATTAGCTTAAATAGTGTTAATAAAACAACTCAACCATTTGTCATTAACAAATGTTCCCAGAAATTCTTTGAAATAAAGCATATTTAAAAAAAAGAAACTACAAACTATCTAGAAAAAAAATAGAAAAATGCAGACACTTCACAGTAAAACTTATATATCCCAGCAAAAAATGTTCTCAGAGGAAATTGTATCACCTTACTGAATATGGAAGAGTAAAAGTAAATAAATGGACTTGGTAATAATCTTGATAAGTAAAAAGAACTCAACAATATGAACCAAAAGAAATAAATGGGAGATTAATACAACCAAAAGCTAAAATTAAAATAAATAGGATTTATTTTTCTTTAATTGTAGAAACATTTTTTTTTTTTTTTTTTGCAAAGACCAGTACTAACCACTTAATTATATACACTTAAGAGTAATAAAGGAAACTTGTCTCACATGCAGGAGATACTAACAGAATTGTAAGAGTATTACGTGAAACTCTATGGTACTGTGTTGGCAAATATCTAGGAATTTGCGTTTCCTAGAAACAGTATAAATTAACAAAATTGATCTAAAAATGCTTCTACCATTGAAAAGTCACTGAAACAGATGGAGTTAGCTGGATTCTCTGTAAGTTTTAAAGAAAGAACTTAAATGTAGCTAAAACTCCTTTAGAACATAGAGATACAAATCTCAATATGTTTTACAAATGCAATCTAAATTTAATACTAAAACTGATAAGGATGGAAAGTTAAAATAAAATTACGGGCTTTTTTTGTGAATTTAGATGTAAAAGTTTTCTTAAAAAGTTAGTGTACAAAATCAACAACATGTCAAAAGAATTACATACACTGTATCAAAGAATCTATTCCAGGAACATAAGAGTGGTTCAATATTATAATCTACTAATATGACTTATTGTGTCATCAGTTAAAGATTTGCCTCTAATCTTTCCTACTCAGGTTCCTTTGTTGACTCCTTCTCTTCTGCCCTACCTTTAAGTAATGGAATGTCCTAAAGACTCGAACTGAAAGTGGAGCCCATGGACTAGCAACTGCAGCGTCACCAGGGAACTTTATCGAAATGTAGAATTTTAGGTCCGGTGCCAGACCTATGGAATCAGAATCTCCATTTTAACAAGATCTCCGTTGATCTGTATGCACATCCGAGTTGGAGAAGAGCTGCCCTAAAGCTTAGTACATAGAACTTTGTACATAGAACACTGCCCAACATGAATTCTTCTATTTTCATGACTTTACAGAGTAAGACAATACCATCTCCCTGCCAACGCCAATGACTACTAAACTTACATCTTCAGCCCCAATTTCTCCTTTGAACTTGGGACTAACAGACCCACCTTGCAAACCTGCTCCCCCCACAGTCTTCCCAACTCAAATGGCAGTTCTATTCACCTAATTGCTCAGGTTCAAACCTTGGAAAAATTCTCAGAACTTTTCTTTATATCCTTTTCAATCTGTCATTAAACCCTGTGGGCTGTTCATTCAAAATTTCTCATTACCTCTAGACACCTTTAACTGAGGTCACCTTATTCCTGTCTGGACACCCTCCATGAAATTCACTGGGGGGTGGACAGGGAGTTGTGACTTTGGAGTTAGTATACCAGTTGCCATTGAGTCAGTTCCAACTCATGGTTATCCCATGTGTGTCAAGAGTAGAACTGTTCTCCGTAGAGTTGTCAATGGCTGGTTTTTCTGAAATAGATGGCCAGGCCTTTCTTCTGAGTCATCTGTAGGTAGACTCAGACCACAATCCTTTCAGTTAGCAGAAGAGCACATTAATTGTAGAGGTGTACAAAGGTCAGCTTTTCATTTGGGGGCATGAAAAGAGAGGTTTTAAAGCTTGAGTTCATAAGGCTTTTTGAACTTTATAATGAGTGCACCATACGGTGACTTTGTGCAAAGGTGATTAGCTATTTTATAGAGATTAGACTTAAAGATTGGGTCTTTCATATAATTGATCAGGCCCTGGCAAAAGTGGCGTTGGTAGCCTCTGCAAATGCGAGGGTGTGCTTGGGCCCTGGCAGAACTGATTGGAAGTCTAATAAGCAACCGAGCTGCACAGACTCAGCAAAATTCAGGTCAGGAGGACCTTTATCAGGCACAGGGTAGCCTCACTCAAGAAGGCTGTTGTAGCTTATCCCTTAGGCACAACTTTTTCTGAGCAGGAGTGGCTAAAGCAAAAATTTACTTGGGCCCCTTTTCATTTACAAACCTTTGGCTTCCTGCAGTGTTTGCAGTAAATTCCTCAGTAAATTGTTTGTACCATAGATCATCTGCCTCAAATTCCTTTCATTGTCAATGTTATTTTTTTACTGCCATGGAAGTCCTTGGAAGTTAACTTTAGAATAATTGCCCTATACAGTTTCCAGGGAGCACTTGGTGGATTCGAACTGCTGACATTTCGGTTAGCAGCCATAGCTCTTAACCACTATGCCCCCAGAGTTTCCAATTTACCTTGAATTCATCTGACTTGCCTGCAATCTCAAGAGCCATTCAGACTCTGTTTGCACAAAAGTGCTCTGAAACAACTTTCAAATTCTTACACCCACATTGTGGTTTCATCCATAGGAGGTAGGCAGATGTTATTAATAAACGAAGAAAAGATTTGGGGCACTTATTCTACATGTTATTAAGATTACATGGATGTTCATTGGTTGAGACAGAAAGACGAAAATAGATAGATAGACAGACAGACAGACAGACAGATAGACAGGTAGATAAATAAGCTGTATGCAATCACTACAAACTTAAAGGCTAAGAGAAGACTAAATTTCCTATGCATGCATCACAGTGTTTCTAAGAACTGAGTTTGCTCAGGATGTGAAACAAATCATAATGTTTTAAAAAAATGTTTCTTTGTTTTACTTTCAGAATTGGAAAAGTAGGAGATATTGCAAACAAAATAAGAAAGGCTGGTTCAACTGTAGAAAGAGAATTTTCCTTAGGAAAGAGATGAGAAATTTAGTGGACAGATTAGACATAAAGGGGAAAAATGTGATCTTAAGGTTCTAAAGTGACAGGAATCTAGAAAACGAAAAAGAAGCACCCAGGTTTAACTATTCTTAAAAAGAAGATTAGAAGAGTGCAGTGCTAGATCTGATCTGATGCTAGATCTGAATCTGTGAGTACAGCCCAAATCAAAATAACAGAAGCAGAGGAACTGTAATCAGAGAGGAGATTGTGATGGCTCTCCCAGGGGCACCCAAGAACCAGGAAAGTATTGTGAGGTGTCTTTTTAAAGTTGCATAGAGAGACTCAATAGCAAGAATCGTTGGAAAAATACCTCCCAAAAACTCAGACAGCAATAAAGAAAAAAAAGAATAGTTCAGAAAATCTAGGCTGTTCTGGGGACAAAATGGCTGCTGAGTTGAGAATTACTTCCAGAGATTCAGCATAATACCATCTTTGTAGGTGAAGATAGTGGTATTGCTTAATTGTGCTCTAGAGGAAAAGGCTCCAGAAAAGGAAAGAATTAAGACCTTCAGGGAAGGCACAGCAATGATGAAGTATATGTTAGAGGACACAAAGAAGAGCTCTGATAGATTGAGTCAGGTCATGGGTTAGATATTAGTCTAATAGAAGAGTATCTCCTGGGTGGGGTTGTTCATTTTAGGGGTGTGACAAAATTGAACAAGGAATGATTTTGGCAGTTGTGAGATGTGCATAGTTCTCACTTCGGGAGAACCCACAAGGCAAATTATGGAGAAGGATGCCAGTGAAATAAATGTCTGGGCCATAAACAAAGGGAAAGAGAAAAGAATGCACTCACCCAATCCCAGCCAAAACACTACCAGCCCTATATGTGCTAATGAAGAAAAGGAACATGATAAGCACAGGTATCGTCACTGAACTGTACACGTGAAGGTTGTTGAAATGGCAAGTGTATTGTTGCATATTTATTTACAGCAATAAAAATTAATTTTTAAAAAGTGGGTTAAACTGTTAGGAATTCATTGGCGCCATCCTACAAGGAGTCAGAGCAAACAAGGGAAGGAAGCACCACAAAGACACATGAGGGATCTTTGGCAAACTGTGTAAAACACCAGATTCCTTGACCACACTCTCGTTAGAGATTCTGACCTTCCCCAGCATGTGACATTGTCAATTGCCCCCTCCCCTTCTAATAGGTGTATAAACCCCCAAAACCAAACCCACTGCCTCGGAGTTGATTCCGACTCATGGTGATCCCATGGGGTTTCCGAGGCTGTAAATTTCTACAGAAGCTGACTACTACTTCTTTCTCCCTCAGAGCTTACTGGTGGTTTCATACTGAAGACCTTTCAGTTAGCAGTTGATTGCTTTAACCACTGCACCACCAGGGCGCCCTAGGTGTAAGCATTCATTTGGGTTTTAACTTGTATTTCAAGAATGACTAATGACATTGAGCTTATTTGAGATCCATATATCTTCTTTAGTGAAATATTTGTTCAAATATATTGTCCATTTTTAAATTGGGCTTTTTTTTTTTTTTAATTGAGTTTTAAGAGTTCTTTACGTGTTCTAGATATGGATCTTTTATCAAAGATGTGTTTGGGGAATATTCTCTCCAAATCTGTGACTTCTTTTCATTTATTTAACAGTGTCTTTTGAAAATAACCAGTTAACCTGTTGCGGCTGAGTTCCAACTCATAGGGACTCTATAGGTCAGAGTAGAGCTGCCCCATAAGGTTTCCAATGAAATTTTTAATTTTGAAGAAGTCTAATTTATCTTTTTGGTTGTTTTTTAATGAATTGTGCATTCAGTGGCATATCTAAGGTATCACTGCCAAATTTCCAACGACAAAGATTATTTTCATGTGCTTTAAGTCAAAGTTTTCAGTTTTCATTTTAGGCTACAGGTATATAGTTTTAGTTTATAGTTTTAGATTTTACCTTTAGCTTCATGAAAATTTGAGTTAGTTTTTGTAAATGCTGTGAGGTTTGGACTGAGGTTTATTTTTTGTGTGTGCACGTATGCCATATTCTTCCAGCACAACTTGTTGAAAAGGTCCTTCTTCTTCCACTGAATTGTTTTTACATCTTTGTTGACAATCAGTTCACCATATGTGTGTATATTTCTGGACATTTTGTCCTATTCTCTATGGATCTGTGTCCTTCCTCTCCCCTATACCTGGTGTCCCAAGGCATAGAGTCCCTCTGGTTGAACTTCACTGGAGAGGTAACTTTCAGTTTTTGTAATTTTGTAACCATTTCCACAGGATTGACTTATAATGTGTTTTGGAGAAGTTTCTAAAAGGGACAAACCTATTAAAATTGGATGGCTTATTTTTAGACTTTCCTCAGAACGGAAGTGTGTGGTCAGATCAGCTCCGGTTAAAATTTCTTTCATTTTACTCAGATTTTGGAACTGTTACAGTGTCGGACCGTCTTTCTTTAGGTGGCTGATGTTCCACCCCTCTTTGTTTCTTACCTAATGAGAGAACCATGATCTGGAAGTCTTTTTTGTCCTAGGATGACTTCACTTTTTCTCCTGAGTTGCTATGTATATAATTTTGCTGTTCATTTTTATTATTGATCCATGAAAGAGGGAGGGTCCAAGCCATAATGGGAGTTGCAAGAACATTAAACTTACTGACTTTGAGTCAATTCCAACTCAATAGTAAAGGCCAAATCTCATATGGCATGTAGGCAGATATTGAAATTAAAAAAAAAAAAAATGTAGCCTATAAATGAGAAAAGGAAAAAAATTCTGAGGGCAAATCTCTCAGAAGTAGTAGTAAATCTTAATTTTTCTTTATAATCTAGGTACTCCCCTCTCCATCCCACCAAAACACATGCACACACTCAAAAAAATACTCTTAGTGATTTAGGTGAGCCCCAAATTTGGAGATGATCATAATATGTTGCTGCATGAAAAGGATTTCTGTGGCTCAGTAACTCCTGGACAAAAATGTTTTACTTTGCGATAGTTTGGAGTGTCACACTGCTGAGGTACCAAGTTGTTGTTCTTAGGTGCCGTCTGGCTGATTCTCACTCACAGCGATCCTATGTACAGCAGAACAAAACACTTCTCGGTCCTGCACCATCCTCACAATCGTTAATGCTTGAGCCTATTGTTGAAGCCATTGAGTCTGTCCATCTCATTGAGGGTCTTCCTCTTTTTTGCTGGCCCTCCACTTTACCAAGCATAATGTCCTTCTCCAAGGACTGATCCCTTTTGATAACATGTCTGAAGTATGTGATACTTAGTCTCACCATCCTTGCTTCTAAAGAGCATTCTGGTTGTACTTCTTCCAAAGTAGATCTGCTCATTCTTTAAGCAATCCATGGCATTCAGTATTCTTTGCCAACATCACAATTCAAAGGCATCAGTTCTTCTTCAGTTTTCCTTACACATTGTCCAGCTTTTGCAAGCATATGAGACAACTGAAAACACCATGGCTTGGGTCAGGCGTACCTTAATCTTCAAAGTGACTTCTTTGCTTTTTAACACCTTAAAGAGGTCTTTTGCAGATTTGCCCAGTGTAATTCGTTGTTTGGTTTCTTGACTGCTACTTCCATGTCTGTTGACTGTGGATCCAGGTAAAATGAAATCCTTAGCAAATTCAGACTTTTATCCATTTATGTTTATGTTTCTTATTGGTCCAGTTGTATTTTTGTTTTCTTTATTTTGAAGTGTAATCTGTACTGAAGGCTGTGGTCTTTGATCTTCATCACAAAGTGCTTAAAGTCCTCTTCCCTTTCAGCAAGCAAGCTTGTGTCATCTGCATAACCCAGGTTGTTAATGAGCCTTCCTCCAATCCTGATACCCCCTTCTTCTTCATATAGTCCAGCTTCTCAGATTATTTGCTCAGCAAATAATACGTAATCCATACCGAAGGCTGAATGGATAAGGTAAAAGGATACAACCCTGAACCATGCCTTTCCTGATTTTAAACCACGTGATATCCCCTAGTTCTGTTTGAATGACTGCCTCTTGATACATGTACAGATTCCTCATGAGCACAATTAAGTGTTCTGGAATTCCCATTCTTCGCAATCTTATCTATAATTCGTTCATGATCCACACAGTCAAATGTCTTTGCATAGTCAATAAAATGCAGGTAAAAATCTTTCTGGTATTCTCTGCTTTCAGCCCAGATCCATCTGACATCAGCAATGATATCCCTGGTTCCACATCCTCTTCTGAATCCAGCCTGAATTTCTGGCAGCTCCCTGTCGATATACTGCTGCAGCAGCTTTTGAATGATCTTCAGCAAAATCTTACATGCATGTGCTATTAATGATATTATTCAATAATTTCTGCATTTGGTTGTATCACCTTTCTTTGGAATAGACGTAAATATGGATCTCTTCTAGTTGCTTGGCCAGGTAGCTATCTTCCGAATTTCTTGGCATGGATGAGTGAGCACTTCTAGGCCTGCATCCATTTATTGAAACATCTCAGTTGGTATTCTATTAATTCCTGGAGCCTTGTTTTTCACCAATGCCTTCAGGGCAGCTTGGACTTCTCTCAGTACTATCATTTCCTGATCATATGCTACTTCCTGAAATGATTGAACATTGACCATTAATATTAATGACACGTTAATATTATGAGGCTAATAAACTCACCCAAGTTCCACCTACTGAAGTTTATTATCCTCATAACAGTATCTGTAGACTGCATAGCCATGGCTACCAATGGGAGTCCTGGCTCCAGCAATAAATATCTCAGCCACTAGGTTTTTATCACATTAATTATGCCAGTTAAACTCTTCCCCACTCTGCAATTTTCAGCTGTTTTTTTAAAGTGCATGTGTACAATGTTTACATATATTCGTGCTGCATTTCATAACTTGGATGGGTTGTTTCATTAATTTTAAATCTTGATTTAGTCTTCTTCACCAGTGGTTAGTGTCATTCAAAGCATTGTTTGTTATTTTGTCCATATAGCTTCTAATTCATTCTGTATAACATTTTAAACAGAATAAGGCCAAAAACAGAACTCTAGGGTGAAATACATGAGACCATCTTTGACTGATATTTTTGTCCAAGAAATCCCTGAGTAGCAAAAATGGTTAAACACTTGACTTCTAGCGAAAAGATTGGCATTTTGAACCCACCCAGAGGTACCTTGGAAGACAGACCTGGCAACCTGTTTCAAAAGACCACAGCTGTGAAAATCCCGTGAAGAAGTTCTCCTCTACACTTATGGGTCGCCATTAGTCAGAATTGGCTCCATGGCAACTAACAACAACAACCCTTCCCTAAGATAGCGGGTTTCATACTTTATTGTTTAAATATCTAATTTTAGTCAGTACCTAATTTTGAACAAGCCCTAGAAATACGCACTCTTAAGTAGCTAAGGAAGTTCTTATGCCTAATTTATAAATTTAACAAGAAGCCTTTCTCCTCTTTTGCTACCATCACACTACCCAAATACTTGACAACGATTTTCTATCTCTTTTGGTTCCTTGGAATCTTCTTGTTAGTTAGTTTGTTTCTGTCTTTCTTTCTTTCACAGTCTGTAAAGCTCCTGTATCTACTTGGATAAACTGGTGGTTGAGAAGCATTCCTTTATGCCTTTCATCTTCTCCTCTAGTGTGGGTACCCCCTTGCATTCACAGCGTCTGTAATAAAGGCAGGAGGTAAGCACACGATGCTCTACACAGGCCCTGTACCACTTTCTTAGAAAACATTGTTCCTTGGTCTCACAGTACTTGTGGGCATTCAATGAAAATTTGTTAGATTTACTTAACTGAATTCCATGAAAATTTTTGGTGTCTGACACCATCCTAACAATTGCTTTCATCTGCTTCTGGGCTTAGGAAATGTTTTTCAATTTTAGGAAACATATATGATCTCTAATACTTGTTACACTTTTCAGTGGCCTGTAAACCACTTGGCAGATCCCCAGCAATTACATTTATTTACCAGGTGCTGGGTTTAATAAGAGAGTTCCTAATTAGCTAAATATTAAATTGACTGAATGTATACCTTACCTGCTCCACATAACTGAATGTGATAGTTGTCTGTGTATATGTATAGGTATTTATAAACACCAATATTTTATTTTCATTTTTCACAAGTATTGTCATTCCAAGTCTCAAAAAAAGAACATGCCAACAAAATTAATGTAGTTACATGCTGGTGAAAAAATCATTTATCCATAGGCTGCTAGGCCAAAAAAAAAAAAAGACAAGGCTTAGATCTTTATAATACTAGAGTCTGAGAACATTCAGTGCCTAGTTATATTATTTTCAAAAAGTGATTCTGACACCAAAAGGATTTTAGAGACCTGTATGCCCCTATCTAGGATGCTAGCCACTGGCAGCATGATCTGAGACAAATACAAATTTCCACTCTTGACTTTCTTCATCTGTAAAATGAGAGTGTTGAATTAGATAGTCCAAAACTCTTTAAACCTTCAAGTCTATGCTTCTGTTATTTTTTTTTATGAAATATATATCTATTCAAACTGACTAGCAAGAAATTCATCAATAAATTCCTATGCTTCAACACAATTTGCCAACCTGCCTTACACCGTAAAGGAAGTAAAGAAACGATATTCATCTCTCCAGACATTTTCATGTGCTATGGAAAGGATATAAGTAAAATGCTGGAACAACTTTAAGCTTTTTTTTTTTTTTTTTTTTTTACAGAGCCTCAAAGGGACACTCTGTAAATGCAATAGGATTGGGACTTCATTGTTGTGGACCAGATCCACAAGCTTTCTTGACCCACATTTCCAATGGAAGGGTGTGCATTCTGTGGCAGAGTGAACTCTACTCAGATGGTAGTAGCAGAAACTGGAGAGAATAGGAAAGGCAGTGTTCAGAGGGAAGACACTTTTGCTCTGAGTCTGTTTGGTGACTCATACCATAGTGACTTTGCATATAGTAAAGAGAAATTATTTATTGTTTTTATTTCCTAATGAATAATTAGTAAAAGTTGGTCCTATGAAGAGTTGAAGTTGGCCAGAAGCATGCATAACATGGTTTTAGGTGTGTTACCAAAATAGTTGAGGTGTCGGGGGCTCAGTGGTAGAATTTTCACCTTCCGTGTGGGAGACCCAGGTTCAGTTCCCAGCCAATGCACCTCATGTGCAGCCATGGCCCATCTGTCAGTGGAGGCTTGCATGATGCTACGAGTTGCTACGAGTCAGAATCAACTCAGTGACAATGGGTTTGGTTTTTTGGTTTATCATACAGAAAAGGTTTCAAAGGATCTTATAAACTATGATGGATTGGGAAGAAAAGCCTGGTAATTTTTCCAAAAACCGGCCAGCGAAAACCCTATGGACCACAATGGTCCAATCTGCAATGATCATACGGATAGCTCTGGACCAGGTAGTGTTTCATTCAATTGTACGTGGGGTTGCCATAAGCAGAAGCTGACTCAATGGCAGCTAATAACAACCACCAAAAGAAATACCAAAAAAAAAAAAAAAACTACCTTTGGTGGACCAAGATTAGATCTTGAACATTTCTGGCCTTAACAATTTAAAATAATCTTTCTAACTGGTATGGGTGAGTCTGGGATCTTTCTTTGCAGTTCTTCCTCCAGGCAGGTAGAGGTAGCTTTCTAAAGCAAAGTTGTGATCGGACTTAAAAGCTGCAGAGAAACCCCATTGTCTAGTCAATCAAGTAGAAACTCCTCAAACTGACTTGAACATGGTTTTTCATAGTTATCTCCAACCTGTTATTCATTAAGCCATTCATGAAAATTTTATAAGTCCCTACTATACTCCAGGCTGTGTGTAACATAAGCTTCAGCCACCCCAATCACTTCAAGTTTGTGTTATATATATATATGAATATATATATTACACATATATATAATCTTTCTGTCTTCACTAATGCTGCCTCTAAAAAGTTCTCTTTCACCTCTCTTTTTCACCACCTCCATACCAAATGAAAACCTGTTTATTTATAAGACTCAACGCAAATTCAATCTATGTGGTACCTGAAACAATTTCTTTGCTTTCCAAAGAATAAATAAAATGGTCTTTCCATTTCATTTGTTTTAAAATTATAAAGATAATAATATATCTTGTAGGAACAAAACGGGCAATAGCAGATAAAACGTCCTCCCTCGTTAATCCTCTCACTCACTTTTACTGCACATTTCATTTATGAATAGCACATATACAGAAAATGCATGTAAGTCTGCAACCTGGTGAATTTTCAGAGTGAACACACCCAGAAATCAGGACCCAGATCAAGAAATAGTGCATTAGCAACAACTTCACATTTCTTGATTTCTTCTTACAGAAATTTCCCTCAAGGGATTTCTATTATTATAGATTATTTGCCCCCATTTTGAACATTTTGGAATCAATCATTGTTAATTGTCTCATGCCTGGCTTCTTTTACTCAACGTTATGCTTCTGAGAGTCATCCATGGTCTTGTAGCCACTTATTATTCATTCATTCTCATTACCATCATATATACATATGTATGTGTTCATAGATAAAATAGACGTAGTCTAGACCTAGAAATATAAATACTAAGTATGCCTATGGTGAGTTCTAATCGGTACTTACATTAAAAAAAATGGTTGAACCCAATTTACATTCATAGTAGCTGTTTTAAAATTTTCAATCACTGATGGTTGGGTTCAGGTCTGTTGCACGTATTTCTCATTCATATTGGGCCAATGGGCTATGTAGGACGTTTTCTTCTCATAGCAATGGAAGAAATGAAAGGTGGGGGGTGAGAGGAAACACACATTCCTTAAGTCTTAGTTCAGAGCTGGCACACTGTAACTTTTGCCCATCATTTATTAAACAAATCAAGTCACACGGTAAAGCCCAACATCAACTCATGCACCATCTTTAGTGAAAAGAACTACAGGCTCGTATGACAAATACGTGGATACAGACAGTACATGGAGAATTGGGAACAACAATGCAACATAGCACACTTTGCTCTCTTGATCACAATTATTTATATCCCTCCCATACACAAAACACACTCACGCCACAAGGCATTCCGAAAGTCTTATCTAATCTTTATATTAGGCTCAAAGGCCAGGCATTTATGCCCTAAAATTGTTGTGAGTTCACCAGCCCCTCAAGCACATCCTTGGAATGCCTAGGGATTTAGAGACCCAAGTCAAAAATCTCTGCAAAGAAGCTATTGGCCAGTAAGTCGATGACTCCCTTAGTTTCCATTATCTCACCATTAAAATTCTGTATCTCTTTGGCAAATCATTGTTTTTATAACTGCTATTTTTAAATGAAACTAAATGACTAGTAACATAGTACATTTAAAGGATATTTGGTGGTTTTCGGTTGCCCACAATTCAATTTTCTTTGAAAAGGCAGCCTCATATTCTTTAGCTATATTAGATTTTCTCTATAGTCTGAAGACTTTATGATAAATCAAGAAGCCCTGTGTTACCATTACAGAAGTCAGCAGATGCTCCGGAAGCTCCTTCCGTCACATCAGTTCTTTCACCAACTACTACTTTCAAGAAGTTGGGCCATAGCCTATGCTCTTCCAACTGGATCTTCTCTTCCCAAACTCTGAAACTTGACCTGAGTGAGGCAAGAATAGATTTAGTGGTTGGAGATTGTTCATTTTGGTACTGGTGCCTAGAAGAGATAGAAGGAAATTTTCTGTTATTGAGACTTCCTAGCTGTCTTAGTTATCTAGTGCTGCTATAATAGAAATACCACAAGTGGATGGCTTTAATAAACAGAGTTTATTTTCTCACAGTTTAGGAGGCTAGAAGTTCAAATTCAGGGTGCCAGCTCTAGGGAGAAACGTCTTATATCAGCTCTCTTTGAGCTTCTGCGCCTGGGTGATCTTCATGTGGCTTGGCTTCCCCTATCTCTGCTTGCTTGTCCTAATCTCTTTTATATCTCAAAAGAGATTGACTCAATATACACTCTACAGTAATCCTGCCTCATTAATATTACAAAGACAACCCATTCCCAAATGGAATTATAATAACCATAGGCATGGAGGTCAGGATTTACAACACATATTTTTGTGGGCCACAATTCACAACAATAGCACATCCCAGTACATTTATGCCATGATGTCCCTTCTATACTGGAAGCTCCCCCTCTCCCCCCACTATGTGCTTTCAATAAATTCTTCTTTTTGCTTAAGTTATTTAAGAGCCAAGAAACATATTTGGATATACACATGAATTGTCAGGCATTAAGCCCCATCCAAACATAATAATGATTGCATATTAGCTAATTCTCTTCCGTAGCAAATGGAAAGAACCATAGAACACAGGTCATCAAACAGGAACATTTTTAATTGGGGGAAGGAGAGATGGGCACCAATGAGAGGATAGAATACAGGTTACCACATGAGGGCAGCAGATATTGCTGTAAATTGAAGACATTGCCAGATTTCACAAACTTACCATTTTCTCCCTACTGTTAATGCTGTGGTTGACACCCTCAATTACATCATTTTTATCATCTTTATCTTCACCATCTCCATCCTTCATGTCTGAGTAGGGTATACTAGTTTTTAAAGCAATTTTTTTTTGTGTGCATTGACATGTTGCTTCTATGAGGATAAAAATTGGTAATTGTTTATAATACACAGGTACTAAAACAGAGCCTTTAGAGTTTGATGGCCTTGTAAAATGTCCATTCTTCACACCTTACTAGTTATGAGACCTTGAGCTTACTGTCTTTTCTAAACTTTAGATTCATCATCTTTGAAAAGAGGATAATTTATGTAGTGGTATTATGAAGACTAAATAAAATGGTGCCCATAAAGTGGTTGACACAGTGGCTGCCATGTGGTGAGAACTCAATAAATTTTCAGTGTTGTTATTATTGTTTTATTCTCTCCATTTTCAGGATAAAGGAATTGAGACCTTAAAACATAAATATTTATCCAAAATCACAAAAGAGGTTGGTAATGGTATAAGACACTATATTTTGATTGTGAGTTCAGAATTCCATCACTATTTTTCTTTAATAATGAATACCAATTAATTGACTATTTTTAATTTATGGGAAGAATCATCAAAATTATAATAAAGGATGAAGTATTTTCCCATAAGACCTAAGCTATTATTCCCCAAAGGGAGATATTCCAAGATAAATGAATCTTCATGAAAGACATTGTTCTTTATATCTTTAAATAGTCTCCAAGGAAAACATGTTATTGAGTTGTGTTGAATAGATCTAGAAACCCCTGCAAATGAAATCAAAGCCTTCTAGAATAACTATATATTCTTGGAAATATGAGACAAGCCAGAACAGTCTCCCTTAAAATGAATGGTTTTTTAAAATGCTTGATAGACCACAAAACATAAAAGGATTTCTAAATAGGAGGAAAATGCTTCTGGTGCATAAAAACCATACGTTCAATTTACTGTAGAGAAGAAAATTTTAAAGACGGGAACCTTGTGATTTGAGTTGACTTTATTTATTCATTTCAAAGAATCCATTCAAAAAGTAATAGGCCCTTGTAATGAAAATAGAAAAACAGCATGAATTGGTGACGTATAGAATGTGGACAGAGAAAAAGAAAAGAATAGGCTCTGAGGTTGTAGAAAGCTAGTAATATTTTTATAAAATTTTACAAGTAAAAAGAAGTATGGGCATGTTAGTCCACTATTTTCCTTTTAGAGATGGGGAAATGAAGTATCAGAGAGGTTAAATGGCATTTTCAAGTTCAAATGACTCATTAGGGGCAAAAGGAGGTCCCAACCTTCAGATTCCAATTTGGGTTATTTTTCATTTTCAATACACCTACCTTTTTCCTACTGCTTATCTAACTATTTAGCAGTTAACACAAGTTATAAAAATCCCCCCCAAATAATATACTAAATAACCTTCTCATGGAGTTTAAAAACTTAGTGAATACTTGTTCCAGCTCTATCTCACATAAGATCAAATGCATTACACATTTGAATGTTATCTTTTCAAAAAAAAGGAAAACAATTTTAATAGGAGATTCAAGTATGCTTGAAAACATATATACAATATGCAAGAGATTACAAATGTAGTCTAGCAGAATCTAAAATGCAATATTTAAAATTCCAAGGCAGTCAGGTGGCACTTATTAGCAGCAGTTAATTTCCATTAACACATGAAATCATTTACCCAGAGCCTTCTTTTGTGCATAAAGTAATAGTGGACTTAGCGAACAGCCTATCTACAAGGTTTCTGCACCCTTCCAGAGATGGGCCCAGAAGATAGATGCTGGGCGAGTTGAGAAATGAAGCTCTCTTCTCACACCAGCTCTAGGGTCCAAACCATCATGACACCATCCTGGCCTTCTGGTTGCCTTTCCACTCTTCCCCCAACATGTTCCTTTAGCTAGAGGCATGTTTATAAATGCACATTTGACCTTGTCTTTTCTTGGTACAACACATTCATAGGCTCCTACTGATTTTTGGATCTGAATCTGTTGCTCACATGCTTGAAATTTTTCTCTTCTCATCAACACAAGGCTAGAATTTTCTAATTATTCAGGTCTCAACTCAAATATCTCTCCTACCATCCCAGTACACTCACCACCTACCCCAGACATTCTCTATCACGTAGTCTGTTTTATTTTCTAAAAGCATTACCACTAGCTGACATGATTTGATTTACTTCTAAATTTCATACTGTTTTGCCTTTCCCCCATAGGGAAAACATACTTCATGAAAGCAGGGACTTCATATGACTTATTCATTGCTATTGCTATATTCTCCATACCAAAAACTGTCTTTTACAAAGTAAGAGGCTCGATAATACTTGTTATAAGAATGAATAAATGAATACATGAACTTGAAGTACCTGTAGCTGCCCTATCTTTCCAGTTTCTTCATGAGT
Source organism: Loxodonta africana (assembly GCF_030014295.1). Taxonomy (NCBI): domain Eukaryota; kingdom Metazoa; phylum Chordata; class Mammalia; order Proboscidea; family Elephantidae; genus Loxodonta; species Loxodonta africana. The sequence continues at coordinate 41,498,658 of NC_087348.1, forward strand.
TATTTAAGTTACACTTCTATACCTTTTTAAAGCATTGATTGAGTTACTTAAAGAACTTGAAGGAATCTCATTAAGTTGCCTAAGGAGAACAGCTTATCCATAGGCACTATATATTTGAGAGGAAATTGAGAAAGCAGCATGATTTTAAATGCCTTCTGCAATCTCCCTGATTACATAATTACCAGCTGCCTGGGTATTTTATTCTGTTAAATTTATTTTCTATTTAAGCGTCTACCGGCAACTGGACTAGAGGGCATTCAAATTAAGGTAATATTTATAAAGTGACCCTATAGGACAGAGTAGAGCTGCCCTGTAGGGTTTCCAAGGAGCAGCTGGTGGATTCAAACAGCTGACCTTTGAGTTAGCAGCAGTACCTCTTAACCACTGCACCACCAGGGCTCCATAAAGAAGTACAGAAAATAGAAAAGAGTTAAATGGTGTTCGATTACTGTTGTTCTATCTTTATTTAAATAATCCATACCTATTTTGTCTCTTGAAATTCTGGAATCAAAATGTATCAGTTTACTGTGGCTGTGTGGACTGAGTGGCTGAAAACAACAGAAATCTATTCTTTCACAGTTCTGGAGGCCAGAAGTCCAAACTCAAGGTGTAGTCCTCTGGAGGCTCTAGGAGAGGATCTGCTCCTTGTCTCTTCCAGCTTCTGGTGGCTGTAGGCACTCCCTGACTTCCCCTGACTTGTGGCTCCATTTCCCTGCTACATCCTCACATTTGCCTTCTACATTGTGTATGTGTATATAATTTCCCTCTGCCTTTTTATTACAAAGATACATGTGAGAGCATTTAGGGCCTACTAGGACAATCCAGGATAATCTCATCTCATGATCTCTGAGTCTATCTGCCAAAACTTTACCATATAAGGTAACATTCACAGATTCCAGGGATTACAACCTGATATCTTTGAGGGCCAACATTTAGGCCACTATACAGAATTATTGCTATAGTTAGATGCCTTCGAACAGGCCTTTACTCATAGTGACCCTGTGTACAAGAGAACAAAACACTGCCCTGTCCTGCATTGTCCTCATAACCGTAGCTATGTTTGAGCCCATTGTGTTGCAGCCACTGTGTCAATCCATCTTGTTGGGGGTCATCCTTTTTTTTTTCCACTGACACTCTACTTCGCCATGCATGATGTCCTTTTCCAGGGACTGGTCCCTCCTGAGGGCATGTCCAAAGTACATAAGACAAAGCCTCACCATCCTTACTTCTAAGGAGCATTCTGGATGCACTTCCTCTAAGATAGATTGGTTCATTCTTCTGGCAGCCCATGGTAGAGTCAATATTCTTTGGCAACACCAAAATTCAAATGCATTGATTCTTCTTCAGTCTTTCTTATTCCTTGTCCAGCTTATACATGCATATGAAGTGATTGAAAATACCATGGCTTCGGCCAGGTGCACCTTAGTCCTCAAAGTGATATCTTTGCTTTTTAAAGCATTTTAAAGAAAAGACCTTAAAGAGGTCTTTTGCAGCAGATTAGCCCAATGCCATGCATTGTTTGATTTCTTGACTGCTGTTGCCATGGCTGTTGACTGTGGATCCAAGTAAGATGAAATCTGTGACAACTTCAATATTTTCTCCCTTTATCGTGCTGTTGCTTGTTGGTCCAGTTGTGAGGATTTTTGTTTTCTTTATGTTGAGGTATAATCCATACTGAAGACTGTGGTCTTTGATCTCCATCAGTAAGTGCTTCAAGTTCTCTTCACTTTCAGCAAGCAAAGTTGTGTCTTCTGCATATCACAGGTTGGTTATGAATCTTCTTCCAATCCTGATGCTGTGTTCTTTTTAACATAGTCTAGCTTCTTGAATTATTTCCTCAGCATACAGACTGAATAAGCATAGTGAAAGGATACAACCCTGACATACACCTTTCCTGTTATTAAACCATGCAGCACCCCTTTGTTCTGTTCCAGTGACTGCATCTTGGTCTATATACAGGTTCCGCACGAGCACAATGAAATGTCCTGGCATTAGAAGTTACCTAAAGTTAGAAGTCTACTAGAACCCCTTTCAAATGCATGAATGCTCATAGCAGACTTCTCAATAAGTGGCCTTTTAAGCTTCTGTTAAGTTCTCTAGGAACAGAGTGCTTAATACCTCCATGGCAACTTGCTCTGTTAATACTGCTAAAGAAGAAGAAGAAAAAAAATTCCCAATGATGAAGCAGATGTGCACCCTGGGTCTCCCTCCCAGTTCACCCACAATCACCAGTAGCCTTCACTGTGTCTACTGCTACCCAGATCCAGAGGTCAATGTAATCAGGGCTGGGTGCACACCAGGAGCCTCAGTGCCACATAAAATTGAGGTCTGGAGATTATTTGAAAATCTACGGAAGGTGTGATGGTTAAGATTGTGCGTCATCTTAGCTGGACCATAATTCTCAGTGTTTAGGCAGTCATATAATGTTGTGATCACTTCCCTGTTGAGATTTGTTATGTGATAACCCCCATGATGGGATCTGCTGTGAGTAGCCAATCAGTTGAATGGGAGCTTCCTTGGGTGTGTAGCCTGCATCAAATATAAGCAGACATTCTGGCAAGGCTTGGGGGCTTTTTGCTCATGCTAGATCCTGCAGCTGGCTCCTGGTTCATCTGACTTCTGGTTCTTGGGACTTGAGCTAGCAACTTACCTGCTGTCTTGCCTGCTGATCTTGGGTTTCATCAAATCTTTGAAGCCTGTGAGCAAGAGCCCTGCTCTCTGACCTGCCAATCTTGGGTTTGCCAGCCCCTGTACCTTGTAAATCAGGAAAAGCCTGTATCCTGACCCACAGACTTGGGACATTCCAGCCTCTACAACTGCTTGAGCCATTTCCTTGATATAAATCTTTCTTTCTCTCTCTCTATATATCTATACACTTTACTGGTTTTGCTTCTCTAGAGAATCCAGCCTAAGATGGAAATGTGTCAAGTAAGTCAACCCTGACTACTCTGTGTTGGGTCAAGCCATTGCCCGGGTTTCTCCCTTGGCTTCTCCACTTGGGACTAGAGCTAAACCTGAACCCTCATTTAACCTGTATGAGATGCTGACACATTTCTGACCTTCCATCCTTAATCTTCCAGGGATTTGAATCTACTTTCTCATATCTACCATTTCACCCATTTCCACTTCCTAACTGCTAACTTGAATCATGTTCCCAATGGACAAATCAGTTGAATGAATACACTTCTGTTGTGCTACATATTTCAAATGCTATATTGACTATCTTCAGCATCATTATGAGTCTGAAACAAATATGAATTAGCATTCTACTCTCTCTGGTACTGGGGCTAATTTCCTAAGCCTTGGAACATTCATTAAATTTATCAAAGTTATCTTTTCTAACCCTCTTAATACTTCAAGTTCTATACTAATTCCCATTTTACAGAAGACGTGTCTAAGACACTCAGATATGGTGACTTGCCCTAATTGACGCAGTAAGGGGAAGAGCCCAGATACCTTGAGCCTGAGCTTAGCCAGATTGTGACTTTTGCCCTCTGAAGCTACAGAGCAGTCTCGTATTTCTTCCACGTGAATGCCCATCTCTGAAATATGTTGTTATGTCCTCTCTTCTCAGGCTAAACAACAGTTACTAGTAACTCTTCACCTTGTGATACAATTTCTAACTCACTTCTCCCTTTCTTCCTTCTTCCCTCCCTCCCTCCTTTCCTTCTTTGCTACCCACATAGACGATCATTCTTTCTCTGTCTCTCTTTTTTTCTTCCTATTATGCCCCCAAAAGGCCTTGCTTATCCATAGTTATGATAGCTCAGATATATCTGAGAACAAAACCCCAGATTTTCTTGTATCTCTATGATTTATTCAGAGCCTGGTAAGACCACTTTTCTTTCCTTTGAGCAGGAATCAATTTTCATTATCATTCTCTTTTTCTGCTACTTAAAGTCACTGATAGGATGTTCTGGTCTCTTTCCAGAAGAATAACATCATCATAAGACGGCAGAACATGTCAAATTGGGCATCTTTCAGGATAAATTAATTTCAGGGAGAATTCAGTGTGAGCTGTTGCCAGTCTTCTAAGGCATTACTTCTCTTTTCTGGTAGATAATACACCCTTCTACTTTCCTTACAGATCTTCCTATATCTCCTATATCTTACCATCATTTTGTTTTAATCACTTCAACTAAACTGGCAAGTTTGGTATTTCTACATCTCTTTGTATAGATTAAAGGAGAGTCTTCACTTAATTTTATTTTTGAATGGGGAATTTGCTTAAAAGCCAAAGGCTGCATTCTTTCTACAGCTCCTAAAAAGGGACTTAATGTAATTAGGCTATTAAAAGTCAGAAGCCCTGAGATGAAAGGGCTTGAGAAATAACGGCAGGTTAAAGGAAGAATCTATCTGCATTTACACACACACATACACGGTATCTACAGGTTGAGCTCTATTATGTTCAACTTGATTAGAGGTCTAATAGGCATCTCAGACTGATCCCCCTGCCACACTGCACCTCCTTCAGTTTTTCCCATCTTATTAATGAACTCTCCATTTTTCTAGATGCCCAAGCAAAAATTCTGAAGTCCACTTAACTGCTCCCTTTCTCTTACACCCCACATACAATCTGTCCATAAATTCTATGGACTCTATGTCCAAATATATCCCAGACTTAATCATCAACACTGCTCTATCCTGGCCCATTTGGCCACACTGTCTTACCTAGATTATTGCAGATGTCTCCTAATTTGTTTGCCTGCTTCTGTCCTTGATGACCCAAAGTTTATTCTCTATACAGTATCAGTAAATATAAGTCATACTAAGTCACTCTCTGCTCAAAACTAGTTGCCTCCTATCTCACTCAAAGCAATATCTAACTTAGGACTTATGAGGCCCTATATTATTTGGCCCCAGATACCTCTTTATCCTCATGCCTACCACTTCTCCATTTCTCACTTTGCTCCAGCTTCAATAACCCTTTTGTTCTTCCTAGAACACAGCAAACTCAAACATTTGAAATATGCTCCCTTTCCAATGCTCCCTTTTGTATTTGCTGCTATTTCTGCCTGAAATGCTCTTCTTGCTCTATCAACATGGTTCACAAGCTCCTGTGCACCCTTCTACCCTCTGCTCAATGCCACCCTGCCAGGGGTCTTCCCTGACTACCTTATTAAAATGAGTATGACCTATCATTCTCTATGACCCAGATGTGGCTTTATGTTTCATCATGGCAGTTACTACCACCTGACCAGTTACACATGGATTTGTTTTCTTTCTCCCCCAAGAGGATAAGAACTTGGTTTATTTTACATTCTATTGGATTTCCAGTTCATAAAACAGTGTTTGACACATATTACAAACAGAATATATTTTTGCACAATGAATGCATGAGCGAAGGCTATTACTTGATATTGGGGTGAGACTGGAAGAAAATAAGTTTTAGAGTCAAGAAGAACTTAAGCCTGAGTCCTTTTCTAATTCTGCCCAGTTTTACCTTTGGCAAGTTTCTTAACTTTTCGTAGGCTTTTTTTTTTTTTTTCTCGTAGGTAAACCTGATTGTATATAAACACACACTTATATATGTGTGAGTGTATATGTATAGCCAAAGCAAGCCCACTGTTGTCAAATCATTCTTGACTCATAGCTACCCTACAGGACAGAGTAGAACTGCCTCATAGGGTTTCCAAGGCTGTAAATCTTTACAGAAGCAAACTGCCACACCTTGTTTCCATAGAGCGGCTGGGAGGTTTGAACTGCCAACTTTTTGGTTAGCAGCTGAGTGTTTAACCACTGTACCACCAGGGCTTCTATATATATATATATATACACACAGACATATATATACATATATATGTATAAAATCAAAACCAGTTGCAGTCAAGTTGACTTCAACTCATAGTGACTCCATGTGTGTTAGAGTAGAACTGTACTTACAGGGTTTTCAGCAGTTTATTTTTCAGAAAGTGATTGCCAGGCATTTTTTCCAAAGCATCTCTGGGTAGACTCAAGCCTCCATCCTTTTGGTGAACAGCCAAGCACGTTAATCATTTATACCACCCAGGGACATGTATGTATGTATATGTATGCCTGTATGTATGTGTGTGTGTGTGTATATATATATATATATATATATATGTGTGTGTGTGTGTGTACTAAGTAGTGTAAACGAAGACAGTGAGTATAACCCATGTGAAGCACTTGGCACAGTGCGTGGTTCCTGGACCTCAACATATGTTAATTCCTGGCTCCCCATTTTTAACTCTTCCTCTCTGTGTATCCCGCTCACCTTGCCTAGATGACATCCTACAGAAGAATATCTTTGCTACTTGAAAGAATCCATGTGAGACCTATAAGGCTCCTGCCACCAAGATAATTGGGGTGTCTGTGCCTGTGCTTGTTTGTAAACTCAGGCTTGTTACAATCTGTGGTCGTGTTTTCCAGCAGCTGTTTGACATCATTTGTCTCCCAGCACAGACAGTACCCACCTTGATTTGTGGTGAGATGTAGATTTTGGTTGGAAGCTGCATCCACATTAATGCTGCATGAGGCAGTTTACCCACAGCCCCATGCTGCTGTTCCTAAAGGATGACTTGAATCCTCTCACCATGTGTGGGAGGGAACATGACAGTTTAATTTAAATACTTCTGCTTATGTACAACGTTCTGAAAGACACATCCCTCTGCTGTGCACTCATGTTCCTGAGCTGTCACTCTTCCTGTGAGGTCTCAGCTGCAGTCCGACAGAGGGGGAGACATGGCTGAGTTCTAAATCATCATGCTCTATTACCAGCATAGTGGCTAAGAGCATGGCTTCTGGAAGCAGACTACCTAAGTTTGAATCCTGACTCTATACCTGTTTAGCTGTGGCCTCGAGCAATTTACTTAACCTCCTGGAGCCTCGATTTCCTCACCTGTAAAAATGGGATGATCAGTGATGGTATCCATCTCCTTGAGTGGTGAGATTGAATAATACCTTTTAGGTAAAGCAATTAGAACACTGCCCTGAGTGAGTAGGTTTTCATAAATGCAGATTATTTTTATCAGGCATAGCATTAGGGAGAGGAGAAGCAACCATGCAGATATTAATAGTAAAAATCCAGTAAAGGAACCTGGAATTCCCTAAAGAAGACAGCAATGCAGCCCTAATACACAGCAACTTGGAATCAGAAATAAAATGTACATAAGCAAACAACATGGCCTGCAGGGGAAAGTATAATTCATTAGGAGCTAGGATGGACTTGAGGAATATTTCACAGAGGTGGTGGGAACAATTTAATTGAGATCTTATAAGCTGAGTAATATTTAAATAGGAGGAAGCAATAGTTGACACTCTAAGCAAAGACAGATGCTCTGTTAAAACTATTTTTCTATTTACCATAGCCCCCAAAAGGATAAAATACCTAGGAATAAACCTAACTAAGGATGTAAAAGAAATATACAATGAAAACTATAAAACACTACTACAAGAAACTAAAAGTGACCTGTCATAGTCATCTAGTGCTGCTAGAAGTCAATAGCTTTAACAAAGAGAAATTTATTTTCTCACATTCTAGTAGGCTAGAAATCCACACTCAGGGTGTCAGCTCCAGGGAAACACTTTCTCTTTCTGTGGGCTCTGGAGGAAGGTACTTCTTGTCAATCTTTCCCTGGACTAGGAGCTTCTCTGCACAGGGACCCCAGGTCCAAAGAAGGCACTATGTTCCCGTTGCTTCCTTCTTGGTGGTGTGAGGTCCCCCTGTCCACTCACTTCCCTTTCTTTTTTATCTCTTGAGAGATAAAGGTGGTGCAGGCCTCACCCCAGGGAATTCCCTTTACATTGGATCAGGGATGTAACCTGGGTAAGGGTGTTACAATTCCACCCTAATCCTCTTTAACATAACATTACAGTCACAAAATAGAGGACAACTACACAATACTGGGAATCAAGCCCTAGCCAAATTGATACACAAATCTTTGGGGGGACATAATTCAATCCATGACAACCTCATAAATGAAAAATCAGTCCACGTTCATGGATTGGAATACTTAACATTGTGAAAGTGTCAATACTACCCAAAGCAATTGGTGGATATAATGTGATCCTAATCCAAATTCCAACAACATTCTTTACCGAAATGGAAAAACATATCACCAGTTTTAAATGAAAATGAAAGAGGCCCCAAATAGCCAAAACAATATGGAAGAAGATCAAAATAGGAGGCCTCACACTCCCCAATCTCAAAACGTACTATAACCCATGACCCTCTGCCGTCGATTCCAACTCATAGAGACCCTATGGACAGAGTAGAACTGCCCCATAGAGTTTCCAAGGAGCACCTGGCGGATTTGAACTGCTGACCCTTTGGTTAGCAGCTGTGCTTAACCACTACACCACCATACTATATGTACACCATACTATACATACACCATACATATATACATACATATCATATATACATACACCGTACTATACAGCCACGATAATCAAAGCAGCCTGGTACTGGTTCAATGACAGACACATAGACCAATGGAATAGAATTGAAAACCAGAAATAAATCCATCTTTCTATTAAAAAAAAAAAGCCATTGCCGTTGAGTCATTTCTGACTCATAACGACCCTGTAGACAGAGTAGAACTGCCTCATAAAGTTTCCAAGGAGTGCCTGGTGGATTCAAACTGCCAACCCTTTAGTTAGCAGCCATAGCACTCAACCAATATTCTACCAGGTTTTCCATCCTTCCTGTGCATGCTTCTATATGTATATTGGAGCCCTGGCAGAACAGTGGTTAAGAGCTCAGCTGGTAACCAAAAGTCTGGCAGGTCAAATCCCCCAGCTGCTCCTTGGAAGCCCTATAGGGGAGTTCTACTCTGTCCTATAAGGTCGCCACGAGTTAGAATCGACTTGACGGCAACGGGTTTTGGCTTTTTTTTTTTTTTTTAACTTATAGGTAAGTAGTCAGAATTGACTCAATGGCAATGGATAAGCACATATGAATATACAGGTGTGCATGATAGGTGTTTCTGTAGGCAGGTGTATGTACATGTTTCTGCCATATATATATTCATATATAAAATAAAGTACATAGGGGACACATTTGTGGATACTTCCTAGACATGACCAAAGACCTTGCAGGATTGGGTAACCGGGTTTGAGGACTTAAGTCCATAGTCTCAGGGGCAACTCTGTCAATTGGCATTACACAGCTCATAAAGACAATGTTCTCTTAGTTTGGTGAGTAGCACCTGGGGTCTTAAAAGCTTGTGAGCAGCTTTCTAAGATACAGCTGTTGGATTCTATATATATCAAAACCAAAACCACACCCAGTGCCATCAAGTTGATTCCAACTCATAGCGACCCTATAGGACAGAGTAGAACTGCCCCATGGAGTTTCCAAGAAGGACCTGGTGGATTCAAACTGCCGACCCTTCGGTTAGCAGCCGTAGCACTTAACCACTATGCCACCAGGGTTTCCTCGGTCTCTATATATCTGGAGCAAAAGAGAAAGAAGGAAACCAAAGACTCAAAGAATAAACTAGTCTACAGGACTAACAGTCTACACAAACCGTGGCCTCATCAATCTCGAGACCAGAAGAACTAGATGGTGCCTGGCTACCACTACCTACTGTTCCAACCAGGGGCACAATATATTCTGTCCTGGCAGAATGAGAGAAAAATGTAGAACAAAACTCAAATTCCTAAAGAAGGCCATGCTTACTGGACTGGTAGGACCAGAGGAACCTCCAAGACCATCACCCCGGTATACCCGTTAAATTTGGTGATCACCTATCAACCAAAAGAGACAGTGGCTCATAAAATATCACCCACAAGTACTGTACTCCTCTAAACAATCATCTAAATGATACATACTGCTCCACATTTACCCTAGACCAAAGATGAGAAGGCAAGGGGGGTACAAGGAAGCTAGATTAATAGAAACAGAAAAACCAGACTGGAAATAATGAGAATGTTGACACATTGTGAAAAGTGTAACTAATGTCCCTGAAAAATACACCCACTCCTCACTTATCAACATGGTTAGGTTCCAAAGATCAGGTTGTTATGCAAAAATCTGGAAAAAAAATTTGCAAAAAAATGGAAAAGTGACTACATCAGATCACAAAATGGAAGATGACTACATCATTACATAACTGCCAAATTACACCATTATGTAACTGCCAAATCACTGGGGATCATTGCCCAACCAAGTTGACGCATAGCCTTAACCATAACAGCCAGCATTACTACTGGCCCATACCTCAGCTTTCATTATTGCCAGGCTTATGACGTTAATGCACAAAATATTTGGAGAGTAGGTTTTTTTTACTGTTGTTGTAAATGTACGATAACAACATAGCTGATAAGTGGGAGTAGGTGTATGTACAGAAATTGTTAAATGAGAACTTGTTTTGCGAATTTTTTCCAAAATAACAATAAAAATTTTTTTTAACTATTTTTCCTAATATAAGAACCCTGAGTTCAGATTCCACCCCCCCATCCCTCCCTCTGCCAATGCCATTTGATGAGTCCAATAGCTCGCAAGTGAGGAAATAGTGTTTACATACAGCCACAGTCATAGTAAGCTAGTGGGCAGTCAATGGAAATAGCATTTCTTTAGCACTTAACTATGCACCAGGTACTGAGACAAGCGATTAGCTTTTAGTCCTTATTGTAAGCCTTCAGGAAGGGAGGTTGCTATGTCTATTTCACAAATAAGAAAACAGAAACTCATGAGGGTTAGAAAATCAGTCCAACATCCCTCATGTGGTGGAATGGGGTTGTAAACTCAGGTCTAAATGGCTCTGGATCCTATATTCTTTCACTTCATGCTGCCTCTTCATCCTTTCTAAGTGGTTTTGCCATCAGATTTCTTCTTAGTTATTACCACTATGATTTACTTTTTTTTTTTCCAATTCATTGCATACTGAAATATGATACTTGTTGAGCACACTGAAAAAAAGCAGATGAGGGGGCCCCCGGCTGCCCTCCGCCTACCTGGGACTGAGGATATGTCTACCCCGGCAGAACTTCGACCTTGGTACACACCTGGGTTAGAGGAAAGAAAGCCATTAAATCACCTGTTCTTCTCCTGTTACTTGACTTTTACTGAGCCCCAGGAGAGCAGACGGCACAGTGAGTCCCATCTCACAAAGAGCCCCACCGCAAGGCCTGCCAAGGAGCTACCAGTGGTTCTCCTTTAACGCATGAGTGACGGCTCTATGCAGAATCCATTTCAGGAAACGAGCATTCTCTACAACACCACTCCACATTCCGACTGTGCCATGAAACACCATATGTATTTATATCACACCACTGGTAATGTTTTAAAGAAAAACGTTTTAAGTCAGTTTTCACATTATTCTGAATGATGGGAAAAGATCATTCTGTTTCTCTCCTAAGGCTAGGAAGGCAGTCTTGTTATTTCTCACCAATCATCAAAAGGATCTGGTGTTTCTACACTCATGACAAGTATCCTTTACGATATACAAAGAGTCTGGGCCACATCTGGTTAAATCAGCAACGCTTGTATAAATAAATTAGAACGGTGTGGCTTTCCCATTCCTGACTAAATAAACTTAGTATCTGTCCTCACTGTAGTTTGAGCACAGTTATAATTTGGTATCCGATTGCTTCTGTGAATTGTTCCATGGTCTGTATCTGGAACCTATTTATTTCATGATCTTATCCTGTAGAGCCAAGAGGAGGGCATTGATGGGCCAGTTGTTGAATTCTCATCTTCCATGTTGGAGACCCGGGTTTGACTCCTGGCCAATGCATTTCATGTGCGACCACCACCTGCCTGTCAGCGGAGGCTCGAGTGTTGCTATGACCCTGAAAAAGTTTCACCAGAGCTTCCAGACTAAGACAGAATAGAAAGAAAATTCTGGCAATCGACTTCTGAAAATCAGTCAGTGAAATTCTATGGATCACAACTGTTGAGTACTCAACTAATCATGGGGATGATGCAGGTCTGGGCAGCGTTTCATCCCATGTGTCAGGGGCTGACTTTGCAACAGCAACGACACCCTGTAGAGCCAGCCCTTGTCTTTTTAATCCAATTGTTATTTGACATTATCTGTACTTCCAACTGAACCTTATGTTTTGAGCCTTCTTTCACCCCAAAACATGGAATCTTGTTCTGGTCCATGACCTTCAGATGTACACAGACACAAGCCCACATATGTACTTCCACGCTCAGCAAGGTTCTTTGAAATCGGGCCTGGGCTGATCTCCAGGTCCCCTGCCTACCTAGCGAGTGGCACAGGAAGTAGCAGGAGGTGCAATGCAGAGAGTACAAGAATAGTGGCAGTAGTGGCAGCTGGCTAGCATTTGTAGGAGGTAAGTGGGTTGGTTCCCTATATACCCCAGCTTATGGCTCAAAGACGATGTAACATTTATATGTTATAGTTTGCACAGTGCTTCTTACATCTCTGTTTTGAACTTGAAGAAGTGCGTTTTGGAGATTCCAGCAGAGTACTTCCGTTGCTGCACTGATTCGGTAAATTGTATGTACAATTATTTGTTACACAGCGTTTTGAAGGAGCCAAAATTCTAGAAGCATTAGTGTTATCTTTTGCATAGCAGGTACAAGAAGCTAGAGAATTTTGACAATTCAAGTCTATTTACTGAGACTCCTGTATGGCAAATTAAAGTCACAGAATAGGTTAAAAGGGCATTCTAGTGACAGTTGAGGCACAGAGGGAGACTGTGTGTCCAGATGGATTATAAAAGAAACTGTAGGTGAAGTTCTGTGGGTGGATCCTAGTGGTGTGGTGCTACGGCTGCTAACCAAAAGGTCGGCAGTTCGAATCCACCAGCCGTTCCTTGGAAACCCTATGGGGCAGTTCTACTCCGTCCTACAGGGTCACTATGAGTTGGAATCGACTTGACTGCAAGAGGTTAAGGTGAAGTTCAGTTGGAAGGTGAGTGAAAAGAGTACAGTTCTTGTCAAGAATCTTCACAATGGGTTAAATATACTCTAAGTATTAAGAAGGGACATATAAAGTGAGCAAATTGTTATAACTGTGTTCAGTGGATTTGGTTATGGGATTAGAAATATTGACATTTTGATACCCAAACAGAGTTGACCAATGCTTTGGCAAGTGGCAGAGTTCTAGAATGGAGGAATGAAATAGAAACCATACTTGAACACCATTCTCCACACCCTTTCTGACTAAGAAGATTAAGAAAGGAGTTCACCATGACATAAACTATTGCTAACTACATCCCAACCACTCCAGGAGTTAAAAAAAAAAAAAATTTTTTTTTTTTTTTTTTAGGGATGTGGAAAACACTCATTGTTATCAGCTATTTTTGGCTGGAAGGCAGTCTTAGTTCTCTAGCGCTATTATAACAGAAATACCACAAGGGGATGGCTTTAAAAAGGAGAAATTTATTCTCTCATAGTCCGAGAGGCTAGAAGTCCAAATTCAGGGTGCCAGCTCCAGAGGAAGGCTTTCTCTCTCTGTTGGCTCTGGGGAAAGGTCCTTGTCATCAATCTTCCCCTTGTCTAGGAGCTTCTCAGGTGCAGGGACCCTGGATCCAAATGATGCTCTCTGCTCCCGGCGCTACTTTCTTAGAGCTATGAAGTCTCCATGTCTCTCTGCTTGCTTCCCTCTATCTCAAAAAAGATTGATTTAAGACAAAACCTAATCTTGTAGATTGAGTCCTGCCTCATTAACATAACTGCCCCTAACTCCACCTCATTAACATCATAAAGGCGGGATATACAACACAGGAAAATCATATCAGATGACAAAATGATGGACAATCACACAATACTGGTAATCCTGACCCAGCCAAGTTGACATACATTTTTGGGGGACATAATTCAATCCACTATAAAGGCTAAAACTGTTAGCTTTTAGTGTTGTTAGGAGACAGTCTCGCCCTTCACACAAGTTCTTACTGCCTTGGCAACAGAATTGTCTTTTGGGAGTATATTTCCTAGGTTCCAATTCTGTATAATCTACACACAACTGTACAACACAAACACATACAGTGACACCCTTCTTGCTCACACAGACATCTGTAGATTCCCTCCAATTTTTCGGCCTTCTTTAAATATTTACTTAAATGTTGCCTTCACAATGAGTCCTACCCTAACTGCTCCATTTAAAATTGCATCCAGCCACACCCCTACGCTCACACATACCCTCCCATGTTCCTTACCATGTTCTTTCTCGTAGTACTTACCACTCTCGAATACACTACATGTTTTATTTTTAAAATTATGTGGATATCAATCATTTGTTCTTCATTTCCTTCTTCCAAAATGTAGGCATCACAATGGCAGATAACCTCTCCCTCTTTTTTCTTATCTTCGTTCAGCTGGAATGGTGCTCAGTGATGAGTGCTCCATAAGTATCTATAGAATGAATGAATGAATAGGATGGATAAGCTTAGCTCTCTTTAAACCACCTACACCTGGAGAGAGGAGTATATGGTCTTTGGAGACCAAATTCCTGGATTAGTGTTTCTCTCCTGCCATTTGTTAGTGTGTTCATGTATAAGTTATTTAACTTTATCAAGAAAATTAGCATGACAGTATAAACATCTTCAGTTTTTTCTGAGGTGGGGGGAAAAGACATACAATGAGGCAAGCACCTATCATAGTGCCTGGCACATAATAAGAGCTCCATAAATGTTAATAATTATTGCATGCTTTGCAAATAGTAGCTGCTTTCCTTTTGCATCTCCCTCTTGCCTCAGAGAGAAGTAGATGGTAACTGTGTCCCTTGTTGAGGCAAGTCAGCACTTGTGAGGCATCTGGGTGTAAGAGGAGCTTCTGATCAGACTGTGTCCCTAGTGTGTCCGAATTTAATGGGCGAGCATTTAGTTTGCACCACAAAAATAAATAAATAAATGACAATTGTCTTGGCATAACATTTGTGCCTGATTAGCAACAACAGTTGTCTCTCCATTTTCAAACTCTGGCTCGTACCCTAATAATGTTTCTGCTGCAGATATTAGATGAAAATGGAATTGATTTTCCTTCCTTTGATGGACTGGGTACAAGCCTTTTAAAGCACGAACAAAATACTCCTACGCAGGACATGAGTTTTTGTCTTTGTTTTAACTGGGTTGTCGCATTACACAGACCATAAAGCAACCCCAGTAACCAAAGAGCATTTGGATATTAGAGTAGCATGGGATGGACAGAAGTTACAAAAAAAGGGTTCCAGCCTGGAGAAGACCTTCAAGATAGAAAATGGTCCAAATCTGAAGATTATAAGTGTTCCCTGCTCAGGTTCCAAACATTAGAAATAGCATCAATTCTGGGCTCCCTGATTTTCTGAAAAATTTCTAATTCAGAGATGGTGGTGGAAAAGAGGATGAAGGATATGGTAAAGGGAGGTGTTTTTGCAAATAAAATCCAATGAATATAAAAATTATAAGGCAACATGGAGAGAATACTGTTGAGTAAAATAAGTTGCAGAAAACTGTACAGGAAGTAAATGTACAATTGACTATGGAAATAAAATATGCATTTGGAAAAAAAGCCTAGAAGGAAATACGCCGAAAAGATAATAATGTCTAGGTTGTGGCCATAGCATGATGTGGGATGATTTTTCTTTAATTTTCAACAGTTTTGCTGTAAGGTTTCTAAGACATTTAATTTAATAAATAAATAAACAGGCTTATAGAGCATATTACTTGAAATGTAGAAATAAGGGAGACATTGACTATTCAGATAACCAGAGCATCTTGGAATTGAGAGGGCTGAGGTCTACCTACCTGGACATCTTGAGACACAGTGTATGTATAATGTGCTGCTAAGTGAATATGACAAAATCCACTTGTTGCACTTTTCCTGACTTTGCATATAAACACTTCAGTAATTATTTTCCTGTGGATATGTTTTCCATATTTGGGATTATTTCCTTAGATAAGAATTTCCTAAGTTGGTTTATTGGATTAAAGGGACTGAATATTTTGACTCTTTATACACATTTTCAAATTGCTTTCACAAATTAGTTCCAGTTTACAATAACAATGAATATATAGATTTTACTACACTCTCATCGGAATATGGAAACCCTGGTGTTGGAGTGGTTACTTGCTACGGCTCCTAACCAAAAGATCAGCTCGAATCCACCAGGTGCTCCTTGGAAATGCTCTGGGGCGGTTGTACCCTGTCCTATAGGGTCACTATGAGTCAGAATAAACTTGATGGCAACGGGTTTGGTTTGGATTGATTTTTGTCATCAGAATATGGTACTGTATGTATCTCTAACTCAATTTAAGAGTGAAAACTGTGGCTACTTCAGTGTTTTTATTTATCTAAGTTTGATTACAAGTGAGGGTCACTGTTCTTTTTTGTTTTGCTTTTTTTTGTCCCATATTTTTATTACTAAGTATATTTCCCAGTTCACAGATGATTTGATTGTATTTTTTTACATTTAGCTAAAAAGGCTTCAATGTTCTTAACGTACTCATGTGACTTCTGTATTCATAAATACATTGAGCATTTTGCTATCAGATTTACCCCAATGTGTAGTTTCTCTCTTGGGCTTTCCATAAAAAGCACTAAATGTTTATATAGTCAAAATTTCACCAATTTTGGTTTACTGGGTTACTTCTGAACTTAGGATATTATTCTTCCTTCAAAATTTGGTGAGCATTATATTCATTGTATTTAAGTTTCTACTATGATTATACTTAGCTACTTAAACCCTCTGGAATTTCAAATAAAATCTAAAGTAAATTAAAAAATAAAATGAATAAAGAAACCCCTCAAATCCTAGGTTTTGGTCATATTAATGTATGAAAACAATTCCAAAATAAAATGAGAATTTGAGAGGGATTCATGTTTACTTCTCTATGCTTGTCAAAACCATTTTAGTGAAAAATAGTTGGCTACAGAGAAACACAGAAAAAAAAAATAATTATTAAGTAATCTGTCCTTTCATGAGGCTATGACATATTAGAATGGAGAGGGACCTTTTCGGACATCTAATCATTTATTCTTTTTTTTTCCCCCCCACCATTTTTTGGTAAAGAAACTAAAGATAGCAGGAATTTCCAATGACTTGCTCAGTGTTACAGGACAGGTAGAGTAGTTCTAGTGTACCTGGTCATTTAGCTGAGCACCTTTGTTCTTTATCCATTCTCTACCTACTGAATCACAAAAGAAGCTAAAGATACTTGTCTTTTGCCAAAGATTCTTGAAGCCATATTAATTTTTTTCAGTCTGTTTTCTCTCTGTTGTTCAGGTGGGTAATTTCTATTGTTCTGCCTTCACTTTCACTAATTCTTTTCTCTGTCATCTTCTAGAGTTAAGTCCACCTATTTAGATTTTTATTTCATTTACTGTATTTACTTATTTCTATTTGGTTCTTCTTTATCTCTTCTATTTTTGTTCTAAAACTTCCTATTTCTTTGCTGAGATTTTCCATTCTTTTTCATTTGTTTCAAGTGTGTTCTAAGGCTTGTTGAAGCATTTTCATGATGGCTGGTTTAAAATCTGTGTCAGATAATTCTAATATCTCTGTCATCTCTATGTTCATGTCTATTGATTGTGGTTTTCTATTTGAGTTGAAAATTTGGGGATCTTGGTATGATGTATAACTTTCAGTCGAAACCTGGACACACTGAGTATTATGTTTTAAGACTCTAGATCTTATTAAAACCTTTCTTTTAGAAGATTTCTTCTTATACTGATCACACAGGAGAAAGGAGGAGGGTGCTACTTCATTTCATCCAGGTGGATAGAAGTCTAAGCTCTGCACTCAGCCTTTATTGAAACCCGAAGTGAGGAGTGGCTACTCATGACTGTTGATGTGGTATCTGGAGTCAAGTAGCTATTGTCTAAAATTTCTCTTGAAGTGGGAGTTCTGGTTCCCCACTGTTGTTGTTGTTGTTAGGTGCCTTCAAGTAGGCTCTGACTCATTGCAACCCTATAGGACAGAGAAGAACTGCCCCATAGGGTTTCCAGGGAGCAGCTGGTGGATTTGAACTGCCAACCACCAGGGCTCCAGATTCCGCACTAGGCATCTGTTAATATTACCTTGTACATAGGAATAGGAGTGCCTTCTTACTGCTTGCCACATGGCTTACACTGATACCATAGCTACCAGTCAGTGGTGAATGTCCTGAGTCTCCACTAGGCCTTCCATTATACAACCATACAGGGTGTTGAGGGAAAGATCACCTTGTTATTATTGAGTGGGATTTGAAATCTAGGCTTCTCATGTTGTCTTGGCTCACACTGCAGGGCGGGAGAGCTTCATTATCACCTAACTCCCTACTCTATCTTCCCTGATACCACTCGGGCAGGGGTGTTTAAGTGTCTCATCAGAGCCTAATGAGGGTGGAGGTCTAGGCTCTCCACTTGGTCTTTGCTGGTGTGGGTGGTGGTGTGGCCATAGCTCTTCTGTGTTGTTTGGAGCAAAGTGGTTATTGTCTAAAATGTCTCTGACTTGCTAGGTGCCTTTTCCCACTCCTTTCCCTAGAGAAAACAGCCTTTTGTAGGGGCTTTTTTCTGTCTGTACCCATAGCATTTCCAGATTGTTGACTTTTTTATCCAAGTATGGGATATATAAGGCACAACGAATACTGAGAGAACTCACTACAGTGTTATTTCTTGAATCCCAAGAACTCTAGCTGGTCTGCCTACTTTTTTTCCATCTTTCAGGGTACTTTTATGTCTGCTTTACATATAATAGCAAAGGTTTTTAAGCGTACTTAGTGGGAAGAAGATGGAAAAATATGTTACTCCATCTTCTCAGAAGCAGAAGTCTTGAGATTATTATAGATGGAAGAAGCCAAATAGTGTAGTGAGTTAGCCTGGAAGAAGCCAGGGGAATAAATAACTCAAATTCACCCTCATGCCTCTCCGTAATCTCTTGACAATGACTCTCATTGTCCAAGCCCAGAACACAGAGTTAAGAGCATAAAGGACAGCCAGAAGTAATCCAAAGAGGTCAGCATCTGACTCTGAGAATGATGGGAAATGCATCTGAACAGTAACTGAAACATATCTAGTGCAAAAAAAGAAAAATTGTTCTCTTAAATGAAATCTACATTTCTTGAGTATCTACTTGACCCCTCGAGATGTTTGGGGGAAGATGGTTTACATACGTTTGCCTGTGTTTGCACACCAGATTCACAACTCACCTGGATCCCAGATCCATTTGATTTCATAGCTATGCTGAACAGCAACCCCAAATCTGAGTCTGTCTACCTGGGAGTTCTTCTTCTACTCCTCTTATTTTCTGGAATGCTCAACGTGGCATTCCTGATAGTTATAACATGAATCAAGCCTATTCAATGCCAAGGGAGTCCTAGTACAATTCACAGGAAGGAGGTGTTCCCAGAAATGAGGCACCAGGGAAATTAGAACTCCTTTTTAATTTAGTAGTTCAGTGAGAGTCTTACAAATGGAATATGAATTTTAAAATGTCCCTGCTGAAAAAAAGGAATGGTCCTTATTATTGTTTAAGTCTATTTTGAATGTTGCTTACTCTTTCTTGATTGAAAAAGATGGAGAAAGCCTGTCAAAATCTTTCAATTAGTTTTCCGTTCTACTTTACATTGCGTTAAGAAAAAGCACGGAGTAACATCTTTCGTGAAACACGTGCTTAATCACGGAGGGCCATTGCCTCTATTTTTGTGATTCCTTAGGAAAGAAGCCATTTGGAGATTTAATTTTATTAAAGTTTGTTTTTGTAAATGCAACAGAGAACACTGGGCATTTTAAAAGAGGTCATAGCTCTTTATGTATATACATATATGTATGTATGTGTGCGTATATATATATATATATATATTTATATACACACACATTGCTGATATCAGATGGATCCTGGCTGAAAGCAGAGAATACCAGAAAGATGTTTACCTGTGGTTTATTGACTATACAAAAGCATTTAACTGTGTAAATCATAACAGGTTATGGATAACATTGTGAAGAATGGGAATTCTGGAACACTTAATAGTGCCCATGAGGAACTTGTACACAGATCAATAGGCAGTCATTTGAACAGAACAAGGGGATACTGGGTGGTTTAAAGTCAGGAAAGGTGTGCGTCAGGGTTATATTCTTTCACCATACTTATAAAATCTGTATGTTGAGCAAATACTTCAAAAAGCTGGACTCTGTGAAGAAGATACAGGTCATCAGTGTTGGAGGAAGACTCATTAACAGCCTGCGCTATGCAGATGACACAAGCTTGCTTGCTGAAAGTGAAGAGGACTTGAAGCATTTACTGATAAAGATCAAAGACCACAGCCTTCAGTATGGATTACACCCCAGTATAACCCACCCACTGCCCCAATATAAAGAAAACAAAAATCCTCGTAACTGGACCAATAAGAAACATCATGATAAATGGAGAAAATATTGCAGTTGTCAAGGATTTCATTTTACTTGAATCCACAATCGATGCCCATGGAAGCAGCAGTCAAGAAATCAGACAAAGTACTGCATTGAGCAAATTTGCTACAAAAGATCTTTTTAAAGGTTAAAAAGCAAAGATGTCACTTTAAAGACTAATGTGCACCTGACCCAAGCCATGGTGTTTCTCAATTGCCTTATATGCATGTGAAAGCTGGGCAATGAATAAGGAAGAGCAAAGAAGAACTAACGCCTTTGAGTTATGGTATTGGCCAAATATGTTGACTATACCATGGACTGCTAGTAGAACGAACAAATCTGTCTTGGAAGAAGCGCAGCCGGAATGCTCCTTAGAAGTGAGCATTGCAAGGCTTCTTCTCATATACCTTGGACATATAATCAGGAGAGACCAGGCCTTGGAGAAGGACATCATGCTTAGTACATTAGGGGGTCAGTGAAAAAGACCCTCAATGAGATGGATTGACACAATGGCTGCAACAATGGGCTTAAGCATAGCAATGATTCTGAGCATGGCTCAGGACCAAGCAGTGTTTCATTCTGTTTTACACGGGGTCACTATGAGTTGGGACTGACTCAATGGCACCTAACGAGAGCAACACTAGCATTTGGCCTCTGCTTTCAGTAACCTCAGTAGCCCAGGACCCCAGAGCCCACAGCCAGAAGAACAGATCCTGCAAGATCTTTTTGTTTATGTTTTATTCCATTACTAAGTAAGATGTCCTTTAAGTGCACAGATTTTCTTATATTTCTGTCCATATCTTGCAAATGCTTAAACAGAGTCTAAATTAAGTAAAATTAGAATCGGGGCCAGAATTTAACTACGATCCTTTCTTATTTGCCACTGCCTAAACTCCTGTTGTAGATCGTAAATTTACTGTTCTAAGTAAACAGGACAAGATCAAAGGAATGATTCCTCTATCCTGGAATCATTCCTTTGATCTTGTCCTGATTCATAGCATAAAATCTTTTGCACCTGGCTTGAGGCTTCAGCATAGAAAAGTAAAAAGTCAATGGGCTTTTGAGTCAGATAAACTTGAACTGAAATCCCTGCTCTATCACTGACCTAGAGCAAGTTTTTTTAAAAACTATTCTCATCTATTCTTGTTGTAAAGAATCGGTTGTGCTCTTGAAATGCTACCAGTGGTGGAAATCAGACACCCTTTAAGCAATCGATATTTCTAAGACTACCATGTTGTAAGGAAGCCCAAGCTAGCCATAAGGAGAGGCCACATGGAGAAAGGTGCCTTATCAGAATCCAGCCGCTCTTGCCATCCCAGCCCATATGCCTTTCAGAAGTGAAGAATCCTTCAGATGAATGTCTCAATTGCCATTGACCGCAACCACATGAGAGATACCAAACAAGAACTACCCAGCTGAGCCTAGCCAGACCCCAGAATTGAAAAAAATAATATACATTTGTTATTTTAGTTAAAAAGAAAACAAAAAAACTAATGACAAAAAAAAAAAAAAAATGACAAGATACATGAAATTCAGGAATATAATAGCACAATAAATGGCAACTGCTCAAACAATAAACAAAATAAGCATAAAATACGAACTTTCTATTTAGATAAAAAAAAAAAATAAAGCCCCCCAAAAAACCAAACCCATTGCTATTGAGTCAATTCTGACTCATAGCTACCCTATAGGACAGAGCAGAACTGCCCTATAGAGTTTCCAAGGAGTGCCTGGTGGATTTGAACTGCCAAACTTTTGGTTAGCAGCTGTAGCACTTAACCACTAGACCACCAGGGCTCCCATCTATTTAGGTAGTACATAATATATATTAAGAAACAATGAAAACAAAAAACAATTAAAAACATTTCTAAAACAATGCTCTATGATTGATAATAGATCCTTACCAAAGTGACAAAACTTTTGCCAGTTCTAAATCAGATCCTGAATTTAAAATTGCTAGTTACTTATCTACTTCATACCTTTTTTTTTCTCTCATTTTAAAATTGTGAACAATAATGGAACCTACCCTATAGAGTTATTGTTAAGATTAAATTAATTAATGCATAACAATGTCTGGCACATAGTGTGTGCTATATGAATGTAATAGTAGTATTAGTATTACTGAGAATTGCTTTGATTACCTTAGATAATTTATAGTCATTTACAGGCCCCAGAAACTTACAGAATGAAAATCCCATTCTTCCCTCTAAGATAGAAACCTGGGACAGAACTGTCTCCCTTGTTCACATCCACAAATCAGATTGATGCCCACCCATAAAATATCTACCCAACAGTGGAGGATAGGCTCTCTTGAATATTTCCTTTCCTACGTATTCAGAAAATAGATGTTTTCTCCCATCTCCATCAAAAATACTGTTGTTGTTGTATGTCTTTGAGTCAAATTTTGACTCATAGTAACCCTATAGGACAAAGTAGAACTGCCCTATAAGGTTTTCTAAGCTGAAATATTTATGGGAGAAGATTGCCAGGTCTTTTCTCCTGCAGAGTGGCTGGTGGGTTCAAACTGCTGACCATTTGGTTAGCAGATGAGTGCTTAACCACTGTGCAAACAGGGCTCCACTTATCAAAAATAGGGACACCCATATTCTCATGGAAACTGATCTACCATATATTTTAATACTATTCTCACTGTTCTTTCCTCAAAACTAAATCATCTTTCTTCCTAAATCTGTTTTCCTAGTAAAATTATTTCTAAATATTGCTTGTGTCTACAGAGCCCAAATCCCTGGAGATATCATCCCAGAGCCCCTGTCTCCCTCGCAATGTGCTGTCACCCTATACCTACCTCCCAGGATCTGCAATGAGATTTCGCTCATATGAAAAAATTATCTTTTCAAGAGTGTCCTATGCTTTCTTTTTAATTATAAGCTCCTTAATGACTGGGGCCTTGTGAGCATGGGCTTTAGAGCTTGTGCTAAATTGATACTTCAGCCCCATAAGGCACCAGCCAGTGACTTAACTAGGGTTACCAGGTAAAATACAAGATACTCAGTTAAACTTGAATTTCAGATGAACAACACATTGTTTTTTCTTTTTTTGGTATAATTATTCTAAATGTCACGTAGGAGATTATTATCAGAAATTCAAATTTTATTGAGAGTCCTGTTGTCTTAGTTATCTAGTGTTGCTATAACAGGAATACCACAAGTAGATAGTTTTAACAAACAGAAATCTATTCTCCCACAGCCTAGGATTAGAAGTTTGAATTCAAGGTGCCAACTCCCAGGGAAAAAGCTTTCTCTCTCTGTAGGTTCTGGGGGAAGATATTCGTCCTCAATCTTTCCCTGATCTAGGAGCTTTTTAAGGCAAGGACCTCGGGTCCAAAGGACATGCTCTGCTCCAGGTGCTTCTTTCTTGGTGGTATGAGGTCCCCATCTCTCTACTCCTTTCTCTCTTGTAAGATAAAAGGTGATGCAGGCCACACCCCAGGGAAACTCCCCTTACATCAGATCAGGGCTGTGACCTGAGTAAAGGTATTGAAGCCCACCCTAATCCTCTTTAACATAACTTAATCTTGCCTCATTAACCACAGACAGAGATTAAGATTTATAATACATAGAAAAATTACATCAAATCACAAAATGGAGGACAACCACACAATACTGGGAATCATGGCCTATGGACGTTGACACATATTTTGGGGGGGGGTCACAATTCAATCCATAAGACCTGTACTATTTTTTGATAAATCTGGCAACCCCAGACTTACCTAGATTCAACTTCCTCATCTGTAAAATGGGGAAATAACATTGGCTTCACAAGGCTATTTTTGCACTAAAATGCATGGTACTTGTTTTGTTTAGGTCTTTACTCAAATGTTACTTTCCTTTTGAGGAATTTTTTGGCTCATGTGTCTAAATTTTTAACAATAATCCCCATGACATCGTGTCCCCCTTTTCTACTTTTTGTTCCTTCTTAGTCCTTTTACTACCTAACATGCTATAATTTTTACTTCTTTATCATTCTTATATATCATCTGTCTGCTCCACTAAAGCATAGTTCCATGAGGGCAGGGACTTTGTATTTTCTGTTCACCGTTATATTGTTAGCACCTAGAAAAGTGTCTGGCACATGCAAAACCCAAAAATAAAACACAAACCCATTGCCGTCTGGTGGATTCCAACTCTTAGTGACCCTACAGGACAGAGTAGGACTGCCCCATAGAATTTCCAAGAAGCGGCTAGTGGCTTTGAACTGCCGACCTTTTGGTTAGCAGCCTGACCTCTTAACCACTGCACCTGGCACATCTGTTGTTGTTGTGTGGCCTCGACATAGTAGACATTAAATAAATAACTGCTGTTTGAATGAATAGTTAATGAATCCACCAATCCAATCTTTCAATTTATGTTTATTTTACTGTCATAACCTTTCCATGCCACACAGTAGAAAACACAGAATACTTGCTCAATGAATGTTTTGGTTCTGTGAACCATGAAGTTTTGTGGGCAGGTAAGCAACTAGCTAATAGACATAGTATACAGAGATCTCTCCGACAGCCCAGGCATGATAGAGTGGGACAAGGAATTGATGGGAACCAGAGTGGCAGCTGATGGTGGTAAAGTGCTATGAGTATAATGCAGTGAATATGAAAGAATGAAATTACCATAGGTAAAACTAGCTGCAAATTTAGACACATCCAACCAGTCATATCCTCTAAGAGACATAATCCTAATACATAATCAGTTTTCAGTTGAAGAAACTGAGGCTAAGACTAAAGTTAAGATTTGACTAAGTTCACAACCTAAACAGACTCCAAGTCCACCCTTCTCTCTACAATAGCACAGCTGCCTAAGCCCTGACATAACAAATTTTCCTCTAGCGCTGGGCAGATTCATAAGCCTAAGTTTTATAGAGTCCTTATCCATAAAATAGGATAAGGCCACAATCTGCCTCCTAGGGGCTATTAGGGAGATTTATAGTTCAGGTTTACCAGGGACCATGAGGACGGAAAGCATGATACTGCTTAGTCAAAAGTAGTCATTTATATAAGCTAACACCTAAAATCCTCAGATTTCAGTAATTTATCTTATGCTTATTGGACCAATTGACAGTGAACTCAGTTCTTTCTCCTGGTCTCCTAGAAAAAGCATCCAAGAACTTAGAGCTATTCATATCTCAAACTTAGCTTTCTGAGCCCCTCAATGACATGAATCATTGTTGTGTATTCGTGATTATATATATTTATATACCCAATATACACAGCCAATTTCTTTGGCTTCTCAATTTGATTTATAATCTGCAGGCAGTTTTATAAATGTCCCTGTCATTGTTCTGGAATGGATAGCCTCCCTGGGACCATTCCTTGCTGCTGAGATTTCCCACTGACTCAATCTGCCATTGTTTGCACATAGTCCTGACCACCTTGATGTTCAATGTCTAATCAGAATGAAATTCCTTTTATTTGTCGGGCTGTTACAAAATGTGCTATCCAGAATTGAATGGAGAGGCAGAAAGAGAAGGAGAGGCTAAGATAGCGTTGTTGGTGATGGGAAACCAAGGGCACCAGTGGTACCTATGTGTGACATAATTAAATAAGGAATAAGGACTTCCAATTTGGGTTCATTTGCCAGAATCATTTTTTCTCTCTCTCTCCCTCTTTGCCTCCCCCAACACCCTTCGATATACAGAAATATGGACTTTTCTTTGGAGAGGAAAATGTGTTATGACTGCCTCTGAGTGTGGATATTCCTACACAAGTGAAATAAATGACAGGGAGCTTAATCCTTTATACGTCTATAACTATTGAGAAAATCCATTGCTAGGAAGTTGCGAAGCAGATTCTATTACAAAGGGGCGTACGTACTCTGAATTTTATGTGTATCATATGCACAGACATACCATAGTAGCTAACACTTGTGTAGCGTTGGTTATGTGTCAGATAATGCCCTAAGTACTTTTATTCCTTAAGTCATTTAATTCTCAGTACAACCCCATAGGGAAGTAACTTATAGTCACTTCCATTTTATAGATTAGAAAGCTATGGCACAGAGCAGTTATGTAACTTGTCCAAAGTTACATGTCTAGTAGCAGATAGAGCTGAGATTTGAACTCAGGCAACCTGGCTCCCAAGTCTCTGCTGTCGTTCACTGTGCTACAATGCATATGTCAGAAACAGGCACTGGCAATTAAACCTGTATTGCCCTACCAAAGGTCAGTTCGAAGGACTTCAAGATGCCTTTTGTAAGAGATGGCTTTACCTCCCAGTGGCCACCGCCTGGTGGAGTTCTGAGTTATAGGCAGTGACTCTCTGATTTGGTCACTCCTAGGTTTCTTTCTAAAGAAAATAAGCTAAAAATGAAATGAAGTCAATCTATCTGATTTTTTTTTTTTTTTTGTACAATGTGGCAGTAGAAATGATTTTTTAAATGATTACTCTAGATTAAACAATTGATTAGGGATTTTCATAACATTGCTGAATAGAATTGTCATAAAAGATTTCAAAGTAAAATACATAAAGCTTAGTTAGCTTGCACAAAGTCACATACTAAATAAACGACAGAACTGGGACTCTAGGCCATATCATTTTAGTTCCAAGCCCATGCTGCTTGCAGTATATGATGGTGTGAGTAGCAAAGTATGAAGAACCATGTATATGTGAATGTATATGAATGTATGTTTATGTAATGAAAACTACAACATAGGGCAAAAGATAAAGAATGTAATAAAACCAAAGCTGTGGCTATGAAGTCAATTCCAACTCATAGTAACCCTGTAGGATAGAGTAGAACTGCTCCACAGGGTTTCCAAAGCTATAATCTTTATGGAATAAGGCTGCCACATCTTTCTTCTGTGGAGCGGCTGGTGGGTTCGAACCACCAACCTTTTGGTTAGTAGCTGAGAACTTTAACTACTGTGCCACCAGGGCTCCTCAAGAATGTAATTCTGGGGTTTATAACTCAACTGTGCACAGTTTCTGAGTTTGTTGCACTAACCTACACCATAAATGCACAACAAATATTTTTCTTCTTCCACCGTTTTTCACAGATGTTTCAGGTTTGAAGCTACAGGAGTATTAAACAACTTGAAGGCTGGCCACCCTTTTGCCTTGCACCTTCTTGCGCCATATATTCCTTGTATGAAAATCTGTAAATTTATGTTTCCTAATTACTTCAGCTAGGACCTCTGTATTCCTGTGGCTTATATTCATAAGACCTTGTCAGAGATGAGAGAAGTGGGCAACCTTTTGAATATTGCTTGGCTATATTACACCATTAATCCTAATCCTGTTTAGTTTATGGTTACTTTGGAAGAGAATAAAAATGGAAAGTCATGAAATACAACCATTCCGCTATCCCTTACAGAGTAGCCTCTGTCCAAATTGGTCTTCCAAAATTATGTTAGTATATTTTGCATTTTCTCTGCTTTTTTAAGTTCATGCTCATTCCTGGATATGGGAATCAATGATTGGTATAATTCTGATGGCAGTTATCTTTTATTTTGTTTGTTGCTTTGCATTTTTCTCTAAAATTCTTTTTTAAGAGGCTGCATTTCTTTTCTGTTAAATATTTAATAGGGCACCAGGTAAGAATATTTTAATGCATTATATACGGATTCCTCCCTCCCCCATTGGCTGATATCTACTTTTTTTTTCTTTTAATGTCTATGCTCCTTTGTTTGTTTGTTTGTTTCTGGGGTGTAATATTTGGCAAGATTAACCTGGAGATCCATGGGTTCACCATCTTCAAAAACTTTATTTTATCTATAGTCCTGTTTTCTTGGAATGATTATTCTAAAAGGATAGTGGAGTTTCACAAATGTACTTTATTATTTCAACGGAAAGCATATTTGATAACAAAATACTGAGTTCCAGTATCTATATCTGAGCCTTCCAAGGCCGTTTTGCAGGCCTAGAATAGTGATGGCAAAGTGGTTTTACTCTCATGTGCCAACTGGTAAGATCCAATTGAAGCATAACCCTGAGAGCAGTTCTGCAGCCATGCCCAAGCTCAGTCAGATTTTCAAGATCAATTAGTGATGTCTGCCATGATTAGGGAATTGGGAGTGGTGACTGCTAGTCATGATAGTTGCCTTACTCAAGCCTAAAGCTTTCTATACAGTAATTTTCTGTCAATTTATTCCAAAGGATAACTTAGCTAATATACTGTCATAACCTTTATCTATGTTTGACTATATATATATATATATATATATATATATGTATTTTAATTCGAGAGTTCTAACTAATGTCTAACTTTCATGGATAAGGTACAATTTAGAGCTATTTCCTCTTGTTTAGCCTTTTTCAGAAGTAGAATTCCCAAACAATAACTCTTCTTATATGTGAAGATTGTTATTAAAGAATGGCCCTAAGGTTTCTCCAGGAAGGGATGGGGCTGAAAATTGGGACAACTGAAATTGGGATATACATTGTTATATCTCCAGGCTGAGAGACCAGCCTTTTTTCAGGAAAAACAGACATTTCTGTTTCATCACAGCAGGAATGAACGAGCTTTCAGAGCAGAATACAGTACTACAATAGCACCGACTTATACAATATAGACTCATAATGGAAAACAACTTTGACCTATTTCATAACAAAGAACCCACTCCCCTTGGTGCTTCCATGGTCCCATTAGCTGTTTTGGGGCTCACAGAAATTAACCACACCATGTTGGCTGATTATTCCTCACCCTCTCTGTCATCGAAGCCTAGTTAGAATGGTGGGAGTTGATAAAAAAACTTACCATCAATTGGGCCCAGATTACGTAGATAGACAGAGGGCTATGAAAAAGAACACTCCAGGAGTATGCCAGAAGATAATTGGTGTGTTATTTTAGCCTGATGAAATGGAATATAATAGAAGTGAAAAAGAGCTAGGTTTTCATCCAGTTGAATTGTCTTTTAACTATATGCAAGAAGGAGCCTGGGGAAGGAAAAAAAAAAAGCCTTTGAATCCATATGATAGATATTTCAACTTAAAATGGAAGACAGCTTAGATTTATTAATTGTCTTCCCCATGCCAAACACAGTCACATATTTTCTCTACATTACTGCTGGAGTTTTGTGTTAGTTATCTAGTGCCGCTATAACAGAAATACCACAAGTGGGTGGCTTTAACAAACAAATTTATTTTCTCACACTTTAGAAAAATAGAAGTCTGATTTCAAGGTGCTGGCCCTAGAGGAAGGCTTTCTCTGTCTGCTCGGGGAGAAGGTCCTTGTTTCTTCAGCTTGTTTCCTGGTTCCTTGGAGATCACCATGTGACTTGGCATCCATCTCAAGACAGGCTCTTCTAATCCTGTCTCATTAACAAAACAAAGACAACTCATTCTCAAATGGGATCATAATCACAGGCATAAAGACTAGGATTTACATCACATATTTTTAATTTTTTTTTTAATGGACACAATTCAATCCATAACATTCTACCTTTTGGCGCCCCAAAATTCATGTCCTTGTCACATGCAAAACACATTCACTCCATCACATCACCCCAAAAGTCTTAATTCAACTCCATGTTCAAAATCTCATCTTCTAGATCATCTAAATCAAATACGGATGAGACTTTAGGTGTATTCCATCCTGAGGCAAAATTCTTCATCTGTAAAGTTATCTGCTTCCAGAGTACAATGTTGCAACAGGTACAAGGCAGACATTTCCATTACAAATGGGAGGAATTAGAGGGAAAGAAGGGATGAAAGGCACCAAGCAAGTCCAAAACCCAGCAGGACAATTTACATTAGCACTCAAGACTTGAAAATAATCCTCTTTCATCTAAGACCATCTAGACAATGGCTCTGCCTTCCAGACTCTGGGTGTTGGCCACACTCTCTGGGTTCTGGGTAGAGACCCTTTGACTCTGGGCTTCAGCCTCACCTTCAAGGCCCACTGGGACAAGGCATCCCCATCCCTTGAGCTTTGGGCAGTGGCCTCATTCCCCTGGAACACCATAACGGCAGCCCCATCTTTTGAAATCCAGGAGATCGTGGCCCCACCTTTGAAACCTACAAGGCTGTGCTCCTTCCAACAGTTCTGCTGATCTCTGAGCTGTTCCAGGGACAGTCCATTTCTTCCCTTGGAGGACAACAGATGTAGCTCCTTTGATCTGTTTCCTGCCTGTAGAATTCCAAGGGGCAGACAACTTTCTTTCTTTTTGTTCTTTCTCTATCTTGTTCAGTCTAAGCTGATGGGTTTTCTGCTGTGGTAGTTGGTTAGATCCATCAGTCACAGGCTTAATCCCTTTAGCACATCCTTGGTGAACATTCTAGGACACGTGTCCTTAGTTTGCACAACAGAGTTTTCCAAATCTTTAAGTTCTGTTTTCATTTTGCACAGTTCATTTTTTAAGTCCATCTCTTTCCTCTCACATTTTACCGTAAGGGACAGGGAGAAACCATGCAACCCCTTTAAGATCTTGCTTAGAAATCTCGTCAGCCAAATAACCAGGTTCACCACTTACAAGTTCTATCTTTTACCACACCTTTGAACATAATTCAGACAAGTTCTTTGCCACTGCATAAAAAGCATCACCCTTCATTGTCCAATCACATGTGCACCATTTTCTTTTAAAGCCTCACCAGAAGCACATCTATCATCCACATTTCTAGCAACATTCTGCTGGTTGGGCCATGTTTATTACCTAAGACGATAGAGACTTTCTCTATAGCTCTTCTCACTTCCTTCTGAGCCCTCGCCAGACTTGCCTTTGATGTCCATAATTCTACCAACAGTCTCTTCAAGGCAATCTAGGCTTTTACTGTGAGGCATCTTAAAACTCTTCTAGCTTTTCTACCTAATATCTAACTCCAAAATCCCTTCCACATTTTAGGTTTCTGCTTGAGGAGGACCCCACTCTTTTGGAAACAAATTCTAAGTTATCCAGCTCTATAACAAAGATACTACAAATGGTTGAGTTTAACAAACAAATTTATTTTCTCACACTTTAGGAGGCTAGAAGTCTGATTTTAGGGTCCTGGCTCTAGAGGAAGTCTTTCTCTGTCAGGTCTGAAGGAAGGTTCTTGTCTCTTTAGCTTGTTTCTCGGTTCCTTGGAGATCTCCATGTGGCTTGGCATCCATCTTCTCCCATCTCTGCTTCTCTCGATTGCTCATTTAATCTCTTTCGTATCTCAAAAGTGACTGACTCAGATACATCCTACACTAATCCTGTCTCATTAACACAACAAATACAGACCATTCCCAAATGGGATTATAACCACAGGCATAGAGGCTAGAATTTACAACATATATTTTTAGGGGACACCATTCAATCCATAACAAGTTTGAAGGGGCTGTATAAAAAACCCCTCTCTTTTTCCCAACTGAGTTCAGAAGAAATTGAATGACAGACACAGAGGATTGGCAGATGGAGATGAAAATATCATCTTTGTGACTGATGAAACTGCAGATAATGTGACTTAGATACAGCCAATCATGCCTGCAAATACACCCCACATAAATGAAACTTATTTCCCCAAACAGCGGGCCCGTTCCACGGGACAAAGAAAATGAGAATGCAGAATACCCAAAGAGAAAAGGTACAGAGAAGGAGCTGAACCCTTTAAGCCATTTGATTCTTAGACACACAGCAATTAGTGTAGTGGTTAAGTGCTATGGCTGCTAACCAAGAGGTCAGCAGTTCAAATCCACCAGGCGCTCCTTTGAAACTCTATGGTGCAGTTCTACTCTGTCCTATAGGGTTGCTATGAGTTGGAATTGACTCAGTGGCAGTGGGTTTTAAGGTGGGGAAGTGAGGTTGAAGAAAGAAAACCAACAGTGTTACTCTGCTGGAAATCCCTTCCCATGGAGACACAAGATGTGGGGAATAAATGTTCCTGGCTAACATATTTCCTGATTTTACCGTTACAATATTAGAGAATCTGTTAGAGGCAAAAACTGACAGCCTTGTTTCCTTAAAAAAAAAAAAAAAAAAAATTTTTTTAGATGGGAGAAATTTTCTATCCCAACATCTGGGGAAAAAAAAAATTGTTAGAATATTTCTAGCCTCTCATTACTCCCTCCTCCTCTCCAGTTGCTCCCCAAAGAAGGAGAGGTAACTTATCCAATTGATTGGTGAATTTGAAAGTGAGAACTGAGCAAGTTTGATTAAACTCCCTCTGGCTTTTTCCTTTGGATCTGCTTGCCTGCACAATTTTTCTAACACAGACAGTTCAGATCGGATGATATTTATTTGTTTGGTCTAGGGACTGAACTTATTTTTGTAAGTTTGATTTGCCCTTTCGGGGAAACCTGAGATTGTCTTCTGGTGCTAGTGGCTGTTTGAGTTAGGCTTCGTGATTCAGGGGTGAAGTATTAGGAAGCCCAATGTGATCACATATCTAAGCACAACTCCATTCAGCTTTATCAGTAATAAAACTGGCATTTTTAGCTCCATCTTTCTAAATATAGTGTCCTAACTCTCAATTAATTCTGAGAAGGGGAAGAACAGAGTATTATTTATTGGTTTCCTAAACCTACCAGCATCTTGGGCCTTAGTCTGCAGCCTTAAGTAATTGGCATTTGAGGAGCAAAGTGGCATGTAGATTTCAAGGCTGCTGTTGTGGCTAGATGGGTAGCTTTAGTCTTAGGCCCTAGTAGGCATGAGTGACACAGACCACACATTTTGTCAGGTCATAGCTGCTAATCACATCTAGATTTTACAGATGCACAGTTATTTTTAATGGGAAAACCTTGCTTCTTGGGCACTGAAGTGCGAAGCTGCAAGATCTTGGAGAATGAGTTGCTACAGCTAACACTGATCAACCTGGCCAGGAGCTGACCTGACCTGGGTGAAAAAGGTTGGGGCTGGAATAAAGAAGAGAAGATGACTTCTACAAGTAGTAAAAATTATTTCAAACAGGTAGACTTTTAGTGTACAGATCCCTTGGTATAGATGGGCTGTACAATATTTTGCTATTTTTATTTGGTTATTCAGCTGAGTCCGCAGACTGGAGCTTGACACTACATAGGGCATCCAGAGCACCGGAATGGGTTCTGCTAGGCATAGCAGACAAAACTAGATCCAATTTTCCAAGAGTTGGTCCTTTTTTTTTTTTTTTAATTTTATTTTGAAATGCATTTAGAACCAACATAAAGAACTGGAGGGGGACTAAGCACTTTGATTTATGTGACTTGTCGTGGCTCAAGGTTTAAGCCCTTACTAAGTGGTCTCAAATTTGCTCCAGGTAGGGTAATCACATAATCTTTTCATACGACTTAAGATATCAGAGTTCTAGACTGTGGTTTCACTCACAAGAGAGTGGTAAGTTTTCTAAAAATGAGGGCTCTTATTAGAAATAAGCTGTGGATCTTTTTTGTTTTGAATTTAGAAAATCAATGTCATGTATTTCCATTCCACACCTAATGGCTAATAAGTCAATAAAGAATATCAGAAAGGCCTGTAGTTGGACACTCTCTTGAAGAATCAGTTTTGCTCAGGTAATTTAGGAGAAACTGAAATTCCTAGGGGAAAAATAACCTAAATTTCTATCTAAATACCAAAATCATAACAAAGAGAGGATTAAATGAAAAATAAAGATATATAGCATGATTAAGCTGAAGGAAGAGATGTATTTTGTTAGGGAAAGATTGACAAGACTAGAATGGTATACACAGAAATTTTATAATGGAAGCCAGGCTATACCCATTTGAAAAGGAAAGAGATGTACCCAGGTTAAACTACTTTTAATAGTGGAGCTAGAAAAGGGCAGATGTTTTGATTATCATTCAATTAGAAAAGTTGGCTAGGATCAAAATAAATCTAACATCAGAGGAGACACAATGTCTCAGTGGAAACTTTCTGAAGAATCCTAGATATGGGAAACTACTCAGAGGTAGTCTCTCGAAGTTATAGATGGAAAGACATAAGACCAATTGGAACCACCCCTTAAATAACAGGTGAAAAAGAAGACTTCAGGGGATATTTTTGGTTTAAGGTTTAAAGATTATCTCAGGAAAATAGCTTCAGGGGTTCATCCATTCTCTGTGGCTCCAGAAAGTCTGAAGTCCATGAGAATTTAAAATTATGTTCTGCATTTTCCTCCTTTTGATGACAATTCATCTATAGAATCTTTGTTTAAAATGTTCAGTAATGGTAGCCGGGCACCATCCAGCTCTTCTGGCCTCATGGCAGAGGAGGCAGTTATTCATGGAAGCAATTAACCAGTAAAGAATGTCTGCCTTGAGCATTGTGCTATTTCAAAATCCATCTATATGATATCAAATTGACAACAAGAATTCTAAGGATTAGATACGAAACTTAGGGGGCAGTGAGTTTATGATAATGGGGAAAAATAACTCAGAAAAGGAGAATGAGAATGATTGTACAATTCAAAGAATGTAATCAATGTAGTTGAATTGTACATGTAGAAACTATTGGATTGGTGTTTAATTGAATTTTGCAGTGTATATTCTCAATAAAATTAGAAGACAACATTCATAGTCACAATGGGTTGGTAAATGCTATAGGGCTGGAAAATTAGAATTTATGCACATGCCCTTTAGCAATATATGTTTAAGAAATTAAAGAAAAAAAAGGTCATTAAAAAAAGAAGAAAGCAAGAAATGAAGAAAAAGGAGGGAGGGAGGAAGGAAGCAAGAAAGGAGGGAAGAAAGGAGGGAAGGACATGGACAGACTTACAATTGACAGGCCAGGTTGATCAGTATGGATGATCTCAAGCTCTATGAGGTGAGCACCAATGTAGCAGAGTTCTCATAAGAAAAGATAAAGCCATTGCATATGTCCTGCAGGAATATGTTTGAGAAATTTACAGAATTAGAACCCCAAGGAAATGTAGAAGGATGAAACATATTTAAGGGGAGCCAGGATGGACAAGAATGGACCATATTGAGGCCTGAGTTACTGGCTGTTCTGCTGGGAGAATATCTCCTGCCCAAGTTTTTCCAACTCAGAGAGTTAAGGCTGAATGATATTTGTTTAAACAACTTTTGGCTGATCCAAAATTATTAGTATCTCATCTCTCAAAACAGAGGATTCAAGGGGACAAAATAGAGAGAAATAAGTCACTAAAAATTAAAATGTTTTAAAACTGGGAGTCAGAAAGCAATGCAAAAGCAAAATGAAACAAAATCCTCCAGACCCAACAATTACTACTTGCTGTACGTGTGAAAGAAAAGAAAAAGGGCGTGATCAATTGTGAGAATCTCAACCGAATCTTCCTGAAAGTCACAGAGGGTTCATAGATGGAAAGAGAGCACTAGGAACATATTCTAATGCTATAGACAAAAATGTTAAAAGATATTCCAGCAGCCAATGAAGTTATTCAAGGCCAGAAAATTGAAAAGTTGGGGAAAGGTAAATCACTAGGAAAAAAAAAAACATGGTAAAGGTATTCATCTTCATAATGCTTCTACCGAAAAAACCCAGTGCCGTAGAGTTGATTTTGACTCACAGTGACCCTATAGGACAGAGCAGAACTGCCCCATAGAGTTTCCAAGGAGCACCTGGCAGATTCGAACTGCCGACCCTTTGGTCAGCAGCCATAGCACTTAACCACTATGCCACCAGGGTTTCCATAATGCTTCTAGAGGTATAAATTTCAGAAGCATCAACAGAATCTGTTGAGGGTGATTCTTCAGCAAAATCTATTGTGTGAATGGCATGGAAACCTTCCTGGGAGGGAGGCTTTCTAAGCACAGGCCATGCTATAGCAGGAGACAGTGACAGTAACCTGTTCAGCACCAGACTAAAAATGCCTGTTTACCAGTAGATATTGTGTCAGTAGGCAGACACCAGCCTCTACTCAGTACTAGTGTACACTAAGCACTCAGATGCCAACCAAATGGTTGGAGGTTTGAACCTACCCAGCCACTCCATATGGAGCACTGTCGGTGTAATGGTTAAGAGTTACAGCTGTTAACCAAAAGGTCAGCAGTTCAAATCCACCAGCTGCTCCTTGGAAACCCTATAGGGCATTACTACTCTGTCCCATAGGGTTGCTATGAGTTGGAATTGACTCAATGGCACCTAAAAACAACAGCTGCTCTACAAGAGAAAGACCCGGCAATCTCCTTCTTAAAGATTACAGCCAAGAAAAACCTATAGGGCTGTTCTAATCTGTCATGTGGGGTCGCTATAAGTCAGAATCAATGGCACACAATAAAAAACAAAGTGTTTTGAATATCCTGGATTGGAAAGACAGGCACCTCAGAGAAGGTCAAGCAACTAGGAATGGCCATTACTGCAAGCGTTTAAGGAGACTGTGTATAAAGGAGACTGTGTGGGTAAGTGGGGTGTTATTTTGTGATTTTCCTGTAGAAGGTACAGACAGAATCACGAGTGATTTCTGAATCAAAGATTTTTGCAAATTGATTTTAAGTTCACAAGTTGTGAATAAATGTCACAGACTGATGGGCACCCTGGAGAGGCACCTCGGAGAGGCAGAAACCACGGTTGTCTTTGTCTACGCAACTTGCGTCAGGTAGAACTCAATCTCTGCTTGGTCATCATCAACAGTAAGGGTGGTTTTAATTATATAAATACCTGGGTCTTGAACACATCATTTTGCTTAGAGAACTGTAATGGGATGAGTATTTGCTTATGTTTCAAAATATGGTATAGACTGGTTCTGTGATAAATTTTTGTTTCCTATTACCATTCTTTTTTGTTTGTTTGTTTTTTATCATCATTCTTTATTCTTTCAAAAGTGAGGCACCCTGATATGATGCACTGAGGAAGATATAACATTACTTTTCTAGGGTTCCTGCCAAAATGCATCATCTGAATCTTATCAGGGGGAAACATCAGACAAACCCAAATTGAGAAAGTCTGCAAAATGACTGGCCCATAATCTTTAAAACTGCGAAAATCATAGGAGACAAGGAACAACTGAGAACCTCTTCCAGGCTGAAGGAGACTAAAGGGACACGGCAACTAAACAAAATTCATCACCCTGGATGGGATCCAGGATGAGAAAAAGGATATTGGTGGGACAATTAGTACAATCTGAATAAGGCCCATAAACTAGATAATACTATTCTATCACTGGAAACCCTGGTGGCATAGTGGTTAAGAGCTACAGCAGCTAACCAAAAGGTTGGCAGTTTGACAGTGTCAGTTAATTGGGGAAAGATAGTCTTTTTAACAAGTGGTGCTGGCATAACTCGATATTCATTTGCAAAAAAATGAAACAGGACCCATACCTCACACCATGCACAAAAACTAACTCCAAGTGGATCAAAGACCTAAACATAAAGACTAAAACGATAAAGATCATGGAAGAAAAAATAGGGATAACGTTAGGATCCCTAATACAAGGCATAAACAGAATACAAAACATTACCAAAAATGATGAAGAGAAACCAGATAACTGGGAGCTCCTAAAAATCAAACACCTATGCTCATCTAAAGACTTCACCAAAAGAGTAGAAAGACCACCTACAGATTGGGAAAGAATTTTCAGCTATGACATCTCTGACCAGCGCCTGATCTCTAAAATCTATATGATTCTGTTAAAACTCAACCACAAAAAGACAAACAACCCAATCAAGAAGTGGGCAAAGGATATGAACACACATTTCACTAAAGAAGATATTCAGGCAGCCAACAGATACATGAGAAAATGCTCTCGATCATTAGCCATTAGAGAAATGCAAATTAAAACTACGATGAGATTCCATCTCACTCCAACAAGGCTGGCATTAATCCAAAAAACACAAAATAATAAATGTTGGAGAGTCTGCAGAGAGATTGGAACTCTTATACACTGCTGGTGGGAATGTAAAATGGTACAACCACTTTGGAAATCTATCTGGCGTTATCTTAAACAGTTAGAAATAGAACTACCATACAACCCAGAAATCCCACTCCTCGGAAATACCCTAGAGAAATAAGAGCCTTCACACAAACAGATGTATGCACACTCATGTTTATTGCAGCTCTGTTTACAATAGCAAAAAGCTGGAAGCAACCAAGTTGTCCATCAACGGATGAATGGTTAAATAAATTGTGGTATATTCACACAATGGAATACTACGCATCGATAAAGAACAGTGACGAATCTGTGAAACATTTCATAACAGGGAGGAAGCTGGAAGGCATTATGCTGAGTGAAATTAGTCAGAGGCAAAAGGACAAATATTGTATAAGACCACTCTTATAAGATCTTGAGAAATAGTATAAACAGAGAAGAATGCATACTTTTGTGGTTATGAGGAGGGGAGGGAGGGAGGGTGGGAGAGGGTTATTTACTGATTAGTTAGTAGATAAGAACTACTTTAGGTGAAAAAAACAATACTCAATACACGGAAGGTCAGCTCATCTGGACTGGACCAAAAGCAAAGAAGTTTCCGGGATAAAATGAATGCTTCAAAGATCAGCAGAGCAAGGGCACGGGTTTGGAGACTATGGCTTAAGGGGACTTCTAAGTCAATTGGCAAAATAATTCTATTGTGAAAACATTCTGCATCCCACTTTGAAATGTGGTGTCTGGGGTCTTAAATGCTAACAAGAGGCCATCTAAGATGCATCAATTGGTCTCAACCCACCTGGATCAAAGGAGAATGAAGAACACCGAGGTCAAACGATAACTATGAGCCCAAGAGACAGAAAGGGCCACATGAACCAGAGACCTACATCATCCTGAGACCAGAAGAACCAGATGGTGCCCGGCCACAACCGATGACTGCCCTGACAGGGAGCACAACAGAGAACCCCTGAGGGAGCAGGAGAACAGTGGGATGCAGACCCCAAATTCTCATAAAAAGACCAGACTTAATGGTCTGACTGAGACTGGAGGAATCCCGGCGGCATGGTCCCCAAACCTTCTGTTGGCCCAGGACAGGAACCATTCCCGAAGACAACTCATCAGACATGGAAGGGACTGGACAATGGGTAGGAGAGAGATGTTGATGAAGAGTGAGCTACTTGTATCAGGTGGACAATTGAGACTGTGTTGGCATCTCCTGTCTGGAGGGGAGATAGGAGGGTAGAGAGGGTTAGAAACAGGCAAAATTGTAATGAAAGGAGAGACTGGAAGGGCTGACTCATTAGGGGGAGAGTAAGTGGGAGTATGGAGTAAGGTGTATATAAGCTTATATGTGACAGACTGACTTGATTTGTAAACGTTCACTTAAAGCTCAATAAAAATTATTTTTAAAAAAAAAAAGGTTGGCAGTTTGAAACCACCAGGTGCTCCATGGAGACTCTATGGGGCAGTTCCACTCTGTCCTATAGGATCGCTATGAGTCGGGGGATCAACTCAACAGCAGAGGGTTTTTTTTTTTTTTTTTTTTAACTGTATCAATATTAATTTCCTGATCATGAAAATTATGCTGAGGTTATGTAAGAAGGTGTTCTTTTTATGGATGTAAAGAGACATCATGCTTTCAACTTACATTCTTTTTTTTTTTCCCCTCTGAGAGTGAGAGAATTGTAAAGCAAATGTAGTAAAATGTTAACATTTGGGGAACCTGGGTAGAAGGTATATAGGTACAGTCACCAGATTTAGCTAATAAAAATATGGGACTACCAGTTAAATTTGAAATTCAGGTTAATACTACATTTTAGCATAAATATATCCCAAATATTGCATGAAACATACATACACAAAAAACATTTGTTGCTTACCAGAAATTGAAATTTAACTAGGTATTCGGTATTTTATTTGCAATATCTGAGACATATTAATATTTATAGCAAAACAATTATATGAAATTCAAATTTAACGGAATGTCTTTTTTTTTTTAAGGCCACCCTACATACAGGATTTTTTTTCTTTCCCCAAGCTTTTGGGAGATACGCCTCTCA
This sequence comes from Loxodonta africana, assembly GCF_030014295.1. Lineage (NCBI taxonomy): Eukaryota > Metazoa > Chordata > Mammalia > Proboscidea > Elephantidae > Loxodonta > Loxodonta africana. The sequence goes on from NC_087348.1 coordinate 41,538,622, forward strand.
AAATACAAAGTTAAAGAACTGCATGGTATATGAAAGACTTAGAGTCAGGTTCACTCAGTTTGAGAGGTTCTAAGGTGCTTGTTGTTAAGCACCAAAGGGTCGGCACTTCAAATCCGCCAGGCGCTCCTTGGCAACTGTGGGGCAGTTCTACCCGTCCTGTAGGGTCGTTATGAGTCGAATTGACTTGACGGCACTGGGTAAGGTGCTTGTACCTGCTGCAGTGAAAAAAAGCCCAGATTGCAACCCTGGGAAGACTCTGCTTCTACCCAGAAATTTGAGTGAGCATCCTATCTGAGACTGGGCAAGAAAGAAATTGGGAAGGAACGTAATACATGCGGGATTTAATTTACTTGGACCTTACTCATATAGTTTTTTGAATCTCCCCTGGAAATTTGATAAGGGAGGGAGGTTATATTCAATTTGGGAAATTTTATTTGGCTGCCATTATATTATGGGAGTTTATTTATATTGTCACTTAAAGTCATGGCCTAACCTGTGGTGAGATATATTGGACACCCTGGCCGTGTATATATTGAAATGAGAAATGGGATTGAGTGTTAATTTCTAGCCGAGGGCACAGCAGGACATTGGAGTTAAGTAATATGCTATTCTAAAATATTTCTGAGCCTTTTGGGCAGTAGGAAGTCCTGTCCACCAGTGGTACGGGGACAGTCTACAGAGGAGCAGTGGTGTTCAGTGGTAGAATTCTGCCTTCCATGGGGGAGACTGAGGCTTCATTCCTGGGCAGTGCACCTCAAGGGCAGCCACCACTCATCACTCAGTGGAAGTTTGCTTGTTGCTATGATGCTGAATGTGTTTCAGCTGACCCTCCAGACTAAGACAGATTAGGAAGAAAGGCCTGGCATTGAAAATCCTATGGATTATGGGGTCACTGTGAGTCAGAGGTTAACTCAGTGGCAGCTATTAACAACAGGCCTCCTGAATATCACTGCTTTTTTGTGCATTTACCTGGTATCTAAAGGAGTCCCTGGGTGGTACAAACGATTAATGCATTTGGCTGCTAAACACAAGGTTGGGAATTTAAATCTACTGAAAGGCACCCTGGAAGAAAGGCCTGGCAATCTATCTCTGCTAAATCAGCCATTGAAAACTCTACAGAGCACATTTATATTCTGACACAAATGGGATCACATTGAGATAATATGGACTCAGTGGCAACTGGTTACTTGTTAAAATTGTTCAACCATGACCTGGAAGATAAATCTGTCTCATTCAGGGGTGAAATGTAAACAAGTCACTTACTGCTTTTTACTTAAACGGGCTCTTCCAGTCACTTTTATCAGTAATGAGGATAAATTTTCATCTTTTCCTTCCAGCTTTTTTATTCTGTCTTTCAATGGGTTCTAATCTTAGGATAGGGAAGAAAATAGTGTTACTCCTTGTCCCTCTTCCAAATTTTTAACAGTGTCTACAGATGAGATTTAATGTTTTAAGTATGTTTCCACAATTCACATGGGTAGAAAGTTCTTGAAACCTGATTTAAATCCTAACGTATCTTATGCTATTGTTGATCATTTTTTCCTGCTAGATGCCCACCATTAGGAATGATATATTTACATAATAATTATAACAGCCATAATTCTTCTCACATCCAGCATCAACACCCATTGGCTTTCCCTGTACTACTTTGCTTCTCTGTAGGCTGTACGTACTGGTCTACATACATTTATACTATTTTACAGTGGAATCAGTAATTGAATGAGGTACTAAGTGCTTTATGTTTCATGGTCCACCGTTATTTTATTCTGTTGGTAAAGTGGAAGCTATTAATTATCTTAACTAAGTATTAAGTATATAATTTATCTCAATTTTAACAATATGCAACGTTATATAAAGCTTCAGTTTACCCACTTAGTTCCCAAATCATGTAATTCTTCTATGCCGTTACTCTACAGTTTTCTCTCTAGTTATGTACCTGAGAGCAGACTATTATTTAGAAGAGCACTGTACTTTCCATCTTTTTGTTTTTGTGAATAATGCTGCAATGAACATGGGAGTGTATATGTCTATTCACGTCATGACTCTTATTTCTCTAGCGTATATACCTAGAAGTGGATTAATGGAGCATATGGTATTCCTATTTCTAGCTTTATAAGGAAATGCCATATCGTTTTCCATAGTGGTTGTACCATTTTACATTCCCACCAGCAGTGCGTAAGAGTTCCAATCTCCTTGTAACCTCTCCAACATTTGTTATTTTCTTGTTTTTGTTTTTCTTTTTTTGATTAGTGCCACTAATGTCGGGGTGAGATGGCATCTTAATGTAGTTTTAATATATACCTCTCTCTTTTTTTTTTTTTAATGACTAGTGATTGCAAGCATTTCTTCATGAGTTTGTTAACTGCCTGAATGTCTTCTTTGGAGAAATGTCTGCTCATGTCCTTTGCCTGCTTTTCAACTGAATTGTTTGTCTTTTTGTTGTTAGGTGTTGAAGTGTTCTATAAATTTTAGAAATTAACCCCTTGTAGATATGTCATAGCCAAAAGTTTTTTTTTTTTTTTTTTCCATTCTATGGGTTCTTTTTTTACTATTTTGGAGAAGTCTTTCGATGAGCATAGATGTTTAATTTTTAGGAGGTCCCAATCTAGTTTGCCTTCTGTTCTTTGTACATTTTTAGTTATGGTTGGTATACTATTTATACCATGTATTAGGGTCCCTAGGGTTGTTCCTATCTTGTCTTTCATGATCTTTATAGTTGTAGGTTTTGTTTTTAGGTATTTGATCCATTTTGAGTTAGCTTTTGTTTATGCTATAAAGTACGGGTCCTGTTTCATTTTTCTATAGATAGATATCCCGTTTTTTCAGCATCATTTGTTAAAGACACTGTTTCTTCACCCATTTAGGCCATTTGTCAAAGATCACCTTTCCATAGGTGGATGGATTTACTTCTGGGTTCTCAATTCTATTTCACTGGTCTATGTGTCTGCCATTGTACCAGTACCAGGCTGTTTTTTGACTACCACAGCTATGTAGTAGATTCTGAGATCAGGGAAGTGTGAGGCCTCCTACTTTTTTGTTCTTCATCAATAATGCTTTACTTACCTGTGGCTTCTTTCCTTTCCATATAAAGTTAGTGATTAGTTTTTTCATCTCATTAAAGAATGCTGTTGGAATTTGCATCAGGATCACATTATATCTATAGATCACTTTGGGTAGTATTGACATTTTCACAATGTTAAGTCTCCCTATCCATGAGTATAATCATTAAGGTTGTATGTCAACTTGGCTGGGCCATGATTCTCAGTGGTTTGGCAGTTATGATGTAGTTGGGCAATTGTACAATGATGCAATCACCTCCATGATGGGATCTGCTGGGAGTAAATCAATCAGTTGAAATAGAGTTTTCTTGAGGGTGTGGCCTGCATCCAATATAGGTAAACTTTCTGGCAAGGCTGTGGGCTTTTGCTTGCTCTGTATCCTGCAGCTGGCTCCTACTTATCTGAACTTCAGTTCTTGAGTGTTGAGCTAGCAGCTTACCTGTAGATCTTGGGATTCATCAGCCTCCACAGTCCTTGAGCCAGCAGTCTGCCAGTTTACCTACTGATCTTTGGATTTTTCAGCCTCTGAAGCATGTAAGCCAGAGGCCTATTGTCTGACCTACCGATTTTGTTCGCCAACCGCAGCAGCTGCTCCGTGAGTCAGGGGAAGCCTGCAGCCTGACCCACAGACTTGGCGTTTTCCAGCCTCTACAATCACATGAACCATTTCTTTGATATAAATCTCTTTCTCTGTCTCTAGATGCTTTACTGGTTTTGCTTCTCTAGAGGACCCAGCTTAAGACAAGGAGCAATGTTTTTCCATTTATGTAGTTCTTTTTTGTTTTTTTGCAGCAGTGTTTAGTAGTTTTCTTTGTATAATTATGTCCCTGGTTAAATTTATGCCTAAGTTTTTTTTTTTTTTTTTTTAGGGGGGGGACTATTATAAATGTTACTGTTTTCCTAATTTCTATTTTGAAGTTCTCTTTGTTGCTGTAGAGGAATCCCACTGATTTTTTATGTTGATATTGTATCTTGCTACTTCGCTGAATCCTTCTATTAGTTCCAGTACCTTTTTTGTGGAGTCTTTGTAAGCCTCTGAGATTTTGAAGTTGTTTTCTGGCACAGTAGAAGTTGATTAATACATCAAGTTGAATCCCTATACTATTCTCTAATCTCAGTGTCTCACACCATTCTGTTATACAAGCAGGGATGGTTTTGTAAGGCTGTGACCTACACAGTCATATATGGCCCTGTACCTAGTTTAATGTCCTGCCATCTCCACGTTGAAATTCTTAGTAATTTTTTAACAAGGGGCCCCATCAAATAATGTATTTAGTCCTATAGCTAATTTAGGTATTTCAGTGGGAATTTGGCAGAGAACAAACATCAGACTTCAGCCAGCAGCATATTCACTTTGACTTATGCTTCAAGATGTTATACAGGCAGGCATGTGCACACACACACACACACACACACACACACAGATTGGCTTTATTGGCATAAAAAATATAAAAAAAATTATTTTATTTTATTTTTTATGGTTTTAAATTTCAAATATGCCACTCAATAGTCATAGAGTCTGGAAAATGTTGCTTGAATTCTTTTTAGCTAAGGTTTATTTATTTGTTAAATGGTTTGTATAGCAATATTTATATTATGATGTTGCTAACATTTTTTTTTAACAGGTAAAGCATCTACCACTTTGTGTAACAGCAGATGATCAAATAACCTTGGCTTTCTTTTTCCCACTTTTCTTTTTTTTTAGGAGAGTTTTGTGTTAAAGCTCTTAAAGACCATTGTCAGGTAGACATGGCTGAGTCAACCAATGGAAGGCAGAGTTTGCAAAATGGGGGGGGGCGGGTAAAACAACAGCTGGAAGAAAATGGAAATCCTTTATCTTCTGCTGCTGAAATGGAGTGAAATGTGTCCACAATTTTTAAATGTAGAATAATTGCCTCGTTGTCTGGGAATGGTTAGCCCACTTAGTCATCAGGACCTTAAGTAATTTTATTATCGTTGTTTCTCTATTTTTGCATGTCTGTTATTTATTTTTTTTCCAGGAGTGAAGTTTAGATTATCACACTCCATAGAAAAGAAATACTTTGTATTAGACTAGCCTACTCAAAAATGCCAATGATCTAGGCCAGTAGGAAACTTTTTAGCCAATATGATCAAATAGACTCACTTTATGTAAAGGAGCAAAACTAAAACCATGACATTTTACTTCTTGTATCTACTCACCAAATCAACAACAAAATGGACTCAATTATATTTGAAAAGTTTTCAAAAGAGCTATTTGTGCAACATTGTTAATTGGTTCAGAGGTTATCTGTGTATGAGAGCATGGAGTTGAAATGTCTTTTAATTCACTCCTCAAGCAGTATGCTTATGAATAAACTTTTCTTTTTAATTCATTTCTTGGCAAGCAATAAATTCATGCTGGCATATCTAAATTCTATTGGTGACTGGGAAAAACGTGTGTAACTAAATGCCTTTGTCCCATTATCTAGAGCTGCTCAGACAGATCACTGTGAATGAAAGTGAGTTTATGTCATTTCTACTCTAAGTGCCATTAACGATTGGTGGGAAGTCAGGGACTGCTCAACTAGATTAGGGCTCCATCCATCTTACAATTTCCTCCTCCAAGACATGTGCACCAATTGAAGCGAGTGTTGGGTGTTCATGCGTAAAGGATTGAGCACTGGGCTGAGGGACACAAAGAAAATGATATTCAGAGACAACTTTTATCTACATATACCACATTTAGAGAAATTTTGTTCTGTCTTGTGGATTTCATTCAGACTATAGGTTCTTATAGGTTCTTACTTAATGATAGGTGTAGTGGTAAGTGCCACTGTTGTGCTGTGAGCAAAACAGGTCCCTGCTTCATGGAGCTTAGTCTAGTAGTTAATTTGGAAGGGAAGAGGAGGGCAGTGCTTAAAGTGCAATGTAAGAAGGAAGCATGTTTATCAGATCTCAACTAATGAAAACAATATTTACTGAAATCCTACTATAATAACAAATAAACTATGACATCATAGTTTACATTTTACAATTTATTTTTTTTAAATATACATTTGACCATGATCTCCTGTTAACTTCCTTCAACTAAGTTGACATCTGAGAAAATCGAGGTGAGGTGTACAATAAATAAAGAGCTATCATCTGGAAGAAAGATTAAATATAACCTCTTGAGTGTGTCCTCTCTAGGTGGTGCAAACATACCTGGCTACAAACCAAAAGCTTGGCAGTTCAAGTCCAACCAGAGATGCCTCAGAAGAAAGACTTGGAAGTCTACTAGTGAAATATTGGCCGCTGAAAACCCTGTATAGCACAGCTCCACTCTGACACTCACGAGGTTGCCATGAGTCTGAATCATCTTGATGGCAACTGGATGGTTTTGGGTCACAAGAATCAATGTGAAAAGTGGAAGCTACCCATACCCAGAAAGAGCACCTTAGAATGCCTTGGGTTACCTTGAATTAGAGATGTCCAAATAGAGAGTGAATTTCCAAGTGTTAATTTCTTTCCAGTTCTAGGCTTCTAGTCCTATACGTATCTTTTCCACCGGCTTAATGGTTTTCAGACTTGGACGTGCTTCAGAATGACTTAGGAAGCTTGCTAAAAATAGAATTGCCTGCTCCACCCTAAACCTAAGGAGTCAGAATCTATCGCATGGAGTGTATGGTCACCAAAGCCCTCAGGTGTTCCTGATATGCACTGAAGTTTGAAACACTTGCACTACACCAGATAGTTCTTCTGGCATTTTAACAAGTGATCTAGAGTAGTGGCTTTCACTTTTTTCTTTTTTGACTGGGACACACAATAAAAAGTAAATTTTCAGGTATAATAACAGAATAACAGCTTCACACATCATTGCCATCGAGTTGATTTTTACTCATAGCGACCCTATAGGACAGAGGAGAGCTGACTCATGGGGTTTCCAAGGAGCAGCTGGTGGATTCCAACTGCTGGCCTTTTGGTTAGCAGCTGAGCTCTTAACCACTGTATTACCAGGGCTCCACTCGGTATGTAGTCAACATTAATTAACACAACATTCAAGGCCCTACCCACTCTGAATCCTCTAACTTCTCCATCAGCACTCTCCCATTTGCCCGACCTTCCAGACTTGCTGAACTACATACAGTTCCCCCAGGAGCCAGGGCTCTTGCTCTTTAGCCTTTCACTTGGTACTTTGAGATCCTGGGTGGTGCAAATAGTTAACATTCTCAACTGCTTACCAAAAGATTGGAGGTTTAAGTCCACCCAGAGGTGTCTTAAAAGTAAGGCCTGATGACCTACTTCCAAAACATCAGCTACTGAAAACTTCATGGAATGCAACTCTACTCTGACACACAGGGGTCACCATGAGTCGGAATTGACTTGACAGCCGCCAATTTTGTTTGTTTTACTGGTTGCTCTTTTTGCCTGGGTACTTAGCTTAAGTTTACACTTTCGAGCTCAGAAATCCCTTCTTCCTCACTTTTTGACTGGCTTAGGGATTCACCTTGTGCTCCTCTATTGCTTTTATAGCATTTATTACATCTGAAGGTAATAGCCTCTTTGATTCTTTGTTTTTCCTCTAGACAGTTAGCACCTTGAGGGTAGAAATCATGCCTTATTCATCATTATTTCTCCGAGGCCTAGAACAAAGTCTGGCACAGAGTGAAATTCAATAACCATTTTCAGTGAACTGCCTGCTACCACTTTCCAACCTAAACCAAACCAAACCCATTGTGGTCGAATCGATTCCGATTCATAGTGACCCTATAGGACAGAGTAGAAAGGCCCCATATGGTTTCCAAGGAGTGCCTGGTTGATTCGAACTGCCAGCCTTTTGGTTAGCAGCCATACCTCTTAACCACTATGCTACCAGGGTTTCCACCAGTTTCCAGACCTGTGATATTTCTAGTATTCCACCATATCTCCCTAACACTTAATTATCTGCTATTTTCCTCGCGTGTGTTAGTCACAGCTCATCAATTACATGATAAACAACTTGAGGAGAGAGGTAGTATTTTACTCATCTTTCTTATCTCCTGCAAAGCCCTGCCTGTAAGTGGCAGCAGGGGCTTGCTAACGAAAGTTCAAAAAAAAAAAAAAAATTAATCCAAGAAACACTTTCTTTATATAAAATCTTAGGTAGGACATAATATAAAATAGAAAAAGAAAGAAGACAGAGCTGCTCGGGTTTAATGGGGACTGGGGCTCACCATCCTCACCTCCAGTTGCCCCAAAAGCACTGCCTCTAAAGCTACATTTTCCAAACTGTTGGCCATGATCCACTAATGGAGAGTGATATCCATTTATGGAGCCACAACCTATACTTATGAAATGAAAAGGAAAAGATTCGATTTCATCACATGTGGTAAGAATACGTATTGCTATGTGAAGTGGTTAAGAGCTCAACTGCTAACCAAATGGTTGGCAGTTTGAATCCACCAGCTACTCTTTGGAAACCCTGTGGGGCAGTTCTACCCTATCCTATAGAGTCCCTATGAGTCTGAATGAACGTGATGGCAATGGGTTTGTTTTTTTATATTCAGTACTTTGGGGAGTCATTGAACAATTTCCCTGAGCAGGAGTCTCCAGGATAGATACGTAATTGAGGAAAAGTTCTTGGATTAATGGATGGAAACTGGAGAAGAGGCCATGGGTTGCAGGGAGTTAAGACAGGAATATACTGCCATATTGAAGGCAAGAGGGAATTAAGACATAAATTAGGCAACAGGCAGTGTGAATAGAGCTGATGAGCAATAAAATGAAGCTAGAATTAACAGAACCTAACGACTGACTGTAGATTTAAGTTCTAATTCCAATTCTGTTACTAGGTAGAAGAATAATCTAGGGTAGGTCATTTAATGGCAAGTTTTCCTATCTTTAAGAGTGTTGGAAAATATGATCACTAAGTGTTTCTTTCTAGCTTGAAATTTCAAATTATTAAATTTTCCAATGAATTTCTTATGCTGGTTAAGGAGAAGGATGGTTAGTGGGACCAAGACTGGTGGTGTTAAGGGCCATCGAGTTGGTTCTGACTCACAGTTATTCTATGTACAACGGAATGAAACACTGCCCAGGACTGTGCCATCCTCACAATTGTTGCTATGTTTGACCCCATTGTTGCAGCCACTGTGTCAATCCATATCGTTGAAGGTCTTCTTTTTCTCTGATCCTATAATTTACCAAGCATTATGTCCTTCTCCAAGGATTGGTCCCTCCTGATAACATGTCCAAAGTAAGTGAGACAGAATCTTACATCCTCACTTCTAGTGAGCATTCTGGCTGTACTTCTTCCAAGACAGATTTGTTCGTTCTTCTGGCAGTCCACGGTATATTCAAAATTCTTCACCAACACCATAATTCAAATGCATCAATTCTTTTCTGGTCTTCCTGGTACTATCAAGTGTCTGGTCCTAAAAAAATGTTTTGTTCATGTTTTAGATTCTGATTAAGATGCATGTGAGATTAAAAAAAAAAAAAAAAACAGATCTTAAAATTTATTATATATATTAATTTATTAAAATAAAGTTTAACATGTCAGTTTCCATGCAATTATAGGTGGGAAGAAGAAAATACTTTCATCTTCTCTACCTTCTAGAACTGAGTTCAGCCTTTTCCTGAGCCATCCTTGGAAGCTGATTGTAGCTTGAACCTTGCATGATGAAAGCCTGATTTTCTTTACTCTGATATTTTCCTCTGAAAAACATGTGTTGTGGTTGTTGGATAATTTGTAGCTGGCTGTAGACATTAACATTGCTTGCCTCTGGTAGCTGACTAATGTGCTTATTTTAGGTAGCTCATTCCTTTGATGATAAAGATTATGTGCTGAGAGATATTGAGTGCCAATTTTGTAGAGAGATATTGCTTATGCTAATTCATATGCCTGGGCATTTAATTTGGTACTTTTACAGTTCAGCAAAATTACTCGGCTTTTCTTTTGTGGTGTAGGATTTCTATAGAGTTTTGACTGTTATTAAGGGTTATAGAAGCTGGAGGCTAATAATACGAATAATCACCATCATTTATCAAGTGCTTATTGTGCACCAGGCATTGTTCTAAGTTGTTTTGCATACCTTCGTATATATATAATCATATATAATCTCTTTCTCATATAATCCCTTTAGCAACTCTGTAGGGTAGGTACACGGCAGTTCCCATTTTAGAGATGAGGAAACTCACACACATGCACACACATTTCTGTCTAGGTTGTCCTAGTTCATGATTTCAAAGTACTTGATCTCATTTCTCTAATTCTTCTTCCCCTTCCTTCACCTATTTCTTCCTCCTCTCCCTTTCCTTCTTCTCCTCTCTCTCCCCCTCTTTTCCTCATTCTTTCATCTCTTTCTCTCCCTCCAGCCTTCTTTCTCTTTCCCTCTTTTCATTAAAATAAATAATAATAATATGCAGTGACATAGAATAGTTACAGGGAAACAATTAAAAGGCATAATTAAAAATGAAAGGAATTCGATAGCCCATTTAAAGACCTTTGGGTTTCAGTACATATATTGTCATTAAAACTGCACACAGAACTTTTCATTCCTTTCTCTCTCTTTCTCACTCTCACTCTCTCTCTGTAGACCTGTATTTCTCTCCCTCATTGCTGGCCTTGGCTTAAGAGTACCCTCATTGCCATATCCATTGCCCTTTAGGTCATTGTACAATGCCTATCACACAGAGCATATGCTCAATTAACTATGATGCTGGGAATTTCAGGATATTGACTGAATATGAGTAGGTATATTGTAGATAAAGAGGACAATGAAAAAGTCCAATTTGGCAGAGTTGCATGACTTTTAGTTTAGAATCACTTATAACAGGTCAGCAGTTTCCTCAGAACCAGGTCCAAACTTTATCTTTTTACACACACTTGATATTGAATTGGGAGCTCTGGTGGAGCAGTAGTTAAGAGCTCAGGCTTCTAACCAAAAGGTTGGCTGCTTGAATCTACCAGGCGCTCCTTAAAAACCCTATGGGACAGTTCTACTCTGTCCTATAGGGTCGCTATGAGTTGGAATCAACTCATGGGTCTGGTTTGATGATGGATAGATGATTCCTACCCTAGATCTCACACCCAGATCTTCCAGCAAAGATCTTTGTCTCTTTTCTAAGGTTGTAAGAGCAAAGCTCAGATTTAGATATCTGCATAGGTTGTTTAATCAGCACCAGCCTTAGCAGGGTCAGAGTACTAGCCATCTCCACCAAGGAACTCCTCTATTTTCTGTACCACCCCCTACTCTTCCACTGGGAACTAAAATTCTTTCATCAGATAAAGCTGTTTGCCCTTCACTGTGAAGGATCTGGTCTTTGTTCAAATGTAAAGGTGCAGGAGATGAGTGACACCAAAAGCTGAGAATATATCAGGTCCAGGGAAGCTGGCATTAACTGAGAGTTGTTCTATAAAAAGGAAATGCTGAGTGAGCAGGGGGTCACAGTGTGCCAGTGCTAAGAAAAGAAGTCCCGGGTGGAAGTGCTGCACTGCCGATGAGATGGAAAGGGAAGGAACTCTCCAGCAAAACTTTGCAGACTTTTCAGCTACTCACAGCTGACTCTGGGTCCAGTGTTGCCTTTAAGTTGTGGTTTTGGTTGCTTTTTTTTTTTTTTTAAACACAGAACCACCTCAGGCTTAGATTAAAAGGATCAATTCATTTGTAGGATTAATGAAGCTCTAATATATAATGTCAGGTTACTTGGTAGTGTTGGAATGATGATATGGTCATTATTATGCTGCAGAAAGTATTTGTAGTAGATACAAGATATGGGCTTTGGAGTCTGCCTGCTTGAGTTTAAAACCAAGCACCTTGATTTATAGCTCTGTAACCCCATTTGGTAAAGTAGAAGGTCAGTGAAAAAGAGGAAGACCCTCGATCAGATGGACTGACACAGTGGTTGCAACAATGGGTTCAAGTATAACAACGATTGTGAGGATGGCTCAGGACAGGGCAATGGTTCCTTCTGTTGTGCATAGGGTCACTATGAGTTGGATCTGACTTGACGGCACCTAACAATAACAACAACCCTGTGAGGTATAGTTACTTACACACTCAGGTGCTAACTGAAAGGTTGGCGTTTTGAACCCATCCAGAAGCACACTGAAAGAAAGGCATAGTAACCCATTTCTGAAAGATCAGCCATTGAAAACTTTATGGGACACAGTTCTACTCTGACACACATGGGGTCACTGAGAGTTGAAATCGACTTCATAGCAACTGTGTTTTTAACCCTGCTGCAGGGACTTAACCTCTCCAAGCTTCAGTTTCTTCACATGTAAAATGAGAGCAATAATAACATCTTGCCTGAGGAGGTTTAAACAAGATAATACAAAGCAGCAGACATAATGACTGAATAAATATTAGTTGTTACAGTTTGCATTAAATTGTTAGGTTCAGAAAAAAAGAAACCAGGAGGGTTGGCTGAGCTTGGTGTAGAATGCAATGGTCCCACCCTGCCATGTGCTCCATTCTGACTGAGCTGTGCTCTCACAACTAGTTATATTAAAATTATCTTTATTTTCTTTTGAAATAGGATCTTGTATCCCCACTTAAATGAAATTTATTTTTAATGCAAATATGGTCCTATGTACAGCATCTTCTGCCCTCTTCTGGCCTCTACAAGAAATTCAGCTGTAGATATAAAAAAAGATTAAAATATATATATATATATATATATATATATATATAGTGCTTTTTTTTTTTTTTAGTGGACACCCACATTTTGCCATTTCTCTAATTTTGGATGAGAAAAATATACCTGTAAGAATTTGTATGAAAATGAGAGTTACCAGAATTTTTTGAGATGTTTTCCCAACAATTTGCATTTGAAATGTAGATTTCATTCTGTACCATTTTATTCAGTCCTGTTCTACCACTGCCAGTTCTAAATATGATAATTACTAAACATAAGTAATTAAAGAGGGTCAAAATGATTTGCAAGAGACTAAAATCAGAAGTCATTATAGTGCCTGAGATAATTAATCAGATCTTGAAAATGAATCTACACAAGACCACCTTTAATTATAGAAAAAGTGTAAGGCTAAAAGTACCAATTCTATCTGCTAGTGAGTTCATCGAATTTTAGCCCATTTTTTCCAACCTCTAAAAAATAAATAGAGGCATAATTTTTAGAGTTAGGGCACTGCAGACTGACTGAGGGTATTCCACTTTGATTTTCAGATCCAGTGTGGATTGAGCATCCATTCACCTTGCCTTTGAACAGCAATATTTGAAGTTATCTGCACAATTTCACGCCCAGCCAGAGATGTCATGGCATGGCAAAAGACTTCCTGTTAGGATATAACACCAAAACAGAAGTTATATTGGTAAATACAAGGTAACTGAGAGACAGCTTGCTGGGATGGGGAGGATCACAGGCAACAGAGATCAACTTGTTCAAAGACCTATTTCTAAAAGAGGCCTCACACATGTCGGGGCTTCCAGCAGTGAAAAGGATTGTTGTTGTTAGGTGCTTTCGAGTCAGTTCCAACTCACAGTTACTCTATATACAATAGAGCAAAACACTGCCTGGTCCTGCTCTATCCTCACAATCTTTGTTATGCTTGAACCCACTGTTGCAGCCACTGTGTCAATCCATCTCCTTGACAGTCTTCTTCTTTTTTTGTGGATCTCCTGCTTCACCAAGCATGATGTTCTTCTCTAAGGTCCCTCCTGATAACATGCCCAAAGTAAGTGAGACGAAGTCTCACCATCCTCACTTCTAAGGAGCATTCTGGCTGTACTTCTCCAAAGACACACTCATTTGTTCTCCTGGCAGTCCATGGTATATTCAATATTCTTCGCCAACACCATAATTCAAAGGTAGTAGTTCTTCTTTTGTCTTCTTTATTCATTGTCCAGCTTTCTCATGCATGTGAACCAATTAAAAATACAATGGCTTGGGCCAGGCATACCTTAGTCCTCGAAATGACATATTTGCTTTTTAACACTTTGAGGAGGTCTTTCGAAGCAGATTTGTCCACTGCAATGCACCTTTTGATTTCTTGACTGCTGCTTCCATGAGTGTTGATTGTGGATGCAAGTAAAATGAAATCCTTGACAATGTCAATCTTTTCTCAATTTATTGTGATGTTGCTTATTGGTCCAGTTGTGAGTATTTTTGTTTTCTTTTTGTTGAGGTGCAATTCATACTGATCTTCATCAGTAAGTGCTTCAAGTCCTCTTGGTTTTCAAGAAGCAAGATTGTGTCATCTGCGTATCACAGGTTGTTAATTAGCCTTCCTCAGATCCTGATGCTATGTTCTTCATATATAGTCTAGCTTTTCAGATTATTTGCTCGGTGTACAGATTGAAAGAAAGGACTAACCAAGCACAATAAATGAAGGTTGTAGGGGAAGCCCAGTTGGCATAGAGAGAAAAGAGGAACAAATAACTGGAGATGAGGGCAGCAAAGCCTTTGTGCTATCAGCTGCAGTGTTCCCCATTTACAATTTAAACTGTGTAATCCAAGCATCCACAAAGTTGAACAGTCATAATCTAGGGCATCTTTTTCCAGCCAATCATGAGTTAATGATATCTAGAATTTGTATTATCTTTAGATTATCTAACTCAAAAAGGACTGACTGCTTTTACAGCAAGAATGCTTAGCCATTAAAAGCGTGTTACTATTTGTAAGAAAAAATGTGTGAAAATAGCCCACACAGTTTGGACGAAGGTATTTTCCTTACCAAATATTAAAACATATTAACAGACTGCACTACTTAAAAATGTTAACTCCAAAAGCTACAGAGAGAATAATGTATTAAGAACTAGGGTTGATATACAAATGCCAACGTCTGACAAACGTGGTATAAAGCCATGAGGAAGAAGCATTTTTCAATGAATGTGATAAGGTAATTGCTTAAATATTTGAGAGAAAATATTAAAGCTTTAACTAAGATCACTGACCAAAACACAATCCAGGGAGATTATTAAGTGTTTTAAGAAAACGAAAAAAATGAAAGAACAGTTATATACATATTTCTATATGTACATGGAAACCCTGGTGATGTTATTGGAGAATAGCCTCAGTTCTTGTCTTCTGTGTAGAAAAGAATTCAAACACTGAGACAAAAGAGTGCCAAGGAAGCAAGGGTTTTTATTAGTTAGCAGAGAGTTAACAGCAAAAGTACACTTGACCAGAGAGCATCAAGTGGGCTGCTCAGAGGGAGATACTGAGAGCCCCATAGCCATTTTCTTAGGGCTTTATATTCTTCTTCTCTTATCTCTCCCTGTTAATGTTTAAGAGCCAAGTCAGGGACCCTATCAAGTTAGGGACCTTACCAAGTTAGGGACCCCTATAGGGACCATTTCCTGGGCTTAATGTTTAACTATGTAGGGACCATCTTGTTCAGGCATGTCACCACTCCCTGTCTCTTCCTCCTCCTGAGTGTAAGCTCTCTCCCTGCCCCTTACATCTTTCCTATAGGGACCATTTCCTTGGCTTAACATTTAACTACATAGGGATCATCTTGTTGAGCAATGTCACCACCCCCGTCTCTTCCCCTCCCCCTTACAGTGGCATAGTGGTTAAGTCCTATGGCTGCTAACCAAAAGGTCAGCAGTTTGAATCCACCAGGTGCTCCTTGGAAACCCTATAGGGCAGTTCTACTCTGTCCTATAGGACTGCTATGAGTCACAATCAACTCGACGGCAACAGGTTTGGTTTGGCATATGTACATGTTAGCATATTTCATTGTCCCCAAATTGTATTTTAATGAAAATTTATTGACAAAGGAATATATTTGTATCACTCAGACTTTTTAGCAACAACCACAACAACAAAAAAAAACGCAAACCTCTAACTATTGTAAACACAAAGAGAATTTGTTGAAGTTTAGCAGTAGCTTGCAAAATGTCTAAGAGGGTCATATAATTATGTCCCGAGGTCATACAGTCACGAAAAGTACCCAGTCATGCTATATCATGGTGCAGGCACAATCCCCCCACCTCTAAACACTGGACCAGAAAGTTCTCCTTTGGATTCTGAGAGTGAGCCCTACCATTAAGCTTCTGCTCCGGGAAGCTCCATGCCTTCTGGCCATACTCTGGCACCCTTGGCAGGTATGGATTCCATGTGGTGTCTCTTTCCTTAGATCACTCTCTCCAAAATTGTAGACTGAACCATCTGGTGGAGTATGGCTCTCATAGGCCATTCCCTAGCTCCTAAGGAGGCTGTAAAATTGAACCTGCTTCTACCTTGGGGTGACCAACTCATGATATAGGGATTTCTTCAACTATACTTAAGGTGTTTAAAAGATACTGGGTGGCAAAAGATACGACAAACATTCCCTTCACACTCTTGATATAAACACAAACGGGTACAAAAACTTTATACACGATATGAGCCCAGTTTTTGCAAAGCAGAGTATACATGCACGCAGAGGAAAAAATAATCCCCAAATAATAATACCCTACTGAGAGTAGAAGTTGTTGGGTAGGCGCTGGTTTAGTTTTTATACTGTATTTATACATCCATACTTTCTAAATTCCCCACAACACATATATATTAATTTTATTAGAAAATACTGATAGTTCCATACTCAAAAACTCATTCTACAGCCAATGTAACACAATGCATAATTTGGAATTGAAAGGAATAGTAGAAAGTTCAAAGCTCAAATACCGTTATTTTTCATATAACAAAATGGAGGCCACGCTAGGAAGAAGCAGCTCGTACAAGATGGTTCATGTAGAAGACAGCGAGTCATGTTTACAGCCAGAGGTAAGGGGAAAGGCATGGATATTAAGGAAGACCTGGCCAACATGGTTAAGAGCTTGGCAGCTAACCGAAATATTGATAGTTTGAATCCACCGGCCACTCCTTGGAAACCCTATAGGGCAGTTCTGTTCTGTCCTATAGGGTCACAATGAGTCAGAATGTACTCAGCAGCAATGAGTTTTTTAATTAAGCAAGAAGGAGTGTTGTGGCGCAACAGTTAAGAGCTCAGCTGCTAACTGAAAGGTTGGCAGTTTGAGCCCTCCCAGAGGTTCCAGGGAAGAAAGAACATGCTTGCTGCTGTACAGATTAAAACTCAAAACCAAACCTGTTGCCGTTGAGTCAATTCCAACTCATAGCGACCGTACAGGACAGAGAAGAACAACTCCATAGGGTTTCCAAGGAGTGGCTGGTGGATTCAAACTGGCAAACTTTGGCTAACAGCCATAGCTCTTAACCACTATGCCACCAGTTGTCCTTCTTGCTAATACAGGGTATGAATTAAATACACATATTCATACCTACCTCTATAGAATCATATTATCTTTTATCCTCACGACAAATTCAAAAAAAGTGGATATTATTATTCCCATTTTATAGTTAAGATAACAGGCTCACAGAATAGAAGGAATTTTCTCAAAACAACTTACTTAGAGTTAGTTAGAACTTGTATTTGATTTGAGGTTGGAATAACTTCAAATCCTGTGCTCTTTCTAGTCTATATATCATGCCACACCTAGTTTTATTCACTCTTATAATATGCATTTATGGAGATCCCTTTAAGTTCCAGGCACGATGTTTCCATGGTTTTACCAGGGTTGCCAAGTAGTTGTAGATATTTACGTATTGCATCCATATGTGTCTGTGTAGACAGCCAAAGGCTGGCTGCTGAGCTCAAGGTTAAAGAATAATCATGGTGACTCATTGTTCCTACACTATGCTCTTACACTATGCTCTTAAAAAAAAACTTAGAAGAGGTAAAATTAAGGAGAGAACAGCTTTCAAAAGACATAAGAAGTGTCAGAGGCTTTTGATATTACTGAAACCTGTCAACATTAAGCACTAACCAAGCTACTGTACATATTTTAACTGGCTCAGATCCCACCTGGTGTGGTTTTGTCACTGGTCTTCAGAGAGAATGCACCTGTTTTTAGAGTTGCCATTATTTATAAATGATTGCTCTTGTTGCATATGTTAAACAACTAGGTGTGTGTGAGACTCTCATCTGGAATCCTGAAGGAGATAGGATGAGTTGATGGTTCAAAAATGTCTCAAAGCCCTTATTAAGTCCAGATAAGTCACATAACTTTCTCAAGGTCACACAGCAATTTGGATTCAGATATGGGATTTGCCAGCTAGAATACACTGCCAACACAAACCATTTAATATAATTTGGATTATTTCTTTTTATTCCTCCAAATAACAACACATGTCAATTAGATTCATGTCAGAATCCATTATGCATTCTACCCCCATAATCTGTCTTTCCCTGAATTAATGAAATGTAAAATGAGAAAATTACAGGTTTTATAGTTAGAACCTATAATGCTTAGGGTACAGTATAAAAGCCCTTATATTAATTATATACATCCTGGCTTGTTACATAATTCTACATTTTTCCATTAGGACTTGAAATTGTCCTGAATGCTGAAAACACAAAAACACATTATCATTAATGGCATTCTCAGATGTAATTATATTCTTAAAAACAATGATATAATGACATGAATGATATGTCATAGCACCTCAGTTTTTATAAAACGTCTGACTTCTATCTTTCGTAATGTACAGAATGGAAAACTAAAATATAAACAATATGATTTATTACTCAGGAAATGGAAAACATTAAGGTTTGTGAATGCCCAAGGAAGCATCTGGGCATTGTCATAATGATAATAGTAATAGCTAACAGCTAAGAACACTTACTGTGGCTCAGCAACATTGAGTCCTCAAGGTGCATCAATAAGTATTCACAACCACCTGTGAGGTAGAGGCTATTAGCATTCCATTGCAAAGATGAAGAAAATGAGGCAGAGAGATTACCATTTCTTAGCCACTTTCTAGGTAGGAGATAGGTATGGAGATAGTCTGCCTCATCCTTGGTCTGTAACTGCATCCCACTTGTACACATCTCCTAAATGGCTGTATTAGAGTCCTCAGGCTGTGGTAATAAAATACGACAAACTGGGTGGCTTAAAACATCAGAAATTTATCATATAACAGTTTTGGAGACCAGACATCCAAAATCAAGGTGGTGGCAGAATCGGTTCCTTCTGGAGGCTCTGAGACAGACAGAATCTGTTCCCTGACATCCTCCTAGCCTCAGGTGGCTCCCGACAATTCTTGGCATCCTTTATTTGCAGTCTTATCACTCCCATTTCTGCCTGCATTGTCAAGTGATGGCTTCCCTTTGTGTTTCTCTCTCTCTGTTTCTCCTCTTCTTTTATAAGACACCCTACTCCAGTATGACCTCATGTTAACTAATACCATCTTCAAAGATCCTATTTCCAAACAAAGACATATACACAGGTATGGGAGTTAAGGTTTCAATATGTCTTTTTGAGGGACACAATTGAATCCAAAACAATGGATAAGCATTTTTTTTTTTTTTTTACTTGCTGCGGCTATGCCCAAGCTTGGAATGTTTTCTCTCTCTTTTTGCCAGGTGAGGTCATACTGAAACTTCCAGACTCAGAAGAAATACATCCTCTTTTAAAATTATTTTCTCTTAACAAGCTTTCATTGCTCATTGATCTATGTTTCCTGGACCTTTTTACAGAATCCTCACATTCTATTTAGTACACTATCGACTCCTTGACTAATCCAAAGGATAATTTTGTATTTACTAATAAATAAGATAAATAAAAAATGAGAGAAATAGTACAGTAACCGGAAACATTTAGCTAATATATTGAGGCCATGTGATATGCCAAATACCATTCTATATGCTGTAGGTAATATTAAGTTATTAATGTTTCTGTAATATTTTTCACTCTTGACCACTTCTTCTTTTCCCTCTATGGACTTTTAAGGCAAACTTTCCCCACAATTTCTCTTGGTCCTCTGGTGATTCCTATTTAATCCTCATTATTGTTGTTTTTGTTAGTTGCTGTTGAGTCAATTCCAACTCACGGCGACCCCATTTGAATCAGAGTAGAACTGCGCTCCATAAGGTTTTCATGGTTGTGACCTTTTAGAAGCATATGGCCAGGGCTGTCTTCTGAGACACCTCTGGGTGGGTTCAAATCGCCAACCTTTCATAAGCACTGAAACATTGGTGGTTATGCCCCCTACTTTCTCTGTTTGCCCTTTAAAGATTGGAAGTCCATGGCACAGAAACTAAAACAAGAATCAGCATCCAGAATGGCATTTGGCATGTCACATGGCCTCGATATATTAGCTGAATAATTTATCATTATGAAATCTAATCCATACCTAAAACTTTGACTGTGACTCATAAACTAGCAAATGTGAAATACAAAACTCTTAATGTTAGAAGTTTCAAATCCAGATATAATGCCATGTTTCCTGTTACTGTACTATTTCTCTCCCCCATTCTTATTTACCTGGAGCATTCATTCTTTTGTAGAACGTTATGAGTGTGTACACACACACACACACACATATTGACACCAGTAAGATGGGCTGGGTGCTATACTGGCATAGATCTGTCCCTCATGGTAGCTATTTTCTAAGGTGAGACTCCAGCTTAATACATGGTTTTTTGTCCTTCACCCTCAAGCCAGAGTGTTCTTTGAAAAAATTTTTGTCCCTATTTAAGATTCTTGAAGAGTTCCACATTACATATACAGTAAAGTTTCACACACCTAGATGGTTCTTTATAATCCCATCCGTGTCTCAACATCTAGCCTCGACTACTCCACTCTCTCACTTGTGTCCTATACTCCAGGTGCAGTAAACTCTTTGGTATTCCCTGTAGTGCAAGAACTGTGTTCACCTAGTGCCTTTAGGTGTATCATCTTGTTGGAATGTGTGGGGAGAGGGAGCAATAGACAGCACCTCTCTTACCTGCCTGGGTCTAAATTCAATTAAAGGATAGCTACAAAGTAAGATATATAGAGAGCAAAATATCATATTCATACTGATGACCTCTAAGGTATGCAAGCATGCTTCACTAAATCCCAGAATAGGCAGCATTATACCCAAAGACAGCACTGAAAAACTAGACTCAGCATGTAAAAAAAAAAAAAAAAAGAAAGAATATTTGCTGCTAAGCTTCCTGTATGGTTCAGATAGAGAACATAAGCTCTATGAGGGTGGACTAGCTATCAAATGAAAGGAGAAATTAAAAAGCCCAAGATGTCCTTCCAAAATCACTAATCAGATTAAGCCCCTCTTTCTCTCCTGTAGAGGAGTTAGTGAGGCAGCAGAGAAAGACTTGAAGAGGTATGGAAGTTGAGCTCTGTCCAAACTCTAAATAAACGAGTAGTGAATATATATCAAATACAACGTGGATTCAGCAAACTCTACATTTGAAGTTGGGGGGGGGGGAGCAAGCACTTGACATTGAGTTAGACCAAAAGATGGAATTTATTAGCTCTCATAATTCAAAAGCATAGTGATAGTAAGCGGATCTATTCTGGGCAGGCAGATAAACAGAAGTCCACACATGCACCGTTCCCTTGGTGAATGGGGTAGTGGGACCATGGTAGACGGGTTGTTTAGCATCACTGACACCATGCCGAGGTATAATAGTCTTTCCCAGATTATGCTTATTGTTAAACTATACTTCTCCATGATTTTATTGCAACTAGGTAAGAGATAGTATTCATTTTGGTTCGCCTAGAAATCAGACTTTCTTGAGATAGGTGAATTGGGGAATCTCTTTGCTACACAGAAACTATTGTTGCTGTGACAATTGTTGCAACAGAGGCTTGTTGGAAATGAGTCAGGGAAGAAAAGAAATAGGAAGCCAGTGTCTGCTGTCATATGAAAGGAGGATGCTTGCTCATTTGAATTTTCCTAGTTTAGCTTCCGCAAGATACACACACACACAAACAGGTGAAATCATCATCTTTCCCAGAAATGATGAAACAAAAAATAAACATGCCAGCTTCTATCTAACAGGAATGAAAACACCTCCAAAATTTCAACTTAATGATATGTGTCAGATTGTATTGATTTACTTGTGAAAGAAAAATTGTGCTATTACTCAGTCTGATTTAAAATAGTGTATTTAGAGGTCTCCATGATCTGTGATCACCAGCAAAATGGACTCTTTGTGCTCTGCCGCACACTGGCAGGGTTGTCTATGCCATCTTTGCCAAGGACCTGGCCGCGTTTATTCCAATGTGGCCTAATTTTATTTTCCTTATCATCTATTTATTTATTTAATGTTTGAAAAATACAATAGAATTGTCTTCTCAGCATGTGGGTATCTGTGTGTGTTAAAATTGCATTTTCTATTTTAAACCCACTTTTTTAATGTAAAAGGACTTGTCAGAAAATACAGTCTTCTTTTTCCTCTTAGAAACTGGGGAAAATACAAACTTCAGATCTTGAAAGAGGTAAAAAGCCAACATCTAGGGGAATCAAACAAATAAATAACAATTAAATAAACAAAGAAAGAAAACAAAACTCATGAAGGTCTGATCAACTCAATTTGAGTTGGAATCTCTCCTAGAATTGGAGAATTGTAGCAAAAGAAATAAAGGACACGGGTTTTAGAAATAGGGCGAATCTTCTAGTCAGGGTATTATTAGGCAAGACATTTAACTACCCTGAACCTCAGTTTCCTGGGGGATATTAAAATGAAATTCTCATTTACTAAAACCTGCACACAAGCTGACTATATGAAAAATAATAAGGACAATAATTAACATTTATTGTGAATTTATATGTTAAGATTGTGTGTGTGTGTGTGTGTGTGTGTGTGTGTACACACACACCCAACCTCAGAGAGTGGTTTATCTGTAGGGAGGATAATTTCCCTCCTTCTCCACCTGCCAAAAAAAAAAAAAAAAACTCTATCCTCCATGAGGTTGAGTTGAGTTGTTATCTCCATTTTACGGATGTGAAAATTTGAGTTGACTTAAGGCACTGTGACAAATGCTGTGGCACACCATTCAGATTCTCCTTGAAAACAGGGGTGCCCATCTCCCCAGTTGTCTGAAATGCTGGCTGCCAAACCTCACAGCTGAATCCCACTCTGGAAACTTCTGAGAAAGTTTGCTTGCCTCAGGTTATGCTGAGTCTCTGGGGACAGTCCTCTTCCAATGACTGGTTGATGAGAGGCTACAAAGGCCCACCGCTTGTCTCAATTTGGGGCTTTTCTGAAAGGCCATTTCAGTTCTGGTATTTCCCTGAGGGACTGGCTGGAGATTTTGTTTCAATCACATTGCAGTTCAACTTCTCCCTCTAATCAATCGTGTTTCCATCATCCCTCATGGGAGGTGATCAAGAGTGTTCCCCAGTAAACTTTCTTCATGCAAATCTTTGTTTCCTTGTCTGTTTCTGGAAACTCTATATGGCACCCAAAATAGAAACTAATGAAATGTCTAATATTACAATTATTTCCCAGAGATGTATATATTAGCAGCTTGGATTATTCTACAGATTAATCAAACAAAATAGGAAATACATGGTCTTTGCCTTCTTTATGCTAATAATTAATGCACTGTTTGGTATACATAGATAGTCACACATAATCCCTAATCAATTATTCTATAGACACTTTGCTTATAAGGTATATGCATGTAGCATAAAGTGGATCCTGCCCCAGATGCTTCTGGCTCACTATAAGTAGGGCCAGTGATTTTATTGGTCTTTTCTCCTATGTTATGCAATGTATAATAAGGGAATGTGTGGTCGTCAGTGCCTGGATGCCACTTTCAGTAATAGAAACGCCTTCTGGGGAAATAAGATTGGTGCCAGGACTAGAATATGGAAGAAAACTTGAAATCATTTCACTTCTATTTCAGAACAGTTTAAAAAAATGAAATGCAGCAAGACCATTTTTGAGGGCTGCCAATGGCACTGAGGCATTTGAATGAAAATACCTCTCTGTAGAGTTGTATAACCCACTAAATAGAAAGACAAAGTTCTTAGGTTGGCATTCAAGTCTCTGTTCAATCTAGTGCCAACTACCTTTGTAGATTATCATCCATAGTGCCCCTTCATGAGCACCCAATGTTCCTGCCAAAATGAATTTAGCCAGTCCCTGAATAAAAATAAAAACAAATATGTAAACTGAAAGAAAAAATAAAATCTGCTGATCAAGATGTAGTAAGCCAATTTCTCCTGCTAATTACAACTCAAAACTCTGGACTAAATTAAAAGAAAACAAACAAACAAACTGAAAACTCTGAAATGTAAATCGAAGCTGAAGTGTAGGGAAGGGTATAAAGAATTAGAAAAGCACTCTGACATGGAATGAGTCTCCTGCCTTTTTTATTCAATTTTTATTTTTCTTGAGGTTCTACCATTGGTCCTGTGGCAATAGTGGTAAGAGCAGGTAAAATTCTGAAAGAACCACTTCTTTTTGGCCAAAGGCACAGGAAAAGGAGCCCCTTAAACCTGAAAAGTCTGAGGGATATCAGAGAAGAGAGAAAGACATCCTGTAGTGCTGTGTATTAACTGACACAAGTCCTGGACTCAACCCTGAACTGCATGTACAAGACAGATGCTAACCAGGCTAGAAAACGCTGGGGAAACGAAGACTCAGGTTACATTGACTTTCTCATCTCAAACTATGGAGGCCAGAAGGCAGCGGAATGACAAATGAAAAGTGCTAAAAGAAAATAATGTCAACCAAGACTTCTGTATAAAGTGAAAATATCCTTCTGGAAAGTGGATGAAATAGGAACATTCAGAGTTGAAGGAAACTAAGATTTTGTTGCTGGCATACCTACTTTAAGCAAATGAAAAAGGAAGTTCTTCATACTGAAGTAAAATTAAACTAAAGAGAAACTTGAAAATTTGAAAATGAAGAAAGAACAAGAAAAATCTTTAATATAATAGACAATTTTTTCTCATCTTAATTCTATAAAATGTATGTGACTGTGGAAAGCAAAATTTATAACAATGTCTAGTAAGGCTGCCTATGTTTGTAGAGTTAGTACATATGACAACTATAATATAGAGCATGTGGGACAAAGGTACCTAAATGGTTCATTTTACTTGAAGTGGTCATATATTAACTTTACATAGATTGTGAAAGGATAATGTATATATTGTTATCTCCAAAAAAAAAAAAAAAAAAATTTATTTATTTTTATCTCCAATGCAACCACTAAATAAAGTAACACTAAGCAATGTAGCTAAAAGGACAATAGATTCACGAAAATAAAATGTTTTTGGGGTTATTCAAATAAGCCAAAGGAGAAACAGAGGGATAAAACCTGAGAAGAGACAAATAAAAACAGTACGTTGAAATCCAATTATATCAACTTACATTAAATATAGATATCTAAACAATCCAGAGACAGTTATTACCATATTGGATTAAAACAAAAGAAACAAAAAAAAAAACTAATAATAATACTCAACTATGTGTTGTCTAAACGAAACTCATTTTAAGTACAAAGACGTATATAGATTAAAAGACAAAGAATAAAAGAACACATAACATGCAACCTTTTATAAAAACAAAAACTGGAGAGACTATTACATTATTAGACAAAATAGACTTCAGAACAAAAATAATCACTATGTAAAAAAAGGGGATATTGCATAATGACACAAAGGACAATTCACCTAGAATACGTGGCAATCTGAAATGTGTAAGCACCTAATAACAAATCTTCAAAATATATGAAGTATAAAGCTGAAAGCAGTTAAAGGCAAAATAGACAGACCACAGTTATTCATAGAGATTGAATCATTCCTCTTTCCAAACTGATAGAACAAGTAAAAAATAGGCAAGAATATAAAAAATGTGAACAATGCTATCAAGCAATTTGACCTAATTAACATTTATAGAAAATTTCATCCAACAAGGTGAAACAGACATTCTTTTCAATACCAGCTCATCAAAGAGGAAGTCACAAGGGAAATCAGGAACTATATTGAATGGGGGGAATAAAAAAAAAAAAAAAAAACTGAAAATCAAAAATTGTGTGAGAGATTAAGCATCTTCCACAATATAGAAAAGAAGGGAAAGCCTCCTGAGCCAGGTATTACTCTGATATCAAAACAAAATAAAAAAGACATTACAATCAAAGAAAGCTACAGGTCAATAACATCTCTCATGAACCCAGACGCAAATATCCTCAACAAAACATTCGCAAAACAAATACAATACAGAAAAAGGATAATATATCATGACCAATTGGGGTTTATCCTGGAATGAAATGCTGCTTCAACATTTGAAAATTAATCAATTTAATTCACCATATCAACAGACGAAGAAGAAAACCATAGGATTTCAAACTCAATTGATAAAGTGTTTGCCAAAATATAATATCCCTTCATGATAAAAAGATAAATAAAACTCTCAGAGAACTAGGAGCACAAGAGAACATCCTTAATGGGACAAAGGATACCTACTACAAAAAAATGTACATGGGAAAGACTGACTGCATTCCCCTAAGCTTAGAGACAAAGCAAGGATGTCACATCTCATTACCTCTATCATCATACTGGAAGTCCTAGCCATTACAAGAAGGCAAGAAAAAAAATAAAAGGTATGCAGATTGGAAAGGAATAAATCAGATTGCTCCTATTCATCGATCATGTAATTGTCTACTAAAAAATCCCAAGGGGTATACAAAAATCCCAAGGAATATACAAGGAATATGCTTATGAGTATTTAGAACTCGTAAGTACATTTAGTGAGGTCTTGGGACACAAAATCAATAAACAAAAATCAATCTTATTTACATATACTAGTAAATAATAACTAGAAATTTAAATTATAAAAAAGCATATCATTTACCATAGCACCAAAAACCATGAAATAGGTGTAAATCTGACAAAATCAAAATTTATGCTGAAAATTACAAAGCACTGATGAAAGAAATCAAAGGAGGCTGAAATAAATAGAAAGGTGTACAATGACTTAATATTATTAAGCTGTCAATTCTCCTCAAACTGATATATAGATTAAATGCAATCACAAACAAAATTCCAACAAAATTTTCTGGAAAAGTCAAGAGGATTCTGAAACATATGTGGAAAGTCAAAGGAACAGGAATAGCTAAAACAATTCTGAAAATGTAACTACAACACTGTAGGACTTGCATTACCTGACTTCAAACCTTATTGTAAAGCTACAGTCATCATTAGTGTGGTTTTCATATCAGGATAGCTATACAGAACAATGGAACAGGACAGAGTCCGAAATACGCGAGTACATATAGGGCCAATTGATTTTTGACAGTTTCTAAGGAGATTTAAAACAAGGAGAACCTTTCCAACAAACGGAGCTAAAAATGTGGGACATTTATATGCAAAAAAATAACTTCAACCCATGCCTCAGACCTTATACAAAAATTAACTCAAAATGTATACTAGATTGAACTATAAACTACAAGAAAACAGGAGGAAACTCTTAAATATGTCACCAAAAGTATGGCCCATAAATTAGGAAAAAAAAAATCGACTGCATTAAAATGAAAACTTCTGCTATGTGAACACCACCATTAAGAAAATAAAAATATTATAAAAGTCACAGACAGGGAGAAAATGTTTTCAAATCACTTATCTGAAAAAGAATTTGTATCTGAAACACATATAGAGTTCACAAAACCTAGTAATAAGAAAAAAAAATTCAAGTTAAAAAATGGGCAAAGGATTTATACACTTTACTAAAGAAGATAAGTTCAGACGGCAAGCAATCATATGCAAAGACGCTCAACATAATTTTTAGTATAATTATAACCCCAGTGAGTTATTACTATGTACGTATTAGAAGGGGTAACATTTAAAAAATAATAATAATAATTAAGAATGATTTTTAAACTGACATTACCAAGTTTTAGTGAGGATGCAGAGAAACTCAAATTCCAATACGCTTTTAGTAGAAATACAAAATGCTGCCGCCATTTTGGAAAACACCTCTCAGTATGTTTTCTCACTAAAAATAAAAGCAGCATTGACCCGTGTTATTTCACGGCTACGTATTTATCAAAAGAAATAAAAACTTAAGTCTACAAAAAGAAAAATCAAGTGAACTGTTTATAGTAGCTTTATTCATAATTGCCCCAAAGTGGATACCACTCAAATGTCCTTCCATTAGTTAAAGAATAAACAAACCATGCTACACTCATACAATGGAGTATTTATTACTCAGCAGTAAAAGGAATAATTATTGATAAAATAATATGGATGAATCTCAAATACATTATGCTCAGTAAAGGATGTCGGATTCAAAAAATGACATACTGTATAATTCCATTATTATGACATTCTGTGGAAAAGTCATAATTTTAATAAGAACAGAAATCAGTGGTTTCTAGGGCAGTGGTGGTGGTAGGATGGGTGGCTACAAAGGAGCAAAGGAGAAGTTTGAGAATGATAAAGCAGTGGCATATCTTGATTGTGGTGGGGTTTCCCTAACATATACAGCTGTCAAAATTTATAGAATTATAAATATAGTGAATTAGTGTATACAGAAATAAAAACAAGCACACAAGTAAAATAAAAAGATGGTGCCTGATATCTTGCTTGGCATGTGTTCCTAATTCAATAAATGTTAGTTCCTTTATTCTTCCTG
Organism: Loxodonta africana; assembly: GCF_030014295.1. NCBI lineage: Eukaryota > Metazoa > Chordata > Mammalia > Proboscidea > Elephantidae > Loxodonta > Loxodonta africana. The sequence continues at coordinate 41,567,002 of NC_087348.1, forward strand.
TGTGTCTACAGGGTATCCACCCTTATGGCTGCTTTTTGTTTGCTACTTATTATATATATTGTTTTTCATAAAATGCTTTCCCCTCTCCCCTTGATAAACTCATCTCATTAAGACATTCTTGCTCTGCCACAGTTATATTATTTGTGTTCTCTCTCTTACATCATAGACCTAAAGCTGGCCTTGCTTGACCTTCCGCATTTGCTCCTATAATAACTGAGCACCTCTTGTAACCTGGAAATCAACTGGTGACTCTCTTTTGAAAGAGTGGGTGGGCCAAACGGTTAAGTACTGGACTGCTAACCAGCAGTTCAAACTCACCTAGCAGTGCCCTGAAAGAAAGGCCTGGCAATCAGCTTCTGCATGGCATAAGTTTTGTTTTTTGTCCCTTGAAACTTATTCAAGAGCCTATTTCCCCTCTTAATTTTAAGTCCTTTGAAAACCCCAAGCCTTGCCATTTCTCAAGGGCTCATTCTTATGTTCTTGGGGCTCCTGCTACCAATAGAGCTGTTTCTGTTCAGAGATTTAAGGCTGAGCCCCTTCCTAGCTGGCCCCTCTTCTTTGCTTTACTGCAAACATCACTCACAGGAAGCATCTCTAAATCAAGTACATCTTACTAAAGATTTATGGGAAGGAAAAAATGTTCGCAACTTGAAATTGGACATCAGTCATCCACATACTTAAATTTTTCCCTGGCCCATATCCGAGGTGAACCACAGCCACCCACCACCACCAGCCTGGTTACCAGCCCTTCTGTATTTTTTCAAAGCCCCTCATCTCTTCTGTCCTCCCACGCCTCTCTCGAGAACACAACTGATTTCTTTTCCTGTATCCTACAAAGCCGGCTCACCATCAACTTTTGTCACCTCGGTTCCTGCTAATACCCATGCTCTCAGTGTCTCACTTTCTACCCAGAGCAGTTTATCAAGTTACCTTTCCAAAGTCAGGTTCTCCCCTGAAGGGAATTCTGTTGTCAGGTAGTAAAATTCACGCTTTGTAACACTCTATTATAGCACTTACCACACTAAATTGTAAACATATGTCTCATTGCTGGTTTCCCACTATTCTACCAAATCCTCAAGGGTAAATTTCATCCCTAAAGGAGCCTTGGTGGCATAGTGGTTAACAGCTTGGCTGCTAACCAATAGGTCAGCGGTTCAATTCCACCAGCTGCTCCACAGAGGAAAGATCCAACGATCCGCTCCCATAAAGATTCCTGTTGCCGTGGAGTGATTCCGACTCATAGCAACCTTATCAGGGGGTAGAACTGCCCCACAGGGTTTCCAAGGATGTAATCTTTATGGAAGCAGACTGCCACATCTTTCTCTTCACAGCGCGGCTGGTGGGTTCAAACCTCTGACTTTTTGGTTAACAGCTGAATGGTTAACCACTGTGCCACCAGAGATATTTTCTGTAAAGATTACAGCCTAAAACTCTCCATGGGGCAGTTGTACTCTGTCACACTGGGTCACTATGAGCACCTAAGACAAGCCTAGCACAGTGAAGAGTGAACAGCACATATTCAATGAACAAACGGAAGAATAGCCAGGCTTTCTTATACACTGTTTACACTATTCCCTTCTTTTGCAAAATTATCGCCTTACCGTTTGCATCCTATTTCATCACCTCCTGAGGACCCTGCATCCTTCACAGATGCTGTATCTCTGTGGAAAATTCTCTTCTGTTTCCAGATCTTAGCCTCTGAATTCTGAACTGTAGAAGAACTCTGAGCCATAATAGAACTCTAATATGACAGAATTCTGTTTATTTGTATATTTAAGTTTCAATTTTTCCCTAAAGGCAAGAGCTATGCTTCGTGTGCTTTGGTAGAGTCCTCCAGTATAGTGTCCTCCAATGGGCAGTTAACAAATCCATTCATTTATTCAACCAATATTTATTGAGTGCTTACAATTTGTCAGTCTCTCTTGTAGGGGCTGGGCATAGAGCAGGAAAACAGAAACAAAAATCCCTCCCCTTAAAGACTTTATGTGTCAGTGAGGAGAATCACAGAATAAATGATGAATGAAAGAATGAATGAAAAATGAAGTATGGTAAGAGGGCAGACAGTGTGTGTGTGTGTGTGTGTGTGCGTGAGTGTGTGTGTGTGTGTGGGTGGGTGGGTATGGGTGTGGGTGTGTGTGTGTGTGAGATACAGGGGGAGGGGTTGAGGTTTTACTCAGAGTGATTGGAGAAGGTCTGATAAGATAAAGGTTAAACAGGAACAGAGGAAAGGTGGAGAGTGGCCCATGCAGAATATATTGAAGAAAACACTCCAGCATCCCACACATCTCTGGGTGAGCAACTTAAAGTTTGTAACAGAAAAAATGAGGGAGTTCATACAGACTGAGAGAAATCTTTCGCATACAACAAAGCATCCATTTTAGGAACAAATCTATAACTAAGGAGGGGGGGTCTGATAATTTTGAATAAGGAATTGACACTGTTGTGGCGAACTAGGCAATAATTTCTTTTATCCATTGTTGAAAGTAAGCTGATCTCTATTAGAGTGTAGCTGGGCAAGTGGCAAAATTGTATAGCTCCCCAGAGTTTCCTAATTAAAGGGATATTCTTCTCATTACTGTCATATCACCCTCCATTTTATTTGTCTTAAAAGCAGCTTTTAGTGCAAAAGATATAATTTAGGATTTGATTTTGGGAAGATGAAATGCCAAATATTATCAGGAGATTCAACTGAGGTAGGATCATGGGTTACAGAGAAACAATACTCACCTACCTAGTTAAAGGGAGAATAAATCATTTTAAAAGGACACATAGGAGGTAACATGATTGCAAAGAGCCTTAGCTCTTTTAAAAATGAGAAGCCTTGGTTTTCTTAAATAATCAAGAAAGCAATAAAGTCAACATAAAGCATAGGAATGTATTTTGGTAAGGCAGAGTCTTCGCCTTCAAAGAAGATTATTCAGAAGGTAAAGAAAAAAGGTTTTACAGCATCTTAGAGCAGACCAATACTCTAAGAGAAATGTAAATACATATTCTTTTTGAAAATATTATAAATAAATTCATCAAAACCTTAGCCAGTATTGACCACTACAAATGAAATTCAAGTTTTATTCTACACTTCCTTCTTTCTCATTCCAGAACAGCCATTTTACTTTAAGTCAAAACCACTCTCTTTTTTCCTTAACGAAAACATATCAGGTATGGTACAATTTCTCAAAGTGGCAAAAATGAACATGTTTATTAGTAGACCCAAATATATATGTATGTATATATATACATATAATTTTTATGTACACGTAAAAATAATAGGCAAAAAGTATGTAAACTTAAAATTAATACTTACCAACTAATGTTTCAGTACTCTATCTGGCCTTAGAAATGATCTAGATGCCTAATGGACATGATTAATTAACTCCATTTAGTATCAGTCCATGGTTTTTAACTTACCTAAAGATCTTGGAAATTATCTTCAAACTTATACTAAAAAACATGTTGAAATGAGGTTTGACAGAATAATGACAGAATTTGGTTAAGCACCAATTTACATATTTATTTCATAATCTTAGGTGTTAAGTAGACATTATCCTAGTATATTCAGTCAGGAAACCTATAAGTTTAGAAAAAAAATACCCAAGTAGAATAAAAATGTACAGTTGTATTATTATTAAGGCTAATAACTAAGAGAAAACATAGTTTTTTTTCCTTAAACCAAAATAATTAGTCTTGTTTGCCAAAGATTTAGCTAAATTATATGAACTTGAATTCCTAAAATGTTTCTGAGTTAGTTTCTATAAAAATATCTCTTTAATTATTTATTTTTCACATTTAAAGTATTTGAGATTCATCTTCAGACAGGGATTGGGCTGGACTATAAGACAGAAAATGACACTGGTGAGGAGTAAGCTTCTTGGCTCAAGTAGACACATGAGACTATGTGGGCAGCTCCTGCCTGGAGGCGAGATGAGAAGGCAGAGGGGAACAGGAACTGGCTGAATGGACACGGGGAATACAGGATGGAGAGGAGGACTGTGCTGTCTCATTAGGAAGAGAGCAGCTAGGAGTACATAGCAAGGTGTATATAAATTTTTGTATTAGAGACTGACCTGATTTATAAACTTTCACTTAAAGCACAAGAAAGTATTTGAGATTCAATTTCCTTAATTTCTGGGAATATTAGGAATGTCCAATTTCGGTAAATGCTTATTTGTCTCTAAACCAATCACATGTTCTTGTTGTATGCCGCCCAGTCGATCCCAACTCGTAGCAACCCTATAGAACGGAGTAGAACTGCCCCATAGGGCTTCCAAAGAGTGGCTGCTCAATTCTAACCGCCGATCTTTTGGTTAGTAGCCTGAGCTCTTAACCACTTCGCTACCAGGCCTCCTACTAAGCAATCACACAAAGCTCCTTTAATTTAAGAGATTTTATGATCTAATTAATACCATCCAGAAGCAGGAAAATATTACATACACAAACAATGACAGAGAGCAGCCTTTCAGTACTGCAGTCCATATAGACAGATACCAGTCGAGAGCTTATATTTTCAATTCTTTTTTTTTTTATTTTCAATACTAAGATTTCAGTCATGGTTCAAACATAAGCATCAAACCAAAACCAAATCCACAGCCGTTGAGTCAATTCCAACTCATAGCAACCCTATAGGACAGAGTAGAACTAGAACTTCCCCCTTGGGTTTTCAAGGGTGTAAATCTTTACAGAAGCAGACTACCACATCTTTCTCCCCTGGAGCAGCTGGTGGTACAGACTGCTGACCTTTTGGTTAGTAGCTGAGCCCTTAACCATTTCCACCATCCAGGGACCCTCGAAGGAGAACCAAAACCAAAAAACCTATTGCAGTTGAGTAGATTCTGACTCACAGAGACCGTATAGACAGGAAAGAACTGCCAAGTAGGGTTTTCAAGGCTCTAATCCTTACAGAAGCAGACTGCCACATTTTTTTCCCAAGGACCAGCTGGGGCATTCAAACAGCCAACCTCTTTGATTAGCAGCCAAGTGCTTTAACCACTGGGCCACCAGGGCTCCTTAGCATAAACCTAGAAATAAAAATTTATGGGCACACATCAAAGATCTGTTCTCAGTAGCTACAAATTCTTAATTCATTTGACTTCAAAATAGGAGAGAGACAGAAGAGGCTAACCAAACCAGATTCTCTGTCCTTTTTCATCCAAAAGAGACGAGCTCTCTTTACAGAGATGACCAAAAAGTCAGGCTATGTAAACAAGGGAATCATCTTGGATCCTAATGGGAGTCATGAGAAAGGATGGAGGTGGGTCTTAGAATCCAGGGGGGCAGAAGGGCTCTTTGTGGTTAGTCATTTCTCAGAAGACAAAAGGGTGGTTGTGGGGGATTTCTTAAGTATCCCTGATTTTTAGCAGGTCAGGAGCCAGGTGAAGTGCAATGTTGTCACAGCTCTTTTATGCAGACATTATTGTTACCAGAAATCCATGAGTTCGAGCCACGTGCCACAGCCAATTCTTGAGACACACTTGAGGTGGGTAGCAAAAGCTTTATTATGTATCGATACATAGGAGACAGAAGGGAATGATCTCCTCTTAAACCTGTCTGTCTCAAGAAACTGGAGGCCAGCTGAGGTTTTATACAGAAAGGGAGACAAAGGTTTTAGGATCTTGTGGAACGTCCATTCTCCTGTGTGGTTTTGGTGGTCATGCCTCAAACATGTTGCTCTTTTCCTGCCATTATCCGATCAGCCCCAGGGGGTGACTGGCGCCATCCTGGTGACCATTTTCCTGTTTGACAGGCTTAGATCAATATCATTTGTTTTTCCATGGTATTACGGGAAACACTGGCTAAAGTATAACTTTTAGAGGCGCTAACAGCAAAATCATACTTGGAGATAGAGACAGCCTAGGGAAGGGAAAACAAAATTATGGTGCAGGTACTGTTCAAGATATGGCTTAGCAGCCTGTTTCAATATTATCATCGTTATTTGGTAGAAAACTGAGGCACAGAGAGGATAATTAACTCACCAAAATTCACACACCTCATAAGTGGCAGAGATGGAAATCAGACTCTGAAAGTCTCAGTCTGGAGTCCATGCTCTTGGCCAACATATTATACTGACTGCACTGTATTTTAACAAGAGTTTACCACAAGTTTTAAGACTTTTTCTACCCATCCCACCATTGTTTCCCTATAGAATAACTAGTTGCCACCTAGTCAACACCAACTCATGTCCATCTGTGTGTTGCAGAGTAGAGTTGTGCTCCACTGAGTTTTCATGGCTTCGACGTTTTGGAAGCAGATTGCAAGGCCTTTCCTCTGAGGTGCCTCTGGGTGTGTTTGAACTGCCAACCTTTTGGTTAGTAGTCGAGAGCTTAATTGTCTGTGCCACTTAAGGACTCCTCCGTAGTATAGTGCTCAATACACATTTTGTGGATGAATAAATGAAAGTACAGAGAGCAAGTCATAAATAGGGAAAGAGAGGAGAATGAGAAAAATAAACATATAAACAAGGATGGAAAGGAAGAAAGAGACAGACAAGTAAATATTTCCTCCTTTCCACACCTGGAAATATATATTGTTCCTGCCTCCACTAGACACAAAAGAAAAAAATGAGTCCTCACTTAGCTCATTCTTCCCAATTGTCAGTGCACTCCCAAGAAAACTTTTAATCATTTAGAGGCATGCATTAATTATCCCTGAGGATAGAGAATGTAAATAACCTGGCCTTGTTACCAGTAAAAACTGGAAGGCATTGACCAATTTGAAAGTTTAATCGACTGTCTTCCTATTAATAATTATTTGACATAACTATCTTCTCCTTGATTTGAGGCTCCTTAAAGGCAGAAATTTTATCCTGTTTACCTCTGTATCTTCAGCACCTTGAATAGCACCACAGACATAGTAGATATCCAATAAAATAATGTTTAAATTCAATATAAGGAGCCCCAGTGGCATCATGGTTAAATACCCAGCTGATAGCCAAAAGGTTGGCAGTTCTAACCTATCAGATGCTCTGAGGGTGAAAGATGTAGCAGTCTGTTTACATGAAGATTATAACCTTGGAAACCCTATGGGACAGTTCTACCCTGTCCTGTAGGGTCACCGTGAGTCAGAATTGGCTTGACAGCACACAACGACAACAAAAAAATTCAGTAGAAGAAATAAAATTTTATGAAGCTGCTTGTCTTAGGCTGGATTTTCTAGAGAAACAAAACAAGTGAAATGTCTATGTATGTACATATGTACAGATATATGTATGTACATACATATATCTCAAGGAACTGGCTCACACAGTTTTAGAGGCTAGAAAGTCCAAAGTCCGTGGGTCAGGCTTCAGGCTTCTCCAGGCTCACGTAGCTGCAGGGGCTGGTGAAACCAAGATCCAGAGCTTGGAGGCTGATGAATCCCAAAATCGGTAGGTAAGCTGCTAGCTCAAGTCCCAAGAGCTGGAGGTCTGATGAACAGGAACCAGATGCAGGATACAGAGCAAGCAAAACCCTGTGAGCCTTGCCAGAAAGTCCATCTATATTGGATGTAGGCCACATCCCCCAAGGAAACTCCCTTTCAACTGACTGGCTACTCACACAGCAGATCCTATCGTGGAGATGATCACGTTATATCAGATGTCATCATGGAGATGATCACATCATTACATGACTGCCAAACTTTGTAACTGCCAAACTGCTGAGATTCATGGCCCAGCCAAGTTGACATATAACCTTAAGATCACGCTGCCTCACCCTTTTGAAATGAAAAGAAATGAGAACTAATTCCAATGTATGTGATTTAAATATAAGTAAAGTAGACCCTATCAAAATGATGTGTTATGCTAGTATAACTTTCCCGATAAAATTTGCCATCATTTGAAGTTTGGGACCAGGATTTCTGCATTAGACTACATCATAACACAAACACCTGCATGCACACACACACACACACACACACACAGAAGCCCAACTGACTTAAGCTGATAAAATATTTTATATTATTGAACTCAGCTATTCTCATCTAAGGAGCCCTGGTGGTGCAGTGGTTAAGCTTGGCTGCTAACCAAAAGGTCGGCAGTTCAAATCCACCAACCGCTCCTTGGAAACCCTATGGGGCAGTTCTACTTTGTCCTATAGGGTCTCTATAGGTTGGAATCTACTCAATGGTAACAGATTCAGAATAATTTGAGGAGAAGTAAATTCTCTGGACAAAAGAAGGGTAGATAAAAGGTGTTCCACATTCTTTTCCACAGCCGCTCCACAAGATGAACAAGGAAGCCAGACAGAGGAGGCTTTTTCTCCGCATCAAGACCAAAGTGCTCTTCTTTTGTTGTAAGGAAGTACGGCTCTTGAGTCGTTCAACGTATTAACAGAGTCTTTTCATAAGCACTAGTTTTGAAACTGAAATGGGGTGGGCAAAATAATACAACATAGCTATTCTTCTGAAACTGCTTTTGGAAAGAAGGTGACAAAATAAGCATGGCCAAAGTGTTGGGGACCACTCCCTGCGCGCAGTGTGGTTACAAGGAGAGTAAGTCTATATTTATACAGGTGGGTGCAGTGTTTAAGTATGTGCATGCCCAGACATAATTCAGTCTTCTCGAGTGAAAGACAAATATTTCCTAACAGTTCTCCCTAAATCCTAAAGTCAAGCATTTGCATTTGCATTTTCCAACATGACAAGGCTATTTGGATTATTAAGGAAAGTGCCATAAATGTAATTAAATTGTAAGCATTGTTTTTGTGGAAATATACTAAATATTTAGGATACCAAAGACCAAAAACTTGCCACTGCCCCTGTCTCCAACCATCTGCCTTAACTTCAATCTTTGCTATATCGCTGAGTTAGAAGTATAATTTAGGAGCATCTTTATGAAAATTAAAAAAAAAAAAAACATTTTTTTTATTTATGAAAATTGGATGCTTTGTTTATAATTAATTTGCTTTTTATGCCAATGCCCTGTGAGGAATTTCTCCAAGACTTGGAAGAGTTGGTAGAGTAACACCATTCATGAGGCTCAATATCTACTTCTGCTGCTTTGGCCAATGGCCTAAACAGAATCTAGTTAAATGGTTTATTTGGTCCCTTAGGAGAGGTGCAAAAAGAAACCCAGTGAAAATGCGTGTAAAGACAAAAACATGCATTACTCATTAGCACCTTAAAAGAGCTGAGCTAAGACAGCTGCCCTAGGCCCGGCTTAAGAAGGGTAGGTGGTGGAGGGCTCTCCCGGGTAGGAAACAACCATCATCCTAGGAAAAAAATCTAAAGAGGAAAAGAAGCCCAAAGATGAGAAAAAGAGACTATTTTCTACATGTATAAAAGATCCAACCCCTAGCATCATAGCTAGTTTACTAGATTTTAATGCATATTTATATTTATATTTAATGCATATTTATATTCCTTGGGGAAGAAAGGATCCCTGGTGCTAGTAGTTACAGTATGATATATAGGCAGTCCCTGGGTTATAAACATCATATGGACAACTCATACTTACCCTTTAATGTTATGTAAATTTGCCCTCACTTCGAAATGATTGAACCCTACTGGGAACAAATTCTTCATCGCAATCACCTTCATTTGCTACACGTGCAGCTTTTAAATCACTGAAAAGGCTTCAAGCTTTTCTTGCACTAATTAGAAAACCAAACCAAACCTGTTGCTGTCAGGATGATTCTGACTCATAGTGACCCTATAGGACAGAGCAGAACTGCCCTATAGGGCTTCCAAGGAGCACCTGGTGGACTTGAGCTGCTGACCTTTTGCTTAGCATCTGAGCTCTTAACCATTGCACCATCAGGGCTACTTTCTTGCACTAAAGTAAGGCTAAATAAGAACCATATGCCCCTGTTCCAACTTACCTATAAATATGACTTAGAGACACAGGAGCAAATCTTGTTTGTGACCCAGGAACTGCCTGTATTTTATTGCTCCTTCTAAGGTATTTATGAAGCACCAAAAAAAAAAAAATTTTTTTTTTTTTTTTTATCAGGATGATGTTTTTGTCAGTCTGAGGCCCTGAGTGACTATGATTGGCAGATTACCCTTCTAACAATCTGAAAAGGACATTCGGTGTGAACAAGAAAGAACCCTCCTGATAACATGTCCAAAACACATGAGGCGAAGTCTCATTAGCCTTGCATTTAAGGAGCATTCTGATTGTATTTCTTTCCAGACGGTTTTGTTCCTTCTTTTGGCAGACCGTGGTATATTCAATATTCTTCACCAACACCATAATTCAAAGGCATCAATTCTTTGGTCTTATTATAAAATAATAACCAATAAATGTTAAGTGATATGGGTTAAGTACTCTTTATATTGATGAGAAGAAAATAAGTCTAAGCTGACCTCATAGAGCAATATATCAAAATAGCCCAACATTTATGCTAGAGATATCTAAGCTTAAAATTTTTGGACACAAATAAGAAAACTAAATTATTTGAGAAACCTAATGATGTCCAACTGTCAGTAATGGGTTGTGGGTATTATTGTCAAAAAAAAAAAAATATATTAAATCAGTTTAGACTCATGATGACCCCATGCATGCAGAGTAGAACTGCTCCATAGGATTTTCAAGACCTTGACATTTCAGAAGCAGACCACCGGTCCTTTCTTATGAGGTGTCTCTGGATAAGTTCAAATTGTCAATTTTTCTGCTAGTGGTCAAGTGTTTAGCAGTTTGAACCCCCCAGGGACATTAGTAACAGGGTAAAATACCATAAATAAAAGATTTGTGGTAATTTCAAGATGTAATTCACAAAAATTTCAGGAAATGGAATGATAGAACGTAGTCTTTTAGGCTAATAAACTAATTCAGAACTCTTGGATTGTAGGCAAACCAGTTTTACAATAAACCCAAGAGGGAACAAGTGCTAAACTAAGTTCCTGTTCTTACATTTATGTCTTAATGTATGATATGTGGTGTAGACAGAAGCATAGGAATAAGCTGTAAGTAAACTGTTTAAAAGAAACTTTAACATTGACACTTTCATGTAAGAATTCTAAGAGGAACTTGCTCATATTGATCGTGGTGGGATTCTTCCACACTCAGTATTGACTTCAAAGAGATAACACATATCCATATTGAAACCATACGTTTATCTATTATTCACACTAGCCGATGTGTCTTTCTAAAACTAACTCTTAGAATTTTCCAAAAATGTGGATTTAGCTGCATTTCTTCCCTCTTAATTCAAACTTGTGTTTCAAATATCTCAGATTACCTGGCAACTTTTAAAAAAAGTTGAGGTGTTATACTAGTAACTTCATCCCGGAAGTTGCTACTGTAGTCTTGTAGTACACAGGAACAGGAAGGCTTCACAGGCACCTTCTCCCCTGGTATTCACATATCACCATGTTTTTTCACTCAGTAGTATACTACTTTTACTTGCATCCATAATCAACATCCACGGAAGCAGTGGTCAAGAAATGAAGCAACACATTGCATTGGGAAAACCTGCTGCAAAAGACCTCTTTAAAGTGTTAAAAAGCAAAGATGTCACTTTGAGGGTGAAGGTGTGCCTGAACCAAGCCATGGTATTTTCAATCTCCTCATATGCATGCGAAAGCTGGACAGTGGACAAGGAAGATGGACGAAAACTTGATGTGTTTGAATTACCATGTTGGTGAAGAATACTGAACAAGGAAGATTGAGGAAAAATCAATGTATTTGAATTATGGTGTTGGTGAAGAATATTGAATATGCCATGGACTTCCGGAAGAATGAAAAAATCGGTCTTGGAGAAGCACAGCTAGAATGCTCCTCAGAAGCTAGGATGGCGAGGCTTTGTCTTATGTACTTTGGACATGTTATTAGGAGGAACTAGACCCTGGAAAAGGACATCATGCTTGGTAAAGTAGAGGGTAAGCAAAAAAGAGGGAGACCTTCAACAGAATGCATTGACATAGTGGCTGCAATAATGGGCCCAAACACAGCAATGACTGTGAGGAAGGTACAGGATCGGGCAGTTTTGTCCTGTTATACCTAGTGTCTCTAAGTGTTTGAACCGACTCGAAAGCATTTAACAACAACAACATATTAATTTTTGGTTTGAACTAAGCAACTATAGCTGACACTACACTTTCTCATCATGAGGGAAGAGACATGTAATCTTATCAAAATCAAATGTCTAAGAAACTTTTCTTAAACGTTAGTATAAATATTGGCCAACCTGTACTAGATTTCTAGGAGGCTGGGTGAAGAACAATGGGCACCCTGGTGAGCTGGTTAATTTTATCTCACCCAGTTTCGTCTAAAACTTCTTGTTATCTAACATTTCTTTGAAAGAAGCAGAAAGAATGTATAGGTAACAGATGCCTCGTGGCCATATTCCTTGTAGTCCTTTTCCTTGACAAAGTATTTATCGGGAAGACAATAACTGGAGTCCCTAGATGATGCCAATGTTAATACAGTTGGCAGCTAACTAAAAGGTTGGAGGTTGAAGTACACCCAGAGGTACCTTAGAAGAAAAGCAATGTGCTTCTAAAAAACGAGCCATCGGAAACCCTATGAAGCACAGTCGTACCCTGACACATATGGGGTAGCCATGAATAGGAAGAGACTTAACAGCAATTGGTTTTTCAACAATTGTTTGATGATCAGTAGCCAAGAAACTTAATATGCAGATGTACTGAGGTGGCTTCCAAATGTTCAAGTCCACCCAGAACTTGTGAATGTGACCTTATTTAGGAGTAGGGTCTTTTAAGGTGTAATTAAGATGAGCTGGTCATACTGGATTACAGTTGGCCCTAAATCAAATAGGACCGGTGTCCTTATAAGAAGAGAGAAGTTTGAACAAAGAAAGGGGAAAAAAAAGGGAGGGGGAAAATACCATGGGACAACAGTAGCAGAAATTGAAGAAATGGAATGCAAGATTGCCAGCAACTACCAGAGCTAGGGAAGAGACATGGAACAGATTCTCCCTCAGAACTTCCAAAAGGAAGCAGCTTTTCCGACACCTTGACTTAGAACTTCTAGCCTCCAGAACTGTCAGACAGTACACTTCTGTTGTTTTAAGTGACCCACTTTGTGGTGCTCTGTTATTACAACCATGGGAAACTAATACATCAGGCATCCATTTTAAAATGGTGGTCTGAATTGTAACGATAATCTGCTGTAGTCTGTCATGGAGCTAAATGGGATCAGGATGATTTAGGAATGACTCCCATTGCCAGGGGTCTTTTGTTGCCTTGTTAAGCACTTAAATTTCAGTGCTTGATGACCTGTTGGTCTACAGGCAAGTCTTAAGTGGGAAAGCAGTGAGCTGCCATCAGGCTTTCTTTCTAAATATTCTGTTGGAGTCAAAGGGATCTCAGACAATTAAGAAAGTGATTTCTTATTCTTAGAGAGTTTTGGAGCATGTAGATGAATGTAAATATATGTATACATACACACACACACGTATATGCACCTATATGTAATACATGTATATATATAAATATATAAAACCAAAAAAACCCTTGCTGTCCAGTCAATTCCACCACACAGAGACCCTACAGGACAGAGAGGAACTGCCCCATAGTGTTTCCAAGGTGGATTCCAAATGTCGGCCTTTTGATTAGTAGCCAGGCTCTTAATCACTGAGCCACCAGGGCTCCATATATGCATATATATATACGTATATATGCATTCATCTATGTGCATATATACACGTATTATATATATATACACACACACACACATTCTCCTACGTGTTCCAAGATGAATATGTGTATACATATGCATACATATAGGAAACCCTGGTGGCATAGTGGTTCAAAGCTATAGCTGCTAACCAAAATGTCATCAGTTCAAATCCACTCCTTGGAAACTCTATGGGGCAGTTCTACAGTTCTACTCTGTCCTATAGGGTTGCTATGCATCAGAATTGACTCAATGGCAACAGGTTTTTTTTTTTTTTTTGGTATACACACACACACACACACACATATATACAGATTTCCTCCACTATCTGAAAGTAGAGTGTTCCTATGAAACCTTTTGTATGCTGACACGGCATAAAGTGAAGAAATTACCATTAATTTACATGGAAAAAACTTTTGAGTGTTCCCAGGCTCAAAAAATAGCCTACCAACTCATAAAAAATAACACATAAAACCTAAAATAACACTAACATATAGTAAAAGCAGGAATGATTTGATAAATACACAGCCTATATAAAGCTTGGAGACACTATTCTCACCACTCTGGGCTGCACACTACCTCTTTAATGGTTCATTGCAAAACAAACACTGAATGCTATTTCCACTTTTTACCTTTTTTTCATAAAAGTGAAAATCCTCTTTGGATTTCTTTTGGTTAGCAAAAACAGGTACTAATGTAGGTCTTTCATAAAAGCGAAGTGGTGTAACATGAAATTTCAAAAAGTGGAGGCTGTTGTTTTTGTTAGGGACTGAAGAGTCAGTTCCGACATATAGGGACCCTATGCACAACAGAAGGAAACACTGCCAGGTCCTGCCTCATCATCGCAATCATTGTTATGTTTGAGCCCATTATTGCAGCCACTGTGGCAATCCATCTCCTTGGAGGTTTTCTGCTTTTTTGCTCTCTACTTTACCAAGCATGATGTCCTTGTCCAGGGGCTGGTCTCTCCGGATAACATGTCCAAAGCATGTGACATGAAGTCTCCCACCCTCCCTTCTAAGGGTCATTCTTTCAGCACTTCTTCCAAAAACAAATTTGTTCCTTCTTCTGGCAGTCCACAGTATATGTTATATTCTTCGCCAACAACATATTTTAAATGCACCAATTCTTCTTTGGTCTTCCTTATTCATTGCCCAGCCTTTGCACACAGATGAAGCAATTGAAAATACCATGGCTTGAGTCAGGTGCACCTTAGTCTTCAAAGTGACATCTTTGCTTTTTAACACTTAAAGAAGTCTTTTTCAGCAGATAGAGATGTGATATATATGCATTTATGTAATGAACTCCTAAAAAATGGTAAAATCATATCCAACTATAGGCTCACAAGAAGTTTGTAACAATTGTTTCTAACTTAAAAACAAATCTCTCACCACCAAAGTCATTGATTTAGTGATTCCACCTGTTTTAACTGGTGGCCCACAAGACAGAACTAACATAGTAAGAAGTAACATCTGTTCTATTTATAAGACATATGCAGCTCTTATAGATCATTTATTATGTGTCTGGAAATATGTTAAGCACATTATAAATATTAACTCATTGCAGTACTCATAACAATCCTATACGGTAGGTATGAATACCCTGCTTGGCAGTTAAAGAAAGACAAAAACGAAGCCAGTTAACTAATATGGTGAGTCACCTGATACAAGACAGAACTGATGTTTAAATCCGGGTCTGTCTGTAGTCCAAATCCCAAGTTTATACCACTATATTTTATTGGAAGCTGGGCCAGTTAGGGCTGGGAGTGGGTGGATTAGTTACAATTAGATAAAGGCTAAAAGGATATGTTAGATTTTCGAAATCTTTCACATATTAATATAAGTGGAATTGATAAGAATTAATCAAAATCCCAACCAGGGATAAGCTTTTAAATAGCCTTTTTATAGGTATGCTCAAGATGAAACAGAAAAGTTGCTTTAGAGTGGAAAGTTCACAGACGAATTTTACAAACTAATTTTAATCATTCAGTTTACTTCCTCCGACCTATTTCAGTTTTGTAGTTTAATCTAGTAGTTGCTATACTTTGAAACAAGTAGATAATACATTCTGTACATTATAGGATAAAAATTGAAATAATCTTAGAAGCAAGGCTAATAAATGTTAAAAAGGTGTCATTATTTCATTATTTTCTTTCCAATATTAAGAACAGATTCTCAGATCTATGTGAATTAGTATTTGAGAGGGACGTTTGGAGGAAAAAAAAAAAAGACAAATTTTTCTCCAAATTCTTATTTGCAGTTTTACTTTTTTAATTTTAGTATTTCAGATTAATATCATCAGTGTTATTAAAGTTTGTGTTTAGCAAATCAGATTGAAATTTTGCTGTTTTGGGTAGAATTATTTTGCCTTAATCTTCTTTTGTGACATCTGCTGGCAATGGTCGGTATTACAATGCTCCATAATTCATCCTTGCTGCTTTCACCAACCGCTGGATACTTATTGAGGTAACACCAATTCAATTCAGTTTGAGGAGTTCGGTGAGTATTCTTGACAACAGAACAGGTATTATAAGAAAAGACCCTATTATAGAAGAGGAAAATTTAGCACCCCAGAGCTGAGGAATTATTCACTTAGCATATAAAAAACCAAAACCCATTGCCATGAAGTCGATTCGGACTCACAGCGACCCTAAAGGACAGAGCGGAACTGCCCCATGGGGTTTCCAAGGAGCGCCCTGTGGATTTGAACTGCCAAGCTTTTGGTTAGCAGCCCTAGCTTTTAAACACTACCCCACCAGGGTTCCCCTAGCATATAGTATGCACATATTTAATTTCATTGCTTGGTACTAAACGAGATGTAATACATTTTCCCCCTAAAGATTCCAGACTCATTCCATATCACTGTGTTATGTATGATGCCAACCAAGCCCCTTAGTGACACTGTGTAATTCTGATGTTTTTCTACAATCTGATTCTTATGTGATACAAACTGTTCATTAAAGTAAAACTGAGCACCGGTATGGTCTAAACTTAGATCTCTCACGAATTGGGGGCATGACTGTGAAGCAGGATGCATGAGCGAACTTTTTATATTACCAGGAATCCATTTATCCACGCTTCCATCAGTCAAATTCAGATACTTGTTGCCAGCTCCAAGATTTATAGGCTGGATCTGGTTTTTGAAATTGCTTTGTATTTCCATTTAACAGCCAGGGTAGCAGCATGTTAAAATTTTGCCTTGGTTTCCTTGGAGCCGATTTATAAAGCTAGTTTGTCTCTGTGGACCTTTTTTGGACTTTTTTTCCCCAAATGCCAGCTCCAGGCTTCTAAGCCATTATCCCTCCTCCCCCCTTCTTGATCCCAAGCAAAATACTGTCACAGGCAACGTCGTTGCAGGACAGTGATGATTGCGATGATATAGTCCTCCCAGGCAGGAGACAAACCGTCTTGCCTTCTGGCCGGAGATAGATTCCCTGTCCCCCCCGCTGACACGCAGGCACACACACAGAGCCCTGGGAAGTACACGTCTACTGTACTGCCTGCCGACTGCCTTGAAGAAACTGTAGCTAACTTCCTTATTAGTATTCTTGCCTCCACCGTGTCTCCCTTGCAGCCATCAGAGGGCTGAGCAAAATGCAGTAGAACAGGGACAGACACCGCTCTGGCAATCATCTCGATGCAGCCTGCCGACTGTTGGGGGTGGGGGATGCAGCACATCAAGATTGATAACCTTGCCACGATCCGGGGCAGCCTGCAGGCAGACACCTCCGCTCATTGACCCGCTCCTGGCTTGATGAATCTGCCTGGGGGAGAGGGACCCGGAAGCGACCTAGTCCTGCCCCCCCCCCGCCCTGATTTTGGATGTTCTTTTGATCCTCCACCCATCTGGGAAGGTAACAGTGAGCCTTACCATCTGCAGCACACAGCAGCTATTGGAGGTTACTACTGACAGTTTTCATTACACTGGTTTGTGTGAGTGTGTGTGTGGGTGCCTGCTTTTGCGTGAAAGTGTGTGTGTGTGTGTCCGTGTGTGTGTATGTGTTTGTGTGACAGCCAAGGCAGGTATACCCTACAGGAGGAGATTTCAACAGCGTGCAAGTGTTTCCCGGGTACTTGGGATCACGCTCCGCTCTGTAGCCCCCCAGTTTCCATCACCCCTTTCCTCTCCCACTCCCCCCTTTTCCTTTGGTGAGTTTTTGGCTTACTTTTTGGCTGAGTCTCCTGGACACGTATTTGCTGGTGTTGGAAGAGCAGATAAATGGAACCTTTGAAAACTGATTATTTTTCTCCTTTGTGACCAAAATAAGAAGAAGAGAAAATAGAGTAGTGCAAGACAAGCGAGAGGATTTTAAATTTTCCTTGGTGAACTTTGAGGATCCATAAAGAAGGTAAGTCACAGGACTACTTCGATCTCCTTCCTTGTTCTCTTGTAATGTTTCTGCTTTCTTGTTTGTTTTTGGAGGTCCATATGCAGTTTATTATAGGCGCATTTCTAGAGATTGTTATGCTCAGGAGAACTCGGTGTGTGGCATTTGAGGCTATTTTCATGCCAAGGCGATTATTTCCAATTGTATAACCATCCCCCCAACCCTCCTCCTATTTTTATACCTCACTTATTTAACATTTTCACCACAAATTTCTGCATAGATGAAATCAGGAGAAGTATTAATTCCAGCCTTCTCTTTCCTTGATGAAATAGTCTTTTAATTTGAGCTAAAAGAAATCAGAAAAGCTACGGGCAGAGGCTCCGAGTTAGAGGCAAGAATGCCTGCTCAGAGCTTGGGGGTGTGGGGTGGGGGTGTAATCCGACTTTCAGGATAACTTAATAGTAGACTTCTTTTTTCTTTTTTCCTTATAGCCCTTATTTTTTCTTGAATAGTTAAATCTTTCCTGCAGAGTAACCAATGTGTGGACTACAGGGAAGCTGCTGCAGCTGCTCTTAATTGGAGCAAATGAGAATAAAGTGGAAATTGTTTAGTATTTTGAACCTCTCTTTTTTGCAGGGATTCTCTCGCTATTGCATCTCATTAACCTTTCTGAATGCAGTGTCCCCTGGTTAAGACTTGTGTCTTTCTCATTTTGGATCAGCCCCTTACCCTGCATGGTCCCTAGAGAAGGGAGTGTGGTTGCAAATTGTTCATAATTGTCTACTCCTGGCTGTAAAAGGAGTTCAGGTGACTTCAGTCAAACATCTTGCCTAACTCAGTCTCTTTAGTATTTCCTGATGCTTAGTGTAGCCTTTGTTTTTTTCTCCCTCTTTCCTTCAAAGTGAAATGCAGAGAATATTTCATCTATTTCTACCCTGGAGTTATTTAATTAAAGAAAATGCCATTTCACTGTGATAGCATCTATGGGAACATAGATGTATCTATGAGTATTTTTATTTCTGCATTGGTTTCACTTAGCTTCTGCCAAGAGGGTGTCACTTATAAATATATTTCTAAAATGCTGAGACCCCCAGGTGAAAGCAATAGACCCTTAGCCTTCCTCATTCATGCATCTGGGTGGTCCTAAAAGGAATGCTGATATGTCATGGAATGTTAACCAGCTCGAACTGTAGTTACTGTGAGCATATTCATAGAATAGATGACAGGTATGTATGTTAACTAGGCAGAAGCGAGCACACATAGGTATTTTCCTCCAAATATTGATATCTGTGTGTATAGAGAGGGTGCAATTGGTAACATAAAATCTATTCACAGAAGACTGACTGGGTCAAAGATTTATGAAAGTATCCAAGTTGAGAGATGTTAGACATACTTAAAACACTAATACTGCTTGTTTCTTTTTTCTAAAAAAAAAGTGTTCCCAGAAATCTTGAACTAAAAAGAAAAATAGCACACTTAAAGACGAGGTTATACCCTGGGCTGACCATGAATCCCTTCTATCTAGCTGATACTTTTACATAATGTCATGAGAAGAACAGTTAACCGAGGGCAGCTGTTAAAAGCTTCTCTCTACATATTTCTCCTTCTCTTTCTCTCTAAAGATGCAATGGGAAACCTTCCTGTCAATATAATTTAGGATATATCTTTCTTGTCAACTCTCATCAGAATATTTTTTTTCTGTCACCCATAGATTCCTGTTACATTTGGCTGATCAAGAAGGGTGCTTTTTATTTAAAATGGTTTGAAATGTAGGCGGAACCCTAAATCAGATTTCATTTTCTTTGTGGAGGAAGCAGTCTGAGATTCATGAGACCTGCAGGGGATCACAGTATAGAAATAAGAAACAGAAAGTTTACTGTTCTACGGAGAGGGGACTTACTCACTGATGCTCCGAGTGCCAACGGTTCATGTCAGGGGATTGGAGAGTCCAGGATTCTACTTGGACATCCACCATTTCTTAAGTTAGCCAGCTCTTCATTAACCTGCAGACCTTGTTAACCAGTATCATCAGGTCCGGAGGATTTTTAGGACATCTATTTTGTTAAGACTGTTACAAATAAAGAGAAGCCCTTTCAAAGTGCTGTGCTGGAAGTTGGCAAATTAGCGCCTGTTTCTGTCGAGGGTATTTAATTTTGATTGTTCCTCCCCACATTCACGTTCTCACCCTGTGTGGGTATATTTAGACTTGTGTTGGTAAAAAAAATAATTGCATAGATTATTCTCAGTGTCATCTCCCCAAAACAAAAAATAAGGGCAGCATCTTGGCTTTTATATATTTGAGATTTAATAATTGTAATGAGTGCATCTTTTAGAGATAGCAACACTTATTTTAGGCTAATAATAGACGTGGGGTATAAGCCAACTCAGGATTTTCTGATGCTAGCCCATGCCGTGTGCAAAACCTCTCTCCTGTATCTCAAGGGTCCCAGATGGCATTGGCACAACTGTTAACGTTGTATCTTTATTATCAGCCCAGGTCAGAGTAATGGTGAACAGCTTTCAATCAAAACTGCCTCCAGGTCCATAGCTTTCTTTTGGTTTTTTTTGGAGCTTTATACTGAGGTAAGGAGTGTTTCATGGTTTAATAGGGTTGGTTTCCTTGTTTAGTGAATTCAGAAAAGACAAGGTAAGAAGCGTTCCACTTCTGTAGAGGAAATGTGTTAGAGTTGACAAAGAAAAGGCTGAAGTTTCCCCAGAAGAAATATATGCAGGGTTATATTTTTTAAAAGAATGAATTGGCAAAGAGTTGCTTTGAGTTTATTGGAGAGAATAAAGGAAATTCCAATTCCTTGTCTATTTAGTTCCAGTCATTTGGCTGGCCTTTCTCTGGGTCTTTGCTCAAGTCAGCCAACCAGGCCCAACATTCTCCAGCTTGTTTCTGTTTTTAAGACCCAGGGCACTTAACACACGAATGGATCTTTCCCTCTGTAACCAACAGCTGACAGCTGAGGAGTCAAATCCTGAGAATCTAAAGGAAACCAGGAAGAGCGCCTAGTACTTTGAAGAGCAGAAAGGAGCTCTTGGAGCTCTGGGCCCTGGAGGTGGGTGAAGGCCAAGTGGACTGAACTTCAAGTTTTGATTGCTGAGTCATTACAATAGCCCGGAGCTGTGTGTTAGCTTCATTAGATGATGCGGGATTGGCGCTCAGGTGAACAGCATAGGGCATAACCCTGCAACAGAAAATGCAAACTGTTGGGATGAAGATGTGTCCTCTGACAACAGAAAGGTTTGTATGTTCTTGCTTTTCTTCTCTGCCCCTCAAAAGCAACTTCTCCAGGTCCCCCCAAAATTACAAAAGAAAAGACAGAATAATTGATGTGAAAATAGGGCAAGGGGTTTGCATTGACTAAATCAACTCTCTATTACTGCCATTAGGGACCACTCAGCAGCCTGAGGTAAAATACAGGATCTGAGATTAGAATCAGGAGAAGGCAAAGTTTGAGAACTAGAAGATGCCAGTCAAGCAGTGATAGTGCTGCTTAGTAGCTGGTAAGTCACTCAAAGTCTCGGAAGCTGGATTTCCTCCTATGTACTTTGGAAATACGTATTCTCAACTCAGTGTTATGGTGAGGATTCTGATGCAATATTATATAAGAACATGATCTGTTATTATACATTGTTGTATAAATGCACGGTGTTATGCTAATGATGACTTCATATATGGTTCAAGGCTCTATGCGATGATTCCTTTATACGATTTCAAATTAAGCAGAGTTGGTCTTTTCTTTCTGATGGGTGATCAACATTTGCATTGTTACAGTTTGAGTGTTTTTCCTAGTGCTTTGACTCTCTACCTCTTCTCAGTAACTATTGTGGTGTATATCCTTATTTAGTTGTGTGTCTGTGTGTGTACCCGTGTCCATGTTTATATGTATGCGTGTGCAAGTGACCGGCCGATCTATAGGAGGCATAATTTTATATGCATGAAAAGTAGAAAATGTGTGATAACCTGAATCCATGTCCTTGAGGGGGAGGACAAGAAAACCTGGCCATTCTTGCCTTTCCTGTGGGAATCCACCAGCCATTATAGAATGTGCAGTTTCCAAATAACTCCAGTCCACTACTAGTTAGTTGACGAGAAACTTGAGTAAACTTTGGAAATTGTACGAATAGGATATTTATTTGTAAGTATAGCACAGGTCATGATGATTGTCATGTTGAGTTAGAAAAACTATACATTTGAGGGACAGACAGACCTGGATTAGGAGACGTCTCATGTACTTTGGACGTATTATCAGGAGGCATCAGTCCCTGGAGAAGAACATCATGCTTGATAAAGTAGAAGGTCAGTAAAAAAAAGAGGAAGACCCTCAATGAGATGGATTGACACAATGGCTGCAACAATGGGCTCAAGCATAACGATTGTGAGGATGGCACAGGACTGGGCAGTGTTTCGTCCTGTTGTACGCAGGGTTGCTATGAGTCCACGACACCTAACAACCACAAAGAGATAGGTTGGAGATCATCAGAACAGTAGAATGTGGTACTGATGAGCACTGGCTTTGGAGTTGGACAGACTTGAGATTAGATACCTAACTTTTTGGAGCTTCGATTATCTAATCTGTAATTACAGTAGGGACAATGAATCTTAAAGGACTTCTGTAATGAGTGCATGAATGATTTCTATATAATGCACCCTATTAAAACCCCTGAAACAAAATTGGACCTCTGTAGATAGTTCACATATATTTGCTCACTCCTCTTTACCTGGTTTATGAATTAGGAAGACCACGCTAATTCGGTCTATTTATATCTTTATGGGGGTGGACAAAAGTCCAAGTGTAATCTGAGAACTAAGTAAAATTGGAGAGAGAAAACTCTGTTTCTGAAACGTATATTAGCCTTTTTCATGGACCATGGTTTCATCAGACCCTTTCTTGAAGCAGTCTGAGTGCCGTTTCCAGGTGTCACCTAATTTGTGCTCACAAATTCTGAACTAATAATGTTTAAGTAGTGAGACTTCTGTGCAGCCATCCTTATGGGGTTGCAGAATCACAATTCAGGTGTCAGCAAGTGGTGTTAACAGTGCGCTTTACCTAATGTCTCGTTCTGTTCACAGTCAACGAGAGAATGCGTGTTTATTAAATACCTCCCAGGTACAAGCACCGTGATCATTGCTGTGGGGAATACAGAGGACGCTGCTTATGTCTCTTTGCTGCAATACCTGCATTCGGATGAGGCATGCTGCAGTCTTCAAGGCTGCCCCCTGGAATTCAGACTTGATAGTTAAACAGAATTAAGGTTCCTGTGCCACCTTCTGACCTATGTGGGGCTGTGTCATTGTGTCTGACCTTTATTTAGTTCAAGAACATATTGCAAAAGATGTAAAAAGCCTTGTTCCTACTAATGTAGCTGAGCTGAGCTGTCAGTGATGAGTCCAATTCTGCTTTGCTAACCCTGCACGGCTGGTACCGCTTGACCCAGGTATTTCTGTTCTGCAAGTCAGCCTTTCCCTGTGCATGAAGGGAGCAGGGTTTTGTCCTTCACATTGTGAGTTCTTGCTATCCTTTTAATGAATGGGTGGTGTCTATTTTATGGCTTGCTGAGAAGGAAGGCAAGACCTGTGCTCCTTGGACTTTAAGGAACAGGTGTCTTAAAATCCAAAGCTAGGAGAGTAAGAAAGAGAAGAGTGATGCCAATTCGTCAAAATAACAAATTTAAGTTCACTGGCCTAAACCACAGCCATAAGCATCAGGATTTGTAGTTGGAGCATTGTACTGCGCCGAGGAAATTCCCAGTGTTATAAGCTCCAGATTATATTACCAGCACACGTGATGGTAATGGAATAAAATTGTCTCATATAGTTGACAGATGTATCCTATGTGCCAGGCATTGTGCTAGATAATTTAGATTATTTATTCTTAGAAAATTCAGTAAGGTAGCATTATTACTCCCATATTACATATGAGGCACAAAGTGGCTTATTTACATACTTTTTGCCCAAAATTCTTACGCATATCAAAGCTCACGTGTCTTCTTCTACACCATGCTTTGTTTTATTTTCAGGTGGAAAACCCAGTGCTTCTTCACATAAATCCCTGAATATAGAGAACCGAGAGCAAGCCTTCTCTAAATGCAAATCAAATAATCTTGTTTTCATTACAGGACCACTCTATCGGTTGAAGGATGTGGTCACTGTGTGTCTAACTGGTTTTTAAAGTGTCATCTCCCTGAACCAGTGAGCCTCTGATACAGTACATCATCAATGTCACATTTTTGTGGTCTTTGGTAGACTCTAGAGCTTGACAAAGATCTCTGTATAACTTTGACAGTTACCTAACTCTGATTGGGCTATATGATGTTATGTGTAATACTGGCAATGACATAAAAGTACTGCAGTTACAGGGCTGAGAACAAAGTAAAGAAATGATCTCTTTAGCATTAAATAGTATCATTGGGCATATTTGGAGAATGCATTTTATGGATAGTATCTGCGGTGCAATGGATTGCTTTTATATGGTCTTGTTGCGTCCACCAAAAGATTAGGTGGGACTATGCAAATAAGGTGAATGTGAGTGTGGGGCCATACAAATACGGTGTACGGAACCCTAACAAGGGGTTGGTTAGTTTTGCCATCTCACTAGGCTTAAAACGAGCCATCCCAGAGGCAGAAAGGTGGGACTTTACGATCATCAAGAAATAAGAGCCAGGAGTGGAGCATGCCCTTTGGACCCCAGGATCCCTGTGCTGAGAACCTCCTAGACCCAGGAGACAGACAGAGAGAGAGCTGTAACACTGGAAACAGCGAGAAAAGGCAAGAAGCACAGAAATGGTGGTAGCAGAACCAGAAGACTGGCGGAAGATGGTACAGTGGGCTTCCTGGCCCAAGGAGTGAGAATGCTGAGTGCCTTTGGGCAGGAGGCTTGCTGGTGGAGTGGGGTACCTCCAGGCATTTGTCAGCAGAGCTGGGCTTGCCGAGCCATGAATCTAGAAGACTGAGTGCCTTCGGGCCGAGGCTTACTGGCAGAGTGGGGTGCCTCTAGCACTTATCAGTGGAACTAAAGAGCTTTGTAACACTTGCCCAAGCAGGGCAAAGGCCAAGCTGGCCCATGAGGGTGTGAACAAGAAGCTGTCCTGACTGAAGAACTGTATCCTGAGTCTTGCCTGATCCTGAATTGTAGCCTGTTACTCCCCTAACAAACCCCATAATCATATTTTCTGTGAGTTCTGTGTGGCCATTGCAATGAATTATCAAACCCAGCAGAGAAGTAGAGAGTGCCGTGAGAGGGAAGGCAGGTGTCTAAACTGGCAAAAAGGTTGGATTGAGAGGTATGTCTGACCTTGCGTCATAGGAATCAGCCTTGGGCTGATGCTGATGGTGATTTCCTCCCCACTTGTGAAGTTAGATGAGGAGGTCTGACGCTGCCGCTGCACCATTTTTTCAATATGTTTCTTAATATGTTTCTCTACTCCTTAGTTTCATAACAATGGGCAAGTTGCTTTTAAACTTGTATTTTTCCTTGAAGGATTGTTGTAAAGATTAAGAAAAATAATACTTATAAAGCACCCAGAACAGAAACTGGGCTTTAGTACTCAGTAAAAGGTATCTTATTATAATAACAATTATATTTATTTACTTAAAATTATTTTACTAGTAGTTGTAGAGTTAAATTGTCAGCTGCTAACCAAAATGTTGGCTCTTCAAACCCACCCAGTGGCTCCATGGGAAAAAGGCCTGGCATCTGCTCTCGTAAAGACTGCAGGCTAGAAAACCCGATGAAGTAGTTCTATTCTGTCACATGGGGTTCCTATAAGTCTAAAATCAACTTGACAGCATCCAACAGCAACAGCAGCAGTAGTATTTATTATTATTATAACTTATTTTTTATCAATCTCAGTTAGCATATGAATTCTCTTGTACTCCTCTGCGCTAGAAGGTTCTATAAATTATGTCACGGGAATGGACAGACAGGAGAATGTTTGCATCTAGCTATAAAAATGTGAAAGAGGGGGAAAGTGATCGTTCGGCCACCCTGATGTCAGTGGGGAACTTGATGGAAAAAGAGCTATTTGGTACAGAGTCTTCAAGAACACTAGAGAAACAGAGAACCCAGTCAGCCTTTTAGAAGCTGAGGAGTTCTTTCTAAAGTCGTATCCTAAAGTGCTGTGAGCTTGGGAGAGCCTCTCATCGCTGAGCTATAAACAGGAGAAAGGGTCACATTTTGAAAGCTTGCTGGATAATGAGAAGATGGTAACAATCTTCCTCTGACTTTAGACTGTCAAAGTAAAAATGACAATTTCAACACTATCTTTCCTTTTATGATTGTAAATATTCTCTAGCTTTTGCATATAAAGTTGATAATTTCAATTATAATTTTATCAGTTTATGGTGTTTTAGGTGTCTTTTTGTATGAGTAAATTAGCATTTTAAGTATTTGATGAGTAGATATTAAAGGATTAAAAAAAAAAAGTTGCTGTTGATTAATTCTGACTCATAGCAACCCTATAGGAGACAGTAGAACCGCCCCATAGGATTTCCAAGTAGTAGCTGGTGGATTTGAACTGCCAACCTTTTGGTTAGCAGCCTAGCTCTTAACCACTACATCACCCATCAGGGTGTTTAATTCCTTATGCAAGTCCTTTTGATTTTTGTGATTATATTTAGGTCATAGGTCACAAAATTAAGGATCAATAAACACAGGGAAGTATGATTGAAATTAAAACCTGTGACCAAATAATCCTGGAGCTTAGATACTCCATATGGAGGCGCTGCTTCAGTAAAGAAAAGTTTTCCCTTCCAAACTGATACAAATGTTTAGATAAAGGGTGAAAAAAATAAGTGCGAAGTGCCAGCATGTTGTACAACCACGTTAATAAAGCAGACTCTTTTCTGAAAATGTGAAAACAAGCAAATGGTTAGTACTTACACACAGTAGATGGATTTGCTATATTTTCTGCCGTGTAGAGTGATAATAAACATTCTGAGTACAGATATATACAAAGAAAAAACTCCACTGTCCTTGTTTCAACAGAGAGGCTGTGTTTACATGTGACTTTTGCCCTGGGTCCTTTATTTACCAAGGAACCTGGTGGACTATTAAACATGAAACATTTTATAATGAATTTATGCTGGTTCCAGTCCACAAAGGAAGAACACACACAAAAGTGGTTTACAAAATTTCTGAGTGCACCTTTGTTGCGGGCATTCTTAGCAACTAGGGTCTAGCCTGCTCATGAAGGGCTGAGCTCTCCTGTGTTAATACTGTCCATGGTGCCTATCTACTTTGTCCTTCTTTATCCAGGACCTATTGTGTCCAACGGAAACCCTAGTGGCATAGTGGTTAAGAGCTGCAGCTGCTAACCAAAAGGTTGTCATTTCAAATCCATCAGGCACTCCTCGGAAACTCTGTGGGGCAGTTCTACTCTGTCCTATTAGGGTTGCTATGAATCGGAATCAACTCAACGGCAATTAACAACAACAACAATGTTGTGTCCAACTGCCTATCATAGCCATAGGTTCTGGTAGATATATCTTTGCCACCTCATTCGATTTTCACCTTTTCCATCACTATAAGCACTGCTGCGTTTTTCTGAAACTTTCACTAAGTGGAATTCATTTCTCCCCAGCTGGTACATTTCTCTCCCACAACTCATCTAACTGGCTCTGTATTTCTTTTCTTTTGTTTTTCTTCTTTTTTATAATCCCAATTCCTGCCCCTGAATCTCAGAACTGTGCCATGGATCTATATTGATGAAGGGTTGGTGGTTGGGGAACTTAAAGGTTTGGTCCTCAATACAGAGTGTGAAACAGAGGTAAAATTTTGAAGAGGAAGTGGGAGGATTCTAGGACTGTGAGTAATCAGTGTAATAGGCTTAAGGTTATGAATCAAAAAGTAGTTGGTGGGTAGGAATGAAGATATGAATTGGAGCCTTACAGAGAGCCTTGAAAAATAAGAAAATAACACAATAGCTATCACGAACTGAACACTATGATACTACAGGCAGTGTGCTATGAACTTGAAAGTTGTGAATAGTGGGTATCATTATTCTTAGGATACAGATGAGGAAACAAAACCAGACTAGTTGGGATTTGCCCCAGGCAAAGAGTCATTATCCCAAAGCACAGTCTTAAGTAGCTGACTTCATAGCCCATGTGCCTTGATTCCATTCCTCCCATTTGGGGCTATAGCTTGCCAAAGACTTAAAGCCACACACAGCTTTCTGTATTTTTCTCTGTCTTTTAAATTTTTCTATGCTTCTTTGAGTAAAAATTATTTTCTGGCTTACTATAACATTTTTGCCTTAAACAATTTTCTATACTCCCGTCCTCTTCTCTTGACCAATGATTGCCAAAAAGAGAGCTTGGGAAAAAAAGTTACAAAGGCTTATCTATCTACTGTCTTCACTTTTCTTCAAGATCTGAGCATGTGTGTTTAATATTCTTTGGAAGGGGAGAGGCTGTTGGACAGATAGATGGTCTGTGCATCTCTAATGGTGTGTTCTAAATGGAAACATGTTTAAGAACTGCCAGCTTAGAGCAGGACAGAACTTAACACAACTACAAGGAGTTGATGGAAAGGCTGTATTTTGACCTTCCAGGCTTGGTCCCCATTCTTTAGTTTCGAGGTCTTAGAGAGATGGGAGACCTGTTTTCTGCTGTGAGCAGATGGCAGTTTCTTTTTCTCTTAAGCTGAAGGAATGACAGTTCTACAACAAAATGTTTAGAAATTAGCCAAGTGGTTTCCCAGGATGCTGCTTTTTTCTTGGTTTAGGGTCTGGGTCTAATCCTGACTATATCATCTGCTTGAAGAAAAAAACAAGCGTGTTTATCCATTAAGAGGTAGCCACTCTGATTGAATCTTTGGCCATTACTATCAGTCTCTGTGTGTCCAGGATTTACCTGTCAAGATTCTGTTTTAATAACACCTTGGCCATCTCCCTCAATGAGAGATTCAGACATGAAAAAGAGCTAATTTCCTTTTCCCGTCTGGGTACAGTTCTGGAAAAGCCTGCCCTCCTCATTGACTATTTTACTCAATTCTGCTACCTCCCATGATGGTTAATGATTTGAGGGTTCAGAATATAATGGAGCCATTACCTACTTCTGTCTTATTTTCCCCAATCCTCCTACGAAGCTGAGGGTGCAGAAAATAAAGTCAGTGTCAAGCCATAGCTCCTATACGTGACATTTGCTCAGCCTATATCCACTCACCTCCTGAGTCTGCCCAGACTTCCTGATCTGTGCTTCCCTTCTCTCTGACTTTTTATACCTCTAGCTTTATACTTCAGCTACAAATTTCCCAACATCTCCCTCAGGCCCACTTCTTTTTTTGGTAACATCTCTGAATCTTTCAAAATCGCCGCCTTCTATGCTAGTCTTAGTTCTGCATAATCACACAGTTTGAAGCAACCTGGTGCTAGTTGTTGCTTTTAGTTACCATCACATCAATTCTGAATCACAGTGACCCCACGTGTGCAGAGTAGAACTGCACTTTACAGGGTTTTAAAGGCTGTGACCCTTTGGAAGCAGATCATTAGGCCTGTCTTCAGAGGTGCCCTTGGGTGGGTTTGAACCACTAGCCTTTTGGCTAGTAGCGGAGAGCTGAACCGTTCATGCCACCCATTAGTAGGATCACTCTTGTTAGTTCCTGCCTTGCAACATTGGTGACGCAACTCCCCAGTCTTCTTGCCAAGAGTGAGGAGCAGACACTGCCTTAGCACAATGATCTTCCCAACCTGAAAACTCCTGGTTTTGAATATGGCAGCTACCTCATTTCTCTGCCATTAAAAACGATGTTCTTATATGCCCAAAGAGGTCATGATAACAACTAACATTTATTCAGTTATTTACTATGTGTCTAGGACTTTATATTCATTATCAGAAATTCCATCCTTCCCCAAAATACTATGAGGTAGATATTATACAAATTTTATAGATGAGAAAATTTAAGCTCAGAGGGGTTAGCTAAATTGCCTAGATCACAGAGATAGAGATAATCCATAGCAGAGGTCTGGCTAAATCAAGTATGTTTGGAAATATTATGGTATTCTGCCTTCTAAGTTATTAAAATAATAATAATACCTTCCTTCACAAAGGGATACATGGGATTTTGTGTTTGGGTATGCAAGAAAAAGCTTTGTAAACTTTAAACCTCTATGTAAATGTTAATTGCTGCTATGTTCTATCCTAAAATTATTTATGGATGACACCAAATATATTTACGTAGCCCAGTATAACAAATAGCTGATTAAGGGCAATCATTTCTCAATTTTAAAGCACAAATAGTGTGGATACTTATGAAATAAACCTACAAAAATGGATTCGTGAAGCAGCCCAGCTTATTTGTCTGGTGAAATACAGTAGAACTTGACTAAATTACACTAATGAGTTGGAGACCCATTACAAATTATCACATTTGGCCAATTAGTGAAGGGGCAACACAGAGAAAAAAGACTATTAAGCAAGCAGAGCTGTTATGAAGGGGAGACAAAGCTTCAGGCCAAAAAAAAAGATATTAGCAACATACACACACACACCCCTCTGCAGTAGGTGGAGTTGTTAACATTATTGTGAAACATACAAACATTTGTACAATGTGAATCTATGCATAGATGTCTATATATGGGACGTCCAGTTTTTACTTTTTTCCATGCTATGAAAGATATATGTATATATATATATATATATATATTTTGGTCTCAAGCAAACTGTTGTATGTTTCTACTGAATCAAAACTTTATGTTACAGTTGAGACACAACTGTGTAGTTGGCTGTGATGCTTGTTGTTGTCATTAGGTGCCATTGAGTCGGTTCCAACTCATAGTGACCCTATAGAACAGAGTAGAACCGCCTCATAGGGTTTCCAAGGAGCAGGTGGTGGATTTGAACTGCTGACCTTTTGGTCAGCCAAGCTCTTAACCACTGTGCTACCAGGGCTCTGATGCTACATTTAGTTAAATTTTAATATGTGCTATGAGGGTTGTCCTACCATCCTGATTAGGTATGGAGGCTTGTCTGTTACAGTATTTTTATCTACTGGGAGGTTATTCTGAGAAGTTATCCTTTTCCTGTTCTCAGGGGGCAGGGCCCTGCTTTCCAAATTCTCCCAAAAAACTGATCTATGGCATAAAAAAAAAAAAAAAGACTTCCAACTTTAATAGGATCCTAAATGCTCATCCACTTTTAATTCAAAAAAACCATACACATTTCAAATGTTGTTGTTAAGATGCCATTGAGTTTGTTCCAACTCACATTGACCCTATGTACAAAAGAAGGAAACACTGCTCAGTCCTGCAGCATCCTCACAATCATTGCTATGTTTGAGCACATTGTTGCAGCCACTGTGTTAATCCATGTTGTTGAGGGTCTTCCTCTTTTTTGCTGATCCTCTACTTTACCAAGCATGATGTCCTCCTCCAGGAACTGATCCCTCCTTAGAGTATGTCTGATATACATAAGAAGTTTTGCCATCCTGGCTTCTAAGGAGCATTCTGGCTATATTTCTTCCTAGACAGATTTGTTTGTTCTTCTGGCAGTCCACTGTGTATTCAATATTCTTTCCAACACCATAATTTAAAGGCATCAATTCTTCAGTCTTCCTTATTCATTGTCCAGCTTTCTCATGCATATGAGGTGATTGAAAATACCATGGCTTCATCAGGCCCACCTTAGTCCTCAAGGCGGTATGTTTGCTTTTTAACACTTAAAAAATGTCTTTTGCAACAGATTTGCCCAATGCAATAGGCTGTTTGATTTCTTGACTGTTGTTTCCATGGGCATTGATTGTGAAATGGCAGAGTGGGTGGGTCAATTTCTTCTATGTGGCAAGTAAATTGACAAATAAAATAAAATCCTTGACAACTTCAATATTTTTCTGCTTATCATGATGTTCCTAATTGCTCCAGTTGTGAGAATTTTTGTTTTTTTTATGCTGAGGTGTAATCCATACTGAAGGCTGTATTCTTTGATCTTCATCAGTAAGTGCTTCAAGTCCTCTTTGCTTTCAGCAAGCAAGGTTGTGTCAAGTGCATATCACAGGTTGTGAATGAGACTTCCTACAATCCTGATGCTGCATTCTTCTTCATATAGTTAATTAAATAATTAAATATGGATTTAAATAATTAAATGTGCATTATTTCTCATGGAGGTTTAAAAAGTTTCAAATTAGGGCTGAACAGAATTGAAATAAAAAATCAGGCAATTGCTTAGTTACGTGTTTCATTTATTTCCACCATTTTTTGAATATTCTATGCCAGGAATAGGAATGAGCAAAGATCTTGTTTATTCTTATTAAATGTGTGCAGTTAATAATATCAGGACGTCTGTTTTCCAGATGAAGAAACTGAGGCTTTGAGAGTTTAAGTCACTTGACAAAGATAGTACAGCTAACAACTGTAAAACTGACAGGGTTTGAGGCAGTACAGATCCTGTTTCAAAGGCGCTCATGGTCTACCAGACATATGGTCCCATTCACAGCAAGATTTATGCTGAAATTATGGCTTCCAAAGCCCAAATACCATGTATAATAAAAATGATTACCTGCTCCATCTGCCTCCTTTTCTCTGTTTTTAAACTTCTTTTTGTTAGTAGGTTCTAAGGAGATGTTCAGTGTGATGTCATTTTTTGCCTTAGTTTTAGTGTTTTTCGGCTTTAGGATTTCCTTATACTTCACCCTGTACCAAAGGACTTATTTGTTAAATTTAAAACAGAAAGTCTTTTGCTGGGTACAGTTTAGCAAAAATGTGACTGTAGACTTCCTGGTCAGAAGGGGGACCACACTTATCCTCAGTCCTTTGTGGTAACTTGCAAAATATGGCCACAAATTCCATACGTTCTGGTATTTACGTCCTTTTGCGGTGTGACTTCCATGAAGAAGTAGAGTCTGTTTTCTCACCCTTTGGATCTGGGCTGGGTGTGAATTGCTATGATAGAATGTGGCAAAAATGACATTGCATAACATACAAGGTTAGGCCTTATCAAGCCCCAAGACCACGATGTAAGGAAGCCCGTCTCGCCTACTGGAGTACCACCCATATCAGGCCTCTGACAGCCAGCACCAGCTGCCACACTTGTAAGTGGGTCATCTTGGGCCTTCCAGTCCAGCCTAGCCTTTAGCTGAACGCAGCTGCACGAGTGAGTCTAGATTAAGCCAGCAGAGCAACTGGTCATCCAGCCGAGAGAATGGTTAGATGATCATCGTTTTCTCTGCATACCGAGATGATTTATTACACGGTAATAGTTAACTGGAATAGGCTTACCTATTGCTCAAGCATTATGCGTTGCCTAAGATTTGCATTGGGATAAGAATAAAGTTTTGAGTTTCCCAAGCTGTTTTTTGATGTGTTTTCTTGAAAGAGTAACCCAGTGGAGAGATTACAGATCTCTCCAACTACAGAACAACTTATATAAAAACTCTATCATTGTTATGTGCCATCAAGGAGATTCCAAGTTGCAGCATCCCTACAGGACAGAGTAGAATTGCCCCATTGCATTTCCTAGACTATAATCTTTATGGGAGCAGATTGCTGGGTCTTTTCTCCCAACAAGCAGCTGTCGGGTTCAAACTAGCAACCTTTCAGTTAGTAGCCGAATGCTTAACCATTGTTCCACCAGGCCCCCTTGTAAAAATTCTAGGCTTTGTTAAATGGCAGCTTACTTTGTTGACATTCATTTTTTAATACTGTTTTTGAGTCTTTATTATTTATTTATTCAACAAATACGTATTTAGAACTTGGTATGTGCAGGCACTGAACTGGGCAAAAGTAGTGTCATCTTCATTATAAATAATGGCAATGTGAAAAAAAAAAACAGAAACAAACCCATAAATTTTCCCAAACCACATAGCATATTGACTTCTGCACACACAGTCATTCATACTCACACACTGTGAGTCCCTTCCTCCTCCTCAGGCCTTTATTTGTGGGAAGAAAAAATTGTACTCTTTGGACCACATAATAAAATAATATTGTTTATATGTTTTAGTCATGTGTTCATATTTAATCTTCCCAGTAACTCTGTAATAAAGATATTTTTCCCATTTTACAGATAGGAATACGACAATGTTTGGGACAGTTAATGTAGCTCTAGACTAAGTATTAGGTTCAAGGTTATGCAAACAGTAGATGGTTGTTGTTGTGTGCTATTGAGTTGACTCTGAAATGTTAGGTAGAGAACGCAAAAGTCAGACACCTGACTTCTGTTCTTAGCATCTTTTTACTGCATCATACATCCTGCCTCCAAACAGGCTATGAGGCCAGCCCCAGTGCCTTCTACTACATCCCCCCCCCATTTTTTTTTTTTCCTCTTTTCCATTTGTTCCTCTGTTACTTCCTTTTACAAACTTAGCCCTTCCCTTAATTGACTGATATTTGGAATTCTCCTATACCATCTCTGCTGAACCGTTTTTGCAAGAAGAGAACATTGTTCTCTAGTTATTGAAAACCACTTACTCTCTCATGTGGGCCATAGAGCTTGCCTCAGAACATCCCTCCTGTGATGACATGGCTCCTGATTTGTTTTTATGGTCCCATTTATTCAGGATGAAGGTGCCAGGAGAGTAAGCTCTAGGGAGAAGAGGTTTTCTCGTAAACCCCCCATAAGACCTTCTTGGGAAATATACGGTACAGTGTTTTCTTTGTGCAACATCTGCTTGGCACCTGTGAAAAAAGAGATCTGTTGGACTGAAGATTGCATATTAAATATTCCTTTCTAATCCTGAGGCTCATGTTTACTGCCAGAGCTAAGGAGAAAGGCATAGTTATTCAGGAAGACTTGGTACAATGGTTAAGAGCTTGTCTGCTAACCAAAAGGCCAGCAGTTAGAATCCGCCAGCCACAACTTGGAAACCCTATGGAGCAATTCTGTTATGTCTTAGAGGGTTGCCATGAGTTGGAATCAACTCGATGGCATTGGGTTTGCATTTTTTTTTTTGGTCCTCATAATGAAGACATGTCCCCTATTTTATTTTTTTCCCCATTACTAGACTTATTTTTTTCTTTTCTAGAATCTCATTTCCCTATGTGATTTCATACTCAATATTATGTAGCCAGTGCCTTTCTTCATAAACCTTTTGGTTAATGCAGACCAATGGGTAAACACCAACTGAAACCTGTAACCCAGAAGCTGCCAGGACTCTTTCTTCATCTTTATAGCAGTCCTAGTTCAATAGCTACTCTACTGAAAGACAGATAAGCCACTGCACAAAGGCATTATTCATTATTTCTACTTTTTTTTTTCTCTTCAAAACCATGGTGTTCTATAGTTACTAGCTTATTTTTATAAATACTCCTTAGCATTAGGGTTTCCAAAGTTCTCTCTCTTCTATGTAATTGTATTTCACCCCACTCATAGCAGACTCTGTTCTGAGGTTTCCCTTAGTTTTCTATGCTGTGTTCCACATTATAGTCACAAATTCCCATCACACATACCCAGGCAACAGTGGAAAAGGTAATGTAACTTTAGACTGTTAAATTTGTTTTTGTCAATTTATCAGCTTATTTTAAGTCTTTGTTAAATCTTTTTAGAATCGGTCATTCAATTAGTGTTGATTTTTGAGGTTGGCTTAACATCTATGTTGAAGCCAAAAATTATATGTTAAAGTATAAAGAGCTCTGTACTTAAGATCCAAGATGTAAATTCTGTCATTTCATAGCTCTATGACCTGGGGAAGGTCACTTGCATTTCCTGAAATCACCTTCATCCATTGTTGAATGGGGAATATACGTATTACAAAAGTATCATCTGCAATGTAAAGCACTCTCTATATAAGATATTATAATAATTAGGAAGCAATTTGAAGATGGATTAACTGAGTTTATAGAGTATAGGAATCTAAAAGTGGACTTCAAAACAAAACAAAGAGGCAGCAAAGAGTGTGTCTTGAATTAAAATGACTATTTTTAAAATTACCTTATTTCTATGAAATTAGCAATTGTTTTTTGATTCATACAATGTTGGCAGCTGTTTAACACTTGCAGAAAACAA
The DNA here is from genome assembly GCF_030014295.1 of Loxodonta africana. Lineage (NCBI taxonomy): Eukaryota > Metazoa > Chordata > Mammalia > Proboscidea > Elephantidae > Loxodonta > Loxodonta africana. The sequence goes on from NC_087348.1 coordinate 41,602,822, forward strand.
TCTGACTTTATGTCTTATAGGTCATAGAGCTGTACATTTGCTTTGATTCCCTTCTGGAAATCTATCCCAAGAAAACATGAAAAATACAATATGCTCAGATATGCTAATCAAATTGTTTATAACAGTAAAAAAAAAAAAAGGCCAAAACTTCCATGTCAAAGAGAAGGATATGGGTAAATTAGTTATGCACAAATAATAAGACAGCTATTAAAAAATATGACCTGGAAGACTTTGTATAATGACAAATACATCAAAAAATATTCATGTATATGTGAATTTAAAAGACTGAATAGCAACATACTAAGATACCAATAATGGTTTCATCATGAAGAATTTTTTTTTCCTTTATTGTTTTATTTCTGAGATTAGAAGATGTTTGAATCTGTTAATATAGCTCTGGGCTGTAAATCACTGTAATCTGACTCCAGAAGTCTAAATTAACAGAAATTTTTTTTTTCCCCCCACTTAACAAGAATTCCAGAAACAGTAGGAGGCTGACCTTGGTTCTGAGAGCAGTGTCAGGGCCAGGAATTCTGTTAACCTTCATCTTTGGGTTGCCAGAGGATTGCTAAAAACTCTCACCATCTTGTCTACTTTCAAGGATGAAGGAATGAGGAAAAGGGAAGAGGTATGCCAGATACATCTCTCTTTTCACTGGAAGAAAAAGCTTTCCCAGAATTCCCCCTTCTCCCCATCTTAAATCTCTGAATAAGGACAGAGCCTAGAAGGCTCTCCCTTCCTGGAACGGAGGCTGGGAAAGCATATGAAAAGTAGAAAGGAAAAAGAGGGTTTAGAATAACTTTATGAAGGCCAATAAAGCAAGCATGTCTGCTACAATGACCAACTATGGCACAGGGTCCCAATGGTCCCAGTATGAAGATCTCATAGGGTTCATTCCCAAAGGAATTCTCATCTCCCTGATGATATCTCTGTGTCAGTCACCTTGCCTTCTAGTAATCACTTGTTTTATTCTTCTACCCCTCTCCTACCTTGCACCTTGGTCTGTGTGACCAACACAGACAGAGCTAGAATGATAGCTTAGACAGGGAAGCAAGGACAAGCATTCAGGTCTCATCCAGGATCCTTGGATCTGCTCAGGACACACAGATTCCTTTAGCACATTCAGCAGTAAAAAAAAAAAAAAAGAAAAATAGTAGCCCTGGTAAAAACTTATCAAATACTGCTGACATGGTCTCAATTCCCATATAGCTCCTATGTTGATTTTCTCCAGTCATATCAAATAGTCTCAAAAACAAAATGGAAAGAGCTGTCCCTTACCCCACTCTGCCCCTGAGATGACTGGTTCTACATGACTCATTTATTATCTCAGCATTATCATAACAAATGACTGAACCAGCTACTCCCCACCCCATTAGATAGCATCTCTGGGCTAGAGATACAGTCAGAAAGAGAAGCCTGGCAACTCATTTCTGTACAAGTTTCTCTGCTTTTTCTGCCCAAGTACATAGATGAGACCTTATTGCCACGATAGGACTTGGAAAAAGCAAGATTTTGTTTATTCAGGCAGTTCTCCTTGTATGATCTACGTCTCCATAAATAAGATGTGACAATATGATATTGGGATTAGTTGCATAAGAAACAAAAAATGATAAGCATGCAGGTATTCTCAGTCCATTGGGGGGTGACTGCTTAAAAAAATGGATAGAGTTGAGTTTTCTAGAGTCTTTTAGCCCACCTTCAGGGACAGATGCCAGGATCTGGCAGGGAGGCATAGATTCTCAAGGGCCTCAAACTGAACTCTGAACCTCTGGCCTCTTCAACATCAGATTTCTTCCTGATGCCTCCTTAGTTTTGCAAGAAGTTCTAGTTTTCTTCTGAATGCCTATCAAAACAACAGGAAAACCAGGGAGGCTAAAAGAATTATAAAAATATAAGTGATAAATGACATGGCCCTGCCACTCTTGGCTTCTTTTATTGAGGGGTAAGTAAGTCTGCTTTCCAGAGTTTCCATGAAATCCATCAAATATATTTTCAAAAATCAAAATGTTACTATGTATTCAGAGAAGAAAATATCCCTAGGCCTTACCTCTTTGTGAAATTATTTCATGCTATTTTTCTTTTATAGAGATAACCTTTGAAGGCTTCAGAAAGTCTTATATTAAATAATCATGTTCATGTATTTATTTGTTTTAGTGCTTTCCAAACTTATGTGACTATGGAACATCACTTTTTATGGAATATCTGCTAAAATTTAGCAAATTACTAGTGCTTTATGAAACCCATTTGGGAAACGGTGACCTACATAATAACTATACTAAAAAAAAAGCGTGGTAATATATGTATTCACTGATAAGTACCCATGTGACTCTCACATGTACATGGAAGAATAAAACATTGTCTTATTGTATGACTTTCGGCCATAAAACTGGTATCTACTTATTTCAAATAATGCACGTAAAGCATCTATCTGAATGCTTGACTCTTCTGTACTTAAATGTTAACCACTAATAAGTCAACAAATGCACATTAAAAAACCAACACCATGCTGTGCTAGTACAGATCAACTATTCTCTTTTGTGATGGAACATGAGACTTTTTGCAGTCCAGTTAATTTTTGTCAAAGCTAAGAGGGCTGCGCTCCTGAATCTGTATGTATCAATTCTGTCTAATCTACCTAATATTAATTTCCATAGAAACAGTAGTAGTAGCTCCATAAAGTATTACAAGAATCACTTTCTAATATCATTCTAATATTAATGTTCTCTACACATGCAATGTACATTATATAAAAATATCATCTTAGGTTTATACTTTCAGTCCTACAACATTATTAGTACTCTTGGTGGTTGATGGCAGTAAGGCTCAGCACCTGTATCCAGTCTGAGTGGAAATGCAAGGGCACGAATCTTCTGGACTTTTTATTTCCACTCACTCTTTCCCTGGCAGATGGGGCCAACCTCTCCATTGCAGAGGGCTCCTGAGGGGATTCACTGGTTTATGAAATGCAGGATCACTGTGAACTGCATTCAGATGGCTGCTTCGTTCTCTCACACCTCAGCCTGAAAACAAAACAAAACAAAAAAACAAAACAAAAAACAAAACAAAACAAAACAACAAAAAGCAGGCCAGAATAGAAAGAGTATTCTTAGCTGAGCCAGCATGATGGGAATGCTGTATTACCAGCTGCTCGCTGAGCTGCAGCGGAGCAGACCTGCAGACTTGAAGCTGCTCCATATCCACCTCTTCGTACCTTACCGATGGGAGAACGTCCCTGAGTACTTCCCAAGCAAGAAGTCTCACTTCCCCAAGCTGGCTGTCTAAGAGAACAGTGCTCTCCTTCCCAGGCTCTGAAGAGTGGAAGCTACCAGGACACAGATGGTAGAGATATCCTTAGGCACATCAGAGTAGAAGTGAATTCTTCTATTTGTAATGGTTGGTGTGCATAGAGTCCTTCCCTGTGCATCGTATCATTGAGGCTAAAATAACCCTATGAAAAAGACTATTTTGCAAATATATTAGTCAGGCTTAGGGAGGAAGAGTGACTTGACCATAGGGTTTGTCCATGGATAATTAGACTCAGTGTCTGAAGCTGTCCCCATAGGCAAATAAGAGGCCATCACCATGTTACCTGATTAGGGTCCATGCCCTGGAGCAGTCGAGCCAATGAAACATACTCCAAGTTAGAAAGCGTGAGAAAGTTTATTAAGGAGATGCAGACATCACTGGGGATCCAGCAGCAACACAGGCTGTCTCTATGGAGCCCCAAAGAGCAGCTTTACGTTAGAGCTTATATAGAATCTTACAAGGGTTACAAGTGTCTTTGTAGTCCCTGCCAGCCTTTTCTTTATTAGGCTAAAGATATACATATCTGATACCTGGGCTCCACCTATCCTGTGGGGGTTGTATGCCACAGGTAGTCCGGACAGGACAAAAGGTTATTTGCATCAGTTTTAACCAAAGAACAAAGTCATTAACATTTGGTCAAAACAAAGTCATTAAGGGAGGTATGTGAAGGGGGCAGGCAGAGGAAGAACAACTTACAGGTTTATTTAGATAATGTTAATCTCTCAGTTGCCCATTCTGAAAAAGGAGAAAACTTGCTGGGGAGTATTGGGGTCACAACCACTACTAGTTGCTGTTGAGTTGGTTCCAACTCATGGTGACTTCATGTGTTTTACAGTAGAACTGTGTACCATAGTGCTTTCAATGGCTGATTTTTCAGTAGCAGATCACCAAGCCGTTCTTGTAAGGCATCTCAAACTTCCAACCTTTTTGTTAGTTACCGAGTGTATTAACCATTTATTTGCACCATCCAGGAACTCCAAATAGGAGGCAGTGAAGAAATATTGGGAAACATTTACTAAACTCTCCAATATGTGCAAATCAAGGCAGAGATCCCTGTTAGTCTTAAAATTAATTTGTTTTAAGAACGGTAGATCTTAAAATTAATTTGTTTTAAGAACGGTAGATCTTAAAATTAATTTGTTTTAAGAACGGTAGATCTTAAAATTAATTTGTTTTAAGAACGGTAGTTCTTAAAATTAATTTGTTGAAAAACAAAACAACACCTGGAAGGCTGTTATACGAACAGACTTCCTGGTCTCCGTCTCAAAAGATGCTGATTCTGCAGGTTTTGTAGAGGGCAAACCAAAGAATGTGGAGGCTGAAGAAGTCCCTTAGGTTGGTGATTTTCCAATTTTACCAAGTGTATAAATAAATTGAGGACTTGGGGAGGGTCCCATGACTGGTTTTCTAGGAAGTTTCCAAGTCACGGATGCCAGCGCTGCAGTTCTGTGGGCCATTATTCGAGTAACAAGACCATAAGTGATTCTGATGTTGGTGGATCTGAAACCATATATGAAGGAAAATTCTGTTAAGGATTCATCCATATGGAAATTGTACAGAATTTCAGTATTTGAGTTAACACTTGAATCTGGTATTCTTTTGAGGCTGAGAAGATTATTAGAAATATGGAATTATAGGTAAGTAGGGTTGTATTCTTTCACCATACCTATTTAATCTGTATGCTGAGCAAATAGTACGAGAAGCTGGACTATATGAAGAAGAATAGGGCATCAGGATTGGAGGAAGACTCATTAACAACCTGCGTTATGCAGATGACACAACCTTGCTTGCTGAAAGTGAAGAGGACTTGAAGCACTTACTAATGAAGATCAAAGACCACAGCCTTCAGTATGGATTACACCTCAACATAAAGAAAACAAAAATCCTCACAACTGGAGCAATGAGCAACATCATGATAAACGGAGAAAAGATTGAAGTTGTCAAGGATTTCATTTTACTTGGATCCACGATCAACAGCCATGGAAGCAGCAGTCAAGAAATCAAAAGACACATTGCATTGGGCAAATCTGCTGCAAAGGACCTCTTCAAAGTGTTGAAGATCAAAGACGTCACCTTGAGGAGTAAGGTGCACCTGACCCAAAAATCACACCATATGCATGTGAAAGCTGGACAATGAATAAGGAAGACCGAAGAAGAGTTGACGCCTTTGAATTGTGGTGTTGGTGAAGAATACTGAATATACCATGGACTGCCAAAAGAAGGAACAAATCTGTCTTAGAAGAAGTACAACCAGAATGCTCCTTAGAAGCAAGGATGGCGAGACTGCGTCTTACATACTTTGGACGTGTTGTCAGGGGGATGAGTCCCTGGAGAAGGACATCATGCTTGTCAGAGTGCAGGATCCATGGAAGAGGGGAAGACCCTCAAAGAGGTGGATTGACACAGTGGCTGCAACAATGAGCTCAAGCATAATAACGATTGTGAGGATGACGCAGGACAGGGCAGTGTTTCATTCTGTTGTGCATAGGGTCGCTGTGAGTCAGAGCAGACTCGATGGCACCTAACAACAACAACAACAAGGTAAGTAGGGACAACTTTGAGAGTCCTTGGGTGGACAATGGCTGCTAAACGAAGGGTTGGACGTTGAAGTCCACCCAGAGACCTCTCAGAAGAAAGAGCTGGTGATCTACCTCTAAAAAAATCAGCCATTAAAAACCATATGGGACACAGTGCTGCTCTGATACACATGAGATGGCCATGAATCAGAATCATCGTGATGGTAACTGGTTTTCGGGGCAACTTTTAGAAAAGAAAATAAGAATTATAGGAGCTAGATTTGAGATTTGTGTTAGTTTCATTTCCTTCTTTAAGGATCACAGGTTTTAGTTTAAATATATCATGAAAATTGCATAGAAATCAAGTTGGAGTGTATGACTAAAATTAGTGAGGAAAGAGGAGTGCTATGCTAGACATGGGTTTCATAATTAAATGATTTCATGAACTTCGATATTGCCTTTTCTAGTATTTTCTGAGAGTTTACATTATTTCCTTCTTTTGAGATGTTGGGCTATTATTTTGGGACACTGGGATGTTTCATTGGGGTATAGAGAAAAGAGGGTACAAGGTGGTCTCCTCTAGAATCCCACCTTGCGCCCATGTCACCCTATCTTCTCCATGCAATCTCTCATGAAAGACTTGAGATATATTTGATATTCCATTGTTGTTTCTAATTTATAATCAATCTCAAGAGATTTCAGGTGTAGAAGGGCAGCTTTCCACTTACTGGGAAGTGCTTTAGGGGATATTTATGAAGACAATGGGCTTTATTATAATACTACTCCTATTTATGATCTCATTATAGTGCACCTAGATTGTGATGAAACAAAGGAGGCTGCTTGTGTGTGTGTGTGTTTACACTTTCCTCCTACCTTTTTTAAGTTTTAATTTTTTCCCACCACTTCTCCCACTTTTAAAATTATAGAATAGCCTCAAGGCCTCTTGGTTTTTCAAAACTTTGATACTACAACATTCTTTTAGTAGTTAAAATCAGGTTATTTGTGATACTGTTGTAGCCTGATGACAGCAGCATCCCTTCTTCTATTCAGGAAAGCATTACTTTAATTCTCCTAGACTTGTCTGTACCTACTCTCACTCCCAAGACTTTTAGCCAGCTAATTCACACAGAAGTGTTAATGACTGATATAGATGTTTGTGTCATCCCTCCCAGGGAAACTTGTATTTTGTTATAGAAATAAAATCTTATGCTAAAGTTTTTACTACTTATTACGGTACTTTTGACAGGAGAAAATTAGGGTAGCAGTTTATTCTCTTTTGAGTCAAGCCACAACCACATCACCCATTGCTGTTGAGTTGATTCCTACTCATAGTGACCCTATAGGACACAGTAGAACTGCCCCATAGAGTTTCCAAGGAGTTTCTGGTGGATTCGAACTGCTGACCTTTTGGTCACTATGGCACCAGGGATTTCCTTGAGTCAAACAGGGATCCTGAAATATCTTTTGTTTTGTTTTTGTTATTAGTTATTTACTATCTTCTTCATTTTCATCCCAAAGCTTTCCAAACTCCCCAAACAGCAAGTTACTACCATTTATACATAATTGACCATTTCAGCCTAGCTTCTCTCCCTGGTTGCCACCCCTCATGGCATGCAGCCAGCAGTTCCTATAGGGGAGAAAATGAGTCAATTTTTTGTTTTGTTCTTTAGGATTAGATAGTTTGGACCTGACCACTAGATGTCTCTGTGATTACATGCTGTGCCAAATTGGAACACATGCCTCCCACAGAAACAAAGATGGGCCTTAAAGAGGTATTCCCAAACTCCAAATGCTTACTATCATTAAAATGGAGTTCTCCCAAATAAACATAAAATAGTTCCATTAACCAATTAATTATTTGGTTATCTGTGCTTATGTAAGTTAATACGCACAGAGGTGGGACCATGGATCCTCAGAAGAAGCTGTGAGTAGGTAAGTCTTGTTTTTTAACATGGATATGCAAGTGTGTGTGTTGCTCACATGCACACATTTATGTACCTCTCGGAAATCTTGTTTCTTGTAGGTAGATGGAGAACGAAGCAACAGCTCTCAGAGCCTTAGAGTCCTGTGGTTATATAGGAACATTCTGTTTACTAGTTTAGTTTTCACAGTGAATCAGTTGGTGACTCAGCGTGAAATTGTTTTGTGATATGTGGATACAAGTGCCCATTCCATTATGTCTTTCTTGGTGTACAGGTCATTCTTACACCAGTCATTCCCTCCATTCCTCTCTCCTTTCCTTCTTTCCTCCCTTCTTTTTTTTGCTATTTATTTCTTTTAAAATTAACTTTAGCTCAAAACAACCAAACAAACCAAACCCGCTGTCATCAAGTCTATTCCGAACCATAGGGACTCTATACCAAAACCCAGTCATAGGGACTCTATAGGACAGGGTAAAACTACTCCATAGGGTTTCCAAGGCTGTAATCATTATGGAAGCTGACTGGCACATCTTTCTCCCATGGAGAGGCTGGTAGGTTTGAATTGCCAGCCCTTTGGTTAGCAGCCAAGCGCTTAACCACTACACCACAAGGGCTCCTTACTTTGGCTCATGAGTATGTAAAATTACAAGGCTGTTGATCTTTTTCCTTGTTGTGCATCATACTGGAGACTGTAAGTGCGTGCAAGATTCTGTCTTGGTCATTTCTTTTTACCACTAGTGTTTAAGCAGTGCTTTCCTTAATAAATGCAATTGAGGGATAAATGGACGAAGAAAATAATCTCTTTATGTAGTTGAAATTTGAAATGTCATATTTGCTGTACAATTAATATAAATAAATTATTAAATATACATAACATAAAAAGTATATTTTTATTACAACCCATTGCTGTCAAGTCAATTCCCACTCATCGTGACCCTATAGGACAGAGTAGAACTGCCATATAAGGTTTCCAAGGAGTGATTAGTGGATTTGAACTGCCAACCTTTTGGTTAGCAGGTCAGCTCTTAAGCACTGTGCCACCAGGACTCCTATTCTACTACATTAATATGGTATGTGTGTATACATATACATGTAGAGAAAGAGAAATATTTTGTATGCTATGAAAATATAATTTTTAAGTTTATTGATTAATTTAAATTTGACTGACAGTACATGCTCTGATCAGTTGAGAGGTGTGCTTCAGTTTATTAAACTTATTTAAAGAAACATTGTGCATGAGTCTACCTATAGGCAGATTCATTATGAGAATTCCATACACCATTTGTGTAGTGGTGGGGAAAAAAAAAAATAAGGTGAGAACAACTAGTAAGTAAATGCCCTTAATAACCTGCTCTTAATGAGTGAAAAAAAAAAAAAAAATTTTTTTTTTTTTTTTTACTTAATGAGTAAATACTTTTATATACAAATATAGATGTACTCAAAGTGTTTGAAAACAATGTCTTTTTTAGTGAGGATAACATATTGCTAGTATAGTCATATTCTTTCTAGGTATTTACAGGTAAGCTCTTTTCTTCTGAAGACAAAAAATAAAATTGAGCCCTGCTCCTGCTCAGATCAAATGATTACCAAGTCCACTTGGGTGGAGGGGGAGATAAAGCATCTCCTGTTTATCCTCAGAGTCTTTTATACTGGTGATTCCTTGTGCATTTTGTCAGTAGCACAGCATGTCACCACGATCTCCTTTGAATTCCTGAAACATAGCCGGTTCTCGAGGGCAAGTACAATAGTTGTCTAGGAACTGGCACACAGCAGTCTGAGTTCATTCTTTAGCTCTCTGAGAGTGACCAGCATTTCTAGAAAAGTCATTATTTTACCTACTTACTTTCCTAGTATGAAGAAGGGAATAAAGGAAGTGCTTGGTTATTTTCAATCTTGGAGAGTATAAAAATTACTATAATAGCTAAAAATTATCAATCGCTCCAGGAAGTGAATTACAAGGAATTGTATTTAAAAAAAAAAACAAAACTCATTGCCGTTGAGTCAATTCCGACTCATAGCGACCCTATAGGACAGAGTAGAACTGCCCCAAAGGGTTTCCACGGAGCACCTGGTGGATTTGAACTGCCGACCCCTTGGCTAGCAGCTGTAGCATTTAACCACTACGCCACCAGAGTTTCCCTATAATAAAAAAAATAAGCTAGCATTTATTGAATGTCTACTATATGCTAGCCATTATTGTATGAGTTTGCATAATTAAATCTTTTAATCTTCGAAACCAACCCTATTACTATTATCAGAAACCGAGGCACATGAATGTTCAGAAACTTTTTAGTAAGTGCAAAAATTGGACTTGAACCTAGACAGTTCAGTTCTAAAGGCTGTACTCTATACACAGCAATTGATTCCTTGCATACGGTCAAAAGGTTTTGTTGTGTATCATTGGTATAGTTGCTTAAATTGTTGTGATGAATCCTTTCTAAATACTTACTACTCAAAAACCATTATCTGCCCAACTTAGGCAGAATGCCATTAACCTCACTTTGAGTCCTCCCCTCTCTTTCCATCTCACCTCCCTTATTCACTTTACAGGTCAGTCGAGTTCCAAACACCAGGCCGCTAGAGAACTAGGGTCTTCTTAATCCACCACTGCCAGTGCTTTGCCATTTCGGCCAGTATCTTTCTTTGCTGGTCTTGCTTATTTACTGCTGTGGCCACATTACTGCTAGTGATTTCCCTCAAGAACAAACTGATGTCCCAAGCTTTAGTACTAAGTTAACAGATCTTGTGGTTCACACTCATATATTCAGCCTGTTTCCACAAAGCAAGAGAAATCTGCAGGGATTTCTAGACTCTTGTTTTTGGCACAAATACCTGTTCTTTCCCCAGTTTACTCAAATGCGGTAAATATTCCATGATCTATTTAGTTGTCCAAGTCAAGAATCCAGGAGTTAACCTTAATTCCTCTCTTTTTCTCATCTCTCACATCCAAATTATGAGCCAGGATTGAAAGTTTACTTCTGAAACATAAATTAGAAACATGTTTAAAATTCTTCAATAATTTCCCCAGAACTTGGAATTAAAACTAACTCTTGACAACTGCCGTCAAAGCCCCCACCATCGGGCCCTTGGCTACCCCTTCTGTCTCCTCTCTCACTAGTTTTCTTCTTTGCTCATGTGTTCAACCAGCACTGGGCTCCTGCTATTCCTATAATGTGTCAGTCTTGTCATTGCCTTGGGCCTTCACCCTAGTTGTTGTCCTTCCTGTAACTTAGCTCTTAGCTTAAATGTCTCCTCTTCAGAGAGCCCTAACCCTATGTTCAATCAACACTACCAAATTACTCATATGCTATTGGAAAGCACATATCAGTATCAGATTTTGTTGTTGTTTATTTATTGACTTGATTGTTGTCTATTTATGATAGCCATCATGTATGCTAAAGTAGAGGATCAGTGAAAATGAGGGACAACCTCAATGAGATGGATTTATCAATAATGACAACAATTTATTCAAACATACCAATGATCACAATGATGGCCCAGGACCAGGTAATGTTTTGTTTGGTTACGTATAAGGTTTCCATGAGTGGAACCCAACTTGATGGCAACTAACAACAACAAAAATTGATGGTAGGCTCTAATTTCTATAGAAGAAGGAATCTCATATCCTTTGTTCATTGCTGTGTCTCCGTGATCTAAAAGAGTGCCAAGCAGAGAGTAGACACCTAAAAAAAAAAAAAAAAAAAAGAATAAAATATTTATTAAATAAACAAATTGATGAAGTTCAGGAACTCTCAGAAACCTCTTGCCACCAAAATTTACAACCAAAACGAAAAACCAAACCCATTGCTGTCAAGTTGATTCCAACTCATAGTGACCCTACAGGACAGAGTAGAATTGTCCCATAGGATTTCCAAGGAGGAAGTGGTAGATTCATACTGCCAATCTTTTGGTTAGCAGCAAAGCTCTTAACAACTGTGCCACCAGAGCTCCAAACTTAGGACAGGAGTCCCAATTTAAAATGCTTACAGGAGGGTAATATAGTAGAGTAGATAATTTCCAAAGATCGCTACTATCAATACCTTCCCTCTGTCATCAAATCACAAGATAAAATGTATTTCCTTTCTTATTGAATTCAAGCTCACCCTATGATTTCCTCTGACCAATAGAATGTGGTAGAAGTGATGGTCTGAGACTTTCGAGCCCAGGCTTTAAGAAGACTGTCAATTGGTTGGGCACCTTGTGGAGAGAAACCCCGGAAAATGACAGGCCATCATGGACATCCAGCCCTAGCTGAATTCCTGCTGGCTAGAGTCCTGTAGAGACTCCAGTCGATATCGTGTTGAGCAAAAAACTGCTCAAATGAACCATGTCAGAATTCCTGACCCAGACAATTTTGAGGTATTTGTGTTATTCTAAGTCACTAAGTTTTAGTGTAGTTTGTTAGATAGCAACAGATAACTGAAGCATGTTGTTTTTAGCTGCCCTCCAGTCGGCCCCAAACTTACAGGGATACCATATACAACAGGATTGGACTGTTATGATCCATAGGTTTTCACTGGCTGATTCTTCAGAAGCAGATCACCAGACCTTTCTTCCTAGTCCTTCTTAGTCTGGAAGCTCTCTGATGAAACTTGTTCAACATCATAGCAACAGTCAAACCTCCACTGACAGATGGGTGGTAGCTGCACATGAGGCGCATTACCCTGGACTTGAGCCCCAGTCTCCTGCATGGAGGGGTGGTAATCCTACCACTGAACTACCACTGCCCTCATATAGTTAATATAAAACTGCGAAGCAAGCAGGGTTTAAGAAAATGGGCAGCAAGCGTGCTTGTTTTGAGAGGAACATAACTTCTAGTCACAATGTCTTTGCAAACACAGCATAGGCAGAAGTAGCCAACAGAAATATGAACACAAGCTATATGTCGCTGTCAGCTTGCTGCTGCAGACCTAAAATATAAGGCTGCTTTGAGCATCATTGCATGGTGATGTTCCAGTACCATACTCAGCTGGCAGAATGAATCCCAGGTGTGTACTGAGTCAATTCCAGAAAACAGCAAGCAGGTAATAGCTGCAGTTCTCCATTTGGTTTAGGATGCCGACTCATGGAAGCAGCCTGAGAAGTCACCAGGGGATAGGAGGCATCAAATGCTGTAGTTTATGGCAGGAGCCAAGGAACTAGAATCAGAAAAGGAAGTCACCATATTTAAGAGGCAGAGATCTGGGAACAAGGCACTAGTGTGTTCTGACTGCAAAGTGGTGTCTTCATTGCATAATCCCTACAACTGTCCCAACAGCCCCATTGGGAGCTTGTTGTTGTTGGGTGCCCTTTAGTTGATTTTAAAGTCATAGCAACCCAATGTGACAGAGTAGGTCTACCCCATAGAGTTTTCTAAACTGCAGTCTTTACAGAAGCAAATCTCCAGATCTTTTCTTGGGTGGAACTACTAGGTGGGTTTGAACCACCAACCTTTTGGTTAGTAGCCGAGCACTTAACTGTTGAATGACCAGGGCTCTAGCTCTTGCTACCTGAGGTACATATTTCTAAAAAGACAGCCTGATTCCCAAATTATGGAGCCACAAATCTCAGGATATGGTTTAAAATAATGTTCAACTTTAGAATAACATTTTTTAGTTCAGAAATATTTTTAAAATGTGATTACATTTGCTGAAGAACTGAAAAGCTGGAGGTGGGGAAAAAACTGGGATTTCCCTTACTTACCTGCTGACTTCTGACTTTACTCAGGAGGACAGCTGCTTGAAACCCAGTTACCACCGGTTTTTTAGATTGACTTTCTTGGCTTGATCACATCACCCCTCCTGATAGCTCATCTTCCTCATTTATGAAACTGAAGTAGAAATCCCTTCATCATAATGCTAGAACATAAATTAAATAATTAGTAATTTGTTAAACACTTTGAAAATAAGAATGCTAAGTATTGTTATTATTTCAAGGGTAATTTACTCCTTCTGAATCATTTGTAATTATTTCATCAAGACATCCTTCAGTAAGAGCTGTTTGATGTGTGAAATGCCTTAAAGGCCTTTCTAATAAGACTTTTGTTATCAAAAGTAGATGGAGGCCTTGACAACTGGAACTCATTTGCACCCAAAAGGTTTTTAATAGTGTAAGTATCAAATCACCCCCTTACTCTGCCAGAAGCCCATTGGAAAATGAACAAAGCCCAAATCAGTGATTCATCTCGTACTTGCCTGAAACAGTCCCCTACCAGAAAATCAAATATGGAGAATTTACATGGTTAAAATCTTAGCTGGTAACCAAAAGATTGGCAGTTCAAATCCACCAGCCATCTCATGGAAACCTTATGGGGCAGTTTTACTCTGTCCTATTTTTTTATGGGATTGCTAGGAGTCAGAATTGACTCGATGGCAATGGGTTTGGTTTTGGGTTTTTATATGTCATATTTGAAGATTGATCTTATACTCTGAGCCACTTAATAAAAGTGTCATAATGACCCCTAAGCGATATATTTTTTAGAGTGTTCAAAGCATCCCGTAGAGCAGAGAGGACTGAGTTGTTAACCCTTGATAGGCATGGAACATAACCTGAAGCAGCCAGTGGCAAATGAGGAATCTCTTTGAAGCCTAGCTTTCTGCATTAAACAAGTCATGTAGATTTTGATTTTTATCTAGAGTATATTCTTTTTTTTTGCAGCATAAAATTAATAGTTTAAATTGTTTACCAGTTGGATTGCATAATTTCTTCTCATTCCTATTCTCAATTGCTGGTTTTGGAATATCCATTATACTTAGCTACTATCTTTGTAAATCTCCAAGTATAGTCCCCTAATATCTATACCCCAGTTGGAGAAGCAAGACTTTAAGGTGTGATCAATTCCAAAGGATTCCTTAAGGTGGATTGTGACAGTTTTTCAGGGTTGCAGATTGATTAAAAAGAGTGCCTATTTTATTACCACCTGGCTATGCTGTTTGTTTGCTAGGTGTTCTCAAGTTGGTTCCGACTCATGGTGACCCCATGTGATGCAGTAGAACTGTCCCATAGGATTTTCTTGGCTGTAATCTTTATGGAAGCAGATTGCCAGATCTTTCTCCCATGGAGTTGCTGAATGGGCTTGAAAAACTAACCTTTTAGTTAATATCCAAGTACTTAACCATTGAGCGACCACGACTCCTTGGTTATCCTATAAACACCTAAAATAAAGATGCCCAAAACCCAATTCATTATCTTTTCTCAATTCCTGCTACTTGCCTTTGCTTCTGTAGATGATTACTGTCCCAAACAAGCTGCAGTCTGTCAGTCATCTCAAATTTCAGCTCTCTGCCTAAACCCCAAATTCTATCACCTCAGTGCCACTGGTTTTCACCTTACTTTAAATCTTCATTCTGTCTTTGTCTCTCTGTATTTCTATCTATCTGCCTGTCCTTCTGTCTCTTACTTCCATGAATTATTGAAGTGCTTTCAGTTTCAAGGAACAGAAAACCCAGTCAAAAGAGCTTCAATAATAATTGTAATTTAGTGACTCAAATAGAAAATCTGGATTTAATGAAGGTTTTGACTGAGGTAAGGTATGATATAGTGGCTTAATGATCTTGTGAAAACCCCAGTTTGTTTATGTCTATGCTTTATCCCTTCCACGATACTCTTTCCTTCTGAGTCTGTCTCCTCCATTAGATAGAAGATGACCTACTTGGCTTCCATATTCATTCACATCTTGCAGGAAGGGAGACAGTTTCTCTATGCAGTTCACTGAATATACGAAGAAAGCTTTCTTGCTTGCCCTCCCCCGCCCAAGAAAAAATCTTGCAACAACAGCTTCTGATATAATCCAATTTTCATCATATGTTTGTTCCCAAAGCAATCAGTGTGGCTAGAAGGATAAAATTTGCTGATTGGCTTAACCTAATCAGCCCCTACCTGGAGCTAACATTGGCATCTATTATATATGGCTATAAATGGAGATGGTGGTTCCCCTACCTCCAAATTTTTTTTTTTTTAATATATTCTGTTACTATAAGGAATAACACTCTGTCTTGGAAGAAGTACAGACAGAAAGTTCCTTAGAAGTGAGAATGGCGAGACTTCGTCTCTCTTACTTCGAACATGTTATCAGGAGGGAATCAGTTCCTGGAGAAAGACATCATTCTTGGTAAAGTAGAGGGTCAGCTGTAAAGAGGAAGACCCTCAAGGAGATGGACTGACACAGTAGCTATAACGATGGGCTCAAACATAGCGATTTTGAGGATGGCACAGGACCGGGTAGTGTTTTGTTCTGTTGTATGTAGGGTCGCTATGAGTTGGAACCAACTTGATGGCACCTAACAATGACAACAATTCTAAGGGGTGGGGAATGGATGTTGAGTAGCAAAGCAGGTGGTGATTCACTGCCACTGCCTTAGTTTGGGCACCTGGTAGCTCCTGCATGGAATACTGTGAGAGCCTTGAAAGCCATCTTGCTTCCCTATATCCACTTCCCTTTTTCTTAATTGAACTTCCTGCCTCTTATTCTTTCTTCTACTGTCTATCCTCTGTGTTGGGCCAGAATAATCTCTCTAAGACTTTATTATTTATGCCACTTATATGGTTAAAACCGCTAGGTGACATACATCAGTCCCCAAGAATGGCTCTTAAGATGTGCTGTAAAGGTTCAACCAGAAAACTGCTTTTATAGGTTTAATACTTTTAGAAATGATTTTGCCTAAAGGAAAAAAGTTAAAGAAAAGTTTAAAAATCAGTGTTCCATAGAATAAAGTTCAAGTTTTTTAGCATAACGTACAAGGGGTACTGTGATCTGGACTCTTACCCCCTCTCTAGCTGTGTCCCCAAAGAGCTGTACCCCCTCCATGTTTCACACATCTATGATAGTTAAGTACACACAAGTCTCTAAGTAATCCATTCCCTTGACAAGATTTCCTTTCCTTGTGCTGACTCTACCTAATTTCCCCCACATCTTCATGTTCTTTCTTTAAAATCCATCTCAGCCCTAGTTGCCAGAAACTCCAGCGTTAGTCATTCTTACTAATGGGCCGTATTCTGCTTCTGTTACTAGGCAGGATCCCACTACATTATAACGATTAGCAGCCATCTTTTCTCTCCTACTGTGCCAGGGGTGATTATTGGTAAATGAAAAAGAAAGTATAATATCTGGCATCTAAAAACTGTTAAGTGGAATTAAAATGAATATATTTCTAGTAATGAAACAGGCAGCAAAGCACAGTGGAGGGAACTCAGGCTTTGTAATCATCAGCCGTGGTTATTAATTCCAGGTATGGCACTGATTAGACAGGTCACTGCTGACAGATCTTTTTTTGAGCCTTCAGTTTTCTCATTTGTAAAAAAAAAAAAGGGAACATAACCTACCTGAGAAAGTTGTTGTAAGTGTAAATTATAATTACGTTATAGAATTTTTTTTTACATTGAATAGAATATTGGTTAAGATATTTTACTGAAGTTAACAAAAAAACTGACTAAAATTGCTTTAAAAAAATCATCATATTACATAATGGTGGAGTGATTCTAGGCGTGGTAATTCAAAGTTTCTGTGGCATCATCAAAGATTTGCATTTTTCCAGCATTTTGCCCTGCCATTTTCAGCATTTTGACTTTTGACCTAATGTTTGTGCTCTCAGGGCCACAAGATGGCTGCAGTCATCCAAGCATCGTGTCTGTGCACAAGTATTTCTTTACATGCATCCATTTTGAAAAAACTGAGGACACTTTTATCACACCTGCCCCTGGTAGATCTCTCCACAAGCCTTACCAGCAACCGTGTCATACACAGACTGTTCTTAAACCAGCCATTGGTGAGAAGAATGGAATTGTATCTTAGTTGGCTTAGGCCAGTCGTGGCTTACTTTTGGGGCTGGGAAAAGCTAGGTCTCCTCAGAAGCCAACAGACATAAGATACTTGAACAAAATCAGAGCTCTGATAGTGTGGAAGAAGCAGGACAATGACAATATGACAAAGAGTGACCCTCTTCCTTCAACCTTTTAGTCGTTTCTCCACTCATTCCATGTAAGGAAGTGAGTACTCTACCTTCTCAAAAAGGCAGTTTTCCTCTTTTCATTGACCCATTATATTTAATCACTGTTGATTTCATTATCTTTCCTTAACCCTTTCATGCCTGGCGGGTACATATAGTGACCGTGAATTTTTCAGCCTCTGGGGTTTATTGAGAAGCTGCTGTACCACTGACAGTGTGTGCTGCTGCAAGACAGGGGCATTTATGACCGTTTGAAACTGAAGAAACAGGCATGTGCCACAAGTTACTGTTTTTACAGGGTATTGTATGAAGTGTCTGAATTTTGGGTAGGAAAAATAGAAATTTTGAAAATTTTTATTTGTCACACATATGTATCAGTAGACCGCAGTAGAGACTCTGGGGTATAATTAGTGATACTTCATATGTACCACTAAACAATTAGTGTAGGCTTATGAGAAGGGGCAAAAATAACCAAAAAACAAAAAACATACCACCTACCAAAAATTGAGACACATTCAATGATTCACCATGGTTCCATTAATGAAAACAAGGTATCCATAAAAAATTCAAAGCAGAAAATAATTGGGTCATGAAAGGGATAAGTATCCTTATGAGGTCATATGTTGGAATATTTATTTTATGAATAATCTGCATCTAGAGATACAAAGAGAGGTGAGACTCCCCTGCGTAGTGGACCAGAGAGCTGTCTCACTGAGCTTCTGTCCTAAACCCTTCAGCTTCTTGCTGCTCAATTAAAACTGCAGGAAGACAGCATCACCACAAGTCAGATCAGCTTCCCGGACTGACAATGATGCTGACTCCACATTCATAATTAATTCTCCCTAGTGTTAAGAATGGAGCCTTGGCTGATTAAAGATTCCTGGTGGATTATTGCAGATGCCTGAATTGCTGAAACCAGGGGCAATGCTGCAGTGTCTTTTTGATCTGCATAAACTTGGGATGCGGAAGAGGAAAAGAGACATTTTTCTTTCCCCTCCAGAAATCTCACTTGACATTTAGCAAGGGACATTGGTTAGAGTGTCAGTTTGATAAAACTGTTTGCGGGAGTCACCCAGCATTTCTACTGTGCTACAACAATTGTTAAGAGCCATAATTACTTTGGGCAGGTTTAAAGAGAAAATGTTATCAGAAGATTTGGGAAAAATGCCTCCGAGCAAGTAGCCATGTTCTTATTATGTCTTCCTAATGAATTATTGTTTCCCTGACACACTCCCAATGAATCTGAACTCTGGATTAGTAGCAAAGCTGCCAAGAGTTGTCATGGCAGATGGGAGTGTAGCGGTGTATAGCAGAGGGACAAGTCGTATGGACTACAGAAATGTCTGCAAATATGGAAGACGTAAAGCCTAGGAGTGGGAATTTATGCCTGGATTTCATTGTATTAAATGATGATGATGATGGTGGTGATCATGGTGATGATGAGGAATAACAAACCTTTGTATTGTATGAACCACTCACTCTTCTAAGGCCTTTACATATATTAACTCATTTCATAATTTCAGTCCTCTGGAGCCGGTACTATTATTAACTCCATTTTACAGCTGAGGAAATTGAGGCATCGAAAAGTACAGAAACTTGCCCAAAGTTATACTGGGATTTGAACCCTAAAAGACTGATTCTAGAACCTCACTCATAGTTATTGCGTTATAATACCTCTGGATACAACTTATACATCGATGAACTTAATAGTATGACTGTGAGCAGGGCTATGCCCCCATTTCCTCCTTAACGAGTCATAACATAAAGGCTATTATTTATTGAGACCTGTTATGCATTGGGCATTATTGTGGGCATGCTACTGTCTCAGTTAATCTTCACATTGACCCTATGGGCAGGCATAATTATTAACTCTATTTTAGAGTTTTGTAATGTAGGAAACTAAGCAAGAGGAAAATTAAGTAACTTGCTTGTCATCAGTGGGGACAAAATTAATACCCAAGAAATCTACCTTTAGATCCTGGATTTGAATGTGATCGATCGCACTGAATAATTGTAAAAACAACATAATATATATGTGAATTTTTGATTAGACAAAAGCACCAACCAAGTAAAAAAAAGTGCTTGTATTTTTGTTTGGGGAAGGCAAATACTATCCACCTGTATGCATTGTTCTTCAGTTGGTTCATTCATTCATTTATTAAAAGCCATTTCTGACCCATTTTACATGTGCAGCCTCTTTGCTGAATAGTGGTTGCATGAAGATAAAAATGACAAAATCCTTTCTCTTTAAAAGTTTTACAGTTGAGGGGAAAAAAGCCATAGAATCATGCAACTTACAATACAGTGGGGACCAGAGTGCAACAACATCTATTATACTCTCTGAGGTCTTTGGGTCTTGGTTTTTTCCTCTGTTTGAGGCATGGTGATGAGGGGAAGGCTCTGTTGTCCTTCAATCTCTTTGGAAAAATGATGTAGACATTCGTAAGAGGATTCCTGTGGAGCACTTGGAAGGTTTTATGAAAAGTTGCTTCATTATTATTTCAAGGTTCTATTATCCCAAAATGCCACCTCAAAAACTATCAAAGGCTGATCTTCAGAAATTCAGTCCTGCTTGGTACACAAAGCAGGATATTTCCAGAGGGGAAAAGATGTCAAGTACAAAGATGCCACTTTAGTTTAGGTATTTCTTATTGAGTGAAGGAGACTCAGCCAGACAAACTTAAGAGAGAGGGGTTTCTTATAAGGGCACAAAAGGACTGGGGCAACCATGGAGGTAGAGTGTGGAAGTGAGAAATATGGGTCGCTCTGAAGCCAAGAGGCCTTGGCTTAAATAATGGCTCCAACAAGTAAAAGCTTTGAAACTTGGTCAAGTTACATGAGTTCTTTGTGTCTGAATTTTAACATGTTAAATGATAACAGTTATTAGGTGATAGAGTGTTTTATGACAACTACATAGGTTATTGTTTTTAGGTGCCATCGAGTCCGCTCCAACTCATAGTGCCCTGTGTACAACACAATGAAACACTGCCGGGTCTTGCGTCATCCTCACAATCCTTGTTATACTTGAGCCCATTGTTGCAGCCACTGTGCCAGCTCATCTCGCTGAGCTCTTCCCCTTTTTTTGCTGACCCTCTACTTTACCAAGCGTCATGTCCTCCAGGGACTGATAGCTTCTGGTAACATGTCCAAATTATGTGAGACATAGCCTCACCATCCTTGCTTCTAAGGAGCAATCTGGCATTTCTTAAGGTTTTTACTGGCTAATGCTTTTCAGAAGTAGACTGCCAGGCCCTTCTTCCTAGTCTGTCTTAATCTGGAAGCTCACCTGAAACCTGTCCGCCATGGGTGACCCTGCTGGTATTTAAATACCAGTAGCGTAACTTCCAGCATCA
Source organism: Loxodonta africana (assembly GCF_030014295.1). Classification (NCBI taxonomy): domain Eukaryota; kingdom Metazoa; phylum Chordata; class Mammalia; order Proboscidea; family Elephantidae; genus Loxodonta; species Loxodonta africana. The sequence goes on from NC_087348.1 coordinate 41,623,842, forward strand.
CAGCAACCCACAAGCCCCCACAGTATGACAGATCAATAGATGCATGGGAGATTACGTGGGCTAGTATACGTAAATTGCTAGAACGTTCTTCGAACATAGTTGTTGTTGTTAGGTGCCATCAAGTTGGTTCTAACTCATAGCAACCATATGTACAACAGAAGGAAACACTGCCCAGTCCTGCACAATCCTCATGATCGTTGTCATGCTTGAGCCCATTGTTGCAGCCACTGTGTCAGTCCGTCCTGGTGAGGGCCTTCCTCTTTTTCACTGACCCTCTACTTCACCAAGCATGATGTCCTTCTCCAGCGACTGATCCCTCCTGATAACCTGTCCAAAGTATGTGAGACGAAGTCCCTCCATCCTTGCTTTTAAGGAGCATTCTGGCTGTAGTTCTTCCAACATAGTAGTGTTCTTTGAACATAGTAAGAGCTTAGTAAAAGATAACTTCTTTACTGTCCTCAGGAACTTGACACTCTTGGCATTAATTATATATCTGGCTCTCTCTCACCCAGATGACATTTCTGATTTTCTCTGTGTCTGTCTGTTTAGCTATTGTGTCTGGTATGTCATAATTTCACTATGTACATGGTCCCTAACAGTCTCAACCCTACCTCACGCATCTTTCCATTTCCACTTCCCATGGTTAATCACACCAATCTCTCCATATTTCGTAGTCCATATTCCTGAGAGAGAGAATCTCCTGGTCTAGCTCACTTTCCTGAGGAAGTGTATTTAGCCCCGATCATGGCAAGCAGTGGACCCGGCGTCGGTGCTCTGTCTACTTGGCTGTGTCGTGAGGTGGGGTAATTTAGGCCTGGTTATTCATTAGGGACTCTGTGGATCAATGCCCCTCAGAAGGGGACATTCTGAGGCACTACCTGTCTGATGCAAATGCAGTCAGGTGGAAGAGCAGAGTTTAGGGTCAGGAAGTTTGTGTTTAGTAATTGTACACAGTGAAGTCTTGTTCCATCTATAGTTTGCTCATTTCTTCATTGCAACTCCTTTACTCTAAGTTCGGCACTGGTTAATCTTTATTACACCCTGAGCCAAGAATAAAAAAAAAAAAAGTTATAGTTTTTAACGAAGGGGTTGTTGAGTGTGTACGTGAGGATTATTCTGGGGGAGCGTCTTTGTATAGCTATGGGTTTTGGTTTTTGACTTTGGCTGGGTGAATGTTGTTTGTTAGTATTTTTATCGTTATTCAGGTTACTCGAAAGCTTTATAGGGCAATAAGTAAGCCTAGTGTAATTGATAGGAGGAATGATAGGAAATAGGTTTTTTTTTTTTTTTTTAAGAATACCACTGTACATATTAGGTGCTTAAACACATATTACATGCTTAATATGTAAATATCTGGTAAATGAACAAATGAATATCAGGTGTTCTCTATTTTAATTTGTAAAGGTAGTGCTTAAAAGCCAATACACTACTTTACAACTAAATTATTCCATTTGTTAATTCTAGACACCGCATTATGTTCTTAATCTATGCTATATAATTCTTCCACTTATCCTGAAATATAGAATTTATTGTTCCTATTTAAGATAAGAGAAAACTGAACCCCAGAATTCTATTTAGCTGGACTCATATATATATTTAAAAGCAAAACAGGGATTTAAGTTCCTGTTTAATTGCAGAGCTCATGGTTTTCTCCTGATGTTACCCTACATTTGTCATAATTCATGTTGTTGATTTTTGGTCCATTTTTTTAGCTGTCAGGATCTCTTTGGATATTTACTCTGTCTTTCACCTTATCAATATACCTTCCCACCTTTGTGTCAGGGGCAAATTTACAGTATATGCTTTTTGTTTAATATTACAGGGTCGAGGATAGAACCCAGACCCAGTTGTAGGACTCTCCTTAAAGATTAATACTGACGTAATTAATCCATTTACTCTGTGTGATGTGGTCAGATAGCTACCAATCCACTTAATGGTACTGTCAATCAATTTGCTGTTCTTCATCTTGACCTGAAGAAGGTCATGAGAGACTCTGTTAATGCCAGGGGACATGCACTCATACTTGCAGTCTAATTCCATTTTCCTGCAACCTTCTTCCAGGCAATACTTGCTTCTTTAGTGAATTTATTCCCCATCTTTTGTTTTAAGTGAAAATTTAATTATTCCTTATCAACAGCCAATTCCATAATGAGAAATATAAGGGGAAGGCTCCTTATTTAAGGATAATATCTGATCTTTGGAAATCACTCACCCTGTCATTGTCTCTAAGAACACAGTATTTATTCATGGAGAGCCCTAAGCTGCATTAAAGACACATCAGAGGGAAGGACCTAACTGGAAATTCATGTCCCACCATTGAGGGGATATGTATCTAGTTTCTCTGTCTCACCATGTGAAAAATGTCAGACTCAAGGGCCCAGCCTCTCGTTCCACCTGCTAGCAATTCAAGGCTAAGGGAACAATGTTGTGATCTTAGGTTCTGGGTTCTATCTAATATACTACAGAGGTGGGGAACATGAATGTCAGACTTCTAAAACATTATTATTGACCAGTTGGTATTTGAACGAGGGTACTTTCTCCCATTTAAATATTTCTTTCCTATTTCTTTGCTTTACAAATTATGGCATGTGGAGGCAGAATATTAATGCATCTTAAGAGAATATAAAGGCTGAATGAACTTAGGTAAATAATAATGGTTTATCAGTACAGTACTTTATAAAACCAACTCTGTTGCCTTCAAGTTGATTCTGACTCACAGCAACCTTATAGCACAGAGTAGAACTGGCCCATAGAGTTTCCAGGGAGTGGCTGATGGATTTGAACTGCTGATCTTTTGGTTAGCAGCCAAGCTCTTAACCACTGTGCCAACAGGGCCCCTTTTTATACACACACACACACACACACACACACACACACACACACATACACACAAGTTATTGCATTTAATTTCAAGGGGTTCAAGAGCCATTGAAACCTATTCTTGGAAAACAAGTTAAGGAGTTTAGGTCAAATATTATTTAGAAGAAGATATAAAGTCGAATTCCTTCTAGAAGTTACTGGGTTTGACTAAAATGTAAAACATTGTGTTAATGACATTATAGAACTCTTATGATTGATTTGATTGAAAATCTGGGAATTGCTGTTAATTTTCAAAAAAAAAAAGCTATAAAATGTGTGCGTAGGCATGTGTATGAATGTGTGTGTTTTCAGATTGTGTTGCTCAACAGTAGACCTGAAATAGTGGGGCAAAATTCCCACATTTCTGAAGAGCTTAATATATATGTTTGAGGAATGCCTGGATCAGATTCCAGTTTTGCCTATGTAAATGTGGTAACTCTTGCTAAAGGTGTGTTTCTTAAAATGGAAGGGCTAGATTTTCAGCTTAGGTTAGGACAGAAATGAAGCTGGGATAAAGTAGGGAAGAACATTTGGACTAGCCACAGAATTTTTTAGTAGTGTACAAGTAAGGTCCATGGTTCAGCAAATATGTATGGATTTTACTGATAAAAAAAATATTAAAGTAGCCAAACCAATGGAAAGATAAAGGTACAGATTGGGGCATATTACTGTTTACACTCTATAGGTAATGGGAATTCAAAGGCTTTTTTTTTTTTTTTAAGGAAAATGAACAAATCCAGTACTGGCTTGCCTCTTGTAGTTGGCCTCATGATATTTGATAACAAAGTCAGGCAATTGGAGAATGATGGAGCTGGAAATTGGTAGAACCCAAGCCATTGGTTCCATTTGTCAGTAGGCAGAAGCCTTTTAGGGCCAGGCTTATTAATTCCAAATCCTGGTCTCCAACTTGTGTTATTTGCATGATTATAAGTCACCATTGAGAAAATAAGCTTAGTGATACTCTAAACTTTTGTGTAGTCCTTGTAGTAAGAGTTTTGCTCTTTCAGGAATCACTAGATGTATTCAGAGGCATGGGATTCATTGTCACACTCAGCATTTAAGCACCTCTCTGTATTATAAGCCACAAGTCTAGGCTTATAAAAGAAAGGAAGTTTTTTGTGTACAATCAACAGTTGGCTTTTGCTTAGATCAGCAACTGTATTTTTCACAAATACTGTGCACATGTAAATAACGTGCCCACACATATAGTGTGCATGGTGTGCATAGGAAAATACTGCAGGAGGGGGTTGTGCAGTTGGCAAAAAAAGCATAACACGTGTGTTATTTGTGTAAAAATATGGTAGTTTAAATTCTTGCCTTTGGTTGACTCTCAGGGCCTTATGATTAATCCTTAGGCCACTGTTTTCTGGTCATACTAGAATCTCCCCTAGTATCCTGCAGCCGTAACTCACTGTTTTCCTTTTATATCCTGTATGTGGGTATTTAGGGTTGTCACTGAGTTTTCCCTGTGATTGTTAGCATTGCACAGACAGTCAGTAATATCAACGGTATTTCCTCACAATTTCTCAGATAATTGTGCTATTTTAATTAGAGTGTGGATAGGCCTATAAATGAGTTGCTAGACTTTTGCTCAGTAAGGAGCATCTATTGCTATTTTAATTCACTATTCATGTTCTCTAAGGAAATGCCAAAATGTTTTCCATCTGGAAATAGGAATCGTTTATTTCCATTGGGGAAATCTGTGCTTCTGAGAAACTCTTTAGTTTGGCTCATTATTCAGTTGCAGTGTTGTAAGAGATGGAAAACATCAGGGACTAAAACATCTTAAATGACACCAGAGTTTGGTGGAGCATTTTGAAGTAATTCTGGTGTGTTTTTGCAAACTTTATGTTAGAATCTCAGAATAGACCTATAAAATAGTTGGGTAGGCATTAACATCATACTTATTAAAATAAAAAAAAATCCTTTAGACGTGCCATGATTATTAGCGTGACTTCAGTGAAGTCCGGCAGTGGTGTTTTGGTTTTAGAGGTTAGTAAAGTCAACCTTGGCATGTTTAATTTCAGATCCAGGTGCCCTGATTTCAAACTCATGCTCCCTCTGTTAGTGGACTGTCCCCAATTCTGTTCTTCTGAAGTCCCAACCATGAGGAGCTAAAGAAATATTACAGTAAAGACTAAGTGACATCAAGTACAGGAAGCAAAACTTACTTTGCTTGGTTTAGACCAGGAGTTCTTGGTTTATACTACATAGATAGGGAAGCAGTTCAGAAGTGGAAAAAGTTCAGAAGTTGAAGTAAAAAAGCTTGATGTTCCATTTTGGCGGTGACATCTGTCATGTATTGAATTTTGTCCCCCCAAAATATGCGTCAATTTGGCTGGACCGTGATTCTCAGTGGTTTGGCAGTTAGGTAATGATGTAATCACCCCCATGATGTGATCAGCCAATCAGTTGTAAGGGGATTAGGGCAGGATACAACACTCTTACTCAGGTCACAGCCCTGGTGTGACCTAAGGGAAGTTTCTCTGGGTCATGGCCTGCATTACCTTTTATTTTAGAAGAGATGAAATGAAAGAGAATTGAACAGAGTGGGAGGACCTGACTATAACCCAGAAAGAAAAGCTGGGAGTGGAGCAAGTTCTTTGGACCTGGGATCCCTATGCTGAGAACCTCCTAGGCCCAGGGGAAGATTGATGCCAAGATACATGTAGATCTCCAAGGAATGCTGGGCCCACAGGTGTTGAAAGGAGATAAAAACTTTCCCCCAGAGCTGACACGGAGAGAAAGCTTTCCTTTAGACCTGGCACCCTGAACTATAAGAAAATAAATTTCCTCTAGACCTTTTAGCTTCCACAATTGTGAGAGTCAGAATCAACTGAATAGCAAGAGTTTTTTTTTTTTTTAACTGTGAGAAAATAAATTTCTGTTTATTAAAGCCATCCACTTTTTGTATTTCTGTTATAGCAACACTACACAACATAATACCTAAGACACCATCCAAACTTTGTGACTTTTTGCACTTTACCTTTCAACCTCAGTTTCTTCATTATGCAATTAAGATTAATAATATAGTTTTTGGGGGACAGATGAGACATATTACTCAATAGACTAGTTTGCTGGAGTTTACTATCAGGGAGAGTTCTTAAAAGAAAGCCTGGTTTTCTAGGGAAAAAAAAAAAAAGGATCAGTATTAATAGGGGAGATGAAATTGTTTGCCCAATTCTTTCCATTTATTCCTCTTTTCCTCCAGGGCTGTGACTTATAAAGTATAACAAACCCATTGGCATCAAACTGATTCTGAATCACAGTGACCCTATAGGACAGAATAGAACTGCCCCATAGAGCTTCCGAGGAGTGGTTGGTAGATTCAAACTGCTGACCTTTTGGTTAGCAGCTGATCTCTTTACCACTGTGCCATGAGGGCATACTCATAAATTAGAGAAATTGCACAGCTTTATATAAGGATCTCTGGAAAATAGCAAAACTGGAGAATATAATGAAGCTTCTTGCCTCCATCCTCAAATTTATATATCAAGGCCCAGATGATCAGAATCAGCTACTCAGGAACTGGCAGAGAAGCTGGAACAGAAAGAGCAGAGAGTGAATGGGGGTGGGGGCTGGCGCTGTTGGGGTGATCTTTGCTAAAATCTATTGAATTTCATTTCACATCATTCAAAGATAAATAATGCTTCTTACCCTTAATTTCCCCCATGTGTCTGTCAGTTTGTCATATTGTGGGGGCTTGCTTGTTGCTGTGATGGTGGAAGCTATGCCACCGGTATTCAAATACCAGCAGAGTCACCCATGAAGGGCAGGTTTCAGCTAAGCTTCCAGAATAGGACAGACTAGGAAGAAAGACCTGACAGTCTACTTCTGAAAAGATTTGCCTGGTGAAAACCTTATGAGTAGCAGTGGAACATTGTTTGATATAGTGCCAGAAGATGAGCCCCTGAGCTTGGAAGGCTCTCAAAAGATGACTGGGGAAGAGCTGCTTCCTCAAAGTAGACTCGACCTTAATGATGTAGATGAAGTGAAGCTTTCAGGACCTTCATTTGCTGATGTGGCACAATTCAAAATGAGGAGAAACAGCTGCAAACATCCATTAGTAATAAAAAATAGGAACATAAAATGTACCAAGTATGAATCTAGGAAAATTGGAAGTTGTCAAAAATGAAATGGAATGCATAAACATCTATATCCTAGGCATTAGTGAGTTGAAATGGACTGGTGTTGACCATTTTGAATGGGACAATTGTATGGTCTACTATGCCAGGAATGACAACTTGAAGAGGAATGGCATTGCATTCATCATCAAAAAGAACATTTCAAGATCTATCCTGAAGTACAGTGCTGTCAGTGATAGGATAGTATCCATACACCTATAAGATAATATCCATACACCAGTTAATACGATTATTATTCAAATTTACACACCAACCATTAGGGCCAAAGATGAGAAACTGAAGATTTTTACCAACTTTTGCAGTCTGAAGTTGATCAAACAAGCAATCAGGATGCATTGATAATTGCTGGAGATTGGAATGCAAAAATTGGAAACAAAGAAGAAGGATTAGTAGATGGAAAATATGACCTTCGTGATAGAAACAATGCCAGAGATCACATGATAGAATTTTTCAAGACCATCGACTTCTTCATTGCAAATATCTTTTTCACCAACAAAAATGCCAACTATACAGGTAGACCTCACTAGATGGATTTCACAGGAATCAAATCGACTATATCCGGGAAAGAGATGATGGAAAATCTCAGTATCATCAGTCAGAACAAGGCCAGGGCAAACTGCAGAACAGACCATCAATTGCTCCTATACAAGTTGAAACTGAAGAAAATTAGAACAAGTGGATGAGAGCCAAAATATAACCTTGACTATATCCCACCTGAATTTAGAGACCATCTCAACAGTAGATTTGATGTGTTGAACACTAACGATCAAAGACTAGACAAGTTGTGGCATGACATAAAAGACATCATACATGAAGAAAGCAAGAGGTCATTAAAAGGACAGGAAAGAAAAGACCAAAACAGATGTCAGAAGAGACTCTGAAACTTGCTTTTGAACATTGAGAAGCTAAAGCAAAAGAAAGAAATGATGAAGTAAAAGAGTTGAACAGAAGATTTCAAAGGGCGGCTGGAGAAGAAAGAGTATTATAATGACATGTGCAAAGACCTGGAGGTGGAAAACCAAAAGGAAAGAACACACTCTGCATTTCTCAAATTGGAGGAACTGAAGGAAATACTTAGGTTTCAAGTTGCAATATTGAAGGATTTTATGAGGAAAATATTAAATGGCTCAGGAAGCATCAAAAGAAGATGGAAGAAATACACAGAGTCAGTATACCAAAAAGAATTAGTTAACGTTTCAACCATTTCTGGAGGTACTGTATGAGCAGGAACCAATGGTATTGAAGGAAGAAGTCCAAGCTGCACTGAAGACATTGGTGAAAAACTATGCTCCGGGAGTTGACGGAATACCAATTGAGATGTTTCAACAAACAGATGCAGGGCTGAAAATGCTAACTCTTCTATGCCAAGAAATACGAAGACAGCTACCTGCCCAACTGACTGGAAGAGATCTATAGTTATACCTATTCCCAAGAAACATGATCCCACCAAATGAGAAAATTATCAAACAGTATCCTTAATATCACACCCAAGTAAAAATTTCTGAAGATCATTCAAAAGCAGCTACAGCAGTATATTGGTAGGGAATTGCCAGAAATTCAAGCTGGATTCAGAAGAGAACGTGGAACCAGGGATATCATTGCTGATGTCAGATGGATCCTGGCTGAAAGCAGAGAATACCAGAAGGGTGTTTACCTGTGTTTTATTGGCTATGCAAAGACATTCAACTGTGTGGATTGTAACAAATTGTGAATAACATTGCAAAGAATGGGAATTCCAGAACACTTAATCGTACTCGTGACGAACCTGTACATAGATGAAAAGGCAATACTGCGTGGTTTAAAGTCAGCAAAGGGTTGTGTCAGGGTTGTGTCCTTTCACCATACCTGTTCAATCTGTATGCTGGACTATATGAAGAAGAATGGGACATTAGGATTGGAGGAAGACTCATTAACAACCTGCTTTATGCAGATGACACAACCTTGCTTGCTGAAAATGGAGAGACTTGAAGCACTTGCTGATAAAGACCAAAGACCTGAAACCTGCAGTATGGATTACACCTCAACATAAAACAAAAGCCCCCATAAATGGATCAATAAGCAACATCATGATAAATGGGGAGAAGACTGAAGTTGTCAAGGATTTCATGTTACTTGGATCCACAATTGATAACCATGGAAGCAGCAGTTGAGAAATAAAAAGACGCATTGCATTGGGCAAATCTGATGCAAAAGACCTCTTTAAAGTGTTGAAAAGCAAACATATCACCTTGAAGACTGAGGTGCACCTGACCCAAGCCATGTTATTTTCATTCACCTCCTATGCCTGTGAAAACTGGACAACGAATAAGGAGGAACAAAGAAGAACGCCTTTGAATTGTGTTAGAGAAAAATATTGAATATACCATAGACTGCCAAAGGAACAAATAAATCTGTCCTGGAAGAAGTACAACCAGGATGCTCCTTAGAAGCGAAGATGGAGAGACTATGCCTCACATGCTTTGGACATGTTGTCAGGAGGGATCACTCCCTGGAGAGGGACATCATGCTGGGTAAAATACAAAAAAAAAAAAAAAAAATTTCTTCTTTTTTTTTTTTTAAAGTACAGAGTCAGTGAAAAAGAGGAAGACCCTCAATGAGATGGATTCATACAGTGGCTGCAACAATGGCCTTAAGCATAATGATTGTGAGGATGGCGCAGGACCTGGCAGTGTTTTATTCTTTTGTACATGGGGTTGTTATGAGTCAAAACCAACTTGATGGCACCTAACAACAACAATGCTTGATTTAAGGAGCCTTGGTGGTGCAATGGTTAAGCTTTTGGCTGCTTACTTAAAGGTTTCAGTTATAACACACCTAGCCGCTCTGTGGGAGGAAGACCTGGTGATCTGCTCCCATAAACATTACAATCAAGAAAGCCCAATGGGGCAGTTTTACTCTATCACACGGGGTCACTAGGATTTGGAATGGGCTAAACAGAACCTAACAACAACAAACCCTTGATTTACAGTGCACAAGAAAGAACCCAGAAACATTTTCTTTATCCATCATTCCCTCTCTGATCCTAGCAGGTTTAGCTAATATTATGAGTTCTCCACGGAAATATATCGAGTAAGTTGTGGGTTTTAGAAATACTCATAAAATCATACAATATAAGAGTTGTAAGGAAACTAAAAAATCTATTCTAGGATTAAAAAAAACTCTTTTAGACATGGAACTCTTTATTTAAGTACAGCATTTCATTAAAATTCCCTATCTAAATCAGAGAAAATGGATCTGGTCTTGAACCAGAGGGGAGACTCTTAGAACACTTATGTACCCCCACTAAGGACCCCTAATACCCTCAGAACATATTTTTAAAACCATTGACCTAATCTAAACAGCTTATTCGACAGTTAAGACTATAAGCCATAACCAAAAAAACAAACAAACAAACCCAACGCTGTCGAGTCGATTCCGACTCATAGCGAACCTATAGGACAGAGGAGAACTGCCCCATAGAGTTTCCAAGAAGCACCTGGAGGATTTGAACTGCTGACCCTTTGATTAGCAGCCGTAGCACTTAACCACTACGCGACCAGGGTTTAGTCATAAGTACGTTAAATGATTTGCGCAAGTTACATAACAAGTTAGTGGCTCAACTTGAATAACCAGTTGCTGTCAGTTTGATTCCGACTCATAGCGACCCTACAGGACAGAGTAAAACTGCCCCACGGGGTTTCCAACAGTGTAAATCTTTATGTAAACAGACTGCCACATCTTTCTCCCGCTAGGCAGCTGGTTGGTTCAAACTGTAGACTTTTATTTAGCAGCCTAGTTAGTATCAGTGTGCTACAAGGGCCCTTTTAAACTGGAATACAACCCCAAAAAAACAGAAACCCAAACCCTTTGCCATAAAGCTGATTCCAACTCATAGTGACCCTATAGGACAGAGTAGAACTGCCCCATAGGGTTTCCAAGGAGCACCTGGTGGATTCAAACTGCCAACCTTTTGGTTAGCAATGGTAGCTCTTAACCATTAAGCCACCAGGTTTACTGCTAATTTGGAACACTCTCCAGTTCAACACACTAGGCCCCTCTCCTGGTCATTCTGGGCTTTTTCTTCGGGAATTAGTTTAGGATAAAAAGGCACACCTAAAACATTCTGCCCATTCACTCTCTGGATCTTTGTTGTCTGCTCTTATCTTCCACGCCTAATTGCTTGGAACTAGCAGGGTGTCTTTACCTACGCAAGGTCTGTGGTGGGGATCTCAAAGGAGAATCAGAGTGTGGGAAATTTCCTTTCTATTTAAATGCTTTAAATGCTTCTAGATCCAGATCCTTCTGAAATGAAGTTCTGCTTTTTGTTTATGGTTATCTTATTTTCCTGTGAGCATCTTCTGTGTTGAAAACAAGACTAGAGTCATTTTCAGCAGATGGGCTGTATGTGGAAAGAAGATTGTGTCTAAATAGGCTACTTTTTCAAGTTTTAATTGGCCTAATTACTACATGTTTGTAAAGTGCTTTGAAGAAGAAAGGTGCTATATGAGTGTTGCTTGTTATTCTTTTTTCCCCCGACGGCATTTGCTGGTTTCTTAAATTGCCTCTCTTGTAGTGACCTAATAATCAAATTGCTAAAGAAGGCTGCTTCTGCCTTTTTTTTTTTTTGTCTTTTTCTTTTTATAAAATATCATTATTCAAACATAAGGAAAAAGCTGGGAGATTAATGACTTACAGCACATTCTTTTCTTTTGGCTAATTTGGTTTTCCTAGTGTCTTTCTAGAGTTGAGGTTGAACTGGGCCTTTACTCTTCACGTGTGTCCTAGGTTCTATGTGTAAGTGTTGAAGCCCGGCCTTCTCAGAGACTTAACTCTGCCAGTAAAATGTCCTGCTGTGAACTTTCTAAAGACCAGGGCTCATGGGGGACTTGAAGGAAGCACTCCACCCCCTTGTGGTAGGGAAAAGAAAGGAAGTGATCTACCCTTACATTTCATCCCATGGCTGCAGCCTCCACCTGCCAGTAGAAAGCAGGTGGAGGTTCCAGGAGGCTGCTGTTTGATGCTGTTTGTGAAGAAAAAAAGCCTGAGAGGGTATTTATTCTCTTGTGATACCAGACTTGTTTTTCCTAATGACACAGAGGTTTCTTTCCCTTACCTGCGATATGCTAAAGATATGACTTAATATTCAAGGAAGCAGCCTTGACTCCCAAAGTGGAATACCTTGTCTGTGGGTGGGAGGCTTCCCTATCCTTTTGCCCCACTGCAATAGTCAGTTCAACTTCAGGAACATAGGAAGTGACACATATTTATTAATAAAAAAAAAAAAAGTTTTTTTTTTTTTTTTGCTGTCATATATTGGGAGCTCTTTATATTCTAAGCACTTTGCTAGGGATTATTCATACACTTCTTTCAGTTTTCACAACACACAGGGTGTTTTTACAGGTGTGAATGTAGGAAGTCAGACGAGATGGGCATTTGCCTAAATCACACAGGGAGGAAGTGAAAGAGCCAGAATTGGAACCCAAATGTGGCTAATTGCATAGCACTAAACCGAGCTTCTTCCAGAATTGGCTAGTACGATGTGGCAGGCTCAAGCTGGGTATCTCATCGGATTGTTACCTTAGTTCTGCAGGGATCTCCCATCATAACTTCACTGTAGTCTTTGCATTTGTTAAGTTTCTCACAAGTCTTGGTCTAGGAAACATGTTTAGAGCTGTCAAGCAAAGTTGTTCAAGTCACACGTCTATTAACAGGCAGAGCCCTAATTTGAACTCAAGTGTCATGTGTTTTTGTTTTAATTCCAATGGTAATACCATACTTTACTTTCGTGCCATCAATGAATGTTCATTTATGGACTGATAATGTTGTTGTTGTTGTTAGGTGCCGTTGAGTGGGTTCCGACTCATAGCGACCCAATGCACAACAGAACGAAACACTGCCTGGTCCTGCACCATCCTCACAATCGTTGTTATGCTTGAGCCCATTGTTGCAGCCACTGTGTCAGTCCACCTTGTTGAGGGTCTTCCTCTTTTCCACTGACCCTGTACTTTGCCAAGCGTGATGTCCTTCTCCAGAGACTGATCCCTCCTGACAACATGCCCAAAGTATGTAAGACACAGCCTCGCCATCCTTGCTTCTAAGGAGTATTCTGGTCGTACTTCTTCCAAGACAGATTTATTAGTTCTTCTGTCAGTCAATGGTATATTTGATATTCTTCACCGACACCACAATTCAAAGGCTTCAGTCCTTCGGTCTTCCTTATTCATTGTCCAGCTTTCACAAGCATATGATGTGATTGAAAATACCATGGCTTGGGTCAGGAGCGCCTTAGCCTTCAAGGTGACATCTTTGTTCTTCAACACTTTAAAGAGGTCCTTTGCAGCAGATTTACCCAATGCAATGCATCTTTTGATTTCTTAACTGCTGCTTCCATGGCTCTTGATTGTGGATCCAAGTAAAATGAAATCCTTGACAACTTCAGTCTTTTCTCTGTTTATCCTGATGTTGCTCATTGGTCCAGTTGTGAGGATTTTTGTTTTCTTTATGTTGAGATGCAATCCATACTGAAGGCTGTGGTCTTTTATCTTCATTAGTAAGTGCTTCAAGTCCTCTTCACTTTCAGCAAGCAAAGTTGTGTCATCTGCATAACGCAGGTTGTTACTTTGTCTTCCTCCAATCCTGACGCCCCGTTCTTCTTCATATAGTCCAGCTTCTTGGATTATTTGCTCGGCATACACATCGAATAGGTATGGTGAAAGAATACAACCCTGGCACACACCTTGCAGTAAACCAGTCAGTATCTCCTTGTTCTGTCTGAACAACTGCCTCTTGACCTATGTAAAGGTTCCTCATGAGCACAATTAAGTGTTCTGGAGTTCCCATTCTTTGCAACTTTATTCATAATTTGTTATGATCCACACAGTTGAATGCCTTTGCATAGTCAATAAAAAACAGGTAAACACCCTTCTGGTATTCTCTGCTTTCAGCCAGGATCCATCTGACATCAGCAATGATATCCCTGGCTCCACATCCTCTTCTGAAACTAGCCTGAATTTCTGGCAGTTCCCTGTCGATATACTCCTGCAGCTATTTTTGAATGATCTTCAGCAAAATTTTGCTTGTGTGTGATATTAATGGTATTGTTCTATAATTTCCACATTTGGTTGGATCACCTTTCTTGGGAATAGGCATAAATATGGATATCTTTCAGTCAGTTTTCCAGGAAGCTGTCTTCCATATTTCTTAGCATAGACGAGTGAGCACCTCCAGCTCTGCATTTATTTGTTGAAACATCTCAATTGATATTCCATCAATTCCTGGAGACTCATTTTTCACCAGTGCCTTCAGAGCAGCTTGGACTTTTTCCTTCAGTACCATCAGTTCCTGATCATATGCTACCTCTTGAAATGGTTGAACATCAACTAATTCTTTTAGGTATAATGACTCTGCGTATTTGTTCCATCTTCTTTTGATGCTTCCTGTGTCATTTAGTATTTTCCCCATAAAATCCTTCACTATTGCAACTTGAGGCTTCAATGTTTTCTTCAGTTCTTTCAGCTTGAGAAACACCGAGCATGTTCTTCCCTTTTGGTTTTCCATTTCCAGCTCTTTGCACATGTCATTATAATACTTTACTGGAAGATGAGCTCCCCAGGTTGGAAGGTACTCAACAGATAACTGGGGAAGGGCTACCTCCTCAAAGTAGAGCCGACCTTAATGATGTGGATGGAGTAAAGCTTTCGGGACCTTCATTTGCTGATGTGGCATGACTCAAAATGAGAAGAAACAGCTACAAACATCCATTAATAATCAGAACCTGGAATGTATGAAGTATGAATCTAGGAAAATTAGAAATCGTCAACAATGAAATGGAACGCAAAAACATCGATATCCTAGGCATTAGTGAACTGAAATGGACTGGCATTGGCCATTTTGAATCAGAGAATCATATAGTCTACTATGTTGGGAATGACAACTTGAAGAGGAATAGTGTTGCATTCATCGTCAAAAAGAACATTTCAAGATCTATCGTGAAGTACGATGCTGTCAGTGATAGGATAATATCCATACGCCTACAAGGAAGACCAGTTAATATCAGTATTATTCAAATATATGCTCCAACCACTAGGGCCAAAGATGAAGAAATAGAAGATTTTTATCAGCTGCTGCAGTCTGAAATTGATCAAACATACAATCAAGATGCATTGATAATTACTGGTGATTTTAATGAGAAAGTTGGAAACGAAGAAGGATCGGTAGTTGGAAAATATGGCCTTGGTGATAGAAACAACGCTGGAGATCGAATCATAGAATTTTGCAAGACCAATGACTTCTTCATTGCAAATACCTTCTTTCACCAACATAAACGGCGGTTATACACATGGACCTCACTAGATAGAACACACAGGAATCAAACTGACATCTGTGGAAAGAGACGATGGAAAAGCTCAATATCATCAGTCAGAACAAGGCCGGGGCTGACCGTGGAACAGACCATCAATTGCTCATATGCAAGTTCAAGCTGAAACTGAAAAAAATCAGAGCAAGTCCACGAGAGCCAAAATATGACCTTGAGTATATCCCACCTGAATTTAGAGACCATCTGAAGAATAGATTTGATGCATTGAACACTGGTGACCAAAGACAGGACGAGTCGTGGAATGACATCAAGGACATCATCCATGAAGAAAGCAAGAGGTCATTGAAAAGGCAGGAAAGAAAGAAAAGACCAAGACGGATGTTGGAAGAGACTCTGAAACTTGCTCTTGAGCATCGAGCAGCTAAAGCAAAAGGACGAATTGATGAAGTAAAAGAACTGAATAGAAGATTTCAAACGGCGATTCGAGAAGACAAAGTAAACTATTATAATGACATGTGCAAAGAGCTGGAAATGAACTGATAATAGCTACAAAAATCCAAAGGCTCACTTTGCTAGTTATATCATCGAGTAATTTGAGAAGGGCGGAGAGGCTGAAACATGGGTCACCAGTTTATCTGGTTTGTTGATTAAATTGCCCAAAACCTCTTAGACCTAGATTTTTCTACAGTTAACACCAGAGAACTATTTATGATTATGTTACTTTCTTGGGCATATATTTTGCAATAATAATAACTAAAACCACAGCAATAATAAATCGTGAATGTTGAACAAGGGTACTATGGTAAAGGCACCATTCCAAGCACTTTTCATGAGTTAACTAATCCTCAGAATAACTTTGATAAAGTTGGTACTGTCATTAGTCCCACTTGGCAGATGAGGAAACATGGAGGAAATTCAATGAGTGGAAGGAAACAAATTGTAAACGAATTCTGGAACAGTGGTCTTTGGGGAAGAGAAAAATCCCTCTGAGAATGTCAAGATTTTATTTCCAGACCCTTGTATCATAAAATTGTACTTTGTGATCTGAGGACCTGTAGTAAGTCAAACAACTGCCATTCCCAACATCATGCACCTCTTCCGCTCATGGGTTAAAACTGAATAGCAATGGAACGACAACAACAACAACAAAGTTAAGATTGAAAAGAACAACAACAAAATCTGAAGGATGAAATTATCAGAGGAAGGAGCTCCTGGGAGGGGAAGGAGGAAAAAGAAGAAGGGGGCTCTTAAAGGCAGATTGTACAGGTCTGTACAGAATCTCATGTCTCTTTGAGAGTTAATTGCCTTTGTAAGAACTAGTTGCCTGAACCACCTTCCAATCTCCAGTTCCTTTTCCTCTGAATGTCTGAAGAATTTCCTGACATCACAGAAACCTAAGGCTTATAGTACATAGACTGAATTTATAAAATAAAACAGCAAGTTGTTTTCCTGTCTCTGGCCTGGCTCAAGAAGGCCAGGCACAATCATTTTATGATACAGTTAAGTGGCTCCTAACAGAACAAGGGGATATTTCGTGGTTTAAAATCAAGAAAGGTGTGTGTGTCAGGGATGTATTCTTTAACCATACTTTGTCTGCTAAGCAAATAACCTGAGAATTTGGACTATATGAAGAAGAATGCAGCATCAGGATTGGACTCATTGACAAGCTGCAATATGCAGATGACACAACTTTGCTTGCTGGAAGTAAAGAGGACTTAAAGCATTTGCTGATGAAGATCAAAGACTATAGTCTTCAGTAGGGATTACACCTTAACATAAAGGAAACAAAAAGCCTCACAAGTGAGCCAATAAGCAACATCATGATAAATGAAAAAAAAAAAAAAAAGGATCAAAGTTGTCAAGAATCTCATTTTACTTGGATCCACAGTCAACACCCATGGAAACAGCAGTTAGGAGATAAAATGATGTAATGAACTTGGCAAATCAGCTGCAAAAGACCTCTTTAAAGTGTTAAGAAGCATAACTGTCACTCTGAGTACTAAGGTAACCCTGACCCAAGCCATGGTATTTTCAATCACCTCATATGCATGCAAAATCTGGACAATGAATAAGGAAGACCAAAGAAGAATTAATGCCTTTGAATTATGGTGTTGGTGAAGAATATTGAATATACCATGGACTTCCAGAAGAACGAACAAATCTGTCTTGGAAGAAGTACAGCCAGAATGCTCCTTAGAAGTGAGGATGGGAGACTTCATGTCATGTGCTTTGGATATGTTATCAGGAGGGACCAGTCCCTGGAGAAAGATATCATGCCTGGTAAAGTAGGGGTCCTCGAAAAAGAGGAAGACCCTCAAGGAGATGGATTGCCGCAGTGGCTACAACAGTGGGCTCAAACCTAGCAATGATTGTGAGGATGGTGCAGGATCAGGTAGTATCTTGTTCTGTTGTACATGGTGTTGCTATGAGTCAGAACTGACTGGATGCCACCTAACAGCAACAAGTGGCTCATATACCTTTTGTTGATTTGTGAGAAAGTCACATGGGACGCTTGAAAGAATAGTGAAAAGAGGAATGACTGGGAGGCTTTTATTGTATCTTTTGTTTCTTTTCTCAGTTAACCACCTTCAATTTCAAGATGGCAGACAAATCTAAGTAAGCTGGCGTTCTTCAATTTATGCACAGTATTTCTCTGAAAAGTTTTATTCAAATCAGATTTAAAAAATGGAATCCTACTTTCATGTGGATTTGAATTTTTAAGTTTGATTTTTTCCCCTTCAAAAATTATGTTCCTTATTTCAAATTGATCTCCATGTGGGGCTCTATCAAGTGTTTGTGATGTGTTAACAAGTGTTCATAAACAGTGTCATTCCTTGAGGAAACTACTGAGTCAAAGTTCTCCGCTTTCTTGGCACACATACTCCATCATTGGTTCTGTGAACTTTTGTTGCATCGTATCAGGAGGCCCATACAGTCTGCTTGGCTCTACTTTAGTTACGTTGAGATTGATCAGTGGGTTCATGTGGTCCTCA
This sequence comes from Loxodonta africana, assembly GCF_030014295.1. Taxonomy (NCBI): domain Eukaryota; kingdom Metazoa; phylum Chordata; class Mammalia; order Proboscidea; family Elephantidae; genus Loxodonta; species Loxodonta africana. Next base: position 41,642,135 of record NC_087348.1, read on the forward strand.
GCCAGGTCCACCTGCTAAAATGCTCCATTAGCCATTCACCTAATGAATTCTACGTGATCATTATCTGGATCCCTTATGACTTTACAAGTTGCCATTTACTTTATTCCAACTCATGGCAACCCCATATGTGTCAGAGTAGAACTGTTTTCCCATCGGGTTTTTAATGGCTGGTTTTTCAGCAGCATATCATCAAGACTTTCTTCCGGTGAACCTCTGGGTGGACACGAACCTCCAACCTTTCAGTTAACAGCTAAGTGCTTAACCGTTTGCACTATCCAGACACTCTCTTATTTCTTTAGGGATTGCAAAGTGATGATTTGCCAAGTCTATCAGTCACTTAACTGGTATGATTCTCTAAAAACTTTCCCACAGAGAAAAGTCATGGTTAGAGCTGAAAAGGGCTGATAGAGTCGATGCTCATTATTCACTATAGTTATGTTTTATGAAGTCTTCACCAACACTGAATTAACTGGGACAGTCTCATGCATCAGGTGACTCAAATTTTTCTCTGCCCTGTGCCTGTGTGTGCGTCCATGAATGAACACGAAAGTGCTGCAAGTATTCACTTTGGGATTAGAGATAAAGTTTAGCAAGTAGGCAAGTTTGTAAATAGAAAATCCTCCAATAATATGTATCAATTGTATACAATTCTGCTCATTTTACTGATAAGAAAAACTGTGTGATAAAAGGATTTTACCAAAGCAGTGTGATGCCTTGCTCAAGGCCACACAAATAGCCCCCCTCTAACCTGGACAAGGATCTGAGTACACCAATATGCTCCTTTCATGGCCGCTAGGTCAACAAGAAGCCTTGGTGGCACAACAGATAAACCCTCAGCTGTTAACTGGAAGATTGGCAGTTCAAACCCATGCAGAGGCCCCTCGGGAGAAAGCCCTGGCAATCTGTTCCTGTAAAGATTACAGCCTAGAAAACTCTACAGGGGCAATTCTTTTCTGTCTCATGGGGTCGATATGAGACCAAATTGACTTGGGTCACCTAACAACAGCAACAGATCAGTAAGAGGCTTACCCGAAACTACATCAGGCATCCCCAGCTCCACTGTCTACAGGAGCCAGGCTGGTTCAGAATGAGTGCTTCAAGGCTGTGTAATAGGGTGGAAGGGATGGGGCCTGTGGCCAAAATGGGGTACTTGGGAAATAACTGAAGTTTCCCAAATTGAAAACACCTTTCGAGGCAAAAGTACAAACTATTAAGTGCATCTTCTCAGTAGATATTTTAGACTATTTTCTCAGACAGTGCAAATTCACGGACCTCTTTTATTTATTTATTTATTTTTTAGGGATATAGAGAAATAAAAACATAAAGATCAATCACTAAAGTAACTCACAGAAGTAGCAGCATGGCCTGGTAAGGAAGTCACCATATAGAGAATAGTTAATTGAAGTTTTTTCTCAGTTTCATAAGCTGCAAATGGGGCACAGTCATATCTTACACCCAAACCACCTTTCATAGGTGTGTCTATTATAAACACAATGAGAAATGTGTTAGTTATACAGGCCATAAGCAAAACGGGCAATTGTAAATTGCTTTCTATCTTTAGTGCTATTGTTCTGGAGTGCTTCCCTTTCCCCCCTTAATACTGAGTCTTTCAAATTGAGCACCCTTGGTGAAAGGGTTAAGAGTTTGGCTGCTAAGCGAAAGGTTGGGGTTTAAACTCACCAAGTGGCTACATAGGAGAAAGATCTGGAGATTTGCTCCAGTAAAAATTATATTCTAGAAAACCCTGTGGGGCAGTTCTACTCCGTCACATGAGGTCACAATGAGTCTAAATTGACACAATGGCACCTAACAACAACAATTCTTGCTCATATCAGAGGTCAGCGGTTAAAAATTAGAGTCTGAAAATAAACAGACCTGCCACCACTTAGCTTTTTAACTTTGGGAAATTAACTCTTCTGACAATAATGGGTTTTTTTATTTGTTTCTTTTGGTTTTCTCTAAGTCTGAAAACTTCTTCAGTTGTAAAATGGGGATCCCAATAGCGAATGCCTCAAATGTTGTTTAAAGGATTGAGATAATTGCATGAAACTTAAGTGAAATAGTGTGTGTACAACATTACTATTTTGATTTTCGCAAAGTAAGTACGTTATTTGGCACTGATTCTACCCCTTCAGTTAGAGAGAGAAGAAAGGAGGAAAAAAAAATTTTTTTCTAAGAGTTGAAGTTTGTCACTTTGTCAGGTTTATTTTTTGCAGCTATCTGACAAGTGTAAGCCACACTTTAATTTGTACCAGAGACGGTTTGCCAACTTTCAAGAAAGGATGTAATGACCCAGCAGTTGCGTTAATTGGAAAAGCAGTGTGAATTCACACAGTGCAGAGAGGCTGTCCCTGAATGTCCCCCAGGAAGCAAGCAAGTCCAAAGGTTGGAGCACAGCTTGTTGGCCCAAAGAGAGGACGGATGTGCAGCCTAGCAGAGTCAGCTACTCTCACTCGCCGTGTGGTCCTGAAGCCTCCACCAGCTATTTGCCTAGGTGTTTTGAAGGTTTCAGGAGGGGATGCTGCATTACCTTTAGTTAGATTGGACTCATCTATGGTCACAAACGAGCCCTGGTAGCTTAGTGATTAAGAGTTTGGCTGCTAACCAAAAGGTCAGCAGTTCAAATTCACCAGCCACTCCTTGGAAGCCCTATGGGGACATTCTCCTCTGTCCTATAGGGTCACTGTTACCACAAGGGGCAGGGCTACCGAAGAACGTCTCACAGTGGTAAACACTAAAGCCCTGTGGAAGCAGACAGCCCTGTGCTTGAATTACGGCTCTTTCACTTCCAGTCTGTGAAGGAAACCTGACTCCTTAATCTTTATGAGACTTGGTTTTCTCATCTGTCAAAAATACTTTCTCCATAGAATTATTAGGAGCATCAAATGGTGAAATATCAAGTAAAATTTTGGCACACAAACACAAAATTGATGCAATCGCCATTGCTTTTATTTTTAATGTCATAAATTGGCTGTTTTCTACCAATGATAGGATTAGGCAGCCTGACAGATACTTGACTCTCAAATGTTTTGTCAGTGTTGGTTAGAGAGTGTTTTGTGCTTTAACGGCAGCCTTACGTACAGGTGAGGGAAGTGGATCAATTAGCTGGTTATCTAAATACACCATTCCTTTAATACATTTGGAGCTCTGGTGGCGTAGTGCTTAAGAGCTCAGCTACTAACCAAAAGGTTGGCAGTTTGAATCTACTAACTGCTCCTTGGGAACCCTGTGGGGCAGTTCTACTCTGTCCTATATGGTTGCTATGAGTTGGAATCAACTCAAAGGCAATGGGTTGGGTTTTGGTTTGGTTAATACATTTACCAATGTCCCAAATAGGGGGTGAGAAGGTCCTATAGAGTTAGGAAAATGGCTTGATAAAGTCTAACACAAAGGACACTGAGGTACTGCTTTTGAGTGAATATACAGTTAATAACTTTTTAACGTAGTGTAATTTTTTTTGCCTGCTCTTGCAAGCCTAAACATTTGCCAAACAACCAGATCGTATAATAGAAATGCTATGGATTTTGAATCAAATAGAACTGGGTTCAGATTCTAGCTTTGCATGTTGTTATTTGTGTGACCCTGAGCAAATTCTGTAACCTTTCCAACCTTCTGCTTCATCATTTTTAAATTAGGAATAATAATGCTGCCTATAAAGGACAGAGGGTTAAACGACAAGTATAGGGTCTAACATGGTGGCTGGCTTCTCATAGGTGCAGGGCAGATATTAGTTTCTCTTTCCCAATCTCTGCACCACCCTCATGGGCACATCTAGTGCAAGTCCAGCCACCTCTGAGAAGCCTTTGACAGTTCTGGTGTTCACCTTGGTTTGAGGAGGAACGTGTGTTGTTTTCCCTGATTGAACTCTAAGCGTGCTTAGGGGTTCAGTGTAGTGTCACTTATTTCTACTGGACCAAAGGAAAGTGACGTCATACTTTCCAAACCTAAATTTGAGACATGTGCTCCGCCAAGGGAAGACAATATTTCAAATAAGGACAGTTCCAGGAAACACTAGGAATATTCTTGATGTTAGCTACAACTTCACTACATGGATAGCTGCAGATGGCCTGGGTTGTGGAGAATGTGCTAGCTTATTATAATATTTCCTGTTTTTCTTTATCGTTGAAATACTTTGGAGTTAAAAAAAGCAGTTTGTAATTGAAAATCAGACAGACCTGGATTTAAATCTTAACTCTACTGCCTATAAGCTGAGTGACATTTAAAGCGAATTGCTGGTATTCTCTGAGTTTCAGTTTCCTCGTTAGACAAATAGAGATAAAGGAACGTAGCTCTTCCAGTTATGAGGATTAAAGAAACCAGTGCATTTCTTGAGCCACAGGTGCTCAAAGACTTTGCAAATTCACAGAGTTAGATCCATGTAGCACGTGCTCTTCCAGCCCCCCACCCCTTTGCGTCTAATATTTGCTGATTGATTGAAATAATGGTGTTAGGAAAGCAGTTATCTAAAAATACCATTACCACCCTGCAACTATGTTCTTTTCCCTTCTATAAACAGTCGTTCTTTCCTACATTTTTTTTTTACCTGTTACTAAAAATTAACATTTGAATCTACCAATCACTCAAAACTCAGTAGAGATTATTCAGGAAGCATTTTTTGTTAGATTTGTCAAGCTCAGTTTTGATGATAAAGATGGAGAATGTTCTGTTACCTTCAAAGTTAGGTAATACTGTGCTAAATGCCCGAGGCATTCCCTTTAATTAAGTGGACAAGTGTGTGTGTTTGTTTGCCTGTGCGTGGCCCCGTTAAAAAACCTGTTGCTGTCGAGTGGATTCCGACTCATAGCGACAGAGGTGGGGAAAAGAAGAGAGAGGAATACTTTCGTACTTTGGACAAAAGTATGCATGTAGATTGACACAGTGGCTGCAGCAATGGGATGAAACACACTACTGTTGTGAGGATGGTACAGGAATGGGCAACTTGACGGAATCTAACAACAGCATGCTTGAGTAAACCCATTGCTGTTAAGTCGATTCTGACTCATAGTGACCCAATGGAACAGAGCGGAACTGCCCCATCTGGTTCCCAGGGAGTGGCTGGTGGATTTGAACTGCTGATCTTTTGGTTAGCAGCCTAGCTCTAACTACTGCACTACCAGTAGGTCCCAGAAACACTATGTAATCTGAATTGGCTGAACTCCTTGGTCCTGAGGGAAGTATCACCAAGAGGTGGACAATGTGCAGAGTAATTCTTTCAGTTTGTAAATTCCCTAGGTACAAGGGTTCATATCTTACTCCTTTTTAACACTTGTCTGAGTTCCTGGTACATAAAGGACACTCAAGCAATGTTTGAAGAACTGGATTAAAAATAAACTTTGTATTTATTATCTAAAGCCAAGCCAGGAGAGAAAAAGATCTAGATCAAATGACTACATGGAATTCTACCATTTTCCAGAGAGACAATTACTTCATGTTATAGTTTACACCTGTCATTTCTTTTTTCCTGATATATAGCCAAAATTTTACCTTTTCTAATTCCTTTTAACTCTGCTATGCTGTCTCTTTGATATTTACACTGTCAAAATATTTGTAGACCATTAGGTTGTCCCCACTTAGGTGAGAAATATCTCCCTAGCTTCTTTAATCTTACCTCGTAAGTCTGTTTCTCTGTCACCTTCATCATTTTTGTTGCTCCTCTCTGGACTGTTTCCAGCTTCACTAGATCGTTAGTGTAAAAGCTGCCAAATTGGAGCTTAGGGTTCCTGAGCTGAGGGATAGCTGTCCTGTGAATAAGAAGCAGAATATCTGTATGTATTTCTAAAAAAAAAAAAAACAACTTAGATCTATGGTATCCTTGCTGTTGTAATGTGTCCTCCAGTTGATTTCAGCTCATAATGACCCTATAGCACAGAATAGGACGTATTGCTATGAGTCAGAATTGACTCAATGGCAACCGGTTTCTGGTTTTTTGGTAATCTTTAAGGGAGCAGGCCGCTAGGTTTTGTCTCCTGCAGAAGAGATTGTGGGTTTGAAACACTGATCTTCAGGTTAGCAGAGGAGTGTTTAACCACTGCGCCCACAGGGTCCCTTGTTTTATCTTCAGTTATCTTTTTTTCCTTTCCTCTGTTAGACTGAGAGGTCTACCAAGGCAGGATGAAGATTCCTATTCATATTCTCAGACCCTTGCGGAGGTTTAAACATGGTGGTGTTTTTACATGCCTTTGAGTCGGTGCTGACCCATAGCAACAGAATGAAACACTGCCCAGTCCTGCACTATCCTCACAACCGTTGCTATGTTTGAGCCCATGGTTGCAGCCACTGTGTCTATCCGTCTCCTTGAGGGTCTTCCTCTTTTTTGCTGACCCTCTACTTTACCAAGCATGGTGTCCTTCTCTGGGAACTGGTCACTCCTGATAACATGTCCAAAGTACTTGAGATGAAGTCTCGCCATCCTTGATTGTAAGGAGCATTCTGGCTGTAATTCTTCCAAGAAACATGGTAGATCTTAAATAAACATTAAGTACGTAAAGTCGGTGATATAAAATATCAATCCTTCCCCCGTGTTACTTAAAAATAATTTGATTTGGTCCTAAATGATGTGAATACTTCCCTTTCATTGTTCCTATCGTTGTCTGTGATTTAAAAGAGATCAAACTGGGGGCACGTGGCTGACTTAGATGTAAAGCATTCTTGTAGGACGCTATCTTTCATCACAGGAAAGTAAACTTCTCTTTTACATCTTTGAGTTTCTTCTCCTTTTTTTTTTTTTACCAACTATTTTAACTATTTAGAGAGAAATTGTTTTGCAAACAGTTTTTGTTTACATTTTCTTTTCCAGCAGCCTATGGATTCTAGAAGAACTTGGAGAAATTGATTTAGTAAGGTGGAAAGTTTCAATCCATTGTAATAATCTATTATTTTTTTACCCTTTATTTCATATTCTTTAGTTTTTCCTGCTATGACACAGAGAGGAAACTTTCTGGACAGTATTTAAATGAGAAAATTAGATGAAAATTTTGTTTTAGTTCTTTGTATATTTTTTTTTATTTTATTGTATTGTGCTTTAGGTAAAAGTTCACAACATAAATTAGTTTCTCATTCAAAAATTTATACACAAATTGTTTTATGACATTGGTTGTAATCCCCACAATGTGTCAGCACTCTCGCCCTTTCCTTTTACACCCTAGGTTCCCGGTGTCCATTTGTCCAGGTTTCCTGTCCCTTCCTGCTTCCTTGTCTTTGTTTTTGGGCCAGTGTTGCCCATTTAGTGTTGTATACATAATTGAATTAAGAAGCACTTTCCTCACGTGTATTATGCTTTATTTTATAGGCCTGATTAATCTGGCTGAAAGGTGGACTTGGGGAGTGGCTTCAGTTCTGAGTTAGCAGAGTGTCCAGGGGCTATAGTCTTGGGGGTTTCTCCAGTCCCTGTCAGACCAGTAAGTCTGTTCTTTTTTTGTGAATTTGAATTTTGTTTTAAGTCTTTATCCCACTCTCTCTAGAACTCTCTATTGTGATCCCTGTCAGAGCAGTTGGTGGTGGTAACCAGGTACCATCTTCTGGACTCAGGCTGGTGGAGGCTGTGGTCTGTGTGGCCCATCAGTCCTTTGGACTAATGTTTTCCTTGTGTGTTTGGGTTTTTTTATCCTCCTTTGCTCCAGACGAGATAGGACCAATACATGTATCTTAGATGGACTCCTGAAAGCTTTTAAGACCCCAAAAGCTACTCGCCAAACTAGGATGTAGAATTTTCTTTATGAATTATATTATGCCAATTGACCTAGATGTCTCCCAAGACTGAGGTCCCTAGCTCTCTGTTCCAGTAACCTGGGCTCTCAAGGTGTTTGGAAGTACCTAGGAAGTTCCTATGACTTTGCATTGGTCAGGTTGTACTGCCTTCACCTATATTGTGTGTTGTCTTTCCCCTCACCAAAGCTAACACTTGTCTACCATCTAGTTAATGATTTCCCCTCCTCTACCCCCTCTTGCCTCATAACCATCAAAGGTTGTTTTTTTTTTTTTTCCTGTGTGTAAACCTTTTCTTGGTTTTATGATAGTAGGCTCATACAACATTTGTACTTTCATGATTGACCTATTTCACTCAGCATAATGCCCTCTAGATTCACCTGTATTGTGAGATGTTTCACGGATTCATCATTGTTCTTTATCTTTGTGTAGTATTCAATTGTGTGTAGGTACCATAATTTGTTTATCCATTCATCTGCTGATGGGCACTTAGGCTATTTCCATCTTTTTGCTATTGTGAATAATGCTGCAATAAACATGGGTGTGCATATGTGTGACAGCTCTCATTTCACAAGGATATAGCCCGAGGAGTGGGATTGCTGGACATACGGTATTTCTATTTCTAGCTTTTTAAGGAGGTGCCATATTGTTTTCCACAGTGCTTGCATCATTTTATATTCCCACCAGCAGTGCATAAGAGTTCTAATCTCCCCACAGCCTCTCCAACATTTGTCATTTTCTGTTGTTTTTATATCTGCCAGTAATGTCAGGGTGATATGGTATCTGACTGTAGATTTGATTTGTGTTTCTCTAATGGCTAATGATTGCGAGCTTTTTCTCCTGTGTCTGTTAGCTGCCTGAGTACCTTCCTTGGTGAAGTGTCTGTTCATATCCTTTACCCATTTTTTAGTTGGATTATTTATCTTTTTATTGATGAGGTGATGAAGTATTCTATAGATTTCAGTGTTTGATTTTTAGAAGCTCCCTGTTATCTAGTTTATCTTCTGATGTTTGTACATTGTTATTTATGGTTTATAGTCTATTTATGCCATGTATTAAGGCCCCTAGCATTGTCCCTATATTTTCTTGCATTATTCTTATTGTTTTAATTTTTATATTTTAGATCTTTGACCCATTTTGAGTTAGTTTTTGTGTGTGGTGTGAGGTATGGGTCCTGTTTCATTTTTTTTTTTTTTTACAGATGAACTTCCAGTTTTGCCAGCACCATTTGTTAAAAAAAAAAAAAAACTATCTTTTCCCTATTTAATGGCCTTTGGTCCTTTGTCAAAGATCAGCTGACCATAGGTGGATGGATTTACATCTAGACTCTCCATTCTGTTCCACTAGTCTATGTGTCTGTTGTTGTACCAGTGCTACACCCTTAATTTATTTATTTTTAATTTACATATTGTGCTTTAAGTGAAAGTTTACAAATCAAGTCAATCTCTCATACAAAAATTTATACACACCTTGCAGTATACCCCTAGCTGCTCTACCCCTAGTGAGACAGCACATTCCTCCTCTCCACCCTGTATTCTCCGTGCCCATTCAACCAGCTCCTGTCCCCCTCTGCCTTCTCATCTCGCCTCCAGACAGGAATTGCCCATGTAATCTCATGTGTCTACTTGAGCCAAGAAGCTCACTTCTCACCAGCATCATTTTCTATCTCATTGTCCAGTCTAATCCCTGTCTGAAGAGTTGGCTTCAGGAATGTTTCCAGTCTTGGGCTAACAAAGGATCCAGGGACCATGACCCCTGGGTTCCCTCTAGTCTCAGTCAGACCATTAAGTCTGATCTTTTTATGAGAATTTGAAATCTGTATCCCACTGTTCTGCTTCATCAGGGATTCACTGTTGTATTTCCTGTCAGGGCAGTGATCTGTGGTAGCCAGGCACCATCTAGTTCTTCTGGTCTTAGGCTGTTGTAGTCTCTGGTTTATGTGGCCCTTTCTGTCTCTTCGGGTCATCTTTACCATATGTCTTTGGTGTTCTTCGTTCTCCTTTGCTCCAGGTGGGTTGAGACCAATTGATGGATCTTAGATGGCTGCTTGTTAGTGTTTAAGACCCCAGACACCACTCACCAAACTGGGTTGCAAAATGTTTTCTTAATCTTTGTACATTGTTACCTATTCTTTAATACACCATATATACACAACATATTTTGGGCTTAGGGTTTCTATCAAAGCTAGGAGCCCTGGTGGCATAGTGGTTAAGAGCTCAGCTGCTCACCAAAAGGTCAGCAGTTCGAGTCTACCAGCTGCTCCTTGGAAACCCTATGGGGCAGTTCTATCCTGTCCTATGGGATTGCTATAAGTCTGAATTGACTCAATGGCAACAAGTTTAGTTTTATGGTTTTCTATCAAGACTTATACTGATATTAATGATAGAAAAATTTAAAGGAAACATTCCTGGATTTGCAGGTCTGAAAACATTTATTGTGTGTTTATTCAATCATGAGTTTATTTTATTTGAAAACATGGTCAATATTATTTAAAAGCTCCAACTGTATTTTTTTCCATTTATTCCCTCAGTATTTTATGTAATAGTAAAGCAGGTATTCCTGGACCCATATTATTGCTGGAGATATTGAAACAGTGGAGGTTTAAATATCATGTACTGACATGGTGACTTATTCTAAGCACAATCCAAGTGAAGAAATACGAAGTGTTTCCTATATTATCAGAATAGGTGTTCACCAATGGCAATAAAAACATCTTCTTAATATTTCAAACAATAGGGAACCTGCCAGTTCTATATTTACTTTCTTATATCATGGTCACTTATATGTCACATTGTATGTCTTTTGCTTCTAATTTGTGGTCTGACAAATTTGGAGAATCTATTTTTTATGGCTAACTGAAATGTGCAAAGCATATATATTTTTTGCTTTAGTAGAATTCTCCAGATGTTGTCTGGAACAGGAAAATAGCTTTCATTACTGCTGTTAAAACCACATCCTTGTCATTGTGGTGATATGGATCCTGATTTAGTTTCAAATGCATCATGGGAAAAAGGAATATATATAGCAATTGGAGTGCAATGTTTTTGTGAGTTCATTGTACACTTTCCTTATGTTATCAGAGATGTCCCGGTGCTGCCTGGACAGGCACAGGACAGACTTGAGCCATCCCCACCAATGTCGTAATCAGTCACATTGGAAAATGTACTTGGTTTGAGTGACAGCTTGTGAGAAAGCAAGCATGACCCTTATAGATCTCCCTTCTATTTGGTACAATTAATAAGAAGCCCTTGCCTTAGTCATGAGCTCTTTGCTTGGGGAAATTTTGGGATCTTGTCAGAAAGGGATCAAAGATGATAGCATTCCAGGGAAAGAAAGAGAGGTTGGCATCAGTCAATCAGCAGCTTAAGTGAATGACAGGCGTGGGTTCTTTTTAACTCCCCGGTTGTCAGATACTGAAATAAATGATCCTGCTACCGTTGGTGTCACCAAAACATGTCTTCTGACACCTCTGGCAATTTACTTCTCAACTCTGTTTCATTTCTCATTTTCAATCTTCCTCAGGGATCTTTTATTCCCGCTGCAGGGTTATTACCAGTATGTGTATGGGGTGTGTTTGTGTGTGTGTGTTCCTCACTCTTTTTAAATAACAAGTTCTACAATAGGCACTGAACATGAATGCTTCCAATTTCTCTCTTGGAAGTCTCAATTTGATGTGAACTGAACAGAAGATGAAGAGGGTAAGAATGCAATTAACAGTGAGTGACAGTGACACCTTCTCAAAGGAGAAGGAGCAAGGGAAAAAAAACAAAATCAGCCCTAGTGCTCTGTGTTAATTTCCATGTTGTAGAAATACAATAATATGTCCTGGCAACAGCGCCCTCAGGAAAGAGCCAAGTTTTGGTCGACATCCCAGGCTGGCCAGTTTGGTCTTAATGAGTTGTTTGTCATTGCCTGGCACGACAGCTTGCATAGTTATTTTACATTGATTTCCTTTTGTTGGGACCTATTGTGGTGCAATAAAAGGACACCTGAATTTCATAAAAGGAGGCTTTTTTGTCCTATGCTTTATGGCTGTGAGTTTAGTGTGATTATCTAACATGGAATTTCCATTTAAAAATAAACATATATGCATAAATCAGATAAAAACAGTTGCTGTCAAGTCAATTCCTACTCATGGCAACTCCCTGTGTGTCAGAGTAGAACTGTGCTACCTGGGGTTTTCAACGGGTGTGTTTTTAGAAGATCAGTAGGGCTTTCTTCTGAGAAACCTTGGCGTGGGCTTAAACATCTATTTATTTAGCAGGCTAGGGTGTTAACTGCACCAGCCAGGCTCTCCATATATATAAATATTTCACCTCGGTAGCTGAGTTTTCTGTCTCTTCTTCTACCACCCTTGGTCAGGCTGTTGCTACAGGCCCAGGCAGTTGAGAAGCGTAAGCTAAGCTAACAGTGTTTTATTTTTCCAAATCTTCTGAGTTTAGCTTGTAAGATAAGGCTGAAATAAATTTTTGATACACTTAATGATTTTCCATGTGACTAATTTCTTCAGAATAAATCTTTTACTATATTTAAATCAGTTGAGCATTTTAGTCAAACCTTCAAAACCCTTAATTATTTGACTTAAATAGGTCTTCTAACCACATTTTTCAGTACTTCCCTTCAGGTGACTGGCTGTCTGTATTCCTTATACAAACACTATTCTTTGCTGTTGGGTGCTAGTGTGAAGAGGCTTTGATGTCCCAGTGTTCTGAACTAGCACCATGGCCTGCAGATGACTTACTTTATGATTAAAGCTAAATTATCTCTTTTAAGCTTATTTAGCCCCAAATTCTTCATCTGTAAACCCAGCCCACTGTAACAATACTTATGCAATGGTGTATTGTAAGAATTAAATAAAACTTTATGCTTGAAATACGTACCTCAGTATCAGGCTCATGGTAACTGACAGTGAACACAAGTCAGATAATGTATTACCCTTCTGAGCCATTGTTCTTGATATTTCCTATGTCTGGAATCTTTCTTTTCCATTTCTCATACCTAAATCCTACCATTTTATCTCACTGAAAATTTTGCCTGCTCTAGAAAGCATTCCAATTCTTCCTGCTCTGAATTATTAAAACCAGGGCTTCATACATGCCCATTCAGATTTAAAACTCTGCCTGAGAATTTGCATTTCTAACAAGTTTGCAGGAGATGCTAATACTGCTTGTTAGGGACCAATTCTGAGAACCACTAGTAGAGCTGTTGCTCTCAAAATTTATTATACATAAGAATCACCTGGGGATCTTGTTAAAATGTAGATTCTTAATCAGTATATCTGGAGTGGAAATGCAAATTTTCAGCAGGGGCTCAAACTGGAACAAACTGGTTCAAAGCCCTGATTAAAACATATTGGCAACTCCTTTAGCCACAAACATAGCTTTTAAAAATGCATTTACTTACATTGAAAGTTCACTGAGGATAAATACTATGCTGTATACTTTTTTCAATCCTTTATAGCCCTTAATACAACATTGGCACTTAGTAGGCATTCAGTAAATGTCTACGGAAAGGAATATTGTTATCCATAGATTTGGCATGAACTGGCCTACAGCTGGTCTGGTTTAGGTGGATTCTGATCAGCCGTACGAGTAGAAATATTTAACACATTACTGACTCTGAGTTTTCATCTTCTCTCCCCAAAGGCTGCCTGTTTATTGGTGAGGGATAGATTGTCATTTGGTGTATTTTAATTCAGTGTGGCATTGTGTAGTACGCAATGCTTATGTCTTTGGTTAAAGACAGCCAGTCAATGAGGTACATCAATCCATGAATGAACAATGGGGCAAATTGTCTAGTTTTTGAATATTGGTTAGGTCCCATCCCTATTTCATCCAGTAGACCTTGGTGCTTACAACTTCATTATATCATATTGTCTTTATTTCTCTATGTGTCCCACTAGCATTTTGCAGGACAATGGCCATGATGTTTCCATTTATATATCTTTAATGTGGTGCCTGTTACGTTGAAGATGTTTAGTAATGTTTGCTGGATGAATGAATAAATGAATCCGTTTTAATAAAAAAGATGTCATTGTTTTTGTTGTTGTTTGTCCCATGCATACTGACTCATGGTGACCCCGTGTATAATCAGCTTGAAATTAATGAAAGGAAAAAAAAAAAAAGCTATTCCTTTAGAAAACAATTAGATGGTTTAAATGGGTTATAAGATAAAAAGACCTATCGTGGCTACAAATATTCATAACCCTGCTTAGCCCAAATAATACATCCTTAGGAAATGGTTAAAACAAGAAAAGAAAAATTGACTGAACAAGTGAATGAATGAATTACATCCACAGAACATAGCTAGTAGGTGGCTAAACAATGTTTCAAAACCAGATCTCTTCCCGATTAAACGTTATTACTCCTTTCTCACTGTTTCCATAGACTTTTGTAGGTCCTGTCATTGGCTTTTTGCATAATTTGCTTTGTGCATCTCACCAACTAGGGTGGAATCTCTATAAGAGCTAGAATCTTACTTTAGTCATCCTTGTAAACTTAGCATCAAGGAGAGTAAATAGCACTTAGTAGTCACTGGATGAATGGTAAGTGAGCAGAAAATGTCTCCTTTTTTTTTTCTTTTCAGAGAAGAACTGTCCAATAGAACTTTCTGTAATGATGTTTATATTCTATAATAAATAGTAGTCACTAGTTATCTGTGTCTATTGTATATGTGAAATGTGGCTAGTGTGGCTAAGGAACTGGATTTAAAAATTTAAAAAGCTACATATGGCTAGTGGATACCTTATTCCACAGCCTTATACAATGCTTGCTTTTTTTTTTTTTTTTTTGCTCCAAATTGCCATCCCCAAGACACATTGAATCCCCATTTCTTAGACAACCAGGTCATCAACATGCAGTGGAACTTCTACTTCTAGAACCATCCAATACTTGACTTATTCCCTGGATGTCTCCCAACCTGGTCCCCAATTGTTTTACATTCTAAAGTATTTCCTTGAGCTTCTGAAGAGACTAATATTGACCCATTAAAGGAAATGTTCTTCTAAATTAGCTCCCATTTCTCCTCCTTCCGTTTATGTTTTCATGGAATCTTCTTTTTTTCCTGGTAGCTGTAGGATTTCAACATGCTGATGGCTAAAATTGGGGGTAGGGGCAAAAAGAAATAACCTATAAGGATTTTCCTCAAAAACTAAGGAAATGAAGACTGTTTAGATTTATTGGGGTTGGGAGGAAAAAAAAAAACGTTGAGGGGAAAAATAAGTACTCGGCGAGAACTTATGTCAGACAATTAAGTGAATGTTTACTAAAACTGAGCTCAGCAAATGGTATGTACTTATTAATTTAATATGTATGACAAAACTTCTCAGTGGATGTACTCCTATACACATTTTACTTTTTATGAAACTAAGGTCCAACTAACAGTCTCGAGTTGTCCCAAATGTAAGTGGCTGTCCTAAGATTTGAACAAAGGTATGACTGCCACATCCCTTAACTTGCAGGTGTTTTGTAATCCCTGCATGAGACTTTCCTCAAAATGAACTTTAAGATTGTACAGTGAATTCCGGATTCTCCTTTACTATCTTCCTTTCCTCCTTAAGTTTACTGTTTGGTTAGTGCCCTGCTATCTATCCTGATCATTCTGAAATGAGTCTTTCCTATTTGTTAGTATAAACTCCTTTTCCTTTTGGTGGCACAGCCCATATCTGTTAAAAAGGAACATTGTTATTCTGCACAGTTTGCATCAGATAACAAATCTTTGGTTGATGCAAAAAATTAGTCATTAAGAATCAGCCATCTGCTTCTCTAATCTCCTTAAAGTACCATATCAAATTGGCAGATACCATTGGATTTTTAAGGAAAAAATCCTGAGTGTGAAAAAGTGACATTAAACGTTTATGTCCTCTTCTTGTGGCTCAATAAACAATATTAATGGCAAAGCATGCAAAGGATTACTAGGTCCTCCCTGCAAAAGGCTCAGCTATAGCAATCCTGACTAATTCTGCAGGCTAAAATATGAGCCCTGCAGTACCTCTGCAGGCATAAATTATTTGTTTTTTCTTCTCCTTGAAGGAGAGCCTGTCACTCTAAAGGCAGTTTTTCTCTTTGATCCTTTGTACTGTAATTCCACGCACTCATTGTTGTGCACCCTCCCACATAGAACGTGTTCTTCTCTCCACTCTTAGCGCTGAAAACCAGTCCTTCCACCAACCTAACTAAGAAAAACCAAACTAGTTGCTGCTGAGTTCAGTTGGACTCATGGTGACCACATGTGTTACATAGTGGAAATTATCCATAGATTTTCTTGCCCGTATACTGTATTTTTACTCAAATAACACCTGCCTTCTGCATTTGTTTGCCGGCCACGCTTGTGAGGGTGCTTCATGGCGGGAGGGTGCAGCTGGCAAACAAATGCAGAAGGTGGCGTGTTCTTTGCACAAAAATACGGAAATCTTTATGGAAATAGATCACCAGTCTTTTCTGCTGTGTTACTTCTGGTGGGTTTAAACTACCAACCTTTAGGTTAGTAATTTAGCACAAACTATTTGAGCCACCCGGGGACCTCACTTCTACCAGCCAGTTCCACAAAAATGGATATACTCTAAGATAAGCAGTGTTTTTTTTTTTTTCTTCTTACGTTACCCGTATATGTTCAGGGCATTTCATAAGAATAGGGGACAAAATTGAGGCAATTTTTGAATGAAGAAGTTGCTTAAGTAAGTGCCGTTAAATCCATCTCTGGAAGGAATATTTTTTTTTTAATGCAGCTCCCCTATTGTATGAATAAAGACACTAAGGCCCAACTTAATAAGGAACCACAACTAGTGATGGCAGTTTGAATGTTGCAAGTTTCTTTTTTGAGATGCTTCAGACAGTTCTTTCTAGAATGTTCTAGGTTTTTTAATGTGTATTTTATTTTCTAGGAAAGTGGACTTAATCCAGAGATCTTCAACAATTGCCTTTGGCTAGACAGGAATAAGTTTGATTGTAGTAATCAAGCCTTACAAGATAAACAGACGAAATAAGTGGCAGCTGATTCTTTTTGGAGACAACCGAAGAAGGCCATCCTACACAACTTTCCTATAGGTCTATCCAAAACGTCATCCTTTGAAAGTCAGTCATATAAGCCTGACAACTTGACAACTTAGCGTTTACTGCAGTGGAATTAGGCCTGTGTGGTGTTGTTGCTGTTTTTTTATAAATGTTAAACCCATTGCTGTTGAGTTGATTCCAACTCATAGCAACCCTATAGGAGAGAGTAGAGCTGCCTCACATGGTTTCCAAGGAGCGGCTGGTAGATTCAAACTGTCAACCTTTTGGTTAGCAGCCATAGCACTTAACTATTATGCCACCAGGGCTCCATCATTATTATTATTAGTAGTAATAATATAATTATCATCTTTGTTAATGAGATTATTGGCAAGACATGTAATATTATTAAGCCTCAGCATTCTTGTCTTCAAAATGGGCGTATAATAGAAAACATGGAGAGTAACTGTAAAGAGCAAACTAGGGAGTTCACTTATATGAAGTGTCTAGCACAAGTGGAAACCCTGGTGGAGTAGTGGTTGAGTGCTATGGCTGCTAACAAAAAGGTCAGGAGTTTGAATCTACCAGGTGTTCCTCGGAAACTCTATGGGGGCAGTTCTCTGTCCTATAGGGTTGCTTTAAATCGGAATCGACTCCACGGCAATGGGTTAGGTTAGCACAGGTGTGGCATATGGTGACTCCCTACCCCCAAAATAATGAGAAGTCATTACTGTTTTCCTTTCTGTAAGTGAATAGACTATCTACTAGGGCCAAAATGTTTAAGTTCATTATAGGTTCTTCATCCTTTAAGGCAGTCTACTAATAAATTTCAAGGAAGGTAGATGTAGGAACACATCTGAAGAAGGAGCTCAGGGACAGTTCAGAGAAAACATATAGACTGGAAAGAGAGTGTCAGAGGGTATCTACTTGAGTCACTTCTTGCAGATAGAGCTACATATAAACACCCCAAGACAGAGCAATGTGAACAAAGAAAAATGAAAACTTTGTGCAAAACACCACTTGGTTGCTTTGGGGACTTGGGCCAGTGGATCTTAAATGTGTGGAGGAAGTTTGTAAATTGGCCTCACAACCAGAAATTCCAAAGGTTCTTCATCGCATGAGACAACCTCACACTTTGAAGAATTTTCTAGCCACAAAAATCAAAAGCAGACCTGAGTTGGGCATGGTATGGTGACAGTGACTGTAAGGGTGTTGAAGAAGCATAGAGAAATGAGGGTGACTGGGAAACTTGACAAGAGTGAGGTGAGGGATTGTTTTTTATGCCATGTAAATAAGCTAAAACTTAAACTGAAGAGGAAGAGGGAAAGAATGAAAATATCAGTTTTTAGGTAAAATAATGGAAATTATATAATAATTTTCAAACTTCTGTAGTCATTTGTACCTTTACCCTACTATGGACTTATCTCTGCTTCTCTGTATCCAAATGGAGAAAAAAGTTTATTCAATATTAGAAAAAGCTAGCCCTAGTCTTATGAGTTGGAATCGACTCGATGGCACTGGGTTTGTTTTTTTTTGGTTTGGTTTAGTCATATAAAAGCCCCAGAAAACACACAATTTGAGATTTTAGAAAACATTTAAGAAATTAGAACTTACAAATATTGCCGTTTAATTAGCTTTTTTTCACATTCGTGTATGTTCCAAAGCAGCTTAGTATAATGGTTGATTCTGGTCTCGGGAATGAGGCGGCCTGGGTTTGTATCTGAACAGACATATTACTTGTTTCTATGATTCTGGCAGTTCATTTATTCTCCCTGTGCCTCCGGGTTTATTTTTTCCCCCTTTAATTATTATTACTTTTATGTTCATAGAGTTGATTAGAGAATTAAACGCATTAATACCTATGGAATGCTTAAAACATTTGCTAGCATAACGCTGAGCATTCAGTATGTGTTATCTATGGTTATAAGCAGTTATTCTAAGTAAAGCAAACTGTTAAGATTATTTGAGGAACACCTGTGAGGTTATGGTGCAAAAATCAGAATGTGAAGACAATAACCTTAGGAAAACAAAAGGAGACCTGGAACACAGGTCAAGGTTTTAGCTATCACCTACTTTCAAATTTACAGTTTGAAGTTTGTGTTTTAATTGAGCATCAAAAATTAGACAAGCTATTCTCAGGAATCTATTCTAATGCCTATCTTAATTTTTTTTTTTTTTTTTGTTACAATTTAACACAGAAACTAGGCCACAGCTATTTCTGAAAGTGGCAATACTATCTCCTTCTCAGTGTTTTTAGCCCTTTACTCTTCCCTCATTTTTTTTTCCTCCCCTGCTTTTTTTCAGGCTTTTTTTGTGATCTTAGCCTTAATTAGAAACTAAGATCTAGACTAGACTGTTTCTGGATGGAAGAAATAAAGAAAAACATAACTGTTTATCTATTGCCTGAAACTAAAAACGTGCAGTGCTTCTCGGTTAGAAGGTTGATGTTAGAAGACTGATGTCTTTGAGACGAGAAGGCACCTGAAGCCAAAGCCAGAGGATGGACCTTTTTTGAGAGGGACAGATTGGAACAGTATAGAAATATTTGGGTTTCACTGGGTCAGGAGACTGATTGTATGGCCAGATGGCCTTGCTTTTATTTATATTTTTGCTTCACCTTTTTTCATGAAATCAAGAAACTAGCTGCAATTCCTTGATCCTCATATTTTGCTCTCTGTAAAATGGGCATTAATAATGACCATATTTCTTTCAGGGAAATAAATTTTTGTTAGGAAATGAATTGGTGTTGGTGTCTCTCTATAATTTAAGACACTAATGGTTTCTTATGTATTATTATTCAATTATTCAATTATGGTGCACTAAATGAGACTAAATTATAGCTACAGTCCAATCATAATCTCTGTGGCCACAGCTGTATTTAATTGCCTGGCTGGCATATTAATATTTTCATGTCTCCAGGCCTCATATCCACTGGGAATGGATATGGCCATGCAGCACTTCTATCCACATCTTGTTGGCTTATTGCTCAAATCTGCTGGGACACATCTCAATTTCTGATAAAGCACCTGCTTTGACCTAAGAAGCTTTTCTTCATGTCTACAGTTGGTGTTTACTTGTGCTCAAAAATAAGTACACATTTCTTCTCTGTCCCTTCTCTCTGGCTTAGAGACATTCAGCTATCTGGCCTTTACTCTGAGAATTTCCCAGTTTCAACAGTGTTCTTCCTTGCTGCATGGGGAGAATGCTGTCCTAGCCAGGATTCTGTCTCCTGGGGTGTTGAGAGCTGCAAACCTCTAATGTAGCTACAGGGTACCTACCACATTGCCTTCAGTCTTACTTGGAGGCCTTCTGCACTCTGTTCTCAGCAGAAATGGAGGAAGACCTCCAAAGAGGTCAGTATTGTCTGACAGACTTCTCTGGCTGGGTGTTATATGCCATATTGTCATTTCCATTTCCTCTCTTTCTCTGCTCTTCACCAGGCAACTAAATCTTCTACTTGAATATTTCCTTACTCATTGCCATCAAGTCGATTCCAGCTCATGATGATCCCATGTGTTACAGAGTAGAACTGCTCCATAGGATTTTCTTGACTGTAATATTTATGGAAGGAGATGGCCAGGCCTTTCTTCCACAGTGCTGCTGGGAGGATTTGAACCACCAGTAGTCGAGCACAAACCATTTGCACCAACCAGGGACCCTGAAGGTTTCCTTACTCCTGTGAAACCCATTTATGCAAATAAGAAGTTATGGCTCTCGTTGGCTGTTGCCAGTCCACTGGTAATAATAACAAAGAAACAACAGCAGCAGCAATGGGAAAAGCGGCAGGAGTAACAATTTTACGGGCAGTGATTATCAATAAGAAAAATAGTCATCATAATAATAACAACCAAAAGTCAGTGACTGCTGACAAGGGACCCTAAACTCTGCTAAGTACTTTATTATCTCATTCAGTTCTTACAACCTATCTTTGAAGTTGGTGTTGTCTTTTACAGGGATCAAAAATTAAAAAAAAATAAATAAAAACTCCCTTTTTTCTTCCACTTTATTTCTGAAGGAACTGATGAGAGAACATAGCTTGTCTCAGTATTGAGCCAGGCTTCTTCATGCACTCCCTGTGAACTGGAAGACTTGTCCATTCAGTGCTTGGCACAGCTCTCCAACTTTGGGCTTTTCCCATTGAGATGATCAGAGAACATATTATCTTCTGTGCAGCCAGGTAAATCTATAAAGGAAGGAGATGATTGGGCGTGTGCAATTTCTTCTCCCAAACTCACCAATTAGATAAATCCTTCTCCTTTTCAAGAATGAAGTGAATGAAGGTGTGAAGAGAAGCTGTGTTTTAGTTACCTAATGACGCGGTAACAAAAATACCACAAATGTGTGGCTTTAAGAAACAAAAATTTATTGTCTCACAGTCTGGGAAGCTAGAAATCCAAATTAGGCTATCAGTTCGAGGGGAGGGTCCCTCCTTGTCGGTAGCCCCAGGTGTTTCTTGGCATTCTTTCACTTGTAGATGGTTCCTTACCTCTCTTCATCTGTGTATGTGTATGTCTATTCTCTCTTTTTGTAAGACACCACTCATTAGTGATTAGTTTTAAGATCCACCCTATTTTAGTATGACTTCTAACATAAAAGAAAACCCCTATTTCCAAAAACCAAAACCAAAAAAAAAAAAAAAAACCTGTTGCTGTCAGATTGATTTTGACTCATAGCAACCCTATAGGATAGACTTGAACTGCCCCATAGGGTTTCCAAGGAGCTGTGGGTGAATTTGGACTGCCAACTTTTGGGTTAGCAGCAGAGCTCTTAACCACTGCACTACCAGGGGTCCCCTATCCCCAAACACGGCCATATTTACAGGAAGAGGGATAAGGACTTAAAAATAGCTTTTTGTGGGGAGACACAATTCCTAAACAAGCTGGAAGAGTCCTTTCCACAGATTTTCCTCCTGGAAGATGAGTGCAAATTTCTTTTCTGTTTTGGGAACATAAAGCAAGTGGAATGAGTGTCCTCCATTCCATACCACAGTTGTTGTTGTTGTCGTTAGGTGCCATTGAGTCAGTTCTGACTCATAGTGACCCTATGCACAATAGAACAAAACACTCCTGGTTCTGCACCATCCTCACAATCATTGTTATGCTTGAGCCCATTGTTGCAGCCACTGTGTCAGTCTACCTTGTTGAGGATCTTCCTCTTTTCCACTGACCCTGTACTTTGCCAAGCATGTTGTCCCTCTACAGGGACCGATCCCTCCTGACAACATGTCCAAGGTATGTAAGATGCAGTCTCACCAGCCTTGCCTCTAAGGAGCATTCTGGTTGTACTTCTTCCAAGACAGATTTGTTTGTTCTTTTGGCAGTCCATGGTATATTCAATATTCTTCACCAACACCACAATTTCAAAGGCATCAATTCTTCTTTGGTCTTCCTTATTCATTGTCCAGCTTTCATGTGAATATGATGTGGTTAAAAATATCATGGCTTGGGTCAGGCGTACCTTAGTCCTCAAGGTGACATCTTTGCTTTTCAACACTTTAAAGAGGTCCTTTGCAGCAGATTTACCCAATGCAATGCATCTTTTGATTTCTTGACTGCTGCTTCCGTGGCTGTTGATTGTGGATCCAAGTAAAATGAAATCCTTTCCAACTTCAATCTTTTCCCCGTTTATCATGCTGTTGCTCATTGGTCCAGTTGTGAGGAGTTTTGTTTTCTTTATGTTGAGGTGCAAACAATACTGAAGGCTGTGGTGTTTGATCTTCATTAGTAAGTTCTTCAAGTCCTTTTCACTTCCAGCAAGCAAGGTTGTGTCATCTGTGTAATGTAGATTATCAATGAGTCTTCCTCCAATCCTGATGCCCAGTTCTTCTTCATATAGTCCAGCTTGTTGGATTATTTGCTCAGCATACAGATTGAATAGGTATGGTGAAAGCATACAACCCTGATGCACACCTTTCCTGACTTTAAACCAATCAGTGTCACCTTGTTATACCCTATAGTAGCCAATATTATTTCCGTTTTAAAGATAAGGAAGCAAACATGTTGCAAACAAATTAAACTTCCAGAGTGTCACTGATAAAAAGTAAAAGGCTGAGACTTTCAACCCAGGCTACTCAGACCACAGGGTCTATGGTAACACCTCCCTTAATGCTTCTGCATATATTTTAAAAAGGGAGCAGAAGGGTGAAGGCATTTGGGCTGATTTACAGATTTGAAAGATTGCTTTTTTGCAATTATCACTGAGTTACACACACCCTAATTAATAAGCATGTAGACTAGTTGGAGAAGAGTAAATACATTCAAGGAAAAGAATGTTATGGAATTCACTTGCATTTGTTAGAACCACTAATACTATTGAAAACATGGCCTGTTGCTGTTAAAAATGTGTGGCACAGTATTTCCTGAATACAAATGTGGTAGGATACTCCGTGGTAGCATATAGCATGAAGTATAAATGTGGCAGACTCATTTACACGGATTTTGGCAAGTCCTCAATATTTCCCTTCAAGTTCATTGCCTCTAACTGCAAAGTGTAACAACCCATACGGTGTATGGAAACTTTCCTGAAATAATTCTTGGGTGCTGTTGTGTGTTTAGATCTAGCATTATTACAGGTTGCAAAATTTTGATCACCCTGGAAACAGTGGTGGTCTGCTCTTGGAATCAGCTGAGAATTGAAAGAACGGGCAGTTTCTGATGCTTAGTCACTCCCCCCTGCTTCTTCATTGAGACTTGTAAGCAGATTTTTCTTCAAAGTCACCCAGCTTTGGGGACCTTCTCTAAAGATATTCTGTAAAGCTCATCCATAGCAATTTCCAGAGCACGCTTTCATCTGTAACCTCAAAGTTTAAGAGGGTCTCCATGGTCTCATGAATCCATCACACAATCTCAACATCCATGGAAATGTACTTCAGAAACAGTTTTTTGATCTCCTTTCATGCCTGGTTCCTACAAACGATAAGTGCAACACTGATTTTGACGTACAACACATGTGACTAGTGGAAAATCGTATCTGAAAAATACTTGGATGTTCTGTAGCTTTTCTTTATAAATTCTTAAATGCCAAAGTGAAGTTCCCTAGGTGTCCACTAAGGACTAAGAACTTTAAGTTGACTTTGCAGTCATTGTGTCTCCATTATTTAAAATCATAACTGAATAAGTACTGTCGGGGCAATTAGGAAATCAAAACATGAATATAGGCATATTGTCATAAGGAGGTATGCCAGAGGGCTTCCCGAATAAAATCCTAAATGCAGTAAGTATCAAACTGGGCTTGCACTTAACTATTATTTTTCTATTCCTCCAGTGGTAATGCTTAACTCTGTAGGGGAAAGCTGTTAATGTAGCAATTATACAGAGCCCAGAGCGCCGATGATGAAGCGGTTAAGAGCTTGGGCTGCTAACCAAAAGGTCAGCAGTTTGAATCCACCAGGCACTCCTTGGAAACCCTATGGGGCAGTTCTACTCTGTCCTATAGGGTTGCTATAAGTCAGAGTCGATTCGACGGCACGCGACAGCAACAACAACAACATATAAAGCCCAGTGGAAGGCTGGCTCTATCCAGTGACATGAGAATAAACTCAAGTTGAACTCTTACAACAACAACAGCGTTTGAAATGAAAAAAGGGGAATGCCCAAGAAAATTCACCGCATGGCTTATGTTATGCATGAGAAATACAGGGTCAAGTGGCTAAAGTCCCTTTGCGAGCCCTCTCACTAATAGAGAGTTGCAGATGAAACAGCCTCGTCATGAATTTCAGAACAAATGTGTTTAGTGCCCCATGCTTGCTTTTGTATTTTTCCCAATAAAAAAAAATGATTTTCTCCTGCTTTTCTATAATGCCACTGGGTACTTAACACTTACTGCCTCTTATTGCAGCTGTTTATATACATTTCTTTTTCTCTGTTTTCTAACAGGGTGACCTTGAGCAAGTTACTTACAAATAATAATAATGCTTATTTCATAGGTTTTCTGTGAGAATTAAATGCAATAAAAAAATGTAAAACACTTAACACAATGCTTAAGAATGAGCACAAAAACCACACCCATTGCTGTCCAGTAGATTCTGACTCATAGCGACCCTATCGGAGAAGGTAGAACTGCCCCACAGGGTTTCCAAAGAGCGGCTCGTGGATTCAAACTGCTGAACTTTTGGTTAGCAGCTGTAGCTCTTAACCACTGTGCCACCAAACACTAAGATAACACTATATTAACTGTTAATTGCTTGACTACTAGCCAAAAGTTCCAAACCATCCCGAGGCACCTCAGAAGACAGATCTGGCATTCTGCTTCTGAAAGTTCCCAGCCTTGAAAACATTGTGGAGCAGTTCTACTCTGCACACATGGGGTCTCCATGAGTCAGAATCAACTCGATGGCAACTAACGGCAGTAAAATGGTTAAAGAACTCAATAATCAGCCATGCACACACCTGTTTGAGAATATGTGAAAGTGTTTATTAGTACTTGATGTTGGGTAATTATTCTATTAATATGTGAATGTGTGTTCACTTTCCTCTTTTCTGAGCTATTGCAGGAACTTCAGGGAAAAGGAATATCTATCACTTGTAAGACTAGAATAGTGTCTTGGATTTTATGGGTCATCAGTAAACAACTACTGAATGCATAAATGAACCAGAACTATTATGTTGGAAATGATATAGAAAATCACCAGGTAATCTTTTATTGCAGTGGCTCTTAAGCGTGCGTACCACACATGCTTCTATCGTGAAGTATCTGGCACATGTTAAGTACTCAATAAATATTTGTTAGGTATAAGGGTGAGGATTCCAGCACATATTTAAGGGAACACAAGTTAAACCATAACAACACAGATCATGTCAGGGTATGTAGGCCCCAAGTTGTGAAGAATTGAAGGCAATGCCTCTCATCTCACCTTGACACACTGGCAATGTCCTCAGAACTCTGAGCCAGCCATTTGAAAGCTGAAATCCAGAGGTCCCTACTAATGATTTCCTCTTAGTGACCTCTGATTTTTTTTTTTGTTGTTGTTAAAGGGATCTCTGACTTTGCATATGCAAGAGGTAAGAGCAGATCAGGTTGTCTTGAACCACTAGGACCTTTGTCCTATGTTCCACAAATCCTCTGCCAACAAAACAAAGCAATTAACACCAACGATCCTCTTTGTGCAGTTTTATTCATACATTAATTTTCTTAAATACGATTCTAGATGTTCATGCTTAAAACAGGCCAAAAACAAGACAGAGAATTTCCTCATTATCTTGGTAAATGGTATATCACTGTGTGTCATGGGTTGAATTGTGGCCCCCCAAAATATGTGTCAACTTGGCTAGGCCATGATTCCCAGTATTGTGTGGTTGTCCTCCATTTTGTGATCGGATTATCCTACGTTTTGTGATGTGTTGTAAATCCTAGCCTCTATGCCTGTGGTTATGCCTGTGGTTATGCCTGTGGTTATGGTTCCATTTGGGAGTGAGCTGCCTACTATGTTAATGAGGCAGGATTAGGTCATGCTAATGAGGATTAGGAAACCCTGGTGGCGTAGTGTTTAAGTGCTACGGCTGCTAACCAAAGGGTCGGCAGTTCACATCGGCCAGGCGCTCCTTGGAAACTCTATGGGGCAGTTCTGCTCTGTCCTATAGGTCACTATGAGTCGGAATCGACTCGAAGGCACTGGATTTGGGTTTTGAATGAGGATTAGGATGGGATGCCGCACCCTTACTCAGGTCACACCCCTGATCAGATGTAAGCAGAGTTTCCCTAGGGTATGGCCTGCATCCCCTTTTATCTTACAAGAGATAAAAGAAGACAAAAGCAAGCAGAAGGGAGGAACCTCATTACCACCAAGAAAGAAGAGCTAGCAGTGTAGTTTGTCCTTTGAACCCAGGAGGGTTCACTGCTTTGAGAAACTCCTAGACCAGGCAAAGATTGATAACAAGGACCTTCCTCCAGAACTGAGGGAGAGAGAGAAAGCCTTCCCCTGGAACTGGTGCCCTGAGTTTGGACTTCTATCCTCCTAGACTGTGAGATAATAAATTTCCTTTGTTAAAGCCATTCACTTGTAGTATTTCTATTATAGCAAACAGCACTAGATAAATAAGACACCGTGCCTCTGTAACACAATTCCTTCTTCAAAGTGGTTCCTCTTATTAATGTAATACAGCATATTGTAGTTTCTTCAGTATGCTAATTTTTGAGTGTGATCCAAATGAATAAAATATTCATGTCCAGGGTTAGCGCAATTAAAGATGTTAATACCATCGTTCAGTGCTAATTGTGGAAGGGTGGGGAAGCAGAGCTTCCAATTAGCAGAGCCCTGGCTACATGTTTGCCTCTGCATTGGATCACAGGTCGGCAGACTGCTCCAGGTGTTACTTCATCACAGACGTGGTGGGAGCATCTCTTTTTAAGGTTTTCCTTTGTACTAGCTCTTATTCTAGACTAGGCTGGTTGCAGCCAAATTTGCAAAGTCATAACATTTTATCTTTGGTGCATTCTTATCCTTCCTTCATAGATTTCTCTTGACCTTTGCTTCCCACACCTAGGCACCCTCATGCTATTGCTTGTATACATTTTCCATCCACAGTGTTACTCATGCCCTATACCTCATCAGAATTAGTTGCTTTGCATCATATTTGTTCCATGCTCTTATACGCCTTTCCCAATGAGATAGCCATGATGGAAATGATGGAGTCTTGGAAACAGAATCACAGGATCTGGGTTCAAATCCAGACACGTCCCCTTTAAGTCTCGTTAGTTTAGTTTTCTTATTCATTATTTGGAGTCATAAGAATACCTACATCACAGGATTTTAGGGCCCACATACATATGAATATATTTTGTAAGCTGCAAAGTGCTACGTAGATATTTTATATTTTACTAAGTGAGTGTATGTGGGTAAGAATTAAAGCCGTCTGTGCTCATACATTAATTAATAGATGCTTTCTCTCATGAAATATTTTTAATTCTTGCAATTGTCTTTCTTAAAGAGTGAACAAAATGCCACTGCTTCAGAATCATCTAGGTATTAGGTTAAATGCAGATTTTCAGTCCTACTATGTACAAATCTCTAGGTTTGGGCTGGTGATCTGCGTTGTATCTAGTGATGTTGCACACTAATGTTTCAGAACTGCTGTTTTCTAGGTTAGCCTTTCGGGCACAGAAGCACACTATTGGCTGCTATTGCCAGGTTAAGGTGGGCTTTAGCATTAGAGAAGTTTTGCAGTGAGGTTTGCTTGATGTGGATCACCTGACTCTGGTTTGGGCCAGTTCCTGGATATATAATAGTAGGATGTATGCTGAAAGTATAACATTTATGGAGAATGAGAGACCAATTTTTCCTATTTTTCAGCTTCTCAAGGACAGATGCTAGAAGAAGGTAGGTAGTTCAGGCCTAGAGGACTAGTTTCCTGAACACTAGGAACTTGATCTTCTTCTATCTGTTGCTCTACTGTTATCGACATGGGTTCCACCTCACGGCCCAAGATAGCTGTTTGAACTCCAGCCATCAATGTTTTATTCTATCCAACTGGCAGAAAAAAAAGACAAAGAAAGATATGCTCCAGAAACATCCAAAAATTGCATAACACCTCCTCCTATATTCTGAATTACCCCAAAATTAGTCATATGAGAAAACTTAATACAAGGGAAGGTAAGAAATTAGACTTCATTCCAAGCAGCCTTGTGCCAATTAAGAAAGCAGGTGTATTGGGGGATAACCGGTAGTGACTGTGATAGCAACCATGTATCAGGCTATGCCTATTATCACAAATATACCATCAGACACTTGACAGCTGTGATTTGCCAAATCAAATCTCTGCTCCAATCAGATTGTTTTCAGCGGCATTTGACTGGGCATACATGCATGCATATGACTATTCCTATTTCCAGAGGAAAAAGCACTCCCTGCTTTTATTAAAAAATCAGAGCATTTATGTCAGTTCAATGATATGATTACAAATGCATGAGCCCTATCTGCCCAGTACATCTAATTTGCCATTTAAAATAACTTTTATTGTCTTGAGTTATGGATACAACTGATCTTAAATATTTCTAATTGCTTATTTTGATAACTGACGTGGAAATAAATTAGACAGGAACCACAGAGGCACATCTGGGCCTCGCCTCCCTCCAGGCTTAGTCCAAAACAGGGCACCATGGAGATGAGAGCATCACTGAAAAGCCAAAAGGTGGCTCAAGGGTGGTGGCTGCTCTCAAGATCCCATGGCTCTTAGCAACAAAATTCACTACCTCTGGCCCAGTCTTGTGATTCAAATTATCTTCTGTTTTTTGTTTAGGCTATAGGGTATGATGGTTTATTTTTTGGCCTTGTCGTCTGAACCTACATTTTCTGCCTTTCTATCTGTGTTGTTTTTCTGCTTTCATACATATTAAAATAAATTAATTGTAAATTTAAGGAATGAATACATAAATAATGTGATTGCATCTCATAGTCAGACTCTAGTGAGAGAATCCAATTGTCTTAACTAATTATTAGTGTCCATTTTAGAGTTTTTTTTTTTAATACCATGTCATTTTCTTAGTTCCTGACTAGACTATAGATTGGCTCTGTAGAAGTCACTATGGTCCAGATTAGCTGTCTCAAGAGGAGAAATATCTTATATATAAAAATAGATCTATAATTCCCAAACCTGACTGTACATCATAATTACTTGTTGAATTATTCATTAAATGTATAGTTTTTGATGCACAGCTAGATGCACTAACTATGCATAATTTGGCTACTGATATTGAAAGGACCAGTTATGGCCACTTCCTTCATCAAGGGACTCTGGAAGGAACTTCTTGGGTTTTGGTATGAAAGTTTCTGTGGTCAGGAATTCTTTATGATTGGCTGCTCTTATTTTCTAACTTGTTTTTCACCACTGATCAGCCAAATGACTTGCAATTTTTTGAAGTCCTTCCTTTTCACGTGCTGCTTTCTTTTGCTCTTTTGCAACCCTCTTCTTGTCCACTTGGCTAACTCTACTCATCCTTCAAGACACAGGTCAAGCATATCCAGCTCTTGTAACCCTGTCTTTGCAGGTTGGTTTCAGTTCCACCTTCTATTTTCCTAGTTCACTATGTGCCATAGTTTGAACACAGCACTTTTCACACTCTTCCATAATGACTGTTTGCATATATGTGTCTCCTGGTATACTGTGGGCACCTTGAAGGTAGGTTATTTAAATGGTCTTTCAGTAGAAACATTCCAGTGTGTATTTGTTTACATATAGATCTAAATTACCCAATCCTAGTGGATATAAAAAGAGCCCTGGTGGCACAGTGGTTAAGCTGTGGGCACACTTAGCTGCTAACTAAAAGGTAGGTGGCTTGAACCCACCAGCTGCTCCTCAGAAGAAAGATGTGGCAGGCTCCTTCCATAACTTCCCTATGGGGCAGTTCCACTCTGTCCTGTAGGGTAGTTATGAGTTGGAATTGACTAAAGGGCAATGGTTACAGGTTGTGTATATAAGGACCCCTAGTGGTACAGTGGTTAAGCACTCAGCTGATAACCTACCAAAAAGGTTGGTGGTTTGAACCCAACCAGCAGCTGTGCAGGAGAAAAGACCTAGCAATCTGCTCCTACAAAGGTTACAGCCTAGGAAACCTTATGGAGCAATCCTACACTGTCATATGGGGCCACTATGAGTCAAAATTGAGCCAATGGCACACAACAGCAACAATGACAGCAGTGGATATATAGTCCTTGATGTCAGACCAGTACCTCAAATGTTCAATGTGTATAGACTGGGATTCATTATCTTTTTTATCTACCACTGCCTTCACCCTCACCAAAAACAATAAAAATCATTAATCAATTTACCTTTTATTTACCTGCTATTCATTTCTATCCTCCTACTGCTTACTTTTTAGACTGGAGAGATACGCCATCATACTCAACAATTTCTTGGAAATGTTCACCCTATTGTTTGAAGCACTTATAATATCCCACCCATATGCTGGGATAAAGGAAAGACTCAACAAATATTTGTTGAGTGGATGTGTAAGCATGTATCTCTTCAAATACGAGGAAAAGTCTTAAAGTATTATATAAAGTACATGTTACACAATTAAAAAAAAAAAAAAACTGTTTCAAGTCACTCTCTACTCCCTTAACTGAATATCTTTTGATTCATTTCAAAGCAAATTTGATGCATTTCTCAGTTGGATTATAGAACAAGAAGGTTTTAAAAGAGATTCCAAGGGGATTGTGAGAATGGAACACATGTGTCAAACCTTTCACTGTGATTGGAAAAGTGATCTAGTGAGGGTTAACATGGAATGCTTCATCCCAGAAGAAGGGTCAGTAACTTCACTGAAATATACTTACCAGTATCTTGCCCAACAAAGATGTTTTAGCTCTTCAGCCATTGACAATACGGTGTGTGCTTGGGATTTGTCTAAGAAACTAAGGAAGTTTTTAACTAGAGAAATATTATTATACTTTGTCTAGGGTAATATCCAGCCATACTCAACTGTCTCTTGAAGTTTCAGAGTTGATGATTGGCAAGCCCAGGCAATTCAGTAAGTGATAAGCTGAAATTATTTCTCCATCTCTTCCCCAAAATAACCTGTATTTTTTTTTTTTTAATCTCTTTGAATGATGTAACCAACCAGCTAGTCTACCATAATTGAATTTTTATCTTTCTTGTTTTCTCCCTTGACTGTTCTATCACTCCCTTTCACTCATTTAAATAGATGTCAAATTCTGTTGGTTATCTTTCATAAAAATCTTTGTTTCAGTCATTACTCTCTAACCTCTCTGCCACTGATTTAGTTCAGGTCCTCCTCATTTCTCATCAACAGTCTCCTTACTGAATTTTCTACCTCTAACCTTTTCCTGTTTTAGTCTTTCGTTCCACTTCCTGTTCTCAGATGTACCTCCCTATTATGATTGTATTCTTCATCTGCTTTAAAAACATTTGTTATCTTCCCATTGCCTGCAAGATATTATTTTATTATCAACAGGAAAAAAAAAAAATTAGTCAATAAAGACTGCTCCAGGAGCTTGTTTTGCTTATAGCCTTAAAAGCTTTACATACTTGACAAAAAAAAAAAAAAAAACAAAACAAAACATGATTAGCTTAATATTACTGTAGTGTAGCATAATGTGGACACATAAACCAACTGAGAATTTGCAGGAAATGAAGCAATTCTCTATAAAACTGGATCCTATAACATTGGATTGTTAGTTTTAAAGTGAATATTAGATCACGAAGCCCCACAGTACTGGTCATGTCCTGCTCCACAAAGGAATAAAGAACTATAACATTTGGATATAGTAGGTTGGTTTCTGTAGAACCTTTAATTTTCAGGACCAATGAAAATCTATTCTAGTGTTTTTTATGATAGGTGTTCACACCTCGGTTAAGGAGCAGGAGTGGTTATTAAGTCTGGGAAAAGCATGATTCTCTATGGGAAAGGAAGTGCACAATAAATGGAAATAAATGTTATGCTAAAGAAATGGTAGAAATTTAAGACTATAGAAATACTTCCAGCACATTGTAAGCAGTCAATAATGTATAATGTTTAAAGAATGAACAGATTATCCAATTACAAAGGGGTCTCTGCAAGTGGTTTGAACTATTTTATAATTTTTAAATAGTAAAAAGAGATGAACAGAAAGAGGACACTAGTAGAAATCCGAATAAAGTTTTCTAGTTTAGTTAACAGAGTTGTACCAATGTTAAATTCTTAGTTTTGATGATTTCACCATGGTTATATAAGTTTTCAGAGCCCTGATGGTGCTGGTTGAACATTAGGCTGCTAACCAGAAGGTCGGCAGTTCAAATCTACCAGCCACTCTTTGGAAACCTTAAGGGATAGTTTTACTCTGTCCTATAGGGTTGCTATGAGTCAGAATCAACTCGACTTGAGGGCATCAGGTTTAGTTTCTTTTGTTTATGTAAGTTTTTAACATTGGGGAATGCTTGGTAAGGGGCATATGAAAACGGTCTGTACTGTCTTTGCAATTCCTCTGTAAGTCTAAAATGATTTCAAAATAAAAACATTTTCAATATAAGTAAATCATGAAAAAACACTGATGACTTCAACTCTTTCTCTGACCTCTAAGCATGACCTTGAAGTCAGCAGGGTATCCTGTCACTGAGTGCTGCCTGTATTGCCCCATTTTCTTCTTCTCCTGAACAATTTAATTAATTACAAAAATTGGCACAAAAGTTGAATGAATGATGAATAATTTTTTTTTTAATCTATATGTAATTTTTAGTTAAAAAAAAGACCAAGTGAGGGTATTATGATACCAGTTTCTTGGATGTTACATATGACATTATGAATGTTCCTTCTCTAAAGAAAATTACATAGGCTTCCAACCTGAGAGAAAACACCACATACTGGAATACAAAATTTTTAACCTGGATTTTGCAAAGATGGACATGCCTTATAGCTTAAAAGTTTTAAAGAAAAATGGGAAATCATCTAGTCTAGTAATTGTTGAAAACTGGTCTAAGAGCCAGTGCTGGCCTTTAACAAAGATTTGTTAGCCTGCAGAGAAATGAGCTTCTCTATTGCATGTTTGTCTTTAGGGGACTCGTCCACCATCTCCTAACCGAATCTACCTCTAACCTCTCCCTGTTTTAGTCTTTCTTTCCTCTTCTGTCCTCAGGAATTTTATTCAGGATTATTCTTCTTTTCATAACTTCTTAATTCTTAGAATTATTTTTGAATCATTGAGCTCATTTGTTGCAATTTGTTTATGTGTTTGGATTTATTTCTACCATCGAATTCTGTGCCCTTTATTTGTCCTGTTTTGGGTGTGTGTTTTCTTTCTTTTATTATTTCATTCTTTCATATTTTTTTTTTGCAACTGCCTTATTTTCTTTTTGATTGATTTTCAATTATTAAAACTCCATGCTTTCTAATCTATAGGTTTGAATTTCTATAGTTTATTTTTAATGATTACCCTATAAATTTTAAAATGCCTACATGTCAAGTTTGAATCAACTTAATATCTTTAATATACATCCAAACAATAAAAGACCCTAGAATACTTTAATGCTAATCACACCCATTTTGACATGTGGGCCGTGCATTTCAGTTCTATAATTAATTTTTATAACTCCACAATACTAATACAGGTAGTCCCTGGCTTACAGTGGGGTTCCCTTCTGACAACTCCATCCTAAGTCAGTTCTGGCATAAGCTGAATACCTCTTTTTTTGTTTGTTTGATTATTGCTCTTTATTATTAGTATCTTTATTTTTCATTGGGAGTAGGACACATTACATGTAAACTTACAGATATATTTTAATACATTCATACGTAAAAAATGCATGAATCATAAAAATTTACTCCGAAGATGAAGAAGAGTTGGACGACTTTGACATTTTTGTCAGTTGTGGTTATAACTCCACTTGTGGAAGGTTCTGGGTCATCTGGATCATCCCAGGGAATGGGGACGGCATTTCTAGTCAGAAAATTAGTGATCATTGTCTGTACAGTCCTTTTTTTTCTTTTTCCTTCTTCATCTATTTAGTGGTAGCATCTTTCTGCTACCCAAATCTGCCTGTCAACTTTAGCAAAGCCATCAGCATTTAGGTCCACGTTTCCAAGCAACTGAAGCCTCTGATTTACTTTACAAAACTAAATCTACACGGCAGTATTTTGAAGAGTAAATCATAAAATTGAACATCTGTGAGTGAATATCTTAGAATATCATCAGCAAATTACACGCTGCAACATTGTATGTAGTAAGTATTATTAACAATAAGATGTAAAAACCAAAAAACTGGCAGCTCTAAGTACAATTCTTTGTAACTTGACTACCTTGTAGGTCAAGGACTACGTGTATTTTGGTTTTGCATATGCATGAGCACACACACTTTTATTTGTTCTTTATTTCTTAATCGCAATCACAGATGTTCCATACATTTGAAGTTCATTATAAATAGTTGATTAAAGTTTATTGAGAGCCTATTATGTTTCTGGAGCCCTGGTGGCAAAGTGGTTAAGAGCAATGACTGCTGACCAAAAGGCTGGCAGTTCAAATCTACCAGCCACTCCTTGGAAACCCTATGGGGTAGTCCTGCTCTGTCTATAGGGTAGCTGTGAGTTAAAATCAACTCGACGGCAAAGGGTTTGTTTTTGTTTGTTTATTATAGTCCAAGCAATATTCTATTTGTTGTTATTGCAACAATAAACAATACACATAAAAATTCCTATTTATCCTTTGTAATTTTCTTTAGTGATAATCTGTTCGTAACAAAGCAGGCATTGTCTAAAAAACTTTGTTTCTCTCATTCTTTAAAATATATATCTGTGGGAAGTACAGTCCTAGCTTCGCATTGATTTCCTTTCAGCATGTTGAAACTATTATTCCAGTTTTCTCTGATTTTGATTGTTGCTGAGCAGTTAGCTGTCAATCTAAATATTATTCCTACGGAAATAATTTGCCTTTAATCTCTGGATGCTTTTAAGATCTTCTGCTTGTCTTTGGTAATCTGAAATTTCACTTTTTTTTCCAGAGATTTACTACTTGGAATGTCTTGGGCATTCTGAATCTGTGATTGTTGTTTTCCATTAACTATAAGAAAATTCTCAATTTTTACCTATTCAAATATTATATATATCCATAAATCTTTCATATTTAGCAGTCCTTTCATTCTGTACTACATTATGAAATATATATTTAAATCTGTCTTTTTTGTTATTTCTTTCATTTTGTCTGTCATTTCAGTGTGATATATATATATGTATGTATGTATTTATGTATATACATACACTTATATATAAATATGGAGCCCCAGTGGCGTAGTGGTTAAGAACTTGTCTGCTAACCAAAAGGTCAGCAGTTCAAATCTATGAACCACTCCTTGGAAACCCTAGGGAACAATTCTACTCTGTCCTACAGGGCCTCTATGAGTCCAAACTAACTCAGCAGCAATGCGTGTTTTTTTTTTTTAATACATATATAGAGAGAGATTTTATTTATAAAAATTCTACTTAATACCTTTACAAATACTCATATTTATTCATATACATGTGTTTCTATTTTGGATTCTTTCAAATTTCAATTATCCTTGTTTATTTCTAAAGGTTCTACTTAAAAGTTTTTTAAATATGCTATTAATTTATAATCAGTTATTATTTTTCCTTTTAAATATTTTCTTTATTCTTTAACCATAGTATTTGGTTTCTGATTGTTATAATAGCTGAGGATTTCACATGTATGATTTGTCTACTATTTTCCTGTTGTCTTTTGTTCATGATGCTTTCTTTTCTTGAGTGTTTTGTGAGTTTGGTAATGAGATCCTATTTCATGAACATTATTTGTGGGAATTTTTCAAGGCCTCATTCATAAGTGGGTTCCTCCAAAAAGCATATGTGTTTGCTTCTGCTATGTGTCTAGGAACATGGTTGTCCAGGACCACTTTACATTTGTGATTTGAGGTCTTCGGATCACTCAAGTGTTATGGTTTTGCAGCAGTGTGTGAAAGTTGACTTACGATTATGAATTCTTAGAAAAGATATTTTTCCACTCTATTTTGACCCAAGGTTCATACCAACAAATTTCCTTTGTATGACCCCTAGGAGCTGGGTGAGTTTTTAATGTAATTTATATTAACATTGAAGTGTAACCATTTTCTTTCCAGATGTCCGTGTGGGGGTCCTCTATTGGACTCCCCACAGAAGTGGACTCAACACCCTGTTTTCTTTCTCATGCTTTCCTTGAGGGTGTAAACTTGAGGCTAAATTTAAATAAATTTGGCAAATTCCCTCCAAATGAGATCATACATAGATATTTTAATTTTTGTTTATGGCTTCCTCCTTTCATTTAGGCTTTGACCTGCTTACTTTTCTGCCAGCTCGTCAGTACCTGTTAATAGGTATTTCTTATAATTTATCTGGTTGTTATTGATATAAACATCTCTGTCTATGTTTAAGATATTTATTCCAGTAAAGGCTTCAAAGACATGGAAAAACTTCCCCAGTTCACCTGTAAATTTCAATGTCCCTCACTTTCTCAAGCCACTGAGTGTATTTCATGTGCAGCCATAGCTTCAAGTGAAGAAAGATTTCTTTTACATGTCATATTCCTTACAAGCATGGAAAGCAATATCAAATAAAACATAGAGGAGGGAGAATTTTCCCTGTAATTAATAAAACAACATAAACTAATTTGCACTCCAGAAAAAGTGATTCATCTCTCTCAGCTGACTGAAGTATACACAATACAATTCTCCCTTCTCTCTTAATTATTAAAATGTAATATGTTGTTGTCAACTACAAAGCAAAATATCTAGTCTGTTCTATTCAAGGAGACCCAGTTGAAAATGTCTTCTTTGTTCCTGGCATTAAATAAGGCTTTTATAATTTTTTTAATTGTCTATGCTAAAGCGCTGCTTCCTCTACCCCAAAATACTTTTGCTTTTCCTTGCACCTCAGTTTACCTTATTAAAAAATGTCTCAATGTCCATGAGCTTATTTTATTTTACCCTTTAGGATGGTGTCACTCGAGGGTGGTAGTTTTCTTGTGTGTGTACATGTGTTTGTGTGAGTGTCTAAATAATGAAGTATGGAGCACTGTGGAGTGACTGGTTTTACTTTGCTCTTCACTGTTGGAAGGCAGGAAACTCAGCTGGTTTTAGACAGCAAGACTAAGGAGAGACCAAAGTTTCATACTGAGAATAATTAGGAGGGCATAGATCTTGTTTAATTATTTCAACACATTATTCATAATCCTGCAGAGCATTTATTCTGCCCTCTGGATTCCTTATCCAAAAAGCTTATTTTTATATACCACTATTAAGTGCTAAGGCCAGGGTCACTGAGGCGGAATATCAGGAAGCATCTCCAAAGGAAAGTAACCACATATCTTATCGATTTTAGAGAAAGGCAAGCAATCTATGATTTGGAATTGACTATGAGTCAGTTGTCAAGGATTTCATTCTACTTGGATCCACAATCAGTACCCATGGAAGCAGCAGTCAAGAAATCAAAGAACACATTGCATCAGGCAAATCTGCTGCAAAAGACCTCTTTGAAGTGTTAGAAAGCAAAGACATTAACTCAGGGACTAAGGTGCACCTGATCCAAGTCATGGTGTTTACAATCACATCATACACATGCAAAAGCAGGACAATGAATAAGGAAGACCTAAGAAGAATTGACACCTTTGAATTGTGGTGTTGGAGAAGAATATTGAATATACCATGGACTGCCAAAAGAATGAACAAATCTGTCTTGGAAGAAGTGCAGCCAGAGTGCTCCTTAGAAACAAGGATGGCAAGACTATATCTCACATGCTTTCTACATGTTATCAGGAAGGATCATCCCTGGAGAAGGACATCATGGTTAGTAAAGTAGAGGGTCAGCAGAAGAGAGGAAGACCCTCAATGAGATGGACTGACACAGTGGCAGCAACAATGGGTTCAAGCATAACAATGATTGTGAGGATGGTGCAGGACGAGGCAGTGTTTTGTTCTGTTGTACATAGGGTCACTGTGAGTTGGAACTGACTCCATGGCACCTAACAACAACATGAGTTGGAATTAACTCAAAGGCACCTAACAACAAGAGTGCAGACATTTGAGCATTCTCCAATGATGCGACTTTTATTCAACTTAATTCTATATTATTTATACAACCTCCTTATCTTATCCCCAAAGTTAAAGCCTTTCTGAGGAAAGCAAAGACAATCACTTATCTTCACTGCTAAGTTCCTGCTGATTGCCAGCACCACCAAACATCATCCCATTGGCTTATAAAATTGTATCTGTGAGGGTTTTTTTTCTCCCCACGACTCACCCTGTGATTGTACTAACAGTAAATGTGAATAGAGAGCTCTACAGGAAGGATTGGTAACCATGGTGATCGGAGGGTGCTTTCTCCAATAACTCCACTGTACAAAATAATTTATTCATGAATGTAAAATCACAGCTGTTTTGAACCATATGCAGACTATATTTAACCACAGTGCAAGTGACAAGTTACTTGGGAGTTACTTATCCAAACGAGGTGAGCCCCAGTCAGAAAATAATGATTCTTTCTTGTTTTCCGTGTCCTAGTAAAAGCCTTTTAGTTGCTGGGCCCCACCACTTTGAAAAGTAAAGTGTGAGCATTTGTGTGAATGAATGTGTGTATGTGTGTGCATGTATGCGTATGCAAGAGTGGGAATATACAAAAGGGAACACACAGAAAAGAATACATAAATAAGATAATAAAAGAGAAAGCAAAAACAATATTTTAAAAAAAACAAAACCTTCTTGCTACTTCCTTATTATGCCTTATCTATTCCTAAGGTTCATGATTAGAGATATATTTAATTTTAGACATACACCACTGATTTTTCAACTTCAATTTAGAAATATTTGTTTTTTTTGTTTTTTTTTTTTCCAGTTGGAAATTAGTGCCTTGGATTCTCAGGAATGACTGTAGAGCTAGTTGTTTGCAACTTAATGATATCATTTGTCTTCAGAGTAATCACTTTAAAAAATTAAACTGCATTTAGTATAATCTGTTTAGGAAAACAAGCAAATGTTGAATACGTTTTGAAATATTTATGCCCAAAATTTCTATTCTTTTTGATCTGGGTTCTTAAAGGAATAAATCCTGAGCTTCCTGAAATCTTGCACTTGTACAAGGGTTGGATCTACAAGCGGTGTGGCCTTAAGAAGGGTGAACTCTGTAAATACTGCATTCCACATGGAAAGCTAAACGGTGTTTTTAGAACAAGTATTCTGAAGAGAGGCCATCAAAAATCACAAAATTACTGCAATACTTTGTGGAATAGGGCTATTTTTAGTAACAGTGGCTTTCATTCAATGTTCAGAGGCAAAAGACAGGAAAGGGAAATGGAAAGAAAACAATTTGCATTGTAAAACTTCTCATTTCCCATGGCACTTTGTGGCTGTGGATGCCTTCTTTTTCTTCTTCTGTTTTTTTCTTTTTTTCCATTTCTGTGTTCTTTATCTCTTAGTAGAATGTTGTGTCTGCCTCTCTTAAAGTCTTTCTAGCCTTCTGCCCTTTACACCACCTGTTCACTTTTTTATTGTGTCCCCACTCTCATTTTAATATAAATTGCCTTCCTGGTAATTAGGTACCTTTCTGAAGATCTGAGAGAGACTCAAGTTAGGCAATTGTTTTCCCTTCCTTTGTGCCCACCCCGCCCCTTTCTGAAGCACTAATGTGCAACTAAACTGGGATCCTCAATATTAACCCAGCTTAAATTTAATAAGAGGGGATTACTCCACAGCTCAAGAAGGCAGTTGCCTCTTGGCACATACCAATGTGCGTTGACTATGGGCAGGATGCTTTCAAATGAGAAAAAGCTGAAAAGCTGCTATTACAGTAAAGCTACTGAGTGGCATCAGAGATAGCAGTCCTTAACTGTAATGGGTGGTTGGTTTCCAGCGGGCTACACCAATCATAAAAGCCTCAAAGCATAAAGATTTTCAGGGTTTGCCAGGTGGCCTTGACAACGTCCAGTTTCTATATTGTGAATTTGAAGGTATCACCTAACTTTTTCCACTCTAAGTTGAGAAACTATGCCTAATGACACTTATTCCTGAGACTCAGCTCTATCTGTCCTCCTGAATAATTCTGTCACATGCCATGTAAAAGATACAGAATTAAAATGCACAGCAGCATTCAGCTGAACTCTTTGCTATTTGTCTGCTCTTCCCATCCCATTTGAGAAATGTGATTGTTGATGGTGGGGCTGTCTTGGTATGGTCCATGGTGCTGATAATCTAAGTGTAAAACCATTGTGTTTTCACGGCTGCCCAGGCTATTAGAAAATGGAACTTCATATTACTCTGGCCAGTTTTTTGAGAAATATAATCTCTTCTCAGTGGTAGGGGGAACTGGAAACTCCCTTTGTGGGGGGCTTTGTAGCTCTTGTTGTCAATTTACGTATGGACCTTAGCCTAGTGTCTGTCATGTGATGATGAATAACAAAAATCTCCTGGAAGAACTAAAGGAAGAAACTTAGGGTAGGTTAATTGAAGGTAAACACCATTTTGAAGGTACATTCTTTTTTTTTAATTTTATT
Organism: Loxodonta africana; assembly: GCF_030014295.1. Classification (NCBI taxonomy): domain Eukaryota; kingdom Metazoa; phylum Chordata; class Mammalia; order Proboscidea; family Elephantidae; genus Loxodonta; species Loxodonta africana. The sequence continues at coordinate 41,682,776 of NC_087348.1, forward strand.
TATTTTGTTATTGTTGTTGTAGAAATTATGTACAGGAAAACATACACCAGTTCACGTTTCTACATGTAAAATTCACTGGCATCGTATATTCTTTGAATGGTGCAACAATTCTCACCTTCCTTTTCGGAGTTGTTCCTCCTTCTCTAACATAAACTCACTGCGCCCAAAGTTTCTTATCTAATCTTTTGAGTTGCTATTGTTAATTTAAGCAAAATGCTCAAGGCAGACATGTTTTTACTAGTTAAACTAAAACTATTGTTTGGTTATAAGATTTCAGGTGATATTTTTGGTTTAAGGTTTAAAGATTATGTCAGGGCAATAATTTCAGGAGTTCATCCAGCCTCCATGACTTCAGAAAGTCCGAAGTTCATAAGAATTGGAAATTCTATTCTTCGTGTCCCCCTTTTTGATCAGGATTCTTCTGTAGAATCTTTGAACAAATGTTCAGTAATTGTAGATAGGCACCATCCAGTTCTTCTGGTCTCATGGCAAAGGAGACAGTTGTTCAGCTCATGGTGGCAGTTAGCCACACATTCCATTTCTTCATCTTACCCCTGACTTTCTTTCTTCCTCTGCTGCACCAGGTGAATAGATTGAATGTACGTTTCTTGAAACCATTATGTCACATAATGAGATAAGCACAAACTTGATTTTCTGGATAACCGTAGATACCACTCAAACATTTCTTGTATTTTTATCCCCCAAATAAATGTGTTATCAGGGTAGTACCCAAGAGTTCAGAAAATGTGGATATTAGATTTAACCTATTTTGCTATTAGTAGGAATTTTCGTAAGCTTTTTTTTTTTTTTCTCACTGAAAGTTAATTGCTTCCGGTATTCCCTTTATCTTTTTTATCCCTTTATGACTAGTGATTATGTATATATGTATATTTATCTATTTACTCTAGAAAAATTATAAATTATAGAACACGAATAATAAAAATATATTTAAATCACCCATAATTCTACTTTTAGAGCAAGTCAATATTTTATTGATGTTTATAGCTGAATATATGTGTATATTTGAGTGTATATATACAAGTACATGTATATATATGACAAGATTTATTTTTAATTACTGTTCATTATATCTTAAACATTTATTACATCACAAATCACGCTTCAGAGACATGCATTAGGATATAGGTAATTTTCCTCTTTTTGGTTGCATAGTAACTTATTTTATCATTATTATGGGCCATTTTAAGTATTCTCAGTTTTTAAACATTGTAAAAATTATATGATGATTACTGCCATTGGAGATAATACAATTATTGATTGGAGCCAATCATTTCTACTGTGGTCAGTGTTTTGAGAGGCTCTGCTTTTGTAGAGCAGAGACTTGTGTGTCATCTACTTGGGTTAACTTTTAGCCCTATTTGTAGGTAGACCTGTGGACTGCAAGGCACCTCAGAGTTGTTATTTCTTTATTTTACTAACAAGCCCCTATTTGTGCATAGAAGCAAGGATGGCAAAGCGACATATTCTTAGGAAACCCACTCCCCTGCGGCCAAGCAAAGAGGAAGAAATGCAAGAAGAGTGCAATGGGTGCTTATTTTATAATTCTCCTAGGAATTCAGTCCATTTTTAGAGTTTTAAATTTTCTTTTTTTGGCAGAGTAAATTTCTTCTGTAGTTTTCCTGTAAGACAACATTTTAAACAAATGAAATTAATGCTACTGTTCTTGTTGTTAGATTTCCATGTCATCAAAGATAATTTTTAATATAGCATTAAAATAAAATATCAAATTGTATATGAATTTCTAAATTTGATATACAAAAGCCTTCAGAGTCTAATCCAAACTTTCCTATCTAGCATCATTTCCAAAAAGTTTATCTAACCCTCGTATTGAATTTCTTATTATTTTTGAAAATTCCTCTTGCATCTCAGAACTTTTTATATATTATTTCCTCTTCCCATGAAGTGGTCTTCCTTCTTAAATGATGAGCTTATTCTTTGTGACTCCACAGACACCCAGGTGGAACTAGTAGTTCCTTGTTTTCTGCCTTTATACCTATTTTTTCATTCTTTGGCTACGGTTGTTGTTAGATGCTATGGAGTTGGTTCTGACTCACAGTGATCCTGTATACAGTAGAACAAAAGACTGCCCGTTCCTGCACCATCCTTACAATTGTTGCTATGTTTGAGCCCATTGTTGTAGCCACTGTGTCAACCCATCATGTCAAGGGTCTTCCTCTTTTCAATGACATTCTACCTTACCAATCATGATGTCCTTCTCCAGGAACTGGGCCCTCCTGATAACATGTTGTAAAAATGATGTGGGGGAGGTGTCTGACCTCCTGTAGCTTCACAAAGGTGAGGAGAACCAAGATCAACAGCCCAAGGCTGATTCCTATGAGGCAGAGTTCAGGCATACCTCCTCTCTCCACCATCTTTATGAATTCTGACACCAACCATCCCTCGCTCAGCATTCGCTACTGGGTTTGATTATTCATTTCAGTGGTCACACAGAACTCACAGGCCATACTCACGATTATGGGTTTTATTAGGAAAGTAACAAGTTACAACTGAGGCTCAGGAACACTCATGATACAGCTCTTCCATCAGTATGGCCTCTTCCTAACCGTGTTTTCAGGTACACCTCACCCTGGCCCTGAGCCTTTCCCCAAAAGCACTCAGCTTTCTCTCTCCATGGGCCAGGAAGCCTGCCATGCAGTCTTCTGCTGCTGTGCCTCTGCTGCCAGGTCTCTCCTGCCACTGCTTCTCACCATCTTCAGAGTTACAGGTTGCTCTCTCTCTCTTTCTCTCCCTCTCTCTGTCTCATGGTTCCAGAAGCTTCTCAGCACAGGGATCCCATGTCCAAAAGATGTGCTCTCCGCTCCTGGCTGTTCTTCCTTGGTGGTGGTAGGATCCTCCTCTCTGCTCTGGTATTGGCTATCCTTTAAAGCAAAACTGATCAGTCTCTTTGGTAGGCCACAATTACCCTATCACACAGTCTCCTGGGTGGGAATTACAAGACAATGGCTAGAAAGGCCACACACAAAAGTAATTAATCCAGTGCATATTTCAAAACGCATGAGAGGAAGTCTCATCATCCTTGCTTCCAAGGAGCAATCTGGCTTCACTTCTTCCAAGACTGACTTGTTTATTCTGGCAGTCTATGGTATAGTCAATATTCTTCACCAACACCATAATTCAAAGGTGTAAATTCTTCTTCGGTCTTCCATATTCACTGTCCAGCTTTCACATGCATATTAGGTGATTGAAAATATCCTGGCTTGGATCAGGCACACCTTAGTCCTCAAAGTGACATCTTTGCTTTTCAACACTTTGAAGAGGTGTTTTGCAGCAGGTTTTCCTGATGCAATACGTCATTTGATTTCTTGACTGCTTTACTTCCATAGACATTGATTATGGATACAAATCAAATGGAATCATTGAGAACTTCAATATTTTCTGCATTTATCATGATGTTGCTTATTGGTTATATAATAATAAATACAATAAGCAATATTACTGCTTATTACCTATAATACTTCTACAGTATTGCGAGGTATTAGATTGACCGGCTTTGTCTCCTCCTGATTTACTCCAGGCTGTGACTGTGTCTTATTAATCTTTATGAAAGATGTGTATAAAATATTATATTCAAATATTTGTTGGGTAAACAAATGAAAACCCATGCTGAGCACTGACCAGAAGGAACCAGAATAGGAACTTACTCTTCTGATGCAATTTATTCCTTTATACCTTAGCTCTTACCATTTGCAAAGGTCTCCATTTCAGATCTGTTCACAGCATGTCAGTCTAGAGGTAATGCCGGTATCAAATGTATGTCTTCTTCATTCCCTACCATAACATCATTGTAAATTAGAACTTATTTTTTTCCTCACTGAAAGTTAATTGGTCCATTTTTTTTTCTTGTTAGTAACTAGCATTTGGATTTTCTTTGTGTTCTTCTCTTTTATTATGAAAATGGTCAAACACATAGAATAATAGTATATATAAATACTTAATCCCATCACCAAGCTTTAGCAATTAGTGATATTTCAGTATATTTGCTTCACTGATTTTTTCTGGAATATTTTAAAGTAAAGTATATATCTCAAACTATATTGTTGTTGTTAGGCGCTGTTGAGTCAGTTCCAACTCATAGCAGCCCTATGTAGAACAGAACGAAACACTGGTTGGTCCTGCGCCATCCTCACAATCATTTTTATGCTTGAGCTCATTGTTACATCCACTGTGTCAGTTCACCTCTTTGAGGGTCTTCCTTTTTTTTTGCTGACCCTCTACTTTACCAAGCATGATGTTCTTCTTCAGGAATTGATCTCTCCTGACAACATGTCCAAAGTATGTGAGACGCAGTCTCGACATCCTTGCTTTAAGGAGCATTCTGGTCATACTCCTTCCAAGACAGATTTGTTCGGTTCTTTTAGCAGTCCATTGTATATTCAATGTTCTTCTCTAACACCATGATCCAAAGGCGTCAATTCTTTTTCGGCCTTCTTTATTCATCATCCAGGTTTTGCACACACATGAGGTGACTGAAAACACCATGGCTTGGGTCAGGCACACCTTAGTCTTCAATGTATCATCTTTGCTTTTCAATACTTTAAAGAGGCCTTTTGTGGCAAATTTTCCCAATGCAGTGAGTGTTTTGATTTCTTGACTTCTGCTTCCATGATGTTGATTGTGGATCCAAGTAAAACGAAATCCTTGACAACTCCAGTCTTTTCTCCATTTATCGTGATGTTGCTTTTTGGTCCAGTTGTGAGGATTTTTGTCTTCTTTATGTTGGGGTGTAATCCATACTGAAGGCTGTGAACTTTGATCTTCATCAGTTAAGTACTTCAAGTCCTCTTCACTTTTAGCAAGCAAGGTTGTGTTTGTCCCTACGTATTTCCATACGAATTACTCAAATATAAAAACATTTCCTATATAACTATAATAACCTTATCATTAATAACAAAAACTAACAATAATTTCTCAATGCCATCTAATACCCTGCTTGTTTTCAGATTCTCCTAGTTATCCCCAAAATGTATTTTACTGTTGGTTTCTTTGAGCTTGGATATAATACATGTCTACATATTGCCTTTAGTTATATCCTTTAAGTCTTTGTTTATTTAGAATAGTCTTCATTTTATTTCCTTTTTTTTTTTCTCCTCTCATTTATGGCATTGACCTTTTAAATAGATCATATTCGATGTCTTCCATCTTCTAGGTTTATATGATTACTTCTTCTTGGTGTTATTTAACTTGTTCCTCTATCCCCTTAATATTCCATATCTTGTAAATTAGATCTATGGCCTGGTTACATTCAAGTTAATTTTATTAAAGAAATGCTTATCAATTTATATAAATAATATGCATTAAATCATTGGACCCAATCATAGGCTAATAATACATCATAGTATGCCTATTCTAGCGTGTCTAGTGATACTACAGATTGCTCAGGTCAAGGATCATACAATGGAAGAGAATATACAACAAAAAATACAAACCTAAACCTTATACTTAAAATCTTTGAGCTCCAAGGAATCTCATTAATTTCAGGAGGGCCATACAGATAGTTCAAGCAGGTCAATTCCAAGCTCTAGAAGGTTGGTGGAGACATCGAGAACATGTAAGGGAATGAAACAAAACTATTCACCTTCTGCCTTTACTTCTTGGGATGTCACGTTCTAGGGTTATAAGACCTGACTATAGGTAAAAAGAAGTTAATGTTAGAATATCGAATTCTGTTTCTGACGCAGTGCATGTTTGTTTTTGAATGATTCTTAAACAGTTAAAAACCGGAACCAAAACCACTGCCATCAAGCCAATTCTGATTCATAGTGACCCTATAGGACAGAGTAGAACTGCCCCACAGGGCTTCCAAGGCTGTAAATCCTTATGGAAGCAGACTGCCACAACTCTCTCCTGAGGAACCTCTGGTGGGTTCCGACCGCCGACCTTTTTGTTAGCAGCTGAGAAGTTCAACCACTGCACCCCCGGGGCTCCCTCTTAAAAATAGGAGATGTATATTGAGTTTGTTTTTATGAAACACATTGAAAACAGTGTTTCACTGAATTTTGGCCAATGAACATGCTTATACTTTTATTGACAGTTCCATTTGTGTGAACTCAACTCCCAATCCACAGTCTTTGTAACTAGCTGGTATTGCTTGCAAATTTTCACTGACCCTAAAAGTTTGTGGACTGAATTTGTAAAAGTTTAGACTGTCAATATTTTTATATTTTTACACTTGGCAACCTCACATAGTGAAAATATCAAGGTCATTTGGGTTCCTGGATTCAAATCTGAGATTTCCACCTTACAGAAAATATTCTGACATTTCAATTATGGAGTATGCACACACACACACACACACACACACACACACACATATACACACAGACAGACATCTACAAAACATTCCATTGAAATATTTTTACAGGAAAAATTATTTGGCTTTAATTACATCCATCGTATTGTGCCCGCATCACCACTATCCGTTTCCAATTTTTTCTGTCACTCATAACAGAAGCTCAGTGCCCCCTAAGCAGTGACTCTCTCTGGTTACCTCCTGCGCCTGGTAAACAATAATGAACTTTGGTCTTTATATACTTGCCTATTCTATACGTGTCATATATGTGGGATTATATAATATATATCCTTTTGCATCTGACTTATTCCACTCAGTGTTTTCAAGGTTCATTCATGTAACAGGTATCAGAATTTCATTTCTCTTCGTGAGAGATCAATATTCCATTGTATGTGTCTGTCACGTTTGGTTTATCCATTCCTCCTTTGATGGATGTTTAGGTTGTTTCTGCTTTTCAACTACTGTGAAAAGTGCTGAGATGAATATTAGTGTACAAGTATCTGTTTGCATTCCTGCTTTCATTTCTTTCGGACATATATCTAAGAGTGGAATTACTTGATCATGTGGTAAATTTATTTTTCACTTTTTGAGGAGCCCCCAAACTGTTTTCTGTGGTGGCTGTGCAATTTTATAGTCCCAGTAACAATGGATGAGGTTTTTAGTTTCTCCACATACTCACCAACACGTTTTGTTTTCCTTTTACTCTTAGCCATTTTAGAAGGGGTTAAGTGATATCTCTTTGTGGCTTTGCTTTGCATCTCCTTAATGACTAATGATGTTGAGCATCTTGTCCTGTGTCTATTGGCCATTTACATTTCCTCTTTGGTGAAATGTCTATTCAAGTTCTTTGACAAAATTCAATGAGTTGTTTGTCTTTTTGTTGGTAAGCTGTAGGAGTTCGTTATATATTTCTCTCAAACTGTATGTTGTCTCTTCATTTTGTTGATAAAGTCCTTTGATGAACAAAAGTTTTCATTTTGATGAAGCCCAATTCTTCCGCTTTCGTCTTTTGTTGCTCATGCTTTTGGTGTCATATCTTAGAATTCATTTTTATTTTTTTTAAACTAGGTCTTGAAGCATTACCCCTGTGTTTTCTTCTAAGAGTTTTACGGTTTTAGTTCTTGCATTAAAGTCTTAGACCCATTTTTTCAATATAGCTATATAGAAACAAAGGAGTCCTGGCGGTGCAGTGGTTAAGCACTCAACTACTTACTGAAAAGTCGATTGTTTGAACCCACCAGCCACTCCATGGGAGAAAGATGTGGCAGCCTGCTTCTGTAAAGATTACTGCCCTATGGGGCAGTTCTACTCTGATATATAGGGTTCCTGTGAATTGAAATCTACTTACTGGCAACAGGTTTTATGCAGAAGCAAGCTTGTCAAAATGTAAAATCTTTGTTTCATGATAAATAATGTGAGGAACAGATAACCCTGATCCTCTCTATATCCTTAATCCTCACCCCAATTTGAAGGACTTCAGTTTTCCAAATGAATGATTTCTTAATGGTTTGGTTTTTTATTGTTTACTATTTTAAAAAGAGAATGTCTAACACTTAAATGTATATGTATTATTGTTGTTAGTTGCCATCAAGTCAATATTGATTCATGGTGACCCCATGTGTGCAGAGGAGAACTGCTCTATTAGGTTTTCAACACTGTGATCTTTCAGAAGCGTATCGCCAGGCCTGTCTTCTGAGGCTCCTCTGGGTGGGTTTGAACTGCCAACAATTTGGCTAGTAGTTGAGCACTTAACCATTTGAGCCATCTGGGGACCTCATGTATATGTATATATACACACAAATATATGCAAATATATTCTAAGGAATATATACATATATATGTGTATGTTATTGTATGCTGTTGAGTCAATTCAAACTCATAGAGATCCTATGTGACAGAGTAAAACTGCCCCATTGTGTTTCTTAGGCTGTGGGTCACTCTGAATTGTAATCGACTCACAGCAGAGAGTTTGGTTTTTTTAGTTTTAATCTTTATGGGAGCAGATCACCAGGCCTTTTTTCCTGCAGTGCAGCTGGTGGGTTCAAATCACTGACCTTATGACTAGCAGCTGAGCGCTTAACCATTGCTGCATCAGAGATCCTTATATATGTGTATACACGTGTGTATGTACGTGTGTATGTGCATATGTATACACACATAATTGAATGTAATACTTTAAAAAAAATCTGGGTCCAAACTTTTTTAATATACCAAATGATAATATATTTATTAACGAAAATTCAGAAAAAAATGTGAAATATTTAATTGGGAATTCCTTGTGTAGATTGGATCTAAGCCCATATCATGGCCCAAATATCCTTCAATCACCCCCAATATCTAGTATATCCCAGTGCCATCGAGTCAATTCTGACTCATAGCGAGTCTACCCAGTGCCATCGATAGCGAGTCTCTCCCCTCGTATATACTAGTATATTGATGGGCAAGGAAAAAGAACTTAGTCAGCTTTTTAATACATTTTTTGAATGAATGAAGTGTTAGCATAACAGCTCTTCAAAAAAGGAAAAGGTGTTATTTGTCTGGACTTTTGAATAAGAAACAGAATAAGTTTTCTTCCTAAATAGTTCAGTCTGCTTAGTGATTAAGCTCATTCACGATATGGACTATTAAGGCAGAGCTGATTTTTTAAAGTATGAGAAATTTACTTGAAGTGACTTTCTGGGGTAAACTCGGATTGTAGATGTACGATTCCATGAAACTTTTCAAGTGTCCTCTTTAAGACAAACCATACATGTCTCTGATCCTGGTCTTTTTGACCCCCTATCCTATTCTCAGTTGACCATGGTGGCACAATGGTGAAAGCACTCAGCTGCTAACCAAAAGACTGGCAGTTTGAACCCACCAACCATTCCTGGGGAGAAAGATGTGGCAGTCTATGGGGCAGTTCTACTCTGTCCTGTATGATTGCTACCAGTCAGAATTAACCCTGCAGCAGTGGGTTTGGTTTTGGTTTATCCTACTCTTAGTTGCTTCTTTAAAGATTACAGCCTTAGAAATCCTGTAGAGCTGTTCTATTCTGCCCTATAAGGTCACCGTGTGTTGGATGGCAATAGGTATCCTACTCTCAGAAGAGCCTTGGTGGTACAGTGGTTAAGTGCTTGGCTGCTAACCAAAAGGTAAGGGGTTCAAACCCACCAGCCACTCCGCAGCAGTCTTCTGTAAAGATTACAGCCTTGGAAAACCTATGGGGCAATTGTATTCTTTCCTCTAGGGTAGCTATGAGTCCTAATAGACTTGACAGCACACAACAACAACAACATCCTACTGTTAAACTCTACTCTACCCAGATTGACTCCACAACAGCAGTACAATGAATATCTGAGATGGGGGGAGACTCAGCATAGGGGTAAGAGTATCTGTTCACCTGACTTCATAGTCATTGTTCTTCAACTTGAAAGCTTAACGATTTGTAATTTAGGGAATGTTAAAAGAACCACTTGTCAAAATTATCCCTATCAACCCCCTCCGCCCCCCCCAAAAAAAACATTGCTTTTGATTCCCACTCATATTGACCCCACAGGGTTTCTGAGGCTGTAAATCTCTATGGAAGCAAGCTGCCACATCTTTCTCCTGTGGAACCACCCCTGGTTTCGAACCACTGACCTTTTGGTTAGCAGTCAATAGTTTTAACCACTGTGCCGCTAGTACTCCTTATTCCCTGTTAAACAGCCCACACCAAAGGTCACTGTTTCTGAAATGGCCTGGTGAATTAGAAGACTGATTCGCAATGCGTGTGCCAATAATATATGACATTGAGTATATTATGAAACCTTCCTAACCTTCCGTTTTCTTATATATCAAAGGACATAATTATACTCAAGTAACACTTATCTCAGGTGGTTGTGGTGGGGAGATAACATCCGCAGCAGGACCTCAATAAATATTATCCTTCTTTTCATTCACTGATACTTGACAACCTCTCTCTTTATATAAACCAAATACAACGCTTTCAACTCTTGCCATTCAAGCATATAGACTCTTGTCAAATCCTTTCTCTGTTCTTTTGGAAAGAATTCTGGTAAGAATTAAATATGTGAGTGTGTTCGAAGACTGTCTGACCTAGCAAGGTCTTTGATAGAGCTTGAGTGTATGGGCGCTCGGCAAGGTTTTTGATCTGTTCTTGATTTAGTCTACCTTATAAATATTTCTAGCTATTTATGCTTCTTTAGCTTAGAAAAGTTCCTTCAAAGAGGACTCAGTTTCAACAATCCACCATGATAGAAATGATCTCCATTCGATAATCCAGGTGGTTTGGGTGGCAGGAAATGAAGCATATATTCTTTGTTTTGGTTGCGTTGTCTTCTCTCAAGTTATCTCAAGATGACTGCCACACAACAGAGATGAAGGGTGGGTTTCTACGTATCTTAACAAAATGAATTTTACTTGTGAAGTTCAAAACTGCCTTGTTATCACCATGTTTTCAAGAGACTCAAAACCAGGGTTTCTCTGGGTGTTTAGACATTGAAACCTGATTTCCTACTACAAGTGAAATCAGAATTACGACCCTTAAGGATTTGGAAAGTTTTATTTTGTGCCTAAATCTATCTTCCTGTGAGTCTAAGAGGGAGTTTCCAAAATAGCACAGCTGCTGAATCGAATGTAATAAATTGTCCTGGACATTTTATCAACAACAACTCCCAAAAGTGACTGTTAATATGACATGATCCCTGCCTAGACATCAGGGCTTGAAATAAGATGATGGTGGCAGGTAAGATAAATTTAATATACCAAAGAGGCTGAGAATCTTTTGGGAAACAATATATGTATCAGTGGAAATACATTTTCTTTGTATTTTTAATTTTATTTACTTTTTTAGCTGGCAGGGAAAAATTCATCTTTCCCAGGAGCAGAAGCCCCAGCAGGGTCAAGAACAAGCACAAACATTTTAGTAGATGAGTAGTAAAGCTGAGCGTCCTCCGTCTCATCTCCTGTAAGCTAGCTGAGGAAAGGAACAGCAGCAGAAATATTGCCCAAATCACATTTATTTTTGTTTGTTATAATTGCAATAGTTTGGAGTTCTCCAAGCAGTCTTAACTTAAAAATAAAAATGAGATTTTAAAATGTGAGTTGGAAAAAATGTGCTCTATATTAATGTATGTGATACGCTTATAGAAATCCTTCTCCTTCTTAGTGACTTATACTCAGGAATGAGTTACTTGGGCAAAAGACAAGAAATCAAACTGTTCGTTGAATAATTCAAAGTATGTTTTCTATATATTTGCATCTCTATTGAGAGTTCAAGTCCTAATCTGTTCTCGATTAAAGTATTATAGGAGCCTTCTTACTAGTCTCCCTGTAGCAAGTCCTTCTCCCCTCCAAAATCTATTCTCCACATTATTTGCAGAGTGGACCAACCAAAATGCAAGTAGAAATGTGTCCCTCTCCTTCTTTGAACTCTTCTCTGACTCTTCTTCATGTCCAGGATAAAATTTAAATTCCTTATCCCAGCATGCTACCCCTCCATGACTCAGACTGTGTCTGCCTCTTCAACCTTATTTTCCACCACTTTCTTCCTTGGACAGCAGTGTTCAAACAGGATCCAAGACCAATGTGCTTATAGATCCAGGAGGAATCCTGCACCATCCTGTTATCTCCAGCTCATATTCCCATCCCTTGCCCCCATCCTATCTTTGTATCTTGCTAAATCAAGTCTGATTTCATCTGTCACCTCTTCCTACATCTTTCCACATCCATTCACTCCTATCAGCAATTTGGGCTAAAAGTTTTTTTCTGCTGGACTTCTCTAACACCCTGTATAAAATGCTAAAACTAATAAAAAAAAATACACTCTACTAAATTTCTCTTTTTGTGTATTTGCCTGTTTCCCTAATGAAAACTGTATAAGTAAAGCACCTAGACTTTTGGTTAGAATCTGATGGGTGTTCAACTGATATTTCTTGAACAAAAATCACCTAACATGCAATAAGAGGGAGTGTTTTACATTTTAAGTGACTTTGGAGAAAAATGTAGGTGGGGGTAGAGAAAAAGAAGGCATCTTTTTAAGGAGTACTCATCATGCTCTCCTTCAAGAAGTGAAAGCTCAAGTGTAACAGGTTTGCCTACGTATGGTTTCTTACAATAGATATTCAGAATGCAGAAAAAATGCCTACAGCAACAGATGATAGACAAAGGATTGCTTCCAAAGCCTGAAACTACTGTGGAACTTTATGACCCAGCAGCAAAATGTAAAATACGCTCTAAGAGTCTCCTCTCTTTCCCTTGGCCCCCACAACGAATTTTGGATCAAGTATCTCTGCCCTTAGGAAGAGAGGATGTTCCCATATGTTTTACTGGCACAGTTACACATGATGCTTGGCAGGCCAACACTGGATAATGATTCATCTCAGCATAATGGGTTTAGTGCCTCAGTTAAAAATAGCATTCCCAAGGTGTTGTGTAGAATCTTAGGCTTACCCAGTTTAGAGAAAATACCAAACACCGTGACCTAATTCAGTGTAGTTGATAAGGACTCATTTATTCTGCTTATTGATCTCTTGTCCCTGGATAAGGATTTGTTAGGGGGAGATTCTTGATACCTAGGCTAATGGGATTTTCTCCAAACAGGTGTTCTATTCAACTCTTCGGAGAGTAAGAAGGATGACAGAAGAAGAGCTAGGAGAAAGGAGGGTTTCAGAAAGAGCTGAAAGGCAAACAGATTGGACTTTGATTGTTCAGGATAGAATGACACAAAGAATAATGGGCAAATCTCATTCTGTTTGGTTGGCAATTTTTTGGAGTGCAGGATTGTCAAGCTGATTCTGGGTCTTGACAAAGGAGAAGAAACTTGCTGTGATTGGTGCTTAGATACCTGCTATGATTTAAGGCCTGGGATGTGAATACCCTGAGAATTTCTACCAGAAATAGATGAAATGCTAACTCCATGTGAGGTTTTTGGCTTATCACATAGAAAGTGATTTCCGAAGCACTTTGTAAAACAACTTGGTACGTTTTGGCTACAAACCAAGGCAAAATAATTACTAAAACCAAAAAACCAAACCCAGGGCCGTCGAGTCGATTCCGACTCATAGCAACCCTCTAGGACAGAGTAGAATTGCCCCATAGAGTTTCCAAGGAGTGCCTGGCAGATTCAAACTGCCAACCCTTTGGTCAGCAGCCGTAGCACTTAACCACTACGCCACCAGGCTTTCCAAAAGAATTACTATTGGACCAAAATCGTGGCTTGGGTAAGAGTTCTGCTGAGGTTTCAGTGAGTAATTTTCTTCCTGGGTTTATGACCTTTTGAAAAGAGGATCATGACTCATTAAGACAAACGTGAAACTGATAGCCTGGGTGACTGGGATTCCATATGGAAGGTGGGGGGAGCCTTTGGATGCTCTTTGAGGCCAGTATTGCCAAAGTTCGGGGACTGAAGATATGCCAGGTTGCTGTGAGTAGACGTCTGAACCAGATTTCGGAGAGTCTTCACCCAAGTGCCAAGAAGCCAATCAAAAGGAGGGGAAAGGAATCTACTATATGCTAGGCACTTATATATTCTAATATACATATATGTGCATACACATACACATTGTTGTTGTGTGGCCTCGAATCGATTCTGACTCAAAGAGACCCCATAGGATAGAGTGGAACTACCTGATAGGTTTTCCTAGGCTGTAATCTTTATGGAAACAAATTGCCAATTCTTTTCTCCTGTGGAGGTGCTGGTGGGGTTAAACCACCAATCTGTCAGCAGATGAGTACTTAACAATTATGCCACCAGGTGTGTGTCTATGTATGTGTGTGTGTGTATACACACACACATACATATATAGTATCTACACACATGCATACATAAACATATACACAAAATTATTCTTAGTGGCTTTTATTATCTTTCATTTTACATGAACTGTAACATTAGTTATGATAAAGAGCTATAATTCAAATTTATGTGTGTCTGGTTCAAAGCCATACATACATAGTCTTTCTACTAAGTATAGCTGGGGTTCCCAAATGTTGCTTGGCTGCCTGTATCAAAATCATCTGGGAAACTTCTTTAGAAATACAGCTTATTTAAAATAATCCTCTTGTCTTGTCAAAGATTCTAATTTAGTAGGTCTTACATTAAGGCCTTGGAGTTACTGGGTGGTGCAGTTAACACGATCTACTGCTAACCCAAAGGATGGTGGTTTGAGTTCACCCAGAGGTGCCTTGGAAGAAAAGCCCAGCAATCTACTGCTGAAAAAGCAGCTATTGAAAATCCTATGGAGCTTACTTTTACTCTGACATGCATACAGTCACCATGAGTTGAAATCAACTCGATGGTAACGGGTAACTGGTAGATGAAGGCCTTGGGATTAATATATTTTAAACATATCCTAGGAAGTATGAATTTGCATGGAGGCTTGGACATGCTAATATCACATCACACTACAAAGACAAGGAGTGTTATATAGGAATGGGGACATGTCATAATTCTAATACTATGCCTCACTCAATTGACTTTGTGCTGAGCTATGCAGGGACTTGTTTTCTAGCGGGCAAAAGCCTGAACATCAGTAAGCCACCTGATGCGTACGCCATCCCTTTGTCGTTGGATTAGTCAAGACACAGTGTGTTCAGGGAGGAGGAACACCAGGATATCCTTAGAAATGCTGGATTCATATTCTGACTGTGGCTCTTGCAAATTATTTTTTTTAAAAAAAAAGAGCTCAGGCAAGTTTCTCAACCTCTATTAGCCTAATCACCCAAATAAGGATTATCCATATTCGATTTATTTTAAGTAGTTTTTTTGAAGAGCGAATGAGATAGCACACCTTAACAAGGCTTGTAAGCAAAAAAAAACAAAAGTTAAATTTTATTTAAAAATTTAAAATTCTCTGTCAAATTATTATATTATGGCGATTTCAAATTACCCACTGTAAAAATGGCTTGGGGGCATTGTCTGACCTCCTCTAACTTCACAAGGGGAAAGGACAGTCAAGATCAACAGCCCAAGGCTGATTCCCATGAGGCAGGGATCAGACATGCCTTCTCTCTCTGCCATCTTTACCAATTCTCTCACCAACCGTCCCTCACACAACACTCTCTACTTCTCTGCTGGGCTCCATAATCCATTGCAGTGGCCACACAGAACTCACAGACCATGCTCACAGTTATGGAGTTTATTAGGGAGGTAACAATTACAATTCAGGCTCAGGGACGCTCAGAATAAAATTCTTCCATCAGGACAGGCTCTTTCCAGCTGTGCTTGAAGACACATCTCTCCCTGGCCTTCAATCTCTGCCCAAAGGCACTTGCGCTTTCTTTATCTATGGGCCTGGAAGCCCACCCTGCTGTCTTCTGCTGCCAGGTCTCTCCTGCCACCACTTCTCACCATCTTCAGGATTACAGCTTGCTCGCTGTCTCAGTCTCCTGCTTTCAGGAGCTTCTCAGCAGAGGGATCCCCGAGCCCAAAGGATGTATTCTCCACTCCTGGCTGTTCTTCTATGGTGGTAGTAGGATCCTCCTCTCTGTTCAGGAATTTGCCCTCTTTTAAGGCAAAACTGACCAATTCACTTGGTGGGCCACAATTACCCTCTCACACAGTCCCGCCCAATCACCTAGGTGAGAGTTATAAGACCATGGCTAGAAAGGCCACACAAAAGTAATCAGTTACACCACGCCCACAGTAGTAGGAAACAACTATGAAGATGTTATGTTTGCTTTTGATGACATTATTGTCTCCCTTGTTCAAAGGAGATTGTCTTTTTGTATTTGATTTTCTTTCTCTAAAATTAAAATTAATTAGTAACAAACATGGGCTAGGTAGAATGGATGAGCAAGAATAAGTCATTTGGTGTGATAGCCCTAATTTAGGATATTTACATATTCTATTAGGACCCCGGAAACCCTGGTGGCATAGTGGTTAAATGCTATGGCTGCTAACCAAAGGGTCGGCAGTTCGAATCTACCAGGTGCTCCTTGGAAACTCTATGGGGCGGCTTTACTCTGTCCTATAGGGTCTCTATAAGTTGGAATCATCTTGACAAGACTGGGTTTGGTTTTTGGTTTTATTAGGACCCCTGCTGGTACAGCAGTTAAGCACTAGGCTTCTAAATGTAAGGTCAGTTGTTTGAACTCACCAGCTGCTCTAAGGGAGAAAGATAGGGCAGTTTACTTCTGTAAAGATTACAACCTTGGAAACCCTATGAGGCAGTTATACTCTGTTTTATAGGGTTGATATGAGTTGGAATTGACTCGACGGCAATGGGTTTTATATATAAATATATAAATGTATATATATAATAGATACTTATACACATACATATATCTAGATACACATACTTTATGCATGCATACACACATACAAATACATATAAATATATATAAATAAAATATATATTTTCATGTAATGTACCAGGCAAGTAGCCAAACTGACTTCTAGAAGCTGTTTTAAAAGCATAAATGCTAAACAAGCTGGAAAAAAAAAAAGGCTTCACTAAGTTCTTTTTTTGTACCAGTTATCATCGACCACACATAACAATATCATTTTCCTATACATTTAACATACATTATCTCATTTAATCCTACCCCAAATTCTATGAGGCAGGTCCTATTTTTGTTCCCATTTCAAAATGAAAAAAAATATTTGCCTTATGACACATGATTTGTAGGTGGCACAACTCGGATTCAAATTTAGTTGTGAGCCAAAGTTTTATCAACAGATGACCACCTCCTTTACCAGGTATTTCATCAGACAGTTATATTGGCCATTAAGCCACGCATTGTTCTGTTTAAAAGTAGCTCCTGGGAGAAAGATGGCTTCCTAGTGTTTAAGGTACTGAGATTATACCCCATAAATTGAATGAATAGAATCAGGGTATCTGGTGAAAACTCAGGACTCAGCTCCTGCTCTTCTGAACACAATTATTTTAAAGGCTTATAAAATACTATTTTGTATTTGCCTGTTCTTAAAACAGGAAAACTATGTACTGTATAACCCAAATACACACACACACACACACATTTCATGACTCCATAACATGAGGGGACCATGTTAGTTATAGATCTTCCTTAGATACCAGCTACATCAAAGGGTGTGAATATACATTTCTGGTGAATTTTCATTTTGGGATTTTTTGTAACCAGGCCATTTCCCCTCATGTCTAGCTGGGAGAAACAAAGGGGAGGGAATATGCTTCAATGAGACTTTGACACATTATTCTGAAGGATTCTTAAAAACAGAACCTAATTTATTGTTATGAAAAATTTGAAGAGAAAACAAGTGATGAATTTTGTTCTGGGCTCTTCTTCCTCTGGTAACTGGCTTATATCATAGTTTCATTTCACCTGAATTTCTTACTGCATTTGACGATCAATCATAGTCTCAAGTGTATTCTTCTTTTATACAGAAGGTTTTTGCTGCTCTTTTGTGAGATATCGTTCTAATCCAGCTTTTGTTTTGTTTTACCTTAAGATTCTTAAACTAAATTTAATTCTAGTGAATAATAGCTGAATTTGTTGAGTGCCTACTATGCTTGAGACAAGGAACAGGAGGGAAGCTCTCTATAACTAGGCTTATCTGTGGAGTACTGAACTTCTCACCTATCATGATGAAATTTAGAGGGTCAAGTTACGAAAGTGGAAACTCCCTCCCTTGAAATGTCCAATAACTTTCTAAAAAGGTGTCTATCTACTGGAACAGGACCCCTGTTTTCAAGGTGGACATGACTACTTGTGCTTATTGTTAGCCCCTGACTCATGGTGACCCTATGCACAACTGAAAGAAATGCTGCCTGGTCCTGTGTCACCCCCATGATTGGACTGTTGTGATCCATAGTGTTTTCACTGGCCAGTTTTTGAAAGTAGACCCCCAGGTCTCTCTTCGTAGCCTGTCATCGTCTAGAAGCTCCACCGAAACCTGTTCAGCATCATAGAAACAAGCAAGCCTTCACTGGCAGATGGGTAGTGGCTGTGTGTGAAATGCGTTGTCTGAGGATCAAGCCCATGCTCCCACATGGGAAGTGAGGATTCTACCACGGAACCACCAGTGCCTCATAACTCCTCCTTATGGGGTTTTCAGTGAGATCCAGTCTAAGTAACTGTGTATTATTTTATTTTCTTTCATTAGTGCAGCTAACGTTGAAGTAATCGCAACTGGCTAAATAAAGTGCCTGTCAGTGAGAAGTCAGCCAATCCCTTTGGAAAACTTTTAATGTGTATACAGCCAAAGTAAAATGCTTATGTTGGTTGGCAGGGGGAGAAGGGAAGTCATAAACTGGTAGTGTTGAATATTACCTGAACCCTGTGATACTAGAAAACGGCAATGGTTAAAGAAATCCCCCCAGCATTTGTATTCAAGAAAACAGCTCACTGAAGTGGCCACCCTTCCCACATGACTTGGAGAAGACTCACAGACATCCCTTGTTTACCTATGATGAGGCCAGACACAGACTCCTCATTCCCAATCCTGCCTCATAAATGAATAACTGAATTGTTTGGCCCCACTGATCAATCAGAAACAAAGAGCTTGTGAATCAAACCTCCCCTACTCCCTGAACTTTGGCCCTCTGTAAGCCTGAGCCTACATACTGCCACTCTTTCAACATACTACCACTCTTTCAGAATCTCTCCTGAAGACTAGGATGACCTCGGTGTACAACATTCTGGTTTACTATCCAGTGATGTCACCTTTTCATTTCACTTGCCCACACCTGTTTTTTTTTTTTTTTTTTCTTGCCTTGTTTACTCTCAGTCTGTATAAAAGAAGACACCCTTTTTCCTAACTATTTGAGACGCTGGAAACCCTGGTGGCGTAGTGGTTAAGTGCTATGGCTGCTAACCAAAGCGTTGGCGGTTCAGATCTGCCAGGCGCTCCTTGGAAACTCCACAGGGAATTCTACTCTGTTCTATAGGGTCACTATGAGTCGGAATCGACTCGATGTCACTGAGTTTGGTTTTTTTTTTGTTGTTGTTGTTGTTGTTTTTGAGACACTTGCAGACCTAAAATCAATTTTCTTCCTATGGTAGTAGTGTCCTTCCTCTGCTGTTACAATAGTCCCTTTACTCCAGTTCTTCCTGAGAAAGCCATTTCCTATCACAGTCTGGATTTGTTTTTTTTTTTATTTGACGAAATGAAATCATACCACTAAAAAATTACTCCTCAAGAAATATTAAAAAAAAAAAAAGGTATTAATTTACTTTCCTCTTTATTCTACATGGATCAAATGAGCTGCTAATGCTTTGGGAGAGAAGCAAAACTTATTTAAAAATCCCTATAATATTAACTGCCTAAAACCCAGAAACCCTTTGCTATGGAGTCAATTCCGAATCATAGCAACCCTATAGGACAGAGTAGAACTGCCTCCTAGAGTTTCAAAGGAGTGCTTGGTGGATTCGCACTGCCAGCTTTTTGGTTAGCAGCCGTAGCGCTTAACCACTATGCCACCAGGGTTTCCATTAAGTGCCTGTTTAGTTTAATTTATGCTACTAGATTATAGCCAGGGGCCCTTGCTCTTGAGTTGTCCGAAGGTAGATTGATTCAACTGGGGTAGTCAGAATAAAAATACTCCAGGTGGAGTCCAGGATTAGCTAGGTAAGAATTCAGATCACACTTGGTACCAGGTTCTTTCAGACCTGTTAAAATGGGGCTAAACATGTAGATGAAGACCTTAGAAAGGATTTTTTTCTTTCAAGACTTTGATAATAGTCTAAAGTTAGAGGAATCGACACCTGATCACCTGTAGAGCCCTCATCATTTCCTTCCTTTCTGTAAGGAAATGTCATCACTGCTATTTGCAGATGCCCCAGGATTCAGAATTAGGATCGGATGGACTGAGAAAACTGCCTGTACCTATTATGGATGCCTCAAGACTCAGGTACAAAGGGAGGTTCAGTTCAACCTGGTTCCTCTTAGGCAGTGAGAGGGAGAAAAAGCTCTAAAGTAACCAAGATGAAGGAGAAAGGGAATGGGCACAGCTAGAAAAGCAAAGGGAATCCCTTCTGTATGCCTTCATTATACAGTGGGCTACCAAGCAGAGATGGTGGATGGAACTTGAAGAGATAGGAGGACAGCATGTCTCCCCCATGTATACACTGAAAACCAAACCCATTACTATCGAGTCACTTGTGACACGTAGCAACCGTACAGGACAGAGTAGAACTGCCCCATAGGGTGTCCAAAGAGCAGTTGGTGCATTTGAATTTCTGACCTTTTGGTTAGCAGCCATAGCTCTTAACCTCTGTGCCACCAGGGCTCCTCCCCATCTATAAACAAGATTAAACAGGAGTCTCACCACCACCTTTAATGATTATGCTATACTCTCCATCCCTGACCAGAGGTGGGCAGGGACTTAGATAAGGCATCATCAAGGACAGAGAAAGACATGCATTTTCAGTGACTTTTAGGTGTTCCAGTTTTTCATCAAAATCAATTAGTGCTGAAGCTGTTTATGGTTGGTACTCAATCTATTGCTTTTATTCTTTTTCTATCTTTCTTGGCTTTTTTTTTTTTTTTTAATCACTGCATGCCATGAAAATGTGTCATTAACTGTATATGAGGCACAAAGCTTGAGCTGTTCCTTAAAAAGAGATGTAATTTTTAAGCAGACAACCTTAAAATGAGTGAAAGACCAGTAATGAAAGATTTGTGAGATGCTGAGCTTGCAAGAAATGGACTGCCTCCCTTGGGGCTGGCATTCTGATATGAGCACGGAATCCTTTTATGCTTATATTTATCTTTTTAAACAAAAGTTAACTTTTATTTTAGACTAAACTACATTTCCTAGCTTTCTGTGCAAACTGTGACTGTGAGAAATATAAAGAAAACTATATGTGTGTGTGTGTGCATCTATGTCGTAGCATACCGCGAACACTACTGAATATTGTGCTTTTGTCTAAATGGGTTTTCAGTGAAAGCTATTTTCCATAAGATTTTTTTTTTTTATTACAATTATAGTATCTTCCCTCTAGGATTTGCAGATTGAATACAGACTAGAACAGAGAAATAATGTAACAACCTCTTGGCATTAAAACAAGATCATACTCTTAGAACTGCATTCAAGAATCACTAGAGTTACACCATTTTTCCTAATGACACGAAAAAATGTGTTTTGTCAGTAACTTTAGTTGCAAAGTCAAGAATTCAAAGAAGAATTTAGAGGTAAAATTTAAACGATATTAATCATATAGGGTGGCTACACACTGCAATGCGTGCACAATTTTTGACTATGGAATCACCAATAGGAATTTTTTTTATAGTTCACGTGTAAACAAGATTTGAGTCATTGTAGAATTAGCTTTGCTGTTACAAATAATTAGTGGCCAGAACTATTTGGATATTTATATAATATTTAGGAGAAGACATGATGCAAGATGCTTAAAATGAAGATGCCAGTATGCATGGGCCAAGAGTGTGGCCATCCATACTTTCTAGTACTTCTGGTAATGCACTTAGGATCAAGGCTCACTATACAAGCATATGCACGTGAGAGGAAGCAGGTATAGAATGTCGCTATGTATTTTCTATAACTTCTACAGAAGCTGAAGTTGATGGAATGGGTTATGGTCTAGATTTGACATATTCTTCTATTGTAACATTAATGGAAATGAAGAGTGGACAAGGTGAAACCAAGATGCCTCTTTTCTAAATGTGATCCAGTGACCCAGAGAAACACTCTGCTGTGATGACATCACCATATTCATGACATGAATATCCTCTCATGCCTGTTGGATGTGATAACTGTCAACGCTGGCTTCCTGTTTTAAAGCCAGAGCTGTATTTCCTGAAAATCTGCCTAGTAGCAAAACTGTCCATAATTTTAGCAGAGACTGTTGATATACTCGTAAACCATTTCTATTATATAATAGGGTGGTGATTGATTTTTTTTTTTTTTTTTTTGGTGGTGAAAAAATTTAGAATTAGCCAGCTGGACTCAGTTTATATGATCCCAATTTTGTTGGCAACATCCAAAGCATCATAGTCAGGAGCCAGTCGAACATATGCCTTCTTCTCTCCATCGGGTCTGATCAAGGTGTTGACCTTGGCCACATCAATGTCATAGAGCTTCTTCACAGCCTGTTTGATCTGGTGGTGTTGGCCTTGACGTCCACAATGAACACAGTGTGTTGTTATCTTCTGTCTTCTTCATGGCTGACTCAGTGGTCAGAGGGAGCTTGATGATGGCATAGTGGTCCGGCTTGTTTCTCCTAGGGGCGCTCTTCCGAGGATATCTGGGCTGCCTCCGCAGCCTCAGTGTCTTGTGCCGCCGGAAGGTGGGTGGAGTGCGGATCTTCTTTTTTTTGTGGCTATGGACGCCTTTCAGCACTGCGTTCTTCGCCTTCAACGCCTTTGCTTTGGCTTCAGTTTTGGGAGGGGCAGGGGCTTCCTTCTTAGCTTTCGGCGCCATCTTCGTAAAAAGGCTGGTGATTGATTTTTAATATCAATTTCTTAATGCCGCCTGTGCCTAGAGTCGTGCAGGTCTCTGTGGAGCATATTAGTAAATAACTGTATAAATTTATCTAGTGAAGGAGCCAATCACTAAGGAATAAATAAGACTTATGCATCTGGGATGGACAATAACTGCAAAATAGTTACATTGGATGTTTACAAAAAATCTTAGCCTATTTTATTAGCCTCCATCTGGCTCATCCATACTTCCTCTGTGGTCTCCTCATGAACCATCCTTGAAATCATACTCTGCTTGAGCAATATGGACCTTCTGTCTCTTCCTGAAAGCCCCTTTGCTACCTCCAATCCGAGGTTTTTTGCATATGCTGTTCTCTCTTTAGAATACTTTTCCCCATTCTTCCCAAATCATTTAACTTTTCCTCTTTGTTCAGTCTCATCTTAAGCCCTACTTCTTCCTGGAATTCTTTCATCACTCCTCCCCCACCCTCCTCTGTGCTCTCTTAAAATCACCAACTCTCCTTTGTACCGTATATTTGAATTTGTTATTTGATAAATATTTGTGATTAAAAAAAAATTATATCTGATTCCTTCACAGGATGGTAATGTCCATGAAAGTAGAGAGCCATGATATTTTATTCTCATTTTATCTAAAGCCCTGTGCAAACTCCTGAACTATAGAGAGGTAAATCATAAATGTTGATAAAATGATTAAAGCCCAGTCTTGTTAAAGGTAACCTGAAAGTGGACGTCACAGCATAGGCTATGCTAATCAGCTTTGAGATGGTCCCAGAGGGTGGAGAGGAGATACCTAGATACAGTACGGTATTATTTTTTTAGATTTTAGAAAAGGCACAGTGAGAAGATTTTCAAAGTCAAGAGAGAGCATATGAAGTAGTGAAGCACACCAGCTTTGGAGTCAGAAAGCCTGAGTTCAAAATTTGGTTGGGCCAGTAACCAATAAGCCTCAGGCACTTTATTTCCCTTCTCTGATATTCCATTATCTTATCTCTGAAATAAATGTGGTAATGACCTGCTTCATGAGTTGTTATAAAGTTTAAAGTAAGATAATGTAGTATTTCTCAAGTTTCAATCATTGGTGTTCTATACATATATATATATATATATATATAAATATATATATATATATATATATTTTGGTATCTATGGTTCTGGTGGCATAGTGGTTAAAAGCTATGACTGCTAACAAAAAGGTCATCAGTTCGAATCCACCAGGTGCTTTTTGGAAACCCTATGGGGCAGTTCTGCTCTGTCCTATAGGGTCACTATGAGTTGGAATTGGCTCGATGGCAATGGTTTTTTTTTTTTTTTTGGTATGGTTCACTAAACCAAAAAAAACCAAACCAAGTGCTGTCAAGTCGATTCTGACTCATAGCAACCCTATAGGACAGAGTAGAACTGCCCCATAGAGTTTCCAGGGAATGCCTGGCGGATTTGAACTGCTGTCCCTTTGGTTAGGAGCCGTAGCACATAACCACTATGCCACCAGGGTTTCCATGGTTCACTAGTGTTGATTAATTAATGTTTTTCTTCAATTTTGCTCTTTATATAACTTATCACTTCTTTACTCTTGGCATGGATGATAACTAGCGATGCTGTTTTTATGGTTCTCCTTCTT
Source organism: Loxodonta africana (assembly GCF_030014295.1). Classification (NCBI taxonomy): domain Eukaryota; kingdom Metazoa; phylum Chordata; class Mammalia; order Proboscidea; family Elephantidae; genus Loxodonta; species Loxodonta africana. The sequence goes on from NC_087348.1 coordinate 41,707,088, forward strand.
TGACCTAAAGCTTCTTTTTAAACACCCATGTTGTTCATCAAGTGGGCACTAGTTCAGGAAGTAAATGGAGGTGGGGTGTTATGGTAGGGAAAAATCAACTTCAATAAAAATTTATTAATTATGAACAACGGAATATACATCATCCTCTGCTATACCTACACCATCTGTCAGTTCACCCTTCCGTGGTGGCTTGCATGTTACTATGATGCTGGACGCTATGCCACTGGTGTTTCAAATACCAGTAGAGTCACCCATGGTGGACAGGTCTTAGCAGAGCTTCTGGACTAAAACAGACTAGGAAGAAAAGCCTGGCAATCTACTGCCTTAAATTAGCCAATGAAAACTCAATGGATCACAATGGGATAATGTTTGATACAGTACTGGAAGATGAGCCCCCTATGTTGGAAGGCATCACTCAATGGTTACAACAGTGAACTCAGACATTTCCAACCATCATGATGATGGTGCAGGACTGGGTAGTGTTTGTTCTATTATATATAGAGCTGCCGTGAGTTGGAGTCGACTCAGCAACAACTAACAATAACAAGTCAGAACCACATAACAGAGGAACAGTTCTATAGTTTGTGCCCTATAGAGTGGTACTTTGCTAGGGTGATAACTGGATCCCCCAAACCAGCAGTCCTAGCCCTGGACTGCTGTAGGTCTGGACCCTGGAGGAAGCCGTGCCTTTTTGTGATCCATGTGCCCCCAAAGAGCCTCCTTTTGGTACTTCTTACAAAGGCATAGTGTGAGCTACCAGTAGTTAAGGAATCAAGAGTTTAAACTGAAAGAAGGGGCAAACAGTTTGGGGTCATAGACAGTGATCATTCACAATGCTCAACTTGCTTGGATGTGTTTTTTGATACGTGTTAGGAGAATGGGTTAGCCCTGCTTAAGCTGCTGGGAGAGGAGTGTTGTGCAGTAGAATTGAGCAGCAGTTGAATACACCACTTAGTGTTGGAAACTGTTAATTTCTACTTTCAGATACAAAGCTCTATTTTGGAAAGTAATAGGGTGAATGTTGTAAAGCCATCCGTGAAAGTTTATTTGTGTCTTTTTACAGTCGGTACGTTGGCTTGGTTTTGATATTTTTATGTCTAGTTTTTCAAATACTTGAGTACGTTGGCCCTCCATTTTGATTTAACACATATTAATTAGGGTACATTTTCAAGTTCTTAATTGCAGTCATGCTTTTCAAGTTGGTTAGTTTAAGGGGCTTGGCAGTGTATTTTAATATTCTAACTTGTTCTTTTGTTTTTTTAGCTTATCTTACCTATAGTTGGAACCATATGAAATTGCTAATATTTAACCTAAAAAAAAAAAAAAAAATGACTGTTTTACATGGTTCAATTTAATGGAAAGCTTTTGGGGAGACCATATGTGACATTTCAGTCTTCAATTACCCCCACCCGCCTTAAAAAAAAAAAAAAAGCCAATGACCGTCTTACATTGGAAAGACAAAAGATACACCATCAGTGTAAATGATCCCTATAATATCTAACTATCCCTGAGAAAGCTCTCTTAATAAATACAGAACTTTGGAAGAAATAACACTATGACTAATGACTTGATTCACTGTTAACATAGATTATGATCCCTCTTAAGGTAAAGATCATTAAATTATACAGATGTGGAATTCTGACATTTGTATCTTGCAAAACAACACAATTATCTGTAAACTCACATTTTTGTTCATTTCACTGAGGACATTTTCTGGGATGTAATTTAGACCAGTGTTTCTGCTCCTAATGGCTCTGTGAAGGACAGAGTGCATTTATTTTCCACCTCCTTCTTCTTTTTTCCAATTTATTAGTCAGAAGGACAGAAATAATTATAAGGTGAAGATGAATGACCTAATCTTCATCTCTGAATCCCCCTCCCCTCTTCTTTGCATTATTCATGTTCCTTGGCTGGTTTCAGTCAATGAAGAACAAATACTAATTCTGACTTACTGCAGCTTCCACCATGTTTCTCCCAGGAATTTCTCTGAAGCGGGCACCTTTCCTTTGCCCCATCACAAAAGGGATATTGGAACTAAAAAGTACTGGCCTTTAAATTTCTTGTATTCTCCTTGCATTCCTGTCCCAACTGAGGAGAGTAAAATAAGTGGGAGTTAATAGGGAAAAGAAGGTCAAGCTTAGATATCTCCCAGGACTCAGAAAGAGAGAGATTTACTATCGTTCTTCTGAATGTATTTTTATTCAGTTTGTGTCGTCCTAATCTTCAAAGCTCTGTGTTTTTCTGAGATGGAGGAAGTGGGAAGAGCAGGAGTATATTAAATCTCTGGGGGACAGTAGGGCTCTGACTTTTATGCAGAGCACCCCACCTGTCTCTGAATGGCAGGAAGAGGAGAACCACTTTCTGTTTCAGTACCTGAGGTCTCTGATCACATTGAACTGGTTTTTCACTCTGTTTATGGACTGGAGTGATTTTAAAAGCGCACCCTGATAGGAGAGTATAAAAGCATTCACCTAGAGGCAGTAAGAGCAGGTGGTTCAACGTCACCAATTCCTGGTGGACTTTCTATATCATTTCCAAGAAATTCCTCAACAGCTTAAGGAGGAAATGTTAGGAAACAACTTATGAGCTTGGGGTTCAAAAGAGAAGTGGGTTCTTTGGTTCAGCCATTAGGGAAGATTCTTTAGAGACTCATATGGAAAGATGAAGGTATGCATGTAGACAGACAATGAGCAATGGGATGACAGATACCATGGCCGGAAGTGTATACTATCAGACTATATTTAGTCTTCCTCTGGTATATCAATTATATAATCCTGAAGATGAGGACAGAATCATCTGCATTTTGAATATTTGCACAAAAAAATGGTCATTGAAGTATGGTAACAAAAACCAAACCCGTGCCGTTGAGCCAATTCCAACTCATAGCGACCCTATAGAACAGAGTAGAACTGCCCCATAGAGTTTCCAAGGAGCACCTGGTGGATTAGACCTGCCGACCTTTTGGTTAGCAGTAGTAGCTCTTAGCCACTATGCCACCAGGGTTTCCTTAAGTATGGTGTTGGTTACAGAATCAATATTTTTAAATTGGGAAGCAGATGATTAAGAATGTATTATGAATTTTCTCTGCCCTTCTCCCGTATTGCCTCTTCCCACATTCTTCCATCAGGTTGCCTTGTCTGTACCTCAGTTGTCAATCGGTATAACAGGAAAGAGTCCCATCTTCAACCGAATTTGGAATGCTATGAAAGGCAAAATAAAAAAGGAATCATTACTGCAGAACTTTCCAGAGCCTTTTTAAAGCTGTGGTGTATTTTGACATTCGAAAGAGGAGCATATTTGAAGTATTTTGTAAACATTTTTGACCACAGACATACTTTATCTTTTTTTTTTCCCTAGAATATCACATGCAATTAATACTCTGGAAAACATACTTTGGATATTATTAGCTTAATCATTATCTGTGGAGATTCATTTTAGAACATTTTAGGAAATCACCGTTTCACATTTTTACCTCAATTCAACTTCACTGAAGTAGAAACAGAAAATGGAACCAGGCAGAAGTCTCTTTTGTTATTTTCCTCCTGGAGGAGTGAAAGGTAGGAGCAGTCATCTTAGCAGGAATTCAAGGTGAGAAAATTCTTTCCATGTTTGTTTAATCACTGTTTCTTCAGGGAAAACCCCACTGTGCAGGGCTTCTGACTGCACGCCCAGGATGAGTAGAATGGGTTTAATTTTTCATTGGAAGGGTGAGCAGTCTGGGTTTTAAGGAGCACCAACTTCTCCATCACTTTAAGTATTAATGACTGACACTGCAAATCTTCTGTTTAATGTGCTTTGTTTTGGTGCATGGCCAAGCCAGGAAGATGAAAACCCCCTTGGGGCCTGATATAGAATATAATTTGCTCTGCAATTTTGGTGATAAACATGGTAATAAATTAGAAGTTCTAATGAATATGCATAGAAACACATAGAAGCCTCCTCCTATCCCTTGTGTTCCTCAGAACACACAGTTTGTCACCCCTACAGTTCTCTAAGGAAATATGTATGGACCAAGGCAGCCATTAGAGTGACTTAGGCTCACTTCTCATTTCTTCATTAAATGTTTATTTAATTTTTTCAGTTGACAAATACCTTTTGAAAACACATAGCTATTCTAGAATCCATCAGGCAGCTCTTCTTTATCTTGCCTACAGTGCAAACTTCTCTTGATGTTGCTTCTCTAGTTTCGAGCACAGAGACTCAGAATGAGATCAGAGAAATCTGCAGGGGCTAGACTAAAATAGATAATTTGGAATTAAAAAAAAATTGCAATAGCAAGGCCATTGGTTGAAGGGAAGTAGTTATATCTGGTTTGATTCCAAAAGAATCATTCTATCTTCTATATGGAAAATGGCTGTGGAGAAGCGAAAAAGGAAACCAGGAGAACAGGCAAGAGACAATTATAGGAAGTCTACTAGTGATGGTAATTTAGACTGTAACCCATCAAACTGTGATCTCCACAATGGTAAGATTTCTCTTTTATTAATCTATGAGTGTCCCTGAGTGACAGAGACAGTTAAGTGCTCAACTACTAGCTGAAAAGTTGGTGGTTCAATCCCACCAAGTGACACTTTGTATAGCAGTCTGGAGATCCACTTCCAATAGGTCACAACCTCGAAAAGCCTATGGAGTGCAGTTCTACTTTGCACATATGGGGTGCTATGTGTTGGAGCCAGCTTGATGGCACTGACAACAATCTCTGAAAATCCAGCCACTGGCCTATCATAGACCAGAGAACAACCCAAATTAATTTTTAATTTTTTTTTTTTAATACAGTAAAGGGTGCCTATGTTGTGGTTGTTGACAGGTACCTTCAACACAGTTCCGACTCATAGGGACACTATGTACAATAGAATAAAACAGTGCCAGGTCTTGCACCATTCTCACAATCATTGTTATGCTTGAGCCCATTGTTGCAGTCACTGTGTCAATACGTTTCATTGAGGGTCTTCCTCTTTTTCACTGATCCTCTACTTTACAAAGCATGATGTCCTTCTCCGGGAACTGATCCTTCCTGATAATAGGTCCAAAGCATGTGAGACACAGTCTTGCCATCTTTGCTTCTAAGAAGCATTCTTCTTTGCCAACACCATAATTCAAAGGCATCGATTCTTCTTCGGCCTTGCTTATTCATCATCCAGCTCTTGCATGCATATGAGACCACTGAAAACACCATGGCTTAGGTCAGGCACACGTTAGTCTTCAGGATGACATCTGTGGCTTTTAACACTTTAAAGAACTCTTTTGCAACAGATTTGCCCAATGCAATATGTTGTTTGATTTCTTGACTGCTGCTTCCATGGGTGTTGATTGTGGGTCCGGGTAAAATGAAATTTTTGACAACCTCAATCTTTTCTCCATTTATCATGATGTTGCTTGTTGGTCCAGTTGTGAGGGTTTTTGTTTTCTTTATGTTGAAGTGTAATCCATACTGAAGGCTGTAGTCTTTGATCTTCATCAGTGCTTCAAGTCCTCTTCACTTTCAGCAAGGAAGGTTGGGTCATCTGAGTAAGACTGGTTGTTAATGAGTCTTCCTTCAATCCTGATGTCTCGTTCTGCTTCATATAGTCCAGCTTCTCGAATTATTTGCTCAACATACCATAAAACACCAAAATCTATAACAAAGTATGAAAAATAAATATATTATTGTATTAACATTTATAATGTAAATGAAATAAAACAGTATAAAAGCTACATTGTAAATATTCCCTTTGAAAGTGTTTGTTTTATTTTTTAGCTGGACCTGCAAAACATTTTAAAACATAAGACTAGTCATATTTGTTCTGAAGATTCTTCTTTTGTTTCCTGATTAACCTATCTATAGGATGAGAAGGTGTTCTTCATTGCTCTGAAGATATTTGACATATAACCAAATTTAATTTAATTTTCTTATCATTTCAGCATACATTCATGGGTACTACTTAGTGAAAATAATCATTTGAAATGCATTAGAACAATAAATCTTGCTGAGGAAAATGTTATTTGTTAGTATGTAATGTTTTTTCATTATTTTAAATAAATTAGTAAATATTTAAATTCTTCCACTATAATTTCCAGTAGAGTAAATATTGGGAGATATAACCCACATAAACAAAAGCCATTGGGGTCCTCAATAAATTGTCAAAGAATGAAGAAGCCCTGAGAATAAAATGCTTGAGAATTACTTATACCATCCCAGTTGCCATCAGGTCAATCTGACTCGTAGTGACCCTATATGACAGAGTAGAACTGCCCCATAAGGTTTCCAAGGAGTGGCTGGTGGATTCAAACTACCAACCTTTTGGTTAGTAGCCTGAGCTCTTAACCACTGTGTCACCAGGCTCCCTTATTTACCATTACTCAATAATTCCATTTTATTTCTCAAAAGAAATGAAAACATACGTTCACACAAAGACTTGTTCAAGAATGTTCTTAGTAGGTTTATTTATAATAGCTCCAAACTGTAAGTAACCCATCAACAGAGAATTGATAAACACATTGTGGTACCTCCAAATAATGAAATATTACTCAGTAATAAAAATAAGTTATTGGTATGCACTATAGCATGGATGAATCTCAAAAGTATGATGCTGAAAGAAGCCATTCTCAAAACAGTACACATTTTATGATTTTATTTACATGAAGTCCAATATGAGGCAATACTAATCTATGGTGACAGAAGTTAAAGAGTGGTTGCCTCCGTATTCAGGGAGATTTGATTTCCAAGGGGCAGAGGGAATTTGCTGGTATGTTGGAAATGTTCTTTATTTTTATTTGGGAGATGGGTACTTGGGAGTACACAATTAACAGATCTCGACCTTACGCTTCAGATCTGTACCTTTTGCTGTATGCCAATTAAACCTCAATTAGAAGACATTTTTACAAAGCCCATGTCTTAAGTATTACAAAATATGTAAATCCTAGCAGAAAGGTAGGCTTAGAAGAAACAGTATTAGGCTAAAAATAAGCAACGTTGAAGCGGCATAGAGGTAAAACATAAAATACTGATGCAAGAAATCGTGTGATTTTTAAATTCAGGAAAAGTGAGCAGTAAATGGAAGGTAATGATGTGGGCTTCAAATCATCTATAATTTAATACATCTAAGATAACAAAAAAAGGCTTTTGGGATAGATATAAGAGCTATTGTCATTGCTGCATCTGGTGCTTCTTCCTAAGACAGATGAAAATTGATGCTGTTTTCAACATGGAATACTTTTAAGAAAAATAGTTAATAAACACTTCATTAATTCAGGATAAGGGAGAAAAAAGGAGTCAGGACCCTTGCCTTCATGGAGTTTATATTATTCTTAATAATAACAAAAAAAAAGCGATCATTAAATAACTCCAACTGGAGGAAGTTCTCTGGAGGGAAACTCCAGGTGCTGTGAGAAGGTACAACTGGCAGAACCTCACCCGGAGAATGGTGTCCTTTCATCCTTCTTAACTGAAATGAGACTCAGATGATCAGAGACGATGCTTGGTATATTTAATACCCTACTTCCCTTCTCTGAGCTATTTTTCAAATTTAAAGGCACTTAGAGCCTATTTTGGAAACCCTGGTGGCTTAGTGGTTAAGTGCTGTGGCTACTAGCCAAAGGGTAGGCAGTTCGAATGCGCCAGGCACTCCTTGGAAACTCTGTGGGGCAGTTCTACTCTGTCCTGTAGGATCGCTATGAGTCGGAATTGACTCGATGGCATGGGTTCTGGGGTTACAGCCTATTTTAAATTGCCTTCTGGAGCGCTAAGTCATTCTAAGTTCACCAAAGAGAGCTGTCAGTATTTCCTTTGGTATTTGTGCTAATTCTTTAGTAACAGCTTCACCTAACATAATACTACTCACTTTCACACCTAGCTTGGCTTCAGTCCTTGTTGTAAAACATCACCGCTGACTTCACATACAGGTAAAACTACTTCTTTTCTCTCATTCACAAACTTTTTCTCTCTGCTTTGGCATTTATTGCTTCTTTCTCCTAGAATTCCTTCAAGGACATACAGACTGAAAACACAGTGATTAATGGTGGGTAGACCCAACTACGGAAACCCTAGTGGCCTAGTGGGTAAGAGCTACAGCTGCTAACCAAAAGGTCAGCAGTTTGAATCCACCAGGCACTCCTCGGAAACTCTATGGGGCAGTTCTGCTATGAGTCAGAATCGACTCGACGGCAACGGGTATTTTTTTGTTGTTGTTAGATACAGCTATAGCTTCAGAGTTACTGGCTTGCCTTTTATTTTTTCTGGAATACTTGACTGTATTGAATAAGTGCTCCATGTTTATACTCAGAAAACCTAGGACTGAAAGAACTGTAGAATTCATCTAGACGGAGTAGAACTGTCCCACAGGGTTTCCTAGGAGTGCCTGGTGGATTTGAACTCCCAGCCTTTTGGTTAGCAGCCATAGCTCTTAACCACTACACCACCAGGGTTTCCCTAATAACATCGGCTAGCATTTATTGAGTGTATCTTATAAATCTTCTGTATATTTTCTTATTTAATCCCCAGAACGATGCTATGAACTACATTTTTACTATATATTTTATAGATGAGAAAACTGAAGTAACTTTTCTTGGGCTTCATTACTAATAACTAGTGGAAGAAAGATTTAGGTCTTTGAGTTTGTTTGCAGACATAAATGCTGTAGCCTTCTGCTTCCTTCTCTTAAAAAAAAAATCTTTTTTTTTACAAATATATTAGTTCAATCGAGTGGCCAAAGTTAAAGTGCCTTGATCAAGTTTTATACAGAGTTGAAACTAGACCCAAATGTGACTTCCAATTGAGATCTTTTTACTAGTGACTAAGGTCCTGGAGATTATAATCTCTCATGAATAATGTGCCCATAGGCACACAGGCACACACACAAAAAGTTGAAATATGTAGGACCTAGTTGGATAATTCTTCATATCTCATGATTTAATCAAGACCAGGAATGTTTATGTAGAATCTTTGTAAAAGGAAGCGCTTAAAAAATCGTATTCCTTATTTTGGATTTAGGAGCCCCGGTGGCACAGTGGTTAAAGTGCTTAGCTGCTAACCAAAATGTCGACAGTTTGAACCCACTAATAGCTGAGCAGGAGAAGGATGTGGCAATCTGCTTTCCTAAAGATTTACAGCCCAGAAACCCAGAAACCCTATGGGGCAGTTCTACCCTGTCCTTCAGAGTCTCTGTGAGTCAGAATTGACTTGACAGCGATAGGCTTGATTTTGGTTTTTATTTTGCATTTAACATTTGTATAAGGTTGGGCAAATGAGCCCTAGTGGCACAATGCTTATATGTTCGACTGCTAACCAAAAAGTTGATGGTTCAAACCCACTTAGCAGCTCCTTGGAAGAAATAAATACCTGGTGATGTTCTTCTATAAAGAATGCAGCCTAGAAAACCTTATGGGGGCACTTCTGCTGTGTAATATAGGGTTGTTATAAGTTGAAATCAACTTGAAGGCACCTAAGAGCAGCAATAGAGTCAGGCAAGCCAGTTAACCCTTCTGCTCTCTATTTTTTATTTTTGTGGAAAGGTTGAGTAAATCCTACTTATTAGGATTATTATGAAAATTTAATAGGATAATGTAGCCCATAAAACTTGCTTGTAAAGGTACATTAATTTACCTTCCCCCTCCTACACATCTCATTTCATTTTAACAAACATTTAGGCAATATTTGAGTTCTGTAGCCATTCTCACATACATTTAGTCCTCCATCAAGGTTCCTTTTTGCTCTGAGTTTCATCCTTTCAGTTAAAACCTTTTTATTTGCTCTTCACTGAGGTTGAAGGCTAGCAGGTCACCTTGTTGGAATATTACTCAATAAATAGGAAAGGCCCTGCATTATGGAACATACTTTCATGCTGCCTGTAAAATTGTAAGTCATTCATTTTGTGCTCAAGGTTTTGGTAGGAAAGAGAGCTGAGCATATTAGTAAAAGCTCTTACACAGCCGTCTCTCCAGGTGCAAAGTGCACTTGTGTAGCTTAAACTGTTAGGAGCATGTGCTGTTTAGAAAATACGAGAGACTTTTTTCTGTTGTGGAATGATGGGGAGACAGGGTTTTAATGGGCGTTTGACTCATGACAGTATCTCAGAATTTGACCCTCACTCAGCCCCTTTGACATTGAACTAGGCAAAGGGAGTAAGGAAAAGAATTCTTGAAACGCAGGGGGCAACAGCTCTTTACTGTTTAGTTCCTAGCTTCTAAAAGATTTCTGGAGCATTGATGCAAGAAATTGCAAAAACATCTTTGCATTTCATTTGGCCTCTTCCCTGATACAGTCACAGGCAATGCTTATTTAGAGTTATATGAGAGTGATGTCTTCGGGGATGTAGTTGATATATACAGTAACCACCCCAAAGGGAAGGGACTTAGTAAATGATGATCTATGCTTTCTTGTGAATTCTTCTAATCTCATAATTTATTCACGGGCATGGCTATTTCTTTATGTAGAATCTTTGTAAAAGCCCAAGTTAGAATTCCAGTTCTGCCTCTAATGTTTTATCTCTCTAGGGTTGGTCAAGACCAATGAAGTAGAGAACAGTGAAGTGATTTCTTTCCTTCTTTTCATGTCCTTTTCAATCAAATATTTGCATAAAGAAGATAGATAATTTTGCCATTTTAAAACATTATGTCTCATTTCAAACATATTAACCTACCACAGTTTTAATACTTGTTGTTGTTGTTAGGTGCCTTTGAGTCAGTTCTGACTCATAGGGACCCTATGTACAACAGGACAAAACACTGCCCATTCCTGTGCCATCGTCACAGTCATTGTTATGCTTGAGGCCATTGTTGCAGCCACTGTGTCAGTCCATCTTGTCGAGGGTCTTCCTCTTTTTCACTGGTTCTCTACTTTACCAAGCATGATATCCTTATCCAGGGATTGATCTGTCCTGGTAACATGTCCAAAGCATGTAAGACGTACTCTCGCCATCCTTGCTTCCAAGGAGCATTCTGCTTGTACTTCTTCCAAGACAGGTTTATTCATTCTTCTGGCAGTCCATGGTGTATTCAATACTCTTTGTCAACACCACAATTTGAAGGCAGCAATTCTTCTTCAGTCTCACTTCTTCTGTCTTCCTTATTTCCTTATTCATCATCTGGCTTTCACATGCATAGGAGGCAATTGAAAACACCATGGCTTGGGTCAGGCACACCTTAGTCTTCGAGGTGACACTTTAAGAGGTCTTTTGCAGCAGATTTTCCCAATGCAATGCATCTTTTGATTTCTTGACTGCTGCTTCCATGGGTGTTGATTGTGGATTCAAGTAAAATGAAATCCTTGACAACTTCAATCTTTCCTCCGGTTATCATGATGTTGTTTATCACACCAGTTGTGAAGATTTTTGTTTTCTTTATGTTGAGGTGTAATCAATGCTGAAGGCTGTGGTCTTTGATCTTCTACTAAGTGTGCCAAGCCCTCTTTACTTTCAGCAAGTGAGGTTGTGTTATCTGCATAGTGCAGGTTGTTAATGAGTCTTCCTCTAATCCTGATGCCCAGTTCTTTTTCATATAGTCCCCCTTCTTGGGCTATTTGCTCAGCACGCAGATTGGATATGTATGGTGAAAGGATACAACACATTTGTACTCTGTCAGTTTGTCCTACTGAAGGGGCTTGCATGCTGCTGTGATGCTGGAAGCTATGCCACTGGTATTCAAATACTGGCAGGGTCACCTTTGGCAGACAGGTTTCAGCTAAACTTCCATACTAAGACAGACTAGGAAGAAGGACCTGACAGTATTCCTCAGAAAAGAATTAGCCAGTGAAAACCTTATGAATAACAGCAGAACATTGCCTGATACAACACTGGAAGATGAGGCCCTCGGGTTGAAAAGCACTCAAAAGATTACTGGGGAAGAAATGCCTCTTCAAAGTAGAGTTGAACTTAATGACAACGATAGAGTTAAGCTCAAGACCTTCATTTGCTGATGTGGCATGACTCAAAATGAGAAGAAACAGCTGCATACATCCATTAATTTTAATACTGCACAAAATTTACTCAGCATTTGCAATGTGCCATATACCCCTAGTTGTTTTAAATGTATATTATTTTATTTTATCCTAATAACAAGATTTGCGGAGGCATTAGTATCTTGATTTTACTCTGAATCTAAGCAGTTGATGTTAAGCAATATGTCCGAGGTCATTAGCTAGTTTTTATTAGAGTTGGATTTCAAATCCAAATCCATCTTACTACACAAACTTTACTTGTTTGTTTTTCCTATTTTGTATTCCTGCAAAACACCTAAGGTGCATCTGACCCAAGTCATGGTGTTTTTAATCACCTCACATGAATGAAAAACCTGGAGAAATGAATAAGGAAGACCAAAGAAGAATTGACCCTTTGAGTGGTGATGTTGGCAAAGAATATTGAATATACCATGGGATGGCAAAAGAAAAAACAAATCTGTCTTGGACGAAGTATAGCCAGAGTGCTCCTTAGATGTGAGGATGGCAAGAGTTTGTCTCATGTACTTTGAACATGTTTTCAGGAAGGACCAGTCCCTGGAGAAGGACGTTGTGCTCGGTAAAGTGGAGAGCTAGCGAAAAAGAGGAAGACCCTCAACAACATGGATTGACACAGTGGTTGCAACAATGGCCTCAAACAAAACAAAGATCATGAGGATGGTACAAGACTGGGCAGTGTTTATCCTGTCGTATATGGGGTTGGTATGAGTCAGAAACGACTCCATGGCACCTAACGATGACAACAATTTTGTATTCCTACTGCTTGGTACAATGGCATACCCTTAGTTGGTATTCAAGTTTTATTTACCATTAAGATTTCAGTTTAATTCTGTATGAGACTTGCTTCTGATACTCTGCCTTCCTCCTTCTATACTCCATATACTCATTTTCTTTCTCCTTTTTTGTGTCTTAGTTTCCTTTCTCTTCACTGTACATTTTTTCTCTGTATGTGATATGTCTATTGCACTAGATTATTTTAAGTATTAAAATAGATGATATCTCTGAAAGGGCTAGTATTGGATCCAGCGTGAAGGTTATGCTCAATATATGCTAGAAACCTTTCCCTCTCTCTATTCCAGTTGGGTCCAAGACCTTTTTGTGCAGCAATTAACTCTAAAAATTTGGTACACCTAAAAGAAAGGTGACATGCTGGTAGTAACCTAGTATATATCCCTGCCTTCCTTAAATAAAGATGATCTTCACATTCCTTTTCTTTTTTTCTACTTTTAGTGGCCTCCGTGTTGAGATTTTTAATATTTTTACATTAGGAAAAGTGAAACAAAAGATTAGAGAACCGATGTGCTTGCTGGCTGATTAACTGAAAAAAGAACCTGCTTCTCCCTACCATGTTTAGCATTTTACTGGTCACTTCTGACCTCTGTTTTTTCTCCACTGAATATCATTGATGGCACAGAGTTTTGGGGAAATAATTTTTTGTATGCACACTTATTCAAAATTTATATGCCCCTGAAACCTCTGTAAGAGAATAATAACCCTTTTATTTTTAGCAAATTGATTCATATTTTGATTGTATTAGAAGGGCACATTGAAGGACAGGGCATCCAGAAAGAAGCTCAGTAAAGACAGGGAAGATCTAAATGCCACAATCAACCAGCTTGACCTCATAGACATATATAGAACTCTCCAACCAACAGCAACTAAGTATACTTCATTTTCTAGTGCACATGGAACATTCTCTAGAATATACCACATATTAGGTCATAAAGCAAGCCTTAGCAGAATCCAAAACATTGAAATATTACAAAGCATCTTCTCTGAGCATAAGGCCATAAAAGTGGAAATCAATAACAGGAAAAGCAGGGAAAAAAAATCAAACACTTGGAAACCAAACAATACCCTGCTCAAAAAAGACTGGATTATAGAAGACATTAAGCATGGAATACAGAAATTCAGAGAATCCAATGAGAATGAAAACACTTACTATCAGAACCTTTGGGACACAGCAAAAGCGGTGCTCAGAGGCCAATTTGTAACAATAAATGCACCCACCCAAAAAGAAGAAAGGTCCCAAATCAAAGAATTATCCCTACAACTTGAACAAATAGAAAGAGAGCAACAAAAGAGACCCACAGGCACCAAAAGAAAACAAATCATAAAAATTAGAGCTGAACTAAATGAAATAGAAAACAGAACAACAATTGAAAGAATTAACAAGACCAATAGCTGGGTTTTTGAAAAAATCAACAAAATTGATAAACCACTGGCCAAACTGACCAAAGAAAAACAGGAGAGGAAGCAAATAACCTGAATAAGAAATGAGAGGGGCGATATTACAACAGACCCAACCAAAATTAAAAGAATCATATCAGATTACTATGAAAAACTATACTCAAACAAATTTGAAAACCTAGAAGAAATGGATGAATTCCTAGAAACACACTACCTACCTAAACTAACACAAACAGAGGTGGAACAACTAAATAGACCCATAACAAAAGAAGAGATTGAAAAAGTAATCAAAAAACTCCCAGCAAAAAAAAAGCCCTGGTCTGGACGGCTTCACTGCAGAGTTCTACCAAACTTTCAGAGAAGAGTTAACACCACTACTACTAAAGGTATTTCAGAGCATAGAAAAGGATGGAATACTACCAAACTGATTCTATGAAGCCACCATATCCCCGATACCAAAACCAGTTAAAGATATCACAAGAAAAGAAAATTGTAGACCTATATCCCTCATGAATGTAGATGCAAAAATCCTCAACAAAATTCGAGCCAATAGAATTCAACAACATATCAAAAAAATAATTCACCATGACCAAGTGGGATTCATACCAGGTATGCAGGGATGTTTCAACATTAGAAAAACAATTAATGTAATCCACCACATAAATAAAACAAAAGACAAGAACCACATGATTTTATCAATTGATGCAGAAAAGGCATTTGACAGAGTTCAACACTCATTCATGATAAAAACTCTCAGCAGAATAGGAATAGAAGGAAAAATCCTCAACATAATAAAGGGCATTTATACAAAGCCAACAGCCAACATCACCCTAAATGAAGACAGCCTGAAAGCATTCCATTGAGATCAGGAACCAGACAGGGATGCCCTTTATCACCACTCTTATTCAACATTGTGTTGGAGGTCCTAGCCAGAGCAATTAGGCTAGATAAAGAAATAAAGGGCATCCAGATTGCCAAGGAAGAAGTCAAAGTATCTCTATTTGCAGATGACATGATCTTATACATAGAAAACCCTAAGGAATCCTCCAGAAAACTACTGAAACTAGTAAAAGAGTTCAGCAGAGTTTCGGGTTACAAGATGAACATACAAAAATCAGTTGGATTCCTCCACACCAACAAAAGGAACATTGAAGAAGAAATCGCCAAATCAATGCCATTTACAGTAGCCCTCCAAAAGATAAAATACTTAGGAATAAATCTTATCAGAGATGTAAAAGACTTATACAAAGAAAACTACAGTACACTTCTGCAAGAAACCAAAAAAGACTTACATAAGTGGAAAAACATACCTTGCTCATGGGTAGGAAGACTTAACATCATAAAAATGTCAATTCTACCAAAAGCGATCTATACATTTAATGCAATTCCAATCCAAATCCCAACGACATTCTTTAATGAGATGGAGAAACAAGTCACCAACTTCATATGGAAGGGAAAGAAGCCCCGGATAAATAAGGCATTACTGAAAAAGAAGAACAAAGTGGGAGACCTTACTTTACCTGATTTTAGGACCTCTTATACTGCCACAGTAGTCGAAACAGCCTGGTACTGGTACAACAACAGATACGTAGACCAATGGAACAGAATTGAGAATCCAGACATAAATCCATCCACATATGAGCAGTTGATATTTGGCAAAGGCCCCAAAACAGTTAAACGGGGAAAAGACAATCTTTTTAATAAATGGTGCTGGCATAACTGAATATCCACCCAAAAAAATGAAACAAGACCCATACCTCACTCCATGCACAAAAACTAACTCAAAATGGATCAGAGACCTAAATATAAAATCTAAAACAATAAAGATCATGGAAGAAAAAATAGGGACCACGTTAGGAGCCCTACTACATGGCATAAACAGTATACAAGACATTAGAAAGAATGCAGAAGAAAAACTAGATAAGTGGGAGCTCCTAAAAACCAAACACCTATGCTCATCCAAAGACTTCACCAAAAGAGTTAAAAGACTACCTGCAGGCTGGGAAAAAGTTTTTAGCTATGACATTTCCAATCAGCACCTGATCTCTAAAATCTACATGATACTGCAAAAACTCAACTACAAAAAGAGAAATAACCCAATTAAAAAATGTGCAGAAGATATGAATTGATGCTTCAGTAAAGAAGATATTCAGGTAGCTAACAGTTACATGTGGAAACGTTCACAATCATTAGCTGTTAGAGAAATGCAGATACGCAGGCAAAAACTACAATTAGATTTCATCTCACTTCAACAAGGTTGGCATTAATCCAAAAAATACAAAATAGTAAATGCTGGAGAGGCTGTGGAGAGATTGGAACACTTATGCACTGCTGGTGGGGATGTCAAATGGTACAACCACTTTGGAAATTGATTTGGCGCTTCCTTAAAAAGCTAGAAATAGAACTACCATATGATCCAGCAATCCCACTCCTCGGAATATATCCTAGAGAAATAAGAGCCTTTACATGAACAGATATATGCACACCCATATTTATTGTAGCACTGTTTACGATAGCAAAAAGATGGAAGCAACCAAGGTGCCCATCAATGAATGAATGGCGAAATCATGGTATATTCACACAATGGGATACTACGCATCGATAAAGAACAGTGAGGAATCTGAGAAACATTTCATAACATGGAGGAACCTGGAAGGTGTTATGCTGAGTGAGGTTAGTCAGTTGCAAAAGGACAAATATTGTATAAGACCACTATTATAAGAACCTGAGAAATGGTTTAAACTGAGAAGAAAACATTCTTTTGTGGTTTGAGAGGGGGGAGGGAGGAAGGGTGGGAGAGGGACATTCACTAATTAGATAGTAGATAAGAACTACTTTAGGTGAAGGGAAAGACAGCATACAATACAGGGGAGGTCAGCACAATTGGACTAAACCAAAAGCAAAGAGGTTTCCTGAATAAACTGAATGCTTCAAAGGCCAGCATGGCAGGGGCAGGGGTCTGGGGACCATGGTTTCAGGGGACATCTAAGTCAATTGGCACAATAAAATCTATTAAGAAAACATTCTGCATCCCACTTTGAAGAGTGGTGTCTGGGGTCTTAAACCCTAGCAAGCAGTCATCTAAGATGCATCAATTGGTCTCAACCCACCTGGATCAAAGGAGAATGAAGAATACCAAGGACAGAAGGCAATTATGAGCCCAAGAAACAGAAAGGGACACGTGAACCAGAGACTACATCATCTTGAGACCAGAAGAACTAGATCGTGACCAGCTACAACCGATGACTGCCCTGACAGGGAACACAACAGAGAACCCCTGAGGGAGCAGGAGAGCAGTGAGATGCAGACCCCAAATCCTCATAAGACCAGACTTAATGGTCTCACTGAGACTAGAAGGACCCTGGTGGTTATGGTCCTCAGACCCTCTGCTGGCCCAGGACAGAAACCATTCCCGAAGCCAACTCTTCAGACATGGATTGGCCTGGACAATGGGTTGGAGAGGGATGGTGGGGAGGAGCGAGCTTCTTGGATCAGGTAGACACTTGAGACTATGTTGGCATCTCTGCCTAGAGGGGAGATGAGAGGTTAGAGGGGCTTAGAAGCTGGTGAAATGGACAGAAAAAGGGAGAGTAGAGGGAGAGAGCAGGCTGTCTCATTAGGGGGAGAGTAATTGGGAGTGTGTAGCAAGGTGTATATACGTTTTTGTGTGAGAGACTGACTTGATTTGTAAACTTTCACTTAAAGGACAATAAAAATTATATTAAAAAAAAAAAGAAGGGCACGTTGTTTAAAAAAAACAAAGCCTCTAGTTCACAGTGAATCATCTTTTAGAGTAATTTTTTAAAAATAATATTTTATTGTATTTTTGGTGAAGGTTTTCACAGAAGTTTAGGTTCTCATTCAACAATTTGTGTGCAGACTGTTCAGTGACATTGGTTACATTCTTCACAATGCATGAACATTCTCAGTATTTCCATTCTGGTTGTTCCATTTCCATTAACGTGGTTTCCCTGCCCCTTTACATTCTCGTTTTTGTTTTAAAGTAATTGTTGACCATTAGGTCTCATAGAGGTGAATTTTTAAAAGGAGCACAGCACTTATAAGTAATATTCAGTATTTTGTGAGCCAGTCTGTTATTAGCTACCAGATCACCTCAGGGGTAGTGTAAATCTTTTTTAAAGTGATTAGTTTTCCACTCTTCTATTGCTTCTGAGTTTTATGCTTTGGGTGTGTTTCATAATGGGCTACATCTGGACTAATTCTTATAATTATGTTTGCATGGGACACAAAAGACTCAAAGACAAAGCCAATGGAATTCTGGGTAGAGAAATAGAGCTAGTCAAGTATAAAGAATAATGAAACTCACTCCATAAATAAATGGGTGCAAATTTCTGCTTGATCTGCCTGGTTGTTCTTTTCTGCAGTTGGTTAGAGTGTTAACCACGAGCTAGATACTGTGTAGGATATTAATATGAACGGGACGTTCCCTCTCCTCTGGGGCTCACAATTTAGTGGATGAGAAACACTTATGTAAAATTAAATGAAATACAAAATCAAAATGAGCTTTGGAGAGAGGAAAAACAAAACCAAGTTCAGTGGGAGAACAGTGGAGGTTGCAGTGCTTCAGTGACTTGTGCGTTCATTTGCTAAAAGAAAAACAGAAACTACTAAGGCTTTTAACAGTTCAGCACCTTAACAGTTTGAACTACCCAGGAACTCAGAACACACAATGTTTTTGTTGTCGTTAGATGTTGCCTAGTCAGTGTCACCACATAGTGACCCCACATGACAGGGTAGAACTGCCTGTTAGGGTTTCCTAGGCAGAAATCTTTACAGGAGAAGATCGCCAGGTGTTTCTCCCATGGAACCACTGGGTAGGTTCGAACCACCAACCTTTCACTCAGCAACCAAACGCTTAGCCACCGCACCACGAGGACTCCTCAAACAACACAATAGGTACCCAGCAAATGTTGAATACTTGAATATATAAATGAGTAACTGTAATTCAGAGCTGCTGGTGCTATGCCAATGGAGTGAGCAAAGCGCCAAGAGGATGGAGAAGTAGTCAAGATCCCTGGAGGCTTCTTCTAATTCTAACGCCATGCCACCTCCACCCCCAATATGGTAACTTCCTAGATGCACCTCTGGGCTCTGTGTCTTTTCTCCTCAAATAATTTGCTAATAATGCCTGACAGTGAGGGTTTCTGAATGAGAAAGGGCTGAGGAAACCAGATGTAAAGAGCTCTGGAAAACACCCCTGTGAGAGAATTATAATTGAATTATAGAGATGGAGGTATAGAAATAATACTAATGAACTTTTCCAAGAAATATTTTTCGCTTGCTTATTGTCATAGATTGACAAATGAGACCAATGTTTCTAATTAGCATTTGCAGCCAACTGCAGGAGGCCAACCGAAGAAAAGCAAATTAGTGTTGATCTGTAAAAACAAATTAGGCGGCAGAGAACAACATGTAGATGGCTGCCTTTTATTTCTGCTGCTGTGGGGAGTGGCATTAATTTATCTGCAAAAACATTGTGAAATAAAATACCTTTTAGCTCACTTGCTTTAATGCCCCTAATAGACAAGGTAAAGCTGTTACAGTCAGCTTAAGAAGACACTGAAGAAAAAGGGGACCTTTCATTTCTACATATGTGAATTTGAGTTAGAATATCTATTACTACTAGTCTGTACTCTAGCATATATTTAAAAAAATAAGTCTCCTATATTGAAACTTGAGCCAGATAGAAAATTCTATCTCAACGGTAATTTTAGGATATGCAAATATGTAAAACAGAAAGCTGATGTCATTCCTGAAGCTTTATTATTTGCCTTTTAATGATTTTATTGTTGTCCTAATTCATCTTTAATTAAAGTAATATAAGACTGAATATACTGTATGACTAAGGGAGAAAAAAATGCAGAACTCTTGCTAAGTATTCTATGCTAAAATGTATTTTGACCAAGCCTTTAAAAAGAGGTAATAGAGGTTATTCCTGTAATCTTTAATTACAAGGTATTTAAACAAACAAACAAAAATAATAATAGAAATAAACATTCCCATTTACTTACCTTGGCCTTTTCCTATATAAAATGGTATATCTTAAATTGAAAGCCTTAGTAATAGTTTGTACTTTCAAATATGATTTCCCCTTGAGAAGCAGAATAAGATATCAAGATTGTTTTATTAGTGCACCAAAATTTACCTGTATTTTTCTCCCTAATTCAGAAACTTTTACAAGAGGAACTCTTGCTTTGTTATATTGAATATAATTTCATAAATTGTCCCTGTGGAAAAAGCACTGTAATTCTTGGGCTGAAATTGAAGTTCGTTTCCTTTTCCTTCCCTTGATAGTCATGTTGCTCTTGGTCCCTCCACACCCAACTACCCCAATACTTAAACACACACACTCACAGAAATCTGGTTACTTTATAAGAAATAAGAAAACTCATTTTCTGCATTTCATTTCTGCAATTATATTTGAACAAAAGGGAGGAGGTTCTCATAGTTCTATTATCTAGAAAATATCCAGAAAATGAGACAAACTTTAAGAATTCTCTTTCTGACATCCGTAAGGGCTTCACTGATGTTTTAATTTATCTTTAGAGTACAAGCAATCTAAGACTAAATATCCTATAGGTTTATGTGTGCAAATGCATGATTATACTAGTGAATCAAATTCTAAACCACCAGTTCCTTTGGTGGGAGTTGAATGGTTGGTCTAACAGTAGAGAGGCTGAACCCTGGGTGCACAATGCTTCATAGTCACTTCAGGTTGGAAGGCACTCAGAATATGAGTGGGAAAGAGCTGCCTCCTCAGAGTAGAGTTGACCTTAATGACGTGGATGGAGTCAAGCTTTTGGGACCTCCATTTGCTGATGCAGCATGACTCAAAATGAGCAGAAACAACTGCAAACACCTATTAGTATTACAATGTGGAATGTACGAAGTATGAATCTAGGAAGTTGAAGATTTTTCCTGACTTCTGCAGTCAAATTGACCAAACTTACAAACAAGATTTAATGATTATTACTGGTAATTGGAATGAAAAAGTTGGAAACAAAGAAGGGACAGTAGTTGGAAAAGGTGGCCTTGGTGAAAGAAACGCCACAGATCATATGATAGAATTTTGCAAGACCAATGACCTATTCTTTGGAAAAACCTTTTTCAAAAATGTAAGTGGTGAATGTGCACATGGACCTCATAAGATAAAATACATAGAAATCGTATTGGCTATATCTGTGGTTATACAATGGAGAAGCTCAATATCAATCAGAGCAAGGCCAGGGGCTGACTGAGGAACAGACCATCAACTGATCATAAACAAGATCAAGTTGAAGCTGAAGAAAATTAGAACAAGTCCATGAGAACCAAATTACAACCTAGAGTATATCCCATCTAAATTCAGAGACCACCTCAACAATAGATATGACCCATTATAGTGTTGGCAATAATATTGAATATACCATGGACTGTCAGAAGAACAAACAAATCTGTCTTGGAAGAAGTACTGCCAGAATGCGCCTTAGAAGGGAGGATGACAAGACTTTGTCTCACGTATTATGAATATGTTATCAGAAGAGACCATTCCCTGTAGCAGAACATCATGCTTGGTAATTCAGATGGTCAGTGGAAAAGAGGAAGACTCTCATCAAGATGGATTGACACGGTGGGTACAATAATGGGCTCAAAGATACCAAAGATTGTGAGGATGGTGCAGGACCAGGCAGTATTTCATTCTGTTGTACGTAGGGTTATTACGAGTCGGAACTGACTCAAAGTTATCTAACAGAACAACAACATACTGTAGTATGAAACACATAAAGCACTCAAACTGTAGTAATAAATGATGCTCTTAGGAGTGTGTATGTTTGAGACAGTATCTTTTACTATATGATGGCTTGGGCACCTGATAAAAAACTGAAACTACGGATGTCAACATAATGAAGCAAGAGATGAGATAATGAGCTCAGTTCTAGACATGCTGAAATTGAGGTGTATCTGGCTCTGCACCTGAATATGCCAATTAGATGGCTGGAAATTTTGGTTTGGAGTTCAGGAGGAAGGTTTTAGTTGAGGATGTAGATTTGAGATTCCATAGAGTATGAATAGAATGGAAGGAAATACATCTTTTATAGGAAAGGGCAGAGATGCGGAGCTAGTTAGGGAGAATAGGAAATAGAGTTTAGTGAGTTAGCATGTTTTTTTCTCTCATATCAATGTGCTTTCTTCAAAAGAGCATTCGGCTGAGCACTCAGAAGTGCTCAGAAGTTAAATAGGCCAATGACATCTATACAGTAAAGAAGGGAGTGTTTGCTTCATTTACGAAACTCATACTATTCTTCGGTCTTACGAGATGGGGCATGTTATTATTCAAAGCACAGTTGGGCCTCAGAGTCAGACTTTAGTTCACATTTCAACTCTTGCAGTTACCAGTTGCCATTGAATTCATTCCAATTTATCGAGACACATGGTGTCAGAGTAGAACTGTGCTTGATAGGGTTTCCCATGGCTGAATTTTCAGAAGTAGATCACCAGGCCTTTCTTGTGAAATGTCTCTGGGTGGATTGGAACCGCCCACCTTTTGATTAGCAGCTGAGTGCTTTAACCATTTATACCAACAGTTCTAAACACTTTTATATGATTTTTACTTGGATAAACCACTTGAAACCTACCATATTTATTTTTCCCAACACTAAGAAGAGGATTAAATATTCAAATCACAAGACTGTTCGGAAGATTGCATGAGAAAATACCCATGAAATGAGAGCCCTGTGAATTGAGTGGGTGAAGTACTCAGAAACATTATCGACCTGGGCAGGGGACTGAACTAACAGAGGCTTGTTCATGTCACGACATGAGGAATGCTTTGTGAAAAGCCTCCAACTGGAGGGCCTGTTGGTCAGGAATCCCTCCACAGTCTAGAAGACTGAAGGGGCAGTGTGACAGATGGCAACATGTAGGAGAGCCAAGGATATGCACATAAGAGAACCAATTCACGCCACCTGAGAAAAGATGGGAGAGATGAGCAGGAGTTAGTAAAAACTGTCATCAGCAGAAGAAATTGCTGGGTAGAGTGTGGTGGGAATTGCTTGTCTGGTTACAGTGTGGTGGCTCTGACTTGAGCATCTCTACCTGTCTGTCTGTATGTTTGTGCGTATGTGCCTGTGTGTGTGTTTAGCTGCAATGGAGTTGGCTCCAGACTCATGACAACCCCATACACAATGGAACAAAAAGCTGCCATACCCTGTGCAATCTCTATGATCATTTGTGCGTTGGACCATCATGAGCCATAGGCTTTTCACTGGCTAAATTTCCGAAATAGGTCACCAGGTCCTTCTTTCTAGTCTGTCTTAGTCTGAAAGCTTCACTGGAACCTGTTCATAATCACAGCAACATGAAATCCAGCACTGGCAGATGAATAGTATCTGCTCACAAGGTGTATTGGCCAGGTACAAAAACCACGTCTCTCTCATGGAAGGTGAGAATCTATATATAATAAGTCTATATAATAGATCTACATCTATACCCTAGAGAGAGGAAGGGTTATATTAAAACTCCAAAGAACTAATTTTTTTTCTTTTTAACAGTAAAGTCCAAGGCCCAAAGAACACTGCTTTTGAACACATACCAAATAAAGCAGTTAGAAGTTTGAAACTCTTCCTTCAGCAGGAACTGTAGTGCTCCTGCTGTCCCTGCAAGGCTGAGGCATGCCTCCATGCCTGTGGAGACTGTAATACCTAGTGAATTAGGAATGAAAGGGAGCTGCAGGGTCCAGTGGGGGGCATGGGAGACATCTGGTGCTGTGCAGGGCAGTGGTGGTAGCAGCAGGGATCGATTTGCTTCTGTATGCACAGAAGACACCCCCTGGCACCCCCAAGAGGCACACAGAGAGAACCGCCTATCAAAGGCCAGGACATGGGACCCATAAGGAATGAAACATGAAAAATCCAACCTTTTGAATACTCATAGTCCTACTAAATGATGTTCTACAAACATAAAGCACTTAGCCTAGTCCCTGACATACAGTGGTAATTTGGAATGGTAGAAGCAGAATTATTTTTAAAAATCTACTTTTCCTATATTGGTAAGGAATATTTGCACATTCGGACATTGCCAGATTTGCTTCATTGATGAAAATGACAACAAATGGTAAAAGGAAAAAAAAAAAAAACATGCAATCATACATGATGACATGAATATACCAAAGAGAGGTAGAAAGCAGTGTCTTCACTGTTTGTTTTCAGGACAGTGGTAGACGCATCAGAAAGTTGTGGGCTGCTTCTCCAATGCCTACGATACGCTCTGATGGACAATGACACACCGACTGCATTGTAATTGAAAAATTAAGGGAGATTAGCTCTAATTTTTCTTAATTAAAATAGTAATTATGATATCCAGACCATGAAGAAGGCAGGTCGCCTTCTACCCAGAATATGTTAACATATAAAGAAAGAGAATGGAATTTAATGAGGCTTAATGCATTTGAACTAATTAAGTCCTCAGTCTCCTGTATTTCAGCGTCCACTTGGCCTCTGAAACTCATAGTTACCAGGATTTGCTCATTGACCAGGCCATTGTAGGAAATGGGTTTCTTGCCCTTGTTGCATATTATGATTGACAGTGTACTTTTCACGATTGTTGTGGTGTCAGGAATGCCATGACATATGGGAGATTTCCATATTGGCTACTAAAACCAAACCAAACCCATTGCCTTTGAGTCAATTCCGACTCATAGCAACCCTATAGAACAGAGTAGAACTGCCCCATAGGGCTTCCAAGGCTGCGATCTTTATGGAAGCTGACTGTCACATCTTTCTACCATGGAGCAGCTGGTGGGTTCGAACCACTGACCTTTTGGTTAGCAGCTGAGCACTTTAACCACTGTGTTACCAGGGCTCCTTTTTGTTGCCTACTACCCGTTGCCATAGAGTCGATTCTGACTCATAGCAGCCTTATAGGACAGAGTAGAGCTGTCCCATAAGGCTTCCAAGAAGTGGTTGGTGGATTCGAATTGCCAACCCTTTAGTTAGCAGCTGAATGCTCAATCACTGCATCACCAGGGCTCCTTATTGCCTACTAGGCTTCTCTTAATTGTGATGGAGTACCTGGAATTCGGAAACCCTGGTGGCGTAGTGGTTAAGTGCCACGGCTGCTAACCAAAGTGTCGGCAGTTTGAATCCTCCAGGCACTCCTTGGAAACTCTATGGGGAAGTTCTACTCTGTCCTGTAGGGTCGCTATGAGTCAGAATTGACTCCACGGCACTGGGCGTTTTTTTTTTTGACCTGGAATTATAGGTATTGAGATGTAAAACTGCAGGATGGAGCTACATCTTCTTTCTTCACATTTAGAATAGAAAATTTATCAGAGTCCACTGCAAGTAGAAACTTTTGTTTCTTGTGCAGGTGTACATGCTCACCTATATGTTGAGTCACAGTGTAAAGTCTATCTTTTACAGTATATCATACACTCCCCAAATTGTAGAACACTGGCGTCTTATCCACATTGCCCATTTCTAACTTTTATGGGTCACAAAGCCTTTTAAAAATCTAAGTAAAATCATGAACCTGCTTCTGAGAAAAGACGTATACTCAAAATTGTTCATGTAATCTTATTTAGTGCATGTACCCCTGAGTCGACATTGCTAACACAGGCCAACTCTTCCTTTTTGCGGTGGAGACCTAGAAACGTTGTTCCTCATGCATGAAAAGGGTTGTGGAGGTAATGAGATATCTCTTTACACACACACTAACTATTAAGAGAATAATCTTACCCATAAGTAAGGCATAGATTTGGGGTAGATTGTTATTGCTGCTGTTTTGTAGGAAAGTACATTAAGGACTACACAACTTCTAGAACATAGCAAATGTTCAGGAAACACAGTAAATGAAATGAAGAATGTGTTCCTTGTAGACACAGAAATTGGAATTGGTTAGCTACTTCTGGAAAAGCTAGGCATAATGGTGGCAGAAACTAGATTCCAATGCAAGTGAGTTTTCAGTGAACAAAGGTAGAATGTTGTTCTGTAGAGAGTTCATTAGCAAAAGTAACTGAGTGTATGTTTTGTGTGATGTACCATGTTTTCCCATCCACCATTTTTCCCTCGCATTTTAATCCATTTTCTTAATCAGGGAAATAAAACATCCTTTTTAAGCAAAAATGGTTTCTTTGGAGGAATGTTTGCACATAGTGTGGATGATGTTTTTTTCCAATCGTATAACTAGGCATGCAGTCTTGACTTCTGTTATATAATATCATGATTTTTATAACTCATTCAACCTGAACCTAAAACATACCGTTAACAGAA
The DNA here is from genome assembly GCF_030014295.1 of Loxodonta africana. Taxonomy (NCBI): domain Eukaryota; kingdom Metazoa; phylum Chordata; class Mammalia; order Proboscidea; family Elephantidae; genus Loxodonta; species Loxodonta africana. Next base: position 41,733,476 of record NC_087348.1, read on the forward strand.
ACCCTCCAGAGCAGCAAAAGTGATCTTCATAAAATCTTTCAAAGTAGGCACTATGTATGTGTTTTTAAATTAAAAAACAAAATCAGACTTCTGTATTAAATTTATGATAAAGGTGTAAGCTTCCAAGATATTGCTGAAATATCTATCTTTGAAAAATAAATGCACAGCAAGATGAAGGGAAGATTCAAGAAAAAGTGGATTGAAAGACATAAAACGCTTACTCCCTTCTGAATGAATTCTTCAAACTTCACTTTATTTTCCCACATTCTTGACTGCTTTGATAAAACGTCTGCTCCCTGAGCCTCTTCACCCCATCAACATTCGCCTTTATGACAACTCTGGGTCTTGGAACCTAACACCAGTCCTTATTGTCTGGAGAATGTTTTAGAAGGTACTAACATTTCTTGAGTCTGTATAGTGCTGTTGTAAGTACTTTACAGATAGCATGCCATTTAATCTTTACAGATACTGTCTGACATATTCTGCTGCTGCTGCCCATGTCTCTAAATACAGTTGCTCTGTGGTTTCAGCTCAGCTTCTTCCTAAAATTGCATTTCTAACATTAGCATGAAGACAATCTTCTCTAGAGACCTTGTAATTTAAAGGTGGAGTCCTGGGGTCTGCATTTTAAAGGTAATTCTGGTAAAAGTGGTCCATAGACCACAATTTATGGAACTCTATTTTAGTGTTCAGGAAACCCTGGTGGTGTAGTGGTTAAGAGCTATGGCTGCTAACCAAAACGTTGGCAGTTCAAATCTCCCAGGAGCTCCTTGGAAACTCTATGGGACAGCTCTGTCCTATAGGGTGCCTATGAGTCAGAATCAACTCCATGGCAGTGGATATTTTCCTGTCCATGGATATCCCTGAAGTACTTTTGATATCTACGGAAATGAAGTCTAGGTTTTATTTTCTTTTCTCACTGAGGCTGATTCAGAGATTGAATTAAAATGAATTAGTCTCCTTCTGTAAAATATAACTTGAAAAATAGAGTATGTACTTTAAAACTTGCCTGGAGAATAGCAGCCAATCTCCCAGATTCTTATCTTCCTCCCTTACTCAGAGAGCCGAGCATCTTTCCAAACCTTCACTTTTGAGTAAGTCACAAAGTTCTGTGCCAAGTAATCCTCTCTGGCATCAGGGATGCCTCAGTCATGTGAAGGTAGCAGTGATCTGGGAAAGCTCATCGATTACTTACAATTTCAGTTAGGTATATTGCTGGCTGACTGCATAGAGAATGGATGGGTAACATTCAGCAAATCCTTAAGTGGACTTTGTAATATATTTCAGATTTGGAAGAGAAGAACTGATGCTCCCAGGAAAAGGAAAAGAAAACTTGCTTTTCTCTTCATTCAGTGTTACTCACAACGTGCAGTGGCATGTGGAGTGTGGTGGCATATGAAAAATTCTCGTCTCATTTCCCTTTTTTTATAACTTCACTGTCTCTTTTAGATAAGAAACCTCATAGAGACTTATTGGGTCTTGTTTTCAGATGTTTCCTGTAATACCCTTTAGGCGAAGTTTGGAGAACACCAGTCTGAAAGACCTTATAGTTCGACGATTTCTCAGCTGGGTGACTAAGGAACATGGTGGCTTGATGGCCATCAGCACAGTTTTTGGCTGTCTGATTAGAAGAGTGGTGTCCAGATCATAGGAGGCAATGGATCAAAGGAGATACAACAAGACAATTTAGATGTTTTTAAAGTAGAAGAGCACTTTACACACTCTAGGAGTCATTGGGGAGTGTTTGTATTGCGACATAACCTGACCTATCCAACCGATGCTCCTGTTTTCTTCATAATTGTTATTCTCTTCCTCCTCTTTTTTTCTTTCAGGCATATGGCAGGATTGCACTTCCTGCACCTCCTATGGAGTTAGGCAAAGCCATGTGACTTTCTTTGACCAACACAACTGAGCAAAAACTGTGTGAGTGCACATGCCCAGTATGTGTGTGTGTCATTTCCAAGGAAGAAGTTTTAAGTATCAGTGCAAGACTCAGCTGCACTCCCTTCTCCTTGTCCTATTGATTATGGAGGCAGGTGACTAGCTGGAGGCTCCATAACCCTCCCTTTGAGGGACTACATTGGTCAGAGCCTACTTCCAGCTCACATGGACCTAGAATAGGAGCAAGAAATACATCTTATTGTGACTGAGATTATGGGGAGGGGACTAGGCTGCAGCTTAGCTTGATCCCTGCTGACTGATATTCATGTGTTCTTCATTTGGAGAATTAGGATTTTGAGTTGCATTGGACAGACCACATTTGGGGACAGTAGTGTATTATAGTTTATGAATTAACTTTATAGCATTCAATTTACTAAAGATTTTGAAGCCTGTAGTACAGGGGAATGTTTAAAGTAGCTAGAAATGTTTAGCCTGGAGAAAAGGCTGAAGAGAATCTTGATAGATGGTTTAAAACTTGAAGAACCATCAACATAAGAGAAAAAGGTAGAACATTAAGCTTTATTTTGTATTGTTGCAGAGAGTAGATCTAGATAAATTCAAAGTAAGGAAAAATATATTTTCCTAGCAATTACAGGTGCCAAAAATCATAATAGCTTACCCTGTGATATTTCTAGCTTCTACTTGGATGTGGAGCCCTGGTGGCACAGTGGATAAGAGCTTGGCTGCTAACCAAAAGACTGACAGTTCAAATTCCCCAGCTCCTCCTCAAAACCCTATGGGGCAGTTCTACTCTGTCTTATAGGGTCACTATGAGTTGGAATTGACGGCAACGGGTTTGTTTTTTTCGCTTATTTGGATGTAGAATTAAGGGAAGTGGTACATGCCTATGACCCGTAGAAACTTTTCAATGTAAAGGTTGGGGATATGGGCTCTGGAGTACTTGAGCACAACATCAGGTCCTACTATTTACTAGGTGGATGATCTTGGGCTAATTACTTACTGTTAGACCTGTCTTCATGTATAAAATGAGGATGATAATAGGGTTTCCTATTTCAGTCTCATTGTGTGGTGATAACATGAATGGAATCTTCTGAAACACTGAGAACAGGGCCTGGCACAGGAAAAATCATTAAGAGTTGTTAGCTGTTATTATTATAATGTTTCAAGGGAATTTATATATTGTAAATTGGCTAAGAGATATGGTTAAAGGAATTTTATAGTTCCTTCAAGCCCCAGAAACTGCGCTGGATCCTTGAATAAATGTGTCATGTAGTATCCCTAGAAAATAAAGTCTTATTTGGATTTATCCTATTGGGCAATTGCTCTCCAAAAGTTAACATGTGACTTTGAAATTGTGTAAAACTTGACGGGTTATTCCTAATCCAAGAGAATTTTCCAGGTTTTTTGATACTGTGGTTGGCAGAAGGAGCCCTGGTGGTACAGTGTTTAAGGGCTTAGTAGTTAACCAAAATGTTGGTGGTTCGAACCCACCAGCCTCTCTGCTCCCCAGGAGAAAGACGTGGCATTCTTCTGTAAAGATTCCAGCCTTGGAAACCATATGGGGCAGTTCTACTTTGTTCTATAGGGTCACTAAGAGTCAGAATTGACTTGATGGCAATGAGTTTATGGTAGGAAGAATTTTGATACCACCCCCAAGATTTTACACTCTGGTCCCTGAGACTGTGAACCTGATGATTTCTGCCCCCTGGTATTACTTCTATAATTGTTTTGTTACATTATATAAAAATAGATATTTTTGTGAACGTAATTAATGTTACTAATTAGTTGACGTTAAGATAGGGACATTATCAGGGTGGAGCTAATCTAATTATATATCTAGTAGGCTTCCAGTTGTCTTCAAGTCAATTCAGACTCAAGGCGACCTGATGTGTTTCAGAGTAGACCTGTGCTCCATAGGGTTTTTATGACTGGGAGCTCTTGGAAGTAGATCATCAGGCCTTTCTTCCGAGGTACCTCTAGGTAGATTTCAACTACCAACACTTCTGTTAGTAACCTAGTGCTTAACTGCGCCACTCAGTGACTCCTAATCTAATTATGTAAACCCTTTAAAAGGTAAGGGCCTTTTCTGGCTTCTAGCAGAAGAAGAAGCCAGAGAGGTTTAAAGTGCAAGGTAGATTTGATGTCAAGGATCCTTCTGTGGACTGTGATATTGTGAGGAGGCCTGTGAGAAGGCCAATCACAAGGAACTACAAGCAGCCTCCTGGAGATGAGAGTGGCTTACCAACCAGGAACTGAGGACTCAGTCCTACAACCACAGACGCCATAATTCTGCCAAATACCTGAATGATTCTGAAGTACATTCTTCCCCAGAGCCTCATATGTGAGCTCAGTCAGTCGACCTTGAGTGTGAGACCCTGAGCAGAAAACCAAGTTTAGCTGTGCTGGACTTCTGCCCTGCAGAACCGTGAGATAATAAATGAACTGTTGTTTAAGCCACTAAGGTGTTATTTTATTTTCATTTGTTATGCAGCATTTAAAACGTAATACAATTATTAAAGAGAGATGTGGAGGTTGAACTGATGTGGAAAAAATGTCATTTTTCATGCAACAAAAGTTAGCTGGACAACTTCTTGTGGCAAATCTGTGCGTGAAGCTGATGAAAAGGGCCAGAGTAATAATGCCCTGTAGGTGTCTCATTAGACAGAAATGGGAATCACCCTTCAACTGAAAGCCATTTTCACAGAATCAAGAGTGATTCACCATCTGAAAAGACCTTGACTTTTGGCTATCAACTGCTGAACCAGTTTTCACAAGATTTCTTTCCTTACTGAAGCCTTTCTTTCTTCTATGTCTTTCAAATGTGGATTACTATTTCCCAAATAATAATTATGACAGTTGTGAGTCTAAAGTTTGAGGACGATTTCATATGGAATGCCTCTTACTCAAAAACTCCTCACTTCTTTAAAGCTATAAACGTGTACAAAAATTTTCTTCTTTAGAATATTAGCCAAAAATGACTATATAAATTCGATTTTTGTTTGTACTCTCATTTGATGTGTGGAGTAAAAGTGGTAAACAAAAAGGACAGATTAGGTACTACAGACAAAATTCCATCGCTTTAACTATAAATCATTGAATATGAAAGTCCCAAATAAAAATCTAGCTGACAGTGCTGTGGGGTAATGTGTATTGTTGTTAGGTGTCTTCAAGGTGATTGTTGACTCATAGCGACCCTATGTGACAAAGTAGAATAGCTCCATAGAGTTTTCTAGGCTGTAATTTTTATGGGATGAGATCTCTAGGTCTTTCTCTCATAGACTGGTTGGGTGGATTTGAACCGCCAACCTTTCCTTTAGCAGCCAAGTGTTTAACCATCATGCCACCAAGGCTTCTTGGGTGGTGTGTAAACCAAAAACCAAACCCGCTGCCATCGAATCTATTCCGACTCATAGCGACCCTATAGGATAGAGTAGAACTGCCCCATAGAATTTCCAAGGAGCACCTAGTGGATTCGAACTGCTGACCTTTTGGTTAGCAGCTGTAGTACTTAACCACTATGCCACCAGAGTTTCCGGATGGTGTGTAGGTGTGTTTAAATCCATTCAGCTTGCATTTAAATATGGACTGTGCCGGTGAAACTTGGTTGCCTTATTCCGGGAAGAACGGTCTCTTTCACCCTACAAGACCCCTTAAAGCCTAACTACACAAATGCCTCATTTAACAGATATGGAAGTTAAGGCTTAGGGATGTGAATTGATTTGCAAAGGCTATTCCGTGGCACATTTAAATCTAGAATTTTAATTTCTTAATTCAGTGTGTTTTCTGTTATAGCATGTTGTATCTTTTTGATACAGAGATGTCCTGGGGACACTACTAGTTGAAAAAAAAAAATGTTTGTTTTTTTTTTTTTTTTTCTTATTCATAAACAATAATTAGCCTGATTCAGAGATGCAGTCATTTAACATCATGTGGTGTTAGGCTGTCACGGAAGTCCTCCATGTGCTGCATCCAATCAACTTTAAGGCTGCCATAGAATGTTCCAGGTCTGAAACAGGCACCCAGGCATATCTGACTTGCTGTAGCTCCAGAAATCTGTAGGAGAATATTTGAACTTGGTGTAAAATTGAGTTAAGATATGTTCAGGCTTCACAAGACACCTGACTGGCAAAATGGTGGTGACCCTGAGAGGATATTATCATGAGTAAATTTGGGTAGAGCAGGTAGAATTGGTGGTAGACTCTGGGTATCCAATATCTACGAGCTGCAGCGTGAGGTTGTGTGTGATTATCTTTAAACTACCTGAAATCCCACCAGCTCCTTTCTGCAATATCTATTCTCTAGAAAGGAGACGTAAGTGAAATAAAACATGAACACACAAACATATAACAACACACTCATACATAGTGGGGAATCCCTCTGTCTTACTTTCCTAGGGTGGCTATAAAAATACCGCTAATTAGGTGGTTTATAAGAACAGGAAATTAATTTCTCACAGTTCTGGAGGTTAGAGGTCCAAATCAGATTGTTGGCTGTGCTGATTCCTTCTGAGGGCTTTGAGAGAGAATATTTCCTAGCTTCTGGTGGTTCCAGGTGTTCTTTGGCTTGCAGTTGCAACAGTACATGGCGTCCTTCCTCTGCCCACCCACCACATCTTTTATAAGGTCAGCTTATACAGTTAGGACCTACCCTACTTCAGGATGCCCTCATGTTGACCTAACTAATAATATCTTCAAAGACATGATTCCCAAATAGAACCACATTTACAGGTACAGGGTTAAGACTTGAACATACATATATATATATTTTTTGGGGGGAGGGGTGGTTGGGACACAATTCAATCCATAACACCCTATGAAAAAAACTCATTAGAAAAAGCCAAAGAGATAAAGATATCAGAAGTTTATTGTTTGAGAGGAGGTCCCCAGAACCATGATTAGCAACATGGGGGACTCAAGGAAAAGTACTTTCCAGAAAAAGAGGATGATGAGAGCCACACACAGTAGCAGGAAGGAACATGGTGTTGCAAACATCAACTCTGATTATTTTTTAAAATCCCTGACCCCAGTCTTTTATGAGAAAAGGGAATAACTGGGGAGAGGTACCTTGAGAGAATACTGGGAAACCACTAAGTAAGTCCAAAATAATTGAATTTTTTGTGTTTCTGTCAAAAGGAGTCATTTCTACTAGCAGGTGAGTCTGAGGGGATATATGGGTTTTACAGGAAAACAATGCCTTTTCTTCATAGACATAAATAAAAAATATAGATAAGCCAAGAGAAGAAAATAGATCTATCACTTAGAAATATATACTGTTAGCGTATTGGTATATAATCTTTATTATCATATATTAGCAAATATATTTTAAAGGTGAACATCTTTCATTGGAAAATATTCAAAATGGGATTATACTCTACACACATATTATTTCACAAATTCAGTGTCCCAATAATATATACTGGGCCTCTCTTCAAGTTCCAAATATTACCTTTAAAATGTTACTTTAGTAAGTGCAGTGTACTCTGCTGAATAGCTGTCTTTGTCTTTATTGAAACAATCCCACATTAATAGACATACAACTTTCTCTTCAATTTGTTTTTCTGATTCTTTTGACAATGTTATGCCATATATCCTACAGCCAAATCTTTTAGCATATATGTTTAATTAATTCTCTCAGTATAAATTTCTAGAAATGAACTTACCATATCAAAATACTAATGGTTTGTTGACAGCTTCCGAGAGGTGAATATCCAAGTTGTCTTCCACCAAGATACTATCATTTCACAATTTATGAGAGTTTTAGCCACTTAAAAATTAGCAAAGTAACTTCCTGTTCTTTACGTTTTACCTATGTCGGTAAAATATCCCAGTATGTGCTGTGTTGTTCAGTCTTATTTCCCCCTGTATCTCCCGTGCCTGACAACTAATAGTTCAATAATAATATTTGCTGAATGATAAGAATAGTAATGCAAATGCAACTGAATTCATTATCATATGAATGATTAAAAAAAAACTGTTTGGAAGAATATGCACAGAACTGTTCACAAAGTTATCCTGGGTGTGGAATGTGGGCGTGAAAGAGTGACAGGGGACAGAAGGTGTGTGAATTTTAAATTTCTTCTTAAACTATTTCTGTATTGGCTGCATTTTTTCCAATAAGCTCATTTTATACTTGGAATCCAGAAAAATAACAAATATAATAATACTTTTGAACAAAAAGTTGTCCTTAAGGAAATATAACAATTCAAAAGAAGTAAAAGTAACCCCCGCTAACTACACTCAAAATATGAAGCTAAGAGTTAACATAAGCAATATCATTTTAATTCCCACAAACCGTTGGAAATGAATATTATTCTCCCCTATTTTACAGATAAGAAAACAGTGGCTTAGAAAGGTTAAGAAACTAGCCCCAGGCTTATTAGCTATGTTGCAAGGAAGCTAGAAGTGAGCCCAGGTTCACTAATTTAAACTGGAGCTGGAGTTTGATACAGAAACCTATGTTCTTTCCCCTGCGCTAAGCTTCTATCAGGACGGTGGTGAGTTGACTTCTGAGATCAAGATCTCTACGTAGAGAAAAGAGAACTGTTCACTCCTTTGCAGGATCCTAGTTCTGAAGTTAATGAGTTCTCAGTATCTGCAAGAACCGGCTTCCCACAAGGTCACACAACAGGCGTCAATGATTTCTGACTCTTCACAAACCCAGCACAGCTCCTAGCCAGCCCTCTTGGATCCAGCCTTGTGGTTTCATTTCATACTGACAAGGACAAATTCCAGAATCTGATTTCAAGTGAATGAATGGGGAAGAAAAAAGGGAGGTAGTGGTGAATTCTGATAGATAGTAGCTGCTGCCTTTCAAATATTAAAGTAACCTTGTGCTCTCTCTTCTGAATAGCAATAGCTTTTTTTATAACAACACATGGTGGAGATACAGTGAGGGAGTCTTAGCTAAGGAAGATTGTGGTAAGTAGACTCCTGTTACTGTCGAGTCGATTCCAACTCATAGTGACCCTATAGGACAGAGTAGAGCTGTCCCATATGGTTTTCAAGGAAAGCCTGGTGGATTTGAACTGTCGACCTTTTGGTTAGCAGCCGTAGCTCTTAACCATTACACCACCAGGGTTTAGTGGGATACAACACTGCTAAATATATTAAAAAAATATATATATATATAGATTCTTTTAAATGGAGCTGGTGTATAAGACCCATAATTCACAATCCAATGAGACTGAAATTTTAAGAAATGAGACTTGCTATCCTTATGATAAGCACCTTTTCATTCTTGTAGATAATATATCAAAATGCTGCTGTTGTTGTTAGGTGCTGTCAAATTGGTTCTAACTCATAGCGACCCTATGTGAAACAGAACAAAACACTGCCCAGTCCTACGCCATGCCCACAATTGTTGCTATGCTTGGGTCCGTTGTTACAGCCACTGTGTCAATCCATCTCATTGAGGGTCTTCTTTTTCACTGAGTATTTTACCAAGCATGATGTTCTTCTCCAGGGACAGATCTCTTCTGAAAATATGCCCGAAGTATGAAAGACACTCTTGACATCCTTGCTTCTAAGGAGCATTCTGGTTGTAATTCTTCCAAGACAAATTTGTTGGTTCTTTTGGCAGTCCACAGTATATTCAATATTGTTTGCCAACGCCACAATTTAAACGGATCAGTCCTTATTCGCTTTCATATGCATACGAAACAATTGAAAATACCATGGCTTGGGTCAGGCACACCTTAGTCTTCAAGGTAACATCTTTGCTTCTGAATACTTTAAAGAGGTCTTTTGCAGCAGGTTTGCCCAATGCAATGTGCCTTTTGATTTCTTGACTGCTGCATCCGTGGGTGTTGAGTGTGGATCCAAGTAAAATGAAATCTTTGACAGCTTCAATCTTCTCCGTTTATCATGATGTTGCTTATTAGTCCAGTTGTGAGAATATGTGTTTTCTTTATGTTGAGGTGCAATTATACTGAAGGCTGTGATCTTTGATATTCGTCAGTAAGTGGTCCAAGTCTTCTTCACTTCCAGCATGCAAGGTTGTGTTATCTGAATAACACAGGTTGCTTATGAGTCTCCCACCAATCCTGATGCCCTGTTCTTCTTCATATAGTTCAGCTTTTCGGATTATTTGCTCAGCATACAGTTTGAATAGGTATGTGAAAGGATACAACCCTGACACACAACTTTCCTGACTTTAAACCATGTGTATCCCCTTCTTCTGTCCAAACCACTCACTGCCTCTTGATCTATGTATAGGTTCCTCATGAGTATGATTAAGTGTTCTGAAATTCCCATTCTTTGCAATATTATCCATAAGTTGTTACTATCCACACAGTCAAATGCCTTTGCATAGTCAATAAAACACAGGTAAACATCTTTCTGGTGTTCTCTGGTTTCAGCTAAGATCCATCTGACGTCAGCAATGATATCCCTGGTTCCACATCCTCTTCTGGATCCAGCCTGAATTTCTGGCAGTTCTGTGTTGATATGCTGCTGTAGCTGTTTTGCAATGATCTTCAGCAAAATTTTACTTGTGTGTGATGTTAACGATACTGTTCTATAATGTCCACATGCTGTTGGATCGTCTTTCTTGGGAATAGGCACAAATATGGATCTCTTCCAGTCATTTGGCCAGGTAGCTGTCTTCCAAATTTCTTGGCACAGACAAGTGAGCACTTCCAACGCTGCATCCATTTTTGAAACATCTCAGTTGGTATTCTGTTATTTCCTGGAGGCTTCTTTTTTTGCCAATGCCTTCAGTGCAGCTTGGACTTCCTCCTTAGTATCATTGGTTCCTGATTATATGCTACCTATTGAAATGGTTGTACATTGACCAATTCTTCTTCCATGTTCTTCTCATGCTTCCTGTGTCATTTAATATTTTCCCCATAGAATCCTTCAGTACTATAACTTGAGGCTTGAATTTTTTCTTCAGTTCTTTCAGCTTGAGAAATACAGAGCACATTCTTCCCTTTTAGTTTTCTATCTCCAGGCCTTTGCACATGTCATGATACTGCTTTATTTTGTCTTCTCTAGCCACACTTTGAAATCTTCTGTTCAGTTCTTTTACTTCATCATTTTTTCCTTTTCCTTTAGGTACTCTGCATTCAAAAGCAAGTTTCAGAGTCTCTTTTGACATCCATTTTGGTCTTTTCTTTCTTTCCTGTCTTTTTAATGATCTCTTGCTTTCTTCGCGTGTGATATTCTTGACGTCATTCTACAACTCATCTGGTCTTCTGTCATTAGTGTTCAATGCATCAAATCTATTCTTGAGATGGTCTCTAAATTCAGGTGGTATATACTCAAGGTCATAATTTGGCTCTCGTGGACTTGTTCTAATTTTTTTCAGTTTCAACTTGAACTTGCATATGATCAATTGATGGTCTGTTCCACTGTTGGTCCCTCAGTCTCTGGCCTTGCTCTGACTGATGTTATTGAGCTTTTCCATCATCTCTTTCCATAGATGTAGTTGATTTGATTCCTATGTATTCCGTCTCGTGAAGTCCACGTGTGTAGTCGCCATTTATGCTCATGAAAAAAAGGTATTTGCAATGAAGAAGTCCTTGGTCTAGCAAAATTCTATCATGGGGTCTCTGGCATCATTTCTATCACCAATGCGGTATTTTCCAATTACTGGTCCTGATTGCATGTTCAATCAATTTCAGACTGCAGAGGCTGGTAAAAATCTTTTCTTCATCTTTGGCCTTAGTGTTTGCTGTGTAAATTTGAATAATAGTTGTATTAACTGGTCTTCCTTTTAAGTATATGGATATTATCCTATCACTGACAGCACTGTACTTCAGAATGGATCTTGAAATATTCTTTTTGACAGTGAGTATAACACTATCCTTTTTAAAGCTGTAGTTCCCGGCATAGTAGACCATATGATTGTCCAATTCAAAATGGGCAATACCAGTCCATTTCAGCTCACTAATGCCTAGGATATCAATGTTTATGCATTTCATTTCTGATGATTTCCAATTTTCCTAGATTCGTACTTCATACATTCCACGTTCTAATTATTAATGGATGTTTGCAGCTGTTTTCTCTCATTTTGAGTAGTGACACATCAGCAAATGAAGGTTCCAAAAGCTTGACTCCATCCATGTAATTAAAGTCAACTCTACTTTGAGGAGGAAGCTCTTCCTCAGTCATCTTTTGAGTGCCTTCCAACCTGGGCGCTCATCTTCTGGCACTGTATCAGGCAATGTTCTGCTGCTATTTTCATAAGATTTTCACTGGCTGATTCTTTTCAGAAGTGGACTGCCAGGCCCTTCTTCAAAATAGAGGCTATAAAAAGAGAAATTGCATAAATCATTCTAATATACTGCTATTTAGTGTACTATTTGAGTAAGGACTGTATTGGACAATAAATGGAGTATCTTAACTCACATAGTTGGGAAGACTAGAGGTAGAGTGGGCTTCATATCTAGTTGACTTTGTCAACAAAAACCCAGAGTTTCTTTCTGCTTCTTTTTTCTGCCATTCAGAGAGCCTACATCACTCAATGACTGGCTGCTCTCATGATTGAATAACTTCTATTAGCCGTAGTCCATGGTATGCATGGAAACCCTGGTGGCATAGGAGTTAAGTGCTATGCCTGCTAACCAAAGGGTCGGCAGTTTGAATCTGCCAGGCACTCCTTGGAAACTCTATGGGGCAGTTCTACTCTATCCTATAGGGTCGCATGAGTTGGAATCGACTCGACGGGACTGGGTTTGGTTTGGCTTTGGTTATGATATGCATTTTTGCATTAACGCCCAGTTATAGAAAAAGAACATTCCATTCCCAGTATTCCAAGAAAAAAACTTAACTGTCTTAGTCACATATTCACTCCTGAGCCAGTTACTGTTTCCAGAGAATTCCGCTTGCAGCTGGACCTGAGGTTCACTGCCTCGGATCATCCTGGGGTGGGATTGGGGGTTGGGGGTTGGGAGAATGCATAATGAAGTCCCAGTTACTGTTGGAGAAAAAGCAAGGCTTGGTTTCTGGATAGGCATTCAACAAATTATACATTAAATACATTAAAACGAATGCTGTCCCTTAGTGATAGAGTTTATAATGAAGGTTTAGCTCCTTAATACCTTTTTATTCAGCTTTTACTGTGTATCGGGAAACCCTGGTGGCATAGTGTTTAAGAGCTATTTCTGCTAACCAAAGGTTGTCAGTTCAAGTTTATCAGGTTCTCCTTGGAAACTCTATGAGGCAGTTCTACTCTGTCCTATAGGGCCTCTATGAGTTGGAATCGACTCGACAGCTCTGGGTTTAGTTTGGTTATCATGCACTGTGCTCGATGTGTGTGTAGAAATTATTGTTAGTTCTCTTTCTCTGTCTCTCATATACACACACACACTTTTTGAGTTACCTGTGAGTTAAATGTTAGTTACTACATTCTGCTTAAGAATTTATCCTGGAACTTAGTGGTTTAAAATAAATAAATAAATAAACGTTATCTATCATAGTTTCTGTGAGTCAGGAATTCAGAATAGCTTAAATGGGTAGTTCTCATGCATGGTTTCCCACGAAGTTGCAGTCAAGATGTTGACCAAGTCAGCATTCGTCTGAAGGCTTGTCAGGGATCAGAGAACCTACTTTCTTTTTGGCTTACTCAGTGCTGGCTTAACTGGGATTGGAGGTTACACTTCTAAGGTCACTTACTCACATAACGAGCAAATTGCTATTTTTGGCTGGTATTGGTGGCTGGTAGAATGCCCCCATTCCTCTCTATCAAAGCCTCCCCGTAGGGTTGCTTGAGTGTCCTCATGCAAAAAGTCTGGCTTACCTCAAAGCAAGCAATTTGAGAGCTAAAGGGAAGCTATAACATATTCCATGGCCTAACCTCTGAAATCACCCACAGTGACTTCTGCAATATCTTGTTGGTCACACCAGTTAGCCCTATTAAATATGGATTGTTTCTACACAAGTGCATGAATATCAGGAGAGAAGAATCATTGGCAGCCATTTTGGAGACTGGCAACCAAAGGTAGGTATTGCTCCCCTATTGGAAAAAGCAAGACAAACAAACAAAACCAGGCTCAGGGAGAGCAAGATCACAGGTAATCTCAGCCTATCTGCGGTCAGCGCTGAACTAGCGGAGCCAGTACTCTTTGGCTCCCAAGATTATTCTTTTCCTATTAGAAATTCTTATTTACCTTTCACAAAACTGATAAAATAAGTGGAGCAACTATGATTGGTCTTATTTTGTAGGTGACAAAAGTCAGAGTGTAGCTGGTTAAACGACTTGCCCAAGATACCCAAATGTTTGCAAACTACTGAAATACGTGACACATAAGACATATATGCCAAGTCTTTTAAAAATGCCCTTGAGATGAGTTTTCCAGGCAAGTTAAAATGCCTTATGAGTCAGCTAGGTTTGTATTACAGCTAGGTTCTTCTCTTTTGTTTATCAGAGTTTTTATACAAACAGCTTGAGAGTCTCTCAAGCTTAATTGCAGTCTTGAGTCTCTTTATAACCGTACCAAAGAGCATCATTATTATACACTTAACATCTCTGTGTCTGTAAATTGACACTATAATCTCTATCTTGAGGTATGATGTTAAATTTTGCATGTGTGTATGTACAAATATATGTGTGTGTATGTGTGTATCCTACAACTAGCACTGTGCCTAAAACATAGTAAATTTTATTTATTAAGTGTAATAGCTTTCATTATTATCATTTTTTACTATTGCCTCATAGATCAAACTTCACTGAATCTATATAGGGTGAAATTAAACTTTAGGTATTCTAGACAGAGTTTCAGAAATCTGGATCTAGAGTTGCTAAGATAAATTCAGCATTATCACTGAAATACATGCGCATCCCAAATCCCCAAGGTAATACCTGACTTTAGCTGCTAAAGCTCTGTAAACTCAGAAAGGGAGGTATAGCTAATTGGTCGCTTTATCATAATTTCTTGGTTTAGAGCCACTGCAAAATGACCCCCAAATGGGCTTGGCATAACCGAGGCCTAGACGTCTCTAAGGTGTTTGACGTGGTCTCAGATCGGTAGATGTACCCCATAAAAAAACCCAAAAATCCATTCTCTTTCTTTGAGACATGTAAGTGTGGGGCTCAAGACAGGCATTCCTAAGGAAACCAGGTATTCCCTTTTATTCACTACTTGAGAGCTTGTTGTCTGTCCCACATTTGGGAGAACTGGGACTACCACAATTGTTGAGGTTGTGAAGCAATTGCCCATTCTTTTTCATGTTTCCACTGGAAGATATTTATATAATTTCCTTGTGATCTTGAGGGACCTGAACTGTAGTACAATACAGAAAATCCATCTGGTTATAATGATTTGCCTTTGAGTCCCTTCCTACTCATAGTGACCCTATAGGACAGAGTAGAACTGTCCCATAGGATTTCCAAGGGTGTAATCTTTACAGAAGCAGACTGCCACTTACTTCTTCCATGGAGCAGCTGGTGGGTTCGAATCACCAACCTTGCAGTTAGCAGCTGAGTGCTTAACCACTGCAGCACCAAGGCTCGTTATTTCTTGCAGTAAGCTTACTGTATGCCAGGCACTGGTTTTGTCAATTCACATGTAATTAACTCAGAAAGTCCTCGCCTGAGATACAGGAGAACACAGAGATGTTAAAGCACATTGCTCATTGCTTAAGATCTCATAGCGAATGAGTAGTATATCTGGGATTTTTAAATCTTAAACATTACTCTGCATTGCTGTATACTATATAGCACTGCCCACTATACTGACAAAGCTGTTGAATTGGGAGAGACCATAAATTTGTTTAACACTTCTCATTCTTAGAATATTGCATAGGAAGATATTTGTGGAAGTCTCAGGATAAGGGAAAGCTGGCTTTCAAAAAGGGTGAATGGAAAAGTTTTGAGGGGCTTAGAGATATGCTGGGTCACTTATGGGATTGATTACAAGATCTAGGAACTTAGGTCGGCAGAGAACCCCTCACCACCCCCCCCCAAAAAAAAAACTGTTGTTGATTTTGACTCACAGTGACCCTATAGGACAGAGCAGAACTGCCCCAAAGGGTTTCCAAGGAGCAACTGGTGGATTTGAACTGCCGACCTTTTGGTTAGCAAAGTCGGCAGAGTGTGAGGAAAATAGACAGCCCAGGGAAGAAACTTGCCAAGCTTTGGGTATTTCCTGGATTTTGTTTTTTGTCATCGACTTGATTAAAGAAGAAACGGTAGACCTGCTTCCTGTTGATAGAGAGGAATGGGGGCCCATTCATAAAAAAGCGTTAAAACTTCAATTAAATTAAAAAGCACGGCAGTCTTTGAGTTGTTCCTGCCTGAATAGCTATCTGCCTTCTAATTCCAATATCCTCTTGTGGCAATAATGAAGATGTGGGATGATATCCACAGGCTTCTGTTACAATTAAGAAATAGAAACCCATGCTTCCATTGACTGTCACAGAAGATGGACATAGAGGGGATGAGTAAAATGGATCATCTGTGTGTGACACATGACAGAGAAATAGCTGAATAGCCTGTTTAAGAGAACTCTTGTAATCTTATGTGCTCTATGTTTGCTACGAAGAACTTCTCTGAGTTTAGACAAGCAAATTAACTCTTCAATGCCAAAATATATTCCCTACTTGAGTCACTACAAAACGGCTGATGGCAAGCATGATTTATTAATAATGCTTGAAAAGAATGTGGGACATATATTTTACCTCCTAATTGAAATATATAGTGGATTATAGTAGAAGGTAGATATATTTTTATGAAAAGTGTATGTGATCCAGCTAAAGGACTTAACTACCCAAAGATTAAAAACTATTTTGACTATATATATATATATATTTTTTTCTTTTTGATCTACTATCATTTGGTTTCTGCAAGGAGTGTGGCACACGTCAAAAATAAAATGTGTAAAATGCAAAAGGAGTGCGCAACTCTAGGCCCCATTAGCATTGAGAACTAATCCCTTGATTGATCACATGAACTTCCAGAATCATGGTCCAAACTGAATATAAAACACAAATGAACTTCCAAAACATGGCACAGCTTTGCTTCCTGATGTTTTAAGAAGCTACACAGTGCAACTGTATAAAGTTGCTAGTTTCTGAGTTATTTTAAGTATTAGTTTCTCAAAGAATCTCAGGACTGAGCTCCTTCATTTGCTCAAGCTACCCCTACTCTTTGGAACCTGGCATGGAATGAGAGTGGATTCCATCAGATGTCCAGTCACTGAGATACTGTTTGAAACTATACTCCCGGAGACTGCTTGCTACAGTCTCATATTGTCATTTAGATATATCTACAGTCTATCTACAAAGTCAAAAAAATATTAGAATCCATGTACTAAAGGTTTTACAAGGCAGGTACAAAATTGCTTAGATAGTATACAGAGTTATATTTCAAATTTTATTTGTATCTTAAAATGGGAAATATTTTAAGTCTGTGTCAATATATTCAAGAGCATAAATACAATGTTTTCTTCTTTTGTTTTGATTCTGGCTTTCCACTTTCTTCTTTTTTTCAATACTAGATGATTGCTATGAATGCTTTAGTAAGAAGTTCTAGTTTTTAAGCTAACACCAGATGGTTTTTGTTAGCTGCTGTTAAGTTGCCCCTGAGTCATGGTGACCCCATGTACAGAGAAACTAAACACTGCACGGTCCTTCGACATCCCATGATTGGTTTCAGATCAGATCATTGTGCTCCATAAGGTTTTTACTGGATGAATCTCAGAAGTAGATCACCAGGCCTTTCTTCCAAGTCTACTTTAATCTGGAAACTCTGCTGAAATCTCGTTAGCATCACCACCCAACACACAAACCTCCACTGACAGTCAGGTGGTGGCTATGTATGGGGTACATTGGCCAGAATCGAACATGAACCTCCTGTATGGAAGGCAAGAATCCCACCACTTAACTGCTAATGCCCTCATAAACACCAGACAAATATCCCTTAATAACAAGCCATCACTACCACCGGTTTCTGGACAGTCAATTCTGACTCATGCCTACTCATGTATATCAGAGTAGAACTGTGCTCCGTTGGGTTTTCAATGGCCTAAATTTTCAGAAGTAGATCTCCAGGCCTTTTTTCCAAAGTACCTCTGGGTGGACTTGAATCTCCAACCTTTGAGTTAGCAGCTGCATGCATTAACTGTTTACAACATCCAGGGATTCCCTAATAATAACAGCAAACATTTATTGGTACTTAGTAAGAACCAAGCACTCTTCTAAGTACATAAATGAATTAAGTCGTTGCATTATCCCAGGCCATGTGAGTGGCATTCACTTGTTTTACGGTTGAGGAAACTGAGCCAAGGAGCTTGCCCAGAACATAAGAAACTTGATCCACATCCTACAACAGATAAACTGTGGAGGCAGGATTGAACCTTGATAATCTAGTCCCCAGATCAAGCCACTTAGTCTCACTCACAAAAATACTGTGCAAAAATAGAAAAAGTTGAGAGAATCTGGGACATATATTTAGTATGTAGTATGTGTTTATGTGTATCCACTAAGCCAGACATTTGGGAAAAATAACGTTTTTTTTTTTTTTCTTAAGGCACTTGCTATTTTGTTGTGTGTGGTATGATTGTAAAAGAATGTTTCAGATGAGAAGTGGAGCCAAATGACCTTCTCCTTTATTTTAGACATCATGGCTCTACTAATGCAGTTTAAACTTGCTTTAGATTTTTTTACTAATACTAATGTCTCAAATTAAGACTATGGTTATATAAAACCCTCAAGTCCTCCCATTTGGAAGAAAAGAGGGAGGGAACTCATTGAGACTTAGGAATGGGAAAGGGTAGAGAGAAAGTAATGGAAAGAGTGATTTTAAGGGTAGGTAGGACTCACCAACAGTACAGCCATGGAAAGAATGGTGTGGTACGATGGCCAAAAAGTAGCAATACTTGAACTTCCTTGGTTGTATGTTCCTAGGTGTATTCATCTGCTAAAATTGAGGCAGGGTAGAGTGGATTTGGGGCTTCAAAATCCATAGGAATTTTTTTTTTTTTAAACAACTGCCATGGAAAATTATGATGGGAAGTTAACATCTTGGTCTTTATAATTTCTGTATTTTTCAGTGAAGTTGCCACTGAAACCCTGTCGTCTTACACTGCATCTCAATTCAGATTTGACAATAGGAGTGTGGGAGAGGGTGCAGAGTGCCTATGAGTTTTAATTAGTCTCCTGATTGAGAGATATAAGGTGGAAATATTCCTGTGTAACCCATCTTTCTCTGGTTCTCACCCATAAAGTCCCAGTTAGGTACTTCTGAAAGTACTCCTGGAGAATCTCCTGCCTGTTTACAAGGGAAATAAGTCAGAGTATTTGATTGCTTGGGCTGCTGTTACAAGGTACCACACTTTGGGTGGCTTACAAGAATGGGAATTTAGTGTCTCACAGTTTTGGAGGCTAGGAGTCAAATTCAGGGTGTCAGTAGGGCCATGATACAAGAAAGGGACATCCTTTCTTAATCCTTCTGGGTTCTTGTAGCCCCAGCATTCCTTGGCTTGCAACTGCAGCTTAACTCTGTCCTCATGCTCATCTTCTGTCTCTTTTGTGCCTTTTCTCTTTTACAAGATACCATTCATATTGGGTTAGGATCCACCCTATTCTGGTATGATCTCAGTTTAACTTTGCTGATAACATCTTCAAAGACCCTATTTCCCAATAAGGCCCTGTTCACAGGTACCAGGTGTTAGGATTTCAACACAATTTTAGGGGCAAGATTCAATCCATAAAAGGTCCATGACCACAGAGCATCTACTGTCTCCTTCTCCCCTTCCAGTCTTCTTTGTGGATGGCGTTACTGCTTCCTTAGTGAATGAGCCCTGCTCCTCCATGGACACAAATCCCCATTTCAGTCCACTGGTCTGCATGGCTCTGGTGGCTTCAGGGGACACCACCCCCACTTCTAATCTATGCCTGGTGGGCACTGATGCCATTGTCACTGCACATTGCCATCACTACCGCTGCACTTCTACTACACCCACTTTGATGGGGGCTACAATGTTCACCAGGTACCTTTGTCACCCATTGGCCCAGCTGAGAACTGCAGGAGCTGAGGATGGGGAGCCCAGTTTGTGCTGTAAAGTTAGGGGTGTTGTGTTGTTGTTGTTAGGTGTTGTTGAGTCGGTTCCGACTCATAGCGACCCTATGCACAACAAAACAAAACACTGCCTGGTCCTGTGCCATCCTCACAATTGTTGCTATGCTTGAACTCATTGTTGCACTCATTGTGTCAGTCCATCTCATTGAGGGTCTTCCTTTTCTCCAGTGAGCCTTACTATATCAAGCATGATGTCCTTCTCCTGATAACATGTTCAAAGTATGTGAGACATAGTCTCACCATCTTTGCTTCTAAGGAGCACTCTGGTTGTACTTCTTCCAAGACAGATTTGTTGGTTGCTTCTTGTTGTATCTCTAATATTTCTGAGGCTTCCCTTGACTGTTTGAGTTCACTCCAGTGTTTTCAATGACACAGTGTTTTAAAGTTTGTTGTTGCTGTTTTAACAACCCTTTGCTCTTCAGAGAACTCAAGCTTGAACATACAGGGGAGCTAAGCTGGGATGTAAATTCAAATAACTATCATATATTCTTTCTCTCTGTATATAGATATATGGATATATACATAGCTATCCTTATGTATTCGAGCTTGAGTTCTCTGAAGAGCAATGTAATATCATATTGTTGTTCTTAATATCATATTGTTGTTCTTAGGTGCCATCAATTCAGTTCCAACTCATAACAACACTGCACAACAGAAAGAAACATTGTCTGGTCCTGCACCATCCTCATGATGGTTGTTATGCTTGACCCCATTGTTGCAGCCACTGTGTCAGTCCATCTCATTGAGGGTCTTCCTCTTTTTAGTTGACCCTCTACTAAGAATGATACCCTTCTCCAGAGACTGTTCCCTTCTGATAAAATGTCCAAAATATGTGAGATGAAGTCTCGCCATCCTCGCTTCTAAGGAGCATTCTGGCTGTACATCTTCCAAGACAACTGTTTGTTCTTCTGGCAGTCCAAGGTATGTTCAATATTCTTCATCAGCACCACAATTCAAAGGTGTCAGTTCTTCGTATATATACCATCATATATTCTATCTCTTCCTCTTTGAACACTTTTGTTATAGCTTTAATGTTGTTGTTTTTGTTGTTAGGTGCCATCAAGTCAGTTCCAACTGATAGCGATCCTATGTACAACACAACAAAACACTGCCTGGTTCTGCACCATCTTCACAATTGTTGCTGTATTTGAGCCCATCGTTATAGCTAATGTGTCAGTTACCTTAATCTTATTAGCCTAACATTATTGTGCCTGGTTCTACTCCATTAGAATGTGTTTTTTGTTTGCTTGTTTGTTTATTTGATTTTATTTTGTTTTCCAAGGACAGTCTTCAGTCTTTATGGGGAATAGGCTGTGAGAGGCTCACATGGCATAATTATCTCAGCAGTGGACATAATGTTGGCTCAGCCCGGAACTCCTGCTACATAATTATATATTACACTGTCTTCACTGTGATGCTTAGGAAAGGGAGACACAAAATGAAAGACTGGGCTATTATTGTTTTATTAGTGCCCGTGTTCTCCCTAGGTATTTGTAAGCCCCCAAATTATCCGTTTATGGCCAGAGATAAAAAAAAACATTCCTCCAGAGTTTTGGCTTGTGGAAGGGACTTCTGTCATTTGAAGGTTATTTGTGTGAAGTTCACAAGATGGCTTTAGTGAAAGTGGGGCAACATGGTATCTTTACTTTTCTCTACTGGGCCTAGTCTTACTACTGTTTACTTAAGGAGTCTCTGGGTGATGCAAATGATTAATGCCCTCAGCTGGTAACTGAAAGGTTGGAGGTTTGAATCCACCCAAAGGCACCTTGAAGAAAGGCCTGGTAATCCACTTCTGCAAAATCAGCCATTGAAAACCCTATGGAGCACAGTTCTGTTATGACGCATGTGGGGTCGCCGGGAGTAGAACTTGACTCAATGAAAACTGGTAGTGGTGGTGGATTTAATATCAATTCTGTGGATTATATCTTCTTGCCTACTTTCTTATTTCCTGGGAGTGATAGCTAATTACTCATGCTGGTGACCCTACCAGTGTTAAGGATCACAGAATTCTTATAGGAAGGATTGGGCCTCTTTATGGGCCAAACCAAACCTGCTGCTGCCGAGTTGATTCTAACTCAAAGTGACCCTATAGGACAGGGTAGAACTACCCCGTAGAGTTACCAAGGAGCACCTGGTGAATTTGAACTGCTGACTCTTTGGTTAGCAGCCATAGCACTTAACCACTACGCCACCAGGGTTTCCTCTCTATGGGCAGTGGAGACACAGGACTATCTCTATAGGCATACCCATTATCACTGTGGCCCTTGGGCTCACTAAAATCTTCCCAGCAGTTCTCTCCCAATAAGGAAATCTTCCTATCTTCTTTTCTTCTCTTTGATGTCTATGAGAAAAATGTAGGGGCTGAGCTGCTAGAGTTCAATTCTATATTAAATAAAGGGAAGAAGAGAAAAAAAAAAATTCCACTCTGAAGAATTTCAAATTGTGCACCCTATTTGGTGGCATAGTGGTTAAGTTCTATGGCTGCTAACCAAAGGGTCAGCAGTTCAAGTTCTCCAGGCACTCCTTGGAAACTCTATGGGGTAGTTTTACTCTGTCCTATAGGGTCGCTATGAGTCGGAATTGACTCGATGACACTGGGTTTGGTTTTTGGTTTATTATTGCTGAGCTTTAAAATGCACTTGGGAAAGGACCAGTGTTTTAGGAAGGTGGCTACTCTCCCAGACCTAGAGGCCACGCACAAAGTCAGTGGGTAATGAGATTCTCCACAGCAGCAGAGTGTACTGTCTATTCATATTTCTTTTCCACCTGTCCCCACAATGGTGTCTGTTTGCTCAGCCCACATGCAACAAGGCTGTGTTTGTAAGGAAGGGCCCATTCATTGGCTGTCTATTTAGAAAAGCTCCTCAATTCAAATTCCTCTTTAATGACTTGCTCCATTCACAGGAGATGGCAGGGGGAGGGTGCCTGGGGCTTGACTTCTTCCACTATGGGAAACAAGAAAGCATTTTTTATAAAGCTCCTGACGTGCCACGATTATTAAACACGAAGTCCTGGTGAAAGATTGGATGTGAAAGAATTTTTTTTTTTTTTTTTTTGATAAAACCTTTACTGGGCTAACAAAATATGTAACCTCTAACCATCAATGGTGTTTTCATTTTGAAAAATTCAGTTTCTCTCCACACCTCCTTTTTGGCTTTTTCCCCTCACCAAAAACAGTTTTCCACAAAGGATTAAGTCAGTTCCTTGATTGGTTTTCCCTGGATATGTTTAAATATCATATTGTGGGAGAATTATATTAGTAGGTGCTCTTATTAAAAAAAAAAAAAAAGTGTTGCTGTCAAGTTGATTCTGACTCATAGTGACCCTGTAGGACAGAGCAAAAATGCCCATAGGGTTTCCAAGGAACAGGTGGTGGATTTGAACTGCCGACCTTTTGGTTAGCAGCTGAGCTCTTAGCTTCTGCACCATGATATTTGAGGACAACGTAGTAGAGCAAAATGTGAGAGTTTCTGAGCCTGGTTCCAGGCATTACCTTTCTTGTTTTTGTTTTTTTTTTTTTTTTATTGAACTTTAGACAAAGGTATATAGAACAAACTGGTTTCTTATCAAACAGCTGGTGCACACATTGTTGTATGACACTGGTTAACAACCCCACAACATGTCAACACTCTCGCTTCTCAACCCAGGGTTCCTTACTATCAGCTTTCCTGTTCCCTTCTACTTTCCAGTCCCTGTCCCAGGGCTGGTGTGCCCCTTTAGTCTTGTTTTGTTCCATAGGCCTCTTCAATCTTTGGCTAAAGGGTGAACCTCAGGAGTAACCTCATTACTAAGCTGAAATGGTGTCTGGGGCCATAGCCTCAGGGTTTCTCCAGCCTCTATCAGGCCAACAAGTCTGGTCTTCCTTTTTGAGTTACAATTTTGTTCTACATTTTTCTCCAGCTCTGTCCGGGACCTTCTGTTGTGATCCCTGTCAGAGCAGTCAGTGGTGGTAGCTGGGCACCATCTACTTGTACTGGACTCAGTCTGGTGGAGGCCATGGTAGATGTGGTCCATTAGTCCTTTGGACTGATCTTTCCCTATGTCTTTGGTTTTCTTCATTGTTCCTTGCTCCTAAGGGGGTGAGACCAGTGAAATGTCCTAGGTGGCTGCTCACAGGCTTTTAAGACCCCAGACGCTACTCACCAAAGTAGAAAGTAGAACATTTTCTTTGTAAACTATGTTAAGCCAGTTGAGCTAGATGTTCCCGGACACCATGGTCCCCATAGCCCTCTGCCCAGCAATTCGTTAGGGAGTTTGGATGTGTCTATGGAGCTAACTTGACCTTGCCTTGTACAGGTCATGCTGGCTTCCCCAGTATTATGTACTGCCTTACTCTTCACCAAAGTTTCCAAATTTAGTGTTTTTCCATCCCCACCTCTCCCCTGCCTCATACCATCAAAGATTGTTTATTTTTGCAGGCATTACCTTTCTTGGGTAACTTTGTTCAGATCCCATCAATACTCCTTACCTCCTACCCCTCAAGGTTAAAGGATTTTTCCCATAAACCTTCTTAACATCCTGTACTTCCTTTTTCCTATTACTCATCACAAGCGAGGATACCTTCGATTCTCAAATTGTCTACCTTTAGACTGTATGATGCTATGAGTTCAGGGACTATGTCTGTCCCACTCATTACTGGATACTCTCTATCTAGAATAGTATATGAATTGTAGTATACCTCCTTTCTTGAGTGAATTAATGATTAATTCACAGTCAGTTGCTGTTCATATTTCCATTTCCTAAGATAGAGAATAAAACTGAAGAAAACTCAGTGAAGTCTCAGTTTCCTTTTGTTAGTCCTTCAGGCCCACTGTCTATATACACCTTTGTTTTCAAATATTAAATCTGCATGACAGTACTAGCTAATGAAGGCGAATCAAGATACTACCAAGTTTCTGCCCTCAGTTCGTTTAGAAACTAGTAGTGACAATGTCTTAGTTATCTAGTGCTACCATAATAGAAATACCACAAGTGGATGGCTTTAACAAATAGAAGTTTATTCTCACAATTTAGGAGGCTAGAAGTCCAAATTCAGGATGTCACCTCTAAGGGAAAGCTTTCTCTCTTTGTCAGTTCTGGGGAAAGGTCCTTGTCTCCAATCTTCCCCTGGTCTAGGAGTTTCTCAGCACAGGGACCCCAGGTCCAAAGGACAGGCTCCCCTCCTAGTTCTTCATTTTTGGTGGTATGAGGTCCCCTGTCTCTCTATTTGCTTCTCTCTTTTATATCTCAAAAGAGATTGACTTAAAATACAACCTAATCTTCTATATTGAGTCTTGCCTCATTAAGATAACTTCCTCTAATCCTGCCTCATTAACATCAGAAAGGTAAAATTTACAACACACAGGAAAATCACATCAGTTGACAAAATGGTGGACAATCACACAATACTGGGAATCATGACCTAGCAAAGTTGATACACATTTTTGGGGGACACAGCTCAATCCATAACAGGCAATAAAGCATGTGTACTTTCCAAAAGTAGTGTAAAAGTAAGATGTGGTAAGTATTAAAATCTATTATGTATTTATTTCAAAGTTTAACTCGAAGAAGGCAGACTTTGTTTCTTAATTTCTGATTTTGAAGTCACTCCACTGCCACACTCTATATAAGTAGGTTTGGGTTGAATTTAACAGTGGTTTCCAAAATGCCATTTGGAACTCTGTTAGATAATAAACCAAAAACCAAACCTACTGCCATCGAGTCAATTCCGACTCATAGCCACTGTATAGGACAGAGTAGAACTGCCCCATAGAGTTTCCAAGGAGCGCCTGGTGGATTTGAACTGCCGAACTCTTGGTTAGCAGCTGTAGCACTTAACCACTACGCCACCAGGGTTTCCCTGTTAGATAATAGTATGTTAGATAATAGAATGGATTAATGCCAAATTTTATGAATTTGATAGAAGCGAAGATCACAACATCTGCAACTTATGTTCAAATGGTTCAACAAAAGCAAATGAAAGCAAGTAAATAAAAAAATAATACAATAGAGTGAAAGAGAAATTGAGAAAGTCGAAGTGACAAAATGTCAACAACTGGTGCATCTAGGTGAAGAGTGTAGAAGGTTTATTTTTCTTGCCTTGCAAATATTCTCTAAGTTTGAAATGACCAAAGGCAGAGGCGAACTAGGCTATTCAAAGATATTTACAGCTTATTAGAAACTCTGTCTAGTAATTGAATTGCAAACAGTTTTTGTCAGTTAAGTGAAGAAATTGGTAAGAGGAGGATATTATAAGGCAATCCTTCACTAATTTGTGGTTATAGGGCATGCCTTTTCATGGTGATTGATCATACCTCTTTGAGTTCTGAGTCATCAGGCTTGCATCTGGCCCTCTTGTAATATAAAATTTAATTCCCTTTTTAGTTTCTTTAAAGTAGAGGTAGCATTTGGGGGTGGGGGGGAAACTTGCAAAGCAATTTGAGTGCAAAAGTCTTAGTTTTTTTAAAGTAATTTTTCTCTTCAGTTTTTAGGGTTTCCCACCCACATCAACTTGACAGCAATGCTTTTAGTGATTCACTAATATCAAGCCTTAACAAAACATTCACCTAGGTTTTCACAGAAATGAGAATCCTCTCTTCCATGCTCATTTCACCAGTTTATTTAATATTTAATTAAATGCTGTAATTATAATAACAAGTAGAACTGACTTTCATAGGGTTAGGAGCCAATACATCTAATACTGGTGAGCATGCAGCTCAGCTCATGGGAGCAGAGCTTCACGGGCCTACTGAGAGCAGCAGCAAGCATGCACTGAACTGTGGGCATGGGTGTTGCATTTACATAGGAGGAGAACATTAGCTAATCCAATGGTTCCATTAAATTGAAGGCACTTAAGAGAGTTTCTACTGTATTTTAATTTTGTGTTAATATTCAATGAGACATTTAAAAAAATCAAATCTCTTTTTTATTCAAATTATGGCTCTTCAATAATGATCCTTAACAAAGCTGAACTTCCTCTTCCTCTTCCTTTCCTCAGCCCCCCCACCAACGCCCCCCCCAAATATTAATAGTTTGAAAACTGTGAAATCGAATTTTACATGCGATATGCAAGTGGTATCATTCCATATGCATGTCTAAAGAAAAAAAAAAAAAGAAACAAACTGAAACACTGTGGCTTTCTAGGGCAAGGGTGTACCCAAATTTACTAACTAAATACATGATAGCTGATTCCTTTATATTAATGGAGATGTTTAAAAAGTCCTGACCGGCTTTGAATGACTGGTGATGCTGAGAGGAAAGTAGTGTGGGGGAAAGGGGTAGAGAAAGAGACATCCCTCTACCCTTTGAATATCTGTGGTCTCAGAAAAGAGAAGGGAAGTGGAGAGAACTCAAGGTTTTTTTTTTAAAAGATTGATGTATAATTCTAATGTCACTGAACAGGGGATTTCATTGCCATAGTTCATTGACCAGTGATGGAATTTGTGATTCAGGAAACAGTGAGAAAAGTTTTGATATGTTGCTTTGGAAGGGACCTGGAATTCATAAAGGAGAATGACCACAGTTTTCCAAGAACCTGAGTAGGAGAAAGCCAGCTGGACCATCGGGGGAAGTCAAATAAGCTAATACAAGCGTAGAGTGAAATCAGTAAATATTTGAAAGAAAATCTCAATGTGTTAAGGCTTGGGCAAATTAAATCATTAAGTTTCATATTGTATGTTTTTAACAAAGTCCTTCAGTAAACAAAAGTATTCTCACAAATTCCAAGCCAGCATTAAAATCATTAGATGTTAGAAAATTGTTTCTTCAATGACTCTTCAAATTCTATGTTGAATTCATATCCATCATGTACTTCCCATTTCCAGTGTGGTTTCTTTTACCAACGTTGCCAGTTCTGTTCATGGCCTCATCTTTTCAGACAAAATTGATTTTGATCCCACCTTTTTACACAAGCTGCGTCAGTGACTACACACTCATTATGTCATTGGGAAACTTACTCCATTTTCAAACAAATCCAATCAAAATGCTTGTCTTACCTAATCAAACCATAATCTGCATGCCTGTATTTATGAACTATTATTCCTGTTTCTTTTGGTCCAAAAAAATAAATTTTATCCTCTTTTATAAGCAGAATTTCTAACATATGAAGAGTTGTCCCTCATAAACAAATTCTTTAAAAGAAAAGATAAACCTATTCTTTCTGGAAAACTTTAGTCCCTACACAAATAGCTTTAGGTTATTTGAAAAATTTCATGTTTATTGTTTGAAAAAAGGTTTATTTCCCATTCAACATAGCTTTGTACAGTTGAGAATGCTTTTATATTTCTAAATTCATGGTGAATCAAGAACTGGCTTTAAATGCAAAATGTTCTTTTTCCTAATCTTGGTGACTCTGTTTCCCTGTTTGCTTATATATAAGAGATGAAATGAATTGTTGATCTTTTGAATATAGGCTACAGGAAGATAATTGGATAGCAGTTGCTAGAAAATCTCTAAGATTCTGTGACATTTTGAGGCAGTTCATATGGGTGAGGAAATTGAGACTAATATGTTGGGCTTTGAGTTTAGTTGTTGCAAAATGTGTGAGTAAAATTGTACTGGGCTTGATGCAATGTAACCTTACTGAACGTTACTCTGTACTTGCTTAGCATTATAATAAATTTTCTGATATTATTTTTAGCTTTCTTTTAACCTTACTGTTGGCCCTTAACTTTCATATGTTTCTGAGAGATGTTCCTTTCATTTTGTTGTTTTATATTGGCCTTGCTTTTGGCGAGCAGTGGCAAAGAACTCACCTGCTAACCAATAGGTCAGCAGTTCAAATCCACCACCGCTCCTTGGAAACCCTATGGGACAGTTCCACTCTGTCCTGTAGGGTCACTGTGAGTCGGAATCCACTCCATGACAGCTGGCTTTTTTTTTTTTTTTTTCAAGTGTTCAAAAAAGAGACTGATTCACTTGGGTTGATATAGAGTATGACAGACAGTGCCTATTGGTCATACAATATCTATTTCTGTTTCTTCCTTATCAATACAGTGGAAATTTTCTTCAGGTCACAGATTGCAATGAGCCAGCTTAAAAAAAAAAATCATCTTCTTGCCTACTGTGCATCTAGATATGACTGTGTAGCACATTTCTGGCCAAAGAGATCTACAAAGAAGTATCTGGAGAATATGTCCTTCTGGAATTAAAAGACAAAGCCTTGCTAAGAGTAAAGCCCTCTTCCCTTCATTTATCTCTTCCTCCTGTCTGTTATTTGTACTTGAAGCCTGGAGGCGAGGAAATGTCGAAGAGAAAGATAAAGAATCCCAAGGTAAAAAAGCAGAGCGGAGAGATGGGTAGAGCTTGGGATGACATTGTTAGTCATTGTACCAGTCTTGGAATGCTTTTGACATACTTGTTGCTTTAGGAGACAAATGAGTTTCATACTTGTTAGTAACCCTGTTAGTTGGATTTTCACTTATTTGCAGCTGAAGGCATTCCTGATACAAATTACAGCTTTGTCAAGGAAAACTATCTCTGAGTCAGTATAGAAACCAAAAAACCA
The DNA here is from genome assembly GCF_030014295.1 of Loxodonta africana. Lineage (NCBI taxonomy): Eukaryota > Metazoa > Chordata > Mammalia > Proboscidea > Elephantidae > Loxodonta > Loxodonta africana. Next base: position 41,762,880 of record NC_087348.1, read on the forward strand.
AACCCGTTGCCACTGAGTCGATTCCAACTCATAGCAACCCTATTGGACAGAGTAGAACCGCTGCATGCGGTTTTCAGGAAGTGTCTCTGGTAGATTTGAACTGCTGACCTTTTGGTTAGCAGCCTAGCTCTTAACTACAATGCCACCAGGGTTTCTGAGTCATTATAGGTAAAGACAATTAAAGGTAATTCTAAAAGATTAACTGCTTTAAGATTCCTGTCAGTCATATGATATCTTTGAGTAACGTTTTCTGAGAACAAATGTATTTACTGGTCTATTTTATATGCCTATGAGTCCTGCGTTATTAAAAAAAAAAAAAATCCTTTAGTTTTAAAAATGGTCCATTTATGAAATTTTACCACTTTTTAGATGTCAGAGAATCACAGAACTTTTTACTATTATTAATATCACAAAATACATATTAATCATGCAGAGAATATTTTCTATTTATCCTTGCATTTTGGGGATGATTACCCAGTATTAATTTGGTTAATATATTGTATGAAGGCTTCAGCAACAGTAAAATCATCATTACATATTTCTCTGCAAATATTTATTTTTGCTTGGTCCAAAAAAAAAAAAATCTGTTTTTATTGAACAGCAAGCTGAGCCCCTATTGTTCCTCACTCCTTGTCAATGTACTGATTTCCTTTGATACTTGGCATGTGAACAGGAATTTTAAATCAAAGCATCATCAACACTTTTAACATACACTATTTGTTATCTAGGATCACTGAGAGGAAAAGAAGAAAAATAGATATATCATAAGCCTTATTGCCTTAATGTTTTAAGCAAATCTTCTGTAGGTAAGTCTTTAGCCTGCGAGGGTAGTTGCATCTTTGAGAGGGTTTAAGAAATTAAAAAAAAAAAAATGCCAAAGAATTTATTTCTTTTGTTTCTTGTCTGAGATCCTAAACTGAAAAAAAGATTTTCGAATTTGATCCTAGTTCTCATTTGGGGACCCCCCTAAAAAGCACAGTGTAATTTGTCACCAGGGAAAACATGTATATGAAAAACAGGACTCAGAATAACCACCAGGACCTCTTTTGAAAGCAGAGATCCAAGCTAAACTACAAACAACTACTTCTGCTGCAACGAAATCTTGGTGCCTCAAAACCTGACCATTGAGTTTGTCCTTCACAAACTTTTTTTTTTTTTAAATCTTTCTCATTTCATGTAAGGATGTAGAGAACATCGATCATTCACTGAGTTCTCACCTCTTCCTTGCCTCAGTTATCCCACCAGGCTGTGGAACACAGTGATTTGCATATTATTGGGATGTGACGTATTAAATTACTCAGTTTGCTTTGGAAAATACTTAGCAAACATTAGGTTAAGTTCTAGGAGAAATGGCTACATGTGGGAAAGGTTTTTTTTTTTTTTTTTCAGTCATGAGTAAACTCTCTGGCAACCCGCTTCAACAAGGCTTAGAGAAGATAGCATTCAAACGAGACATTAGATACCTAAGTGAAATCACTCAACATAGTCACAATCTCTTCCCCCCCAAATCACTCAACTTCAGTACAGAAAACAGGTTAAAAGCTAGGTAAATGGATATACAAAAAAGGCAGATTGAGATTGGCAATATTTGATATGATCTGTGATACTGTATAACCCTACAGAAAGTGTTGGCTTGATGAAAGTCATGGAGAATAAAATTCTCAGGGTCAAGGTTTTGTACCGAGTTCTCAGATCTTTATTTTTTTAATATATTTGTTGTCCTGAACATATAAAGTTTGAAACTACCTCTGTATACTCCTTTGTATTTTTTTATAATTACAAAAATTAAAAAAAATTAAATACTAAGAAGTCTTATGAAAGAAAAATCTATCAACAAAAATCAACTAACCAACAAATATAACTGTGAATCAGTTAAACTTCTTTACTTTCCTGTATTTGTCCAAATGGATAGGTGTTCTACATCACTGAATCTCAACCAGTATTTTATTTTGTGTTCCACCATTTTTCATCCAATGTTGTAAGATGGAGTGAGTCAGGTGGTAAGCTGAGTTAAAACCTAAAATACAGGGATAGCTTACACAGGTTTTCCCAATGTTATTAACATCTGTAACTAGTTTTATTGGCCACAAATGTACAAAAAAATACAGTTGTCATAACATGTTATTTAACAATACCCTGATTTTTTGATTATTTTTGTTCCAATTTTCTACTATTTTAGATAATACTACCATGTATGCTTCCCCTCTCCCCCCTTTTGAATTAGTTCTTCAGGATAAATTGCTGGGTCAAAGGATGTGGACATTTTTATGGATTTGAATACCTCTGGTGTTATGCCATTTTATAAAGTTAGTATCCATGTATAAGTATACCATCAGCAATAGAGAATATATTTTTAATGCATTTGCCTTTGTAACTACCAATATTATGGGGAAATTCAGTGCCACGAGAGAGATTTCTATACTCAGTTCTTAGCTTACTCAGAACTTCTAAGAATTATATTCTTTGAAGTCACTGCTACATTTATGATTAAAAACGTTTTTAACTTCATAGACTGTGTGCATTATGACTCAATTACCCTTATCCTTGTTAATTCCCTTTTCCTGCTATAATAGTTTTATTGGGATACATTATGAAACTTGTAGAAGCATAAATATGCATGGGTCATATTGCATTTTGAAAAGAGCTAGTTCCCTTGGAATATAAAGCCAGACAAAGAATGAAACATTACGTATGTTTTAACAGTAAGTAAAGGGGACAATATGATATAATAATTCTTTCCTCTGAAAATCTCTCTGCATGGTACATTCTTGCAAATTAAATATACTATGCTCAGATGATTAAACAAAAATGTATCTTGCTTTAGGCTAAACCATGGATTATTTAGTTACTTATGTATACCTCAAACAGTCTTTGTTCCCTAAGGCTGGAGATGAAAGGAATACCTTGTACTGAGATGAATGAAACAACATCAGGATCGGCCAAACCAAAAGCATAGCAGAGTGAACACGTTAGAACCCCAAGTCTCGCCATGTTCTCCACGTGAAGTCATTTCCTCTCACACTTACTGACCTGGATTACCGAGACAGAGTCCTTTGTAGTTTTCTTGTTGTTGTTTTTTCTCAAGAGATTTTGAGGTTCAAACGTTGAACCGAAGCTTAAGAAATGTGGGTGTAAGAGAGTGGATTCTCTTTTTGGAAATGAATGCGTAGATACTTGAGAATAATCCTAGAACTAAGAATAACTTTTAACCACCTATAAAAGTTGGCCTGGTTTTCAACATTTCACTCCACCTTCAAGATTTCTAAAACCAGATGTAACTCCTTTCCTGTTCTAGTCAGTCGGGGCATCAGGATATAACAGTCAGACCATGAAGTCTAATTGTCTCTTCTCTACAAGCCTCAAATGTGTGTGCGCATGTAACTATGTCTGTGTGTATGTATTGTGTATTCAATAATGGCATTAATGAAGTTTTTTAAAATTACAAGTTGATGCACGTTCACTGTGAAATGTGTGCAATATTACACTGTTGAGGGCAAAAAAAGGAAAATTGCTTCCCCGTTGGTACTCTGTCAACATTCTAAAAGTTAATCAGTAACTTCTTTCTAAATATTTCCTGTGTATGTATCCAAATATGATTTAATAAGAATGGTATAATACCATTCATGTTTTTTATTCAATAGTATACTACAAAATATTATTACTATCTTATTAGAACAATACAAAGTGATACTAGATAATTCAGAAAATATAGATAAATTTAAAGAATAAAAAAGCAACTGTTATTTCACAACCAGACTTTTATTCATTGATATTCTTGAATACAACTTGAAATACACTTTCTATATAGTTTTATAATATGATTTTTTTCTCAATATATTTTGAATATTTTCCCTGGGATTAAATGTTCCTCTATAAAATGTTATATGCTGGCTACTTATTTTAATAATATGTCAGAATTTATTTAGCTAATCTTCTATTGTTGAATTATTTCCACTATTTTTTCAGTGTTGTAGGAGCCCCAGAAGTACAGTGGTTAAGAGCTACAGCTGCTAACCAAATGGTCAGCAGTTCAAATCCACCAGAGGCTCCTTGGAAACCCTACCGGGCAGTTCTACTTTGTTCTATAGCTTCCCTATGAGTTAGAATTGCCTCGATGGCAATGAGTTTGGTTGGAAACTCTGGTAGTGTAGTAATTAAGTGCTATGGCTGCTGATCAAAAGGTCAGCAGTTTGAATCCACCAGGCGCTCCTTGAAACTCTATGGGGCATTCTACTCTGTCCTATAGGGTCACTCTGAGTTGGAATTGACTTGATGGCAATGGGTTTCTTTTTTCTTTTTTTAAGTAATATTTGTTCATAAAGTTTTATGCATTACACTCATTACACTAAGATTGTTTCCTAAAATTTAAATTGCTCACTCAAAGTATTTGCAGTTTGTTAAGGTATTAGATACATATTGCTGAAAGTGACTCCTCAAAAATTTAAAAGTATATATATTCTGCTAATAAGTAATTTACAGGAATATCTGCTTGTGAAGAAATTATTTTTGAACTATGTAATGGTCCAAAGGATCAGTTGAGATGGTATAAAAAGTATGGTATGAACTGCAATATTTTACTGAACCACTAACTTAAGATTAGATAGTTATGAATGTTCAACGGGCATAACTCTGATTAAAGTCTGTTGTTAATTACAAATTCTTTTTCAAAATAATTTGGGAAATATCTAATATAAGAGTGGTAAAATGACATTTTTATGTATTTCTACCAGCTTCTCTTTCATTATTCTCTCTTATCAATCAGCATTGACTGGATTATGGTACAGTAACAGGCCATCTCAAAATCTCAGAATTTTTTTTTTTTTTTGGCTCATGCTACTTTATTTTGAATTGTCTGTGGCTCTTTCTATTCCATATTCACTCTGGGACCCCGGCTGAAGAAGCATTCCTTATCTAGGCTATGCTGGTCTTATGCAGAAGGAAAAGAGGTATAGCGGAACCATAGGCTGACTCTCAAAACTTCCGCTCAGAAGACACACATCACTTCTTCACATTCCAAGCCAGAGTGTGTCAAATAGCCATGTCTCACCTCATTGAGGTAGAGATATATAATCTTCCTGCTATAAGGAACTATAAGGTCAATCCTACAGTCAACATGGCAGGAAAGTTTAATTCTCTCCCAGAAAGTAGCAGCAAATATTTTAGACTACCTCAGAATCTGCTACATCCTGGTTCTGGACGTGGTTTAAAATTGGATAGGCCATTGGCATCATCCAGTGCCATACTGCAGTTCTTGTAGTGCCTCAGTTTGCTCCAAAACCTTCCATGCTCCTGCTCTGGAGGTAAAATACAAAATGACTCATTTTCTATGAAGAAATCTCTACAGCACACAAAATTTAAAGTATGGAAGCCTTTGCCTTGCTCACACAGGCTTTATAAACTATAATTTTCCTCACTCTTTTTTTCCTGATTGATATTATACAAATCGTTACATTGCAAGAGAGATTTGCAGAGTAACTCTTCTCTAATCTCGGGTCTCTTCAAAACCTACCTTGACTCCATGTGTGTAGAAATTCTCTTTACAGTTTGGGGAAGGGTTGGGAAAAACTTTATACGCCTCTGACCATAAATATTCTGTATTAAAATAAATTTTCAACATGTGTATTGATTAGAAAATACACTTTTTATAAAGTCCATTTTCTCTATGGTTGTTTCTTCCCTAATTATCAGAAGCAGCTCCAAATAATATTATTCTCTTTGAAAAAAATATTACAACACCAGATTTCCCAATTTAAATATTTTGTGTTGTATAGAGAAATCCCATGTAATGCAGTACTAAATGGAGAGAAGTACAGATTCCCTGGCCTATCTTAGGAGGTAAAGTGCCTAGGGGACACAAAGACAACAGTAGGATATCTCAGGTTGTGTGTATATATGATGGATTGTTGACTTTTAATCTATCTTTTCTCTATGTGACTCATATAAATCACCAATCCATCCAATTCTAGTGTCTCAAGTCAGTTATATTTCACATTGCAGTTTTCTTTTCTTCTTAAGTGGTGAATTCAATCTCTTGTATTGCGAGAATACTGAATTTTTTTTTTAAAGACTTTGATTCATGTTTTTAATGTACTCATGCCTTGCCATTGGTATCAGTGGATTTTTTTTCTTTTTTTTAACTCTTACACAAGGACATGTTTATGGAGGTCAATAAAGGTCTATTTATTATTAGCCAATACAACGTTTAATTTTAGTTTACTTAAATTCATACTGAGGTGATGGACGATAGCTTTATGGCTGACTTTCTATTTGTTTAAGATTTTACAAAGTTGGTGTTCAGGAATTATCCACATCACTGGTGTCTTGGTAGTACTGGCCCACATTCTGCCTAGAGATCAGGGCAAACTAAGTTCAGGAACTTCAGTGACAGGGTCTCCTTATCTAGATCTGAAGCTAGCAACGATACTTCCTTTTTTACTGGGCTCTACTAAGACCTTTGCAATATTTAAGCTCCCTCCATAAACCTAGGTTTATGGTCATTGAAAGTTGAATATGTCTCTAGTAATATTGTTTCTTCCAGAGAGGAAACCTAAAGAGGTAGAATGAGGAGGGGAATAAAAAAATGTCTCAGTCAGCTTACACTACAGATTAATATAGACAGCCATACTAACTTCATTTCTGGTGTTGGAATGTGGGCTAGATGTGTTCAAGCTCTCCAGCCTAGAAATGTGAATGAACTTGAAACACATGCCCAGGAGGTTGCTTAGGTGTGAATGGTATACATTCAGGAGCAAGCACAATGATTTCTAATGCTATACATGCTCGCATGTATGTGGATACTTTTTGTATATTTTTAGAAAGGAAGCACCTTGGGATCATTAGTTCATTGTTTGTTTTGTGCCGTCCAGTCAGTTCTGACTCATAGTGACCCTATATGACAGAGTAGAACTACCCCATAGGATTTCTTAGGCTCTAATTTTTTTTTTTCTTTTTTTTTTTTTTTTTGAGTTTTTAACATTTATGAGAGCAGATTACCAGGTCTTTTCTCTCATGGAGAGGCTGATGGGTTCAAACTGCCGATCTTTGGGTTAGCAGCTGAGAGCTTAGCCATTGCACCATCAGGGGTCCTTTCATCTAGTCTCCATGTCGTCTATTCACTTCTAAATCTTGGAAACTTGTCGACTTATTACTACTGCCTTGGTGACTCCTCAGATTGCTTATTCTCACTCCGTTCCAGCACCATAAGTGTGTATAGAAGGCTAAAAGTAGATATTCTTTTTCTATTCCTGTTTCAAAACCATTACCCAATCATTGCATTAAAAATAAAACTCCTTTGAAGTTCATGTTACCTAATTCAACGCATCTCTTTTTTCTTGGTAAGGAACTTTCATGCTTATTTGTTGGGGTTTTTGGTATGTGGTTTATGGTCTTCCTTGCCACCTGGACACCTTTTTCCATTCTGAACAAATTCATAGAATGTGTTTGGAAAACACATACAAAATCATGGGCACCCTGTTACTAGATACTCAGTACTGTAGTAACGGAGCTACCATTACATCTTGGTGACTTACTTGTATGAAACATCATGAAATACCTGAAATGGTTTCACTTTTGATATCCAGCTCTAAGTATATGAATAAAGCTTGTATTTTCACAGTTATCTTACTGTTTCATTCTCAGTACACCTAATTTTTAACTTCATTTTTACCCATTTGATTGTCTTGACTTGTTCTATCTATGCAATTACCAGATCATGACCAGCTTATTTAAGATTTAACAAGATCTGTAGGCTTGAATTACACTTACCGGAACTGATGGTGCCTTATGTTAATGAAAATTGTTAGACACTTTTATTTCCTACAGTTAATATTAATTCTAATTTTGTTGTTGCTGCTGTTCATAGAACAAAGGAAAATTCATCAAAATATCAAATAGCACCATTTCCAGGCTCTTCGGCGTTTGTTCTTGCTCTCTAGTGAACAAACCACCAGAGCGCTGGAACTTCATTTTACCTTGTGCTAACTTCTAGAGCTTGGGCATGGTAAGATGATGTCTAATCTTTCTTTGTTACAGAACAGGACCCTTTCCTAATTTTTAAAACCTTAATATTTCATTCCAGGTCTTTTAAAAACATAACTAGTAGCCTGTTAAATATTGGAGAAGAATATCTTACTATGCAAATGACAATTCCAAAACCAAAGTAAGATTACTAAAAATGGTAGACCTATCTTCTTAAAAGTATCAGTCTTTATTTGCATCAATTCTATTACAGCTCCCACTTGAAGTACAGCCCTGAGGTTCCCCGACAAGCCTCATCTAAGTTACCCTATGGGTCCCCTCTACTTGGGTTTCTGTGTTTGACCACTCACTCGAGTGCCCGAGTACCTTATCTTCAAGTGTAAAAGTAAATACGTTTATGTGTTCATTAAAAATATTCTTTGTTACCTCCTGGTGATTTGACTGTATTTCAGACTTGGCCATTCAATTAAAAAAAAAAAAAAAAAGCTATAATATTTTAAGGAATGCTTCTCTAGTCTATGTTTAGAGTATATTGTCTTTAGAAGAAGCTCCTTAAATCAAACAAAAAGAAAGAAAGAAGGTTGGATGGAGAGATGTAAAGTATGATTGCAGTCAAACAAGGAAAATCTACCTCTCTCTTAGCAGCTGTGCCTCTTGCCCTTCAGAAGAGATTGAGCCTACATGGGCTACAGAGGATCAGCTGCACAGATTCACTCCTTCTCTAGTATCAGAAAAACACTGTGGATATGTATGTAAACTTATCAGCAAAGTCACATCCGAAAATCTGAAGAAAGCCTGGCATCTCCCACCTGGCTATCAGGTCTCTCAAGTAGGACTTCCCTCTCTGACATCCTTGCCATAGAATATATGATTTCCTTCTCTGGACCTTGCACATGTTTTTATTGTTGCCGTCTTATATATTTTATCTGCGTCCCCTGTAGGACTGGTAGCTCCTTGAGGGTTGAGATAATATCTTATTAACTTGTTTATCTCCACTACCTTGCTTAGAAGATAGCTTGGTAGTAGATACTTAAAAATTGGTTGTTCTTGTTGAAAGGTGACGCTACTGATCTATTTCCAATAGGATACAAATTTAAGTTTTTGCTTTATCAAGTTTTATAGATGAAGATATACATGAATGGGTGAGTGGATAGAAGGATAGGCTGATTCATTCCAAGGTTTATTATGTGATATCTGCATGTCAGATATTGTGCTAGGTATTTAATTGCACCAAACAATTCAATTATATTTCATGGGGCACTTTGCATTCATTCAGTATGAGCCTTACAAATGTAATTTCTCATTTGGAAAAAGAGTACTCCCCTCCCCCACGGGTTGTTGTTGGGTGCCACAGAGTGACTTCCAACTCATGGAGACCTCATAGGTGCAGCTAAATATTTATCAGTTCAAATACCCTGCGTTAGTCATGGATTCACTCTAACAGAATTTACTTGCTCAGACGCTAACAGGAAAACCTGGTGGCGCGGTGTTTAAGAGCTATGAAGGTTTGCAGTTCGAATCCATCATTGTTCCTTGGAAACCCTATGGGGAAGTTCTACTCTGTCCTTTAGGGCTGCTATGAGTCAGAATCAACTCAATGGCAATGGGGTAGACTCTCACAACTTTGTGTTTTAATGGTACTTTCAGGTGTAGTAGAAAGTAAAGAATGAGATATGTGAATTGCCTCTTTAAAGAAGATACCAAAAGAAAAAAAAAAACCAAACAAACAGATAGTGTGGGGGAAATCAATGGTTTTAAATAAGTTGTGATTATCTGTTGCTGTTCAACTTTTACACATTGAGACTCTTTACCCCAGGAATATAGTTACACCTCCTGAGATGACCCAAAGGCTCTGTTTTATTGACAGTCCAATTGTAAGAACAAGTGGGGATTTAACACAGAATAGAAGTGCAGCTGTCTACAGGGAGGGCTTTTGGTGACATGTGCCTGGAGCAGAGAGGCTGGGGAATGAATTTTTCAATGTGGTTAATGAAGTGTGGTGTCAGAGGAAGTCGGCGGTAATTAACAATGTGTATAACGGGATGAGCTTGGGTAAATGTGTCACCTCAAACTTCGGAGTGACCAATAGCACAGGTGAAAGGTGAAGTGCATAAGTGTCATTCTCACCCACTGGTAGAAAAAAAAAAATGTGGAAGATTTGGTGAGAGCATATGAAGGAGCAGAAAAGGAAAGCCTATGGAACAGAGAATATTCATTGTCTACATTTATATACTTGTTCTCTGTGTAAAACACTTTCACAGAACTGTTTCCATAGTTACAGCAATCTCTATCTTTTTTTTATGTTTATGATTGTTTTATCATTACATAGGTAATTTGAGTACATATAATAAACTTGGAAAAAACAGAAATAAAAATCCCTCCAGTTAAAATAATCCTGGTTAATATTTTGGCATATTTTCTTCCAGAGAGTTTTTATGTGAAGGTTTCATTATTAACTGTTGTAATCGTACTATATGTACAATTTTATCTGCTTTCCCATCTAGCATTTCGGCAGTTTTCATGATGGTAAAAATGTAATAACTATAGCTTTCAATGTGCTTACTCTGTGCAAAGCATTGCTCTAAGCACTTTACGTATTATAATGCAATTATTACAACAACCCTAAGAGGTAGGTATTATTATTACCTTCATTTAAAAATGAGGACACTGAGGTACAGAGAGGATAAGGATCTTTTCTAGTGTCACACCGAAAATAAATGACAGAGCTGAAACTCAAAACCAGGCATTCTAGTTCCAGAATCTGAACTCTTCAACCATGGTGTTAGGCCAGGGTTCAGCACGCTTAAAACAAAACAAATTTGTTCTTATTGTTGAATATATGTATTGCAGAACAAACATTAATTCTGTGATTTCTGTATGTGCAACTCAGTACATTGATTACATTCTTCAAGTTGTGTAACTATTCTTGCCCTCCTTTTCTGAATAGTTCCTCTCTCATTATAAACTCACTGTCCCGTAAGCTTCCTATTTAACCTTTCAAGTTGCTATTATCAGTCTGATCGTGTATAGATAGTTCTTTGAAAGACCACAGTACACGAGGGGGATATTCTTTACCGGTTAAGCTAAACTATAGTTTGGTTTAAAGAAGACTTCAGTGGATATTTTTGGTTTAAGGTTTAAAGATTATCTCAGGATAAAAGTTTCAAGAGTCCATCTGGTCTCAGTGGCTTTAGAAATTCTGGATTCATGAGAATCTGAAGTTCTGCTACACACTTTTCCCCTTTTTGATCAGGATATTTCTGTGAAATCTTTGATCAAAATGTTCAGTAGTGGTAGCTGGGCACCATCCAGTTCTTCTGCTCTCATGACAAAGGAAATAGTTGTTTATGGAGGTAATTATCCACACATTCCATTTCCCCCTTCTCTTTCTGACTCTCCTATTCTTCTGTTGCTCCAGGTGAAAAGAAGCCAATTGTTGTGTCTTAGATGGCTGTTTGCAAGGTTTTAAGACCCCAGGCACTACACAACAAACTAGGAGGTAGAAAGAGAAGTACTATACACACCATTAGGCCAATTAACTGAGATGTCCCGTGAAACCATGACCCCTAGACCTCCAAACCAAATAATCAAATCCCATGAGGTATTTGGTTGTATGTAAGCAGCCTCAGAAGGTACACATTTTGTTTTATTTTGTACCTATATGTATTACACAACATGGCAATTTTTTTAATATAAAGAATGAGAAATAAATATTTGAGGCTTTTTGGGCCTATAGTTCCTGTTGCAACTACTCCACTATGCCATTGTAGCACAGTGACCATAGATGAGATATAAACAAATGGGCAAAGGTGGATGAATGAGAATTGTTCTGTTCCAATAAAACTTTATGGACACTGAAATTAAATCAAATTTTTTTTGTGTGTCACAAAATAGTATTCTTTGATTTTTTAACAATCATTTAAAACTGTAAAAAGGATTCTCTTTTTTGTCTTTAATAATCAGAAATTTATTCTTTCGTAGGATGCTAAAAGTCTGAATTCAGGGTGCCATCTCCAGGGGAAGCCTTTCTCTCTCTGTCAGTTTTGGGGAAAGGTCCTTGTCATCAATCTTCCCCTGGTCTAGGAGTTTCTCAGTGCAGGGTCCCTGGTCCAGAGGATGTGTACCACTCCTGGTGCTTCTTTCTTGGTGATATGAGGTCCCTGTCCTCTCTGCTCAATTCTCCCTTTTATATCTCAAAAAGATTGACTCAAGATAAAAACTAATCGATAGATTGAGTCCTGCCTCATTAACATAACTGCCTCTATTCCTGCCTCATTAACATCATAATGATTAGGATTTTTACAACACATAGGAAAATCATATCAGATCACAAAAGGGTGGACAACCACACAATACTGGGGACCATGGCCTAGCCAAGCTGATACACATTTTGGGGGGACACAATTCAATTTATAACACTGCTCTTCTTGAGCACTATGGGGGAGAGGGGTCTTACTCCCTGGAAAGACTCCAGAGATTTCTTTTCTTCCAATGGCCAAGACACCAGAAGTTATGTTCTAGGGTAAAAACACCACAAATATATAGTAAAGCAGAAAGAAAGGTTTTATTCAGCAAATGCTCAGATAGGCAAAAGTAGGAAATAGACAGGCGTGTTGCCAGAGCCACGTCCATTCTAGTCCAGGGAATATTACAGAATAAGCAGCAGTGGGAAAATGGATAAGCATGCTGCCAGAGCCAAGTCTGCCTGAGTCTGAAGAACATTACGGAATCATCAGTATATATTAACATCACAAATGGGTACAATCATTGAAAACTTCACCTTTTCACAGATGGGCTAAAAACTGCCAAATCAGCATGATTCTATATTTTGAATTGTCTTCCTTAATAATCATTGGTACAGGTTTCAGTAACAACATTCAGGAGGGTTTTCATTGGTCCAACAAATCTTACCATTCACTAAATGCTAAATAGCAAAAGATAAGAGTAGAATGTATGTGTATCTTTTGTGCTGTACTTTATGATTCGTTTATGTGAAAGTTTCCCTGGAAGATGTTTCTGAGATTGTCCTAGCTACTGCCTTTATACATCGAGGCCCAGTTGATATGTCCTTGTGAGTCCTTGTTGGTCCTAGTGAGTCCAGCTCCAGCTGGGTCACATTCTTTATACTCAAGGTTAGGGAATAATGACTACAATATTATCTCCTAAATCATTCCCTCCTTTCTATTGGAGGCTGGAGACAACACATCGATGATCAGTACCTGGATTTAGTTGAGCTCCTAGATGGCGGCCATGGCAGACTCTTTAAACTACTGGTTTCCCACCAAATGCCATCTGGTTCCTTACCAGGATCTTAAGTGAGAGTGATGTACCCATCGATTACATTGCTGAAATGTGCAGACTCGATGTACATCAACATTTTAGCCCCAGGCCTTCTTTTGCCTTTTAGGTGTGTAAGAGAATAGAACAGAGGTTTTATTATGCCTAATACTATCAGGATGCAGACTAAGAGTATCACTCTTCCTTGCAATAGTGATCTACCCATATACTTATTTCTGATGATAACCAACCAAATAAATCTGGTGTTTGTAAGAGTATTACAGTATGTAAACAAGTAGCATTCTGTCTAATTCTATGTATACCTTGTTCCACTTCTCCTGTGTTATTTATAAAAAAAAAAAAAAAAGACTCATTTTTGAGCACCAGGCAAAAAGAGGCTTCCTTCATAGTTTGCAGATGCCTGCATTAGACTAATAGATGCATTAATCACCATCTAGTCGTGTTTCCCAGTGATTGACTGTTTAGGTGATTTCAAACATAAAGTGGTTGCTTCAAACAAATATTAACCAAGATAAATGATACCATGATGATTATATTGTACATACAGCTTTCACTTTTTTAATATTGTTTCGTAAGGTATATTCTCAGCCCTGATCTGCTCAGAGGGCAGGAACAGCTTTATCACTCTTGAGTTTTACTGCAGAAAAACTTGATATCAGGGATGTGCCAATGATATTCCTACTGTTAGTCTAAAAGGACTATTATTGTTGTTGAGTAGGTATTAAACTAATATATTTGAAACCAGGGGAAACAAGACAATGATAACTCTTTAGAAATATAAGGTGACAGTATTTAAAGATAAAACAGCCCAGTGTTTTTCTTCATTATACTGTAAAATACTCATTTGAGGAATTTTTAAAAACGTCTACATGTCCTCTCTGAATGCCATATCAGCATTGCATCTGAAGACCATAAAGCTTTAGAGTAGGGAAAAACAAACAAAAATCCCCAGTAAATTTAATATGCTAATTTTTCAATGTCAAACAGTTTTTCCCCCTATTGATATGATCTAATTTTTCCTAGAAATAAATTTGATGGAAGGGTGTCAGTTTTGTTGGGTATTGCTTTTAAAACCAAGTGAAAGTGAGAAGACAGAATGCTGCCTGCTAGACAGTTGTTGGCACTTTTTGAAAGGGCAGAGCTATGTCTACTAGGTTGACTCCTATTGAGGCCTGAGATTAAGAAGCCCAGATCTGTAGTTCCGTCTCCTCACAGAAGCCACTTTTGTTTTCTCAGTATCATGCCGTGAGTAGGATCCCATAGATCCCTGATCACTGCTACTAAATGTAAGGATATTCCAGGAACCAAAATTTGGGCAAACTGATCCATATTACTGGACAAACATCCCAAATGTTCCATATGCTTGTTAAGAATGCTGGCTTCTTTAGACAGGCCCATAAATCAAAATGAAACTAAAGGGGCACATCAGCCCAGGGACAAGGACTAGAAGTCAGGAGGGGATAGGGAAGCCTGTAATAGGAAACCCAAGTCAAGAAGGGAGAGTGTTGACATGTCATGGGCTGGTAACCAATGTCACAAAACAATATGTGTACTAATTGTTTAATGAGAAGGTAGTTTTTTCTGTAAACCTTCACCCAAAGAAAGTACAGAAAAAAAAATGTTGGCTTCAAATGCATACAGCATCTCTCAGGTTTTAGGGGTCCAGAAGCTGGCTTTTCTCCCATTAGAATTTGTGGGTGCAGATGATTCAAACCCACCAGCCACTCTGCTGGAGAAAAAAAGATGAGGCAGGCTAAAATTTTACAGTCTTGAAAGCCCTATAGGACAGTTCTACTCTGTCCTATAGGGTTGCTAGAAGTCGGAATCAACATAATTGCAATGGGTTTCTTTTTTATTTTATTTTTTGGTGAGACATCATAATGAAGTGATAACCAAAAATTCAAGCCTGTTACCATCAAGTTGATTCGGACTCAAAACACCTCTATAGGACAGAGTAGAACTGCCCCACAGGAGTGGCTGGTGGATTCAAACTACTGAGCTTTTGGTTAGCAGCTGAGCTGTTAACCACTGTGCCACCAGGCCTCCAATGAAATGATAAGAAACTCTAAATTATAACTGTGATCCCAATGTTTGAAGGGAAAATTTCAAGTTCAACTGGGCTTGCCTTTTACCTCCTCTGGTCCCCTGGTGGTTAATTTAATAAGCTGTTATATATGTGAATGCTTTCATTCTTTATAACCATGCTATTCTAGATAGAAATTAATATTACCTATACTCCCCAATTAACTGCCCACTTTTCATAACATACTAAAAAGCTCAGCCCAGTGGTTAGATGGTACATTTCATAAAATTGCCAAGGGAAGGAGATAGGCAGCACCCCCATGTTCCATCCATGTCAATCTAGTCATATGCTACAGTCCTCTAGTCTCTTTTAGATTCACACAGCTCATTAAACATGATGTACACTTGGCTGGAAATTTACTTTTATACGGGCAATATAATCCTTTCCATCTACCTGCTAAACATGCAAACATCCTTGAGGGCCTCAAAAAGGATTTTTGAGGCTCCTACCCTAGTCCCATTTTTATGCTCCGCTGTACCCTGGAAATAGTTCTATTATAGCATCTATAGGATATATCCATAAGGTCTTCATGATCTATGCCAACAAGGCCAGGGGCCAATTGAAAAACAAACCATCAATTACTTATATGCAAGTTCAAGCTGAAGCTAAAGAAAATTACAGCAAGTCCATGAGAGACAAAGTATGACCTTGAGTATATCCCACCTGATTTAAGAGAACATCAAAAGAATAGATTTGATGTATTGAACACTAACGACCAAAGTCCAGATGAGTTGTGGTTTGACATCAAGGGCATCATACATGGAGAAAGGAAAAGATCATTAGAAAGACAGAAATGAAAAAATAAATAAAAAGACCAAAATGGATATCAGAAGAGACTTTGAAACTTGCCCTTGAATGTAGAATAGCTAAAGTCATAGGAAGAAATGGTGAAATAAAAGAGCTGAATAGAAGATTTCAAAGGGCAACTAGAGAAGACAAAAGTATTATGATGACATGTGCAAAGACCTAAATTAGAAAACCAAAAAGGAAGAATACATTCAACATTTCTCAGGCTGATAGAAGTGAATACAAAATTCAAGCCTTGAGTTGAAATATTTAAGGATTTTATGGGCAAACTGTTGAACAACCCAGGAAGCATCAAAAGAAGATAGAAGGCATACACAGAGTAACTGTACCAAAAAGAATTGGTCGATGTTCAGTCATTTCAGGAGATAGTATATGATCAAGAACTGATGAAAGAGAAGGAAAAAGTCCAAGCTACACTGAAGGCATTGGTGAAAAACAAGGTTCCAGGATTTGACAGAACACCAGTTGAGATGTTTCAGCAAACAGATGTAATGTTCACTCGTCTATGCCAAAAATCTGAAAGACAGGAGCCTGGTAAATCTACTGGAAGAGATCCATATTCATGACCATTCCTTAAAGGAAAGTGATCTAACAGAAAGCAGAAATTATCAAACAATATCATTAATATCATATGCAAGTAAAATTATGCTAAAAGTAATTAAAAAATGGTCACAGTAGTACATTCACAGGGAACTGCCAGCAATTCAAGCCAAATTCAGAGCAGGATGTGAAACAAGGGATATCATTGCTGATGTCACGTGGCTCTTGGCTGAAAACAGGGAATACCAGAAAGATGTTTACTGTGTTTTATGGACTATTCATTCAACTGTGCGGATTATAAGAAAATTATGGACAACATTGCAAAGAATGGGAATCCCAGAACGCTTAATTGTGCTCATGTGAAACTTGTACATAGACCAAGAGGCAATCATTCAAACACAACAAGGGGATACTGCACGACTTAAAATCAAGAAAGTAGTGTGTCGGGGTTGTATCTTTATTCAGTCTGTATGCTGAGCAATAATCCAAGAAGCTGGACTATATGAAGAAGATTGTGGCATCAGGATTAGAAGAAGACTCATTAACAACTTGTGCTATGCAGATGACACAGCCTTGCTTGCTGAAAGTGCAGAGGACTTGAAGCACTTACTGATGAAGGTCAAAGACTACAGCTTCAGTATGGATTACAGTTTAACATAAAGAAAAAAAAATCCTCACAGCTGGACCAATAAACAACATCATGATAAATGGAGAAAATACTGACGTCAAGGATTTCATTTTATTTGGATCCACGGTCAAGGCCCATAGCAGCAGCAGTCAAGAATTCAAACGATGTATTACATTGGGCACATTTGCTGCAAAAGACCTCTTTAAAGTGTTAAAACGCAAAGATGTCACCTTGAGGACTAAGGTGTATCTGGCCCAATTGCTTCATATGCATGTGAAAGCTGGACAATGAATAAGGAAGATCAAAGAAGAATCAATGCCTTTGAATTATGATGTTGGCGAAGAATATTGACTGTACCATGAACTACCAGAAGAACAAACAAATCTGTCTTGGAAGAAGTACAGCCAGAATGCTTATTAGAAGCGAGGATGGTGAGACTTTGTCTCATGTAATTTGGATATGTTATCAGGAGGAACCAGTCCCTGGAGAAGGATAACATGCTTGACAAAGTAGATGGTCAGCAAAAAAGGGAAAGATCCTCCACAAGATGGATTGGCACAGTGGTTGCAACAATGGGCTCAAACATAAAGATTGTGAGAATGGTGCAGGACTGGGCAGTGTTTGGTTCAGTTGTACATGGGGTCACTATGAGTCAGAACCGGCTTTATAGCACCTAATAATAACTCTATGGGACAATTCTACTTTGTCCTGTGGGGTTGCTATGAGTTGGAATTGACTTGAAGGCAACAGGTTTTAATAACAACATAGTTTCCAGGGAACAGCTGGTGGATTCGAACTGCCAACCTTTTGGTTAGCAGCCAAATGTTTAACCACTACACCACCATGGCTCCGTATACTTAGACATATTTTATTAAATATGTATGCGTATACATAGGTACACATATATTTGTGTGTCTGTATATATACACACTATATATGCGGTCACATTGTATGCATGTGAAAGCTGGACAATGAATAAGGACGACCGAAGAAGAGTTGACGCTTTTGAATTGTGGTGTTGGCGAAGAATATTGAACATACCACGGACTGCCAAAAGAATGAACAAATCTGTCCTGGAAGAAGTGCCGCCAGAATGCTCCTTAGAGGCAAGGATGGAGAGACTGCGTCTTACATACTTTAGACATGTTGTCAGGAGGGATGAGTCCCTGGAGAAGGACATCATGCTTGGCAGAGTACAGGCTCAGCGGAAAAGAGGAAGACCCTCAATGCAGTAGATTGGCACAGTGGCTGCAACAATGGGCTCAAGCATAACAATGATTGTGAGGATGGCGCAGGACCAGACAGTTTCGTTCTGTTGTGCATAGGGTCGCTATGAGTTGGAAGCGACTCGATGGTACCTAACAACAACAACATATATAAAATATGGAGTCCATGGGTGGTAAAAATGGTTAACATGCTCGGCTGCTAACTCAAAATTTGGAGGTTCGAGTCTACCCAAGGGCCTCTCAGAAGACGGGCCCGATGATCTACTTCTGAGAAATCAGCCGTTGAAAACCATATGGAGCCCAGTTCTACTCTGACACACACATGGGGTCAACATGAGTTGGAACTCTATGGCAACTATTTTTTTTATGTATTATACAATTGTGCTATACTTATTTTGTATTTCAGCCTTGAGCATGCATGATGTCAACAAACTACAGTTTGTTGGAGTGGCTTAATGTGCCCTTCTGTTACCTGAACCATTGGTATTTAACTCAGGCTGCATGTTAGAATCACTTGGAAAACTTCTAAAAATACCAAAGCCCTGCTTCTAGCCTAGATGAATTAAATCAGAATCTTTGGGCATGATACCTAGGTATTGGATGCTTTTTAAATGTTCGGCAGATGATTTGACATGTAGCAAGTTAGAGAATCACTAGCCTAATCTATTGTCAGGAGGTCTGCCCCCAGATCCAGCTGTGACATTCTTCTCTGGCATAATCATGCCATTCTTTTTTATGCTTCCAGTTACAAGCCAAGTGTATCCTTTTTGAGACTCATCTCCAGCCCTATTTGATGTTCTGCCCATTTCTAACGGAAGACTGAGCACTGTGCAGTCTATTTCCAGAGCTGCCATGAATATTTATACGTTGTCTGCATCTTTACAAATTAGAAAGCAGCAAGATGAATGAGAGTAGTGAATCAGAGAAGACGCACAGTGTGATGCCCGCAGAAATTTACTATCTCATTTCTATTTAAAACCTGATGACTCAGAGAAGGAGGCAGTCTGCATCCATTTCAGTAAATTCCTTAATGCTCTCCAGTATGGCACTTCAAATTTTAGCACTATTGGGGGTGATGTGATTTATTCCCAGAAAGAACGCACTTTGCGTGTGTATGCATATGTGTGTGAGGCTATGTATTTAAGTTAGATTCTTCAAAAATAGAGGGACAAAGGAGAAATTGCCAGGCTAATTGTGAATTATTTTCTGTAAGCATCATTTTCTCTGTTGTCTTGGTGATGGGGATGTCCCTTTGACCCCTAATGAATAATTCTTAAGTCTGACAAAATGCTATTTGTTTCTAAATTGATTTTTAATGTCTTTGGTTTGCATTTTCTTCACTTAGTTAGCTTTCAACAATTATTCATTAGATTTCCCTGCCTTTCCATCTTTCTCATGCTCAAGTTCAAAATAGATTTTATAGCAGACAAGTATCAAGATTTATTGTGGTAATGTGGCGATTTGACTCTTCTATACTAGAAGGGCATAGAGAGAAGACTAATATGTATTCTTTTATCTTAGGCTTTGATTATCTGGCAAATGTGGAACTGTTTAAAAACTGCATTTCATATCATAAAATCAGGAAAGTTTGCCCATAATGATATCCTTACGCCTTTATCATAAACGCAACAATGAATGCAATGAAAATTCAACAGGCACAAGGCACAGAGTGGGCTGAGCATGCTCAGGGTGTAAAGTCAGTTTAGCATTATCAATTTTAGACTTTTACTTAGAAGCCATAAACATGAATCATGAGCACAGGGTTAAAAATCAGTCCTCTGGGTGAGTGCATACCCAATTCTAAAACTTCCTATTTGCCCCATTCGCTTTGGATTACTTGATTTTTCCTAATAAACTCTTATGTTGTGTGTTCTGGGGGTTGAGAATATACTTCTTTGCTTCTTTACATTTGTCCATGTTGTACATACTTGCCACACGTAATAGATGATGAAGCCTTACTTTTGTGTTGAAAATGTGGAAGTCACCTACCGTTTCAAAAATAGTCATTGCAGTAGGCATTTATTCATTCAACAGGTAAGTATCGTGCCCGTGTTTTATGTTAAGCGTTATACTAGGTTCTGGAGTGAAGTCACTTCTTGCTTCTCTGGAGCTTACAGTCTAGTGGGCAACAAGTATTAAAAAAAAAAAAAAAATACCTGCACTACCAAATATTCACTGAAAACCACAGAAAGTACAATGCTGTTGAGGTATCAGAAATTATCACACTGTAAAACATAAGAACCAGCCTTAAACTGAGGGGTCATAAAAAATGAGTCTTCTCTGAGAAAGTATTGTATAAACTCAGATTGGAAGGAACCTAAGAAAGTTTTGGAGTGCCTAGGTGGTGCCTAGGTGGTGTACTCGGCTGCTAACAGAAAGACTGGAGGTTCAAGTCCACCTAGAGGTACCTTGGAAGAAGTGCCCAGTAATCTGGGAAATCAGCCATTGAAAACCCTACGGAGCACAGTTCTACTCTGACACACATGGGATTGCTATGAGTCAGAACTGGGTAGATGACAACTGGCTTAATGTTCTACCAGGGGTATTGTACTCATTATATGTTAGTAATTAAAGATAGTTTTTCCAATCCCCATGTGCAAGGACCTCAGCCAGTAGTCAGTGTGTTGAGTCAAGCTATCTATGACCTAAGGTGAAAAGGTATAGTTTGGTTCCCTGAAAACAAAGTTTGAGATGAGAATCCTTGTCCAAGGGATTTATTGAGGACTTGCTCTCAGGAGAGGGGAGTGAGGGAAGCTGAATGGGGCAGGAGAAAAGCTGAATAAGAGTCAGCTCAGTTGGAGGTTTAGGTTTAGGATGACCTAAGGGAAACCCTAGTGCTGGAATTGCACCACCAATGTGGAAGCAGAGAAGCTGTCCTCTCTCACCCATCTCTGTAGCTATTGCCATGGTGTGTGTGGGATATAGCATAGCCTCCCGGAGGAGGAGGCTTTCTTTGGCTAGAGGAATTCTTCCTGAAAAAAAAAGCGGCAATAAGTTGTAATCAGCCACCAGGACAACAGCTGGTAAAGGGAATCAGGGTGGGGTATCAACAGCCACCACTTACAGTGATTCCCCTGGGCCACCCTTAGCATCACTTGGGAACCTGATAGAAATGCAGAGTCCTACCTGAAACCTACTCAATTAGAAATTCAGGTGTTGGGGCCCAGAAAGTGGTATTTTAACAACTCTTCCAGGTGATCCAGATGCATGCTGAAGTTTGAGAAGCATGGTAATAAGGGATGCGTTTAAGATGGCTGGCAAAAAGTTCAGGCTGCTCATTAAACCTGAGCAAAACCAACAAAGGGAGAATATAGTATCAGATTTGCAGTTCTCTAAAGAAGGTTCATATAATTGCAGGCCATATCTGAAATATCACAAATGACTTTGCAAGTAATGGATTGTCACTTTTTTTTTTTTTTTTTTTGATGTTTTACCTTTCCCTGAATCCTAGCTCTGTGATAAGCATTGGGGCTTGTGTCATGGACCTTGCTTTACACCTGTGTGGTCAATGAACTTGACCTGGTAACTGGGTCAAGTAAAAACAAAGGTTACTGACACAGAACAGGAGTGGCAAAGTAAGGGGGTCATTAACCTCACGTCCCTACTTTGGGTAGCTGGTGTGGGAGTATATTTTCTAGCATTGCATGTTTTCTACAAGTTTTAGAAGAACTTTAAAAATAGGTATTACATCTAGATGTTTGGGGTGATTTTAAAAATTGAGTATAACTACAGGCGATATTCAGTTTATAGAAGATCAATAATGTATGGCAAATTCACATGAGTGGGTTAAGGAGGCTAGAGTTTATTTTTGAATGTCTTATTATCTGCCACTTTAGCATATATCTCACTTTCTTGTACTAGGAAAATTGTTTTGGGGGCAAGTGCTGATTAATTCATTTAAACATTTATTCATTCCAAAAGGATTTAGAGATTGCTACTATGTACAAGGCCCTTTGCTGGATGCTGTGGATACAATGGTGAATGAAATAGGCAAGGTTGCTGTTCTCAAGATGTTCACCACATGCATGTTTCCTATTGCATCGGTAACAAACTATCACAATCTTAGTGGTGCAAAACAACACAAATTTATTATCTTACTGTTCTGGAGGTTAGAGTCCTAGTGGCGTGGTGGTTAAGACCTCAGCTGCTAACCAAAAGGTCAGCAGTTGGAGTCCACCAGTCACTCCTTGGAAACTCTTATATGGGGCAGTTCTGCACTGTCCTATAGAGTTGTATGAGTCGGAATCAACCTGATGGCAATGGGTTACTCCGGAGGTCAGAAGTCCAAAATGGGTTTTGCTGGCTAAAATCAAGGTACCCTCAGGGCTTTGTTCTTTCTGGAAACAGGTAGAAACCATTTTCTTGCTTTTCCCAGCTTCTAGAAATGGCTGGAATTCCTTGGTGCTTGGTTCTGCGTCAAGCTGACTTCTGCTTCCATTGCCATCAGACCTCCTTCTCTGACTCCCACTTTCCTGCCTGCCCATTTTCCTTATAAGGATCCATGTGATGGGGCAGTTCTACTCTATCCTATAGGGTAGCTATGAGTCGGAAGCGACTCGACGACATTGGTTTTTTTTTTTTTTTTTTTGGTGATTATATTGCTCCCACCCAGGTAATCCAGGGTAATCTTCCCATCTCAGGATCCTTAATTTAATTACATCTGCAAAGTTTCATTTGCTATGTAAAGTAGAATGCCAACAGGTATAATAATAATCTCTGGGGATGGGCTTGGGGGTTATTCTGCCTACCACACCATCTAATGGAGAAGAGAGAAATTTCAAATAGCAATGTAATTATCGCACAGATAACGACATGATTACAAATTAAAATTTTTGAGAAGTGCCAAGAAGGAATTTCCTTTATTACTTGATCTCTTATTACTGAGAAGGAGCCCTGGTGGTACAGCGGTTAAGAGCTCAGCTGCTAAACAAAAGGTCAGCAGTGGGAATCCACCAGCTGCTCCTTAGAAGTCCTATAGGGAAGCTCTAGTCTGTCCTATTATAGGGTTGCTGTGTGTTGGGACTGACTTGAGGGCTGCAGGTTTTTTTTTTTTTTTTTTTAAATTGAGAAAACAGGCAATTCTTCTGTGTTAAAGTGAAATTTCAACTGACATGAAGAAAAGTAAGAATGTAACAGTTGCGTAGTGTGAGGAAGAGCAATTGAGACAAGGGCCTATGTCAACACCTTGAGATGCAAGTGACATTAACATGTGCAAGGAACTAAAATGCCAGCTTCCTTATTATGTAGGAGGTTAGTTGGGAAAGACGATCCAGGGGGTGCTGTAGAAGTAAGGGCACACCTGGTCAGGAAGGGCCTAGGTATGGCAATGCATACACTTCTCATACCAATAATTTTTATTACATGATGTGTGTTGTTGTTGTCATTAGGTGCCTTTGAGTCAGTCCTGACTCATAGCGACCCTATGCACAACAGAATGAAACACTGCCTGGTTCTGCACCTTCCTCATAATTGTTGCTATGCTTCAGCCCATTGTTGCAGCCACTGCGTCAACTCATCTCATTGAGGATCTTCCTCTTTTCCACTGACCCTCTACTTTATCAAGCATGATGTCCTTCTCCAGGGACTGATCCTTCCTGACAACATGTTCAAAGTATATGAGACACGGTCTTGCCATCCTTGCTTCTAAGGGACATTCTGACTGTACTTCTTCCAAGACATTTGTTCATTCTTTTGGCAGTCCATAGTATATTCAATATTCTTTGCCAAAAACACAATTCAAAGGCATTAATTCTTCAGTTTTCCTTATTCATTATCCAGCTTTTGAATCCATATGAAGCAACTGAAAGCACCATGGTTTGGGACAGGCACACCTTAGTCCTCCAGATGATGCCTTTGCTTTTTAATGCTTTAAAGAGACCTCTTGCAGCCAATTTGCCCAATGCAATGCGTCTTTTGATTTCTTGACAGCTGCTTCCATGTTGATTGTGGATCCAAGTAAAATGAAATCCTTGACAACCTCAATCTCTTCTCCATTTGTCATGATGTTACTTATAGGTCCAGTTGTGAGGATTTTTGTTTTCTTTATGTTGAGGTGTAATCCATGCTGAAGGCTGTGTGGTCTTTGATCTTCATCAGTGTTTCAAGTCCTCTTCACCTTCAGCAAGTAAGGTTGTGTCATCTTCATAATGCAGAATGTTAATGAATCTTCCTCCAGTCCTAATGTTGTGTTCTTCTTCATATAGTCCAGCTTCTTGGATTATTTGCTCAGCAAACAGATTGATTAGGTATGGTGAAAAGTTACAACCCTGACGCACACCTTCCTTGACTTTAAACCGGGCTGTATCCCCTTGTTCTATTTGAACTTCACAAGCATTGGTCAGTATTCAAAACCATCTACTGGATTTTCTTCAGTCATGGAATGAAATCCATGGTTCTTTCTCTGCCCTCCCAGACCATATTTTAAGGCTGGCCACCTCTCCAATCCCTCTTCTTACTTGTCTTCCACTCTTTCATTCCTTCAGCCACACTAACCTCCTTGGTGTTTCATGACATGCCAAGCATGTTTTCACATTCAGGAACTTATCTTTCCTATTTCCATGGATACCTCCCTTCCTCCAACTATCCACAGGCCTTGCTCCCTCATTTTCCATATCTCTCCTCAAATGTCCTGTATCACCTTGCCATCACTATCTGTCTCCTTAATTGCTTTACTTTTTCTTGACAGTGCTAAGTACTGTACGCAATTGTGTTGTCTATTTGTATATGCATTTATTACCTGTCTCCTTCACTAAAATAAGAGCCTAGGAGAGCAGGCACTTTGTTTATATTGTTTTTCAGATTATTGTTAATACTTAGAGCAGTAAATGGCTCACTGGAGGTTTCAATAACTATTGATCAGATGTACACATGCATGAACCAAGCGTTAGGCTCAGATTTAGGGCTAGTCAGGTTTTAGCCCCTCATTTCTTGATGCTGCTGGTCACTGATAGGCTTGGGGATTGAATTATCTAAGTCATGCCTCTGCTTTTTAAATAATGATTTAGGAAATAAATGTCATGCAAATAATTAACATTTCTGGTTAAGTGGCATAAATATTAAAAACCAGGTAGGATAAGAAGAAGAAAACTCGAAGTATGCTTCTCTCCAGAAAGACAGGGAATAAGGAAAGTATTTTTTCAAGGGACCAGTGTCATTTTAATTCTTTTAAAATATTGTTTTAGCATTTAATAATTGTCTTCTTATAAGTGCTGTGAAACGTGTGTATGTGTGTGTTTCATCAACACATCACAGCATCTAACATGGTTTAAAAGGCTTTTCGAGTGTATTGTAATCCTGTGTACCAGAAGATAGTAGTTTTCTAACTGAAGACTATAAAGTTGAGGAAATGTATTCAACTTACCTTAAATTTAATTTTCCTTCCTATACCGGCTCAAAATTCACCTGACAGAGGCACCTGAGACCCGATTTCACTGCCTGTTGGATGAAGATCGGCTGCAGGTTTCCAGAAATGTTAAATGCAGCCCTGGGTAATTTTGTACAGCAGCCAGAGGAGGTCTGCATCAGTTCTTAGCCACCCACAACACTAATTAAATTTACTCATGTGAAAAGCAAACACCCACCCCAGTTGTTTTGAGCTAACTTGCTGAAACATTGGTTAGATGCTTCTACACCGAGTTCTTCTTCAACCCCACTCCATAGGTGGCCATAGCAGTCTCATAAGGCCACTGTAAAGCATTGTTCCTTTTAGAAACACCTGAGAGGAATGGAATCATCCTGAAGAGTAAAGATTTTTTTTTTTTTTGTAATTTTTATTGTTCTTTAAGTGAAAGTTTACAAATCAAGTCAGTCTCTCACACAAAAACCCATATACACCTTGCTACACACTCCCAATTACTCTGCCCCTAATGAGACAGCCTGTTCTCTCCCTCCACTCTCTCTTTTCGTGTCCATTTCGCCAGCTTCTAACCCCCTCCACCCTCTCATCTCCCCTCCAGGCAGGACATGCCAACATAGTCTCAAGTGTCCACCTGATCCAAGAAGATCACTCCTCACCAGCATCCCTCTCTAACCCATTGTCCAGTCAAATCAATGTCTGAAGAGTTGGCTTCAGAAATGGTTTCTGTCCTAAGAGCAACAGAAGGTCTGGGGGCCATGACCAGCAGGTCCTTCCAGTCTCAGTCAGACCATTAAGTCTGGTCTTATGAGAATTTGGGGTCTGCATCCCACTGCTCTCCTGCTCCCTCAGGGGTTCTCTGTTGTGTTCCCTGTCAGGGCAGTCATCAGTTGTACCCGGGCACCATCTGGTTCTTCTGGTCTCAGGATAATATAGTCTCTGGTTCATGTGGCCCTTTCTGTCTCTTGGGCTCATAATTGCCTTCTGTCCTTGGTGTTCTTCATTCTCCTTTGATCCAGGTGGGTGGAAACCAATTGATGCATCTTAGATGACCGCTTGCTAGGGTTTAAGACTCCAGACGCCACTCTCCAAAGTGGGATGCAGAATGTTTTGTTAATAGATTTTATTGTGCCAATTGACTTAGATGTCCCCTGAAACCATGGTCCCCAGACCCCTGCCCCTGCCATGCTGGCCTTCGAAGCATTCAGTTTATTCGGGAAACCTCTTTGCTTTTGGTTTAGTCCAGTTGTGCTGACCTCCCCTGTATTGTGTGCTGTCTTTCCCTTCACCCAAAGTAGTTCTTATCTACTATCTAATTAGAGAATGACCCTCTCCCACCCTCCCTCCATCCCCCCTCTTGAAACCACAAAAGAATGTTTTCTCCTCAGTTTAAACTATTTCTCAAGTTCTTATTATAGTGGTCTTATACAATATTTGTCCTTTTGCAACTGACTAATTTCACTCAGCATAATGCCTTCCAGATTCCTCCATGTTATGAAATGTTTCTCAGATTCCTCACTGTTCTTTATCAATGCGTAGTATCCCGTTCTGTGAATATGCCATAATTTATTTATCCATTCATCTGTTGATGGGCACCTTGGTTGCTTCCATCTTTTTGCTATTGTAAACAGTGCTGCAATAAATATGGGTGTGCATATATCTGTTCATGTAAAGGCTCTTATTTCTCTAGGATATATTCCAAGGAGTGAGATTGCTGGATCGTATGGTAGTTCTATTTCTAGCTTTTTAAAGAAGCACCAAATCGATTTCCAAAGTGGTTGTACCATTTGACATTCCCACCAGCAGTGTAGAAGTGTTCCAATCTCTCCACAGCCTCTCCAGCACTTATTATTTTGTGTTTTTTGGATTAATGCCAGCCTTTTTTTTGTTGGAGTGAGATGAAGTCTCATTGTGGTTTTGCTCTGCATTTCTCTAATGGCAAATGATCTTGAACATTTCCTCATATGTCTGTTAGCTACCTGAATGTCTTATTTAGTGAAGTGTCTATTCATATGTTTTGCCCATTTTTTTTTTTTTTTTTTTTTTGGCAGTTGAGTTTTTGCAGTATCATGTAGATTTTAGAGATCAGGCGCTGATCGGAAATGTCATAGCTAAAAACTTTTTCCCAGTCTGTAGGTAGTCTTTTTATTCCTTTGGTGAAGTCTTTGGATGAGCATAGGTGTTTGATTTTTAGGAGCTCCCAGTTATCTAGTTTTTCTTCTACATTCTTTCTAATGTTTTGTATACTGTTTATGCCATGTATTCGGGCTCCTAATGTTGTCCCTATTTTTTCTTCCATGATCTTTATTGTTTTAGATTTTATATTTATGTCTTAGATCCATTTTGAGTTACTTTTTGTGCATGGAGTGAGGTATGGGTCTTGTTTCATTTTTTTTTTCAGATGGATATCCAGTTATGCCAGCACCATTTGTTGAAAAGACTGTCTTTTCCCCATTTAACTGTTTTGGGGCCTTTGTCAAATATCAGCTGCTCATATGTGGTTGTATTTATTTCTGGATTCTCAATTCTGTTCCATTGGTCCTTGTATCTGTTGTTGTACCAGTACCAGGCTGTTTTGACTACTGTGGCAGTATAATAGGTTCTAAAATCAGGTAAATTAAGACCTCCCACTTTGTTTTTCTTTCTTAGTAATGCCTTATTTATCCAGGGCCTCTTTCCCTTCCATATGAAGTTGGTGATTTGTTTCTCCATCTCATTAAAGAATGTCATTGGGATTTGGATTGGAATTGCATGAAATGTATAGATCTCTTTTGGTAGAATAGATATTTTTATAATGTTAAGTTGTCCTATCCACGAGCAAGGTATGTTCTTCCACTTATGTAAGTATCTTTTGGTTTCTTGCAGAAGTGTAGTGTAGTTTTCTTTGTATAAGCATTTTACATCTCTGGTAAGATTCATTCCTAAGTATTTTATCTTCTTGGGGGCTACTGTAAATGGCATTGATTTGGTGATTTCCTCTTCGATGTTCTTTTTGTTGGTGTAGAGGAATCCAATTGATTTTTGTATGTTTATCTTGTATCCTGATATTATGCTGAACTCTTCTATTAGTTTCAGTAGTTTTCTGGAGGATTCCTTAGCATTTTCTGTGTATAAGATTATGTCATCCGCAAATAGAGATACTTTGACTTCTTCCTTGCCAATCTGGATGCCTTTTATTTCTTTATCTAGCCTAATTGCTCTGACTAGGACTTCCTGTGCAATGTTGAATAAGAGTGGTGGTAAAGGGCATCGTTGTCTGGTTCCCAATCTCAATGGGAATGCTTTCAGAACCTCTCCATTTAGGATGATGTTGGCTGTTGGCTTTGTATAAATGCCCTTTATTATGCTGAGGAATTTTCCTTCTATTCCTATTTTGCTGAGAGTTTTTATCATGAATGAGTGTTGAACTTTGTCAAATGCCTTTTCTGCATCAATTGATAAAATCATGTGATTCTTGTCTTTTGTTTTATTTATGTGGTGGATTATATTAATTGTTTTCTAATGTTGAAGCATCCCTGCATACCTGGTATGAATCCCACATGGGCATGGTGAATTATTTTTTTTGATACGTTGTTGAATTCTATTGGCTAGAATTTTGTTGAGCATTTTTGCATCTACGTGCATGAGGGATATAGGCTTATAATTTTCTTTTCTTGTGGTGTCTTTACCTGGTCTTGGTATCAGGGATATGGTGGCTTCATAGAATGAGTTTGGTAGTATTCCATCCTTTTCTATGCTCTGAAATACCTTTAGTAGTAGTGGTGTTAATTCTTCTATGAAAGTTTGGTAGAACTCTGCAGTGAAGCCCTCCGGACCAGGGCTTTTTTTTTGTTGGGAGTTTTTTGATTACCTTTTCAATCTCTTCTTTTGTTATGGGTCTATTTAGTTGTTCTACCTCTGTTTGTGTTAGTTTAGGTAGGTAGTGTGTTTCTAGGAATTCATCCATTTCTTCTAGGTTTTCAAATTTGTTTGAGTATAGTTTTTCATAGTAATCTGATATGATTCTTTTAATTTCGGTTGGGTCTGTTGTAATATCGTCCCTCTCATTTCTTATTCAGGTTATTTGCTTCCTCTCCTGTTTTTCTTTGGTCAGTTTGGCCAGTGGTTTATCAATTTTGTTGATTTTTTCAAAAACCCAGCTTTTGGTCTTGTTAATTCTTTCAATTGTTGTTCTGTTTTCTATTTCATTTAGTTCAGCTCTAATTTTTTTTTAATTAATTTTTATTAAGCTTCAAGTGAGCATTTACCATTCCAATCAGTCTGTCACATGTAAGTTTACATACATCTTACTCCCTTCTCCCACTTACTCTCCCCCTATTGAGTCAGCCCTTTCAGTCTCTCGTTTCGTGCCAATTTTGCCGTCTTCCCTCTCTCTCTATCTTCCCATCCCCCCTCCAGTCAAGAGTTGCCAACACACTCTCCAGTGTCCAGCTGATTTAATTAGCTCACTCTTCATCAGCATCTCCCCCCCCCCCCCCCCCCCCCCCCCCCGCTGACCAGTCCGTTTCATGTCTGCTGAGTTGTCTTCAGGGATGGTTCCTGTCCTGTGCCATCAGAAGGTCTGGGGAGCATTGCCTCCAGGATTCCTCTAGTCGCAGTCATACCATTAAGTATGGTCTTTTTATGAGAATTTGGGGTCTGTATCCCATTGGTCTCCTGTTCCCTCAGGAGTTGTCTGTTGTGCTCCCTGACAGGGCAGACATCGATTGTGGCCGGGCACCAACTAGTTCTTCTGGTCTCAGGATAATGTAGGTCTCTGGTTCATGTGGCCCTTTCTGTCTCTTGGGTTCTTAGTTGTCGTGTGACCTTGGTGTTGTTCCTTTGCCTTTGCTCCAGGTGGGTTGAGACCAATTGATGTATCTTAGATGGACACTTGTTGGCATTTAGGACCCCAGACGCCACATTTCAAAGTGGGATGCAGAGTGTTTTCATAATAGAATCATTTTGCCCATTGACTTAGAAGTCCCCTCAAACCATGTTCCCCAGACCCCAGCCCCTGCTCCGCTGACCTTTGAAGCTTTCATTTTATCCCGGAAACCTCTTTGCTTTTAGTCCAGTCCAATTAGGCTGACCTTCCTTGTATTGAGTGTTGTCTTTCCTTTCAACCAAAGCAGTTCTTATCTACTGATTAATCAATAAAAAACCCTCTACCTCCATCCCTCCCTCCCTCCCCCTTTTGTAACCACAAAGTATGTGTTCTTCTCCATTTTTTCTATTTCTCAAGATCTTATAATAGTGGTCTTATACAATATTTGTCCTTTTGCCTCTGACTGATTTCGCTCAGCATAATGCCTTCCAGATTCCTCCATGTTATGAAATGTTTCAGAGATTCGTCACTGTTCTTTATCGATGCGTAGTATTCCATTGTGTGAATATATCACAATTTATTTACCCATTCATCCATTGACGGACATCTTGGTTGCTTCCAGCTTTTTGCTATTGTAAACAGAGCTGCAATAAACATGGGATTGCATATATCTGTTTGTGTGAAGGCTCTTGTATCTCTAGGGTATATTCCGAGGAGTGGGATTTCTGGGTTGTATGGTAGTTCTATTTCTAACTGTTTAAGATAACGCCAGATGGATTTCCAAAGTGGTTGTACCATTTTACAATCCCACCAGCAGTGTATGAGAGTTCCAATCTCTCCACAGCCTCTCCAACATTTATTATTTTGTGTTTTTTGGATTAATGCCAGTCTAGTTGGTGTGAGATGGAATCTCATCGTAGTTTTAATTTGCATTTCTCTAATGGCTATTGATCGGGAGCATTTTCTCATGTATCTGTTGGCTGCCTGAATATCTTCTTTAGTGAAATGTGTGTTCATATCCTTTGCCCCCTTCTTGATTGGGTTGTTTGTCTTTTTGTGGTTGGGTTTGGACAGAATCATGTAGATTTTAGAGATCAGGCGCTGGTCTGAGATGTCATAGCTGAATATTCTTTCCCAGTCTGTAGGTGGTCTTTTTACTCTTTTGGTGAAGTCTTTAGGTGAGCTTAGGTGTTTGATTTTTAGGAGCTCCCAGTTATCTGGTTTCTTTTCATCATTTTTGGTAATGTTTTGTATTCTGTTTATGCCCTGTATTAGGGCTCCTAGGGTTGTCCCTATTTTTTCTTCCATGATCTTTATCGTTTTAGTCTTTATGTTTAGGTCTTTGATCCACTTGGAGTTAGTTTTTGTGCATGGTGTGAGATATGGGTCCTGTTTCATTCTTTTGCAAATGGATATCCAGTTATGCGAGCACCATTTGTTAAAAAGACTATCATTTCCCCAATTGACTGACACTGGTCCTTTGTCAAATATCAGCTGCTCATACGTGGATGGATTTATATCTGGGTTCTCAATTCTGTTCCATTGGTCTATGTGCCTGTTGTTGTACCAGTACGAGGCTGTTTTGACTCCTGTAGCTGTATAATAGGTTCTGAAATCAGGTAGAGTGAGGCCTCCCACTTTCTTCTTCTTTTTCAGTAATGCTTTGCTTATCCGGGGGTTCTTTCCCTTCCATATGAAATTAGTGATTTGTTTCTCTATCCCCTTAAAATATGACATTGGTATTTGGATTGGAAGTGCATTATATCTATAGATGGCTTTTGGTAGAATAGACATTTTTACTATGTTAAGTCTTCCTATCCATGAGCAGGGTATGTTTTTCCACTTAAGTATGTCCTTTTGAATTTCTTGTAGCAGAGTTTTATAGTTTTCTTTGTATAGGTCTTTTATATCCTTGGTAAGATTTATTCCTAAGTATTTTATCTTCTTGGGGGCTACTGTGAATGGTATTGATTTGGTTATTTCCTCTTCGGTGTTCTTTTTGTTGATGTAGAGGAATCCAAGTGATTTTTGTATGTTTATTTTATAACCTGAGACTCTTCCAAACTCTTCTATTAGTTTCAGTAGTTTTCTGGAGGATTTCTTAGGGTTTTCCACGTATACGATCATGTCATCTGTAAATAGTGATAGCTTTACTTCCTCCTTGCCATTCTGGATACCCTTTATTTCTTTGTCTAGCCTAATTGCCCTGGCTAGGACTTCAAGTACGATGTTGAATAAGAGCGGTGATAAAGGGCATCCTTGTCTGGTTCCCGTTCTCAAGGGAAATGCTTTCAGGTTCTCTCCATTTAGAGTGATATTGGCCGTTGGCTTTGCATAGATGCCCTTTATTATGTTGAGGAATTTTCCTTCAATTCCTATTTTGGTAAGAGTTTTTATCATAAATGGGTGTTGAACTTTGTCAAATGCCTTTTCTGCATCAATTGAGAAGATCATGTGGTTTTTATCTTTTGTTTTATTTATGTGATGGATTACATTATGGTTTTTCTGATATTAAACCAGCCTTGCATACCTGGTATAAATCCCACTTGATCAGGGTGAATTATTTTTTTGATGTGTTGTTGGATTCTATTGGCTAGAATTTTGTTGAGGATTTTTGCATCTATGTTCATGAGGGATATAGGTCTATAATTTTCTTTTTTTGTAATGTCTTTACCTGGTTTTGGTATCAGGGAGATGGTAGCTTCATAGAATGAGTTCGGTAGTATTCCGTCTTTTTCTATGCTTTGAAATACCTTCAGTAGTAGTGGTGTTAAGTCTTCTCTGAAGGTTTGGTAGATCTCTGCAGTGAAGCCGTCTGGGCCAGGACTTTTTTTTGTTGGCAGTTTTTTGATTACCGTTTCAATCTCTTTTTTTGTTATGGGTCTATTTAGTTGTTCTACTTCTGAATGTATTAGTTTAGGTAGGTAGTATTTTTCCAAGAATTTATCCATTGCTTCTAGGTTTTCAAATTTGTTAGAGTACAATTTTTCGTAGTAATCTGAAATGATTCTTTTAATTTCATTTGGTTCTGTTTTGATGTGGTCCTTCTCGTTTCTTATTCAGGTTATTTGTTTCCTTTCCTGTTTTTCTTTAGTCAGTCCAGCCAATGGTTTATCAATTTTGTTAATTTTTTCAAAGAACCAGCTTTTGGCTTTGTTAATTCTTTCAATTGTTTTTCTGTTCTCTAATTCATTTAGTTCAGCTCTCATTTTTATTATTTGTTTTCTTCTGGTGCCTGATGGGTTCTTTTGTTGCTCACTTTCTATTTGTTCAAGTTGTCGGGACAGTTCTCTGCTTTTGGCTCTTTCTTCTTTTTGTATGTGTGCATTTATTGATATAAATTGGCCTCTGAGCACTGCTTTTGCTGTGTCCCAGAGGTTTTGATAGGAAGTATTTTCATTCTCGTTGCTTTCTAAGAATTTCCTTATTCCCTCCTTGATGTCTTCTATAACCCAGTCTTTTTTCAGGAGGGTATTGTTCATTTTCCAAGTATTTGATTTCTTTTCCCTAGTTTTTCTGTTATTGATTTCTAGTTTTATTGCCTTGTGGTCTGAGAAGATGCTTTGTAATATTTCGATGTTTTGGATTCTGCAAAAGTTTGTTTTATGACCTAATATGTGGTCTATTCTAGAGAATGTTCCATGTGTGCTAGAAAAAAAAGTATACTTTGGAGCAGTTGGGTGGAGAGTTCTGTATAAGTCAATGAGGTCAAGTTGGTTGATTGTTGTAATTAGGTCTTCCGTGTCTCTGTTGAGCTTCTTACTGGATGTCCTGTCCTTCTGCGAAAGTGGTGTGTTGAAGTCTCCTACTATAATTGTGGAGGTGTCTATCTCACCTTTCAGTTCTGTTAAAATTTGATTTATGTATCTTGCAGCCCCGTCGTTGGGTGCACAAATATTTAATACGGTTATGTCTTCCTGATCAATTGTCCCTTTTATCATTATGTAGTGTCCTTCTTTATCCTTTGTGGTGGATTTAAGTCTAAAGTCTATTTTGTCAGAAATTAATATTGCTACTCCTCTTCTTTTTTGCTTATTGTTTGCTTGATATATTTTTTTCCATCCTTTGAGTTTTAGTTTGTTTGTGTCTCTAAGTCTAAGGTGTGTCTCTTGTAGGCAGCATATAGATGGATCATGTTTCTTTATCCAGTCCGTGACTCTCTGTCTCTTTATTGGTGCATTTAGTCCATTTACAT
Source organism: Loxodonta africana (assembly GCF_030014295.1). Taxonomy (NCBI): domain Eukaryota; kingdom Metazoa; phylum Chordata; class Mammalia; order Proboscidea; family Elephantidae; genus Loxodonta; species Loxodonta africana. Next base: position 41,797,795 of record NC_087348.1, read on the forward strand.
TCAGCGTAATTATAGATAAATAAGTTTTTAGTGCTGTCATTTTGATGCCTTTTCATGTGTGTTGTTGGCCATTTCATTTTTCCACATACTTTTTTTGTGCTGAGACGTTTTTCTTAGTAGATTGTGAGATCCTCATTTTCATAATGTTTAACTTTATGTTAGTTGAGTCGTTACGTTTTTCTTGAGTTATGGAATTGATATTCCTTTTTGTGGTTACCTTATTATTTACCCCTATTTTTGTAAGTAAAAACCTAACTTGTATCGTTCTATATCGCCTTGTTTCACTCTCCATCTGGCAGTTCAATGCCTCCTATATTTAGTCCCTCTTTTTGATTATTGTGATCGTTTATCTATTGATTTCCATGATTCCCTGTTATGTGTATTATTTTGTTTATTTACTTATTTTTTAGAATTAATCTTAATTTGTTTGTTTTTGTGCTTTCCCTATTTGAGTTGCGTTGATATCAGGACGGTCTGTTTTGTGACCTTGTATTGTGCTGGTACCTGATATTATTGGTCATCAGGCCAAACAATCTCCTTTAGCATTTCTTGCAGTCTTGGTTTAGTTTTTGCAAATTCTCTAAACTTGTGTTTATCTGTAAATATCTTAATTTCTCCTTCATATTTCAGAGAGAGTTTTGCTGGATATATGATCTTTGGTTGGCAGTTTTTCTCCTTCAGTGCTCTGTATACGTCTTCCCATTCCCTTCTTACCTGCAGGGTTTCTGCTGAGTAGTCTGAACTTATTGATTCTCCCTTGAAGGAAACCTTTCTTTTCTCTCTGGCTGCTTTCAAAATTTTCTGTTTGTCTTTGGTTTTGGCAAGTTTGATGATAATATGTCTTGGTGTTTTTCTTTTTGGATCAATCTTAAATGGGGTTCGATGAGCATCTTGGATACATATCCTTTCGTCTTTCATGATGTCAGGGAAGTTTTGTGTCAGGAGTTCTTCAACTATTTTCTCTGTGTTTTCTGTCCCCCCGTCCCTGTTCTGGGACTCCAATCACTCGCAAGTTATCCTTCTTGATAGAGTCCCACATGATTCTTAGGGTTTCTTCATTTTTTTTTAATTCTTTTATCTGATTTTTTTTCAGCTATGTTGGTGTTCATTCCCTGGTCCTCCAGATGTCCCAGTCTGCATTCTAATTGCTCGAGTCTGCTCCTCTGACTTCCTATTGCGTTGTCTAATTCTGTAATTTTATTGTTAATCTTTTGGATTTCTACATGCTGTCTCTCTATGGATTCTTGCAACTTATTAATTTTTCAATGCTTATAGAGTTTGTTTTATGTATCTTGCAGCCATGTCATTGGGTGTATAAATATTTAATATGGTTATATCTTCTTGGTGTATTGTCTCTTTAATCATTATATAGTGTCCTTCCTTATCCTTTCTGATGGATTTAACTTTAAAGTCCATTTTGTCAGAAATTAATATTGCCACTCCTGCTCTTTTTTGATTGTTGTTTGCTTGATATTTTTTTTTCCATCCTTTGAGTTTTAGTTTGTGTCTCTAAGTCTAAGGTGTGTCTCTTGTAGGCAACATATAGACGGATCTTGTTTTTTAATCCATTCTGCCACTCTCTGCCTCTTTATTGGTGCATTTAGTCCATTGACATTCAGGGTAATTATGGATAGGTATGAATTTAGTGTTATCATTTTGATGTCTTTTTTTGTGTGTTGTTGACAGTTTCTTTTTCCCACTTGATTTTATGTGCTTAGTAGATTTTCTTTATATATTGCCCTTTCCTCATATTTGTTGTTGTTGATTTTGTTTCTGCTGAGTCTGTATTTTTCCTTGTATTTTATTTTGATGAGTAGGATAGTTTGTCTCCTTTGTGGTTGCCTTATTATTTACCCCTATTTTTCTAAACTTGAAACTAACCTTTATTTCTTTATATCGCCGTATCTTCTTCTCCATATGGAAGGTGTATGATTACATTTCTTAGTCCTTCTTTATTATTTTAATGTTGTCTTCTTTTTTATAATAACATCGTCGTTACCCTGTGTTGGGCTTTTTTTTTTTTTTTTTTTTTAATAATCCTGCTTTGTGTTTTTTTGGATTTCCCTGTCTGGGTTGACTTCTGATTGCTCTGCCCAGTGTTCTAGTCTTGGGCTGATACCTGATATTATTGATTTTCTAACCAAAGAACTCCCTTTAGTATTTCTTGTAGTTTTGGTTTGGTTTTTACGAATTCCCTCAACTTGTGTTTATCTGGAAATGTCTTAATTTCACCTTCATATTTAAGAGACAGTTTTGCCAGATAATTGATTCTTGACAGGCAACTTTTTCCCTTCAATTTTTTAAATATGTCATCCCATTGCCTTCTTGCCTGCATGGCTTCTGCCGATTAATCCAAGCTTATTCTTATTGGTTCTCTTTTGTGGGTGACTTTTCGTTTATCCCTCGCTGCTCTTATAATTCTCTCTTTATTTTTGGTTTTGGCAAGTTTGATTGTAATGTGTTTTGGTGACTTTCTTTTAAGATCTACCTGAAGTGGAGTTCAATGAGCATCTTGGATAGATATCTTCTCATCTTTCACAATATCAGGGAAGTTTTCTGCCAAGAAATCTTCAACAATTTTCTCTGTATTTTCTGTTATCCCTCTCTGTTCTGGTACTCCAATCACTCTTAGGTTATTTCTCTTGATAGACTCCCACATGATCCTTGAGATTTCTTCACTTTTTAAAATTCTTTTTTCTGATTTTTCTTCAAATATATTAGTGCCAAGTATTTTATCTTCTAGTTCAGAAATTCTAGCTTCTACTTGCTCAATTCTGCTCCTCTGACTTTCTATTGAGTTATCTAATTCTGTAATTTTATTGTTAATCTTCTGAATTTCTGATTGCTGTCTGTCTATGGGTTTTTCCAGCTTATTAAACTTTTCATTATGTTCTTGAATAATCTTTCTGAGTTCTTCAGTTGCTTTATCTGTGTGTTCCTTGGCTTGTTCTGAGTATTGCCTCATTTCCTTCTAGATGTCTTGAAGGGTTCTGTATATTAAACTTTTGTATTCTGCATCTGGTAATTCCAGGAATGCACTTTCATCTAGAAAATCCCTGGATTCTTTGTTTTGAGACCCTGTTAAGGTGATCATGGTCTGTTTCTTTATGTAACTTGATATAGACTGTTGTCTCCGAGCCTTGTGTAAGTTATTGTATTAGTTTATGCTTACTTACTGTGTTGTAGCTGCTTGCTTTGTTTTGTTTTGGTATACCCCTATGGGTTGCTCGAATGAGCTAGCTTAATTATTTTCACCTTTGGAGCTCTGGTGTCCTGTCCCCAGCTGGCTAGAGCTGTTATCAGGTATATCAGTCTAGGAGTCCATTCAGTTTTCTTGTATGAATTCAGCTCAGGTTTCCAGGTAGCTGATATCAAGTGTGTGGTACAGACTCTGTCCTACAGTCTTAGGGGGCGGGGTGATTTGCGTATATACCGGTATCTGATTGCAGCAGGCAGTCACGCTCTGAACAAGGCAGGGTACTGAGAACTGACCCCCAACTTCCCGAAGAAAACATGTCTCTGTTCCGCAGAGCGTGCTGGTAGGTGGGTTCTGCAGAGGGACCATGGGCACCCAAAGTTTTTTGTTGTAAGGATTGGGAGGTACCAGTTATCTTTGGACCCCTGTCGCGGGTGGCTGGGTAACCTGAGTGGAGCTACCAGTCCTTAAGTCCCTGATGTGGGTAGGTGAAAAGGCAAGGCAATGTCAAATGTCAAACATCCACCTCTCCACCACGCAGCTGAAATGTTTGGAGTTTGCCAATAAGGGGCTTTTTTCCTGAAATAGGCCCACACTGGTCCATGCAGAAGGAAAAGGTGCTTAAGGTCCACGGACAGTTAATGCCTGGATAGGAGCTGTTTCTGTCCTGAGATCCCTGAGTTAATGGAGCTAGCAAATTATCTTTTCCCCCCAGTTGCAAATTATTTCCTTCCCCAAGGCTTGGAGGACGGCTACAGGTACTCACCAGTGTATATCTCAGGCCTAGGGATTCAGCTGCTGAAGCTGGGTTAGGGTTTTTTGGGGCGGGGGGGGCGCGGTAAAATTTACGCAAGTACTTAGCTTTTGCCGAGTGTGCTGTTCCTCTAAGGTTTCGGAGGTGTGAGTGGGCTGTGTGTCGGCTGCTTCTTCCTGAGGAAACTGCGGCCAAACGCTAGGACCAGCCCGCCATTGCCACTGCCACCCCAGGAATGGTGCCTGAAGGCTCCCCGTGATCCAGGTCCGGCAACTCCTCTCCACTTCTGAAGGCTCTCTTCCTCCCCTGCCCCTCAGTTTGTTGTCTAAGCTTGCCTTTGATGCTCAGGGCTTCCAGCTTGTCACAAATGTAGTCGTTTCACTTGTTTTTTCAGGTCTTTGTTGTAAAGAGGGCTCGACGGAAGCATCTGTCTATTCCGCCTTCTTGGTTCCAACTCTCAGAGTAAAGATATTTCATCACCAGTCTAACAGTGTGCCCTTAAGTAGGCCCATGTCTAGTCCTAAAGGAAACCCACTCAGGCTCTGCGAAGCCTCACTAGAAGCTGAAGCCTGATCTCTCACCTATATGGAAGAGCTATTTCTAATATTACTTTTTATCATTTTTTTTTTTTAAATATTGTAACATTATTAGCAGTGCTTGGTAATGAGAACCCTGGAGCAGCGGTTCCCTTTTTTTTTTTTCAGTCAAAGGTTTTATCCTAGTTGCATGCAAAACTGCTGCTGCCCAGGAGATAATTACCAATGAGATATGTACATGTTAATGTTTTGTACTTAAGTACAGTGATGGAACATTGAGGATAGTACAAATATTTGCCCTTGATACCACCCAGATTACAATTGCAAGTTACCATTTATTGAGATTCTGATATGTGCTATACCCTTACGCTATATCATTTTCCCAGAAAGCAGATATTAATAATCTCATTTTGCAGATGACACAGCTGAGGCTCAGAGAGATTCACCTAATCGCCCACCAAATATTTATTATTACATAAAAACTGGTTTATATATTCAACCATCTGGTTGGTAAATTGTAAAGCTAGTATTTGAACTCAGTTCTTTTGAAGTGGAAGCTTTTCTATCCCTACGGGTTATCATGAATCTGCTAAAATGATTCAGAGTCCTTGATGGACATAGAGCTTTTTTTTTAATTTTTTTAACACTGTATTGTGAAGGGCAATAATTGGTCAATGAGACTGATGTTGAAGACATTCAGGAGCCTGTATTTACGACATTGTTATTATGGAGAGGATGGCAGTGGAGTTGAGAACAAGTCACCATTTTCATCGCTCCATGATTTCCTCGGGAAAATCAATACAAGTTAGTAGCTCTTAAAATTGGCACAAGAGCGACAGACCACGACAATTGACTGTGTCATGTTCCCTCTTCATGCTCGCTCACTATCTCTGAGCCAGACTGCCTTCCCCCTGGCGGTCCAGGACTGACATTCAGACTTGAGCCCAGTCATTAAACACTAATTAGATTGGCCTTGTGCTCTCCATCTAGTTTAAGTTTTAATAAACTGGTCTCTTCTCCCTCTCTGTCTTTTTCTTGAAATCCTGCACAGGGTCATCCCCTTCTCCTCTCTGTGGTTTGAACTCTTTGTCTGGGTGTGTTCAGGCTGCAGGCAAGGCAATTTAGATGAAGGGTGGACATAGCGAAAGCACCTGGAGTAATGAACACATTCCTTAAGAGGGGGAAAAAAAAAATAACAAGAGCCAGATGCGCTTACCTGACACTGCCCACTTCTTTTTCACAGAACACTTCAATTCTTACACACTGTAATTTGCCCATTAAAAAAAAAAAAAAAAAAACCTGCAATGTGGTCTCTGGGCTCAATTAATTTGAAAGTACTTCTGGATGAGTCACTTAAATATTGTTTTATCTTTTGCCTCCAAGATATCATCAGGCTTCAACCCCTAGCAGCTACATGGTATTATTAGCCTACACCACTAATTTGGCCCCAAAATATGTTCCCTTTGGATTAAAAGAGAGCAAATTTATGACTCACACCTCGGTCGTGATTAACCCAGCCAGAACCACCCTTAGTCAAGACAACGATTTTTTTATAAGGCTATACATTTTGTGCATGACATTGTGTTTTGCTGTCTTTTCTTCTTTATGTTTTTCCTTTAGATAAGCCATGATTATACCAAAATAATTGGTCAGATTAGCATTACAATGTTCTTTCAAAGTACAGGTAGATCTTACTATTATCAGTATCAGGAATGGAGGAATTAGGAATTCCCAAATTCTGTTTTCATGTCACCAATGGCATCAATAACAAGTTCTGAATTAGCTTTTAGTAATGAGGCATGTTTTTTGGGTGCTTATTGGAGCACTGGTGGCATAGTGGTTAAGAGTTTGGCTGCTAACCAAAAGGTTGGCGGTTTGAATCTACCAGCTGCTCCTTCGAAATCCTATAAGACAGTTCTACTCTCTCCTATAGGGTCACTGTACTTGATGGCAATGGGTTTTTTTTTTTATTGGAAATTATATTAGTACAGATAGAAGTATTTTTTACCAGCAGCTAGGTGGGCAAAAGGAGTCTGGGAGTCAGGACAATGTTTAGAAAAGAGAAAAGAAAAATAGTATTTGCTGTGTGCCAAGTACTATGCAAAGTAACGTGGAAAATTAAAAATAGGTAGATAAGCCAAAAACCAAACCCATTGCTGTCCAGTGATTCTGACACATAGTGACCCTATATAGCATTGCCCAAAGTGTATTCTGTGGCAATGTGTTAGTTATTTATTACTTGGTCATGATATTACTGTAAACTGAATAGCTTAACATAAAACACATTTATTATCTTATAAGTAGGGTGGGCTAGAAATATGGGCACATCTTAGCTGGGTCCTCTGCTTAGGGTCTTTCCAAAACTACAACAAGGTGTCAGCAAGAGCTGAGGTCTCATCTGAAGCTCAGTTGGGGAAGGATTGCCTGAACTCATATGGTGATTGGCAGGATTCAGTTCCTTGTGGGCTATCGGAGGAAGGCCCTCAGTTCTTTAATGGATATTGGTCAGAGATAACCCTCAATTCCTTGCCATGTAGGACTCCCCGTTTGATAGATTATTTAATCAAAACTAACAAAAGACAGAGTCAATAGAAAGAGTCTTGCCTGTAAGATGGACATTACAATTTTATAACAACATACTCCCAAAAGTAACCTCATATCACCTTTGATGTATTCTAAGGGGAAGAGAATACACAAGGGCATGTGGGCAGAAGACTACATGTCCCTGAAAGGATCATTCCGGCTCAGCCAGGCCAGTAAAGATAAATTAGGACCAATTCACCAAGCAAGGACCAAGACGAGTATGTAGCATGGGAGAGCTAGGACTAAAACCCCACAACATAGGAAGCCCCTAGCAAGATTGGGCATCTTTCAAACAATTGCTTTAACCTCCCCTTATATGAAATCACAACACAGGCCTAAGAAATTTGACATTGTGTAGTGCAGGCAGCCATTCAGAGTTAGTGCAGAGCATGTTGTAAACTGTACACATTTGTCTGCCCAACCACAGTGAAAGGCCAGCTCTGAAGCAGCCTTAGAATGATGTGATGGCTACAAGCAGGGTGGGCAGAATGCTTTAAGAACACAGCTTGGGGCATGGAATATTTGATTATTATTTATAATAATAATTAAAATAGCTAAACTCTCTAAGTACTTACAGTCTTCTAAGCATTTAAGTATTAATTATCTCATGCAATAAGACCCAATGATGTGGATACTATTATTATCCCTTTTTGATAAATTAAGAAACAGTTAGCCAGTTATGAAAATTCCTTAAGACCACACAGTGAGGAAGGGTAGATCTGAATTCTAAATCATCTTTTTTAAAAACAGATATATTACAAACCTGCACCTGTGTCATGTCAAACAAAAGGCAGAATTTAACAAAATTTTTTCAGAAAATTAAGAAAAAATGTTGGCAGCCTTCAGAGTTAGAGCTGTTGATAGCAATAGGTCTTTCAAATAGTTATATAGTTGTTATCATGTATTGATTACCAAGCATTGTTCTGAGGACCTTACCTCTATTGATTATATTTGTAGCAGTCCTGGAATAAAGATATCAGCATGGCTCCATTTTATTTAGATGAGCAGGCTGAGACTTAGTAGATTGTTACTTTTCTCAGGTCACAGTAGATTTTGGAGCCATGTTCATCTGATTCAATATTCTTACCTTCCAAGTGGGAGCCCTTGGTTGTGCTCCTGGCCAAAGTATCTCATGCACAGGCAGTACCCACCCATCTTTCTGTGGAGGCTTGAATGTTGTTATGATGCTGAACAAGTTTCAGTGATGCTTCCAGGCTAAGACAGACTAGGAAGAAAGGCCTGGATATCTACTTCCACAAATAAACCAATGAAAACCTTATGTATTATAATGACCCAATCCGTAGCTGATCATGGGACTGGAACAGGACTGGGCAGCATTTTGTTCCATTGTGCATGGGGTTCCACCATGAGTTGGGGCCAACTGGATAGCAACTAACAACAACAATACTCTTTCCACTATACCAGCTTGCCCCTTCTAATGGATAGCGGAAAGGAAAAAAAAAAAAAAAACAAATTTGTGGGCGTAGTGGCTTTTATTAACATTTACCTTTCTGGGTCAACGTGCAGGACTGATGCTAATGTCATTTGAAAGAGGCTGTGATTCCATACGGATAAATTACAGCCATTTTAAGGCAAGGCACTCTCTTCCTTTCACTTTTATACTGCTTGCTATAAAAGTACTCTCTGTTGACTATGAAAAGGCATTCGACTGTGTGGATCATAACAAATTATGGATAACATTGTGAAGAATGGAAATTCCCGAACACTTAATTGTGCTCATGAGGAACCTTTACATAGATCAAGAGGGGGTTGTTTGGACAGAACAAGAGGATACTGATTGGTTTAAAGTCAGGAAAGGTGTGCGTCAGAGTTGTATTCTTTCACCATACCTATCCAGTCTGTATGCTGAGCAAATAATCTGAGAAGATGGAGTACATGAAGAAAAACAGGGCATCAGGATTGGAGGAAGGCTCGTTAACAATCTGCGTTATGCAGATGACAGAACCTTGCTTGCTGAAAGTGAAGAGGACTTGAAGCACTTACTAATGAAGATCAAAGACCACAGCCTTCAGTATGGATTACACCTCAACATAAAGGAAACAAAAATCCTCACAACTGGTCCGATGAGCAACATCATGATAAATGGAGAAAAGATTGAAGTTGTCAAGGATTTCATTTTACTTGCATCCATAAACAACAGCCATGGAAGCAGCAGTCAAGAAATCAAAAGACACATTGCATTGGGCAAATCTGATGCAAAGGACCTCTTAAAGTGTAGAAGAGCAAAGATGTCACCTTGAAGACTAAGGTGCACCTGGCCCAACCCATGGTATTTTTAATCGCGTCATATGCATGTGAAAGCTGGACAATGAGTACGGAAGACCGAAGAAGATTTGATGCCTTTGAATTGTGGTGTTGGTGAAAAATAATGAATATACCATGGCCTGCCAAAAGAACAAACAAACCTGTCTTAGAAGAACTACAACCAGAATGCTCCTTAGAAGCAAGGATGGTGAGACTGTGTCTTACATACTTTGGACATGTTGTCAGGAGGGATCAGTCCCTGGAGAAAGACATCATTCTTGGGACATCTTGGGACAGCACAGGGTCAGCGGAAAAAAGGAAGAGCCTCAAAGAGGTGGATTGACACAGTGGCTGCAACAATGAGCTCAAGCATAACAAGGATTATAAGGATGGTGCAGGACTGGGCAGTGTTCATTCTGTTGTGCATAGGGTCACTGTGAGTTGGAACCGACTCAAAGGCACCTAGCAACAGCAGCTCACAGTTAGATACCACCATTTTGAGTGTTGAAGGAAGTGCAGAAAGAAAGCCAAGAAATGGAATTTTAGTCCACCCCAGTCCATGTTGAGTGAATTAGCCTTTGTAAATTGTTTACTGTCCTATTTTATACATTGCTTTGTACAGTACATACACTGTTGTGCAAAAAATGATAATCCACTTTTTTTCCCCAAGAGGTGAAATTCTCCTTGAACTAACGCAACAACACGTATATACTTCTTATCAATCATTTTCCATTTGATTATGTACTTGGTTAAATTAGATTATTATTAAGCACACTGAAAACAAGAGAAGGAAGACATGTTTCTACAAATCGCTGATAGGAAGACTGATTTTGCTACCCAGAGAAGTCAGTCATTTGCATTTTGCTATGTGAGTCTTAAAGCAAGAGATTCAAATTACATTAAGAGGATTTTAAAATCAAGATAAAGCTTTTTCTCATGCACTTGTGTCTCTAGGAATGAATCACGAGAGAACTAGTAGAGTATTAAAAGGACACCTAATCACTTTTATTTCTATTTAATTTCATCGCTTTTCCTTCCACTGCAATTGTTCTGTCACTTTTATTCCTTATGAATACTTACAAAAAGTAGAAGTTTCAAAATTTCATATTCTTTTTTTTTCCTTTGAACAAATTTCTCATAAGAATGAAGAAAGTCAGGATTATAAACTTGGTTGGGTTTATGTTCAGCCACAAAGTCATAAAACTCTTTCAAACTGAATGGGAATAAGATGAAAAAGACGTTTTCTTGTTCTCAATAAGTACAGATGTTTATAAGGTTTGTAATGGGAACATATAAAACACTGTATCTCAGCAAAGTTAGAGACTACCTAGCATCTAAGTCCAGTGTCAAAGATTGCTTATCCTTGGTTAATTAAAGTAAGTCTATTGCATTTGATAATTGACTCATATGTTAAGTCTATTCATATAATTTCACCCTTCACCATTGATGACAGTAAATTCTTGATAATATGGTGGAGGTTATGGAGGAACTGAACAAATCCTGTCTCAATGGAATAGTATTAATCATATACTTTACGTTTCGTGAATAAGATTTATCATAATTTTCTTTAACTCCTTCTACCAGCCACTCTCTGGTGTCACTAAGTGAAACAATGGTCAAGTTATTGATTTTGGGGGGGAACTATACATCATTATGAGTCAGAATTGACTCGATGGCAATGGGTATTTTGGTTTTTTGGGTTGTACCTCATAGACCAAACCATGGGAGTCATGTTGAAGAATAAGAAATTATCGAAGATCTTAATAATTAAAAAAAAAAAAAAAAGACCCACTACTTTCGGCAATGACAGTGAACTGCTATCTTCAGGAAGGCAGGTTATGCTACTTGCTAAAAGCCAATAGGGAAATTGTCCCAAAAGTCCCTAGCTGTATTTGTAATTCAGTTTGGAATTTATGACTAAGAGTATTACCACTCTTCTTTCAGTCAGGAAATTCCTAGCCTAGAACACAGGGCATTATTTAAACACTGAATGCTGTACTATTTTATATATTGCTTTGTACAGTATGTGCACTGTTGCACAAAAAATAATAATCCTCTTTCTTGTTTACATTCCATCATGCCGTTGAGAAACATATAAAGTTGCTATTTATTTTCTGAAAATTAGATTTTTCTCCTCCTTGTTTGTCCTCCTTGCCCTTCTCATCCTTTTTCTCTTCTTTTACTCTCAGTAAAGCTAGTTAATCTCTTTCAAATGGACCTGACAAGGCCAGTAAGAGTCTGGCGTTGTACGGTGTTTATGAATTTACACAATGACTACCTGTTCTCCTCTTCTTGATTCCATGTCTCTTGTCTTATCCTCTCTACCTAATCTTGCCTTCCTTATTCCCATCAGCCCCTACTTTAATCAGTCCTGTGTTCTCTGAAGCAGAGTTCACTTTAAGTTGTGATGTTGGCAAAGAATATTGAATATACCATGGACTGCCAAAAGAACAAACAAATCTGGAAGAAGAACAATCAGTATGCTCCTTAGAACCAAGGATGGTGAGACTAAGTCTCACATTCTTTGGGCATGTTATCAGGAGGGATCAGTCCCTGGAGAAGGACATCATGGTTGGCAAAGTAGAGGGACAGTGAAAAAGAGGAAGACCCTCAACAAGATGGATTGACACAGTGGCTGCAAGAATGGGCTCAAGCATAAGAACAATTGTGAGGATGGCATAGGACAGGGCAGTATTTTGCTCTGTTGTACATAAGGTCGCTATGAGTTGGAACTGACTCAACGGCACCTAACAACAACTATGTAGCAGCATGTAAGTGTTCTTTAATTTGAATTTGTCACTAATTCTAAAATCATATATGTCTTTTTTTATTATATTGCAAGTTTCTTAAGGGCAAAAAGTCAGATCTTAGACTAATGTATAATCCTCACTTCTACCCCAACCCTGCCAGGATGTGTAATCCAAATTAGACTCAGTAAATTTTTTTGCTTGATTTTTTTTTACTCACCAGTACATTCAATAAATGTATGTTCATTCAAGTATTAATTTACTCGCTGTTACAATCTGAGCTTGAGCCTGGGGCTGTGGGTCTGTATGTTCACATGTGTACTTGTGACTTTACTCTTGTTCTGAGAGGTGTTCTTTGTCATTAATGTCCATATAAAAATAACTTGAGCCATTTGACAGCATCCAAAAAAATCATCCAAGGCTCCTACTTATTAAATTGTAACTCGTCTTTAGAAGGTAATTAATTTACAGTCATGCATCACTTAATGTCCATAATACATTGTGAGAAATAGAATATTAAGTGATTTTTACATGTTGCAAAAACCGTATTATATACAGGCAGTCCCTGGGTTATGAATGTCTGACTTACCTGTGACCTGTAGTTATGAACTAACCCCTGTGAAACCTATCATGTTAAAAATTTGACTCCAGTAGATAAGGTAAATAACTGGGGTCTTCTAAAAATTAAACACTTATGCTCATCAAAAGACTTCACCAAAAGAGTAAAGAGAGAACCTACAGACTGGGAGAAATTTTTTGGCTATTACAAATCAGACAAAGGTCTAATCTCTAAAATCTACAAGAAAATCCAACACCTCTACAACAAAAAGACAAATAATCCAATTAAAAAATGGGCAAAGGAAATGAACAGGCACTTCTCCAAAGGAGACATTCAAGCACCAACAGACACATAGGGAAATGCTCGCGATCACTAGCCTTTAGAGAAATGGAAATGAAAACCACAGTGAGATACCATCTCACCCTGGCATTACTGGCATGAATTTAAGAAAAAAAAAAAAAAAAAAAACCAGAAATAATAAATTTAGGAGAGGCTGTGGGGAGATTGGAACTCTTATGCACTGCTGGTGGGAAAACAAAATGATACAGCCATTCTGGAAAACAATATGGCAGTTCCTTAGAAAGCTAGAAATAGAAATACTGTATGATCCAGCAATCCCACTTCTAGGGATATATCCTAGAGAAATAAGAGTCATCAAATGAATAGACATATGCATACCCATGTTCATTGCTGCATTGTTCACAATAGCAAAAAGATGGAAACAACCTAGATGCCCATCAACAGATGAATGAATACACAAACTGTGGTATATACACAGTGGAGTATAACACAATGATAAAGAACAATGAATCTGTGAAGCATGTCATAACATGGATGAATCTGGAGGGCATCATGCTGAGTGATATAAGCAAATCACAAAAGGACAAATATTGTATGAGACCACTACTGTAAAAACTCATGAAAAGGCTTATACACAAAAAAAAACAACCTTTGATGGTTATGGAGCGGGGGAGGGGAAATGAAAAAACACTAAATAGACAATAGATAGGTGGTAACTTTGGTGAAGAGTAAGACAGTACACAATACTGGGGAAGCCAGCACAACTTGCACAAGGCAAGGTCATGGAAGTGCCACAGATTTATCCAGACTCCTTGGTGGACCAAATTTCTGGGCTGAGGGCTGTGGGAACCATGGTCTTGGGGATTATCTAGCTCAATTGGCATAACATAGTTCATGAAGAAAATGTTCTTCGTTCTACTTTGGTGAGTAGTGTCTAGGGTCTTAAAAGCCTGTGAGCAGCCATGCAGGATACTCCACTGGTTTCACCCCTTCAGGAGCACGGGAGATTGAAGGAAACTAAGGGAAAAATTAGTCCAAAGGACTAATGGATCACATCTACCATGGCCTCCACCAGACAGAGTCCAGTACAACTAGATGGTGCCTGGCTACCACCACTGACTGCTCTGACAGGAATCGCAATAGAGGGTCCCAGACAGAGCTGGAGAAAAATGTAGAACAAAATTCTAACTCAAAAAAAAAAAAAAAAAAACAGACTTGCTGGCCTGACAGAGACTAGAGAAACCCTGAGAGTATGGGCCCTGGACACCCTTTCAGCTCAGTAACGAATTCACTTCTTAGGTTCACTCTTCAGCCAAAGATTGGAGAGGCCCATAATACAAAACAAGACTAAAGGGGCACACCAGCCCAGGGGCAAGGACTAGAAGGCAGGAGGGAACCAGAAAGCTGGTAACAGGAAACCCAAGGTTGAGAAGGGAGATTGTTGACATGTCGTGGGGTTTTTAACAAGTGTCATATAACAGTATGTGTACTAACTGTTCAATGAGAAACTAGTTTGTTCTGTAGAACTTCATTTAAAGTACAATAAAAAATAAAAAATTTGAGGTACATGTAATGATTGGTAATAACAAACGAGAAAGCAGTGCAGTCTCTATAGACAAGATTTATGAGATGTAGGTATTGTGTGCAGGAAGCTGAAGCATTCACCACATCCAGTTATCTCTGCTAATTCCTGTTCTCTGATTGTGATTTCTGGATTTACGGGACTACAGATGTATGTAGTTAGATGTTACCCGAACGGATGTTATGCCATGCATGACTGTACATCAGAAGAAAACCAAAGAAAAACCAAACCCAGTGCCGTCCAGTCGATTCCGACTCTTAACTACCCCATAGGACCGAGTAGAACTACCCCATAGAGTTTCCGTGGAGCGCCTGGTGGGTTCGAACTGCCGACCCTTTGGTCAGCAGCCGTAGCACTTAACCACTATGCCACCAGGGTTTCCAACTTCAGAAGACTACTTAAAAATAACTATTCGCTATCTCTGTGTTATTAACTTTATTCGTAAAATAGGATTATCAAATAGGTAGATTCTGGGTACTAGACAAAGAAAACTACACGACAGTTTTGCAAATCATATTCTTCTAGCCCCTGGTCTCCTTTCACATGTGCTGTTTTCTCCTTAAGCCTGACCTCCCTAGTTTGTTGTATTTCTTCATCTATCTATTAAATTATTCTTGTATACATTGATTGGTACAGTCATTCAATTATTCATGCGTTCAATACTTATTGAGGCCCTATATTGTGTGTTAGATACTATTCTTGGTTTCAGTCAATATATTCTTTAAAGTGTCCTGTAAGTAAATAGGCATGGCCAATCTTATATTGATCTCCTACCCTAGATTTCTCCTCTGACTTGCATTTAAATTTCAATCTTCTTCAGGAGTGTTATGGATTAAATTGTGTCCCTCCAAAATATGTGTTGTAAATTCTAAACTCTGTAGTGGTTATAATCCCATTTGGGAATGGATTTTCTTTGTTATGTTAATGAGACAATATTAGTGTAGGGTGTGTCTCAAGTCAATCTCTTGCAATATAAAAGAGATTAAATAAGCAAGCAAGGAAACAGAGATGGTGGAAGATAAATGACATGCCATGGGAGAATCACCAAGGCACCAAGGAATAGAAGCTGAAGAGATGAGGACCTTCCCCTACAGCCAACAGAGAGAAAGATTTCTAGAGCTGGCATCCTGAGTTTGAACTTCTAGCCTCCTGAACTGTGTGAAAATAACATTTCTGTTTGTTAAAGCCACCTACATGTGTGACTTCTGTTAGAGCAGGGCCAAATAACTAAGACTAGGAAATAGCCAACAAAAAAAAAAACAGTTTCCATCAGGTTTTGACTTGGACTCATGGCGACCCTCATGTACGTCAGAGTAGAATTGTGATTCATAGGGTTTCATATGTCTGATTTTTTAAAATTAGATTGTCAGGCCTTTCTTGCGAGGTGCCCCTGGGTGGACGCTAACCTCCAAACTTTCGATTAGCAACCCAGTGTATTAACCATTATTTATACCATGCAGGGACTTCCCAGGAGCTTGTAAGGAATAATCATATCAAGGATACTGGGATAATAAAAAGGCCCAAACCAAGAGTTTTTTTGGTTTTTTTGGACACAACTTTTTCTAAAACAACCACTTACCACACCTTCATGCTGGGATTTTAAAGAATCCATGATACTAAGCACAAATTGAATGCTGTAGCCAATA
This sequence comes from Loxodonta africana, assembly GCF_030014295.1. Classification (NCBI taxonomy): domain Eukaryota; kingdom Metazoa; phylum Chordata; class Mammalia; order Proboscidea; family Elephantidae; genus Loxodonta; species Loxodonta africana. The sequence goes on from NC_087348.1 coordinate 41,813,963, forward strand.
CCAGAATTATATTGCAGAAAAAGGAAAACTGCATTTTTAGGCTGTTCTTATTGGAGAATACTCACCTGGTCACAATGATTGAGCAATTACCTGGGATTTTCTAGTGATGAAGGTTCAGATGTTGATTTTTTTGAAGTTATTTTTGAGTCAAAGAATCAATCATGAATGTTGACATGGAAGGGCTTGTGTCCTCCCAAGAGTCTAGGTTTCACTGGCTTTGAAAAAAATTATTTTCATACCCAACAGTTCTGATTAGTAAATTTTACTTCAGGCACAACTGATTGTGAAACCTGAGGTAGAGGTGGGGAATGGAATTCGACTCGCCTCTCAAGGTGTTATTTCCTCTATGACCAAAAAGGAGTTTTCTTTTTTTAAAAAACTGCGTAGCTGATTAGGAAGCATATTAAAAAACATAACACCAAGAGAAGGATGCAATATGTTAAGATAATGTGCTATGAAAACAGTTGAACAAGAAAGATGCTGATAAAACACATGCACGTTTTTCCCCAAGGAAAGCACTTAAATTCTCAGTCTCAGAAGTGAGCTCTGGGCTCTGTCATTGAGTTCCTCTGAGAGCCACATTTCCAGAAAAGCTTTTACCTCCTGTTTCACTCTTGTTAACAGATCTTGGGGACCCACGTGGCAAAGTGGTTATGAAATCAGATGCCAACCAAAAGGTCGGCAGCTCAAATCCAAGCACCTTGCAAACCCTATGGGGCAGTTCTGTCCTATGGGATGCTGTGAATCAGAATTGACTCGACAGCACACAACAACAACAACAGCCATATTCATAGTTAATAGCAGTGGTTAACAAACTTTTTTTCCTGTAAAGTACGAGATATTAAATATTTTAGGCTTTGTGGGCTATATGTTCTCTGTCACAACTACACAACTCTGCAGCTGTAACTTAAAAGCAGCCCATGGGGAGGACATAAATGAATAGGTGTGGCTGTGTTCCAAGAAAACTCTTTTGTACACAAACATACCACCATTCAGATATGGCTTGTGTACCACAGTTTGCCGACCCCTAGGTTAGAGGGTCAAAGAATATACAAGACTTGTTATGAAAAATGTCAGTTCGTACTACCATCACCATTTCTCAACCCCTAGAATCTATTGCTTTCAATAACTATCTAAGAAAGGATAAATGAGGCTTCATTTTGGGGGGATTGTGTGTGTCTGAAATTGTTTTTTTACTATCCTCATAATTGGGCCTGATAGAGAGTTTTAGGTTAAAAATCATTTTCCTTCAGAATTTTGATGTTTCCAGTATCTTCTAGCTTTCAATATTGCTCTTGAGAAAAGCCACGCTGCCTGATTTATGATCCTTTATGTTTAATGTACTAATAATAATTTCCCCCCTCTCTGGAAGTGTTTAAGATTTTCTCTTCCTAGTTTTTTTAATTTCACCACTATGTGACCTGCCATGGGTTTGTATTCATCCAGTGTTGGGTACTCAATGGAGCTTTTCAATATGGAAACTCAGGTCCACAATTCTTTGATTTTTTTTTTTTTTTTTTAATTATGTCTTCAATGACTTTTTTTTTTCCCCTCTCTTCTCTCCTTTGGTGAATTTTATTATTCAATAAGGGAGTCTCCAGGACTTTTTTTTTCTAATCTTTGAATCCTTATTCTCCTAGTTTCAATCTATTTTGCTTAAATTTGTGAAAAATTTCCTAAATGTTGTCTCTTTAACACTCTCCTTTGATTTCTAACATATTTTTAACTTAGAAGAGTTCTTTTTTTAATTTCTAAAATGTTCATTCTTTAAAAAATAAAATAAAATCCCCTTCTAACTCCATGGATGCATTATTTATAGTTTGTTTATATATAATTTACAGTATATATTTTTTAAGTTTTCTTTTCCCTGTATGGAAATCCTGGTCGTGTAGTGGTTATATGCTACGGCTGCTAACAAAAAGGTCGGCAGTTTGCCTCCACCACGCACTCCTTGGAAACTCTATGGGGTGGTTCTAGTCTGTCCTATAGGGTCACTACAAGTCAGAATTGACTAGATGGCAACAGTTTTTTTTTTTTTTTCTTTTTTCCCTGTGTAGACTTTCATATTTTTTTTAGACTTTCATGTGTCAGCTTTTTACCCTACTGCTTCTCTTTTTTTTTTTTTTTTCTATTATATGTTTTGATTATTTCTTTCAAATATTAGATACTTTCCTCAAAGGTCTAGCAACATTTTCTGTCTCCATGTATTTAGGAGTGGGTATTTAAAAGCCCACTGGAAGTTCTAAGTGTGTGCATGGGGCTTGTTGACTATGACCTTCACTGTGGAGCCAGCTGACCATGCTGTTGCCCTTGGGGATCCTGGATGTCTGCCTGTCAAGGTGTTTGCTCTTGAGCTCTTCAGAGATCCACGGAAAAGAGTCTTCCAATCTTCTCTCTGAGAGGCTACCATGTTTCTAGAATAAGCTGACCATAAACCTAGTTAGTTTGGTGATGTCTAGTTTACACCATGTTCCAGAATAAATAATTATTAATACCACCCCTTTTCGTTCTCAGAAATGTTCCAATTTGGGCTCTAAATGATAAGATTGTCTTATCTGGGAGTCAAGAAGGAGAAGAAAAGTTCTTTGTCTCAATTTTCAGTGTGTTGTCTTTCAATTAACATGTCTTTTTTTCAAATGGGAACTCCACCTTCAGTTGTGTCTGATACATCCCGACACCAAGAACCTTTGTCTATACTGGCAAAAAAAAAAAAAAAAAAAAAAGCCCAGTTTTCTGCTGGGCAGTTGCCAAGCTGTGAGAAGTAGAAGAAAATCGAACAGCTTCTTACACAGGCTTTCAACCAATTTTCCTGGTTTTAGTCCCTGCATTAAAATTTTTAGATATCAGGGCCATAGGGATTTCTGTGGTATAAATCAGGTTGTTTATCAGCTTTCTCTCCTGCCAGCATGGGTTTCATCTTTTTCAGTCTGCTCTGTCATCTAACACTTTACCATTTGTTTTCTAGGTTTACAAATTTTGTTATCTCTTATTTTCTTTTTCATTGTGAATTCTTGTATTTTTTTAAAAAATTTCTAATCTTTATTGTTCTTACAGTGATGAAAAGCAGAGGATCAATGTCTATGCCCTATCAGCATCCTCAACTGACAAGCCAAACGGTTGTCATCCCTCTAGCTCACTGCTTGTCTCTGGTCTTTAGGAGCAGAGGGAGATGATCATCATTCCATCTCCTTATCTTTATTTCTGAAAAGGCCCTTTTCAATTCTCCCTTTTGTTCTCTCCTTGGTGTCAAATGACCCATTTCCTTTAAACTTCTTTCACACATGCCATTTTCCAAATCATTAACTTGCTTTGTGACTCTCTTGTGAACTTTGATGAGTTCACCTTAGTTTCTTAGTTGTAGTATCTATAAACAGGCAGGGAATATTTGCTCTATGTATTTATTGGGGATGCAACCCAGGAAAAATAGGGGATGTAGTTAATTGTAAATGGAACTACTACATGAAAGACACATAGACACTATACCAGGTACTTTCTATACATTGTCACACGAAGTCCTCATTCTAGCCTTATGAGAATTATCCTATTTTCCTCACTATTAATGAGCAAATTGATCCCAAAAAAGCTTAAAAAATTAAGGAAGCTACATAATTATGTTGTCCTAAACCTTGAATTTGAGCCTGAGTTATTAGATATCAGATTTCAGTTTTCTCGCTGGATCATAGAATTTACTAGATGAAAAAATACGTATTAATAGAATACAGAAAACAAGACTCATAAAGGCATGTAGGCTTATTATTGAATAAAAAAACCCAACAGGTTGCCATTGAGTTAATTCTGACTCTTAGCTACCCTATAGGACAGAGTGGAGCTGCCCCATAGAGTCTCCAAGGAGTGTCTGGTGGATTTGAACTGTTGACCTTTTGGTTAGCAGCCTGCGCTTTTAACCACCATGCCACCAGGGCTCTTTATTATTGAATATCACTTTGTAATTTATAAAGCATATATATTCTTTATCTCATTTGATTTTCATAATAACCCTATGAGACAAGGGAAGTATTATTATAATTATTCTTACCTTTACAAGAATAAAAGTGAAGTTCAGAGATGGTCAAGTGAATAGGTCAAGGCTACACAGTCAGTAAATTTTAGAGACCAGTCTGGACCGAGGTTGTCTGAGTAGGTGCCCTAGGATTGTTCTGCTAACCTCACACAAGACTGTACCTCATAAATCAAGTATGATTATATCCATGATGACACACAATAGAATGATTTATCTTAAAGTGTCTAAATTGCAGTTGGGCATACCTGGTTAAACAATGCTTTCCTTTTCTATAACCCAGAGTATTATGCAAAGATTCTAGAAGAAGGGGAAAAACAAACAAAACAAAAAAATCCGTTATTCCTTGAGATCAAGATTCCAGGTAAAATCATTTAGCACAGAATATCTAAAGACAAGAAAAAATTAACCTGGCCATGTACATATTTCAGAAGTCTGTAGGGAATATAAACACTCTGTGAATAATGTAATTGCTAAATAGATGAACACAATTAGCTCCCCCAGGAAATAATAAATGTTATAAATAAACTCATATTTTTTTTTTTAATACAGAAAAATAATATTCAGAAGGAGGTTTGGAAACATTCTTTATACAGGAAAGAGAAGATGAGTTTGTGACCAACAAAGAATCTCTGAGTTATCTTGAACTTGAAGTTAGAACTCCACAGATTTTAAGATTCCTTTTAGATAAACTCTCACCACCTTCAACATAATCATCTATCATTGATCAATCTTACGGCCATTTTATGAGTATTAAAAAGGATATATCTCACTCTTGTGGTGGCTTCTTGACAAGCTAATTGCTTTAGTCTCACCTCTCTCCTGATAAATGGACACCTTGCAACTTCTGGGTCTATCTTGCTTTATTCACAGCTCCAGCAAAAACAGTAATATGTGGATTTCTAGATTATTTACAGTAGGTAGGTCCAGTGGTGGTAATTTTCTTAGAATCAGCTCCAGCACAATTCAGTTGTGTGAGTTAAAAAAAAAAGAAAAAGCTAGTCCAGCATTAGGACATTCTAATTACATGTTAATGAGATATGTTACATACGTTGGGTATCTAACATATCTCATTCTGTTGCCAAGCAGTCTTATGTTGGTGCTCATTACTTATAACTAGACTGTTTTATGTCAGTAAAGCTAGTGGATATTTCTCTCAATTACATTTTTACTTCATTCAATTCAGTCAACATTTGCTGGGCTCCTTCTGTCTTTAACAAACTACTTAGAGGGTCATTCAGTGGTAGAATTCTCGCTTTCTGTGGGGGAGACCTGCATTTGATTCTGAGCCCTAACTCATGAGCAGCCATGACCCATCTTCTATTAGTGAGAGCTTGTGTGTTACCGTGCTGCTGAACGGGTTTTAGCAGAGCTTCCAGACTAAGACAGACCCAAGACACTAATCATCAAATTAGGATGTGGAACATTATCTTTATGAATTATGTTAAGCCATTTGACCTTGTTGTCACCCGAGACTATGGTCCTGAGCCTTCAAACCCAGTAAACCAAATCCACAAGGTGTTTAGTTCTGTCTAGGAAATATCCAGAATTGTGCCCTCTATGTGTTTCATTTTATATATGAATATATAGGCAGTACATACAAACATGTATCTACATATGCTTACAGATACACCCTCAATGAGATGGACTGACACAGTGGCTGCAACAATGGGCTTAAGCATAACAATGGTCATAAGAATGGTGGAGGACTGGGCAGTGTTTCGTTCCATTGTGCATAGAATCACTATGAGTCAGAACTGACTCGACAGAACCTAAGAACAACAGCAACATACGTGAGGAACATACATAGCAACATACATGAGTCTGAGCCAACTCAAAGGGAACTAATAATAATAATATAACAGATACAACCGTACATGTACACCTATATACTCACATGTGCCTTTCTATATACATATATGCATACCTACATACCTATGTAACCACCCACATGTTTTTGGTTGTTGTTACTGTTATTGCAAAATTGTATATGCTATAGCATTTACCAAAAACATCCCTTACTCTTGTGTACTTCGTATTATCATTTATCTTGATCAAGTTGTGTACACTTCACCCATATTGGGTATTTGTCTTTCTCATGACCAAAATAACAAGTGTCTACTGTCTAGAAAGTGGTTTACTCTTCCTCTCCCTCACGTCCTTGATAACCATCAAAGAATGCTGCTATCTGTAGGTATACCCAAGAACAAGTCCTGAACACGTTACGGGTGTTCATGGTTGTTTAATTTTTAATGGCGGGCACCTTTTTTAGATGGATCTTCTTCTCTAAAACAATCTGTGAATTCTCTATCACTTTACTCAGCTTCTTAATGAACAGCTTAGGATGCCAATAGCCCACGGTCATTCTGACTTCTTGGTGTAATGCAGAGCGATTTGGCCTGAGGTCCTCTGAGAGTTTGTATGTACTCTCCCACTAACTAGCTGCATGACTGTTAGAAGTCACTCTCAAACTTCAGTTTCTTGATCTATTACATAAAGAGGTTTTGTGTTCTATAAGCTTTTATGAACTTAAATTGTGATGAATTTTTCAGAAAGATCCAAACAATTTTTTTTTTCTGATTGTACTTTAGACGAAGGTTTACAGAACAAATTAGCCGAGTACCATCTAGTTGTACTAGACTCAGTCTGGTGGAAGCTGTAGTAGATATGATCCATTAGTCCTTTGGACTAATCTTTCCCTTGTATCTTTAGTTTTCTTAATTCTCCCTTGCTCCGCAAGGAGTGAGACCAGTGGATTATCTTGGATGGCCACTCACAGGCTTTTTAGACCCCAGACACTACTCACCAATGTAGAATGTAGAACATTTTCTTAACAAACTATGTTATGCCAATTGAGCTAGATGCCAAACAAATTTTTATCAGTTTCTTTCAATGTGAAACAGCACAGCAGGATGGAAGGTGGTTCTCTTAATTTTAATTAAACACTCCTTTCTTGCCCGGAAGTGACAAGCTTCATTTCTATGTCTGGGTTAATTTGTATGGATAGATACCAATTGTTTTTATTAAGGCTATCATTTGATTTTTACTGATCTCTGGGTTTATCCCTTTTTCTTTTTTGGATTTCTGTCTCACTGAAACGGCACAGATGGGGCATCGTGCAACTTGGGTCTTAATGCTGCCTAATGGTTGGAATGTTTGAGTAAACAACGCAATTATCATTTGCTCTACCCACGCTGGTAGTAGAATGGAGTTGTGGATTGGCTTACTGATTTGGATAGAGTCAGGGAGAGTAGAAACAATAGTGTGTTACTTCCCCTAGTATCTGTGCCTGCTGGGAGACACTTGTTCATTTTCCTGGATTGATTGATTAATTGATTACTCCATACACAGTACTTGGTTACGTTATCAGCCAGGTTGACTGAGCCATGCAGGAGTGCTGACTGTTATATTGTGTTCCTGTGGAAGGTGAGAATGCTTTGAGAAAAGAAACAAACTTGCAGAGATAGCCTTTTAAAAATCAAGCCGCTTTCTATTAAATAACCTTTTGAGGGTTTTTTTTTTTTCTTTTTTTTTTTTAAAGATACATGTTATCATGTTCAGAATTACAGGCTATTAAATTTCTTTTCTTGCTTTTTCTAAAATCTTCCTGAAATTTGGTGTCTTCAATGTTATCAAGCTACTTTGCTTCTTGGGGAGGGTGGGATTGGTTTGGCTGCCTAAAGTCAGGTGGATAATGTGGACTGATTGCTTGGAATGGCCCAGTCTAGAGAATCAAGGCGTTCCCACTTGACCCAGATATCTACTTAGCATCACATGAGGACTTAGCAGGATTGGTGAATCTGTTGAAGCAGAGGAGTTATGGAGACAGGATGGATGGTTTCCACATGATATGTAGTGAAGCATTCCGTTTCACCCTACCCTCAATGTTTTTCCAGGATGTCAGGCGGGGAGGAGAAATACCAAAGGGGGAGGGGGGAAATGATGCAGTGCCCCAAATGTTCTCTCTCACAACCTCACCTCTGAATAGAACGATTCTGCCTGGGATGTGACAGGCTGCCTGGTGCATAAAGATGAATACAGAAAAGGATCCAAAGAGATTAAAAGGTCAATGGATTATCCATTAAGCAACCAACTCTCAATATGCCTCAATTTGTCTAGGTCATGATTTATTGCCTGGGATAAATGGACCAAGATCTGCAGGCATTTCCCTGAGGTCATTCTTTTTCTAATCTCCACTATAGCCAGGTCTTTGATCTCTGATCACTATTAAGTACCTCTTTATTAGTTACCAGTATTTTAAAATAACTTTTAAGCCACACCTAGTTCAGATTATTTCATCTGATAAGGGCACAGGGCTTTTGAAGGTCAAAGGTAAGCAACTTGAGGAATACAATTCTATAAACAAAGGGAGCAGATCAATCTGTTCTATCCCTGTGGCAGGTATCCAAGCAGCCTGTTCATTGGAACACTGTTGGGAAGGAGATGCCGAGCTGTATGAAGATTTCAGGGAATGGTACAGTATTTTAATTTGCATCACCTATTTAGTTTTTAATGGGTTAATTTGACCCCGGCATTAAACTCAGGAAATAAACCATTTTCCGTGCATGCTACACACAGAGTAGCTTTACTCCAACTGTTTTAACATTCTGAAACATTCCCAGAGTCAGATATCATACAAGGTTGATTCTCCATCTGGAGAATGAGGGCTGTGGTGGAATCAGTTGCTTGGTATTTTATTTGGTCACTATGGTTGACAAAAGCTTCATAATAACCAACAGTCCGTTAAAGCAAAGCTGAAGCGGTGAAAAACAGTTCCTGGGAAGGAGGCCTTGCCAGTCCCCAAAAGTGCATTTTGAGCAAAATTCTGTGCAATGGAGCATGTGACATGTTCAATACTTTTTACAGCAAGTCTCAGTAATGGCTATTGCAAACAGCCCCAAACTCAGAATTCTTATGCATTGTTGCTCGTGAGTCCCACTGTTCTCAGGTTTGCATGTTCTATAGATCGTCTTGGAGTAAAAAGTGGATAAAAAATAATGAATTATAGATTATGTTCACTGTTTACCCCATATACTCATAATTATCAGTCCCTTCATTTATTTCAATTTATTGTTATTGTTTAGGTGCCATTAATTTGGTTCTGACTCATAGCAACCCTATGCACAACGGAACAAAACAGTGCCCGGTCCTGTGACATCCTCATAATTGTTATGCTTGAGCTCATAATTGCAGCCACTGTGTCAATCCATCTCATTGAGGGCCTTCTTTTCTTTCACTGACCCTCTACTTTACCAAGGATGATGTCCTTCTCCAGGGACTGGTCCCTCCTGGTAACATGTCCAAAGCATGTGAGATGAAGTCTCACCACCCTTGCTTCTAAGGAGCATTCTGGCTGTTCTTCCTCCAAAACGGATTTGTTCATTCTTCTGGCAGTCCAATATTCTTATATTCAATATTCTTCACCAACACCATAATTCAAAGGCGTCAATTCTTCTTTGGTCTTCCTTAATCATTTCCCAGCTTTCACATGTATATGAGATATTTGAAAATACCATGGCTTGGGTCAGGAGCACCTTAGTCCTTAAGGTGACATCTTTGCTTTTTAGCACTTTAAAGAGGCCTTTTCTGTAGATTTGCCCAATGAAATACATTGTTGATTTCTCGACTGCTGCTTTTATGGGCACTGATCAATCTTAACATATACTGAATAGTTAGCTTCTGAAATTTCTGAAGAGAAATTTTGTGGCTCCCTTAGATACTCAGCTAAGAGCACAATGCATCCAATGTGATTTGTGTCATTTGAGTGATTCCGATGAATAATACATTTTATTCACGTTCTCTATTGCATTTATATTTACCCAAATTTTAAATGTGATCTAAGTTACATAGTATTTCAGGAATTTGAATCCATTTTTCCCCCAGGAAGCTAAATGTAAGTCCATCTGAGGGCTGATTGACGTATATAGAACAGAGATGCCCAACTCTGGAAAATGAGGTGCTATGGATTTATTGAAAGGTGGTTCTTGATTCTGTGGGTGGACAGGTATCATCTACCACCTGAATAAGTAATGTTCCTCCCGTGAATTTTCATTTCTTTTTCAAATGCATGAAGGTACTGTCAAAATGTATAAAATATTAATATAAAGCATTAATAAATTTATAGTAACTTTTATCATTATCTATTTTCAAGTAAATGGACACTGGTGAAAATCATATATATATATGTATGCATTTTAATATTTAGGAAAATATGTGGTCCTTCTATGAAGAGACTAACACTTGCAAACTCAGATTTTAATATTAGAGTTAAGTCTAGAAAATATGATCATTTTTAGAAATTCCATGCTGAGCAAATTATCCGAGAAGCTGGACTATATGAAGAAGAATGGGGCATCAGTATTGGAGGAGGACTCTTTAACAACCTTAGTTATGCAGATGTTACAACCTTGCTTGCTGAAATTGAAGAAGACTTGAAGCATTTACTGATGAAGATCAAAGACCTCAGCCTTCAGTATGGCTTACACCTCAACATAAACAAAGCAAAAATCCTCACAACTGGTCCAATATGCAACATCATGATGAACGGGGAAAAAATAGAAGTTGTCAAGGATTTCATTTTACTTAGATTCGCAATCAACACCCATGGAAACACCAGTAAAGAAATCAAAACATACATTGCATTGTGCAAATCTGCTGCAAAAAAAAAAAAAAAAAAAAAAAACCTCTTTAAAGTGCTGAAAAGCAAAGATAACGCTTTAAGGACTAAGGTGTGCCTCACCCAAGTTATGGTGTTTTCAGTCGCCTCCTACGCATGTGAAAGTTGGACGATGAATAAAGAAGACCGAGGAAGAGTTGACACCTTTCAATTTTGGTGCTGGTGAAGAATATTGAATATACTACGGATTGCCAAAAGAACAAATAAATCTGTCTTGGAAGAGGTACAACCAGAATATTCTTTAGATGCAAGGATGGCGAGACTTAAGTCTCACATGCTTTGGACATGTTGTCAGGAGTGATCAGTCCCTGGAGAAGGACATCATGCTTGGTAAAGTGGAGGTCAGTGAAAAGGAGGAAGACCCTCAATGAGATGGATTGACACAGTGGCTACAACAATGGGCTCAAGCACAGCAAAGATTGTGAGGATGGCGCAGGACCGAATAATGTTTTGTTCTGTTGTATATAGGGTTGCTATGAGTCAGGACTGACTTGATGGCACCTAACAACAACAAGAAATTCCACAGAGAAGGAAATTAGGAAAATTAAATTGCTGATGTTTCCATAATCAGTGTTTTCTGGAATGGTGCGCCCTTGTTCTGAAACCATCACTCTTGTGGGTGCAGAGTTTTATATTTTCTCAAATACTTGAGCAAACATTAACTTTAGCCTCACAGTGATCTAGGAAAGCAGTGAAATCTTGGAATCATAAAATGTTAGAGTTGAAGGAGATCTTAGTGATTTGGAGCTTAACCCTTTCATTTTACAGATGTGTACTGTAGTGTTTGGTCAGGGTCTTGACAAGATTGGTTCAATGTTTCGTACCTATTTTAGAGTGGAGCTCAGGAAAAGGAAAACAAAACAAAACCCTCTTTATTCCTAGGTCAAGACTTTCACCCTGTCATCACTCTAGTTCGTGTAAGATGAGATACAGATTGGCATAGAAGCTCCTGGGCAAAAGTGTGATTACAACAGACTAGAAAATTAAATAAACTTGAACTCATATAAAATAGGTTCTTGGAATAACTTTGTTTGATAGCCATTGAAAGTTCACTTGGAAGGAAAATTGAAGGAAGATAGAGTGAACGAGCTAAGAGATCTATCTGGTCCCTTCTCTTCATTTTGAATGACTCTCATATGCCTCATCCAGAATTCTGATATTTTATTTCCTGGGGAATAAGGAAGTCAAGAGGGAGGGACACAGGATATAGAAATCTTTAGATTCATCCCTTTGGTAGCTTGAAAACTGGTAGGTACAATTATCCTTACCAGCCTTACAAAATTCTTTTAAGAAATAATCACATGGGTGATAGTCTTGACTGCCTCTCTCAAAAGAAACTTTTGGTGAGATCAGAACTTATTAAATAAGGCAATTTTTGTTGATCATTAAACTTTAATTGTAGAAATAATATAATGTTACAAAAAAAAAAAGACTGTAGATAAATGGAAACCCTGATTGCGTAGTGTTTAAGAGCTAAGGCTGCTAACCAAAAGGTCGGCAGTTCAATCCACCAGGCGCTCCTTAGAAACCCTACGGGGCAGTTCTACTCTGTCCTATAGGGTCACAATGAGTTGGAATTGACTCGGCAGCAATAGGTTTTGTTTTTTATTGTTTTGGCATATAAATATCATCCATAAACCCACAACCTTAAAACAGACACTATTTTCATTTCTCCCTATGCCTGTCCAATCTTTTTCCACATAAGCACATGACGTGCATATACTAAAGGCATACATATATCATTTTTTGATTTATCCTAAGCCTTTTTCCTACATTGCTATGTAGTGGACAAAACTATCACATGATATTCTATAAATATAATGCCTATATTATCTAATTTTTTCCACTCGAGACAAATGTTAGCTAAACAGCGTAGCAGCACACAATTACAATGTTTGTTCAAATGCTCAGTCTTTATCATCATGTGGTAAGGCCACAGGGTGTATTCATTTTTGTGTTATTTCAGTAATATTAAGGCCATGCAGATTAAACTCAGCTGTAGTGAGGAGGCAGGGCATGATAATTAATGCTCATTTTTGTCACTCAGTTCTGGTAGGTTGGCTCCAAATTAGTCCAGTCTGTTTCACAATTCCTAATTGCTCCCTACAAAATGTGATCATGCACACTTGGCTATATATTATGGAAGTTTTGTTTCCAAAAATACTTGTATTAAGATGTAAGTATTAAATGGCTTGGGATAATACAAAAGGAGAAATAAGTAATAAGCAAGGGGAAACAGGACAGATATTTCAATGTTAATGGACACATTATACAGAAACTTAAATGGACATCACAAAGAGGAAGATAGAGAAGAATGGTAACTTGTGGGAGAAAGAAATGTAGGATAATCAGGGTCTCAGGTGCATGCAGTGAGCTATACAAAAAGGAATTAGATGTTGGTGATGAAGTTCAGAAGAGAGTTTGGGTAGTATATATTTCACTCGTCTCTTTGTTTATTGTATCTCATGAAATGAAGTCTCTTCCGTAATGGTGGAGATGAAATACTCTCCTAAGACATGTTGAATGCGAAGGTGATAACAAGGATTTTCAAAAGGTATTGGATATGCAAAGATGTTTGAAGGATATTCAAAGGATAACCGAACTGCTTTTGTGGAACGCATCCTAAATAATTTTAGGGATTGTTTTAATTATTATTTGGTTTGCTGATTTTGGTTGTCTTTAAGGTGCTGATAAGGACTGACAGGTATATTTAAGATGAATAAAAATTGATGATTTTTTTCAGCGATGTTCTGGGAAAAAATCATCAAAGAAAACTCTATAAATGTCTATAGTGGTGATATAGGACATTCTGTAGAATATTGAAAAGAAAGTGCTAAACTGTGAAGGCTGACATTTGAGTCATAAAATCAGACTTTGTTTAACAAAGTTAGTGCACTTAATCTTCTGTCTCTAGAATTAATAAAACAAGAGTGATGAGTGATTGTGGAATTGAAAACAGATTGGCTTGCATTTTGAATCATGTCAAGTTTAATTTAGCAGAGATATTAATTTGAGGTGGTTTATGGTAATAGTTATGGGGAGACATTATTGGGACCAGAACACTCCGCCAGATGTACGGAGCACGTATCCCACGGATTCACACAGTAAGCTAAAGAGATGCCAAGTCATCACAAGCCTGCGATTCTTGGCTCCCTGTCCCTGTATCTCAGAAAGCCTGAGCCATTGGATTTCCCTAAATCAATATTTTCTAATTATTATACTAGGACTCGCTTTCTATTATGTCAGTGGAAATTTTTATTTCAAATGTATATGACCTTTACAAAGTGTCACAAGGTAGATTTATGTGACCCTGTTCTCTCTTCTGAGATTCTCACAAAATGTTTATATTTTGAAAGTCAATAGACTCCTAAAACGTTGTCATTCTTTATGTCATTTTGAGTATTCTTCTCCATAGGTAAGAGGCAGTTCCATTTTGCTGATTGTATGCACCACTCTGAGGTAACTATTCAGATATTTGTGAAACTTATTCAAAATCTTCTCTGTGCCAGACACTGTACTACTTGAGACACAGATAGTGTAAAATGTGTGCGTGCGTGTGTGTGTCTTTTCCAACACACCAACTCTAAATACCCTCACCCACACCAACTGCAAATGCAGTTCTAATTCGTCTGACTCTAACCACCAGAACTAAGTCAGATCTTACAAGTTATAGGGCACAGTCCTCCAGACTGCCAGATCTGCCCAAGACTTCAGGCATCGGTAACAAGTTTGGGGGTTCCTACGACTCCCAAACTTTTGCGCAACTGACTACATCTTTGGAGGTTCCCACTGTCTTCTCAGGATTCCTACTGTAAACTCAGGGGTTCCCAGCCTCCTTCACTCCTGACCTACTGGCTCCCAGTAATCCCTTGGATTTGATAATTTGCTAGAATGACTGACTCACAGAACACAAAGTGGTGTACTTATGATCTCAATTTTATTATAAAGTATCTAAATCAGGGCAGCTTAAAAAAAAAAGACCCATAGGGCAAGGCCTCAGAGGGTCTCCAACATGAAGCATCCATGTTTTCCACCAACCAGGAAGCTCCCAATATCCAGTGTTTTCATTGGGGTTTCATTATTTATGCATGATTGAGTGAGTCATTGCCCATGTGACTGTACTCAACCTCCTGCCCCCTTTCACATGGTGGGTCTTTCTGGTATGGCTCTCCCTTGCCTGAAGCCACATCACTAGCATAACAAAGATCCACTTTCTTGGGGAAGTCCATGAATTTAGAGGTCATCTTTTAAAAGGACAAAGGCCAAATTATTTGTTTAAGTTAATTGTGTACCCCACAGGTGTGAACAAAAGAAAGTCACTATTTTCTTCAAGTTTAGTAGGGGAAGATTACCAATGACAAATAAATACAAAATATGTCAGGTGGTGATAAAAATCATGAAGAAAAATAAAGCAGAGTAAAGGGACTAATCTTAATGGAGTCAGGGGTACTATTTTACATGGATCAATGAAAGTTTTCCTGGTAAAGGAACATTTGAATAGAGACCTAATGGAAGTGTGTGAAGGAGAGTCTGAGAATGAACATTCTAGATGGTGGAAGCAGCATGTTCAAAGGTCCTGAGGTAAAAACACAGTAGGGCTGTTAAGGAATAGTATAGAGCTGAGCATAGATCCTATATGTGAGCTAAGACGCTGGTAGAGCCAGAGGCAGTTAAAGAGGTAGTGGGATGCTGTGAATCATGATAACGTATGTGGATTTCCCTCTAAATAAGGTGGGTAGGAAGGTTTTGAATAGAGGTTTGATTTGTTGATTTAGATTTTAGAAAGATTGCTCTGGCATTTACATTTCAAATAAACCTTAGGTGAAAGGTTAGGAGGTAAGGTAAGGAGAACAGTTAGAAGTCTCTTGCAATAATCCAAGAAGGAAAAGACAGTACCTTGAATCCGGTAGCAGAGGTGTAGTAGTGCAGGTGACAGATTCAGAATATAGTTTGAATGTAAAACCAAAGATATTTTCTAAAGATTAGAAATGGAATGTGAGAGAGATAGCATTCTTTCCAGTGACCCCACGCCCATTGCCGTCAAGCCGATTCCAACTCATAGTGACCCTATAGGATAGGGTAGAACTGTCCCATAGAACTTCCAAGAATTCAAACTTCCGACCTTTTGTGTAGCAGCTGTGGTTCTTAACCACTACTCCACCAGGGTTTCCAAATAAGAAAACATAAATGCTATGGATGTTGCTAAAGATCAGGAGGCAAGAGAGGTTTTGTTCGTTAAGATCTCTGTATGCAAATGTTGTTATTGTTGTGTGCCATTGAGTCAATTGCAACTCACAGTGGTCCTACAGTACAGAGTAGAACGTCCCCATAGGGTTTCCAAGGCTGTAATCTTGATAGAAGCAGACTGACAATATCTTTATACCTCGGAGAGGCTGGTGGATTTAAACCACCAACCTTTCAGTTAGCAACCAAGCGCTTAACCACTATGCCACAAGGACTCCTTTCTGTATGAAAATAGGAGTGATTTATTATATAAGATCTGCCTAATTTAGTTTAGCAAACACTTACTGAGAAACCACTCTGTTTCAGGCACCGCTATCGCTGCCACCACCTGCTTTCCCTTTGTCTTCAGGCAGGTGGTTCTTCTTGGTGCAGGGTACCCTAGAGTGAATGAAGTATATTCTAGCTTCCCACTTCTGCTGGACTCTCAGACATCTTTTGACACTGAATTGGGCAACAAGAATCCAAAGAGCTTTCTGCCAAACAGAAAAATATGTCTCATGCATTGGACTGCAGTGTCCCTCAGCCTCCAAATGGGCCAGCTTGGAACTTCAGGTTGAGTAAATTGGAATCAAATGGACTCATAATTCCACACAGCAGCTTTCTGCACAACTGAGTTAAATTTACTACAACTCAACCAAGGGTAACACACGCCACATAACTCTGCCATCCACACCTCTTTGGGTTTTGAATTACTAGCAAGTGGTTTTCAGTTCACTGAAATGCAAACAAATATTTCCTTCTAAAAAAGCAGACATAACAGTGGCACTTTCCCCGCTTTCTCATCTAGGCATTCACTCTTTTTCAAACTTTAGTACCACTTCTGAGACAATTAAGATAATTCGGCCATTTAAGTACTAACAGCCACAGCGGTCTTAGAACCACTTACTTTTTTAGTACTAAAATGCAGTAAAAGGACATTACAGCTTATTGGAATTTTAATGTCTTTTTATTGGGCTTGAACTATAAAGAGCATTGACTTTGTGCTTGCTCTTAAGTAGACATTGAAAAGCAGAATACAGGAAAGAGGTTTATTAAAATTTGCTTCAAACGACTCTAATTTTGAAACCACCTCAGTGGTGTCTTTTGAAAACACTGTTTTGACTTGGACTGAGAGGCTTGTGGACTGCTTTGGGAGGGATTTTTGTAAGAAGGTGTAGAATATTGAAGTCAAGGCAAAGGAGGGCCTCCAGTCCTTTCAGACTAAGAGCTTTCTTTCCAAAGATGAAAAACTAGTTGTATTCATTTTGTGGTTGTCATGAAGCCACTAATAACTCAGATTCACATCGCATACCCCTTTAATAATGCAGTTAGCCTGCTGGAAGTCAATTGTGCCCTGTACTTCAGCTGTAATCAAGTCTGTAATGGGGAGCCGAGGGGGGTCAGCCTAACTTAACCCTACAAAAAAAAAAAAAAAATACAGGGTGGACAAATGTCCAAGCTTACAATGAGTGGCATTTTCAGGGATGAACTTTTGAAAAATGAAAGTTGAGAAAAGGCGCTACTGATAATTAACCATGACTCAACTAGAATAAGCTATTGAAAGGGAGATCCTGGAGTGATGACTTATTAGAGGGAGTGGACTCACGATTTATACCAGCTTCATCACTAGGAGTCATCTCTGGATGGTGCAAACAGTTAATGCCCAGAGCTGCTAACTGAAATGTTCTAGGTTTAAGTCCACCCAGGCATACCCCAGAAACCCTGTGGCCTAGTGGTTCAGAGCTACTTTTGCTAACCAAAAAGTCGGCAGTTTGAATCTACCACACGCTCCTTGGAAATCCTATGGGGCAGGTCTACTCTGTCCTATAGAGTCGCTATGGATCGGAATTGACTTGCCAGCACCGGGTGGGTAGGTAGGTAGGTAGGTAGGTAGGTAGGTAGGTAGATGTATCTCAGAAGAAAGTCCTGGCAATCTCGTTCAAAAAAATCAGCCATGGAAAACCCTACAGAGCTCAGTTCTACTCTGACACGCATGGGGTCACCGTGAGTCAGAACCAACTTGATAGCAGCTAGTTTTGGCACTAGGTAATTGAGCAAACTCTGAGCCTCACTTTTCTTCTCTGTAAAATGGGGCTAATGATAACAACAATGGCACATATAAAATTATAGCCAGGCACTATTCTAAATGTGCTGTATATATTAATTTAATTTTCTTAACACAGAGAAGTGGATATTATTTTTATCCCATTTTGTAGATAAAGAAACTGAGGAATAGGATAGATGCGTAATTTGTCTGATGTCCAGGTCAGTAGGAGACAGAAATCAGATTCTAACCTAGGCAGTGTGACTTTGGAGTCCATGTTTTTAACTGCACCTTGATTCTACTGGGGTGCTGTGAGAATTAGGCGAGATGATATACACTAACTGCCTGGTATACCTGGCCTTTGTTGGCTACTGTTGAGCTGATCTCGCTCGTAACGATACAGTTCACAACGGAATGAAATGCTGGCCGTCCTGCACCATACCCGTGATTGGTTGGGGATTGAACCATTGTGATCCATAGAATTTTCAATGACTGGTTTTCCAAAGAAGATTGCCAGGCATTTCTTCCTAGTTTGTCTTGGTATGGAAAGCTCCGCTGAAAACAGCAACACACAAGCCTCCACTGAAAGGTGGGTGGTGGCTGTACATGAGCTGTGTTGGCTGAGAATCGCAGCTATGTGTCCTGTATGGAAGGTGAGAATTCTACCACTGAGCCACCAATGCCTCACCCTGGTATATAATAAGTGCTTAATAAATGTTGAATAATACCATCGTAAAGGCCTGGTGGCACAATGTTTAAGAGCTTGGCTGCTAACCAAAATGTCAGCAGTTCTAATCTACTAGCAGCTCCTTGGAAACTCTATGGGGCAGTTCTACTCTGTCCTATAGGGTTGCTATGAGTCAGAATCGACTGAATGGCAGTGAGTTAGAATGGGTTAGTATCATTGCTGGTGAGAAAGATAGGCAGTCACCCATGTTTCTCTATGGTGTTAGCATCCAGTAGACCCCTGTTCCTATCAAATGGCAGCCCAGGGACCCAAACTCACTCTTCTAGTGAAATTCTATGTACAGAGATCTATTGACTTCATCCTCACTCAAAATTCTGCAGGCCACTATGGTGAAAAAATGTACCTGTCACAACAAAGGAAGCAAAATAAAGAAACCTAAGGCAAGTATCTAATGATTTCAGCTGAAAATGCCAAATTCATGCCAGGAAGAGAGGCTTGAAATTCAAAGAATACAATACCTTCTCCTCTGCTGTTTTCTTGCCCTTGATAAAATTGCTATCTTCATTCTTTATCGTTGCCCTTTGGCTTCATAACTGCATTCAAAATCTTCACTAATTCCAGTCGGTAGCCACATCAGCCTCTTAGGCGGCTTCAGTCTACTCTTGGTTTTGCTTTCTTTGACTTCGTCAGAAATTGCTGTCACTAGCTAAACTTTCAGAAAGACGTTCGTGCGACCAATAAATTGAGATTCTATTTCTGTTACTCCTGGCACAAAACATATTATATATTTGTCTATTTGTTTATATTCAGGTTTACGCAATTCCAGGTAGTCAAGGACATCAACATACTGGTGCTTTAAGGGTGCATTTTTTTTCTTCTTCCTTCTCTTTTCTTTTCTTTCTTTTAATGAAAAGAAAGAAGAGTTTCTTGAATGCATGCTGACCTGAAAGGAAGTCCACTAAGCTCCTAAAATCACCCATTTTCCCTAATATCTTTAGCCTTGTTAGTGGAATTACCCATTTTCACTTTTCATGACTTGTCTGTAAACGGAGTGTACCAAAATAAATAGGGTCCCTTTTTGCTTGGAATAGGCAAATTTATCTGAGCTGTTGTTTAATAGAAAGTGACCTGGAACTGGGCTAGAAAACATGATTCTAAATCATGGATTCTGTTGTGACTTTAGGCCAAAAAAACCAAACCAAAACCAAACCTGCTGCCATTGAGTCTATTCCAACTCACAGCAACCCTATAGGGCAGAGTAGAACTGCCACATAGGGTTTCCAAGGAGCACCTGGTGGATTCAAACTGCCGAGCTTTTGGTTAGCAGCTGTAGCTGGTAACCACTGCACCACCAGGGGTTCTGACTTTAGGCCAGTCACTTAAAACCCCCGGGGCTTTATATCTTCCTGTGTAAAATGAAGAATGCTGACTTCACAATGTTGTGTAGCTGAAGCATTGTTTTTCTAAATCACCAAAGTTTAGAGTCCAAAGGCCAGCAGTCCATTGCTGGTAAAGCAGCTCTAAAAATTCTTTCAGAAAGTGTTTCCTTCTAGCTCACTGCTCGAGCAACTGCAGGCTTTGCTGCTTATCCTTTTGACCCAAAATTGTTCCTAGAACTCCAGCCATCACAACCACCTTCCAGGCAGCAGGATGGAGAAAGGAGTTAAAAAAAGACAGGCTCTCTGACTTTTAAGGAAATTTCACAGAAAGTACATACATCTTGCTTCATCATACGGCAACACCTCCCTGTAAGGAGGACTGGGAAATATCATTTTCTTGGGCAACAAAGAGCTTAGCTAAAAAATAGACTTCTTAATATTAAGGAAGGAGGGAATGCTTATTGAGAGGCAGCTAGAGTGTCTGCCACAAATGGCAATTATACTTAGGATTTTATCCTCTAAGTTGAGATTGGAAAAAAAAAAAGTAAAAATCTTTACTGAAAATATCTGTTTCTATTTGGAGGCTTTATCTTTTAGCTTAAACAAGATAATGGATATGGAAACCATTAGGAGTAAAATGACTAAATAATTGTAAAGAAGGATGTTTTTGTTTCCTCCTTTTATGGTGAGTGGTTTTGTAAGTGCCTGTGTGGCAGGATATTAAAGAATCACTGAATCATGAGCTAAAGGATAATTTTACGTAAGAGGCCAGAGATGGTTAGGAAACACAGCTAAGTGGACCTTCCAAGGGATCTGACATGAACTTTCATGGGTGAAAGTAACCACTCTGGAGGCTAGCGCAGGGTCAAACTTTTTGATGGAATATGTTTTTACTCTCTGAAATTATGGACAGCTCTGTTCTATGCTCTCACAAGCCGTATCACTGAACTCATTCAGTATCGTATATAGAAAAAGCCAAGAAACCGGCGCTTGTTATGAAAAATTGGATTAAATAAATACAGTGCATTCATACATTACAAATAGCTATTAAGATCTGGAGAATGGCGTATATTATACCAAATGTGTAGCTTATTCCCATGGTTGGAATTGACAGGCTATATAACGTAGGTTTTTCCCAATATTTCATACATAAAATGGGACTAATAGTAAATGGCTACCTCTTAAGGTGATTTTAAGATCAGGAATAAAGTTTATCTACCATATTTTTATGCAACTGCACCCTCCCTTTCAGCAGCGCCAATATGCCAATTTTTTTTAAGATTACTGTAAAAAAATTAGCATAGCACTCTAATATATGTGTGTGTACTGTATTTTTAATCAAATAACGTACACCTTCTACATTTGTTTGCCAACCACTCCTTCCCTCTGTGACGTATTTTTATAAGTGTGCTATGTCAGTTTTTTTATATATCTATATATACATAACCAAAAACAAAAACCAAACCCATTGCCGCCGAGTCGATTTCGACTCATAGTAACTGTCATGGATTGAGTTTTGTCCCCCCAAAAATGTGTGTATCAACTTGGTAAGGCCATGATTCCCAGTATTGTGTGCTTTTCTTCCATTTTGTATTGTAATTTTATGCTGAAGAAGATTAGGGTGGGATTGTAACACCACCCTTGCTTAGGTCACCTCCCTGACCCAAGGTAAAGGAAGCTTCCCCTGGGGTGTGGCCTGTACCACCTTTATCTCTCAAGAGATAATAGGAAAGGGAAGCAAGCAGAGAGTTGGGGACCTCATACCACCAAGAAAGCAGCACCAGGAGCAGAGCCTGTCCTTTGGACACGGGGTCTCTGCACCTGAGAAGCTCCTCGACCAGGGAAAGATTGAGGACAAGGACCTTCCTCTAGAGCTGACAGAGACAGAAAGCCTTCCCCTGGAGCCGACACCCTGACTTTGAACTTGTAACCTACTAGACTGTGAGAAAATAAATTTCTCTTTGTTAAAGCCATCCACTTGTGGTATTTCTGTCATGGCAGCACCAGATAGCAAAGACAGCGACCCTACAGGACAGAGTACAGCTGCCCCATAGGGTCTCCAAGGAGTGCCTACTGGATTGAAACTGCCGACCTTTTGGTTGGCAGCCGTAGCTCTTAACCACTACACCCAAAAAAAAAAAAAAATATATATATATATATATATATATATATATGAATCAACTTGATGGCACTGGGTTTTGGGTATGTATGTATGTATATATGTGTATATATATATGTGTGTGTATATATATATATACATATATATAATGTTCACTTGTTCTCGAGTCGATTCTGACTCATGAAGACCTCATGCGTGTCAGAGTAGAACTGTGTTCCCAGGGTTTTCCATGACTGATTTTTCAGAAGTAGATCACCAGGCCTTTCTTTCAAGATGCCTTTGTGTAGACTCAAACATCAAAGCTGGGCACACGTTAACCCTTTGCATCAGCCCATCACCCAGGGACTCCATATACTATTTATACATATATAGCCTAGTGCACGATCAATAAAATATGTTATTGTTTACAGGGTGTTAAAGAGTTAGTAATTGCTGTTTTTATTACCTTATTCTTCACTCTGTACGTGACTGATATGGGTACAGTATATTTGAGTTCAGAACTGATGGAATTTTCCAAGCTTTTCTGCATTTTCTAGATGCTGTATGTCTTTCATAAATCTCCAACTTTACTCCACAAATGGCTCAGATGACCCAGTACAAGCCTGCAGAACAAATGGGTGTGATTCTTTTATAAAAAACTGCAAGGAAAGAGGACAATGACTATAGAGAAAACCAGAATATGCTAGGAAGTGCATGAGAAATTTTGAGTTGGCCTAAAAAAAGTGGTTGTACCCTAGAGATAATAATTCAATATCTAAGGTCATAGGTATGGCTAAGAAGACAAAAAAAAAAAAAAAGATCAAAACTGGAAAATCAAAGTGGTGTCCTGATTTTTCATTCTAGTATTGCATCAGCCTAAAAGTATCATAATCATAAGTGGAATGACTTAAAAAAGGCAAAATACAACACTTTAGAGAGTTTAATCAGAATGGCTTCTCCTTAGAATGATTCTGAATGGGGGAAATGATTAGGCTTAGGACTAGACAATCATGGGGAATTTAGCCAAAGAAAGTTATGACACTGAAACACATTTTAGCAATTCTTTCATTGTTATCCAAATGGTGCCATTGAGGTACAGAGCCAAAACAAAAATCTGTTAAGGTATTGATGTGGGATATTCAGAGGTTCCTCACTGCCAATTTAGAGGCTCACTCTTCACTAACTGTAACCACACTAGGAACAATGGAGAGAACAAGAGTCATTTTCCCCATTGAATGGATCCTCCCCACTGACTAGATAGAAGAAAAGAAAGAAAGGAACAAAGGTGTGATGGAAGCCACCTTAGCGCTGTCAAAACAAAATGATCCTTACGAAGCATTCCTGGAAAGTGAAATTAACTATCATCACCGCCACCACCACCACCATCATCTAGGTTGATACAGCAGATGTTGGTGAAATTTGTTTGAACTGCCCAGAGCTATTCAACTTTTATTTCTTGTTCCTCTTGTACTCTGATCCTGCCATCGTTTCTTGGCCTTTAAATTCCTAAATCCCCTTTGACTTGGTGGTCCCTATCTATTATACTTCTTATGCCTTCCCACTCTCTCACACATACCTGCTTTGAACCTGACAGCACTCCTGGACTCTGTCTTTCTTTATCTACATTTCCCATACTCAGCATGTTGCATGGGTCACATTTAAGAAGAATCCTGGTTGGAAAATGTTCCTGCTCTAGAGAACTATTTGGTCATTCTGGGGAACACTCTTGGAAGAACTGAACACCAAGTCTCATGACTTTTATTCCATGTCCTCTACACTGCAATGCGATGACTCCTTTAGCCTCCCTGCCAATAATTACAGGAAAAATGAACTTAGATTCAGGGTATACATTTTTGGACTGTGTTACTAATCTAAAAAGAACTAAGTTCCTTTTGGGGGATATCTAGGTCAGTTGGCATAACAAAGTTTATTAAGAAAATGTTCTCCATCCCACTTTGGTGAGTGGTGTCAGGAGTCTTAAAAGCTTGCAAGTGGCCACCTGCAATACATCAGTTGATCCCAACCAACTTGGAATTAAGGTGAATGAAGAACACCAAAGACACAAGAGACAAAAGGGCCACATAAACTCCATCAGCCTGAGACCAGAAGAACTAGATGAGGCCCGGCTACTACCAATGACTGGCTTACAGGGAACACAAGAGAGTCCCTGATGGAGCAGGAGAAATATGTGGAACAGAACTCAAATTCACATAAAAAGACCAGACTTAATGGTCAGACTGAGACTGGAGGAACCCAGGAAGCCATGGCTCTTGGATGCTCTTTTAACCCAGAACTAAAACCATTCCTGAAGACCACTCTTCAGACAAAGATTGGACTGGACTGTAAACATAAAATAATACTCATGAAGAGTGTGCCTCTTAGTTTAAGCAGATACATGAGACCAAAGAGGCGGCTCCTGCCTAGAGGAAGGATGAGAACACAGGAAGGAACAGGAGCTGGTTGGATGGACACTGGAAACCTGGGGTGGAAAGGAAGAGTATGCTGTCACATTGTAGGGATTGCAACTAGTGTCACATGATAACATGTGTGTAAAATTTTGTATGAGAGATTGAGCTGTAAACTTCCACCTAAAGTCCAATTAAAAAAAAAAAAGTAGTGAATCAAAAATAAAATAAAAATAGATGACTCCTCTCACCACCACCCCTGCCAAAAAAAGAATTCCATTTCTCCCTGTGGTATTTAAAAGATTTTTTTTTTTTAATGTGTGTGTTTGTCTTCCCAGGTTAATGGCAATGCCCCTCTACCCCTATAACAATCACGCCAAGTTTATCTGGCTAATTCCTTAATGCTCTCCCCAATGAAAACAGAATGTTATAAATTCCAATTTTTCAGAAAGATCATTGCCAGGCAAGGTCTTTCAAGACCCCTTGTTGGTGCAATTAGGAATCTACTTATGTAAAACAGTGGCTTAGGGAAATCCATTTTGGTATCTAATGCTGCTTTTCCCCAGAAGTAAAAAGATAGGCTTGCTTAGCGCAGAGATTTCCTTGTATATAAAGCTAAAGTGCTTTTAAAAACAGTGTTCCTTTACATAATTAGGGTAATAGGCTCTTTTTCTTTGCTGCTCTCTTTTAATATTTACAGAGGAAAAACCTCACCTTAGTAACTGATGGTTTTTCAGGCTGTATATTTCTAAGTCAGTTGATCTTTCTCACAGTCAGGCCTACTCATGCATTTTATCACTGTGATAGGGGCTGTCTGCATTTCTGTGATTTCTTTATGTTTTCCCCAAAGCATGGCATCAAGAATTAGACTCAGTAAAGCTTGGGGACAGCTGCAGTTACCTAAGCCATCCTTCAGGCGACTGGAGCTAATTTAGCTTAATAGCCTGCAAATCTCATGATATACAAAAAAAAAGCTAAAGTTTTCCATTTTTCTTTTTAATTTTGTGCCAACACTAGGCTTATTTCAAGGACACAGGTTTGAAACTGGAGTAAAATTTCATCTCTACGCTTTGACACTTGATTATTTTTTTGTTTTTTAAATAGGGAACTTGCCCTTTATTATCTTAAAATACAAACCAAACCTGTTGCGTGGAGTCGATTCTGACTCATAGCGACCCTGGCAGAGTAGAACTGCCCCATGGAGTTTCCAAGGAGCAGCTGGTGGATTTGAACTGCTGTCTTTTTTAACCACTATGCCACCAGGGTTTCCTTATTATCTTACTATCTTAAAGGAGTACTCATTTTCATAATAGGCATAACACATTTTTAATGGCCATAATGGGTAGAATTGTGGAAGTTTCTGTGGTTTCAGAATTCATTAAGAGAAGCCCAACAAGTAAAACTGTGCCTTACAGGTACCTAATCCTAACAATAAATAATGAATAAAGCAAAAAAAAAAAAAAAAAAAAAAAAAACCCACTGTCCTTGAGTTGATTCCAACTCATGGTGACTCTATAGGACAGAGTAGAACTTCTCCGTAGGGTTTCCAGAGAGTGGCTGGTAGATTTGAACTGCTAACCTTTTTCGGTTAGCAGCTGAATGCTTACCACTGCACCACCAGGGCTCCAATGAATAGTGTTATTTATTTAGATGAATGGATGAATAGATGAATGATTTTTAATTCACTAATTTAGCAAATATTGAGGGTCCATTATACCAGTTACTGCTTTAAAAAAAACTATTGCCATTGAGTAGATTCTAACTCATAGCGACCCTACAGGACAGAGTGGAACTGCTCCATAGAGTTTCCAAGGAGCGCCTGGTGGTTTCCAACTGCCAACTTTTTGGTTAGCAGTTGTGGCATTTAACCACTACACCACCAGGGTTTCCTACCAGAATATAGAAATTATTTAAAAAAAAAAAATCACAGTGTATCAGAGCTAACACCTTTCCTTCTCACCATCAGCATTACTCAAAATGGTAATGCTCTTTTGAGACATTGAGGATGCTTTCTTGCAGGAAGATGTTCTGTGTCTTAGAGCTGGATGTGTCATGTGGCAGTTGCTACGGTAACTAGTTTTAGGAATGTCATCTAGTTACCAAGTAAATAGTCTTGTAAGGCAGATATTATAGCTGACATGTAAATTAAGGCTGCCCTGCCTCTGTCAGCTTTTCTATTCTGAATTCCCTTGCTTTCCATATTTAAAAGAGAACTCCTTTCCCTTGCAAAAATCTCCCTTTCTTAACTAGCATTGCATCAATTCAATGCAAAGATGACATTCCTTTGTTTCTTATTTTAGCACTCCATATCAGGGCTTTAATCCCCCAAATACTACTCTGAGGTAACAATAGTAGATAAGTTGGGATGCATAAGCTAAATAAAAATTATTTTGGTGGTCAAGGTGAGTAAAAGGTAGTTTCTGCTCTTGAAATCATCTGGACCAAAGTCGTTTTCTTCATGCCTTATGGTGTTAATCTCTGTGGAGTCCATTTAAACCTTTATTAAAACATTTGCACAAACACCAAACTACTGGTTAGAAAATGTATTGGTCCTACCTTTAGAAGCTCTTCGGATTCATTTTGGCACATGTGTGTAGCAGCTCTCTTTCTAAGCGAGTGTTTTAATTTTTTGACTGAACGGCCACAGTTGCCACTTAACCCACCAAACAGATATCACGTTAGTTGCCTTTCATTTACCAAAATTGTGCCTTACTTCAGTGCAAATTTGTTGCTATTTAGCTTTAGTTAGCAGTTAGATTGCGGGGATTCATTTTGGAGGAAGTGTAAGATTTAGTCAAACTGTCATTTCTTCTGTATTCTGTAATTTTTACTTCCAACTCAGGTCATACATTTAGAAAACAACATATTTTAGCCATTTCTATAGAAATATTTTCACAGCCTTCCTGTGAAACTGAACATTTTTCTTTCAGCCAGAGGTTAAAAGAAATAAACATAGGAAGATCAATTTGTATCTTGAAAATTCTAACATATACACAGATTACAGATTAAGGTACTATTAAAAACCAATGAAATATTATTTTAGATTCTAATTATTAGAATATATTTAGCTGTCTATAAATTTCAGCTTCTTTTATTGGTTCATGAGAGCTTTAAAAACTTAAAAATTTCCATTTTCACATGACTATTGGTAATTTGGGGCCCTGCTGGTGCAGTGGTTAAGAGCTATGGCTGCAAACCAAAAGGTCAGTGGTTCAAATCCACTAGCTGTCCCTTGGAAACCATATGGGGCAATTTTACTCTCTTCTATACAGTCGCTATGAGTCAGAATTGACTCGTTGGCAACGGGTTTTGGGTTTTTGGTTATATTTGTAAGTTCACAGCTTAGGGATATGAAAGCGTAACAGCTTGTCTTAGAATCTTCTTATTTATTATTTGGGGAGGGGTATAATGATCTCACTTGTCTCTATCAGTTAAAATTATGTTTGGCTATGAAATTTAAAAGTTGGTTAAACAAGAAGTGGCCAAACTCCTCCTAAGAGGAGTCAAGAGGTGGTAATTCAGACTTGTGTGACATCATCATATTTGTGATATCATCATAGACCCAGGCTCTTTCTATTTTTCTGATTTGACAGTCTTAGTTTGTTGTTGTTGTTATTAGTTGCCACCGAGTCAGCTCCGACTTATGAAGACCCTAGGTATAACATAACAGAAGGTTGCCTGATCCTGTACCATCTTCCTGTTCATTGGCATATTTGAGTCCATTGCAGTGGCCAATGGACAGTGCCTTCCAACTTAAGGGGCTCATCTTCCAGCATTATATCAAACAATATTCTGTTGTGATCCATAGGGTTTTCATTGACTAATTTTTGGAAGTAGATCACCAGGGTTTTCTTCCTCGTCTGTCTTAATCTGGAAGTTCTGCTGAAATCTGTCCACCAGGTGTGAATCCTAGCTTCTAGCATCATAGCAACACACAAGCCACCACAGTATGACCAACTGACAGACAGGTGGTAGATTCTTAGTTTGGGGCTACCATATTTGAGGTTACCTCATAGTAACTAGATGGATGATAAAGCTCTAACTGGATTGCCTATGTTCCAGGAAGAAGGTAATTGAAGAGCAGGAGGAAAAAAGCAGTTTGAGGCAGGCCCCATGTTTTTAAAATGCTTCCCTAGAAGTCCACCCAGAACGTTCTATTTCCATATCATCGGCTAGAACTTAATTAATTGGGTACATCTATTGGCAAGGGAGCCTGGGAAATGTAGCTGGACATATTGCCAGCCCAACAAAATCTAGATTCTACTGGAAAGGTACCAGCAGAGAAGAGCTATAGGACAGTTGGCTGGCATATGTACCTCATCATCCTTTTTTCCTTAACTCATATTTTTTCATCCTGATTTTACCAGTTTTATATTTGTCCTTTCTTTTTATTTTCCTCAAACCTGTTTTTGAAGCAGGTAGTATCTAAAAAAATAATAACTAAATAATAACACTAATAGCTCATGTGTGCTTTAAGAACTGTACTAAATATATTACCCGAATGCTCTCACTTCATCATTTCAGAGGCATGATGAAGTGGGCTCTATCTTTTTATCTTCATTTTACCAGTGAATAAATTGAGATCTAAGAGAGTTTAAGTACCTCACTAGGTCACATAGCTTATACATGACAGATATGGATTTCTAACTCTTATGTTTCTTTACTGAGAGGCTCTTTTATTCACTACTTTATATTCCATCCTACATATGAGTGAGTTGGTCTGTATCTCCCTACATCCAAACTGGGGGAGGGAATTTATGTTTTTGTTGTTTGTTTCCACCATGGCTGAGCCAAGTAAAACTTCTTAATGTTTCTTCCACCTTTTCTATCATATTTCTCACTACTTGTCTCTTAACTTTACACAGAAAGGCAAAGTCCTGGGTATCTGGGAGAGTATAACCTGGGCTGGAGGTACCATACTGCTATTAGGATATTTTGATCAGTGTTTATAAACCCATTGTGTTTGTAGTTATTGATCAATACCTAACCTCCCCACAGTATTGGAAACTCTTTGAAAACAGTGATTATGTTTGGCTTTGTCACAGTTTTGGTCTCAGTTGCAGGTACATGGCCATATTTATTTCATTCCTGCATTAATCCAACAAATTATTATAGAACAAACCTTCGATTTTAGCCACTATTCTAGGAGCTGGTGTCACAGAAATAAAGTTCCTGTCCTTGTGAAGCTTACATTCTATTTTGTGTGGGAGATAGACTAAAACAAATAGGTTGTTGTTGGGTGCTGTCAGATTGATTCCGACTCATAGATACCCCATGTGACGGAGCAGAACTGCCCTAGAGAGTTTTTTGGGCTGTAATCTTTATGGAAGCAGATTTCTAGGTATTTCTCCTGCAGAGAAAGACCTTCCTAATCTTTTAGTTAACAGCCTAGGGCTTAACTGTTGCACTACCAGGGCTCTTTAAACAAATAGCTAGATGTGTAATATTCCAGATGGTTATAATACTAAGGAGAAAAATCAGAGAAGAAAGAGCAAGGAAGGACTGGGGTGGGGTGTGGAATAAATGCCTAAGCTTCCTCATTGTTAGAGTAACATTTGATGGGAAACCACAATGAAGTGAAGAAGTGAGCCATGCAGATATCCGAAAAGAGCTTTCCAAGAAAAACAAGGAAAAAAACAAAACAAACCTGTTGCCATTGAATTGATTCTGACTCACTATGACCCTATAGGATAGAGTAGAGCTACCTCAGAGAGTTTCAAAGGAGCACTGGAGGATTCGAACTGCCAACTTTTTGTTAGCAGCTGAGCTCTTAACCACTGTGCCACCAGGGCTCCTTCCAAGAAAAGGGAACAGCTAACTCAAAGGGCCCAAAGTGAGAGTATGAGTTGTAATGGACTCATCAAAATTTATGTCCTAGAATTAAATAAGATATGATAAAGTTTTTCATCATAGTCTTTCATTCCTGCACTCATCATTCAACAAATATTTATTGGACACCTACTATGTAGCAGGCAGAAACCCTGGTGGCATAGTGGTTAAGTACTACGGCTGCTAACGGAGAGGTTGGCGGTTCAAATCTACCAGGAGCTCCTTGGAAACTCTATGGGACAGTTCTACTCTGTCCTATAGGGTAGCTATGAGTCGGAATTGACTCGACGGCAGTGGGTTTGGTTTTGGTATGTAGCAGGCACTCCTCTAACAGCTGGAGGTAGAGTGCATAAAACTGACAAGGTCCCTTTCCTCGTGAAGCGTAAATTCCAGGAAAAGAACTAATCACAGAAAAAGAGAGAGCTTTTGTTTTCTATTGATAGGAAGCAAGGTAAATGCACGGAGATGGATGTGAGTGCTATTTTAAATAGAGTGGTCAGAAAACACCTTTCTAAAGTCATGACCTTTGAGCAGAGACCTGAGCAAATGTAAGGGCAACCCACGTGATGATCAGGGTGGCACTGTTCATGTAAAGAGAATAGCAATTACATAGTTCTCAAGGCAGGGGCATGTTAGGCGTGGTGTGTGTTTAGAAAGGTTGCAGTCCAACAAATCAAAGGCTTTTTAATCAAAAGCTTTTGGGGGAAAAATTCTGAGAGGGTCTAAATCACCCGGAAAAATAAATACGATTCTATAATACGGCGCTCTAGCTCTAACTCCATGTTATGCTGAGATTGTAAAGCTTATTTTGCTGCCTTTATTAAGATTTTTTCTCTATAACTGATTTTAATTCTCTGAAAATACATTCTTTCAAACATTTATTAAATGCCTATTGTCCTTCTCCAAGCACACATGTGTTGGTACCTATATTTAGATAATATCTAAATATGCATTCAGCTCTCAAGAATGATGGATTGAAGGAGGAAAAAATACCACCTGTGTATTTAAGAATTTCCACTGGGGAGACAAAACATGCAAATATACAACTACACTCTAAGACAAAGGTGGTGTAAATCATCGAAACACTTGTAGTTCATTATAGGCTCCAGTGATACCAAAGAGTTCATGGAAGAGGAAGGATTTAAGCTTTGTATATTTGATCCATTTTTTACAATCTTCTAATGATTTGTAATAAGTTTTCCAGTTACATAGATTGGTACCTAGATGAGTAAGTACTTTTTAAGAAGTTAATTTAAAGGAAGAGGGAGACTGATAATTTCAGTCTGGCAAATTTGATTTCTTAATTTTGCTTGCTTACCAAATCACCATCTATAACCATTTATATCATGTGCCTAAAACATAAGGCTTAAAAACAAAACAACAAAAAAAAACCCACCAGCAACAAAATACTACCTCATGCAGGAGGACTGGATTGTCTTAGAAATGCCATGGATACAATGAAGATCAAAACAATCACACAAACAGAAATAATCAAAATCAGTAAAGAAATGAACAAAGAGAGGAGTCGAATGAAAATTAAGCTAATGGAATTTGTTGTGCTTGTGTTTTCTATTGTATTCTGCAATATCCCCATCCCCAGTATAATTCAGTTTGCCATCTTTTTAAATTAATTTTTATTGTACTTTAAGTGAAAGTTTACAAATAAGGTCAGTCTCTCATATAAAAATTCACATACACCTTCCTATACTCTCCTAATTGCTCTCCCTGTGAAGTGATGAGATAGCACAGTACTTCAATCCCCTCTCTCTCCTCGTGTACGTTCAGGTAGCTTCTGGCTACCTCTGCCCTCTCATCTCCCCTCCAGACAGGAGATGCCAACATAGTCTCACGTGTTGACTTGATCCAAGAAGCTTATTCTTCACCAGCCTCATTTTCCATCCCCTATAGGAATCGACTCAACAGCACTGGGTATTCCAGCCCAATCACTGTCTGAAGAGTCAGTTCGGCATTTTTTGATGCATGTCGAAATCTGTATCCATTTTATGGGCTTTTGAATGAAATATACCCACTCGCCCCACTCACTGCCATGAGATAGTGAAAAATGAGTAGGGAACACTCACTCCAGATCTGATCATAGAATTTTCCTTGGAGTCGTCTTACTTTCTCTGTTTTCATGCTGTAGAGCTCTCTCTACTATTTCTTCCTGGATTCTCATCTTTTTGACATTCAGAAACGTATAGTCCTTCTGACAGATAAAAATGGCCTCCAAGACCTGACCCTTGGCAATCCTATGAGCCTTGTTTGGGAAACATTATATGACAGTGATCGAGACCATGTTGTTAGGTTGTTGTTAGGTGCCGTCTAATCTGTTCCGACTCATGGTGACAGTATGCACAACAGGACGAAACACTGCCCAGTCCTGCACCATCCTCACCATCCTTGTTATGCTTGGTCTCGTTGTTGCAGCCACTGTGTCAATCCACCTTGTTGAGGGTCTTCCTCTTTTCCACTGACTCTGTACTTTGCCAAGCATGATGTCCTTCTCCAGGGACTGATCCATCCTGACAACATGTCCAAAGTACATAAAATGCAGTCTCGCCACACTTGCTTCTAAGGAGCATTCCAGTTGTACTTCTTCCAGGACAGATTTGTTCTTTTGGCAGTCCATAGTATATTCAATATTCTTTGCCAACACCACAATTCAAAGGCATCAGTTCTTCCTTCTTCCTTATTCATTGTCCACTTTCGCATGCATATGATGCGATTGAAAACACCATGGCTTGGGTCAGGCACACCTTAGTCCTCAAGGTGACATCTTTGCTTTTCAACACTTTAAAGAGGTCCTTTGCAGCAGATTTACCTAATGCAATGCGTCGTTTGATTTCTTGACTGCTCCTTCCACAGGTGTTGATTGTGGATCCAAGTAAAATGAAATCCTTGACAACTTCAATCTTTTCTCCGTTTATCATGCTGTTGCTCATTGGTCCAGTTGTGAGGATTTTTGTTTTCTTTATGTTGAGATGCAATCCACACTGAAGGCTATTGTCTTTGATCTTCGTTAGTAAGTGCTTCAAGTCCTTTCCACTTTCAGCAACCAATGTTGTGTCATCTTCATAACACAGGTTTTTAACGA
The DNA here is from genome assembly GCF_030014295.1 of Loxodonta africana. Lineage (NCBI taxonomy): Eukaryota > Metazoa > Chordata > Mammalia > Proboscidea > Elephantidae > Loxodonta > Loxodonta africana. The sequence continues at coordinate 41,847,417 of NC_087348.1, forward strand.
GTCTTCCTCCAATCCTGATGCCCCATTCTTCTTCATATAGTTCAGCTTCTTGAATTATTTGCTCAGCATACAAATTGAATAGGTATGGTGAAAGGATCCAACCCTGACACACAACTTTCCTGACCTTAAACCACTCAGTATCACCTTGTTTTGTCCAAACAACTGCCTCTTGATTTGCATAAAGGTTCCTTGTGAGCACAATTAAGTGTTCTGGAATTCCCGTTCTTCACAGTATTATCCATAATTTGTTATGATCCACACAGTCGAATGCCTTTGGATAGTCAATAAAACATAGGTAAACATCTTTCTGGTGTGCCCCGCTTTCAGCCGGGATCTATCTGACATCAGCAATGATATCCCTGGTTCCTTGTCCTCTTCCAAAACCAGCCTGAATTTCTGGCAGTTCCCTGTTGATATACTGCTGCAGCCATTTTTGAATGATCTTCAGCAAAATTTTGCTTGCGTGTGATATTAATGATATTGTTCTATAATTTCTGCATTCAGTTGGATCACCTTTTTTGGGAATAGGTGTAAATATGGATCTCTTCCAGTCAGTTGGCCAGGAAGCTGTCATCCATATTTCTTGGCATAGACGAGTGAGCAGCTCCAGCTCTGCATTCATTTGTTGAAACATCTCATCTGATATTCCGTCAATTCCTGGAGGCTTGTTTTTTGTCAATGCCTTCAGTGCAGCTTGGACCTCTTCCATCAATGCCGTAGGTTCCTGTTCATATGCTACCTCTTGAAATGGTTGAGCATGGATGAATTCTTTTTGGTATAATGAGTCTATGTATTCCTTCCATCTTCTTTAATGCTTAACGCATTGTTTAATATTTTCCCCATAGAATCCTACACTATTAAAGCTCAAGGGTTGAATTTTTCTTCAGTTCTTTCAGCTTGAGAAACACGGAGCATGTTCTTCCCTTTTGGTTTTCTATCTCCAACTCTTTGCACATGTCATTATAATACTTTACTTTGTCTTCTCAAGCTGCCCTTTGAAATCTTCAGTTCTTTTACTGCATCATTTCTTCCTTTTGCTTTAGCATCTCATCATTTGTGAGCAAGTTTCAGAGTCTCCTCTGACATCCATCTTGGTCTTTTCTTTCTTTCCGGTCTTTTCAATGACCTCTTGCTTTCTTCATGGATGATGTCCTTTCACAACTTGCCTGGTCTTCAGTCACTAGTGTTCAGTGTGTCAAATCTTTTTTTGAGATGATCTCTAAATTCAGGTGCGGTAGATTCAAGGTCATATTTTGGCTTTTGTGGACTTGCTCTGATTTTCTTCCATTTCAGCTTGAACTTGCTTATGAACAATTGATGGTCTGTTCCACAGTCAGCCCCTGGCCTTGTTCTGACTAATGAAATTGAGCTTTCTCATCATCGCTTTCCACAGATGTAGTCAATTTGATTCCTGTTTGTTCCATCTGGCGAAGTCCATGTGTATAGTTGCTGTTTATGCTGGTGAACGAAGGTATTTGCAATGAAGAAGTCGTTAATCTTGCAAAATCAAATCGTTCGATCTCTGGCGTTGTTTCTATCACCAAGGCTATATTTTCCAACTAATGATGCTTCTTCTTCTTTTCCACCTTTCGCACTCCAATCACCAGTAATTATCAAGGCATCCTGATAGCATGTTCAGTCAATTTCAGACTGCAGCCACTGATAAAAATCTTCTATTTCTTCATATTTGGCCTTAGTGGTTGGTGCATAAATTTGAATAATAGTTGTATTAACTGGTCTTCCTTGTAGGTGTATGGATATTATCCTATCACTGACTGTGTTGTACTTTAGGATAGGTCTTCAAATGTTCCTTTTGGTGATGAGTATAACACCATTTTTCTTCAAGTTGTCATTCCCGGCATGGTAGTCCATATGATTGTCTGATTCAAAATGGCCAATACCAGTCCATTTCAGCTCACTAATGCCTAGGATATCGACGTTTACAAGTTGTATTTCATTTCTGATGATTTCTAATTTTCCTGGATTCATATTTCATACATTCTGGTTCCAATTATTAATGGATGTTTGTAGCTGTTTCTTCTCATTTTGAGTTGTGCCACATCAGCAAATGAAGGTTTTGAAAGCTTTACTCCATCCATGTTATTAAGGTCTACTCTACTTTGAGGAGGCAGTTCTTCCCCAGGCATTTTTTGAGCACCTTCCAACCTGGGGGGCTCATCTTCCAGCACAATATCAGACAATGTTCCACTGCTATTCATAAGGTTTTCACTGGCTAATGCTTTTCAGAAGTAGACTGCTGAGTCCTTCTTCCTAGCCTGTCTTAGTGTGGAAGCTCAGCTGAAACCTGTCCTCCATGGGTGACCCTGCTGGTATCTGAATACCACTGGCATAGCTTCCAGCATCACAGCATCATGCAAGCCCCCACAGTACAACCAACTGACAGGCACGTGGGGGGGTTGAGACCATAGTCCTCTGCTGTTAGATGGCTAGAGTTTGAAGTTCATCTTACAAGTTGTCTAACCTTATATTCTCTCCTCAGAACATCAATTTTCTCATCTATAAAATGCAGCTAATCACAGTCCCTCATGGAAATTTGAGAAAATAATTACAGCTTGTACTCATATTCTTGAGCCTTCCCTTCATGGCGGCATTGGACAAAACACCACATCCAATCCAGTTATCACTCTAAGAGTCAATCTCTTAGGCCACTTCATCTTTTTCAGGAGATTCTGGCAATGCTACACCAAATCAAGCATGGAGTTTTGTCTTTCTAGCTCCTTTTTCTCTTTGATTTAGCCTTAAATCCCTTTAAATATTGTCAAATAGAGAGTTCTTTAGCAATGGACAGGTTTTGAAATGGAGTTGGTGTGTTTCAGGATTGATGCAGTTCATCTTTGTTTGACGTGTATGAGACAAAGAGGTGTTCTGGGAAGTTGTATACATTCATGGACAAGAACACTGGAGGCATCTATGGGAAAGGGTAGAGTACTCTGACTGCATGTGTTACAACTACGTTCCTGTCTATCTCAGTCAGTGTGTCTTCTGGAAAGAGAAGCTTTCCAAGGAGACTGTGATCCTGATGAAAGAGTGCACAGACATGAATTTTCATTCTGTTTAATTTTAGTCTAGTCTGAGGACTAGAACCATTTGGTGATTATAGCACAGTATAGAAATAAAATTTTAGAAAAAAAAATTCCTGTGGTTTCTGAGCTTTCTGTCAGAATAACATAAATACGTGGAAGAGAAAATAAACACCTTATTATAGTCTCAAACTTGAGTAGCATCAATGAACAAAACCTTTGTTTAGCTTATAATTTATATATACATGAAATAATATATAGCTATTAAAGGTAAATTTTCAATATTGAGGTATCTAAAGAAGTCATAGTGTTCCTGTTAATCCTGCCATCCAGCAACAACCATTAATATCACCACGTATCTTCTTCCAGGTTTTGTTCTGTAAGGCATTTTACACACGATTCTTCTCAAAGTGAATTTAAAATTCTGTATCCTATTTTTAGCATTTAATGTAAGATAAATAGTTTTGCATATTATTGTAGAGTTTTCAGAACTAAAATTTTCAGATGGAGGTAACTATTCAGCTCATGTTGAATATTAAGACTTCTCCAGGTTTTTTTTTTTTCTTTCGAATATTATTGACAAAGCTGATATTAACATCCCAGTATTTAAGACCAAAATTTCATGCTGTCTTTTCTATGATTCCTTCCTTGATTACTCCAAGTGAAAGGGGTGGATATTTCACTGGAGTTTCCTTAATATTTCAACTCTGTTTCTTTAAGTTATTTGCATGCATGAATTATCTCTTCTCGTGGGAGTGAAACCATCTTTGGAAGATATTTTTATTTGCTTCAAATATTTAGCACATTTTAAATATCCTCTAAATATTTTTTAAATGTCTAAAGGAAGAGAAATTAAGAAATGTAATGATTTTTCTTTTTATTTAGTTTTTATTTCCAAGTCTCATTGTCAACACAGTTACTTGTTTTGACAATTGCCCAGGAGATTATACTTTCTTTCTGAAGAGTTGCTGAATTCAAACACAAGTTCATTTTGTGAAGGCTCTTGTTGTTGGCAGAAGTATTAACTAATCATTACAACAGCAAACACACGTTAGCCTTGGCAAAATAAATTTGAACAGGTGGCCAATTCACAAAATCACTAATTGTTCTTTCTTTACTGTGTATTTTAGTTGTCATTTGGTCTTTTACCACGACATGCATACATATAGTCAATCTCATGTCCTTCTAATATTGTTTGAACTCTAGCTCTCTGAATTACCCAAAAGCATAATTCACAAGTCGAATACTTCATATGTTTCAGATATTTGAAATAGTAATGCATCATGGAATAAGTGTTTATATATATATATATACAGTATACATACATACACACATGTGCATGCAGACATACACACACACACACTGTGTTGTTACCTCAAAGATTTTCATTTATTATATACTAATTCATTCAACAAATATTTCTGGAATGCAGGTTTTGACCTTGAACACTAAGCTTCTAAAATATGGTTCCTATCTTAAAGCAATGACTCTTAACCAGGGATGATTGTGCCATTGAGCGGACATTTGACAGTGACTGCAGACATTTTCTGTTGTTGTATCTTGAGGGGTGCTACTAACATTTAGCGGTTAAACGTCAAGGATGCTGATAAACATCTTACAATACATAGGAACCCCCCCCCCACATCAAGGAATTAGCTGGCCCAATACATCATTAGTGATGAGGTTGAGAAACTCTGTCTAAAAGGATCTCATAATCTCAGAGTGGGGGCAGGTGAGTAAGTATATCAGTGAATTAAGACGATCATACTAGGTATAAGTATTTCCAGTGAGGATACAAAGGAAGATATAGCCCGCTTTCCCTGGAAGAAACTGAGAGATTTGGTAAAGTGGTATTGAGCCAAAGAGGGGAAGAGAAGGCAAAGGGGAATTCATATAAGTGAGAGGCAATAGCTTGAGCAAGGTCATGGAGACAATACACTTTTTGCTTATTTAAGCTAGAATTCAAAGTGGTGACATAGGGTCCTGTGAAGGATTAAGCCTAGACCAGTAGTCAATGGCCCAATTATGAAGATTCAGTTTTGCAAGCTTAGTGGATTGGACTTTATGCTACAGGCAATGGGAATTCACTGAAAGACTTGATCTATGGGATCAAGGAGGATGAATTAGTAATAAAAAAGAAAGAAAAGAAAATTCAACTGGTAGCAAAAAAAAAAAAAAAAGACTAGGAGAGAAAAAAAATGATAGAGTTATGGGCATCAACTTGGCTAATATTTAAATAGTACAAGGTAAAAATACTGAGGCGCTGGTTGCTCTGATTAGGAGTGGAGGTTGAGGGTAGCTGCTATATAATGGTAATGCTAAGGAGGCTCAGTGGGTGAAATATGTCTCTCTACTGAATGGTGGTTGAGGAAAATAAGACATTTATTTGTCAGTGTTTTCCAGTGTTCTGCTTTGGTTATCTGGGAATATATTGATACTACTTTCTAAGATAGGGAATTCTGAGGGAATATTTGGAAAGGTAACTTCTCTTCTATACATACAATTTTGTAACTTAGGAAAGATTTACATTTGATATATAAAATAGGAAATTTCAAAAAATAAATTACTTGAAATGTTAGATTAGCTTCCTCAAAAACAGCATCAGAAGACAAGAAAGATCCTCTGAAAATGCCAATATTTAATTGTCAATTAGAGAAAGAGAAATTAGCTTTTACAAGTCAGAATGTGCAGACATATTCTGGGGACCAGAAAGGCAGCATGATGAAGTAGAAATAGCATAAGGGACATCTGGTCAGTATTTGCAATTAATCTGATCCAGAATTCCATTTCCACTCCAACTCATTGAAATTATGACTGAAGTATTTTAGAAATATTTAGCCAAAGTAAAAACCAGTAAATGGAAATTCTTATATTTCAGAAATGAAAAAGTAATTCATGGTAAGATTGGTCCAAAGGCCCAAACTCTCACAGAGTGGTCAGAACTGGAGAAAAGACCTTATACGCTGGGTTTGACATTTTAATACCCTCACTGGGTAGCCTGGGCCTCAGGATCCATGTCCAAGGAGACTGGATGTATACTACATGCAAGCAACTTTGAGACAGGAAGTTATTCTGCTCTGTCTTTGAAAGTACGACTTAAGAGAATCCTGACTGCTATCCACGCATAGAAATGAACCATTTCTGAGAAACTGGCAATATAAGACAGTTATAAGCAAACTTGTAAAGTCTACACTTTTATTACCCATGTGGTGTGAAGATGGCAAGTTGAGAAATCGACATAAGCCTAATATATTCTCAACGGAGCCAGTGACCACAGAGAAAAAAGTGAATATGAAATAACATTCTACAGGTATTGCTACAACATGGCGCTCCTGAAATATCTGCACCCCCATACAAAGATGACTTAAGAGTCAAACATTCAAGTCAACTCTGGAAACTCACCATAAGTGAGAGTTAAAAAAAACACAACCAGTGAGAGAATTCACTTTCCTGGAACTAGAGATAATAGGACTGTCTAGAGGGAACTTTAAAATAAATGTGCTTCAAATTACAAATAGATAAAAGCAAAAAAAAAAAGACGTTCATCTTTGAGGACCCCAAACTTGAGCCATGGGTTGTACGAGTGGTGCGATTAGGGGACTGCAAACAAATACATTGATTCAATGTAAATAAATGTAAGTAAGCATTAGTAAATTGAAATAGAGATCTAAAGAACTGAGTCAGGTACATACAGATGTAAAGTGATGAGGAGAATACAAGACAGACTCCAGTAAACACATAAGAAAAGTTTTACAAAAGGAAGTAAAGACAAACGAGAGATAAGATAATTCAGAACTTGTCAGGACTGAAAAAAAGATATCAGTCTTCAGAACGAGTGGGTATACCACATCCTTGACAGGATGAGTAAAAAGAAGTGTACACCTAGAGATATTGTAGTCAGCTTCATGTTCACACAGACAGAACAGTTTTAGAAGTAATCAAAGGTGAAAGATCTGTTACAATCAAAGCAATGAAAATTAGATTACATATTTTCTCTTGGCCATGATGGAGGCCAGAAGCCAACAGAATGATAACTTTAAAGGGTAGATAGAAAATAAGTGTCAATCTAGAATTCTGCAATAAACCATACTATAATTCAGGTGTGAGTCTAAATGAAGAAATGCTTAGTAAAAAAGACTGTGAGAATTAACAACTCCTAGACTTTCACTGTAAAGAACTATTAGAGAATGAAAATCAGTAAGAAGGAATTGAACCATGACAAAAAAAGATGAGATGGTAAGCAAATACACTGATAAACACGTAGGTAAATGTAAGCATGCTTGGGCTGTAAAAAGTGATACACACACAAATGATACATAGATGACAGATAGGTAAGTAGATAAGTGGATAGATGGATAGAAGGGTAGATAGATGATAGGTAGGTAGGTACGTGCGTAGATAGATATATAATAGGTAGCTGGATAGATATGTAGATACATAAATGCATAGAAGGATGATAGATGATAGATAGATGATAGATATTACTAATTTCTTGATAGTGTGACACAAAGTACTTTACAAGGCAAAAACAAGACATATTAATGTGGTAGATAGGAGAGGGAAGTTTAGCATGAACACACTCTAAAGTCCTATTTTGTTTGACAGAAGATTAGATATATTGATTATCTGCAAACTGCTAAGTATATATGTTCAAGATTTATGAGTAAACACCAACAGAAAAGAAAAAGTATATATAATATCCAGACCAGGAAAAGGAAAGGGAGGTAGAAATAAAGAAAAAGCTATGGTAGGATTAAAAACTTGAATGTGAAGTACAGAGGCCAGCTATGGGATAATGGTTTCCTCTGGGAAGAGAAGGAGGTAAAATTGGAGAGGTATATAAAGTGGGCTTCAACACTGTTATAATAGATCAGTTCTGGAAGGGAAAAAAATCAAAATGCTGAGACCAATAAAGCAAAATGTTAACATTTATTAGATCTGAGAGTACTGCATTTTGTTGGTCGTAAATACTATTCTCTGTATTTTTCTGTGTTTGAAATACTTTATTATCATATTAAAATTTTGAAAAATGTGTATTGGTGTCAGACAAAACTAGATTCTTATCCTGTCTTTCTTACCTACTATATAACTGAGGTAAAGATTTAATTTTTTTAGGAGTCACCTAATATATTTTTTTAAAGTATATAATGTTTCCTACCTTCTAGGGTTGTTTAAAAAAACCCAAAAAGCCCAGTGCCGTTGAGTCTAGGTATGTGAAATATATGGTACAGTACTTTTAAAATTGTACAATAGATAGTAACTTGAGAAAATAAATATCAGTGGCATGGAGCAAAAAGGTTCTGGAAAAAAAAGGGAAGCAAGTATCAGTTATTTTGCACACTAGAAAAATATTGAAATCACTGGCATTGTTCACTCATTGGATTTAACTTTTAGGAAGTCATTGATGAATCTTACTTGAGCAGTCTGAGTACACCTGTGAGAGGAGAAGACTGTGGGCATAGGCTGAAGAAGGGAAGAGGGAGAGATAAGAAAATGCTGGCAGTATATTGTTTGAAAGAAGAAAGCAAGAAAAGATTGCATGCTTATTTATAAAAGTGAAAGACTGAAAATAAGAGTTTTAAAAATAGAGACAGCACATGTGGGCTATTTTAAGTAGTTTGGTTGTGGAGGAAAATAGGTCAGGGGCTAGAGGTAGACAGAGGTCCTGTGTGTGTGTGTGTGTGTGACAGAAAAGATTTTGGCATGTTAAAGCATTGGGAGAAAGAGAATAGAGAAACAAAGAACGCTAGTGGATCTTTTAGATCCTGGAAGTAACAGGAGGCATTGAAGTGAAGAACACAGACTGGCGTTAAGGAAGATAAAATACCTCATTTTGCAGTTAGAGGAAAGAAGTTGAAGGTGGGTACTATGTAGACGGTATCTACATGTGAAAGCAGGTCATTGAAGGTGTTTACATCTTTTCTCTCCAATTTGTTTTAAATATATTTTATTCTGTTTTAGGTGACTAATTTGTTTTTGATAGGTATGAGGTAATGTCTCCAATTGAGAGAGGTTCTTTACTTTTTGTTCTTTTCTTGTAGTTGTTTTTTGCCTTTTTGCCTATTGAGGGTGTAGACTCAGGCATTGGAATACTCTATGAGGGATGTTTTCTCTGATGGGAAAACTGGATTCAGGACAAACTCTCCTTTTTTATAGAGGGGTTTTTGTATGTGAACAACTGCTGTTTGGGACTTCAGATCACCACACTCATTTCAGAAAGTCCTGAGAGGCCCACAAAGAGGAATGATGTGTGAGAATTACTGGCTAAGCCTTTTGGGAAATAAACAGGACCCAAGATTCCACATTTCCATGTCCTCTATAAAATCAGCTTTCCAAAAATAGACTCATACAAGCTGTAGTCACAGTTGAATGTCATGTTTCTATTATTGCGATGACAGAAAATCATTAAACCACTGCTAGTAGTAAAAGCAGTCATGTCTGGTAATAGAACTGCTCTGTGCCCATTCAAAGGGAATTGTGTTTTAAATGATACATGGAGAGCAATGTTCTCCTTTGGTGAGTGGCATCGGCTGAGGTTTGACGTCCATGCTAATTTATTAAATGTCCTCCTGTGATACTGCTCTGCAGTAGTCAAGCTTTTAGTTCAGAATTGTTGTGTCAAAATGCCTGGAGTATCATAAGCACAGGGTATAATATGGTTTCCCTTTTTTTGAGTCATCCATTGAATTTTTTTTTGTACTTTCTATATTTACAGTAATCAAAAAAAAAAAAATTTGAAAGTCTCTAATTTGAAGACTTATCCACCTCCCTCCCTCTCACTTAACCTCTCAAGGTTCTTTGTCTAGATTTTTCATGACATACACCACACAGGTAGTCTTGAGTACCTACTGTGTGGCAGACACATTATCTCAATTAATCCTCACACAATCCAGTGAAATAGATATTATGGCTGTGTACAAATGAAGACAGGACAATAAAAAGAATGGCATAATTTTCCTAAGGTCAACTAGAATTCAAAGGAAACATTGAAACAAATGTCTCTTCCAAAATGGGAAACTGTTGAGGAATGTCCAAGGGTATTTTGACTTCTTCAGACATTAAAATAACAGCTTTATTCTCAATAAAGCTCTATTGGCAAACATATTTTGTACATAGGCCACAGTAGACTTCCCATCATCCTCCTAAAACTGGGGCTTCGTGTGGTGAGAGTTACAGTTACGTAGCCAATAAGTTGTATGGAGGAATGGATTTGGCTTCTCACCTTCAAAGAACAAGGGGATATATATATAGGTGCATGAATCTTAAAGAACATAATTACTCCTCTTCTTCCAGGGAAGGGAAATGATGAGTGGTGCAGGAATTGGTTTCTAGCCAACACCTCTGAGAGAGCTGAAGGTTGGTTGGTAGAGATAATGAATGCTTCCCTCAGGACATACTTTTTTCATGGCACCTCACTTTTTCATTTTATTAGATAAACCCATTTAAGGGTCTCATCTCTTCCATATTATAAACTTTTTATGAGTTAACCATGAGTTGAGCAAAGCAGGGCAAAAGAAAAGGCAGCTCATACACCAGAACTAATAAAAGCATTACAGTGAAGGAGATCAAAGTAATAGGTGAGTAGCAGGTCTTTGGTCTTCAACTGCCCTTTGTACCTTGGAGCAGCACACAGGGATCTAGCAAAGTCAAGTATCAGACTCCAGGAGGCTTTTAACAAACTCATTGAGAAACAACAAGCCTCTCCCCTGACAGATGATCAGGAGTTGGAATACATCACTTGTGAGTAATGCATTATCTTGCTCAAGTCTTGTTTTGCCAACTTGACACCCATAGAAGAGAGCGTACAAGCCACTTCTCAGGCTAGATCAGTAGGCTGGGATCTAAGTTTTAAAGTTGCAGCTCTTTGATATACTTGAACATTGACCTAATTTGCAGCCTTAGCACTTTACCAGAATTGAGTACCTTTTTGGTAGCTGGTTTCCATGAGACCTTTGGAAGGATACCTCCTTTTTAGGGAGGCCAGCATGCAGAGAATTCATCTTGGACGAACCAATCCTTGCCTCTCAATGTAGACCTGATTTGTCTTAATGTTTCATCACAGTGTTTAGCACCGTGTCTTGTGATACGTAGCTGCTCAATGGAAAAAAAGAAAAAGAAAAAAGAATGAATGCATAATCGTATAGAAAAAAAGTTTAGTTACTAGGGCTATCATTCCTTCACATCACCTCTCCCTTTTGTTTCTTTTTTTGAAGGTACAAGCAGATGCTTAGCCACTAATTAAGACTCTTCCCTAGCAAAAATCTGTCTTCCGTAAGATATATTCCTCTTCTCTGATCTGAAACCCAGACTCGTTCAGTTGACAAACAAAACTGACCATATCAACAATGGGGCCACAAACTATGAAACAAAGGCTCTTTATATATCATAATGGAAGCCTTTAAGTTTATTTGTTAGTGCCCTTTGAGATGTAATAAAATTTCCATTATATATATTAAAAAATATCCTCCTGGCATGAAATCCTAAATTGTCATAAAGGCTAACATTTTTGAAGGTTCACTATGTGCTGGATGCTGTGATAAACACTTGACATAGATTATCTCATTTAATCCTCACAGAAACCAAATGAAGTGTTTACTGTCATTATCCCTATTTGATGAAGAGGATACCAAGGCTCAGAGAGAATTAATAACCTGTCCAAGATCATCTAATGTTGAGTAATCAAGAGTGAATGGCCTGAAAGCACATATGCCAGGCTGGAGCCAGTGTTTATTGAGAGGAAACTTACAGAGACAAAGCACTAGCAGGTGAGCAGTATGCTTAATGTCAATTTTTCTAGGAACCAGTAAGACCAGACATGAGACTTGAGTGGGGCTCCAGTCTTGAGCTGTGGGGCTTACAAGTTGAGTGATGGGGAAACACTAGTCTCTCTCCTGGCATGGTTAGAGGACAAGATCCTAAGCTTTGTGCTTGTAGCTCTCTTGATATAGCAGAATTATGACGTCCAACCCTCATCTTCAACTTCAGCATTCATACTGAAAGCTCTCCAGCCCATCCCTTGGCATGATAAAAGGTCCAGGAGGTCCAAGACTTGTGTTCATAGTGGAATGATGTTGGGGATTCTTGGATGGATTTCAGCCCTGTTCTGTCTCTTGTACGTGCTACTAGGATGTCTACCTTAAGGACTCAGTTACAGCCAGTTTCTGTGTCTTCCAGGCTTCAGTTTCTAAATGGTCCTTCTCTTTGGGAGGGGAACTTCCTTTCTGGAGGATAGCCCTCAGTTAATCCATTTCAGGCAAATTAATTCTTGCCTATCGTCTAGTTGGAGCCTGGATGGCAAAGTGGTTAAGAGCAATGGCAGCTAACCAAAAAGGTTAGCAGTTCAAATCCACCAGCTGCTCCTTGGAAACCCTATGGGGTGGTTCTATTCTGTTTAATAGGTTGCTATTTTTTTTTTTTTTTTTATGAGTTGAATTCAACTTGATGATTTTTTTTTTTAATCATCTAGCCATTAGTGACGGTACCTTAATTCAAATATTGTAGTCAAGTACCAGAGTCCACAGTCTCAAATGATTTGCAGTAATAATTTGATATAGACATTCTTATTTACATTCCAACAGGGCATAGTCTACAATCATACTTTTCCTGCTGTATATTTTTGTCTCATGTTCCTCGCTGACCATTTGAAATTCTTATGTATCATCCACCTGCTTGTAGCCCTTATAACTCACCTTCCTGATACTCTATGCTCCATTAGAACATGAGGTTTATTCTGGCTATGAACCATCTAAAGAGGATATATTGTTGACCATGAGATTGATGAAGGATTCCTGGCAGCAAAATGACTAAGCTCTTGGTTGCTAACCTAAAGGTAGGTGGTTCAAACCGCCCCCCCCCCCACTCTGTGGGAGAAAAGACCTGTCAATCTTCACCTGTGAAGATTTCAGCCTATGTAACCCCACGGGGCAGTTCTACTCAGTCCTGTAGGGTCACTATGAATTGGAATCAACTAGACAACACACAACAACAACCTGAGATCGATAGAGTTTTTCACTGTTAGGGATATGAGGGAAGGAAAAAGGCCTTAAGGGGTAGTGTAATCTGGACAGAGATGATAAATCCAAATCCAGAGTTTGTGACTACTGTACTGTGTGTGGGTGTCTCCAGGGAACATTTAACTAGAAGCAATGATATTAAAGAACTCATCTTTGTGCCTGTTAGGTTATATGGTTATAGAGTTTTTGTTACCTTGAATTCTATCTGCACTTATTGCAGTGTATAATTTCATTCTTTTCAGTACTTAGCAGTTGAACTTTATAAATGTATAAACTTTATAGAATAAAATGTGCTGAGCCAAGAGAAACCATCAGTAATTTAACAGTAATAACATCTTTACTGCCAAATAGAAGGTTCATGAAGTTAGAGACATGATCTGTTTTGTTGATTACTGTATATTTCCAATTCATAGATACTGCCTGAAACAAAGCAGTTGCTCAATGAATATTTATAGTTTGAATGAATAGGTAAGGAATAACTCTTTTGATATGAATATTAATTATTAAGCCATTTGGGTATTCTTTGGAAATCTAGATATTTATGTTTATTTATTAAATCATAATAGGGGCAATAGAGAAGATTTGTCACACCAAGAACTCTGTCTTTCTAAATATAATGAGGTAGCAAAGTGGTCCTCTTTCCTTGTTTTATCACAACCAAATCATTTTATTGTAAATGGGAAGAGAAAATATTTCCAAAATGAAATGCTTTTTAAATCTTGTGATTACAAGTATCCTCACTGGTGAGGAAGTGTGTGTTCATGTGTGCGTATATTAATGTTTTGAAATATGAACTCCTTTCCAAAGAGTATTCACTATTTCTTATGTAAGCCCCTCACCACCCCCCCCCAAAAAAAAAAGGGAGAGAGAGAGAAAGAGAAACAAATTATTACATAGAAAGCACCAGAGAAATTCCTACCTGTACTGCTTCTCCGTATAGGCATGGGAGAGCTCATATTAAGAACATGAGCCCTTACTAGCTGTATGTCCTTGAGCAAGTTAACATCATCTTTCTGTGCCTTGTTTTCCTTTTTGACAGAAAGGTAATAATAATAGAACTGACCTCATAAGTTTGTTGTGAAGAATCAATGAGTTAACACATGTAAAGACTTAGAACATTGCGTGGTGCAAAATAAGGACTCAATAAGCATTATCATTACTATTATTTTTATCTTCTAATGCATAAAACATTACATTACCCAGGCAATTTGTGCAGGTCTGGGATGACGTAAACTCTGATTTGAGCTTCAACAGTCAGTGATCCTAGAGAGGGTCTTTAAGACCCAGCAATTGTCACATGAGGTGGCCACAAGTAGAAATTGACTCAATGGTAACCAACAACTAGTTGTTGCTTAAGAAAAGTTCACGTCAAATCAAGCTGAAACACACACACACATCTCCTGTGATGCCTGTTCTGTCTTATTGAAACTGAGTTTCTTGGAACCCCTCCAGTCTCCTTGACATGGCCTCAAATCCTGTGAATGTCCTGGCTTCGTTTTGTAGTGTTTTTATAATTAGCACTAGCCTACGCCTGGCATGGGCAGTGGATGAGTGGATATTCAGTGAATCCAACTCGGAAAATTCTTCTGGGCCAACATGTGCATGCAAGCCCAATCTAGCAAAATTTTGAGGGAGAAGACTGAGGAAAGCACCTGGTATTTTATCCTGTCAGAATGTTTATTTGAATGGTATAGGCAGAGGATTAAACCATAGTGTGATGGCTCTGCTAGGGTCCGAATACCTTGGCAAATAAATAGGAACCCCTTCAGGCCCTGAGATATGTGTAGCAGCTATAAATGTAATGTGTTTACATAGGAAGACATATAAACATCCCACCAGAATTTCAGGAAGGTGTTATAATTTCCCTTGTATTTAATCGAGGGCAGTCTTTCTTCTTACTTTGACTTCTGTAAATTTGCTCTACTGCTCTTCTTTCTCTTTTTCCTGGCTCTTATCCATTTGACTTTCTTCCCAGTGACCCACTCTCTGACTTTCTTTAGATAATTTGAAAATACTCACCAGGCAGATGCCAAGGTGGAAGGGATCTTCGTCCCCACTGAACTCCAAGCAGCAACTCTCTCTCCTCACTCCCTGAGGAATTTTTGTGATCTTGTTGGAAGATTTTTTTGTTTGTGCTCGTACTGTAATCTTTACAGTAAAGAATAATGAAGAAAAGCATGCATTAACCACATTTTAATGGGCTTTGTTAAAAAGTCATTTCACTGCAGTCTGAAAGTAAAGACAAAAACAATACTCTGGACTTAATAAATGAAATTTGTATATACATAATAAGATGGTTTTTTGGTCATCATAATAATTTGATGAAAAACGATGTAGAATCTATCATGGCAGTTTTCAACTTTTTGGAGCCTATGGCTTTTTGAGTCAAAAGGTAAAGAACTCAATCCTTAAAAAATAGGCATGCATGCAAAATAGACACCTACAAAATTTGTGCAGGTAATTTTAAGAGATAAATGAATTTGATGAAGCCCATTAATGTATCGTATAGAATTTATGAATTGCACAGTAAAACCCCTGCATTAGCTCGGTTTATTGCCAGCCCTCCCAATTAGCGCCACACAGAACCACGCTGTGCAACAAATGCATTTTAAGTGCAAAACCATAATCTCCTTCTCTCTTCAGGGCAGTAATGTAAGGACTAGGGCAGCTAGAACCCCAAGTTCTGTTTCCTCTCACTGCAAGCAAACATAACAGTTTGCCCCAGTAAGCCATAGCAATATGATCATTTTCTTTGTGAACCTTAACAAGAAATAGGTGAAAGAATGTTTTGTTTATTCATGCATTCATTCTTTTAAACCAAACAACCAAACCCGTTGCCGTCGAGTTGAATCGATTCCAACTCATAGTGACCCAATAGGACAGAGTTAGAATGGCCCTGTAAGGTTTCTAAGGAAGGCATGGTAGATTTGAACTGCCAACCTTTATGGTTAGCAGCTGTAGCTCTTAACCACTATGCCACCAGGGTTTCCATTCATTCTTTTAGTAGACGCTTATTGTATACCTCCTTTGTATTATGTACTACTGTGTCTAAAGCATGTGGTTTGTTCTCTGACCTTGACAGAGTCTTTGTCTATAAGGGGAAGACAGACAACCAAATAACTAAGTATAATAGCATGTATGTAGACCTATGGCAACAAAGAGGAGGCTAGGCCTGATATTATTTGGAAGGAGAAACAAAGTGAACACATGCATCACGGGAGAAGTCGTGTTTAACTGAACTTTGTAGTTTAAGTGGAGTTCACCAGGAAAACAATGTGCTGCAGGATTGTTTTACCCATAAATAAGTTTCTATTACAATATGTTTAATAGTTGCATACTATTCCATCATGTAGATATAAAATGATTTATTTAATCAAGCCCTTATTTTTGGTCATTAAGCTAATCCAGTGTTGGGCCATTATAAACAATATTAATATAAAGATTCTTCTAACTAAGTCAGAGAACACATCCTTCAGTTTCTCAGAGTATTTTCTCAGGATAGAGTCCTAAATGTGAAATTATTGCTTCAAAAGATCAACAGACTTTTAAGACGTGAATACGGTTTCTCAAGCTGGCATGAGAGAGAGTTAGGCTTTGTGTTCAGAGAGACCCAAGTTCAAGTTGTGAACATTCCTTTTGTTGTTTGCTTGACCTTGGTTAACCTTCATTACTTGTAGTTTCTCCCTTTTTTAAAAATGAAAATAGAAATATCTTAAAGTGACGCCTTAAATGTTATACTAGAGGTTGATAAATATTTACTGAATCTTCCTTATTTATTTTATGATAGTCACCAGGGAGTGGCTGAACTCTGGTCATAAAATGCAAGCGTCCCAACTATTGTAGGTTATTGTCATTAATTAATTTCTAACAGAAAATGTACACTGCCTAAAAAACTGTATGGTAGTTACTTTTAATTTATCATATGGCCCAAATTTCAAAATTCTTAACTCATTGTCCATATAAGTAACTTTAAAATCACTAGATTATGCTCAGAAATTTGGTCTGGAAAATGGGAGTGTCCTAGTGTTGGATGAACAGATATGAAGCTGGAATAAAATCCTTATTCTTCTACTTTTATCTGTGTCACTTAACCCCTCAGAGCTTCAGTCATATTATTTGAAAAAGGCACTTAAGTTTACATATTATTTCTGCTTTAAAGAATCAAATTGTCTTAGTCATCTAGTGCTGCCATAACAGAAATATCACAAGTGGGTAGCTTTAAGAAAGAGAAATTTATTTTCTCACAGTCTAGCAGGTTACAAGTCCAAATTCAGGGCGTGGGCTCCAGGGGAAGTCTTTTTCTCTCTGTAGGCTCTGGAGGAAGGTCCTTGTCCTCAAACTTCCCCTGGTCGAGGAGCTTCTCAGGCACAGAGACCCTGTGTCCAAAGGATGCGCTCTGCTCCTGGTGCTGCTTTCTTGGTGGTATGAGGTCCCCAACTCTCTGCTTGCTTCCCTTTCCTTTTATCTCTTGAGAGATAAAAGGTGTAGGCCACACTCCAGGGAAACTCCTTTTGCCTTGGATCAGGGATGTGACCTGAGGAAGGGTAGTGTTACGATCCTACCCTAACACTCTCAGCATAAAATTACAATCACAAAATGGAGGACAACCACAGAATACTGGGAACCCTGGCCTAACCAAGTTGACACTTATTTTGGGGGGGACTCAATTCAATCCGTGACACAAATAGTAATCTAAACAAACAAACAAACAAACAAAACCAGATAAACGTTTAAATTGTTGCTTGATATCACCTATTATTCTTCCTAGTTTTTAAACCTGCCTGGAATCATTTTACTTCTGGAGAAAGAAGAGGCAGCCTACAAGATGTATCAGGAGTTTTTCATGTTATATTGATGTGGGACATGGACTTGGAGGAGCTGGATTTATTTTTGAACTCCTATCAGCACTCCATAATTAACATTGCCCAGAAGAGAAATGCTATTTTGCCTCGTGCATCATCAACACAACTGTCAGCAACTAAGGAAGGCATCGTCTTTACCATTATCGCTGCTAATGTATGAAGCCAAAAAGAACAGCTGGATTTTCACACACTGGGCTGTTAGAAGCTTTGGCATTTAGTGAAATCTGTTTTTCAATTCCTACCTACTTCTTTTTGTTCTAAGAATGTATTTAAAGAGAAAATACCATTTTTATCCCAAAGTCTATTTTTACAGTCCTAATTTGGGACATTTACTGATCTCAAAGCTGTTTATCTCAATGTCATTTTTCCTCCTTCACATAAAAATACATAGTTAATGTTGATTGCTTAGTGGCTGTTACACTTATCTGCCTTTACTATTCTATTTCCTCTGTGTCCTAAAATCCCTGGAGTGTTTCAGTTCTCTCTCTGGTACCCAATTTTGTTTAACTTTTCAGCGGTGATAGGTAGAATTAATCTTTGGAAAATGAAAAGTCGTGAGGAATAAATCTTGCTGCAAATAAAAGGGCAAAGCTATACCTCAGACATTTGCTCTTTAACAAGGCAAAAAAAAAAAAAAAAAAAAAAATCATAGGCTCCATAATAGTTACCAAAAAATCAAAAACCGAACCTGTCGCCATTGAGTTGATTCCAACTCATAGTGACCCTATAGGACAGACTGGAACTGCCCCATAGGATTTCTAAGGAGCTGCTGGTGGACTGAACTGCTGACCTTTTGGTTAGCAGCTGAGCTCTTTACCACTGTGCCAGCAGGTCTCCTTACATAGTTATGGAGTGCCAAAATTAGGTATTCTAAGTAATTTTGTTAAGCAAGGGTGTAAATATGTATATCAGTGTGTGTGTGCACACGTGTGCCAGTGCCCATGCAGTTTTTGTTTGTTTGTTTTTTAATTATGTACATAGTTGGTTCGTAAAACGAGGCAGGGACTTTGGAAAACAGTTTGACAGTTCTTCAAAATGTTACACATAGAGTTGGTGTATGACCCAGCAATTCTACCCCTAGGTATATATACCCAAGAAAAGTGAAAATATATGTTCACACAAAAACTTATATATAAATATTCATAGTTATATTATTCATAATAGCCCAGAAGTGGAAATAACCCAAATGTCCATCAACTGATGAATGGATAAATAAAATGTGGTACATTCATATAATAGAATATTATTTGCCCATAAAAAGAAATGAAATAACGGTGCATGCTATAACACAGATGGACCGTGAAAATACATACTAAGTGAAAGAAACTGGGTACAGGAGACCACATAATATACGATTCAATTTATATAAACTATCCAGAATGGGCAAATCCATAGAGAAAAATAGTAGATTAATGGTTTCCAGGGGGGCTCGGGGGGGGGGGTTGGGATGGGAAGTAAATGCTAATCAGTAAGAGGTTCCTTTTTGAGGTGATGAAGATATTCAGAAATTACATACTGCGGATGGTTAGACAACCCTGTGAATGTACTAAAACCACTGTACTGTATACTTTAAAAGAGTTAATTTTTGGTGTGTAAATTATATCTTGATTAAACAAACAAAAAGCAAACCAAAGCAGATTGGTTGAGTTGATTCTGATCCATGGTGACCACATGTGTTGCAGAGTAGACCTGCACTCCACAGCATTTAGAAGTCTGTTGACCTTTAGGAAGCATATTCCAAAAGGCTTCTCTAGGTGGTTTCAAACCACCAACATTTTCAGTTTGTAGTCACATGACTAATTGTTCCTGCCACCCAGGGACTCCTCATCTCAATAAATCTGGTATTAGAAAAGTAATGTACATTCTTTAATGAAAAAATAGAAGTTGAGAAAGGTAGAAATGAGGGAAAAACCACAGCTAAACAATATATCATCCTAAACTTTTTATGTAAATATTACTATTTTTCATGACCTCAGAATATACTTTCAATTAAATGAACAACAGCTTAGTTCACCAGTTTTCCATCACACATATAGGTGGTTGTTAACTATCTACTATTAAAAGATTTATGTATATATATATGTGTGTATATGTATGTATATATATATATACATATATAGTTTGAGAGCCAGGCAAAGTGTTTATGGCTATTGATATACATTTGTTTCTAGTGGTCATTTTGCCAGGACTGGAAGTATACTCCAGGAAGTAACTAAGAACTGGCAGTTTGGTAGTCCTAGAGGTTGCCTTCTCAACTTGGCCACTGCCGTTGCTTTGACTCATTGTGAGATTAGCCCATCAACAGTGATGGAAGATGTCCGTAGCTGGAGGAAAGTGTGGATGCCCATTTGTTCTCATTGAAAACAGAGTTTCAAGGCTTCATTGAGCTGAAGGTGGCCGTCACATAATTCATAGACTTGTAGACCACTAACTCCGCCAGCCTAGGATGGAAAGTGGGAGAACAGTTTACTTTAAAAGCTTCATGTGTCTTTTTACTAATGCAAGATTTGGTATGTGTAAGGATATTATAATGAGACCAAATCAAATTTATAGCTGAGTGAACAAATGAGAATAACAAATGGAGGTCAACATATACTTTGAGCCTTCTATAGTGCATCAGTTGGATCTACAAGGAAGGGATTTAATGCAAGTTGATAAGCGGTTGTTCCAGCTTTAAAAGAGTGTAATTCAGTCTCCGTCTGGTTTCATTAAGTCTGTTGGGATAGCACTTGAGTAATGCAAAGAGAAGAGAAATGTGAAGGGTGCTGAGTGTGTGTACGGAAGTGGATATTTTTCCTGCACTTTATTGTAATAACATGCAGAGACTTATTAACTCTCTAACATGTGAAGTCTGTTCTGATTTCATCTCATGTAACTTTGAGAGCTAGCAACTTTGCCACTCAGAGAAGTACTGTGATCACTCCAAATTTGCAGCACTAAACCTTTTGCAGTGTGTGACACATTCGCTATGTGGTAGAGAAGGTTCAGGGACTAGATTTAAACATTTAGTTATGTGACCTATTGTTTAGTGATGGATGCTTGAATAAATTAAAATCAGTGTGCTAATGCTTTCTCTGTCAGTTTTCATCTCTTCAGCCTCACAGCTATTTATAATAAGGAGATGTTTATATGAGAAAAGGTCCTGGATGGTGATTAAGGCCCATTTCCCTGTATAATTTTTTCTGAAATAAATATTATCATAGGATTTGATATGTTATCAAGTCATTCCACATAGCAATTAATATGTAACCCCTCATAATCCTATTGAGATTATTTATACTGCATAGTTCATAATGTATGGAAATTGAGACTTAAAGTGATTTTAACTTTTTAGGGATCAAATTATAGAAGCAAGGATTGGGAAAGGAAGTAAGAAAATCAAATGACATTTATTAAGCCCCTATTTGGGCACTAATCCAGAAGTTTCACAGGTATTAACACATTCTATAGAAATCCTAGGAAGTGGACTTTATTTCTGTACAGAAGCAGATCACCAGGTCTTTTTCTCTGCAGAGCTGCTGGTGTATTTGAACTATCAACCTTTGGTTAGCAGCTGACTGCATAATCAGTACACCATCAGGGCTCACAACTGGACCATCATGATAAACAGAGGAAATATCGACATTGTCAAGGTTTTCATTTTACTCGGATCTACACTCAATGCCCATCAAAGCAGATTGCATTGGACAAGTCTGCTGCGAAAGACCTCTTTAAAGTGTTGAAAAGCAACAATGTCACTTTGAGGACTAAAGTGCTCCTGACCCAAGCCATGGTATTTTCAGTCACCTCATTTGCATGCAAAAAGCTTGACAATGAATAAGGAAGACCAAAAAAGAATTGATGCCTTTGAATTATGGTGTTGGCGAAGAATATTGAATACACCATGGACTGCCAGAAGAGTGAACGTTCTGTCTTGGAAGAAATACAGCCAGAGTGTTCTTTGGAAGTGAGAATGACAAGACTTCGTCTGAGTACTTAGGACATATTATCAGGAGGGACCAGTACCTGAAGAAGGACATCATGCTTGGTAAGGTAGAAGGTCAATGAAAAAGGGGAAGACCCTTGATGAGATGGATTGACACAGTGGCTGCAACAATGGGCTCAAACAGCAACAATTGTGAGGAGGGGGCAGGACTAGGCAGTGTTTCATCCTGTCGTACACAGGGTTGCTGTAAGTCGGAACTAACTGAAGGGCACCTAATGACAACAACTGCCTTTTATTATCTCTGTTTGACAGAGAGGGAAATTAAAGGTCCCAGGGCATGTGCCCTAGCTGAACCAGGGTATTCAATTCAGCACAATAGACATTAAAGCTTACGTTTTTCTTCACATTGTATATTCTGTGCACAGTCATAGGGGAAGATATTCAGCTTTATTTCTTGTCATGAAGGTAAATCATCACTGTCTTGCTTCTTTTGATTAATTTCTTAACACTGTAGTCACTCCAGTATTTTTATTTTATCCATGTGTTTTCTAAAGATCAAAGTTCACTCTTAGATCAGGGCATCAGGAAAACCCAACCCTAAAAGTCACCTTGATTAGGAAAAAATATTGTGGAAAGGGAGACTGAGCTTTCTTCAAACTTTTAATATTTTTCCTGATTCTGGGTCCAGTTATAACCCCCACCTTCTGCCATCCCTGTATGCTTTGGTCACAGCTTATATTAGCAAGGAAATCCTGGTGGCATAGTGGTGGTTAAGAGCTACGGCTGCTAATCAAAAGGTTGGCAGTTCAAATCCATCAGGCACTTCCTGGAAACCCTATGGGGGCAGTTCTACTGTATCCTATAGGGTCACTAAAATTCAGAATCGACTCAGCAGCGAATGGGTTTGGGTACTCCATCCACCAGAAGATGAAAGAGAGGCAAGATCACAGTCTGGTTCTAACTCTGCAATGGAGAATTTCATAAGACGTTTGTGAGCAACCATTGTTAGAATACCATCCTTAGTCTTTTCTGCCTACTGCTTCTCCCTATCTTTGACCAGTGTACAAATGATACACTGTGAGGCTTGGTTTCTTTCAGTCTTTGAAGTTTCTTTCTTGGTTCTGTTCTTAGGCTGGGTTCTCTCAGGGCAGAGAAATAACTACCAGCAGCTCTTCTTTCTATTTACAACAATCAATGTAATAAGAAATAGGATTACACTAATTGGTTTAGAGCAGTTGTATTCTATCCCCTTGGATCTTTATAATCATCAGGGGGAGGGGCAGGAGGCACTAAAAAATACTGATGCCCAGGCCCTACCCCAGACTAACTAAGTCAGAATCTCCCAACCGAGGGCAGGTCATCTGGACTTTTTAAGAAGTCCCCATGTGAGTATGAATTTGCACTTGGGATTGAAAAACCACAGATTTAAGTTCATCAGGGCCTACTGGCCCAATCCATGGTGAATAGAATGTTGGGAATCTTGTTAAGAAAATAAAGAGGGAATGGGTGATGGCATTGTGCTGGGAAAGTTAAAAATATATATTAATTGCAATATGTTTACAGGGCTTATATACTGCACATTATAATTCATTTTAACCTATATCCTATAGTATCTGGTGTATTAGAAAGAATATATTATATACTATCGACGGCACTGGGTTCTGGGTTTATGGTAAACATATATACGTATATGCTTTTATGATAGAGGGTCAGCAACAAAGAGGAAAACCCTCAACGAGATGGATTGACACTTCATACATGAAGAAAGCAAAAGGTCATTAAAAAGACAGAAAAGAAAGAAAAGTCCATAATGGATACCAGAAGAGACTCTGAAACTTGCTTTTAAACATAAAGTAGCTAAAGCGAATGGAAGAAATGATAAAATAAAAGAGCTGAATGGAAGATTTCAAATGGCAGCTCGAGAAGACAAAGTATTATAACAGAATGTGCAAAGACCTAGAGTTAGAAAACCAAAAGGGAAGAACACACTCAGCGTTTCTCAAGATGAAAGAGCTGAAGAAAAAACTCAAGCCTTGAGTTACAATATTAAAGGATTCTATGGGCAAAATATTGAACAACACTTTAAGTGTCAGATGGAAGGAATACACAGAGTCAAAGTACCAAAAAGAATTGGTCAACATTCAGTCATATGATCAAGAACTGATGGAATTAAAGGAAGAAGTCCAATCTGCACTGAAAACTTTGGTGAAAAACAAGGCTCCAGGAATTGACAGAATACCTACTGAGATACTTCAACAAGTGGATGCAGCACTGGAGATGCTCGACTCATCTACGCCCAGAAATTTGGAAGACAGCTACTTGGCCAACCTAATGGAAGAGATTCATATTTCCGCCCATTCCAAAGGAAGGTGATCCAACAGAATGTGGAAAATATTAAACAATATCATTAATATCACATGCAAGTAAAGCCTTGCTGAAGATAACTCAAAAACAGTTGCACCAGTAAGTACATTATCCAAGAGGTAGTCACTCAAAGAGAACAGGGAACACCGTGTGGTTTAAAATCAGGAAAAGAGTTTTTCAGGATTGTATGCCACCTTACGTATTCAATCTGCATGTTGAATAAATATTCTGAGAAGCTGGACTATATGAAAGAAGAATGTGGCATCAGGATTGGAAGAAGACTCATTAACAACCTGTGATATACAGATGATCCAACCTTGCTTGCTGGAAGTGCAGAGGATTTGAAGGACTTACTGATGAAGATCAAAGACTACGGCCTTCGGTCTGGATTACATGACAAAGGGGAAGACCTAGATGAAATGGATTGTTGCAGTGGCTGCAAGGATGGGCTCCAACATAGCAATGATTGTGAGGATGGTGCAGGATTGGGTAGTGTTTCATTCTGTTATACATAGGGTCACTAGGAGTCAGAACAAACTTCATGGCACCTAACAACAACAACCTTTGTTATGAGGATTAGGTGTGATTATTTATGTAAAGACTCTATAGTTCATCAGTATTATTAGTAGTGGTAGTTAAAGAAATCAAAAGGGAAAACTTAAGGTGCCAATTCCCATTTATCTTCTCTCTGATACATTGAGACCCTCATGCTTTGTAGCAAGGGATTCAGCTGAGTGACAGTAACAGTTAACCCCTCAGCTATTATCTGAAGAGTTGTTGGATAGAACCCATTCAGAAGCAACTGGGAGGAAAGGCCTGGAAATCTGCTATGACTCGGAATCGACTCGAAGGCGCTGGGTTTGGTTTTTTGGTTTAAAAGTTAGAGCCTGTGAAGTATAGTTGTGCTCTAGTGGTTTTGCCAGTAGTCAAAATGGTCTCTATGGAAATTGGTTGACTGGTTAATAGTAGTAGTTAAAGGAATCAGAAGAAAAAAACTTTAGGGGGTCTATTTCCATTTATCTTCTCTCAGATTCACTAAAATTCTCAAACTTTGGAGCAAGGGATTCAGTAATATATCCTTGCAAAGCCTAAATTAGCTGGATTTTGTATACCAAAGTGGTGGGGCTGGGGCAATCAAAGGGTATACGGAAGTAGCACAGTAATTCTAAAATAAGCGGTTTAAGGTCACAGCAGAAACACCTGGAAAGCCTGTGAGCAAAGTTAATGGCTGTTCGAGGCAATTTCTGAGCCTTGAGAGGATGCTGCCAAAGCCTTAGCAGAGGATGGCGGGAGCCATTTCCAGGTCATCCCTGCTCTGTTAGAATATTAGAATTTTCGTGATTAATTTCAGGACTCTGCAAACACAACTTGCTGAAAACTTTCAGAAGCTATTGAAGGAATGTGTGTTGAGTTGAGGTTGCCTGTGAGAAACCGCTTTTTCTAAACACTGAGCGGCTTGGTTTGGCATTTCAATCTGTCTCCTGTTATATTGGTATTAGAAAGAGCCCACCTGGTGAAAATGTTGATTCTAGGACTTGAGAATGGTGAAAAGATAAACCTTTTGTTCACTTTCTCTTTGACGTGTTCCCTTATTCTTTTCTGAAGTGTGTGGGAAGCCCTGCCTGTCTCCTCCTTAGCATTTTGATGAAATTGCCCTAAAAGGCTTCTCTCTGTGTTGTGTAAATCCTCATTTTAATTGGAGTTTTGAAAGGGGTTAATGGTAGCTATTTTCCTGGGTGTGTTTAAAGGAAACAGTAAACCTCTTCAGTTTAGAAAGACTGACCAGCTAAGGAGGTTTATTCTTAAATAGCTTAGTGTTAAGCCTGTGGCTCTGGAGCTAACCTGCCTGGTTTGAAATTCTGCCTTTGACATTTACCAGCTTAACCTCCCTAAGTCTCAGATTACTCATCTGTGTGATGAGGATAATAGTAACATCTGCTTCACGGAGTTGTTGTGAAAATGAAGTTTACTATTGCCTGGGAAGTGCTTAAAACATGGCCTGGTCCGAAGCAAGCATCACTAAAGGGCAAGAATTCCTGAAGCTTTTTTTTAAGGTTCCTTTGCCAAACCCGATAAAGAAGCACCAGTCTGGGAGTCTACTGGAAAGAACACTCACCTCTGGGCCTCACTGTTCTGGGTTTGAGTCCTGATCTTATCACTTAGAAGCTGAGTGAGGCAGCAACCACTTGGTAGCCTTTGTTAACTCATCTATAAACCAAAACACCAGTCGACTCCAACTCATGGTGACATGTATGTTAGAGTAGAACTCTGCTCCATAGGGTTTTCAATGGCTAATTTTTCACAAGTAGATTGTTGGGCCTTCCCAGGTGTCTCCGGGTGTACTCAAATCTCCAACCATCGGTACCACCCAGGGACTTCAACTACTCTATAAAATGGGGGCAATGTAATGTGTCCTCTGCATATTTAGTGCATTGGTTAAATGAAATGAATTTCCTTTCATTCTTGCCTTGAGGATGTCAGCAGCCTCCCAAATGGTCTCCCAGCTTCCAGTCTTGTCCATTTATAACTTATTCTCTCTACAACAGCAAGAATAATCCTTTTAAAATATAAATTAAATCACACTACTGCCCTGTTTAGTATGCTCATTAGTGTTCTGCATTTTTTAGGATAAATTCCCAACTGTGTTCTATGTATCTCTGCATGATCACCCATGCCCAAGTCTCCAGTGTTACCTTGAATCACTGCCTACTTCCTTAGTCACTGGGTTTCAGTACACTTGTTTTCCTTATTTTTCTGGAGAATACCAAGATCTTTCCTTGCTCAGAACCTTTGCATATGCTTTTTATTCTGACTAAAACTTGTTTGCCTGGCCTCTGTCTCTGCTTATGCTCTGTTTCAGTCTTTATGCCGTCCCCCCAAGTCATCTCAGAAAGGCCCTTTCTCACTATCCAAGCTAAAGTGGACACCTCTCTAAGATGATCAGGACCAAGTCTCACCTCTTCAGTACATATTGTCACACTGTATAATTACCTTGTTTATTTCTCTGTTTACTTGTACATTGCATCACTTCACTGACACTGGGAGGGCAAGATCTTGTCTGAATTGTTCATCACTCTATTCCATAGTGCCTGGCCCATAGTAAGTGCTTAATGAATACCATTGGAAGGAAGGAGGGAAGAAGAGAAGGAGGGAAGGAAAGAAGGCAAGCAAGTGAGCACATAAAAGGTTATCAATATATATTAGCACTATTAAAGAAAAATAAAATGAAGAAAAAGATTAAGCATTGGCTGGAAATGTTTATGACAAATCAGAGAACTCTATCCAGCACAGAGTCTGGACTCCGGAAGGTGGACTTGCAGGGAGGAGAAATGGAGTAGGTCTTTTAAAGCCATAAATCTGAGATCTGTTTCTGCACGTATGGGAGAAGAAAAATCTCTAAGTGACATTGACTATCTGGTGATATCTGAGTTTTTAGCTACTTGCTAGGCTGGCTGTAAGTAGTCCGCTGCAGGATTTTGGCACCAAGCTGCCTCTGCCACACTCATGTTATACTGGAGATGTTCACTGTTCAAAACAGGACATGGGGCCCAGTCAGGTCACCACTGGTTTTGAGACAGATAGGGTTAACTGTGCTGGCAGAACAAAAGAGCTCTTAAAAGATTACCATCTAGAAGTTCGGTAAACAGGAACCACACCCTGTCAATATAAGATAAGGCTGAAACAACCAGTGAATTACTGTCTCCTTATTAGTGTTTTTCTAGTCCATTCTCCCTTTACAGACTCACAGAGGAACAAATTGTGACTGCTGTCTAACCTTCCTTAGCCCTCTGAAGATGGGGACGTAGTGCCAAAGATCAGTGCGCTTGTACTATAATAAGTGATGCCAAGGTCTGCCTAAAGGACTCCATCTTGAATATCATCAGGTTCCATCTTAGACTCCAGATGCGTGAGCAACCTGATTATCATGCACTGCCATTCCAAGAAGTACCCACCCCTTGAAAGAAGTCCACTAAATATTCATTACTCTGTTGTCTCCACCAAACCCGTATAAGCCCTAGGCTTGCTTCCCTTTTCAAGTCAGTCTTTTGGAGAGGCTTAGATCCCTGCTGACTGCTATTGCTTGACTCAAGCAAAATAAAGCTTGCTGAAGATAAAGTTTGTCTTTCCCAAGTATTCTTCCTCAGGGAAAGACAAGGACCCTTTGGGTCAGATTGGCAATTGGTAACAGTTTCAGTGGGCTAGTTGGCCACTTCACGATTGGGCAGTGCCTTCTCTGCCTTAGATCTTCCATCATTTCCTCTCATTTAGCAGTAAACCACCTACGTGCATAATCTAAATTATTTTCAATCAGTATCATGGCACTTCTATTACTAGAAGGTAAGGACGACATTTTCCCTCCAAATCTGTTCTCAAAGGCTCTTGTCTCCCTGAAATTGCTTTTCTCGTCTCCACAAGCTGGACACTCAAAGACGTTATCTTAAGAGAACTTATTTTAGTTTTGCCATCCGTCGTCTGGAGAAGACAATGTAAGGACTCATCCTAATCTAACAATCAAATGTGGCTGTTTCACACAGAGAGCAAGAGAGGGAAAGAGAGACAGAAAGGAAAAAAAAAAAAAAAATGGCGAAATTCCTCCCACTTCTTATAAAAGTCACCTGTCAGTGACTTCTCCATAAGACACACTCTCACAGACTACCCTGGAGAGCTGGTATCTTGGGCTGTGAATGTTGTGTGTTCAGAGATATTCTCAGCAATACTGATATGTGACGTTAATTGATTGGCTTCCTTGTTCCAGGTCCCATTCTAAGAACTGTCCATATATTCATCTAATCTTCACAATTAAGAGAGGAAGAAACTGAAGCACAGTGGTCGAGGGTGTTGTCCGCATGAAGTGGTTAGTGCTGGGATTGTAAGCAGATAATCTGATTTCTAATATCTTACTGCAGCCTACTCCCTCAAGAGTGGTAGATTGGTGGTCTTTGGGTCTTTAGCAAATATCAAAAGCAAAATGTACAATTTTACTTAAAGGAAAAAAAGATGTTAATTACCTGAAATCAATGGCTTCAGGAAAAAAAAAAGCTTCCTGTTTCCTACCAAGCAAAATGTTAAGCTTGTAATTGTAATTCGGCATCTAAAGCTGCCCAGTTTGAATCCTTGTTGTTAATGCATCTGCTTTTTCCTAGATTAGATTTGCAAAATTGAAGTGCTTATATTCAAAATATTCTAGATTTTTGTCATGTGGTCTTAAGTATATGTTATCCTCAGATTGAAAGATATACAGAGTGAGCCACCCATTTTGTCTATCCAAGTGTTCATCCATCTATAGGTTCCATCTTCAAGAAAGCAGGAGGTATGCAAAGTGACTGCAGTGCTAACCTCGATACAATATTGTTGTTGTTAGGTGTCCTCAAGTTCATTGTGACTCATAGTAGCCCTGTGTACAACAGAACGAAACACTGCCAGGTCCTGCACCATCCTCACAGTCATTGTTAGGCTTGAGCTCATTGTTACGGTCACTCTGTCAATCCATCTCACTGAGGGTCTTCCTCTTTTATGCTTACTCTCTACTTTACCAAGCATGATATCCTTCTCCGGGGACTAATCCTTCCTGATACCATGTCCAAAGTATGTGACACATAGTCTTGTCATCCTCCAAAGTATGTGACATGTAGTCTGGCCATCCTTGCTTCTAAGGAGCATTTTGGCTGTACTTCTTCCAAGACAGATTTGTTCTTTTGGCAGTCCATGGTATGTTCAATATTCTTCACCAACAGTGTGATACATAGAAGACAGTAAATGCCATGAGTCAGAATTGACAATAATAATTTTTTTTTTGTTGTTCATTTTTTTAATAAAAAGAAGGGGGCAGTTGTTGTTTAGTGGTAAAATTTTCATCTTCCAGGCAGGAGAAGCTGGTTAGATTCTGGGTCAGTGCACCTTTATCCGCAGCTGCCGTTCATCTGTCAATGGTGGCTTGTGTGTTGCTGTGATGTTGAACAGGTTTCGGTGGACCTTCCGGGTTAAGATAGACTAGAAAGAAAGACCTGAAATTCAGTCATTGAAAACCCTGTGTATCACAAAGGTCAGATCTGCAACAGATCATGGGGATGGCACAGGACGGGCCAGCATTTTGTTTTGTGCTGCATGGCATTGCCATGTGTTGGTGGCCAACTTGGCGAAAACTAACAACAACAAATAGAAGGAAAGGGTGATATAGGTAACACAAAAATTCTTAGTGTCAGGCCATGATTTCACTTGAGAGGGGGTAGCAAAGTTAACTCCTTAATTAAGTGATGAGCTACTACTAATTCTATATGGATGAACCACACAGAAATTGTGGGAAATTAAACCCATTCCCTGCAGTTCTCTCCACTATCATTCTAAGTGTCAAACAGAAAAGATGAGTTAGTGTCAGAAGAAGACTAGTCTGGACAAGCCATCTTGTCTCTGATTTTAGCATTTCAGACCTTCCCATCAGCCTCTTAGTGCTGTCTAATTGATTACATCAGCTAGGAGACAAGGGGAATGAAGTATTGGGTAGTATCCATTCAGGCAAAAGCTGGTGAACCAAAGAGGATATAGCAAGTTCCAAGTGGGTCCTGGTGGTGCAGTAGTTAAAAGCTTGGCTGCTAACCAAAAAAACTCGGCAGTTCAAATCTACCAGTTTCTCTCTGAAAACCCTATGGGGCAGTTCTA
This sequence comes from Loxodonta africana, assembly GCF_030014295.1. NCBI lineage: Eukaryota > Metazoa > Chordata > Mammalia > Proboscidea > Elephantidae > Loxodonta > Loxodonta africana. The sequence goes on from NC_087348.1 coordinate 41,878,279, forward strand.
CCCTGTCCTGTTGGATTAGTATGAGTTGGAATATACTCAGCAATGGGTCTGGTTTTTTTTTTTTTAGGTGGGACCTAAGATAATGAGGCACTAAGAATGGGCAGGAGCCCTGGTGGTGCAGTGGTTAAGAGCCAAAAAAGGTCAGCATTTCCAATCTACAAGCCATTCCTTAGAAACCCAATGGGACAGTTCTACTCTGTCCTACAGGGTTGCTATGAGTATGAATCAACTCAAGGGCAATAGGTTTTTAAGAATGGGCAGAGGATGCTTATGGGAGAACCAGGTAACTAAGCTAAATTTTACTTCCACTTTGACCTATGGAGCCCTGGTGACATAGTGATTAAGAGCTATAGTTGCTAACGAAAAGGTCAGCAGTTCAAATCCATGAGCCGCTTCTTAGAAAACCTATGGGCAGTTCTACTCTGTCCTACAGGGTTGCTATGAGTCAAAATTAACTTGATGGCAGTGGGTTTGGTTTGGTTTTTGGTTTTGACCTATAAACTCTACTGCATTTGCTGAAGGTGTGTGTGTGTGTGTTTAGGTGGAACAGCCAAAAGCATTCTAGATACTGGAAGAAATCCAGTTTAGAACCAAAAAAGCAAATGCGCAAAAACCAAACAAAACCCAAACCAGCATCGCTCATTCTTCTACCAGGACTTTTGCCTAACATTTTTCAAAAAAAAAAGGCCAGTGCTAAAATCCTTGAAAGAAAACCACTGTTTAATCTCCTTCTGAGATATTTTTCAAATCAATGTTTAATGTGGCAAGATTATTATTCAGAATATCAAAGACAGGTCATCGAATCTCTGAATTTGTAAGTAGATGGCTGGTGGGACGGAGAGTCTTCAGAGAAACTCAGGAAGAAGTGGGTTTCAAAAGGAGAAAACAGCTTGGGTACCATCTTCAAAAGCTATGGTTCAGCATTTTCCTCTAACGACTCTTTTCTAATAATCGACTTTGCCCATGAAGGAAATGAGTTTTCCTCCCATGGAAGTAAAATTACAGCTTCCAGGGACCAAAGTTTCTGAAAACCTTTAGACCGGCTGTTTGTATCAGAACCTGAAGGGTTAAACTCAGAGTCACCACTAGGTGTCACGTTGGGATCAGTTTTGGGAAACCAGTGCCCTTACTGACTTGCAAAGGTTTCAAACAAGAATAGGCACCTTCTTGGTTAATTTCAGCTAGTGTTCCGTTTCTTTAAATAGGTTCTTACTCTGCACATGTCGAATCTTCAGAGTCTTTCCCTTTGTCTTACAGATATTTACAACCGATTAAACTTTTCACCCTACCATGCAGGCCTAGCAGGAGGTAGATTTTGAAATAGAGGGGGTTTGACTTAATAGGGTCACATTGTTTTGAGACACTGAGAGGTCTTGCAACACCCATCGTCTTTTTTAGTTCCCCACCCTAGCACACCTGAAATTAATGTACAAACTGAGAAATAACCATGTGCGTACCACAAAATCTGTGGCAGGGATACACCTAGTTGCCACCACCATCCCTTCAGTGCAGTAGTTTCCTGAAGTCCTGGGTATTATTCTCTCCTTTGGTACCAATAGTTAATTTAAGATTACATTTTATTAATAAAACGGCTCAAATTAAGGTGTTAATCACGCAGCAATTCACCACTTGCAGAAATATTTGTTTTAAAAGAAGATAATTTAGGAGGGCAATGTTTTGACTACAGATAATAGCAATTCTGCACAATTAAACTAGGTGAGGGTGGAGGAAAGAGGGTGGTTTGAGATCCAGGAGGACCCTGGATACCTTCTTTTCCAGAATTATTTCCCAAGGCCGTCTAGTCTGTTAAAGGTTTTGTAAGACCTGTTTCTGGACATGCACAGATACTTGGTAGTGACTGTAAATATAAAAAGAAGCTTTTTTTTTTCTTTTTTAATTTAGGACAAAGTAGGTTAATGCCACCTGGAAAAAGCAAAATAAAAAGAGAAAGTGTGCCAAAGGAAGCAGTAAGAAAAATGCAGAATCATATAAAATGATAGAATAGCCAGGTGCAATAATCCAGGCATAAATTGCATGGATTTAAACACCTGTAGAAAGCTTTAGGATACTATAAAGGGACTGTCTTTTCACTCCCAGGGTATTTCCCAATTTTTAACACATTTCAGGTTGATTCATTCATCCAGCCCTTCCTTCAAAAAATAGAGTCCTTACTACATGTTGTTACTGTTCTAGGAGCCAAAGATACCACATCAAACAAGACTGACAATGTCCCTACCTTCGCACAGCTTGTGTTCTCACTGGTAAGGCAGTGTCAAAGAATCAAACAAATAAATTAACTTTTTTCAGAGGTGAGAAGTCTATAAAGAAAGTAAAGCAGGATTAAGGGATCAGAGACCCACTGGAGACAGCAGAGATTTCTTTATCAGCTTTCACAGAAGTAAGTAGAGCCATGAAAACAAACAAGAAGGTTCAGGCTCTTTAGCTGTATGACCCTGAGCAGCCACTGAGGCTTGTTTTCCTCATCTTTAAAATGGGAGTGATGGGAAAGATGAGGAATGCATACACTTTAGCTGAGTCCTCAGAGAAAGACCTCTCTGAGGTGACTTTGTAGCTAAGATCTGAATTCTGAGAAGGAGCTAGCCATGAGAATATCTGGAGAGAGGTCTTGCCGAGAGAAGTTTCAGCAAGTACAAAGTTTCTGCTCTTGGAACTGATTTGATGTGTTCTAGGTGTTGCAAGAAGGCCAGTGTCCCTGGAGTTTTCATAAACAAGGGAGAGAGTGGGAAAGAGATGAGTTCATTGGGAGATTAAACGATAATTACATAATATGCTCTAAGTGAAAATTTCTAGCATAGATTTCTGCCAAAGTAGATATTCAATAAACCTGTCTGAAAGATCCTCACTACCTGGAATGAAATTCACACTTCTTCCTGTAGTCTACAAAATCCTATTGATCTTTACCTCTTGAGATAATGTCTTGCACGCGGAAACATTCAAGAAGTGTTCCATTCAACGAATCTGCAAGCCTCTCCAGAACAGGAATTGTGTTATTGCCAACTTTGTTAGTGGCTCGCCCTGCAGCCTTTCCCAGACTCCTTCGTCCTGGCTGGCAGAGCCTACCTTCTGTTCTGGTGGCTGAGATTGTCAACTCTTCAGTCAGTTCCCTGACTCCCTTGCTGCTAAACTTTGGCACATAATGAAGTTCTGGCCAACGAGACCTAAGAGAATATATGAGCAAGATTTCCCTCCCTTACAAAAGAGAAACACAGGAGGACTGCTGCTCCTTTCCTGCTTTTGAACACTATAGTGTGAGAATGACATGCTTTGATCTACTGCAGCTATTTTCTGGTGATGAAGGAAAGCAACCACCAAAAGCTGAGAACAGTGGGAATATGGAAAAGCCTAGATTTTTTAAGGCATGCCTTATCCATTGAACAAATTCTGGAATAACCGGTCTCTTGATTTATTGTTATTTTAATTACTAAATGTCTTGCTGTTTAAACCACATTATCTTGAAGGTTATTATACTTTCACAGGCTATACGAATATGATAGAGTTGTCTTTTATATCACTATACAATGTTATGCAAGGGCATAAAATCCACACTCAGTAAACATTTGTTTGTCGAGTGAACTTATCAAGACTTAATTCTTCGATAAGCAAAAGGAACTATGCCTTATGCTTTTAGAGAAATTTTGGTCCATGGATGAGATAATGAACATAGCAGTTAGGATATCTAAGTTCTAGCTATTACTCAGTATTGGGCTGTTGAGTAGCTATAGATGTTTTAGTGTCCTTGAGCTGTCATAACAAAAAATCACAAAGTAGATGGCTTTAAGACACAGTTTTAGAGGCTAGAAGTCCACATAAGGGTATCACCCATTTCAATTCTTTCTGAGGGTTCTGAGAGAGGAGCTGCTCCTTGTCTGTCCTAACTTTTGTCAGCAATGCTTGGTGTTCCTTTGCTGCTTGTAAACGTACCTTCATATAGTGCCTTCCCTCCGTGTGCGCCTCTGTCCTTGCATGTTCTCCCCCTTTAAAAGACACTACTCAGGAGGGATTAGAACTAGGACCCCACTACTCAGTATGATTTAACCAATAATATCTTCAAAGAAAGACCAAAGACCGTATTTCCCCAAACAAGGTCATAGTCACAGGTACAGAGGTTAAGACTTCAACATACCTTTGTGGGGAGGGGGGACACACAATTCAATCTATAACAATCAAGATTCCAGGAGACCTGCCTCCACCCTTTATACTATGTAAGGTTTGAGCTAAATGTCTGTCTTCTGATGATTTGTCTGTGACTTATTGCATTAATGAAATCAAACGCTCCTCACTAATATATTAGTAGCTAGTGTACTTTGAAAAGTCCACTGTGAATATTAAATATCTTTTAAATAGTCTAAAGTTGGATATGTTTTTTATTCCTATGTCTCCTCCCGTACCTTTTGCTTAAAACAGTTTTCCCAAAAGGCTCATCTTTCTCAGGGGACCTGCTTGGATGTACCTTCTTTGTTTGGTTTCTAAAATGTAATTAGATTCTTCAATCGTTGCATAACCTCTTCGTTCAAGGAAATGCTCTATTTTACATTCAAAGCTCTGTTTATTGGCTTTTTCTGTATCTTGAAAACATCAATATTGATAACAGATATTTAAATATTTTTGTATTTTTTACTCTCTAAAAAAGTATTTTCAGTTACTAAATTGGCATTACATCTTTCACCAAGGTAACAGCCATATTATTTGCAGTTATATAGGTTTCCACATAATAATAATGTTAAATTGAGGACATAAAAACAGGCTGTAAGAGTGACGTATAGTACACATATGGTGACATATAGTAGAAGCATGTGTTACATGACTAAGAATCAGGGAGCTGCTAAGGTACGTACAATGGAAGAATCAAAAAATCTATGGATATATTTGTTGACAAAATCGTTTGCTATTTTTATTATTTTATTTTGGTTGTAGATGTCCATAAGTAAATAACGGCAAGTTTTAAATTAATGCATATTTTAAATCTAATCCAATTTTTTTTTCTGTAGAAATTTCTACTATTGTTCCAAGTTAGGGAGAAAAAATGATGGAGTGGTTTAGAGTTTAAGACGCTGACGGTGATGAGAACAACAGAGGTGATGATAAGTGTGGTGACTTTTATTGCTATTGATACCAGCTCTCATTTATTGATCACTTACTGTATGCCAGGCATTGTGATGGGCTGTTTACTTACAAGAAGTTACCACCAGTATGCGAGGCGAGTATTATTATTATTCCCATTTTACCAATACAATATTTATAACCTAGGTTTTTTTTAGGTTTAGGATGACTAAGTGACCCCTTATTATAATTGGTTTGATAAGATGAAATCTTGAGATAAGTAACTTGGAAAAGACCAAGAGAACAATGAGTGTCAGAGTTAACAGAAAAATTTGCCACCTACTTGGGCAAACAGTATAGAATGAAATGAGTATAGTCAGTAAAGAAAACTCCATCCATATGTAAAGGAAAAACAATATCTTTATATTTTGTTGGTGAGGAGTTTATGGGGAATCCTATTTATATATATATATATAGAATCCTATAGATCCCCTTAAAACTGTTCAGTGTTTTTGAGTATTTCAGGGAAATAATTTCACACCTACAAATCCTCTAGGAAACAGAAAACAGTGATGTGTAGGACAAGCAAACAGATTTAACTTTCTTGTTGTTTTCCAGCAGTTATTTCTTAGGGTAGTACCAGGCAGGTTGCAGAGCCTGATAAAATGATAAGCTTATCTTCCCAAACGTCAGGACATGCATCAGAATCCACTACCTCAGGTATCTCTTAGAAATGGAAAGATCTGAACCTGGGCTTTATCAGCTAAAGGGTTTATTTTTTAAAATAGTGTTGCCTTAGGTTGTATCCATGAAGATGATGGTGTGTATAGAGATCTCTGGATGAATCTACTGCCAAACAAATTTTAAAAAGCCCTCACTTTATTACAGTTATGCCACTGGAATAAAGTGTAACTATAAATTGTTTGCTGGCCCATCGGAAAGGCACTTCCATGCCCGGAACCCTTCCTTGATTCTGATCAGTAGCAAGATATCTTACATTTAAGTTTTGGGCCAGGGAAACTGCAGATGGAATTTCAAGGTGAGAGAATGAAAGTCAGTTTTAAGACTTGAATATCTACTGTTCTTTCAATCCCTTGTACTTGTCACAAGAGAATGAAGACCTTTTTCATACATTTACCTGCAAAAAAAATTGGGGACAGGAGTTATTAAAAGTAGTTATAGTATAATGACTAATTAGATCCTGGTGTTAAATGAATTGTCAGTACCCAGTGAGGCTGAGTTGTAATCTCAAAGAAAACTTCAGAAATGCTGAAGAACAAAATGAGTAGGTTTGTCAGTCTGCCCACCAACCTATTCACTTATCCATCTACCTATCCATATATTCATCTATGCATTCATTCATTCTAAGGACCCCCCAAATTGAGAGCTGATAAGAACCAGGTAGTTATTTAGTGCTCAATGTACAGATTTCCCCCCTACTCTCAAGGATGGCAAGGCTGTGTTTTACATACTTTGGACATGTTGTCAGGAGGGATCAGTCCCTGAAGAAGGACATCATGCTTGGCAAAGTACACAGTCAGGGGAAAAGAGGAAGACCCTCAATGAGGTGGGTGGACACAGTGGCTGTAGCAATGGGCTCAAGCATAGCAACGATTGTGAGGATGGCACATAACTGGACAGTGTTTCATTATGTAGTGCATAGGGTCACTAAGAGTCGGAACCAACTCGACGGCACCTGAGAATAACAACAACACCACCAATGTGGTCTTATGCTTATGATCTCCCCCAAGTATGGTTTAAGAATTGAGTTTGGACAATTCAACTTGGGAAATTACAAATTGTCACTCTCCAAGTTTATGATATAGGCTCTGGTCATCACATTTCTATCTTGATGAGTGTCTTTAAATAAGACATTTAACTTTTCTTGCCCTCATCTAGAGGAGTTAGTCTTGTTGACTTCTAACTGCTTTTGTTTTTAATTGCTGGTCCTGTCTTCTAGTCAAAAGTTAGCTTCGAGCACCAGGTGTGTTTCTCCTATCAGACAAATTGTCCCAGGTCATCCAGGAACATGCGCCATTACTTCAAGGATGGCTTGTCTGAAAACTTCATGTGGACTTCAGGTTGAGGTGCTTATGCACTTCGAGTAGTGTGTTTTGGAAATAACAAAGTTTGCATTTACAAATGTCATGGAGTTAACAGCAATATTAATTGAGCAAATGTAACCCATGTGACTTTAAAAACTCAAGAAAAAGAGATAGCTTAAATGAACAAATCTTGGAAATCTCAAATAATAAAATAGAACAAATCTGTGACAGAAAGATAAATATATATACGAATATTCCCTAATATGGAAAAACCAAAAACCCATTGCCATCAAGTCGTAATATTCATGGAAAGGAGCTTCTTATTCCTTTGGTCCACTTTATGGAATGGTTTTCATGGGACAGATAATAGATTAAGAGATTGGGGGCCCTGGAAATGTTAGTAGGCTTAAATTAAGTTAGAAAGTACTGACAACACTGATATTAGACCTCACAGCTTTTAGAATTCCCCATTCTCAGGGTCTCAAATAAGTATAGAAAACAACAGACTCAGAGAAACAGTGAGAGTAGATTAGGTCAAAAGTTGCAAAAAGGGCCAAAGAACTGTCTCATCAATGACTGTTTTACCTAGAAAGTATCCTTGACCTGAATGTAGATGGGACTCTGTTTCCCTCTCTTCTTCCTTAAACTGAATAACTCCTCTGTTGGTTAAGTTTAATGCAGAAGACCAGCTTAGTTTTACTTCTGATATATCATCTACTCCAATTCTGTGTATATTCTGAGTTATAAAGAAAACACAAGGAAAGAAACTTCTAGAGATTTATTCCTAAAAGCAACAACAACAACCCCAAGACTATGGCCCCTGGATACCCTTTTAGTTCAGTAACGAGGTTTCCTTTCAACCAAAGATTAGGCAGGCCCATAAAGCAAAATTAGACTAAATGGGCACACCAGCCCCGGGGCAAGGATGAGAAGACAGGAAGGGACAGGAAAGCTGGTAATGGGGAACCAAGGTTAAGAGGGTGGAGTATTGACGTTTTGTGGGGTTGGCAATGAATGTCACAAAACAGTGTGTGTACTAATTGTTTAATGAGAAGCTTGTTTGTTCTGTAAACCTTCATTTAAAGTACAATTAAAAAAAAAAAAAAAGAAGCAACAGCAACAATATAAAAGCTTACTCCTTTCACACTTTTATATATTTGCTCACTTCATTTTTCATCTAAGGACCCCTTTCCACTCCATGAAGTGTAAGCTTCTCTTTCTAGTAGTATTCAATTATTCTACATGTGTTTTCATGGGAATGTAAAATAGGCATGTATCTCTAAGACTATGACCATGCATATCTCTATCACCTTGCTATTGGTAAGTTTTATGTGCTTTATTTTTTGGGGGGGGCGGGCGGGGATCTCAATCCCAAGGAGTTTACTGAAATTGAAGGCAGAAAGACAATTGCATGTCTTTTGGCTGGACCATTTCTCAATGTCTTGCTGGTTTCTAAAACACTCCATGTAGTGAGAATTGGCACTTCATGCAGGGTTAATAACTCTGATTTTTAGAATGACTTTATCTGTGTGAACTAATTGTTGTGTGTAATCAAGTCAATTCTGCCTCATAGCAATCCTACAGAACAGAGTAGAACTGCCCCATAGGTTTTCCTAGGCTGTAATCTTTGCCAGAGCAGATCACCAGATCTTTTCTCCGGAGGAGCAGTTGCCTATTTTATATGGCTATGTTGTGATTGCTTATTTGTTTGTATTTTGCGAAGCCAGCATTTGTGAAAGGATCAGGACAGGTTCTGACAGGGCTAACTTGAATAGAGTTTACACAGGTGAGCAGTTTGCAAAGGGCATGGGCATGCATTGTGATTTACTTTGTTAACCGAAAGAAAGAGGATAGATACCTCAGGAATTAAAATTTGGATAGAAGGATTGAGGAGCCTGTAAGAAACAAACAAACACAAACAGAAAAACAGAAGAGAAACTATGTCTGAAACATATCTTTGCTAAGTTCACAATAGTGCTTTGGGGAAAATATGCAGTGCATCATTGTTTTTTGTTTTTTGTTTTAATGATGCTTCTTCCATTGGTGAGCACGGTAAAATTAGAAACCTTAACCATGAAGGCATGGTTAGCTCCTTTGTTCCCATAGGTACTAAAAAAAAAAAAAAAGGTACTAGGCTCAATTAATTTGACAAACCTGCCATTACAGCCAAGGCAACATTTCATATTTATATGAGGTATCTATTGTTGCATAACAATATTACTACAAGCATAGCAAATTAAACCAATACACATTTATTATATCACAGTCTCTGTGGGTTAGAATTTTGACACACTTAGCTGGGTTCTCTACTTTAGGGTCTGTCTTAAGCTGGGTTCTCTACTGAAATAAAACTGGTAAAGTGTAAGTGTGTGTGTGTGTGTGTGTGTGTATATATATATTTAAAGAGAGATTTATATCAAGTAAATGGCTCACATGACTTTTAGAGGCTGTAAGCCCCAAGTCCTTAAGGCAGAAAAGAATTCTTCTGATTCATGTAGCCTCAGTGGCTGATGAACCCAAGATCTGCAAACTGGGGAGAAGTGCTGCCACAGGCTGTGAAGATCGACAATCGGCAGGCAAGACTGCTGGCAAGCTGCTAGCCCAAGTCCCAAGAACCACAGGCCAGGTGAAAAGGGAGCCAGCTGCAAGATCCAGAACAAGCAAAATCCCTAACGAGACAAGCAGGAAGGAAGTCGCAGAGGAGGGAGGGGAAATGAAGGCTGAGAGAGTAGTGATCCACCACAGGCCCTGCCCCTACCAGTACCACTCAGCACATTCCCTCATGGGGGTGATCACGTATTAAATTTCAACGGGGAAGTGATCACAACATTATACAACTGCCAAAACACTAGGAATCATATCCCAGCCAAGTTGACACACAACCTTAACCATCACAGGGCCTCACAAGGTTGCGATCAAGATGTCAGCTGGGGCTGTGGTCTCTTCCAAAACCCAAATGGGAAGCATGCACTTCTAAGCTCACATGAGTGTTGTCACCATTTACTTCCTTGAGGGTTGTCATACTGAGAGCTCAGTTTTTCACTGTCTGTATGCTAGAGTTTGCCCTCACTTGCTTGTCATGTGAGCCTTCTCAACACGACCACATTTTTTCCTCAAAGCCAGTAAGGAGGAGAGTCTTCCAACAAGTTGGCTATTGCAACCCTGTGTAACATAACTATGCACGTCCGTCACCTTTGCTCTGTTCTGTGGGTTAGAAGCAAGTCATAGGTTCCACCCACACTCAAGGAGACTGAACACAAGGACGTGAATACCAGGAGGTGGGGAATATGGGGGACATTTTCTAGTCCATCCACCTCAATATTTATACAATCATATATTCTTAGCACTTGAATTTTCTTGATGTAAGCATGACCAATCTGAGATCCAGAGAGAGGAACTGATTGCCCAAATGTCACTCAATGAATTAATAGTAATACCAGGACTAGAATTCAAGACTCCTAACCTTCAAGATATCTAAAACTATTTTTTTCTCTTGTCGTATTTACTTGGTAATTATCACTTGGTAAAACATTTTGGAATAAGACAGTCTCATTTGTTCATTCAGTAAATAAATATTGAGTGTCTCCTATGTACCAGGCACTGTTCTAGTCCTGGAAATAAAGCAGTGAAAAGACAAGTCTCTGCTGTACTGGGAGAAAAAGACAAGTCCCTGCTATCCATGTGAGAAGATAAAAACAAACCAATAGCAAAAATTAGTGTGTACCAAGCCATGTGTTCTACGGGTAAATAAATCTGGGTAAAAGGCTGGAGAGTCATGAGATATAAGCTATTTCAGATGGGTGTCCATGCAAGTACTCTCTGATAAGTTGATATTGCAGCAGAAAATGGAATGAAATGAATGAAGCCACATGTACCTACTTGGTATTCAAAGGAATGACAACTGAAAAGGATTTGAGTTGTGTATACATAAGAAGAAATTTTTACCTTTCTTCTTAGGCTTGGGTGTGTCATTTGGCGTTAATGCCTTTGTGACTTTGACACAGGAGTTACATGTAGTTTACTAAGACCGGTAGCAAGGAGGTAGCATAGCTATGTATCTGATTCCAAAATTGGGGTCAGTGCCCTAGACATGCGATTGCCTTTTTTTTTTTTTTTTTTTTAGCTGCAGAATCCTTTTTCAAATACATCTTTTGCATCAATAAATAATATGGACAAAGTAGTTACTCCAGTTGATGTGGGAGATGGGTAGGTAGCATTCAGGGGTCATTTTATGTAGCATCCATTCCAAAGCTCCCCAGGTCCAATGCAAAAGTCCCTTGAGGTTTAAACCGCAGAGCACAGTTTATAACCCTCCCCTTGAGAACATGTCTGGGATGACTCTCTGGTTAGCTTGTTGTTGTTGTTGAATGCCATAGAGTTGGTTCTGACTCATAGCAACCCTATGCACAACAGAAGGAAACACTGCCCGGTCCTGCACCATCCTCACAATTGTTGCTGTGCTTGAGCTCATTGTTGCAGACACTGTGTCAATCCATCTCATTAAGGGTCTTCCTCTTTTTCATCAACAGTCTACTTTACCAAGCCTCTGGTTAGCATGACCAAGTAAATTTGTAGTGGGTCGTCCTAAGGCTGACTTGTTCACAAGGTCACCATACCACTACAAAGCTTGGCTGTTGTGATAGGAACTGGTGTACTCTTTTGCTTTTCTTTCCCATGTATGGATGACCAACAGGCTGAAAGACAGATGGATTCAGCTAAATTGGCACTTGGGTGGAAAGAAACACCTTTAATCAGGCAAGAAGATTTCACCTGTAATTGATCCAGTGCAAAGGCAGAAGAAGTTTTTCCTGACATAAATAAAGTGAGGGAGTCCACTAGAGCCCCTCGGCACTCAACGTAGATCGTCTTTACAGTAACTTACAGGAAACTCCAGGCAAACTGTGAGTCTAGAAAACTGTGGCTTAGCTACATCTACCCTAGTTTAAAATGAAAATAATGGGTGAAACCAAGTGCAAACCAATATTCTTGAAATGAATAAGGCATTATGAAGATAAATTTCTACTGACTGCAGAATAAAAACACTTTGCCCTTAAGGAGAAAATGGCCAGGGGAAAAAAAGGCCAGGGAGGGGTTAAGATAGATTACAACAATCAATTATTAACATAGATGAGCCAAGGCCAGCTGATGCTATCACACTTTATCATTCAAATTCTCATTATTGGAATATACCACAGTAAGTTACTGCAGTGGTACTCTCTTCCCTGTGGCACTGGGCCTTGATTTCTAAGGAGCCAAGCAAGTGACAGGGAGCTTCGGAAGAGGCTGGGTGCTAAATGATTGGACTGTAATTATTCTGAAAGGGTTTTCATCATCATTACCCGGCATTCTGCAGATGCAGCATGTTTGAAAATAAACCATGGCCAAACTAGTGCCAAGCCATTTCAGATTTTAAACATCGAGCCTCTGGTTTGCTGATATATTTTTGTGTATGCAAGTGTAGACGAATACAAATGTACTCAGCAGAGCATACATCATTTTAAAGTTGTTTAGCCCATGCATCTGCATCGGTACAGACTGGGAAATCTATATGCACAGTTCTGTGGCCTTGATAAATGTAGTGGAAGAGAACATTCATTCGTTTCTTGCTTTGTTCATTCCTGCAACATGGAATTTGTGGGGCACCTGGCACTGCCCTAGTACAACAATAAACAAGATGTTCTAGAAGTATTCTCTATCCATTGAGTTTTTCCAGCAAATGTTTGAATTCTCCCCTTGTCTACACCCCAAAAGGTCAGGCTAATTGTCTGTTTACTTTACCAGTTTGTCTTAATTACAAGGCTTTAAAGGCCATTAACAGATGAAGCTGTTTACAGTTTACAAATATGTTTGAATTTCACCTCTCTGGCTCTTCACCCCTCTTGCCCTCCACCTGACTCAGGTGGGAAGACAAGTGGGCAGGGCAAGAGGATGAATCCCTATCCTTCTCCATTTCTCAAAAAAAAAAAAAAGCAAGTGCTCTTCTGAAAGCGTCTGAAGCATCTTCCAGTATCCCACAGAAAGCTAAAAGTGTCAGTTTTTCTAAGTATAAATAACACTGGTTCATGTATGATTGTTAGACATTTTCCTGAGTTTCTATTATTTGCAGGAAGAAAGATGTGACAGTCTGCTTCCATAAAGATTGTTGTTAGGTGCCGTCGAGTTGATTCCAAATCATAGAGATCCTATGCGCAACAGAACGAAACACTGCCCAGTCCTGAGCCATCCTTACAATCGTTATGCTTGAGCTCATTGTTGCAGTCACCATGTCAATCCACCTTGTTGAGGGTCTTCCTCTTTTCCGCTGACCCTGTGCTCTGCCAAGCATGATGACCTTCTCCAGGGACTGATCCCTCCTGGCAACATGTCCAAAGTCTCGGCATCCTCGCCTCTAAGGAACATTCTGGCCACACTTCTTCCAAGACAGATTTGTCCATTCTTTTGGCAGTCTGCAGTAGACTCAATATTCTTTGCCAGCACCACAATTCAAAGGCGTCAATTCTTCTTCAGTCTTCCTTCCTTATTCATTGTCCAGCTTTCACATGCATATGATGCAATTGAAAATACTGTGTCTTGGGTCAGGCGCACCTTAGTCTTCAGGGTGACATCTTTGCTCTTCAACACTTTAAAGAGGTCCTTTGCAGCAGATTTGCCCAATGCAACGCATCTGTTGATTTCTTGACTGCTGCTTCCATGGCTGTTGATTGTGGATCCAAGTAAAATGAAATCCTTGACAACTTCAATCTTTTCTCTGTTTATCATGATGTTGCTCATTGGTCCAGTTGTGAGGATTTTTGCTTTCTTTATGTTGAGGTGCAATCCCTACTGAAGGAGGTGGTCTTTGATCTTCATTAGTAAGTGCTTCAAGTCCTCTTCACTTTCAGCAAGCAAGGTTGTGTCATCTGCATAAGGCAGGTTGTTAATGAGTCTTCCTGCAATCCTGATGCCCCGTTCTTCTTCATATAGTCCAGCTTCTCGTATTATTTGCTCAGCATACAGATCGAATGGGTATGGTGAAAGAATACAACCCTGAATACAACCCACGGCTTTCTTGACTTTAAATCAACCAATATCCCCTTGTTCTGTCTGAACAACTGCCTCTTGATCTACGTAAAGTATTCTCATGAGCACAATTAAGTGTTCTGGAATTCCCATTCTTCACAATGTTGTCCTTAGTTTGTTATGATCCACACAGCCAAGAAGATTAAAAAAAAAATTTTTTTTTTTTTTTTTTAGGAAATCCTATGAGGCATTTCTACTCTGTTCTATAGGGTTGCTATGAGTCAGAATCCGCTTTATAGCAGTAGGTTTGTTTTTTTGCTGTTTACCAGCTAATTGTAAACCAACCGGCACAAAGAGTAGTTAAATGAAATGCTATGTAAATGTGTCATGAAAAGCCCTAGTGAGGGCAGCATTAAACACAGAACAGTCTGAGAAGGGGCATTTCAGCATGAAGACTGCTTCTCTAAAAAAGAAGTAAAATATCAGCTAATTAGGTAGAATTGAAATAGATTGAAGGTCTGGAAAAGAGAGCCATATCCTAAGTGTTGATTTCTTAGTTACCTATTTCTCCTCCGCCTTCATCACTGCCTCTTTCTTTCATTCCTTTCTCATATAAATGATTCCAGTTTCAAAATAGATCCTCTATCTATCCACTTCTTCTTTTTTTTTTTTTTTTTCCCTCTGCCACCACCTTGGAAATCCTGGTGGCATAGTGGTTGGGAACTACAGCTGCTAACCAAAAGGTTGGCAGCTGAAATCCGCCAGGTGCTCCTTGGAAACTCTGTAGGGCAGTTCTACTCTGTCCTGTAGGGTTTCTATGAGTTGGAATCGACTCGATGGCAATGGGTTATGGGTTTTGACCACCACCTTGGTGTAAGCCATTATCTGAATTACAGTAACCTTCTAATGGACTTCTTTTCCTTTATTCTTTCCTCTTTTTTTTTTTTTCCCCAGTTGCCATTGAGTCTACAGAACCCATTGTGACCCCATGTGTGTCAGAGTAGAACTGTGCTCCATAGGGTTTTCAATGGCTGATTTTTTTCAGAAGTAGACCATTAAGCCTTTCTTCTGAGGCACCATGGGTGGTCTCAAACCTACAACCTGTTGGTTAGCAGTCAAGCATATTACCTGTGTGTAGCACCCAGGGACTTTCTCTCCTTTAATCCATTCTTAATGTTATCAGTCACTTTTTTTAAATGTAAATAAGGTCACATAATTCTCTCACTTAAACCTTCTGGTAGCTTACCATTGCACTTAATCAAATTTCAGTCTCATCATAGCAAGCAGACGCAGCATGATCTGGTCCCTTACCTGTTGTTGTTAGGTGCCGTTGAGTTGATTCTGACTCATAGCAGCCCTATGCACAACAGAACGAAACAATGCCCAGTCCTGAGCCATCCTCACGATCGTTGTTATGCTTGAGCCCATTGTTGCAGCCACTGTGTCAATCCACCTCATTGAGGGCCTTCCTCTTTTCTGCTGACCCTGTACTCTGCCAAGCATGATGTCCTTCTCGAGGGACTGACCCCTCCTGACAACATGTCTAAGGTATGCGAGACGCAGTCTCGCCATCCTTGCTTCTAAGAAGCGTTCTGGTTGTACTTCTTCCAAGACAGATTTGTTCGTTCTTTTGGCAGTCCACGGCTCTCCAAATTCAGTTGCTGTCGCTTACCCTTTTCTTCTTATGTTTCAGTCACACTGACCTTCTCTTGGTTCCCGTAATCTACAATGAATTTCCCACCTGACAGCATTTGTTCATGCTATTTAACGCTTAGACAGGCACCCTCTCCACAGCACTCCTCAGAACTGTTTCCTGTTTTTCCTTTATACTTCATCTTATCTGACACCCCTTCAGAGACACGTTCCTGAACTAACCTATTACAGCACCTTTCACAACATTTCTGAACTAACCTATCACAGTACCTTTCATAACATATTCCTGAACTAACCTATCACAGTACCTTTCATAACACTTACCAAGCTCTATAATTATTTTTGTTTTTTACCCATTGCTTTAATCTCTTAGTAGGATATAAGTTTTGTTCAGGCAGGGTCTGTGCCTAGCTTATTCACCTTGGTATCTGCATTGCCTAAATACCAATGAACATAAAGATGGCACAGTACCAGGCAATGTTTCTTTCTGTTATATAAAAGGTCACCATGTGTCAGGACCAACTCGAGGGCAACTAACAACAAGAATCCTCATCTGATAGTGCTCTATTGTTGAATAGATGAGTAAAAAAACTGGTGAATCAATCTTTTGACCATTAAAAAAAAACTAATTTATTCATTTTAGAAACAGCTAATATCAATCGGAAATTTTTCTGGTTGTTGTTTTGCCCTGTGTTCTAAAGTGATTTACTTTCAACTTCTTGTAGAATCCTAACAAGTACCTGCAGTTTTATATGTAAAAGAGTTGGGCTTAGAAAGTCTAGCCAACTTGTTCAAAATCAAACAGCTAATAAGTTTCAGAGCCTACTACAGTCATCAGTCTTAAGCTTTTCATGATACTGTCATTTGGTTTGTACTCCTTTTCTCCTTTCTCCTTCCAACTCCCCCTTCATCTAGAAAATATCATAATAACTAGCATTGACCAAGAATTTGTCATCAATCATTGGTCTGTTAGCTTATTTGATCTTCACAGTAATCCTATGAGTGGTTGCTATTACTAGTCCCAATTAAACGGTGAAGAAAGTTGCATGTAGAGTTAATAAATATCTTACTCTGGGTCACATAGCCAGGAATAGGAGGAGGTAGAATTTGGTTTCCAGGCAGTCTAACTCCTGAGCTTCTATCCTACTATCATGCTCTTCAGCCTCCCTTGTTAGCTTATGTTGGCTTCTTTGCAGAATGTTCTCAACATGTAGTATCAAAAGGTGTTTTTCTGAGTTTGTTGCCTACCTAAACCAGCTATAAGAAGAGCTATTAAAAAAAAAAAATAGGTAAATAAGAAGGTTCTTAACTGCAAGTAATCCAATTTCAGGAGTATTTTTGCTTTTTCAAATCAGGTAATGATGATTCTGTTAAATAGCATGTTTCTTGGAGAAGGTTGTTGGGAAGGGTTTGTGGGTGTGGGGTGCGAGGTTGGGCAGTATCATCAACCAACCTATGCACACGTGTGAACACAGCAAGTTTAAAGGTATGATGGACTTCAACAGTAAGTTTGTGAAGGCTGGAGGGATGCTGCAAAGCAGTCTGGACAGTCATCTTGAGTTGACTCTTGCTTTATTCATAATCTGGAAACAGAAGAGAGAAAGGAATTGACACTTATTATATATCTAAAACTCTTCAGGTATTATCTCATTCATAATAATGCCTAGAGGTAGCTGCTATTATGACAACTATTTCATAGACGAGGAAATTTAAAAGGTCATCAGATTATGTATCTTCAAACTGGGGGGTGGGGGGGAGGGGGGCATGGGCCCAGGTCTGTGTAATTGAAAAATCAGGGCTCATTCTAGAATCATCTTTCTGATTTGTCAGACATATAAGTATGCTGTTTTTGTATGTTTTTCAGTTTTTAAATATACATTATTTTTAGAGCAATTTTAGGTTTGTGCAGAATGGACAGAGAATTCCCAGATGGTCTTCGCCCCTCTGCATACTGTTTGTCCTATTATTAGCATCTTGCATTGGTGTGGTCCATTTGTTACAATTGATGAACCCATACTGACACTTTACTGTTATCTGACATCCATAGTTTACGTTAGGGCTGACAATTCTATGGGTTTTTACAAATTCGTGATGTCATATGTTCACCATTACAATAGCATACCAAAAATTTTCACTGCCCTAAAAATGCTGTGTTTCACCTAATCATAACATATTCTTCCTGAACCTCTGATAACTACTGATTTGTTTCCTGTCTCTACAGTTTTGCCGTTTCTAGAATATCATATAGCTAGAATCTTACAGTATGTAGCTTTTTCAGACTGGCATCTTTCTCTTAGGTTTTATGTTTCCTCCATATCTGTTAAAAGTAGCTTGGTAGCTCATTCCTTTGTATCGCTGGATAATACTCCATTGCATGGATGTAACATAGTTTATACGATTTTGTATATAGAAAAGAGACTGAGGGAGAGATTGCTGGTGCAAAACTATAATAATTAAGCTAAGACCATAAAAAAAAAAAAAAGACCATAGGAAAAAAAATTAGAAAACAAGGCACATGTTATGAACATATAAACACTATCACAATGAATTGAAAGACCTAATCACTACCACTTAGACTTTGGTTGAAATTATGTCCTCTGTTCCATTTATAGTACTTTCTGATTTTCACTACATATACATTGTGTGAAGATGATCAGGTAGTATATTTCAAAGTTACTTTGACTCTTCCTCCCCCAGTCCCCAAAATCCAATCCTCAGGAGAGATGTCTTGAAAGTTTTTTTCTATTCTTCTTCATCACAGTGAAATCATAATGTAGCAACGTCTGAGGAATTTTAAAGTTTAAAAAAAAAAAAAAACTGGAACCTAACCTACCAGCCAACTATCAGTTTTATTCTTCTAAG
Source organism: Loxodonta africana (assembly GCF_030014295.1). Lineage (NCBI taxonomy): Eukaryota > Metazoa > Chordata > Mammalia > Proboscidea > Elephantidae > Loxodonta > Loxodonta africana. The sequence continues at coordinate 41,896,899 of NC_087348.1, forward strand.
ATCCCATCACTTTCAAGTTTTTTGTATGTATTTGTATTTTCTCACACAATTTTATATTCTACTTTTTTAACTTATCATTAAAGTTTATATTTCCTTGATTATTCCTAAGGCTGAACACTTTCACATGTGTTTATTTACTATTTGTGTAAACCTCTCTCTCTTTGTATGAATTATCTTTATCATATTCTTTGCTAACATACCTATTGAGATCTTGATTATTTTCATATATATGAGTGTTTTTTATATAAGTGTTAATCCTTTGTGATTTGATTAGCTTGCTTTCTTTTTTATTCCAATTTTTCACTTTCATTTTAGTTTTATACTTAGAATTTTTAATGTGTATATTCATGTCTATTATCTTCTCATTTGTATTTTTTCTATAGTTTTAAAATATTTTGATAAGCCATACTTTCTATCAATATTTTCTTATGCATTATATTTGTTTAATTTGGAAAATTATAAAAATCATGGGAATGATGACTATCATTTATGTAAGTCAAGTCTTCACTCTCGATGACGAATATCTCTGTATCTTTATGGTGGACTTTCCTATAAAGCCCCAATGTTTTCTCAGCGCAATACAGCCTTTCAAGAAGGTCACTCTCAGTTGATCCGTGTTACATGAAATTACATCTTTTTAATCAATCCGATATAGGACGTGGTTATACATGCTGCTGTAGATTTTCTGTTTTATTTTCCTAAATTGAGCCTCAAACCTGTTGCTGTTGAGTCAATTCCAACTCGTAGTGACCCTATATGACAGAGTAGAACTGCCTCATAGTGTTTCCAAGGAGCGGCTGGTTAATTTGAACTGCTGATCTCTTTGGTTAGCAGCTGAGCTCTTAAGCACTGCACCACCAGGGCTCCAAATTGAGCCTAGACAATGCAAAACACTAAATTGCTCTTTTTGTTTGGAGATACTACTTTATCTTACATAAAATCCTATAGATACAACCTGGCATTTTTAATTTTTTTGGCTTCCAATGTGATCCACTGTACTTCAGTTCTAATTGTTGATTGTTAAGTTATATTTTTTTCCTCTCAGAAATAGATTCTCACCAACTGCAACATAGTTCTTTTTCAGAAAAGTCTTTGAGATTCTCTTAATTTTTTTTTTTAGAATTAATTTAAGCTCATTCTATTTTAAGCAAATGTCATTTTAAAATGTATAAATTTGTAATATATGTGCATAGTGTTAAATAATATACTTAAATACAACATGGGCATCAGAATTACTAATCATATTTTGAAATTAATGGATAATGGAAAAATGATATCTATATTGTACAAAGAGTTTCTAGAGGGATAATAAATGGCTCAGCTAACTTACCCTACTTCTATAATCAAAAATATAAAATTATAAAATCAGTTTGGACTTCTGGAAATCCTTACAGGATACTTTCACTTTCATGGTATTTTTCAACCCATGAATAAGTTATTATTATCAGTAACGTACAGATGCAGAAACTGTGGTTGAGAAAGATCACCTTGCTTATCCAAGATCACATATCCAGGAAGTAGCAGAGTCAGACTTTGAGAAAAGGCTTTCCAACTTGAGAACAGGGCTATTACTCACTTGAATCCATACCACACAAACTAAAGAAAAATCATTTTTATATGACCTGAAACTAAGGAAGTATTCAACTTTCTATGGACCCGATAAAATTTCCCCTCTCAAATATGCTTGGTTTCAGGTCTTTTTAGTATGCTGTAAGATTGGGTGAGTGAACACAACCAGAAATTTCTTAAATAGTTCCTTTTACTGAGTGAGTGTGATGGCTCTGAATCAGCTGCTGGGGGATGGGAGTGGTATCAGTTGGCCCCTTATTTTCTGTCACAGGCTATTTTCTTCTTCCTGGTCAATGAGTATCATGGTTTTAGACAAAAATTCCCAAATGACCCATTACAAAAAAAAAAAAAATTACCATCGAGTCAATTCTGACAGAGTAAAACTGCCCCGTAGGGTTTCTAAGGAGTGCCTGATGGATTCGAACTGCAGACCTTTTGATTAGAGCCATATCTCTTAACCACTATGCCACCAGGGTTTCCATTAAGTGATTATAATATCCTAAAATACTTGAATGAAGAATGCACCATGGGTAAGTGTTAACAGGTAGGACTTTGATTTGGGGAGCAAGAATAGTTGTGCTTATACTGAAATCATCACTGTGAACTCTTTTGACAAGTTCCAATCGCTGCTAGATGGTTTTTCAGGTAATTGCTCAAAGGGAAAGAAAATATAACTTTTTTCCTCCTTTAAAAGAAATTAATTAGCATATGCTAAATGAGCTAGTCTACAGGCTAGATAAAAATCAAATAGAACCACACTTGCTTTTGAATGTTAACAAAGTGGCAGAGTGATCGTGATTGGTTAGTGTTATACATTTACCTCATTAGTGGAAAATGATCTTGGAGGATTAGGGAAAGGGGATCTGATCATGGTAGCTCATTTGTGAGTCAGGCTGAAGCGGAGCTGCTGTGGGTATTAAGAGTTGACTCTCTTTTGTTCTACTACTAATTTACTGTAATGCTCTGAGGGTATCAGTTAAGGCTGGGAATTGATCCTCAGCATTTAATTGATAAGCTAAATATCTCTGTCTCCAGTTTATTGGGTTAATACCAAGAATACTTTCCTAAAGGAGTCCAGCCGAGCTCAGGAATCGTGTGTGGCAAAAATTGGTTCTTGTGTATAGGGGAATTTATTCTCTGAGGTCTATTTATAAACCAGTTGTTGTTCAGGGAAACAGAAACATAAAGAATATAGTGGTTTGTGTCTTTGGCTTTTCTGGGAAATCAGTTTCTTTCACAGATCACTCTTTCAATATGAATCAGATTCCCTATTCTCTAAATTCAGCACTTACAAAAAGAATCCCTGAAAAAAATCCTATACTTGTAACATCCATTTTGGTAAAGCCTTGTACATTAAGGGTGGTAGTTTGGAACTGGAGGCGTAAGATAAGAATAAAAATCTTAAGAATTATGCCAGTGGACAATAGAAGACATATGAACAAACCAAAGAGAAACACAGATTGAATACAACAGGGAAGCTATTTGACTCGTGGAATTAAGAAGCAGTTCGTGGCTATCAATATTTTACACATTTTTAATGGCTTCCAAATTCTTAAAAGCTTTTTCTTTCAAAGGCAAAAAAAAAAAAAAAAAAAAATGGCAACTTAGTCTGGAAAGGAACATATCTCATGAATCACTACCTGTTCATGAAGATTTGAACTGGAATCTAACCATTATTTTTTCTCACGGCCCCTTTGTTTTTCAAGCTGAAAGTAGATTATTAAATCATTTTATACTGCCTTTTTGGCTTTTTGCAGCAGTCATTTCCTGATAGCAAAAGCTGCCCTACAATCATGATAAAAAGTAGTAATGGATCAGGGCAACACTCCTGTGGCACTTGGCAAAAATTGAGATACTGATATGATACTGCAAAACACCAGTTCAAGCACTGAGTGACCTTAGTTAGGTTATCGGTATTGCACCATCAGTAAAAGCAAAAACAAAAGAAGCATTGCTGTGGAATCAACTCCAACTCAAGGCAACCTCAAAAAACGTGTGTATAAAATCAAACCAAACCGGTTGCCAGCCAGTCGATTTGGACTCTTAGTAAACATGAGGACAGGTAGAACTTCCCCCCAGGGTTCGCGGGGAGTGCCTGGGGCTAACCTTTTGGTTAGCAGAAGTAGCTCTTAACCACTACGCCACCCGGGTTTCCCATGTGTATATATGGTGATCATTTTTGAAGACTTAGTAAATGACATAATAAATTAAACCTCTCTTAAAATAAAAATTCAAATTTTACTCTTGATTCCTTTGAAAAGGTGAAGTGGGAACAGATGATACCTCATCCTATATAGCACAATTTGTTTTAAATGAGATTTAGCCTTTTTTTCGCTGGAGATCTCTGGGTATAAAGTTTCTTTCTCTAGAGAAGGAGAGGAGACAGGAGTTTGCACATGACATCTATTATATTTTTAACAATACTTTTCATTTGCATAGCTGTTAAAGTTGTTATTTGGGTTTCTTTCACAAATTACTTCACTGGGAGCAAACAACAACTGGTGGCAGGCTGTTTTATCCCCATTTTACTCAGTTATAACACATGAATGTCAAGATCTGGCAATTCCTTTCTCTCTGGATTTATTTCCTGCCCTTCTCTTGCTCACTCACTAAGCTCCAGTCACAATGACCTTTCTTTCTCATCTCAGGAACTTTGTGTATGCTTTTAACTCTGTCGAGGAGTCTCTGAGTGGCACAAACGGTTAAGCACTCAACTATTAGACAAAAGGTTGGTGGTTGAAAACCACCGAGAGCCACCTCGGAAGACAGGCCTAGGGATTGCCTCTAAAAGGTCACAGGCTTGAAAACCCTGTGGGGCAGTCAGTTCTACTCTGCATGCATGCACTCACTGTAAGTCTGAACTAATAACAAAAACAATGAGACCATTAAAGCACTGACAAAATTTACTTCTTTTAGAGAACATTCTTTCATGTTCCCCGTTTGCCTAGACATTTCCCACCTAACTCCACTCAATTATTACTTCCATGAGAAAAGGCTTCCTGACACTCCTAAATTAGGTACGCCTGTCCTATATTCTCACAGCAGCTCTTACTTTTCCCATATAGCTCTTGCCATAGTTAGTAATTTAGTTGATTGTCTGCTTTTTCATTGATTGTGGTGTCAGGAAGGGAAGAAAATATGGCTGTGTTGCCACCAGCACCTAGCAATGCCAAGCACGTAGTCAATGCTCAATAAATAATTGTTGAATTGAATGAATAAATGGTGTCTATCTGGTGGTGTAGTGGTTAAGAGCTATAGCTGCTAACCAAAAGGTTGGCAGTTTGAATCCACCAGGTGCTCCTTGGAAATCCAGTGGGGCAGTTCTACTCTGTCCTTTAGTGTTGCCATGAATCGGAAACAACTTGATGGCAACGGGTTTGTTTGTTTGTAGCATAATGCTAATCAGTGTCAAAATTGAGACTATAACTCAGTTCTCTAGACTTTAGAAGACATATGCTTTCCATTTCAGAGTGCTGTTGCATATCTAGTATCCATCAATGACTTTCTGTTTGGTGGGAACACAAAAATAATTTGCAGTTATTACTGCAAATATTGTTAAGTAAAGCAGGGACCAAGTGTATCAGTTTTAATGAACATGAGGAAAGAGGCAGAAGAGAAACAAATCAAAGTGTTAGGAAAGTAAAGAGTATGCATAAAACTGTTATTAGGGGTGAACTAGATAGTTAATGAGAAGGAAATGGAAAAATTACTGAAAGCAACTACAGCCCAATTGGCATTTCCAGATGGGGACCTCATGCCAGAACTATGTTGCTTTGGTGGAAAGGCCACTGTAAAGTTTTCAAAGCTGCCACTATAGCCTTAGTCAAGTCATGTGGCCTCTCTAGCCTCAGTTTCCATCTTTGTAAATTGTGTTAAAGAGTTTGTGTTAGATTACACAAACTCTCAAATCTCTTATATGTAAACATGGAATTTATACCCTGAATGGTTTTGCAGCTCACAGAGAGCTAGATTTCAAGGCCCTAAATAGAGCGGAGAGTCTTGTAGATATTTTCCTTTTCTTTCCATATTTTTAGGATTTCTGCTGTTCTTCATTATACATGTCACAAGGTCATGAGATCATTTCTTAATCTCTTTACCCCAGTCGGACCAGTGGTATCCAAATCACCTAGGAAGCTTGTTAAAAAGTACATTCCTGGAGCTCATCTTTAAATGCTTCTTAGAAGAAAGAAGGAGAGACTTCAACTTACCTACATTGGACATGTTATCAGGAGGGACCAGTCACTGGAGAAGGACAACATGCTTGGTAAAGTAGAGGGTCATCAAAAGAGAAGAAGGCCCTCAATGAGACTGACACAGTAGCTGCAACAATGAGCTCAAACCTAGCAAGAATTGTGAGTGTGGCACAATACCGGGTAGTGTTTCCTTCTGTTGTGTATGGGGTCGCTATGAGTTGGAACTGACTCTACAGTACCTAACAACAACAACCTTTGAATAATCTAATTTAAGAGTCCAACATCAGTCTTGGAGATCTGTGTCTTATAAAGGCCCTCGGTCAATCCAAAGTGGCCACCTTATAGGTCAAATTTAAGAACAATTGGCTTCTTTTTGGCTGCCCTGCATTGTCAAATAATACTTTAATCAGTTTAAGAGAAGGCTGGGGGCAGCCATAAAAGTGTGTTGGATTACATGTAGGAAATGTTCTAGTTCAATAGACAGAATTATGATGGCTGGTTTTTACCTTTACGCTTCGGTGGTATGATGTCGCTTGAGTGACACTTGAAAATTAATACTGGCTCCTCTTGTGCATTAAATATGAGAAAGGCAGGCAGTCTTTAACCAGGGAATCCTAATTCATTTCCAATTTGAGTCACCTCCAGTTTATTAAAATCTACCTCCTTCCTGCCCCTTATACCCTGTCTGTGTCATTTGTTGAAGTGTTTTTCTTTACTTCTTGTTATGTTATTGTTTGTTATTAAACAGTTACTGCATTTTCCCTCTAGACATGACTATGTTTTAGTGGTGGGCGATGTGATTGCCTATATATACAGTTGTTAAGGCACTTTGGAATACTTCTGGAGAAATGTGACTATATAAATGGAAGTCACTGTCATTGTGCTAAATTGGAATTTCTAGTTTGAGTTTGAGGGCTTGGGATGTAACCCACTTCTGATTGCAAGAGAATCAACATTTCGTATCATTAGTGAATTGACTCACCCAAATTAAGGTCCCTGATTTTGAACATTGGTGACTTAAGTATCAAAATGCCCAGCCAGTGGTAATGAAGAGTGTGGAGATGGGGGGCACATACGCAGACAGCTAAAAAATAGAACATTGAGTTCCATGATGTTGACCTATGATGCCAGATGTGATCATACAAAGGTTTAATCAGCAAGTAAGTGAAGTCGTATTATTAACATGGCCTCTGGAGTTGTTGAGCCAATTACCAGTCTAGACTGCTGAGGACTCATAAACAAGGAATGCAACGTCGCCATCCCTTTTAAAAAGAGCAGATTTTGACCTTGTCTTGGGTGGCTACTCAACAAAAACATTTCCCCATTGCTGCCATTTGCACTCTCTACCAGGTCAGTCCCCTTCAATGAACACAAACTCCTCTTACACTAATCTCCCTTCACTGTCTCTAATCCAGTTACTCCATCATCCTTGCTATATGTCAAATATACCAGGCAAACTTCTTCCTCAGTGACCTTGTATCTGCTGTTCCCTGTGACTAAAATCTTTTCCCCCAGATATGGTGGCTTTTTTATGGTGGCTTATTCTCACTTCTCCTTCAGCTTCTGGATTAGTTGCCAATGGGACAGTAGACTCATTTCAGTGAGGGCTCTCATGGAGCACTCTATTTAAAGCTATACCCCTACCTCCCCAACTCCTGCATCTCCTACAGCCTTTCTTCACTTATTTGATATTCATAGAGCTTGTCACAATCAGACATAGTATATGTGTTAATTACTTACTGATTTATTGTCAGTTTCCTCCCAAAAGAATAAGAGTAATGATTTTGGTCGATATTCATTTGCTGCTATATTTTCAGTATCTAAAACTATGCCTACTATTTGACAGTGCCTTAATAAATTCATTGAATGAATGGATGCATAATTAATGACCCAAACAATGTGATAAGGCACATTTCATACAAAGCAATTGACAAGGGCTTATTATGAGGGATGTGAGGAAGGACCCTGCTTAACTGACCATAACTTTTAATTTAATTTAAATTTAAATATAAATCTTTGGATGGTTCTCATTATTTTCTTGTGAAGATCTAGAAAAATTTTCATCTGTTCAGATACTCCTAATACCTTGACCTCAAGAGTATCATTAGCTCTTTCTACAAGTCTACTTCTAAAATTACACAGATTTTTTTGTTGTTGTTACAAAATTGACTAAGGGAAACCGTTAAATATTTATTCCAAAAATCTTTAATAAATGCAAATAATGAGTCAGGTTGTTGGGAAGCCTAGGATAATACAGTGAAATTCAATTATATGCATAAAAAAAAAAAAAAAAACATATATAGTCCCTGCTATTTCATTGTGACTTTAAATTTGAATTGGAGAAGATAGATAGTTAAGCAGTAAAATGTGAAAGGAAAATTCTAGAATGTTCTGGAAGCACATGAAATGAGTAATTATGGAAGAGAATGAAAAAAGGATTGCTGGAGGAAATGCTTCTTACCCTGAAACTGGAATGGGGAGTAAGAGTTCACCAGGCCAAGAGGTGAAAAGGGGTTCCAAGCAGAAGCAGAAGCACGATGGATGGTGATTGTAATATATTCAAGGGACTGAGAGAAGATCAGCATAGTAGGACCTTCAGATAAGAAAAGGAAGTGACAAGAGAATAACCTGCAGAGGGAGATCCAAGCATTTAGAATCAAGCTGAGTGTTTGGATCTTATTCCAAGGGCAATAAAAAGTTGCCATTCACAAATCTTCTGCTTCTCCTTTCTTCAACATGTGAAAAGATTATACTTTTCTGTGCCTTTCAAGTTAGGGTCGGCCAATGAATTGTTTTGATCAATGAAGCGTGAGTATATGTGGCATGTTGCACATCCAGGCAGAAGCCTTAGTTATGAGCCAGTGTGTGACTCACCTTCCTCCTGCTGAAGTGAAAGCTGAAGCTCTATCAGCTGGATCCTTGAGTGCTGATGATAAACAGAACCCTCTGCTGTCCCACAGTAGAGGTCTAGTTTGAGCACAAAATAATCTTTTTTTTTTTTGGTCAAGCCACTGACATTTGGTAATTGTTTGCTCCTACAGAATAACCTGAAATTTCTGGAACCATGAAAGAACCATTAACAGATGCATGATATAGTGAAATGGCCTTTTGAAAACTTACTTTGGCTCTAGTGAGAAAAATCGATCGGAATAAACAATACTGGAGGTCAAGAGAACAGTTTTGAGGCTGTCATCATAATCTAAGTGAGAGAAAGTTGCAAGAAACACATGTATTTAACAAATAGCAGGAAGTGGAACAGTAGCTGCTACCAAGACCTAGGGCATTTATAGTGGGAATAGAGGAAAACGGACATATTAAATTGTATTCAGACAGTCAAACTAAGAGAACTTGACGACTGATACGAAATGAGGGTGTGAAGAAAGAAAGGCATTAGTGAGACTCCCAGTTTTCTGACTTGTATAACTGCATGAATTCAGGAAAATAGAGAACAATGAAGAGAAAGCAGTCTTTGGGACTACGTGTGATAATTAGTTCAGTTTTAGATATGCTGGGCTTGATATAAAGGTCCCTAAGTGGCACAGTTTGCTCTCAGCTACTACGACCACAGGTTGGCAGTTTGAATCCACCCAGCAGCACCACGGAAGAAAGACCTGGCTGTCTACTTCTGCAAGATTGTATTCATTGAAAACCCCGTGGAACAGTGCAGTTCTGCTCTGAAATACCTGAGGTCTCCATGAGTTGGAATTGAGTTGTTTTTGGGCTCAAGGTGCTTGCTAAAATCCAAATCGATGTCTACGGAGAAAATTATTGTAGAAGTTTGGGGCTCAAGAGAGGCGTCTGAGTCAGGGTAGAGAGCTGGGAAGCTTTATCATATGCATAAATATTTAAGCCATCATCGTAGATGAGGTCATGCTGAGAGTACGTGTTCTACAACAAAATGTAGTTGTGCTTAAAGCGGGTCGGCCCTGCTTAATTGGTAAGAAAATTTATGATGACAGAAAACTGCAACACCAGATAATTCTGGAAAACAAAGCAGACCAAAAATTAAGCAAAGCAGATATGATTTCAGACCACCAACACTGAAGTGGGGGTTTTAGAACAGTCCCCATATTTTAACTTATTATCCTCCTTATGCCAAAACCTGGACCAGTTATAAAAGAAATTATGTATTCTTTTGGCAAGGATAGAAAACTTAATGATCTACTATTTTTAAGCTCTGTGGCTTCTGCAAGGGAATGTATTTGCATCTTTATTTTATTCTGTCATTTGAATCAGTAGCCAGGAAATAAAGTCTAGAATTTTAACTGGAGATAAACTATTCTTCCTGTTTAATTATTTTGAAGAAACCGTAAGTGATAAGCTTATCCATATTGCATAGCTCATACATAAATAACCTGATAAGCTCAGTCCACAAAATGAGCTCAATTATGATGTTGCTGTTATGATAAGTTTATTTGCCAGTTCATTCAGAACAGTTTTATCTGTGCCTACTGTTAGCACAGCAAAAAAAGGCAATTTGATTTAGTTTGTCATCTGCTGAGAAATAAATCATACAGGTGTGCTGCTCAGGTATTCTGTACTTTGTAAATTAATGGCCAGTTATCATGACACACAAGTTATATACATTTGGGCATGCTTATGTTTACTAATTGTGAGAACTCTTTATTTTAAAAGATTATTTTAAAAAATTAGGCAATTTCTGAGAATAGACTTTTTCATGTGATATTTGTTTATATTGGTTTAGTTCCTTTCATATGACTGAAAAAGCGCTCTGGCGCGATTTTTAAATAAAATTCTAAGTATTGGAGAGAGGGAAAGGAATGAATAGGGGGAGCACGGCGTATTTTTAGGGCCCTAAAACTATTTTGTATGATACTGTAACAGTGGACCCACGACATTACTCATTTGTCAAAACTAATAGGACTGTAAACACAGAGAGTGAATCCCAGGGTGAACTATAGACCATAAAAAAAAAAAAAAAAAATAGATAATAATATATCAATATTTGTCCACCAGTTCTAACAAGTGTTATACATAAGTACAAGGTGTTATTAAGAATTGGATAAATACTGTGCAAAGGGAAAATAGAGTTTATGGAAACTGTCTGTATTTTCTATCTAATTTTTCCGTAAACTTAAAACTGCTCTAAAAAATAAAGTCTATATGCATATATATTTACATTCAACGCTAAGCAATGCACTGGAGTTAGAGAATCAACAGGTTACAATGGAATGTGGGAAGATAAAGGGAATACAGGTTATGGTCATAGTAAACAGAGACTAATTCTCTCTTGGGAAATCAGGAGGTGCTTTGTTCTAAGGTGATTTTTCAACTTGTGGTTTGAAAGTGTGGGCTACCTAGGGAGAAAAAACGAACACAAACATTCAAAGGCAAATGAGGCGGCCTAAACAAAGGATCTGAAATATGAGAGCATATGGCCCATTTCTGGAATTGCAAAAAGTCATTTGATAGGCTGATGGTTAGGGTGAATTTGGATGACTGGTAAGTGATAAGCCTGGAAATTGATGTTCATCAAAATTTCAGGTTAGCTTTAATTTCAACTGAGATTGATCCCCTTGCTCCAAAGGAAGAATTGGTAGTTTGTGAAAACCAAAGCTGTAACACTTCAAATTAGTCATGTTAGCTAGTACACAAACAGTGGCGAGTCAGTCCTGTATAACCATCACATGATAAAGGAGAAGCCCCTTTGCCTTTCTACATTCATTTCTGCTTTCCACATTTCTCATAGAAGGGATTGGTTTTTCCAGTTGGCCCCACTAGCTCATTTAAAATCAATTCAAAATACCCCAGAAGACTATTCCACTTTGGATAAGTTGTAGAAACCACAAGTATTTCACATATCCGGGGTGGTAGAATGATCTCTTAGACAATCTACTGGAACCAGAGCCAAGATACTCAGCTCCTGCCACTAACTGGGGGAATTTGATTCTGTTGACCTCTCTCAGCATCTCACCATCAGTCTCTTTACCTGTACAATGGAGAAATTGGAACAAACAATATCAATATCTACTTTTGATATAACAAGAATTCTTCAATCTCATGGACTATGGCACACAATGATATAAACTATGCACATATTGAATCAAATATTTAGCAAATATTTCCTGATACTTGTTATGTTTTATTAATTGTGTTCCGTGTGAGGAATATGTTGTTATAGTTGTGTGATGCTGAGTTGATTCTGATTCCTAGCAACCCTATAGGACAGAGTAGAATTACCCCATAGGGTTTCCTCAGCAGCTATCTTTTTTTTTTTAAATATTTTACTGTGTTTTAGGTGAAAGTTTACACAGAAAATTAGATTCCCATTTAACAATTTTTACACAAACTGTTCTGTGACTTTGGTTAAATTTTTCACAATGTACCAACATTTTCATTATTTGCATTCTGTTTGGCCTGTTTCCATTGACCTAGCTTCCCTGCCCCTCCTTGCATTCTCATCTTTGCTTTTGGGTAAATGTTGACCATTTGGTCACGTATAGCTGATTGTCTAAGGTAGCACATTACTCATGGGTGATATTGCTTATTTTATAAGCTAATATATTATTTGTCTAAAAGGTGACCTCCAGGAGTAGCTTCAGTTCCAAGTTCAAAGGGTGTCTTAGGGCAATGCTCTCAGGGGTTACCCTAGTCCCTATTGGTCCAGGAAGTCTGGTCTTTTTAAGGAATTTGAATTTTGTTCTACATTTTTCTCCCGTTCTGTCTGGAACTTTCTACTGTGTCTGTGGTCAGAATGGTTGGTAGTAGTAGCTGGGAACTATCTAGTTCTTTTGGCCTCAGGCTAGAAGAGGTTGTGGTCCCTGTGGGCTCTTAGTCCTGTGGATCCTGTGGGCTAGTTTCTTCTTTGAGTCTTTGGTTTCCCTCATTCTGTTCTTGCTCCAGATGAGTAGAGATCAATAGTTGTATCTTAGATGGCTGCTCGCAAACTTTTAAGACCCCAGATGCTACTCACCAAACTAGGATGTAGAACATTATGAACTATGTTATGGCAATTAACTGACTTGCCCCATGAGATTATGGTCCTAGAACCTTTAATCCGGTAAGCCAGTCCTGTGAGGTGTTTGGATATGTCTAGGAAGTCTCGGTAACTGTGCCACCTGTATTTTTTTATTATATATATGAATATATATGCAACATACTCAAACATGTGTCTAGGCCATAATCTTTATGGGAACAGATCGTCAGGTCTTTTCTCTTATGGATGGGTTTGAACCATTGACCGTTCAGTTAGCAGCTGAGCACTTAATGATTGTTCTCCCAGGGCTTCTTGTGAACAATATAATGGTGAAGAAATGAAAAGTACAATTTGTTTTGATAGTCTCGAAGATTGCAGTCTGGTTGGAGGAGGCGGGTTTTAAGAAAATAAACCCAAACAGTACGAAGGGCTGAGAAAGAATAAAGTAAAAATGCAGGGACTGTGCAAGCATACGACAGGAAGAATCTGACATTGTTGGCACAGTGACCAGGGATGAGAGTGCTGGACACTGAGCCTTGTCAGGAGAGGCCTCCCTGGAGAAGTGACCTTTGGTGGAAAGAGATGGGCATGAGGCTTCTCAGAATGGATTTGTAATTGTGGCTAGTCTGGGGGAATCAGCACTTCCTCAGAAGCATATGGCCGTGTGGTATATAAAGGTCAGGGAAGCAAACTACAGGGCAATATTTTATGGGTTTGCTAGACTGGTACAATTTAAGATGTGGCAGAAATTTTATTTCAGATTGTGAAAATTGGTTCGATGGCATTCAGACTTTTTCGATTAAGAACACGAATGCAAAATTACTTTTTTTTTTTTTGTATCTTGGCCCTTTGAGCATTTTCCAAATTAGGTTTCAAGAAAGCAAGTAAGACTGTGGGCCAGGTCTACCCCCCCCAACCCCAGCCCCCAGCTGCTAACACCAGGCTAATTTGTGTCACCTCAGAATGATTGCACTTGCTCAGATCTTGTCTTTGTTGTTAATGGGCTTGTCATCTGCCTTTTTACCTTCTACGTGGGAGGGCCTGCATCAGTCTTAGACGGTAAGATGGCATCTCATTGTATCTCAAGAGGGTGTTAGTTAAGGCTGGACATAATGGGGTGAAATGCTATGAACTGCCTTTCTTAGCAGTTAGTGGTCGTTCAGTGGTCTTTATCATGACATAAATTGTGAACAGGAATCATATAAGAGGAACGTTCTTTTAGCCAGCCTGTGATAATCAAGGCCAGAAGCATCTAGATTACTCACCGGTGAATTCTGGTTAAGTAAACCTACTAGCGTGCATAAGAAGAAATATTTTCTTGCAATTTTATATGAAATGTTTTACAATGTGGCTTTTGATATACTTACAGGTCTTGCAAATAACAATATCTAATACATAAATGAGGTTGGCTCTTAGGTAAAAAAAGCTTTGATATGATATTAATTAAGGAGTTAGTGGTGTGCATGGTGTTTGAAGCTATGAAGAAGGTTGAGATCACTCAGGCAAAGTGTATTCTTCATCACACTTTTTTCAGACATGAATCCACTTTTAGGTAAATGTATCTGTTTTTCATGGGACAAAATTACCTCATACTTAACTAAGAGAAAAATATCTTCTATCAGTTTGGCTGTTTACGAATGGGTTGAACAGATGTGCTCATGTCTTAACCGGTGATATAAATATTTCCCATTATATACCGAACCACGTGTCTTAGTTATCTAGTGCTGCTACAACAGAAATACCACAAGTGGATGACTTTAACAAAGAGAATCTTATTCTCTCATAGTCCAGTAGGCTAGAAGTTCGAATTCAGGGCGCTGGCTCCAGGGAAATGCTTTCTCTCTTTGTCAGTTCTGGAGGAAGATCCTTGTCATCAGTCTTCCCTTGGTCTGGGAGCATCTCAGTGCAAGCACCTCAGGTCCAAAGGGACCTGCTCTGCTCTCGGTGTTGCTTTCTTGGTGGTATGTCATCCCCATGTCTCTCTGCTCACTTCTCTCTTTTATATCTCAAAAGGGATTGGCTTAGGACACTATCTAATCTTGTAGATCTCATCAATATAACCACCATTAATCCATCTCATTACATCATAGTAATAGGATTTACAACACATAGGAAGGTCACATCAGATGAAAAAATAGTAGACAACCATAAAAAAAAAAATACAATACTGGAAATCATGACATAACCAAGTTGACAGATATTTTGGGGGGTGCCGATTCAATCCATGATTCCGTGAGAGTCACCACAAAAGAGAAAGACCCTCAATGAGAAGCACTGACACTATGGTTGCAATAGTGTTGCTTAAACATAGCAGCAATTGTGAGGATGGCACAAGACCAGCAGTGTTTTGTTCTGTTGTACATAAGGTTGTTATGAGTCAGAACCAATCTGACAGCTCCTGACAACAGCAATGATTTTACTGTGTTCATTTCAAGATGGAATTGAAAGGAGGACGTTGAAGTGTGTGGTATTTACTTGCCTTTGTTAAATAACAAAAAGAATAAAGCTTAATACTTTTCAATTACTATCTGGGATCTCCTTAAAGGTAATAATCTCGTCTTATTTATTGCTATAACTTCAGTGCTAGCATAGCTCTGAATTTTTTTTTTTTTTTTTTTAATAAGGTCAGATTAAAAGGTCCTCTCCTCCCTGGCAAGTGACATATAATGGACCAAAGCAAATTATGGAAAATAATGTATTATGCAGCTAAGCATTTTAACTGGGGAGTCTGCTTCAGGTTCTCTTATATAATCCCTTAATATTTACTTATTGTGGTGCAATGAATCACTTTTATATGAACTTTCTAGCAATGGCCTTGTAACTCTCACAAAATGATTGGCTAAGACTATGCAAATTGAGTGACTTATGGTCTATCAAAGGGATTGGTCAATTTGTGGTCCTGTTGGGAGGGCCATGCCTTGAAATTGACAAGGAATAGGCTTATATAAGGACCAATCCCATAGAGGTTTGGGGGGACTTCACTACCATCAAGAAGAATTTGGAGCAGAGTACATTCTTTGAACCTGGGATCTTTGACTGAGAACCTTCTAGACCCGGAAGAGAGAGCTATAATACAGAACTTGGTGCAAGGCAACAAGAGACAGCCACAGTGGGCTTCTTCGCCCACAGAGAGCTGAGTGCTTTTGAGCAGGAGGTTTGCCAATGAAGCTAAAAGAGCTGTAACACTTGCTTGTACAGGACAGAGGCCTGAATGTGCTCTATGCAAGTGTTGCCTCGGAGGATTCTGTGTAGGGATCTTCCTACAGCAGAGCAGAGCCAGATGTCTCTGGGCAAGAGACTTGCCAGCAGACCTAAAAGAGTTATGATACTTGCTTATTCAGGGCAAGAGAGACCTGGATGTGCCCCATGTAGGGGTTGCAGGCCTTCTCCTCTGGGCAGCGTGGGCCCGGGTAGCATTGTTGCAAGAGAACCCCAAAGGCCTGGGTAGCAGGGTGGGAGCTGGAAGCAGAGGCTTAGAAAGGCCCAGGGGCAGAGACTCAGGGATCCTGTGCAATAGTCTTCTTGCCAGTAAGGCAAAGCCCATTGAGGCCCAGTGGCAGAGTTGAAGCCTTGGACAGTGTGGTAGTAGTGGGAGGTAACGGTGGTGTGAACACAACATCTGATCAGAACCACGGTGGGCCTGCCCAGAAACATAAGATAGGGCATGGGTAATTTGAGGAAGGATAAGAGGTTCTCCTTTTGAGAATCCATTGTTATCGTTTAGTGTTTGCTTTCTATAAACAATAATAATGGCTTTCACTGTATGAGTGAAATAGAATTTCACTTAAACACTGTGTGTCAATACTGTATAACTATCTTGTGTGTTCTGCTCAATCAGATGAACATAGCACCAATGAATTGGTAGATGCCAGTGGGTGTACGTGCCTCATTCCTATCAATCTTATGGCTACCTGCAAGTTCGAGGCACAGAATGTCTGTATATCAGTGCAGATAAATGGACAGAGCATATACTTCTATTCATGTGTCCCTGTCTAATGATATATTTGACAACAGTGTGTGTTAGAGATTTGTCATCTAGGGTAGATATGATAACATCTAGAAGCATGATTGGGTTGTAAAATCCTGGTACTATAGTGTACCAGTGGACTGCTATTGATTGGTGTGCAACTGTTGTTGTTGTTGTTAGGTGCCCTCGAGTTGGTTCCGCCTCATAGCAACCCTATGCACAAGAGAACGAAACACTGCCTGGTCCTGTGCCATTCTTACAATCGTTGTTATGCTGTGTCAATCCACCTCGTTGAGGGTCTTCCTCTTTTCCGTTGACCCTGTACTCTCCCAAGCATGATGTCCTTCTCCAGAGACTGATCTCTTCTGACAACATGTCCAAAGTATGTAAGATGCAGTCCCTCCATCCTAGCCTCTACGGAGCATTCTGGCCGCACCTCTTCCAAGACGGATTTATTTGTTCTTTTGGCAATCCATGGTATATTCAATATTCTTCACCAACACCACAATTCAAAGGGGTCAACTCTTCTTCGGTCTTCCTTATTTATTGCCCAGCTTTCACATGCATATGATGTGATTGAAAATACCATGGCTTGGGTCAGGTGCACCTTAGTCTTCAGGGTGACATCTCTGCTCTTCAACACTTTGAAGAGGTCCTTTGCAGCAGATTTATCCAATGCAGTGCGTCTTTCGATTTCTTGACTGCTGCTTCCATGGCTGCTGATTGTGGATCCAAGTAAAAAGAAATCTTTGACAACTTCAATCTTTTCTCTGTTTATCATGATGTTGCTCATTGGTCCAGTTGTGAGGATTTTTGTTTTCTTTATGTTGAGGTTCAGTCCATACTGAAGGCTGTGGTCTTTGATCTTTATCAGTAAGCGCTTCAAGTCCTCTTCACTTTCAGCAAGCAAGATTGTGTCATCTGCATAACACAGGTTTGTTAATGAGTCTTCCTTCAATCCTGATGCCCCGTTCTTCTTCATAAAGTCCAGCTTCTCGTATTATTTGCTCAACATACAGATTAAATAGGTATGGTGAAAGAATACAACCCTGACGCACACCTTTCCTGACTTTAAACCAATCAGTATCCCCTTGTTCTGTCCAAAGAACTGCCTCTTGATCCATGTAAAGGTTCCTCATGAGCACAATTAAGTGTTCTGGAGTTTCCATTCTTCGCAGTCTTATCCATAGTTTGGTATGATCCAAACAGTTGAATGCCTTTGCATAGTCAATAAAACACAGGTAAACATCCTTCCGGTATTCTCTGCTTTCAGCCAGGATCCATCTGACATCAGCAATGACATCCCTGGTTCCACATCCTCTTCTGAAACCGCCCTGAATTTCTGGCCGTTCCCTGTGGATATACTGCTGCAGCCGTTTTTGAATGATCTTCAGGAAAATTTTGCTTGCGTGTGATATTATTGATATTGTTCTATAATTTCCACATTCGGTTGGATCACCTTTCTTGGGAATAGGCATAAATATGGATCTCTTCCAGTCAGTTGGCCAGGAAGCTGTCTTCTATATTTCTTGGCATAGATGAGTGAGCACGTCCAGCGCTGCCTCTGTTTGTTGAAACATCCCCATTGATATTCCATCAATTCCTGGAGCCTTGTTTTTTGCCAATGCCTTAAGAGCAGCTTGGACTTCTTCCTTCAGTACCATCTGTTCCTGATCATATGCCACCTCTTGAAATGGTTGAATATCAGCTAATTCTTTTTGGTGTAATGACTCTGTGTATTCCTTCCATCTTCTTTTGGTGCTTCCTGTGTCTAATATTTTCCCCATGGAATCCTTCACTATTGCAACTCGTGGCTTGAATTTTTTCTTCAGTTCTTTCAGCTTGAGAAATGCTGAGCATATTCTTCCATTTTGGTTTTCCATCTCCAGCTCTTTGCATATGTCATTATAATACTTAACTTTGTCTTCTCAATCCACCCTTTGAAATCTTCAGTTCTTTTACTTCATCAATTCTTCCTTTTGCTTTAGCTGCTTGATGCTCAAAAGCAAGTTTCAGAGTCTCCTCTGACATCCATCTTGGCCTTTTCTTTCTTTCCTGTCTTTTCAGTGACCTCTTGCTTTTTTCATGTATGATGTCCTTGATGACATTCCAAAACTCGTGTGGTCTTTGGTCACTAGTGTTCAATGCATCAAATCTGTTCTTGAGATGGTCTCTAAATTCAGGTGGGAGGTACTCAAGGTTATATTTTGGCTCTCGTGGACTTGCTCTGATTTTCTTCAGTTTCAGCTTGAACTTGCATAGGAGCAATTGGTCTGTTCCACAGTTGCCTCGTGGCCTTCTTCTGACTGATGATATTGAGCTTTTCCATAGTCTCTTTCCACAGATGTAGTCAATTTGATTTCTGTGTGTTCCATCTGGAGAGGTCCATGTGTATAGTCACCATTTATGTTGGTGAAAGAAGACATATGCAGTGAAGAAGTCATTCTTGCAAAATTGTATCATTCGATCTCTGGCATTGTTTCTATCACCAAGGCCATATTTTCCAACTATTGATCCTTCTTCTTTGTTTCCAACTTTCGCATTCCAATCGCCAGTAATTATCAATGCATCTTGATTGCCCCCACATGTCTGTGAGTTTGTCGTACCGTGGGGGCTTGTGTGTTGCTGTGATGCTAGGAGCTATGCCACCGGTATTCAGATACCAGTAGGGTCACCCATGGAGGACAGGTTTCAGCTGAGCTTCCAGACTAAGAAAGACTAGGAAGAAGGACCCGGCAGTCTACTTCTGAAAAGTTTTAGCCAGTGAAAACCTTATGAATAGCAGCGGAACATTGTCTGATATAGTCCTGGAAGATGAGCCCCCCAGGTTGGAAGGCACTCAAAAAATTACTGGGGAAGAGCTGCCTCCTCAAAGTAGAGTCGATCTTAATGACATGGATGGAATAAAGCTTTTGGGATCTTCGCTTGCTGATGTGGCACGACTCAAAATGAGAAGAAACAGCTGCAAACGTCCATTAATAATTGGAACCTGGAATGTACGAAGAGTGAACCTAGGAAAATTGGAAATTGTCAAAAATGAAATAGAACGCATAAACATCGATACCCTAGGCATTAGTGAGCTGAAATGGACTGGTATTGGCCATTTTGAATTGGACAATCATATAGTCTGCTATGCTGGGAATGACAACTTGAAGAGGAATGGTGTTGCATTCATTGTCAAAAAGAACGTTTCAAGATGTATCCTGAAGTACAACGCTGTCAGTGATAGGATAATATCCATAGCGCTACAAGGAAGACCATTTAAAACGACTATTATTCAAATTTACACACCAAGCATTAGGGCCAAAGATGAAGAAACAGAAGATTTTTATCAGCTGCTGTAGTCTGAAATTGATCGGACATGCAGTCAAGATGCATTGATAATTTCTGGTGATTGGTGTGCAATTCCATGCAAACAAACTCAACAAAACTGCTATAGTCACGAGATATAACTCTTTGAAGGGAAGACATTCTCAGTAGCACATTTCAAGGATGTGTTTTAATTTGATACTTTTCTTCTAATTGCTTGGGCTCACTGCTGGAGGGATGTAAAAGAATAAGTGAGAAACAGCATAAGAAGGTATTACAAAATGTTATATTCTCTTAGTTAGAGATTGGTATTAGACTATAAATAGGGTTTTAAAACCTTTTGAAGAAGGTTTAGGTATTTTGAAGACAACCTAGTTTTGAATCATAGCTTTATTTTTTGCTTTCTATGTAAATAAGCAAGTTAGTTAACAACACGGATTTCCTTTTCTGTTTTGAAATTAGGGATGATAATACTATTTCATAATGTTTTTGTGAGGTATGGTGACTGCATATGTAGAATACCTGGCATTGTTATATAGACTAGTTACTTCTGTCTCACGTTTGCTTCAAGTGCGATCTGGGACTTATGGTGATGGAAGAAATGATTTAACTTTGATGATACCCATTGACTATTTCAGCCTGAACTGAGATTTCTCTGATTTGGATAACTACTAGATGGCGTTTCCAGTGATGATTTCACTATGAACTACCCCACTGAGCAGTAGCTAATTGAAAATGAATTATAGTCATTTCCGTTCTGAAACCCAATAGCCTCCATGTAGTTTCTTTATAATTGAATATTCCCTTGATCTTCCAAGCCCTTGTGATTTGTATTCATATGTTGCTGAAATAGTCAAATGGTAGATAATCACAAGGGCCTATCCTACTTTCTGCTTACATCATTTATTTGGTTTATGCTGGTTTCCAAAATTAGTTATTAATTCGAGACTGGAGATTACAAACCAGCTTTCTTCTTGTAACAAACTGGGAGGGCCCATTGTATAAATTCAGCTATAAACACTTAAAAATGGAGAAAAATAATTTAAAATTTAACTTAATGGTAAGAAGCCTGGCTTTTGGAACCAGACATCTTGAGTCCAATTCTGGGCTTCACCACTCAGAAGTTGTAAGCCATGAGCCAATGTCACCTAAAATCCTCTAAACTTGGCTGCCTCATCTTTTAAGAACATGGGATTATAAAGATTAAATTAGTTAAAATATACAAAGACTTCAGGGTAGCACCTAAGTGGTCAATAAATGCTAGCTAAAGTTAAAATATAAACATGGTGTCCTCAAAATGAAAACCTGGTGGTGTAGTGGTTAAGTGAAAGGGTTGGCAGTTTGAATCTGACAGGCGCTCTTTGGAAACTCTATGGGTCCTACTCTGTCCTATAGGATCGCTATGAGTTGGAATCAACTTGAGGGCACTGGGTATCCTCAAAATATCAGTCACAGAACCATGCATACTTGATATCTAGGTCCTATGCTGTCAATGTCCTAACTATTGGCTTACTTGGTTTGCATTTTTAACAAGTAGTAAATTTCTGGTATGTACAGTCATAGCTGAGATAGAATCTCCTGCTGATTAGTCAGTCAAATTACTTGAATCACCTCTCCACATCCCATTCAGTACATAATTAGTGTTTATTTCAATTTTGCTATTCATTATGCAAATTTATTGCAGGAGAGCATCACAACTGTGGAGTGTGTGGCTCATGATTTTTTTATTGGCGGTCATTGAGATGAAAGATGAGCAGGTACTGGGAAGCTTCTATTTAGCTTAATTTAGTGACATTACCCTGCATTTTGGCCAACATATCAATACCATCAATTTAATTTTATTATTCCTGTTAATTAGATGCGGGTGTCAAAACAAATGTTTCCACTTGTGGAATTGATTAGTTGATGAAGTGGTTCCCCACAGTTTGATTTGTTTAAGCCAAACTGGACAAAGGTTTTGAATTAACACACCCCAGGGAAGAGGGGTGTGTATTAGGTGATAGAGTAAATGTTTTCCATTTCCAACGACATTGTTTGATAATGAATGTGATGATCTGCTGATGACAGAGGCGGCCTGTGTTCTCTCTCCAAGTGAATGAGGGGTTCAGGTGCATCAACACAGTCATGGTCGAAAAGGGAAAATATTATCAGTAGCCACAGCTTGCTCAAAGGAATTAGTGGAAGACTAAACCTTCTGGTGTTGGATTGTAGAGCTGGGAAATTGTTTTGTTTCAATCCAAACATGCCTACACTTTTGTATACTTGGCTATTAGAAAGCTCTGGCAAATGTTGGGAAAGATATTGCCATTGAAGTACTCCAATTAAATATTTTTATCCAGAAAAACATACATTGGTTTTGCTGAGTCCATCACATAGTGGTAAAAGTTTTGGCACTTAGTCATGAACTAAATTATTCCAACCTCCTAGAATTCTAATCTCCTACAGATTTGAGCTGAATTGGCATTGGGTTAACTCAGGGTTGAACTCAAGGAGAGACGGTACATCCTTTGGTTTCCATAGGTATTCTGGGTGATGGATGGGAAAGAGCCTGGACAGTGGAGGTAGGAATTAAGAAGTTGTGTGACATGGTACATGTTATTCAAACTCTCTGAGGATCAAGTCCCCTTGAAGTGGCAATATTAATATTTATCATATCTGTAGGTTATGAGACTGGAATAAGGTAGAGGATATAACATGATGAGGGCATTACTTGGTAGAAAAGAAATACCACTTCCCATATCTGGCCTGCCACTGAAGTTTTCCAAGAGAAAACTCTGTGAGGTTCTTCATAGAACAGCATCCCTGAATTACTATCGAACACTATTGGGGTCATTGAGGACATTCAGTAAAAATATCTTTATTCTCTGTCTGAGTTCTGAACTGAGAAATAAGTCAGAAATAAGAGCAAAGACAAAGAATAAAATATTGCCTTTATTGTTGATAAAGACAAATTGTGGGACATAGTTTAGTCTGAGAGGTAAATGGACCTGCCAAATGAACCCTGGATTGGACAGACTTAACACCCGGTCAAAATCAGGGTTGAATAGGGTTAATTTACAACATGGAGGAACAGAGAGAAGTAGCTCCTCCCTATATACAGCTTGATCCCAAAGGGAAAATCTAAACATTGTCTCCATCTTCCAGCCATTTAACAATCAGATAAACCTCCTACGTTCACCTGAATTAAAGTAGATAAAGAAGGCAGATAGGAGCAATGAATAGGACCCTAACTGACCTTCTGTCTCATAAAGTGAAATATCAGAAACAGGGAAGAAACATCCCCCTCACCGAGAATCACAGTTGTGTTTTATTTTATTTAATTTTCTGAATTGCGCTCCATTGATGAGACCACTAGACAAGTGATGTTGCTCCTTAGTTCTTTGACACTCGGGGAACACTGTTGGGATGGGTAAGTTAGCTTTATTATTCTCATTTAAATTATCAACCCACTCTACAACAATCTTACATGCACATAGCATATTAGGCTCTTGCTGCAACTGTTAAAGTCAGTTTTTAACACAGCCATGCAGTGAAGTTAGCATTCACAGAATTTTTCATGGTATATTTTGTAATAAAAATGTATTTTATACCATGGGTTTCTTTGAGCTGCCTGGAGAAATCTTGTGAAGACTGAAAAGATACTTAATAACAATGTATCTCCAAGAGTAGAGGGTCTCTTTAGATCTCTGAATTTAAAAGTATGCACTTAAGAGAATCTCATGTAGTGTATATGTGAAGGTGAATATTACGATATTTTCCAAAGTTCTTTAATAGCTTGTTCTACAGGATGTGATAGTAACCCAAAGAAACCAACAAAAATAAGCAGGGAGGGATTCCCTGTGATTAAGTCAGGCAACTTTCTTCGCTACAGAATATTTTTATGGTCTTTAGTGTCTTAATGTTCATTGTACATATACGAGCAAGATATACAGGACATAGTATTCTCTATATTTATTGACCATGCAATGTCTATTTAAGGAATCTTATGGGACAAAACTCACTGTTGTTGTCGTTAGGCTCACTAATGCCTAGGATATTGATCTTCAAGCATTCCCTCTCATCTTTGACAACTTCCAGTTTTCCTAGGTTCGTACTTCATACATTCCACATTCCAAATACTACTTGATGTTTACAGCTGTTTCTTCTCATTTGGAGGCATACCATATCAGCAAATGAAAGTTTTGCAAGCTTGAATCCTTCCACATCATTAAGGTCAACTCTACTTTGAGGAGGCAACTCTTCTTCAGTTGTGTTTTGAATGCCTTACAAACTGAGGGAAACCCTGGTGGTGTAGTGGTTAAAAGCTACAGCTGCTAACCAAAAGGTCAGCAGTTCAAATCCACCAGGCACTCTTTGGAAACTCTATGGGGCATTTCTACTCTGTCCTGTAGGGTCACTAGGAGTCAGAATCAACTCGGCAGCAATGGGTGTTTTGTTTTAGTTTCCAACCTGAGGGGCTCATCTTCTGGGACTATATCAGACAGTGTTCTACTACTATTCATAAGTTTCTCACTGGCCAGTTTTTTCAAAAGTAGATCTGTGTTAGTCTGGAAGTTCTGCTGATACCTCCCGCCACAGGCGACCCTGCTGGTATTTGCAATACTAGTAGCATAGCTTTCAGCATCACAGCAACATGTAAGCTGCCATAGTAAGACAAAACTTACTAGTCCGCAGGAAATAAGCAATTTCTGGACATTAGTTGTCCTAGGCATTTGTGTTCCTTGCCTCTTTAATATAAAAATTATGACATATATGATGTTTCATTGTTCTGTAGGGCTGCTGCTCTACTTAGATGATCTAGTACATGAAACTTAAATCACCAATTCTCCTCACTCCTCGCATGCCACAGTGAGCATGCCTTGTATTTGCTTCACTTTCATTAATGGAAGCAGCTAGTAGGGTGTCCTTCAAGGATGGTACCTGGGTCACCATCACCTCTGCTGTGTCTCCTCCTCCTCCCTTCTCCATTCAGTTGGTCACCATGTCATTTGATTTTACCTCTAAAAGGAAACTGAAATTTTCTTTCTAAATACAATGCTTCTTTCTTTGGTTCAGGCTGTTAATAACGTCTCTCTCTATGACTAGAATTTTCTTTTCTGTGTCCCCATAGTAGTTTGTACATACTTCTATTATAGCGCTTAGCAAATTGTATGATAGTTGTTTGTGTCCTCTGCTAGTGAATTCTGAGAGAACAAATACCCTGTGTTATTATTTTTTATTTATGCTTGCCATTGAGCTAGCCACCTGCATTATACTCAATAGAATAGGTGAGTAAAGATTAGTAACTCATATTCAGAACACACTTTTCCAATTCAAATTGCTTTAAAAAAAAAGACTAAATTGGTAAAAATCTATATTGGGAAAATACATACAGGTATCTTTACTTCAATATTTTCTACATTTCAAATTTCTGTTTTGATGAACATGTTATTAGAAAGGTCTCAAGGCAGAAGGACACAGAGTAACATTAATTCTTCACTGCCTCCCTCACCTTCTTCATTTTACTCCTCTAACTTTTTATGATTCTTTTTAGTCCTT
This sequence comes from Loxodonta africana, assembly GCF_030014295.1. Lineage (NCBI taxonomy): Eukaryota > Metazoa > Chordata > Mammalia > Proboscidea > Elephantidae > Loxodonta > Loxodonta africana. The sequence continues at coordinate 41,922,412 of NC_087348.1, forward strand.
TTAATTTTCATTTATGTGTGTGTAGATTTTTTAAAAGATAAATAATATCATACTATGTCTATATTTTCTAGAATTTGCTGTTTGTATTTATGTTGTAAATAGAATTTTATCCCCCCCATCAGAGCAACATCATTCTTTTCCATGGCTCTATGATATTCCTGGAGCCCTGGTGGTGAAGTGGGTAAGAACTCAGCTGCTAACCAAAAGGTCAGTGGTTTGAATCCACCAGCCACTCCTTGGAAAGCCCTATGGGGCAGTTCTACTCCGTCCTCTTGGATTGCTATGAGTTGGTATCAATTCTATGGCAATAGGTTTTTGGTTTTCTTATGATATTCCATTATATCAAATGTATTTAATAAGTCAGCATTAGTTGTCACATTTGCTGTGTGTTTTGCATAGCCATGGCCACATTTACCATTTTTTTCATTCATCTTTCTAGAAACTCATTTGGCCTTTCAAAACAAAGATGCTTATATTTCCTCATATTCTTGCATATTTGGGGGGCAGGTTCAACTACTTCAATCAATGTTCTCATCTGTAAAGCAGGTATAGTATTTAAACCAACATCACATGAGAGTTGAGTAGCAAATGAGGTCATACAAACAAAGCATGTAGGACACAGGTACTCAGAGCAGAGTAGTTGCTCAGTAAATATTAGCTTTTACTATACTTACTATTGTTGCTATTGTTCTTCTTTCTCTTATTTTATTTTCTCCAGCCCTTTTTTTTTTTCCTTCTAATTCTAAAACTTGTCTTAGATGCCGGATCAGCAATGTCAATCCTCCATTTTTCTTTTCTTCTTCTTTTTTTTTTTTTTCTGCGACCTTTAGCATTCAGAAAGGATGGTTTCATTTTCTTCTTCAATTTTTTGATTTGCTCATCAGCCTTGTTCACTCTGCCATGCAGCCCAGCTATTGAATTTTTAATTGCAGCAATCATGCTCCTAATTTCAGTATTTCCCTTTGTTTTATTTCCATAAAAGCCTGCCCTTATGTTATGGGTATGATCAGCCTCTTACATCTCTCAGAATATAATTTTAGGTCTTTTAAAATCTTCTGTTTGCTCTATTAACTCTGGTCTTGCATATCCATTTTTTTTTCGCTCTCTCTCTCTATTGTGTTTGCTAGCATTCCTGTTTTTTTTTTTTTTCCAAAAAAATTTTTTTTCTAGATTGTCTCCTGATCTGCAGGTTGGATAATTCTAATTCCTGCTCTCCTGACTGTGAGTGTCAATTCTGAAGAATGACTTGTCTCTTAGGGTAGAGAAGGACTCAAAGTAGGAAGAAGAAATGACTGATCGCTCTTCTTCTCAGTGCCAGACTCTATTAATTTCTACTTCTCCTGCTTCTTCGCTCACTGCTTTTTCTTGGGGCAGAAGTGTCAATTCCCTTCTTGGCACAAGTTGGAAAATGGATGGGAACTGAGTGGTTTAGCTGAGTTTTCAGCCCTGACTTGGTAAGTAAACAGTCAATTCCTTGGGACTCCCCCTGCCTGTGACCAGTAACTCTAATTGCTGGGAATATGGAGGCTTTCTACCTCTCTCGCTTGTCTTAAGCTGATCTGTGGTTTTACCTCTCAGTGAATATTATCTACTTATAACCCCCCAGGAATACCTCAGAATTCCTGACAAATCTGTTTTCTGAAAGATGTCCCACAGCATAATGGCTAAGGATATATGCTCTGGGGCCAGGTTGCCACGATTACAATCCTGCATCTGCCTCTGACTGTGTCAGCTTGAGCAAGTCACTGATTTTTTCAGTACCTCATTTTTCTCATCTGTAAAGTGGGTAAAAATAATAGCATTTTCTCACATACTTTTCCTGGTAATTAATGTAACTCAAGTAAACAGTGACTGAAGCATAGCAACCACTCAAACAATGTTAGATATTCTTACTCCAGTAAAGATTAAAAAGAGCCCACAAAACCCTAGGAAGCAGTCCTACTCTGTCACGTGGGGTTACAATGAGTTGGAATTGACTTGACAATACCCAATAACAACAACGTTAAGAAAAAAGAAAGCAAAAAAAAAAAAAAAAAAGCTTTCTGTCCGTCAAGAGACTTTGGATTAGATGTAGTTTTTCTGGGCTCAGTCCATCCTCTTGAGGCAGTTCTCTTTTAATTGAATGTTTCAATTCTCATTTTCTTCATAAAGAAGAGAGCACACATGTTTAAACAATACTATCAAAGCTCAGTTAGGAAATGAATGAAGCAACGTGTTTGTTTTCACTTCTAAGGAGGTGATGATTTTGCCTGCCCCAAGATTACAGATGTCATAAACAGAAAACTTTGCAAGATGTGTGGACTTTTGCTCCAAGATGACAGGAGCCCAAACATATTTTCTGTTACTTCTGCCAATAGTAGCTTTAATGAAAGCAAACATGCTGCTTAGGAAAAAAGAAATGCATGTTTCATGTGTTTAGATCGATATACTAAACGTACTAACAGATACTGAAATACTAAAGTACCAGTAATTATGTTTAATGGATTTGCTATGGCTGTTATTCACTGCAGACTTTTATATAGGACTTAGATGGCCCACATGGCACTTGGTGATCTGGCCTCGTTACTTTTCAATCGTCTTCTTATTCTGTCTCCCTTGCCTCCCTCCAGTCCAATCAAGCTGGGCTCTTGGCTGATCCTGGGACCTGCTACGCTTGCTTCCTCTTTAGGGCCTTTGTTTTAGCCCTCCACTCTGCCTGGAAAGCTCATCCCCTAGATGCCTGGCTAATTCCCTCTTCTCTTCCAAGCTTTGGATAATATATCACCTTCTCAATAGCCTGTTGCCACTTAGTCGACTCCAACTCATGGCAGCCACATGCAGTGAGAATAAAACTATGTTCCATAGAGTTCTCAATGGCTGATTTTTTATAAGTAGATCACCAGGCCTTTCTTCTGAGATGTCCCTGGGTGGACACGAACTTCCAATCTTTATGTTAGCAGCTGACTTCATTAACTGCTTGTAACACCCAGAGAATCCGTTTTCTCCATAAGGCCTACCTATATTACCCTATTTAACACTGCAACCTATGGCCTTAACTCACTGACCTCCTTACCTTGGATACTTATTTTTTTTTTTTCATAACCCTAATTACCACCTAATAAAACCCCTTACCATGGAGTCGATTCCAACTCATAGTGAGCCTGCAGGGCAGAGTAGAGCTGCCCTATAGGGTCTCCAAGGCTGCGAATCTTTACAGAAGTAGACTACCATGTCTTTTTGCCACACACCAGCTGGCGGGTTCAAACTACTGACCTTTAGGTTAGCAGCCAAGTGCTTAACTACTGCAACATCAGGGCTCCGCTACCACTTTATACACTAGATAATTAATTTATTCATTATGTTTATTGTAATATAAGCTCCACAAAGGCAAAATGCTTACTCTGTTTTGTTCATCGACATAGCCCAGTCACTAAACAGTGCCTGGCTCATGATTTGTCAAAGGACTAAGTCAACATTTAGAAAAATGAACGACTCACTATACCAGGTATGAATTTTTTTAGCTATTTGAAGAAAAGGAAAATGAAAATGTTGACAGAGGTACCAACTCTACAATCATATTTTGGGGGATTAAAGAGGCTGAGCCATTTGTTTACTTCTAATAAGTGAAATATTTATTTCATATCCAAGCACACTGGCAAGAAACTTGGTGATGCAGTATAATTAAAGAAACAGTGCTGGCCATTTGTGATCAGGTTCAGGGGGTTACCTTGGGCAATTGTGTCCTCAGATATGACACTAGATCTTCTGTGATGTGATCACGGTGATGCTGGGACACACATGCATGTGCTCACTCTCCCAATTCTGTAATCTTTTCTAACAAGTCTTTATTTTTGCTTTGCGTAGATGGGTCTGTGGGCTTTACAAAGAGTTGATTCAGATCATTAAATCCTACACAAGGCTGAATAACAAAACAGAAAATCTGTTCACAAAATGTTAAAATCCTTCCTCTGACTCAGAACCTTGCTTTTCTCGATTTCTGAGTCATTATGTGGAAAAGGGCTGTATTTGTTTAATTCAAGATCTATGGTGCCTTATCCTGAAATGGATGTGTGCAGGGAAGAAGCGTGTATTGGGTGGGAAGGATCAGGTTTTAATTTGAAAAGCCATAAAAAGCTTAAATGGTTTTCTCAGCGTAGGAGGTAAGACAGAGAGTGAGTGAGAGAGAGAGAAGCTATATTGGATAGTCTGTACTAGAAGGTTTTTGTGAGCTTTTGCAAAACCAAAAATATCCAGAAGCAAAGCTTAACTTCAGAATAGCAGGAGTAGGGAAAGGAGAGGGAGCAGTTGTGCAGCGGTCTGCTTCAGCCAGAAGAGAAATGAATAAGTCCCATGTTACATTACTACAAAAACTCTGAACTGATAAGACCCCATCATTTCAGAAAGGAGAGTGAGGAACTGCTTTCAAGAATGGTGTGGATCCTAGAATACCACACCTACTCCCAGAAAACCCATGAATAAAGATGATACAATTTAATCTGTAAAAGCTGTGACCTCCCTGACTCTGGCAAGTTGGTCTTTTGGAGAGGCTTAGTCCTCCACTTGACTCCTTTTACTTGTCACAAGTAAAATAAATTTGCCAAAGTCATGACCAAAAAAAAAAAAAAAAAAAAAGAATGGCATGGAGTTGGGGAAGGAGTTGAGTATAATTGAATCAAGTAACTCCATAAATCTTCTTTAGCCGCCTTCAATGCCACCCCTAATGAACTAAGTTAAAAACAGTTTGGTGTGCAATGCAGTTTTAAGACAAGTGCTGTCTCAGTAAGCATACAACCTGTATAAATTACATTCTTGCTAAGGGTTCTTAAGTCATTTAGTCCTATTCCCGGCAAGGCTGTAACTATAGGCCTGTGTGAATAGAAATTCTGAGACTATAGCTGTCCATGAAGTATATTATAGGATATATCCCACAAGGATATTGGTAGGAATCAAGCAAAGAACTCCCCCAAGCTGTGACTGGCGGTTCTGTAGCACCTAAGCTGTAGGGCTTGCATTGCCTCAGAATCAAAGTCCAGAGACATGACAAGCTGACTTATTTTCTTGCCAGCCCATTGGCATTGGCCGACTGGCCTTCCCTAATACAGTTTCTAATATAGGCAAATAAAATGATTTTTACCACTTTTTCCTACCCCCACTTCATTATCCTCTCCCCAAACTATAAACCACGTGTCTCACCTACTCTGTCACCAAGCAGAAGTACTTGGTGGTCTGGTCATTAAATAATCATGCTTCTTGACCTAGTTCTCTTCTAATTGAAAATCCTCATGGAGTTGAACTGCTGACCTTTTTTGTTTAGCAGCCATAGCTCTCAACCACTATGCTACCAGGGATTATATAATAAGTACTGTACAAATATCAATCAGTTTTGAAGGCAAGGTAAGGTCCACCTTCATGGGCAGAGAGGGAAATCCTGACAGGAAAGGTTTAATGTGCCCAACATTGTGCTAGACATGATGTTGGTAACAGAGAAAACAAAAAAAATACTGCATCACAAGATAATATTTTTAGTAATTTATTTGGTGACGATGGTGAGTCCATCAAACATGGCATTTTCCTAGCCTAAGGCAATTCTATAATCTTTGCTTTCTAGAAATTTATTCTGTATTTATTCCAAAGCACGTTCTTCTGAAAGGCCACAGCCTTGAGAACCCTGTGGAGCAGCTCTGTTCTACACAAATGGGGTCACCATGAGTTAGAATCGAATGGAAGATGGCTAACAACAGCAATACCATATAGACTGAGCATTGTGCTTAATATTCGAGCTTACTCATAATTTCTCCTTAGCTTATGATTGGAATCTCCATGCCCTCTGCCCTAAGTTTTTCAACTGTTAGTTCATTCATAAATGTATTTGGCACCCATTTATGGAGATAACACTGTGAGCTGTGCACTATGTTCTAGGTAGGCAAAAATGAGAAACACACAGTTTTTGCATTTAAGGAGTACGCAGCTCAGTAGAGTGATGTATGCACTCAATATCTAGTAAATGGGAAATGTGCAAAGCACTAAGGTAGCACCAAGATTGGTGTAACTTAGTGCGCTCATGAAAATAATAGTTTAAAACTATCAGATCTTTAAAAGGACGCAGGACTCAAATGTAGCATGGAGCGGAAGGGCACACCAGGCAGTTGGAACAACATGAGAAAGGTGCAAGCTGCTGAGCAGAATTGTGGGTTTTGAGGAGCCACAAGTGGCTCAGTGTACTACTTGTGATGAAGAAGAGACTGATGGAACTGGCAGTGAGAGATTAAGCTGAGAGGCAGACAAGACAGAACCATGTAAAACCTTATTCTTCATAGGTGGGAATCAATCCTGAAGTATAACTCTTGAGTATAAGGCAAACCTTAAAAATTTTTTTTTTTTTTTTTTTACACATTACCTCATTTTATTGGTTGGCTAGTGGTATGGATTCACTGATACCAACATTCCCTCCTTTTACCAGAAAGGAAGCTAATGCCCAGCAGATGAAGTGACATTCTAAAGACTGCCCATTACGTAGAGTTATCCTTTGACTCTGGGTACTTCTTTCTAATTCTGTTTGGTATTATCAATTTATAAACCATGATTGCCCTCTGGGCATTCATTAGGTTGGTATTGGAATGTTGAATCATGGAAATTTCTTGAAATATCCTCTCTTATCTTTGAAGATATATAAGTGGCACAAATGGGTGCATTTTAAAGGTGAATTATCGTGTCTACATTTTATAGATGAATTTTATAGTTTTTTTCTATGCTAACTAGACCTAAAAAATTCATAAAATTCTGTTTTCTCCTGCAGAGGCTGAAGATATTACTAATGCCTCCCACTGATCTAAGAGTTGAATTTTCTTTTCCTGCTCTGTGGGCTATCTGACTATCAAGGACTTCAGAGAAAACAGGGCTTGAAATTAATATTCTATAGGCTGAAAGGATAGTGAACACAAGACTGCAGATTGGTGCTGGCTGTAGTTTGATATAACCCAGATTTACATCTGAGCTCTGACACTTCCTACTTCTGTGACTGTGGAGAAATCATATCACCTTTTTGAACATTCTTTCCTAATCTGTAAATGAGTGGTACTACTATTTACAGAGGTCTGGGAAGAATGCAGGGAATCCACAAGGGCTGGTGCAGTTTCCTGGGAGTTAGTGATCTCAGGGCTTGTCTTAGTCATCTAGTGCTGCTGTAACAGAAATACCTCAAATGGATGGCTTTAACAAATAGGAATTTATTTTTTCATAGTCAAGTGGGCTAGAGTGCAAATTCAGGTCGTGGTTTCAGGGGAAGGCTTTCTTTCTCTGTGGGCTCTGGAGGAAGGTCCTTCTCATCAATCTTCCCCTGGACTAGGAGCTTCTCGTTGCAGGAACCCCAGGTCCAAAGGATGCATTCTGCTCCCAGGGCTGGTTTCTTGGTGGTATGAGGCCCCCCTGCCCCCGCTTCCCTTTCCTTTTATCTCTTGTAAGGTAAAAGATGGTGCAGGCCATACCCCAGGGAAACTTCCCTTACATTGGATCAGGGATGTGACCTTAGTAAGTGTGTTACAATCCCACCCTAATCCTCTTTAACATAAAATTACAATCACAAAATGGAGGACAACCACACAATACTGGGAATCATGACCTAACCAAGTTGACACATATTTTTAGGGGACACAATTCAATCCATGACAGGGCTCTTTTACCACCTGTAGACCTGGATAGAGGAACTCTGGTGGTTATCTGAACCTAAAGTTGGAAAGAGCCTGAGGAGACCTTCTGCCCAGAGACTCAATCAGCCAGCCAGGATTTCTGCAGGATGGGAGTCAGGAGTGTGAATACCTTGAACTTTCTTTCCTCTCTCCTTCTGATGCCCAACCACTTTTCCCCATTGGCTGAACCCAGCTGAAAGTCACAGGGCGAGGCAGCTTATAGTCCATACAGATTCACAGATATGGGTGAAGAAGGATGAAGAGTGAATCTGTCTGGGAAAATGGAAGCTGTCTCCTACATAGTCTTAGCTACTTCTGAGAAAACTAGTGAGGGGTAAATGAGATAATGCAGGTAAGGCATTTTGCACAGTCTTTAATATTTTAGCCATTACTTTTTTTTGTTTGTTTGTATTCATCTGTTGGTATAATTATTATTTTATTGTTTTAATAATGTTGATGATCTTTGTATTAGAACCCTAAGCATAGCATTTTTATTGCAACTGAGTATAGCAGTAGTTTATAGAATATGGAATGTAGTGCCAAAGGGACCTGGGCTTGAATTTGCATTTCCATTTACTTCATGTCTATGAGGGCTTTACAAATTGATTGACTTTCTTCAGCCAGATTCACCTGTGGTAAATGAAGGATGCTGATTGGTGTCACTTCATGAGTTTGCTGTGGGGATCCCATGAGGGTATGCCAGCAATGTGTGAGCTTAGCTCTGCCCCTACGTGCTCATAAGCTGCCTCTTCGTACCTCACGTAGATGCCCCATCCTACCCAATTCACTTTGACTCTGATTATTGGTCAAGATGGCATATGGCTGATGACTTCAGTGCCGCCATGTCCAACCTATAAACTGAAACACCTGCTGCGCTTTTTCTATTTTTTAAATAATCAACAGTAATAAAGATTTTTCTGGGAGATTTAGCTGACAAATTTGTTAGTGACGTATTAAGCTGGGGAGAAACTAGTTCAACTCTTAACTGAACAGGAGGTTCTCCTGTGGAGTTAATAGTTAGCAAAATCTTGTTAAAGCAACAGACATATCTCAAAGACCCCAAATGCAAAGACATATTTTGTTATAAAGTGTGTATACGATGCTACTCGATGGCAGAAAAAGATGTATTAAATTTTATTTACTTTGTGTGTGTATCTGTGTGTGTGTGTGTTGGTGGGAAAGAGGGGTAGGTATGGAAAGATCTCCACCAAAGTATGAAACCAGGATATCCCTCAGTTGTTGGATTTGGGGACATGCCTAAATTTTGTTTTTCATTATCTTCATATTTGTTCACTCTCTATTTCAATGATATTTAGTTTGCTAGTAAGGAAAGAGTAATAAATAATTGTACTTTAAAATAATACTTGCAATGGAGGAAAACAAATTTGGGGCATACTCAAGAAATGATAGGATAGGTTTAGATTACACCTGGAGAAAAAAAAAATCTCTAATTTTTGGGAAACAATTGATCCCCATATTCAAAATATGGGGTAGAGTCATTTTCTAATACACAAAGACTTTTCATAAGCAAAAGCTTATGACTGCAGTTAAAGTTTATATGGGTAGAAAGACATGCAGACAGATATTCGTAATATACTTCTTGTGTCGTCTTTTTTTTTTTTTTTTAAGTGGAATGGGGTGAAAGAGAAAACAGTGATTAATTTTTCCAAGGCATGTCATAGGGAAAAGACACTGTTTGGTGATCTGAAGCAAAGTCTAAATTTGATGGTGAGAGCTGGGAGAAAGGCACTTTCATCAAAAAAAGGCAGGGGCATAAACAAAGTCATGGCCACATCTAAGCAAAAGTCACACTAAAGAAACATGTTTTCTGTTATGAAATTTACAACTCTTAACTTTTAAGACCTATATAGACAGATGGGACACGGTTAAGAGCCCAGCTGCTAACCAAAATGTTGGCAGTTTCAATCCACCAGCCACTCGTTGGAAACCCTGTGGGGCAGTTCTGCTTTATCCTATAGGATTGCAGTGAGTCGGAATGGACTCAATGGCAACAGGACTGTTTTTTTGGGTTTTGGTATAGACAGACACATTTTTTAAGGATGATGTAAATGTAAACGTTTATGAAGTGGAAACAGTAAATTAACTTTTCCTCTGTTGAAAACAAGACACAGAGAGACACAACAGACTGAATGATTTTAATAAAAAGAAAAAAAAGTTAGTTGACTTCATCTTACCTAAATTAAGAAGGATCTTGATGTGATCGTGGTGTTTCTTAATGATTGCCAACTTTTCAAATTTTTTTCTTTTTGCACTCCTGCTACACACACCCCTCACCCACCAGCACCCAAAGTTACAGAACTTTATCTCTCAGCACGAAAACTCTATACAATAGGAAAGCCAAACCCAGCAAAACTCCACCTTCTCTTCTTCTCTATTCACCCCTCAACCCACCTCCTATTCCTGCAGTAAAGTAGCTTGGCTCCTTCACTCTACAGTTTCCTTGATCTAGAATCAGCTTTACCTTTATCAGGGCTGAATTTAAACAGCATCACTTCTGCTTTGCCCCTGGCTTTACTTTCCTTCCTTTCCCTTCAATTCTCTCCCTTTCTAAACTTTACCGACTGAAGGCTCTAAAAGCATATCTTTGAACAAGTAAAATGGCGATGCTTCTTCATTCTTTTTTTTTTTTTCCATTTCCTCTGAAAAACTATGTTCTGCTCATCAGTGAGAAAAGAAAGTATTTCATCAAAAGCAGTTTTAACACATTCATTGGTGAAAGTTTTTTCCTCCACTCCAGATCATTGGCAGTATATATATATAAGGACCTATTCCAGTCACGTCAGGAAGGGATCCAGATCTGGGTCATGCTGTGATGCTGTGACTGCTGGGATAATCATAAAAACAGCTAGTATAATTATTGTTGTATATCAGGCACTGAGCTATTTTACAAGGAATGCCTCATTTAATCCTATAACAGCCCCATGTGGCAAATGCTATTATTCCCATTTTCTAGATGAGGAGTGTCAGCCAAGGTCACCTACTAGTAAGTGATGGAAGCAGGATGCAAAGTCCAGCCTGACAGCCGAGTCTGAGCTCTTCGATTGTGTGCTATACAGGTAACCACACAGGCTGTAACCTAGACAGGTTGTCAGGGACTTAGTTTCCTTATTATCTAATAGATAATATACTGTGGAGAGCTCATGAGGAGATTAAAGACCATCAAGGTCATTTCTGAATCCTACTTTGTGTACAGTTTTTCAGAACAAGATGTCACAGACATTACTAACTATTGAGGACTAACCCCATACCTTAACTCACCTCCAAATCACTTTGAGTGTTTGATTAATGATGCCCCCCATTTTTATTCAAGTTAGAGTTAATAAGTGTGATTTACGTACAGTAAAATCCATGCTTTTTGGTTGTATCGTTCTTTGGGTTTTCACAAATGCATACCTTTGTATAACTTCCACCTCAATCAAGACATAAGTTATTTCCATTGCTCCAAAAAGATTCCTATGCCTCTTTGTAGTTAATTTCCTCCCCTTATCTTTAGCCCGTCACCACCACTGATCTGATGTCTTCTGTCTTTTCTAGAATGTCATATAAATGGAATAGTATAGTATGCAGCTTGTTGGGTCAAACTTCTTCCATTTAACAAAAATAGTTATTTTTTTGTTGCTGAGTAGTATTCCATTGAATACTGCAATGTTTTTTATCTCTTTACCAGTTTAGGGACTTTTGGACTTTTTCTAATCTTTGACTATTGTAAATATAGATGCTAAAAACATTTTTGCCTACAGGTTGTAGTGTAGATATACTTTCCTTTATCTTGGGTAAATATCCAGGAGTGGGAGTACTTTGCCCCACACAAAGTATGTTTTTCACTTATAAGTAAATCATACGTTATTTTCCGAAGTGGCTGTATCATTTTGCAGGCTCACCAGCAATGGATGAGAGTTCCAGTTGCTCATAAACCTCACCAACATTTGATATTATCAGGTTTTTTTGAGCTGAGTCATTCTAATAGGTGTGCAGTGGTATCTCATTGTGGTTTCAATTTGCATATCTTTCTATTGAAAATAATTTTGAGCACCATTTCATGTGCTTATGTGCCATCTGTATACCTTCTCTGGTGAAGTATTTGTTTAATGCTCTTCAAGTATCCAAATGTTTATTTGTCTAAAGTTTTAATAGCCCAAAGTCAATATGCTTATAAGTTTAAGCACTGAAAGATCTAGTATGAACATCATGTCTCTGGCATCTCAAGACTTCCTTTTTCTAATTCTCCTCCCACCCAGGGGAGAGGAACAATCAAGCACCTAGTAGGTCAGTACACCAAGCATGATATTGCTCTATTGATTTCACGAGAAAAACCACCAGACCTAGTGAAAAAAATGCAATTAAATGGCATTATGCAGCTATAGGCATTCATACATCACTCATACTAGAAAACACTGCTGGGGGTGTTTTCACAGAGTGTACCCCTGTGAGAAATCTGAGTGCTCTGGCAGTCAGAATTTCAACTCATAAGGATGCCATTTAGAAAATTATCAAAAGAGAAGAAATATTTTGATGGGAAAGAAAAAAAGGACTTATAACCAGGAGTTGAGAAACACCAGAAAGATGACTTGCTAATATCTAGAAATACAAATTTATTGTCATTATGGCAATTCCCCAGTTATTTATTTATTGTGTGTTTTCATCTTAAAGTAGGCCATTTTAGTTTATTCATTCATCATCATTGTCACCTGACTCTTGAAACTCTTCAAAGTTGGATCCTCATCACCATCATCATTGAAGTATCTCAGAGCTGCCTGCAGTTGGTCTTCTATGACTTCTGTATTAATGCCATCATTATCACTGCCTTCGGCATCTTTACCATCATCATTGGTATTGTGCTGGTACACAATCCCAGCCTTCCTGAAGCCATTGCATATGGTTTCTGGGGTTATTTTACCCCAGCCAGAAGTCTCCCACTTCCAGACTTCTGTAACATAGCCTGCTTCTGTAGTCCTAGTGGTGAGAACTCATTAATCCCAGACTGCATCTGTTCATCTCACGAAAGCCTTGAATGGGTGAGCGACTGCTCTATCCAGCAGTTGTAGCTTGCAGGTAAGGCTGCAAAGTATGGCATGACTGCTATATGGGCACCAGTTGAGTTATTGTAATGTTGAACTTTTTTTCTTTGTGAGCAGCCATGGTGTTGAAAATTAATAAAGACTTCAAAAAGAATCCCTCCTGCCTGGCCTTGTAACATTTATCTTTCATGACATCACAGTCCATCCATCCCTTCTTATTACAATGAGCAACCAGAATGGTGGGCAGTTTTTTGTGGGGTATGGTAACTCTCTTGAAAATCACCATCGGCTTTAATATCACCCCACTTGCAGTGCAACCAAGGACTACAGCGAAGCAAGCCCTCCCATGCCCAGTGGTTGTAATGGCTACAGTTTTTTTGTGCCTGAAGCAGCTACAGTCATGGAGGCCAGAATGTTGAAAGACATTGGAACCTCGTCCATATTAATTACGTCCATTGCAGAGATACCAAGTTCATAGATTTCTTTATATATATAAATATATACATATTTTGGAAACCCTGGTGGTGTAGTGGTTAAGTGCTACAGCTGCTAACCAAAGGGTCGACAGTTCAAATCCGCCAGGCGCTCCTTGGAAACTCTACTGGGCAGTTCTACTCTGTCCTGTAGGGTCACCATAGGGTCGCTATAGGGTCGCTACGAGTTGGAATCGACTCGACGGCACTGGGTTTTTGTTTGTATATATATTTTATACTTTAGATTAAGGTTTACAGAACAAACTAACTTCTCATTAAACAGTACACATATTGTCTGATGACTTTGGTTAACAATCCCATGACATGTCCAACTGTCTCCCTTCTCAACCTTGGGTTCCCTATTACCAGCTTTCCTGTTCCCTCCTGCCTTCTAGTCTTTGCCTGTGGGCTGGTGTGCCCCTTTAGTCACGTTTTGTTTTATGGTCCTGTCTAATCTTTGGATGAATGGTGAACCTCAGGAGTGACACAATTACTGAGCTAAAAGTGTATTTGGGGGCCATACTCTCGGGGTTTCTCCAGTCTCTGTTAGATTAGTAAGTCTGTTTTTTTTTTCTTTTTTTGTGAGTTAGAATTTTTGTTCTTCACTTTTCTCCAGCTCTGTCTGGGATCCTGTATTGGGATCCCTGTCAGAGCAGTCGGTGATGGTAGCCAGGCACCATCTAGTTGTATTGGACTCAGTCTGGTGGAGGCTGTGGTAGTTGTGGTCCATTAGTCCTTTGGATTAGTCTCTCCCTTGTATCTTTAGTTTTCTTCATTTTCCCTTGCTCCCAAAGGAGTGAGACCAGTGGAGTATCTTAGATGGCCGCTTACAGGCTTTTAAGATCCCAGATGCTACTCACCAAAGTAGAGTGTAGAACCTGTTCTTTATAAACTATGTTATACCAGTTGAGCTAGATGTTCCCTGAGACTGTGGTCCCCATATCCCTGAGCCCAACAATTCAGTCCTTCAGGGAGTTTGGATGGAAAAACACTAAATAGACAATAGATAAGTTGTAACTCTGGTGAAGCATAAGACGGTACACAATACTGGGGAAGCCAGCACAGCTTGTACAAGGTAAGGTCATGGAAGCTCCATAGAACACACCCAAGTTATTTTTAAAAATTGAAATAATCTATGATCTGTAAAACAGAAGGACGTTTTCACAGGTTTGCATGGGAACCTGTAATCTTCATTCTGATGACTCCATTTTCAATCATATACTGGCAGAATTTTTAGAGTCAAATGGAGTTGTTTTAGGGGAGTTTCCTTCCACAGATTTTCACTCTGAGAGTCCAGCTTGCTATGTAGCTTTGGGTATGTAATGTAATACATAGCTCTGGCCACCTCCACCCTTCAAGAGAATATGCTTTCACATGCCTCACTTGGAAAAAATGATAAATGTCTATTTATAAGTCTAGCTCTTCTACTTTAGAAGGACACGTTTTTGAGAAGGGGGTGGCATTCCCAGGAGTTAGCACATTGCTTGTTCCAAATCAGGTACTGACTAAATGTTTGTTAAAGTGAATGAGCTGAGGAAATATGGTGACTAGGTTTCAATTATTCTTAAACATCTCCTTTCTTGCCGCCCCAAATAATGTAAAGAATCAGAGACTGGCAGAGTCACTGAATTCATTGCTTGTCTACCGTAAAACCATGTGGCAGTTTCTGTATGGAAGTAGACACCTTGTTGAAAGGAATTCTTGGTCCAGTTTGGAGAATGTCTGCTAAAATTTACAACAAAATGTGGCCTGCTGTAAGAGTGGAATAAGTCCAGGTCATTCACAAGCAGTCTGGTCAATTAAGCACCTGACATTTCAGGGTGGACTGACAGAACTCTTAACTTTGAGAGTTGATAGGGAAATATTCTGTTTGGTGGTGAAATTAATGTAGAGGAAAGTTAAATGGCCCAGGCTAAAACTAACAATGAGTACATTCTTCATTCATTCGTTTAATAAATGCTTAATGCAAGACTACTATTTGCTGCATACTGGAGTGTATAAAGAAATGCAAAATCAAGCCCATGCTCTAAAAAAGACCAATAGGAGTACAAACTCATAAGTCCTTAATTATAATTCTGTAATACTGGATATTATAGAGGAAGAAGTAGTTTGTGTGTTTTTTGGTTGGTTGGTTAGTTTGAGAAATGTACAGACTTAGAGAATCTTCTCAAATTATGTGTTATTTGATGTTGGCCTTAAAGGATGAGCAGAATTTTGTCAAACAAAAAAAAGCTTTATGAATATGTGGTGGTACTAGGATTGAACCCTCAGGTATCTATCAATCTCTTGTATTTCCTGAATTTTATGGCAGCCATACAAATATTATCATGACATGTTCAGCAAATGCTGATTCTATGCCTGGAACTTTGCTAAGTAAAGGACATATAGTGATCACAGCACTTTGCCTTTATTTATAGTAAAATGCATTCTCCCCTAGGGGAGTTAGTCGTGTCCCAGAAGAACCACTACAGCAAACTTTTCCTCTAAAGGGCCAGAAAGTAAATATTTTAGGCTCCATGAGTCATATAGTCTCTGTGGGAACTTCTCAACTTTGCCATTATAAGGAAAATAGTCACAGACAATCTATAAATAAATGGATGTGGCTGTATTTCAATAAAACTTTATTTATAAAAACGGTTGTTGGGCAGGATTTGGCCCATAGATTGTAGTTCGCCTACACTTTCCTTGAGTATAATGATTTCGTGATAGAGATAAGAAGGGAGGAAAACCCAATTACAAATTATGAGTAATTACAGATACCTAATAGAAAAGATGATCAGATTCACTAATAAATAAATTCAAATGAAAACAATGTTGTGGTATCAGTTTTCATCCTTCTGATGGGTCAAAGGTTGATAAGCATTGCCAGACATTGATGAAAGTGTGTATATTTGTCCAATCCTTCCGGAGAACCATTTGGCAATAACACTTAAAAAAATAATCATTTGTATAGAGTTGCTATGGCTGTGTGCTTTGCTCCCTACATTATGTATGTTATTTTCCTTCCAGCCTCACAACGATCATTATGTAGATAATTTTATCACCCCTATTTTACAAAAGGGGAAACTGAGACACCAACTTGTTAAATAACTTGTTCACTTAATAGGCAGCAGAGGCCAAATTTGAACTTAGGCAACTGCCTTAGCCTTCAGTACAGTGTAACATTCAGGCTCCGTATTAGCAAAGTCTAATACGTGCATTCCTTTCTCACAGCAATTCTGCATTCAGGAATCTATCTCAGGAAAATATGGCAAATGTATGTGATTTAAGTGCAAAGAATTAGAAACTCTTTTAGCATCCAGCAATGGGGAATTGGGTAACTAAAGAATAATCTATTCACGTAATGAGATAAAATTTAGCTTTTGTATGTGTATAGACATAAAAAAGATGGTCATATCCAGGTTGAATGAAAAAGCACACTATTTATTATACATATGGACCCATATATATAAAACTAATATATGTGCGTGTGTATGTATTGCCTAAGATATTAATTCATGTGTGCATTGAAAAGGCTTGAGATTAAATTGAAAATGTTGGTTATCCATGGGGAGTAGGAGAACATAATTGACTCTGTACGTATCTTTTTCACATTAAAGCAAACATGCTTGAATAACTTTCTTAGTAGTTTAAGAAAGTCTCATTTAGGTAAAGAAAAAATAGGAGGCAACTCTTTGTTTCTCATTGTGCATTATTTCCTTGGACTCTGTACTGGTGTCTGGAGTGTTTTGTCCTCTGTCAAATCACATTTCAGTGGCCATTTGCTGCTTTGGGGCTACCTTGGAAAGCAATCACTGCGCACCCTTGCTTACAGCCACTTTATTCTCAGCTGAAAGCTACAGCAGAGCAGTTTGCCCATTACACTCCATCTTGAGGTGCTCTGGTTTATGGTTTCACTCGCATTTGTTCGACACTATTTCGTCTTCCCTTGTGCTTCAGTGGGATAATGGGTGAGGTGATAGAGCTGAAATGTCTCTGGCTGTCCTCTGGTTTGGAAATAGTGATTATTACAAGTGACATTGAGCGAGTGGTGTCCTTTTAGTTTTCTAATTTTTGCAGACTCCAGAAAATGTGCTTATTGAACTCAAAATAGGCTTCAAACAAGTTAATAATTCCTTTTCCAACGCAAAAAATGATCTATGGGACCTAATTTTAATCTGAATATGATAGAAAAAACTGAGAAGGATGCATTTCATGTCAGGTAAAAGGAAAGTCTTTCCTCTCCATCAGTCTTTTTCAAATTCAGCTGCACATTGGAAATGACTGGAAAGCTTTTAGGTAATTCAGATGATACTCAGAGAATGAGGTTTCGTTGGTGTGGGATGGGATCCTAACTTTGCCATAGCTTGAAAGTTTCCCAGGTGATTCCAGCTGGAATTGATAACTACTGTTCAAACTCTTTACTTGGGGACCCCCTTTTGGAGGAGATATTTTAGAGGATGTATCTCCCAGCTTCCTGATGGGATTATGTCCCATGGAGACATCCATGGGGGTTCTGCTGTTTACAATCTGTGTCAATTTTGTTTGTGTTGTTTAAAGAGCTTTGCATTTGAGTAGATACTAGAAACTCTTGTTTCTTTCTTTCTTTCTTTTTATTCATTTGCTTATTTAGCAGACCATATTTTATTCCCAAAAGAATTTAAGGTCACATAGAAACTTCTATTAGTGCTAAAAAGAAGGTACAATTCCTGATCTTCTAATTGAAATTCTGACTTATTCTTTCTGGAAGAGGTGTCATTTACAAAGAATGTGTTCATATTGCTTAAAGATGACATGCATGCTATTATTTTTTTGAATTTGTCTTCAATTTAACTACATGTATCAAAAGGTCGGCAGTTCAAGTCTGCCAGGCGCTCCTTGGAAACCCTATGGGGCAGTTCTACTCTGTCCTATAGGGTCGCTATGAGTCGGAATCGACTTGATGGCACTGGGTTTTACTGGGTATCAAAGTTTCAGGATCAGAGTCACTGAAATCTATCATGGTCTGCCATTGGCTTCAGAGTTAGGATGGTAGCATTTTTGATCAAACTGCATTGTTTCTCCCTTATCACGGGCTCTTTCCTTTGTCTCCTCTCCTCTGCCACCAAGATAAAAAGGCTAAAATAGGAATAGGAAAGGAATATGTCTTAAATTTTTCTATAACATGGAAATATAAATGATCCTTCTGAAAAGAAGCTATTTTATTATTATACTAATAATCAGAACACATTTCTTGGCTTCTAAAAAGAAAGACACAAATGCTGTTTTTCTGCACTATAAGTGGGAATATACTTGTTGTTTTTGTTAAACTATATTTGTATAAGAATCATTACCACAGTAGCTTAGCACTTTGACAAGCACATGATTTTAACAAAAAAGCAACTCCAAAACAACTCTGGTTCTCCAACTTGAATTTTAATATCTCTCTTTTGTATCAAAACACAGAGGTCTTTGACTGATTTTCATTATATATATATATGTTTTAATGAAAGATCATCTTGGGTTTAACAAGAATGCCCACTCAACCTTTCTCCAAATAGTCTGATTACTTCCCAAAGTTCAATGCCATACTGGAATCTTATTCCAAAGAGTGGAAAGTATCAGGTCCATTCTAACAAAACATAGTTGGGGCAGGTTCACAAGGACACCACATCCCTACATGTGCTAGACCAGTGCTTCCTATAATACGGACTTCAGACCAGCAGCATCAACATCCCAGAGGAATTTGTTACCCATTGCTGTCGAGTTGATTCCAGCTCATAGCGACCCTACAGGACAAAGTAATACTGCCACATATGGTTTCCAAGGAGCGCCTGGTGGATTTGAGCTGCCAACCTTTTGGTTAGCAGCTGTAGCACTTAACCACTATGTCACTAGGGGGCTTGTTAGAGGTACAAATTCTTTTTTTTTTTATCCCAGGCCTACTGAATCAGAGACCCTAGTTGCCAGGGGGGACAAACAACCTAGCTTTTAACAGGCCCTCCAGGTGATTCTAAGGAGCCCTGCTGGTGCAATGGTTGAGCACTCCTCTGCGAACCTAAAGGTTGGTGGTTGGAACCTACCAGCAGCTCTGCAGGAGGGAAAAAATGATGATATGCACCCTTAAAGATTATAGCCTAGGAAACCCTATGAGGCAGGACAGTTCTACTCTTTCCAGTAGGGTTGCTGTGAGTTGGAATTGACTCACTGACACACAACAACAACCAGGTGATTCTGCTGCACAATTAAGTTTGAATGCTACTGTTCTCTAAACTGTAAGCTCCCTAAAAACAGGTTATGTCTGTTCCATTATACCTGGATGAGTAGACAGGAGACTCTACTGTGCCAAAGCAGGAGCTGAAAACCTATTGACAGTAGGCAATGGCCTTAACAAGTTAATACCTATAAGATATATGATGGCAAGAAATAGGGATGAGCTAGCTTAGGACTTTCCCGAACGTAATAAAAAATTAAATCATAAGTTCTATAAATACACCAAAGAATGATTTGCTATCTAGAATTTGCTGTTAAATGTTTCTGTCTTTTGTGAATCTTGCCTTGAATAGCATCATTTTAAGGGATGATTTGTGTTATTATTAATACCTATTTTTTAAACCATCGAAACTAGTATTTGACTCAATATTGAATCCAAATCATTGCTGGTTACTTAAATCACTTTCCAATAGCATATCTTAACTGTAAAGTTTAACTAAAATCGGTGTCATTTAGTTGATCCATATAAACAATTGGGTTAATACTTTTCAAACTCTTTTGTGAAGTAGTTGAATCCTTTTCTTTAAATAAAATTTTTGTCAAAAACTCTGTATGTCAGACAGTTAAAGCAGAGGGGCTGTACTTCAAGCAGGATGGAATACTGCTAGCAGCTTTCTTCTTGGTTGTATCAGAGATTTTGTGCGGTTGTGGTTAAGGGCAAGGCATGGGGCTAAAACAGGTACAGTGTAAATAACTTGTTCTAGGAAAACAAAGTCTGAACAGTGGGGTTTCGATTGGTATTTATATGATACTTTACACATTGCAGAGTACTTTTTACTTTGATAATCAGTTTAACTGTTGTTATTGCCCACTGAGACATTACTAAGCCTACAGTTAGAAATCCTGATATCATAGATGTCATTTCTGAAACTCCTTCTTCTGGCTTCCAGCCTCTAAAAGGTAAAAATATGGTTTTCCCTGGATTTTCTATTCTTCCACAGACAGCCAATGGAATATTGTACCAAACTAGCCATTTTCCTGCCTAATTGGCTGAGTAGCAAATACAACCTGTATATTTGAATAACAGTCATATTAACTGGTCTTCTTTGTAAGCATTTGGCTATTATCCTATCACTGACAGCATTGTACTGCAGGATAGATTTTGAAATGTTTTTTTGACAATGAATGCAATGTCATTCCTCTTTAATTTGTCGTTCCTGTTCCTAGACCATATGATTGTCTGATTCTAAATGGCCAATACCACTCTATTTCAGCTCACTAATGCCTAGGATAACAATCTTCATGTGTTCTGTGTTTTTTGGATGATTTTCAGTTTTCCTAAATTCATACTTCATACATTCCATACTCTGATTATTAATGGATGTTTGCAACTGTTTCTTCTCGTTTTGAGTTGTGCCACATCAGTAAGCGAAGGTCCCAAAAGCTTGACTCCATCCACGTCATTAAGGTCAACACTACTTTGACTCATGGTAAATGGAGAAAATATCGAAGTTGTCAAGGATTACATTTTACATGGATACACAATCAATGCATAAGGCAAATCTACTGAAAAAGGCCTCTTCAAAGTGTTAAAAAGTAAAGATGTCTCTTTGAGAACTAAGGTGCATCTGACCCAAGCCATGGTATACTGCCAGAAGAACAAACAAATCTGTCTTGGAAGAAGTATAGCCAAAGTGCTCCTTGGAAGCGAGGATGGTGAGACTTCATCTCACGTACTTTGGAAGTATTATCAGGAAGGACCAGTCCCTGGAGAAGGATATCATGCTTGATAAGGTAGAAGGTCAGAGAAAAAGAGGAAGGCCCTCAGTGAGATGGACTGACATAGTGGCTACAACAATGAGCTCAAACACAGCAACAATTGTGAGCATGGTGCAGAACCAGGCAGTGTTTTTGTTCTGTTGTACGTGGGGTCACTGTAAATCGGAACTGACTCGAGGGCACCTAAAAACAACAACATAACCTGCTTCAAAAACAAAATAAAATAAAGAAACCCAAAAACAAACATACAAAACAACAAATCTGGACTCAGGTAAGGAGACTTCATTAGAAGGGATTATGGCAAGAGGGAGGAAAGGGCCTATTGAACTAGGGGAGGAGAACTGTTGTAATTGTTATGGAGAACCCCTGTGTCTCAGAGTAGATTTCTACTCCATAGGGTTTTCAGTGGCTGATTTTTCAGTGGTATATCATCAGGGCTTTCTTTCCTGGAACCTCTGGTTGGACTTAAACCCTCACCTTTCAGTTAGCAGCCTAGCATTTTAACCTATGCACCACCAAGGGACTCCTGAGCCAGCATATAACTCCTTCAGAACCCATCTAAGAATAGACTGGCCTCAAAGTAAAAGATTATGTGATCTGCTTCTTAGAAATTCTATGGGGCAGTTCTATTCTGTACTATAGGGTCACTCTGAGTTGGAATAGACTCAATGACAACAGGTTTCTTTCAGTCCTATTAAAGGAGCCCTGGTGGCACAGTGGTTAAAGCGATCGACTGCTAACTGAAATGTTGGTGGTTCAAAACCACCAGCAGCTCTGCAGGAGAAAGGTTTGACAAGCTGCTTCTGTAAACATTTATAGCCTTGTAAACTATGGGGTTGCCATGGGTCAGAATGGACTCAACAGCAGTGTTTTTTTTTTTTTTTTGGTTTGGTCCTATCATACTCCCTCCACCCATTCATCTCATTCATCTCACTTCCCCACCTGGTTCTTTCTACCTTGGTTTGCTTCTCCCTGATGGCTCAGTGGCTAAGCATTCAGCTGCTAATCAAAAGATCAGTGGTTCAAACCCACCAGAAGTTCTGAGGGAGAAAGATTGGCAGTCTGCTTCTGTAAAGATTTACAGCTTTGGAAGCCCTATCAGGCAGTTCTACTCTGTCTTATAGGGTATAAAAGGCAAATCCTTTTCTAGCTAACTTTGAGGCACTTTCAAATCTCACGGTCAAGTTGTTCTCCCTATTGCGATAGTTTGCCATGAGTAGGAATTGAGCCAAGGGAAACTGGTTTTGGTTGGTGTCTAGCTTTGTCATAGGTAAACAAGGGGGATATCTGTGAGTATTATCTAAGTCATATGAGAAAGGGTGGTTCTTTGCAGTAAGCCTTTCTCAAAACATAAAAGGGTGGGTGGAGGTTTCTTAGGCATCACTGTCTTCCAGAATCATAGGTCTTGGTAATATCCAGTACTGTCATCTTTTGTATTCATGATTTTAATTTCTCCTCACTAAGAGGAATAAATTTCTACCATTTTACAGATAATGAAGCTGTGAGTCATAAAGATTAAACAGTGTGGCTAACATCGTAATGTAAATGTTCAAATCTAGGACTTTGTATCTGAAACCGGGGTTGTGTTCACCATGATGTAGTATCATGGAAAACATGGAGGAGATCAAGAACGTGTCCAAAGGGCCATTTTATAAACCTGGAGCTGAAAACCACACAGGTCAAAAAGTATTTGCCTAGAACAAGGTAATTTAATCTATGCTTCCTTTAGCCCGTTTTAGCGTCCTAGGGCTGCCATAACAAAATGCCACAAAGTGGGTGGCTAAAGAACAGAAATTTATTTTCTCACAGTTCTGGACACTAGAATTCTGAACTCTTGAGTATTGACAGGGCTGTGCTCTCTCCCTCTGCTGGCTCTAGGGAAAGACCATTCCTTGTCTCCTTCAGCTTCTGGTAGCCATGGGCATTTCTTGGTCTTATTGGTTTGTAGATGGATCCTTACATAGGGTCTTCCCCCTGTATGTCAACTCTGCATGTCTGTTCTCCCCTTTTATAAGACACTGCTCAGGGATTAGGACTCCGGTCAACCCTATCCCAGCATTAGTAAACTGCTAATATCTTCAAAGAAAAAGCCTATTTCTCCAAACAACATCACTTTCACAGGTGTAGAGGTTAGGACTTCAAAGTATCTTTTTGGGGACATCATTCCATCTATAACAGCTGCGATGCTCACCCCCGACAGTCACCACACAAAGTCTCCAACACAGCAAAGAGGGAAGACTGCTAGCAGCATCCTGCCCTGCTTAAAGCAGAGCCCCTCGGTTTTAATTGATACACAGAGCTTGTGACTGAGATTTTATTTAAAGAAAGGGATCCAACTGCTTAAAAAAAAGAAAAAAAAAGTTTAAAAAGTATTAACCTAAGGGTTCACTCTGACCCAGAACATTTCTTGAATTAATTTGAGGAACCTGCTGGCCAGATTCCTAGATTCTAAAAGTTAATGGGCTTTTGGTGCTTGGATAACCTATTGATCAAGAACTAGTTTCCTAGGTCTATTTTAGTTTCCTCCTAAATTTATTTCTCACTTGCCCGGTCTCCCCACCCCCCACAATCTCTTCAATACTGTTACCATATATGGATCTGAATCTTCCCATTCTGTTCATAGATAATTCTAGCATATAGACCTCTAGAATGTTGTAGGATATTATGTTGGAGGGGACAGATAACTCATTTTGACTGAAGGTCTGAGCAAGTGCGTCATCTAAAGAAAAGCACAGCTTGATGGCTAAGCCTTACATTGTATGTATGTCCTTTGCTGCAGTTCAGTTCTTAGCCTGTGGCCATTGTAAAAGGTTGTTATTCTTACCTGATTCCAGGTATAAGGTTGTATTTATGTAATTATTGTCCGCTTATCTCAGAAATAATATTTTAAGTATCCAACCACAGAAGAAAGGGGCACTTTAAAGATGGCTTTCAGCCATGACTCAGGAAGATAAATGCAGTGTGTACAGCGGCTCCAAACTCCTTTCTTAAACAAACCAATCCCAAATAGCTTCTGAATACAATCACAAGTAGAAAGATTGGTTAAACCTAACATGGCTTTTAGAAGAGAAGTGTTCTGAAGATTTAGATGCTCTCTCTAAAAATGTCCTTTGTTTTGTTTTCAAAGGAAGTTTAATTACAAAGAAAAGCTTGAGATCTCCCTCGGGGAATAGTATTTTTATAATGATAATAGCCTTTTCATGTAGTCGTTCTTTTATAGATAAAGAATGCTTGTGTTTGGAGCTCATTGGAACTTATTGAAATGCATATGTCCCCAGAGGATTATTCAGAATATCTACTTAGGGAGAAAGATTGATAGAATCATGAAAGCTGACATCTGGTACAATTGGATAGTTACTGTTTAGGCTTCATGGAGGTCTTTCAAAAATGACTGTCAGAGTTTGGGTATATATTGTTTACAGGGATATCATGACTCTTAGATATCATTTTAATGCCCTGTTTAACCTCTCTTTCATTACCCATATCAGATGAAGCATAGCTTTGCAATCCTTTATGATGTTAAGTCCACTGTCCTCTCCAAGTTTCCTTTCCCAAGAAGTACTCATGGGGTCCCTGAATCAGTCTTTCTCATCAGTTACCTATTGCTGCCTGCCTAGAGACCTGGAGACCACACTGATTCTCCCCAGCAGTGAGTGTACTGCTGACCACCCACCAATCTTGTATCTTCCAGTGTGGCAGAACGAATTGCAGCTCTTGGATCCCATCACCTCTTCACACTCTATCAGGAGTGCCTCCTACAGAAACTGCTATAGGGGGCTAGCTATATCAACATAGGCTACTCGGCCAAAGTATGGTTGTGATTGCGCCAAATACAAACTTGTAGTGGTTGCCTTGATTTCTTGGCAATATTTCTCTAGCATTAGGAATCAAATGTAGAGTTAAATCCGCAAAATATACTACAAGTAAATAACTAAATGAATGGATGAATGAATGAAAAGGGACAAGTCCTTCCTGTTATTGTTGTTGTTAGGTGCTATCAAGTCAGTTCTGACTCATAGCGACCCTGTATACAACAGAACAAAACGTTGTCTAGTCTTGCACCCTCCTCATAATCACTGATATGTTTCAGCATTGTTACAGTTACTATACCAATCCATTTCCTTAAGAATCATCCTCTTTTTCACTGACCCTCTACTTTACCAAGCATGATATCCTTCTCCAGTGACTGGGACCTCCTGATAACATGTCCAAAGGCCATGAGACAAAGTCTCACCATCCTCGCTTCTATGAAGCACTCTGGCTGTACTTACAAGACAGATTTGCTCATTCTTCCGGCAGACCATGGTGTATTCAGTATTCTTCACCAACACCATAATTCAAAGGCATCAATTCTTCTTCAATCTTCCTTATTCATTTTCCAGCTTTTACATGCATATGAGATGATTGAAAATTCTGACTTACCTATAAATTCTTAAAGACACAGGAATGGATCTCGTTCATAACCCTGGGACTGCCTTTATAAAATGTTACAATTTTCCTGAAAATACATGTAGTTTGATATTGGTTTTGTTTAAAGACACTATCATTCCTTCTTATTCATCTTAGGTATATACGTTTTTAAAGAAGAAATTTAATTTGTGATGGTCATCCCTCTCAATAGCATTTTTAATACTGTCAGTTAAAACCAGATGTTTTTCTTTAGATTCTGACATGAAATGAATCTAGCCAATGGTACACTCAAATGTAGGGCATTGATTTACAACAGAGGAGTTTTGTGTTGAGATAGCAATAGCAATTCCTAGTAAAAAAAAAAAAATTCCTAGTAGGCAATGTTTTTTTTTTTTAAATGAGTGAATGCAAAATTTTGGATCCAGGGACTGAGTTGTGTTGGTATTTGGATTTGGGAGAAGAGACAGAATCCGGAACCAGAAAGCCAGGGTGAATTCAACAAGAAATGGGCTGATATGGGCAGAGAGTAGAATCCAAAACCAGAAACCAGGGTGGAAGAGGACTCCAAGCCCAGAAAGAATGTTAATAGTTATTCAAATTAGTTACCTCCATTCCTCCCCCTCTAAATTTCATTCTCCTTCTTTAGCACCTCTGTTTCTTACTGTCCAGCCACTCCTGATTTCTGGATAACAAAAAAAAAAGAGGCCCCCAATTATCTTGCAGGCCATATAGAGATAGGAAATAGGCAAGGGTTTGTAAAATTTGAGTGATTTGCAACAGGCAGGAGGAAAGAAAAGTTATTTGTTTTCCTGTCACAGAGAAATCAAGAAACAGAGGCTTCCAACACTTATAATCACTTTTCCATCTCAATGAGCCATGGGGACTGGGTTTAGAATCAAGTGTTTGTGGTAGCAGATAAGTTTTCCAGGATCTCTCTCAATGAGTCATTTATTGATTGATTTTTAATAATAAAGTAACTTTATCCTCATCTCACTAGCTTTCATAAGTAGTAATAGATGTATTACTAAAAGGAATGGACTGGGATGGTTTTGATGTTTGTTGATTTTTGTTGTTATTGTTTGGGTAGAAGATCTTTGTTTCTTTTTTTATCTACTTTCTAGGGAAAAGTATTGTAGTCTATTATTGATAGTCTAAGGAGGAGTTTTCTTGAATGATTACTAAGGTGGAGTCATCAAGGAAGACTGAGTATTTCTCAACCAAATCAAAGAACATTTAACAAAATTAAAAGTGCTATTGCTGTTGGCCTTCCCCTATTTGTACTTCCCTCCTGCCTGTTTTTTGCCCTCTTTGGAAACCATTTCTTCCTTCTGCTATGGTTCTCAGTGATTTCGGAAGGGTAGCATTACATTGGGTGAGGGAGTTCAGAGGAATAATACGTTTGCCCAGAGTCACTGAGATGGTCTTAATCTCTGGAAACTTCCACATTCTTTGTCCAAGGTCACATCTAAGTGATGAAAAGCCATGGTCTTTGCTCTTATATGTGTTTAGTTCCTTTTCTTATCTCCCAGAGATTCTGTGAGATTAAATAGTAGATATCTAAGAAGTATTTTAGGCCCACACCTACCTAAAGAAGATAGTACTGTTATCTTGTGAGGCAGGACATTAAAAATTGTGATCTTGATCACATATTTAGCTTCACTCTTGTTGATCTAATCTTTGGATTAGATGTTGAAAGTCAGGCACCTTTTACTTTGAAAATAAATCATCAGTGGCCTCATTTGTATTCCAAGAAGTAACAATAATGCTGCCATTTGTGCTATATCTCTACTGACATTGTCCTTTTTGGTGGGTCTGGGGTTAATAGCTGTCAGCGGAGTAATTGCTTCATAAAAGGAGAATTAATTCAATTTATGGAAATGTACAACTTTCTTTAAAAACAATAACATACATTTTGCTTCATTGTGATCATAAAATTAAAATATACTCTTAGTAGAAAATTTAAATGAAATAAACAAAGAGGGAAACATATCACCCACTATTCTGGTACATTTTTGTCTTTCAATTTCTGCTATTTTCCTATTAGAGTTTAATAGTTGTATTTAAACTATAGTTTTAATTTGCTATCTTGCTTTTTTTCACTTGTCATTGTAACAATTTTTTTCTGCTATATAAACGTTTTTCAGTGACTGCATAATATTTCTTCATTAGGACTTATAATTTATGTACATATTGTACTATCTTAGCAAGTTAATTTTAGTAAAATCTTAAAACAAATTAAAAAAACTTTAAAAATTTCCATTTTCAAATATATTTAACTACAGGTTAAGATACCGAATGAACAGTCAGCTGTGTTCAGAACATACAACCATATCTCGTTACTATTCTGTATGAATCCTTTTATTGTCCCTTCTTTCTCCAAGCCTCAGTATCCACAAATACCTAGCCTGGGGATATTATGAGGAACCACTCTTGTTGCCTTCTTGGTATGAAACTTTGTGGAGAACACCAAAGTGACTCAGTAACAGTGCCTTCATTCCAAGCCCTTACGCTAAAATGGGCAAAGTAATAACTGTAATTCAAAGGAGAGGTGATTGTCCTACAAAGACTCACATATAAATATGTTATTATAGTTTAAAGAAGAAAAGTATTTTAGCGAAGGTAATAAAGGAAGTGAATATGGCAAAGGTGGAATTTCAAATGAAATTTAAGATTGATATGCTTAAAATCAGTGAGATGGGTAAAGAGAGGACCATGGGAATCAAAAGTAGGAATTATTATTTTTTCATGGATAATGATAAGTACAGCAGAGCTATTTTAACTAACTTGAAGTTGTTGAATAATCAGCGCCCTCTCTGATTTCTTTTAGCATGATTACTGATGTCTATGGCTTACTAGGAGCCCTGGTGGCACAGTAGCTAAGCATTTGGCTATTGATCAGGAGGTCAGCCCGCACTTCAAATCCACCAGCCGCTCCTTGGAAACCCTATGGGGCAGTTCTACTCTGTCCTGTAGGGTCACTATGAGAGCCCTGGTTGTTAAGTGGTTAAGAGCTTGGCTGTTAACTAAAAGGTTACCAGTTGAAATCCACCAGCCACTCCCTAGAAACCTTATGGGACAGTTCCACTCTGTCTTATAGGATTGCTATGAGTTGGAATTGACTCAACAGGAACAGGTTTGGTTATGGCTTACTAAACTCCTAGGCTGCTAACTTACTTTATACCACACTGTATATTTCTAATTGTACAAAATGATTTTATGCTTATCATACAGTCATTTGTTTCTAAACCTATTCATGCTAATGGTTCTTTTTATAATAGGTATATTTTTCATTTAACAGTATGTAATCCAAGGAAATATAAGTGTAAAAAAATGTATATATATATTTTTTCCCAGTGAATGCTTAATTAATCCATTGGAAAGACATAAAATAGATGAATCCCTTAAAAATTACATCAGGATTAGTGGGGAGGGGAATTAAATACAAAATCTTTTAGATAAAAAAGGATTATATACTCACATTGATTAACAAGTATGTCTAGGAGTATATACTTCATTATAAGAAAACTAAAACAGGAAAAAATAGTGTGATTCATGAAGTTGGTGGATCCATACTTTAAAAAAAAAAAAAAAAGCCTAGACTCTACATCAAAAGATTAACGAATGAACAGATATTTCTGCATATTATCTTGGGTCAAAATCTTTAAAAGTTGTGTATCATTTTTATTGACTGACTTTTTAATTAGTTGATCAGTTGGTGATAGAAGATAAAAATATTTCACAGCTCAGTTTTAGAAAAGAAAATCTCTGGATCAAGAAAACTTTGAATTCAGGGCTAAGAAATTTGGGCTTTATTTTAGAAATAGCAGTATTGTCACGCCTGGTGGATTTGAACTGCCAACCTTTTGGTTAGCAGCCGTAGTACTTAACCACTACATCACCAGAGTTTCCTTTGATATGAGGAGCTATAAAATATCATGGCTAGGTTTTTCAGTCCATCGTACTTTTATTGTATTTTTTTTAATAATGAAAAGAATATTTTTAAAAAGCTCTTGCTTGGCTTATAAAAAACCTATAATTTTAGTTTTTTTTTTTTTTATTATTAAGGCTAATTAAAATAATGATGATAATAATGTTTGGTATTATTTTAGACAAAAATAGACATGTGTATCCCAAAATCTACAGCTGGAAAATTCCGTTACTAATGAGTTTACTGATGATCTCTTGGTTTTAATCAATAAAGATCTTTGGACAGCATGACTTTTCTTTGAGGACTGCTTTATATAGTTAGTCTTAAATATTTTTATTCCTGATTCAACATAGGCTTTTTATTTAAATCATCAGAATAGATTATCTGGCCTCTCCTGTTGTCATATTAGATCCTAATGGCCAGAGTTAGGAGATAGATGGCCTTGGCTAACCCCCAAAGGTAGCTTTGTGGGCTATGGTTAGGCGTGTTTAAAAATGGTTTTGTTTTCCCTAAGTCCTTGTGAATCCTGTGCAAACACCCTGATAGGTCCATCTTTTTCTCTAAAAAATATATGCAATAACCTCCTATCCCTCAAACTGAAAACTGGTGTCAAAAAAGTTATTCTCTCCTGAGCCTAATGTGTCATCTATCCCACCCCTCGCCACTCCCTGGGACTCTTGACTCCCTGTGCTTTTTATTCTTATTATCTTGAAGACATCATGTATTTGTTTCTGCCTCTCCTTCAAAACGTTATTGGGAAAAAGTCTGCCCTTTCTCCTGATGAATAGACTTATGTGACTGTATAGACATTTTTCAACTTCCATTTCTCAGATTCTTGAAAACTGTCAGGTTGAGTGAAAGTGGTAATGAATAGAAGGGATTTTTTTTTTTTCTTGGATTTTTAAACACAGAAATGACATTTTTATTCATAAATTATCACTGCTAAAATAGAATAACTAGCATTCACGTTATGACTAAATGTCTATGTTTATTGATAATTTTAACATTTCAAAAGAAGCAACAATAGAAGAGCTTGCTGTTTAGCAATTCCCACTTTAGGGCATGGACTGGCTTTGGCTAAGTCCATATGGGTAAGTAAAGGCTGCAGATTGGAGGAAGGACAGTTCATGGCCCACCAGCACTATCAAATGAAATATGCATAAGAGAATTCTTGGGCTCATAGGAACTGGTATATATTTTCCACTCAAAAGTACTTGGGATAGGACAGACTTGGATTAGGGGTCATGAGACAGGGTTATAGGCCTGGAGTTCCAGTTACTCCTAGTGCCGCTGAGTCAATTCTGACTCATAGCGACCCTATAGGACAGAGTAATACTGCCCAATAGAGTTTCCAAGGTAACTCTGGGTGGGTTTGAACCACCAACCTTTTGGCTAGTAGTCAAGTGCTTCACTGTTTGTACTTCCAGGAACTATTTTGGAGCCTATGGGTATTCTCAGACATGAGGCAGATTGCAGAATGGAACTTTTCTGTGTGGCATATCAATGTTTCTCACCCTACTGTGTATTGAAATGCTGAACTGTTACCTGCCCAAAACTCTGTACGTCTACAGAGTTTTCTAACATTTTCTTGATATCTCACCTAGCTTTTTCCTTTCAGCCCACATGCCTTGAGTACTAAGGTTTTTGTTTTTTCATGTCTCCCCTTTACCAGTGCTATGGATCAAATTGTGTCCCCCAAAAATGTGTATAAACTTGGCTAAGTCTAGATTTCCAGTATTGTGTGGTTCTCCTCCACTTTGGGATCTGATGTAATTTTCCTATGTGTTGTAAATCCCTATCTCTGCTTATAGTTAATGAGGCAAGGTTAGGTTATGTTAAAGGTGATTAGGGTGACATGCAACACCCTTACTCAGGCTACGGCCCTGATCCAATGCAAGAGGAATTTGCCTGGGGTGTGGCCTACCTCACCTTTTATCTTACAAGAGATAAAAGGAGAGAGAAGCAAGTAGAGAAATAGGGACCTCATTACCACCAGCAAGAAGAGCCAGGAGCGTGTACACATCCTTTGGACCTGGGGTTCCTGTGCTGAGAAGCTCCTAGATCAGGTGAAGATTGATGACAGTGACCTTTCTCCAGAGCCAACAGAGAGAGAAAGCTTTCCCCTGGAGCTGGCACCCTGAATTTGGACTTCTAGCCTTCTAAACTGAGAGAATATATTTCTGTTTGTTAAAGCCACCCATTTGTGGTATTTCTGTTATAGCAGCACTAGATAACTAAGACAACCAGTGTGCTGGTTCCAAGTACTAAGAGGATGCTTATCCTCTCTACCACCAGTCTGGCTTTGTTCTGCCTTCTCTCCTTATATATGCCAGCATTGAATCATCTTTTTTCACAGGTTTTTGTCTGTATTATCTTAGATGAGTGAGACTCTTCACTCCTGTTGCTGGCACCACCTCTGCCTCTTTACTTTTCAGGCAGATTCTTCTTGTTGTCTGATTAGAACCAGAAAATACTGACCTCACTGGACTTGATCTCTGCCCCATTGTAGGAGATGAGACTATTTTCCCTATAAGCCTGCTACATCTTCTTTCCCCAGTGTCATCCCCTTTGTTCTCCCCTCTAGCATGTGGCTAACCTCCCATGACAGTGTACTCTAGCCCTGTCCTGTGATCTGATTCTGACAGGGTCAGAAAAAATGGTCAGTTAGTGAATATTATTTTTATAAACACTCATCAGGTTTTTCTATAGTGTTTTCTTGTTGACTTTCACTCATCTCTTCATGTGATTGTCTTCTAGGTTGAAATACCCAACATTAATGGTACGGTAAAGCGTACTGCGTAATGGGAAGGGGCTGACACAAAGAAGAATTTAAAATTAGTATTTTGGAAAGAGTACACAAATGGAACAATAGATGTTATGGGTGCGTTGGGCATTTATCAGAGAATCTGAGCATTAATGTAGCCATTTTCAGAATTACAATTAGAACACTGATGTAGACTACATATTGCTTGTCAAGCCTGCCTCTTATCAATGAGAGAAAGTTCCACAATACGCAAAAGCCCAAAGCTTTGCAACTGAATACGTACAGTAAGGTCAATGACTGACTTTCTTAATCACCAAAGTATTCTATAAAGATATAATTCTTGCAGGAAACAGATTCCATCCTTCAAAAAAAAAAAAAAAACGGTAACTGAAGGAAGTTTAATAAAGGAGTTCTTTACAAAGAATTCTTCTGGGTTAAGATAAATCAACACGAGATGGTAAAACATCTTGAGCCTAGAGACAGTGTGAAGCCTTTAGTATCTTTAGATCTAGAAACACAAAGTCCATGAGTGGTTACTAGAGCCCCATGAGAGCTGTAGCTGTAGGAGAAGGAAGGTAACCTGATGGGTGCTGTGGCTTTCAGTAAAGCAATATGGTCAGTGCCAAAGGTGGCCCAGGAATGAAGAACATGAGGAATGAACACCTGGCTCTCTCTCCTCCCAGCTTCCAATTTTTCTGCCAGTGCCGTTACTGGCCAGACTCTACTCGAAGCTAGGGGGTAACGGAGCCTAGATGAAGTCATCCATAAAGATCTGCTATGTAGGGCACAGAGTAGGGTGGAGAATCGATGAGAGTAGACCTGAAAGGGCAAAGAAAGAACAGCCAGCACAACACCCAATACACCACGACTGGAACTCAATAGATATTTGTTGAATGGATAAATGGATATATGAATGGATGGGTGGATGGATGGATGTAAATGAATCTGAAATTTATTTACTTGTTAATTTTTGGCGAAATTTCTCATTAGTCATTTTCTGGCAGTTCATTTTTGGCAGCTCAGCCAGCTGAATCCCTACATGTGAAGAACTTATAACTGTATGAGTCTTGGTATATGGCAGGGCTCTGCATTCCATTTGAAAACTTAAAACGATCGTGTATTTGGTAGAATTCGTCTATCAAAAGGCAGCTCAACCTATCTAATGCTCTGGTCTGTGACTTTAAATCAGAGGGGGAAATTCTGTCATTGATTCTAGCACTGGCAGTAACATCCAGGGATGGGTAGCTGGAGAGGCAGCCATGCCGGCACCAGTTTCCAGTGTCCAGTGATAGCACTGAAGTGCTGGCTGTGTGTCATTCCAGCTACTGATCTTCCTTTGGTTTCTGCTAATTTTCTGAGCCAAGTTCTTTCAGTCTTCTGATGATTTTGTCTGTTTCTTCATATTCTTCCAATAAATTCCATTCCTGCTTAAGCTAGCCAGGCTTTGTTTCCGTTGTTTGCATAGAAAAATAAACAAAAACACTTTATGTTTGTGCAAAGACTTCAAGATACCAGATCAAAATTTATTTCCTTTAAAACTCTCAAGAAAGGATTCTGCTACTGCTTTTTTGAAGGTAAACCTTTCTATATAAATCCTGCATTCATAGATTTTTTTTTTAATAGTAAAGTTTAAAATTCAGAATTTCAAAATTAAACTAATGTCCCCAGCCTACTTACACAAAAGACATTATTTATTTCAATAGTTGGGATCTTCTATGCATAATTTCATTTAACCTGAATTAGCCCAGGCCAACTTTTCAAGAGAAAAACAAACATGAAAACTTTCATGGGAAACACAGGAGCCAGATCCTGGAAGCCATGGGGACTAGTGGGTAGTGAGAATGAGGTTTTAGGGCTTTACTCCTTTTTTTATATGAAAAGACCCTTAACCTTGAAGTTATAAACTCTAGGTATTAGCCTAGTCTCTTAAGATTTTAAAGCAAAAATGAAATAAAACAAAACAAAACAAAAGATTGCCCTCAAGTCAATTCCTACTCATAGTGACCCTATAGGACATAGTAGAATTGCCCCATAGGGTTTCCAAGAAGTGGCTGATGGATTTGCATTGCCAGCCTTTTGGTTAACAACCACGTTCTTAACCACTGTACCACCAGGGC
Organism: Loxodonta africana; assembly: GCF_030014295.1. NCBI lineage: Eukaryota > Metazoa > Chordata > Mammalia > Proboscidea > Elephantidae > Loxodonta > Loxodonta africana. Next base: position 41,956,757 of record NC_087348.1, read on the forward strand.
TCCAAGAAGGCCATTAAATTCGGGTTATCCTCCAACAAGTTATAAGCCAGAACAGCAAAACTGTTCTGTCAACTAAGTAGTTGAGGCCAATTGACTTACCTAATGAGATTAGCTTCACTTTAGATAAATCATCCCCATGTCTTGCTCAAGTGCAGCAAACTCTCCTTTGTGTTCTCTTCCAGAAAGAATTTATTTAACTTAAAGTTGTATGACCTTAGGGAAGTTATCTAATTTCTTTCATCTCATTTTTCCTATCTGCAAAATTAGGATAATCATAGTAGCTATCTCATACATTGGAAAGAAGGATTAAAATAATTTTATTCATGTGATGTACTTAAAACAATGCCTGACATGTAAGGAGTGCTTGGTACATGTTAGCTTAAAGAGGTTCATGAATGTTATCAGCCAACATTAAGAAAGAAAGGAAGGAAAGAAAGAAGGAAGGAAGAAAGAAACGCTAGTGAAAAACAAAGACTGAAAGCAAAGAAGAACCATGGAACCATGAACGACAATACATTGTTAGAGAACAGTAACCTATATATTTACCTTGAGTTAACCACCTATTGTGTTGGTTATGCAATTCATAATAGTCCTAAAATGTAAACAAGCAAGCAAGCAAAAAAAAAAAAAACAAAAAACAGCAAATACTCAGGAGGAGCACAACTGTTCTTTGTGTGAAGATGAGACAGGAGTTTCTCTCGGAAGGCTTCATAAATAGGACACTGTATGATGTAATGAATAATGTCCTTGACAACACCCTTACAATGAGTGATGAGTTCCACAGGGCTGTTTATTTTTTAACAACCCTCAAACTAGGTCAATGGCAGCACAATGAAATTTTCTGCACTAAAAGAATAGCAGCCAGCTACATACAAAGTGGGAAAGGTTCTGGATATGGAAGAAAAGAGGAGAAGACCTTGGTGTGGGGAGAGTGGAGGGAAGAGAAACTACTCAGTGACAGGTGAAAGAGCCACTAGACAGGCAACGGAAAAATTCTGTTTATTGGCTGGAGAATGAATGAACTTACCCTCAGTACAGAATTTAGGGGCTCTGGGGACATATGGCTGATAGAGAAGGGAATGGACAATGATCAAATCTAAATAAAGAATACATTCAAATCTGGGCTTTTGGCTTTTGTAAGGAAGGAGTAAGACACAAATTCTGCATTTCTGTCTTTGACTCAGGCTCCCAGCTCCCTACATTCAACCTCAGGCTACAGGGATGTTGCATGCTCAGAATTCAATCTGAAGCATGTTGGATATCTGACAACTTTTGGGGACTGAGGAAGCTGTCAAAATAAATTGCTCTCATAATGCAAGAGGGAAGCCAAGCTCTGCATCCCTCTGGATGCTGCAAATGTGCAGAGTCAGCTAGAAAAACAGTATTGTGATTCAGCAGCCCACTGGATTAAGGAGATATATTGGTCAAGGGTGAATTTCTAAGGACATGCTTTTGGAATTTCTCTGTAGTTCTTTGGTTTTTGCAAATAAGTCAGTTTCATTTTTCCTGGGGCAATGCTTTTATGATGTGCTCATCGACATTTTTTTTATTGTTTTCATCGACATTTAGCAAAGGAGTGAGGCATTCTAGGGGTGGTAATTTTTAGAATTATTGCCTCCACTGTTTCTTATCTCAGGTTAGTCCCTTTAACTCTTAAATGCTGACCTTTAGCATATGACAGTTAAGCTGTTATCAATATCTTGCACTCTTAAAATGAGTTTTATGGCTCAGGGAGTATTTAAATCCCCACTTTTAAATTCCAGCACATTGGAAATGAAGGTAAAATAAGCTAATATGAACTTTGCTTTAATTCCTAATTAATAAAGAGATTTCTTCCCACTGTTGAAACATTTCTATCAGGCCATTTTGTTCATTCTATCAATAATAATGAGATTTGGGGGCAGGGAGGGGGACTTGGTCTGTGCTTTTCACCAATTTAATACCACAGAAAGGTATCTTATGACTTGAGACTTCAACTTAATATTTTAATTAGAATCTACAATATAATTACATGAAAGGGAACTTAAAAATAATGACAATTGAGGCTTAATCTTACAGCCCTTACAAACCAGTGTCTTTTTTTACATGCTAACTTTTAGATGCGTGCACTAAGTTATATAATCACAATCACAGTGTGCAGACTAATGTTTGCATTCCTCTGTCATCACTCAACATTATATCATAAAATACCATGATTTCACTCAGCCATTATCATTGCTCTTTTTTGAAGTTTGCTTAGTATTTTATTGTGTTGTTGAACTTGTGTGTCAGCGTTTGCTCTGTAATAAAACACTCCAAGATTAAGTGGCTTAAAAAAATCATTTAGCTCTCAATTCTGTGGATCGCAATTTGAGCTGGTCTCCCTCGTGTGTCAGCAGTCAACAGCAGGTCACCTGGAGGGCTTTGTTTTTAGGGGGTTGGCTTGTTTTCAGCTAGAACAGGAGGAGCCTGGGTCACAGCTTTTTCATTCTCTGGCAGACTCATCTGGACCTGTGCATATGGTGGCCCTCAGGATTCCAAGGGGAGAGCTCAGAGCTAGACTTGGAACCAACACAAGGTTATTTCCATGACGTTTTATTGGCCAAAGCAAAGCCTAAGATCAGACCAGATACAAGTGGTGATGAAATATGCTTCATCTCTTGATGTGAGAAACTGCAAAGTCTGCATTGCAAAGAGCATGGCTTCAGGGAAGAGTAGAAGCTCATGGACATTTTGCAATACTAATTTCTTTATTGTGATTAATATTGCAGTGAGCTTCTTTGTGCTTATAGCTTTTGTTTGTCTACTTGTTTGTTTCTACTGAATAACACCAGTAACTCCAATACAAATTTCAGGATACATTCTTGTAGTGGAATTAATAAGTGAGATGTAAGAATGTCAGCATGGTGACATCAAATTAATAGTGGGGTTTAAGAGCCATTTTCCTCAGGTTCAGTATCTGTTGATGTTCTCATTTTCTATATTGTCTCACCTCCCTAACCTCTTTCCCTCATGTTCACTCTTTAAAATGAATGTAGTATACAGTATTGCTACCGAGACTAAGGGCTCAATAAATATTAGTTGCTATTGTCATTATTATTATTATCGCTATTATATGTTGCCTTTTCCACAAGCTTTTCTGCAACCATGCTACCTTTAGATGCTTTTTCTCTGGTCTAGAATTGACCAACAATTACAGTTCATTTATTCAAATATAATTGAATTTATTATTGTATAAATGAATGTAGCTATAGATGCCAGCCATTTATTATATAATTCCCATGTCATTGCACTTAGTCACATGATTTGCATATATCTATGTCTATATATTTTTTTTACTTTATTCTCCTGCATTCTGTGAGCTAGATATTTTGTTCTAATTCTGTCGTCGAAAAAAAAATCTGAGGCTTAAAGAGTCTAGATAAATTGTGCATAGTCACACAGGATGCATGTTGTGAGGCTGGAACTTGAATCGTGTTTATTCAACTTCAAATTCATAGTCTTAAACACCGGTTGTCTTTCCTGACACAGACACACTCACACGTATATGTATGCATGTGTGTGTCTATATACATACACATATACACATACATGTATACACATACATTTACATCTGATACAGTTACTGGGTACATAGTAGATGCTCAATAAATAGTAACACTAGGAAGGAATGCAGGTAAATTAATATGACCACATCTTCGAATACTACCGGCCAAGTCTTGGTTCCTTTTAGGGAGTGACTAGAAGGGTCCAAGATCCACCACTGGGACATGGTAACCATAAAGGGGAAGAGACCAAACTTCTGTTTTGGAGACAAGAACCTTGTTGTGTAGGTAGACACACAGCATCAGTAACATCTTTGAAAAGAAAAAAAGAAACAAGGCTTCAGTTACCACATTGCGACTGAGGAGCACAGCTCACATTGCCCAGAAGGGGACTGACAAGGACAAGGGCTGGCCACAGCCCTGGAAGACCCTAATTACTAGGCAGATAATTTAGATGAGGACTCAGAAAAGAGGGCCAAGGCATATCTGTTGTTGGGCCTAGGACATACAGTGTTGTCTAAATCACGGGGAAATGGTTAGAATTCAGCATGATAGAAAGCAGAGTGGTCTCAGGAAAGCAAGTTGCTAATTCCAAGGGGCCCAAATGCCAGGAGAGAGGCTCAGACTACATGTGAAAGCATCAAACAGACCCTGCTTCAAAGAAGGAAGACTACAGCCAAGGCATCCTTACTAGTTTCCTGGCACACAGAATTTAAGTTTCCTTTTTTCTCTCTTCCTCACCCTCTTGCGATTCATCATTTCATGTTTAAATCCCCAGTGAATTTTAAAAGACACAGGAAATCTGCTTGTGAACTGCTGAGTGACTTTCAGAAACGGTCTCTGCCTGTGGTACAGTTTAGACAAACCATTATCCCCCCAAACTGTGCAGTAATGACAGAACACTTGCCGCGTAATGTAAACTCACAGCCCGGTGCTGGGCAGACATGATTAGGCTGTCATCTTCCCCGACAGCAGCAGCAGGAGAAAAACAAAGAAGTCAAATCATCTTATTCATATTTATTAGGGGGCTTTGGGGTGGGCCTAGTGCCCTGAGGCAATTGACATTTTTGCTTGCGCTCTTGGTTCATGAGCTGAGGACTATTTAAGTTAGTCCATTCATAACCTTCAAAAATACTGACTTTTGTAAGGCTATATCACCACTAGGTCTCCTTCTTACTTATGTCTCACCATGCACACATATTCATTAATTCTGAAACCTTTAGCATGATTAGAAATTGTTTGCAAATTAAAAATGTATATATATAATAATAGAACTGAATAGGCAAATAAAATCTTGGGAAAATTCACTAGTTTATTTTTTAATTTCATGTGTTTGTATGCTATGAACCAACATACACTAGCTTCCACATGTACAGTTAAATGCATGCGTACACACACACACTTCTGTATCTTTTGGACCCAAAATAAAAAACCAAATCCATTGCCATCAAGTCAATTCCAACTCAGCGACCCTATAGGACAGAGTATACTGTCCCATAGGGTTTCCAAAGTTCTAAATCTTTATGGAAGCAGACTGACACATCTTTCTCCCATGGAGTGGCTGGCGGGTTTGAACCACTAACCTTTGAGTTAGCAGCCGAGTGCTTAACCACTGCACCACCAGGGCTCCTTTCTTTCTGACCACCCTCATGTAGTAAGGACACATCACAGTCTCAGATAAATTGAACATCCTCTGGCTCCCTTTTTATTTGGATTTTTGAAAATCTGTCCCTGTGCATTGATTCTTGGCTATGATTACACGTTGCTATGGAGTCCATTCTGATCCAAGGCAACCCATGTGTGTCAGAGAAGAAGCATGCTCCATAGCATTTTCAGTGGCTGATTTTTCAGAAGTAGGGCACCAGATCTTTCTTTTGAAGTACCTCTAGGTGAACTTGAACCTCCAGCCTTTTGGTTAGCAGCCAAGCACATTATCCACTTGCACCACCAAGAGACTCAGGCTTTGCTGATCTATCCATGTAATGACGTGAAAGAGTCAAGAAGGAGATAAACATGAGTGAAAATATAAAATGACAGTGGGCCCTCTCTCATTCCAGAGACAAACAAAAGTATATTTGTTTACAAAATATCATAGAGACAATGAAAGAGCATGCTGTATGCCCATTGTCTGGATTCAAAGGCATTACTGCAACAGCTCTGATTAATTACAGAAGACAGCAGCAGATTGTCAGAGGGAGAGATTAAAGATCTGTCACCTTCCTGCAAACAACCCCAGGCTGCCCTGTCCACCTGAGAGACAGCATCTAAGGCAAGGGACAAACACATTCTCTGAGTTCATTCCGCTCTCAGTCTTCCTGTCTGGGACTATCAAGGAGATGCCGATTTCTGCCAAAGTGCCTGCTCTCCACTAGATGCTGTGATTAGCAACTGGCCAGAAAGGCTCCACTTGTTTCTGTCATTGAGCAATCAGTGCCAGGGTGTGAGGAACTTAACTAATCTGACGTAGAGGTGACATCTTGATACATTAGCTTGCCAGCAAGTCGGCAGGACCATGACAGCTTCTGGCCATTGGCATCCTGGATTCATTTACTTCCCAAATAGCTAATGCAGGAAATTAACCTTGTCTGATGAACTTCTGCCGACATTCGCAAGGGTCATTGGACATAGAATACTTTTAATGTCCTCTCTCACTCATCATCTCCCAATTTGCTTATTACTAAACTTTTCCCCTTGAGCTTTCTATGAGAAATCTTGTGTCTGATGCCTGATGGCATAACACTAGGATCATGATGGGCAGAGCCTTTTTCTATAAAGTTTATCATAACCAATCTGCTCCAAAAGGATATTCATGGCTTGTATACCTACCAACATCAGATACGCAAATCCAGAAAAGGAAAAGCTGCTTTTTTGTTTGTGTTTTTAAATTAAGGTTATGTATAAACCCTGGGGCTCTGTAGCCACTTCATGTTTTTTATTTCCAAGCACAGTACAGCAAACTCTCTACAATTTCACATTTCAAGGTGTTCAGAAGAAAGAGAGACCAGGAACTTTCATCCCGTTGGACCCATTTTATTTATGAAGACACGTGTATGCATCTGTATCACCTTCTTGTATCCTCTTCTTTCCCAAATATGGAAAAACCAATTGGATTTTTTGATTGGGTAAAGTAGGACCTGGAGGAGATTGAACAACTGGTATTTTTTTTTTATTATTATTTTACCTACCTACTCACTAGAAAAAGACGTAATGTTTGATAAGGTAGAAGACCAGCAAAAAAGAGAGAAATCCTCAGTGAAAAGAATTGGGCACAAGAGCTGGAACAATGGACTCATCAGGAAGATGGTACATGACCAGGCAACATTTCATTCTGTTATTCACTGGATCTGCATGAGCAGGAGTCAGAATTGGGGCCAAATCAATGGCAACTAACAGCAACATTTTATCCAGTAAGTGGAGGTGCAAAGGGGTGGCTACAAAATCAAAGGTGAATTGATAGAAAGCAACATTTAGTGGATATTTTCTGTGCCAGACACACTGCTGCCTGGAGTCATCTTTTATTTTTCACTGGGCTCTCAGGACATCCTTATGACACAGGTGATTATTGATTTTTATCACCTACACCTGCAAGGAAGCAGGATAGAAAGGTGGTGAAGAGTATCAAAGGGCTCTGGAAACATCTCTCCTGTTCAAATCCTGATGTCACCCCTTACCAGTTGTGCAATTTTGGGCATGGCGATTAAATTCTCAATGCCTCAATTTCTTCATTTATACACTGTGAATAAGGCCTTCCTCATTATCTTTGTGGTGAGGATTAAATTAGTTGAATCCATTAGGATAATGCCTGGCATAGTGGTCTCAGTGTGGTCCCTAGTCCCAAAGCATTTGCACCTCTGGGAACTTGTTAGAAATGCACATTCTTGGCTCTCACCCCATACCTACTGAATCAGAAACTCTGGGATTTAGTCTCAATAACCTGTGCTTCGCAAGACCTCCGGGTTATTCTCATGATTGCTGATGTTTTAGAACCACAGGAGTAGAACACAGTAATTGCTTAATAAATGCTAAGCAAAAAGAAGAATATACAATCTCCTCTTTTTTAAAGGAACCAATTCTGACCTCGTGTATTCAGTTTTGAGCCCTCCCCAGCATTTCAATTAATATCAAGTGACTGAAGGGTCAAGGAGAGATGAAGTATTGATTTTCACCACTGTAAAAAGATATTGTAAATGATGGATTGATAAAACTTGCAAAAAAAAATCAAAAGTTTTGTGCATAGCATTATGTACATAGGAGACTGTAGACATCATGTGTGGGCTAATGTCCTCAAGTATATCTGTGATAATAACAAAGTTAAAATTTAGCTTAGCATCTAAAAATACAGTTTATGAATTAAATTTCAGTTCCACTACTTTATTAGCTCAGCAATATTGGATAGCTTGCAGTTCAAATCCACCAGCCTCTCCTTGGAAATCCTATGGGGCAGTACTACTCTGACCTATAGGGTTGCTGAGTCAGAACTGGCTCCATGGCAACAGGTTTGGTTTATTTATCTTTGCCTTAGTTTACTCTTTTGTGATTCCTTACTCAGGCTTCTAGCTTTATCCCTGCTTCTGAACAAAGCCTCCTTTATCCTTCCGCAATAGCTTATATCATCTGTCTCTATCATGATAATTTCTTTCAATTAATAATTTAACAAATTGTTGGATTTGTGATTATATGGGATAGCTTTGAAAAGAAATAAACAGCCAGGGTTTGAGGAATATCCTCTACTAGTTGAATTCCATCAGTAAATATTTTCATTCCAAATAACAAGTCATCAGTTACAAACTTGATAATGCTCCCCAATCACATGGTAGAGATAAGGTAACTACATGACTCTAAGCACCATCCCTTTTGAATTTAGGGTAGCTGGGGGAATGGCAGATGGGGAAAAAAAAAAAAAGGCACTAAGAAATACAACAATTAGATAAGGTAAAAACATTAAATAATTTCTACTTCCAGAAAACTGAGCATTACATTACCCAAATAAAAGGGAAATTTTTATGGCAATGATAATAATGTTGCCAAGAAGGGGTTTGAGGCCCAGTTCCTATCTGTGATACTCACCAATGTTTCCTGAATGTAAGGTTCCTGGATGACTGTGGCTATGTCGGTTTTGCCTAGCAACTCCTCTTGGACAAGTATGCCAGACACCCAGCAAATGAATTTCCTATTATTCTTGGTAGGCTCTTCGTTTTTATGGAAAGTCAGGCATGATAACGATCTAGGTCATAATAGAATACAAGAAAGGCTTGCTTTACATTGAAAATATATACGTTCTAGTGGAAACAATCAGAGTGTTTCAAAAAGGGGTCATACTCTGTTAAGTATCAGCAGTTCAGACAAAAGGTGAAGCTTTCTAAATTAGCCAGATGCTAATGGTTTTATGAAGATGCCATTTTATTACCCTCAACTGCATATAACATACAAATTAATGGACAATAAGATATTCGACAAGTAGCTATCCTAATAGACCCGCCATCTGGATCCTTCTTAAAGAATGAGCCTGGCTGAAACGCCACCAAAATCCAGACTCTTGAGGGAAAGACGAACACAATGAAGAATTTATCTGCTTTTACATGAGATAACAGCACTAAAGACAGGTTTTAGATCAAACAAGTAATCAGTAATTAAGTAGGGAAGCCTAGTTTATAGATTAAAAGGGGTGAGAAAAGCCCTCCCCACCTCAAATTATTGTGAGGTTCTATATGATAGAATGGGTAGAATCTGGATATATCAAGAAAGGGCCAGGAAAATAATACAAGGACTACAGAACTAAGTGAAAAAATGAGAGTGTAGATGGCTGTATGGTCTGATATTACATGGTTTAAAGGGTTGAGGGATGGGAGGTGGCTGTTGAAGGACCTAGACAGGATGCAATATCTGTTCTACTTGATAAGAATCGCTCGTAACTAGTCCATTAATGTCTATCAGGAAACATTTTATTCTCAAGTGTTATGTTGAACATTTGCCCCGAAATTATGTTTGCACTCTTAATTGGCTTAGAGAGCACTTTTCTTTTCCTCATCTCATAAAGGTAAACCTAAGTTTCATGGATGATATAATCAGACCTTCTATTTAAGTAGCCTTCAAATTAATGAGTCTGGTATATTCTGATGATTTATTTTCTTTCTTCTGTTTTAAAGAACAGCATAAATACTCCTTAAACAACCAAGAATGAGACAAATATTTTACTTGGGATAGAAATGTATATTTCAAGATATACCATAATAGGTAAATATTTTATCAACTTCAGTACCTAAAATACTGGCTTGCTTTAAACTTTTTATAATGAAAAGTCCAAATAGCAAGACTATTCAAGAGTTTATATCATATGCTACTGTCTTAGACTGAGTTCTCAAAAGAAGCAAGACCAGTAAAGCATATAAATATACATACACAGAGAGATTTATATCAAGGAAATGGCTCACACGGTTGTAGAGGCTGAAACATCCCAAGTCTGTGGATCAGGGTAGAGGCTTCTCCTGATTCACACAGCTGCAGGTTCTGGGGAACCCAAGATCGGCAGGTCAGAGAGCAGGGTTCTTGCTCACAGGCTGTGAAGACTGACGAATTCCAAGTCCAGCAAGTAAGCTGCTAGCTCAAGTCCCAAGAACCGGAGCTCAAGTGAATGGGTGTCAGCTGCAGGACTCAGAGAAAGCAAAAAGCCAGAATGTCTGCTTATATTCAGATGTAAGCCACATGCTGGAGGAAACTCCCTTTCAACTGATTGGCTACTCACAGCAGATCCCATCATGGGAGTGGTCACATATAAACACTGAGAACCATGGCCCAGCCAAGTTGACACACAATCATAACCATCACAGCTACCAATTAAGCAACTTCATTGAAAGGTGTTTGCCAATATTATTCTCTGATGTATGCTTTACTTCTACTTCAGGGGTATGAGAAAGACCATGAAAAAGGAATTTTTATAAACCAAATGATTGCTGAAAACATAGGAGGTAGATCCTAAGCAGTAGATTGAGATGGAAGGATTGCATGGATGGATTACAATATGGCATGTAACATCATGGACCTCTGAAATCATGCAGCTCTGGATACTATCTTATACTAGTTAGTGACATTCAGAAATGTTCCTAACTTTCATGAATCTCAGTTTTTTTCTTAAATTTGCAGGAGGTTGTGATGAACAAATAGAAAATGCCCATAAAGTGCATAGCACAGTGCCTGATGACAAGTAAATACTCAAAAATAAATTTTAGCTTTTAACATTATTAAACACCACAACTTTCCTTGTTAAACAATTTTTTGCCCCTTATAGCCTACTTTTAATCTCCACTTTTCTACACATACACACATGTGCACGTTCCTCCCCCCAACACATAAAAATACACACGTACAAATATATACCGACAAGACTAGGCATGGAAAGAGTTTAAGAAAATAATAAAAGTAAGAAGACAAAGCCCAGAACCAAGACTCTGTTACCCCCTTATTGAGTCCTATTAGGTAAGAATTTTTGCCTGTCCAGTTCTGAGGTCTGTACAGTTAAGAAGAAAACCTTGGGCTAGATGGTTTGTTGATAGAATGGATCAAAAAAAGTGAAGTGATATACTACCTCCGAGTAGTTACAAAAAAAGATAAGAAACCCTGCAGTGATTCTTTTATTTGGTGCTTTATAAAAGGAAAGAGAAACATTTTTTTCTTTGCATCGTTGTTATTTCATGTTTAAAAACTGCTCTTCTTATTTTAGCTTAACAGATTTATTCTGAATTATGCGTTATATTTTTAATCTCCGTTTTTTGACCCAGTTCTTTTTCATTATTGTTTGAAGTTGGAAAAACCACTTCCGCAGACAACTTTTTTTGCAATAGGAAGCTCATTCTGTGGTCTTAAATTTCCAACTACTTGGATAACTTGTGTTTATGATTTAAGCCTATCCTGATCACCCCAAGCAAAACTGTTGACCATGCCCACATTTCCTTACACTTATCACACTTTATTGCACAGATCTTAGTTCAGTAAATATTTATTGAAAAAACCTACTATATGTGCTAGGAACTGTGGAGAGATATAAAGATAAAAGAGACACATTCCTTTTCTTCTGGAGAGCTTATAGTCTAACAAGCAGACAGAAAGTTAAACAGATCAAATAAAGACAATAAGTTGAGTGTATGGGTAGGTGTATGCATGAAATGTAATTGGAGCTGATAGGAGAGATATGACCTTAGATCAGGAAAATTTTTCTGGATGAAAAGATACTTGAACTGAGCCTGGAAGAATGAATAGGACTTATTCAAGGGAAGAATCATGGAAAATGTTTTCCAAGCAGTCCAAAAATCAAAAATGAAGTTGCAAAAGACCGAAGTATGTGAAGAACTAGAAAGCAATATAAAGTAAATAATAATAATACAGTTGGAAAATAAATTGAGACAGTGGGAATCAGATAATAGAGGGTCTTTAATTTTTTTAACAACTTTATGAAATATAATTTGTATTATAAAATTCTTATTATAAGTGTACAGTTCAATAATTTCTTAATAAATTTAGAATAATGCAACCATCACCTCAATCTAATTTTTGAGTATTTTCATTCCCCTAAGAAAGAATCTTTTGTGGTCACTTCTCATTTCCACCCCTATCCCTAGGCAACCACTGATCTAGTTTCTGTATTTATCAATTTCCCTTTTCTATAAATTTCATGTAAATAAAATCATATAATATATGATCTTTTGTGTCTAGCTTCTTTTAACTAATATAATGTTTCTGAGGTCCATCCATATTCTAGCATGAATATCCATTGTATGGATATATAACATTTTGTTTATCCATCTATCAGTTAACAGACACTTTGGATTATTTCCTTTTTTGGCCGTAATGGATAGTGTTGCTACAAACATTTGTGTGAACATTTGTTTTTATTTTTCTTGAGTAAATATTCAGGAGTAGAATTGTTGGGTTATAAGGTAACTCTTCATATAACATTTAAAGAAACTGCCAAACACTTTCCAAAGTGTAACATTTCACATTTCCACCTGCAACATATGAGAATTTCAGTTTTTTTACACCCTTGGTGACACTTGTTTTCTGTCTCTTTGATTACATTCACTTTATTGGATTTGAAGTGGCAACACGTCACATTGTGGTTTTTATGTGCATTAACTAATAGCTTAATGTTTCAATGATAGCTTATTGACCATTCATATGTCTTCTTTGGTGAAATGGTTATCATATATGTTGCTCATTTTTTAATCAGATTATTTGAGTTATTCAGTCGTAAGTGCTCTTTACATATCCTGGATATGTTCGTTATTGAATGTATGATTGGCAATTTTCTCCCTGTCTGTGGCTTGTCTTTTCACATTCTTAATGATATCATTTGAAATACAAAGAAAATAAAATTAATGAAGTCTAATTCATCTTTTTTTGTTTGTTTGTTTGTTTTACATTGCTTATGCCTTGGTATTGTACTATATTTTCCTAACCCAAAGACACAAAAACTTACTCCTCGTGTTCCTTCGGAGTCCCTTGGTGGTGCAAATGGTTAATGAGCTTGGCTGCTAACAGAAAGGATGGAAGAAGAAAGACCTAGCAATCTATTTTTGAAAAATAACAGCCATTGAAAACCCTGTGGAATACAGTTCCACTCTGATATACATGGGGTCACTGTGAGTCAGAATCAGCTATGTAACAGGTGGTGATAATACTTTCTTTGAAGAATTTTAACTCTTACTTTGGTCTATGATCCATTTTGACTTAAAGGTTGTATTATAGTTTGAAATAATGACCTAAATTAATTTTTTAAATGTTGATATTCGATTGCTCCAGAACCACTTTTGATAACTATTCTTTTCCCACCTAATTGCTGTGGCACGTTTATTGAAATTTAATAGGCCATAAATGTTTAAGGGTTTATTTCTGAATGCTAAATTCTTTGCCATTGATCTATATGTTTATACTTATGTCAATACCATGCTGCCTTGGTGATGGTAGCTTTATAGTAACTTTTGAAACCGGAAAGTGCAAGTCCTCCAACTTCCTTCTTTTTTCAAAACGGTGTTGGCTATTCTTTCGTGTTGTTTTAAGAAACCCTGTTTATCTGTTAGACAATGGAAAACCACTTTTACATCTCTATCATCCCTCCCAGACTGTAAGTTATATAGGGAGGGAAGCTTGTCTTACTCATTCCTACCTTTGGAAAGCATCAACAGTTGTTGAAGACATAATATTCACATTATCAAGATGACACCGTGACTGCCCAATGTAATATATGCTGATGAGATTTGATAGGCTATGTTAGAAAGAACACCAGATTGGGAGATGGGAAACCTGACGCTAGTGATGCACTAGGATGATAACTTTGTAAAGTGATGGTCTTCTCTGAGCCCCCATCATGACGCATCTCTAAAGATGGGGTTTGCAGTATGTTTTCCAGGCTACCTCTTGTCTCCAAGATTCTTTGTTTATGTAAGATATTGTTAACAATATTGGGGAAAAACATTTTTTACTGATCAATTTCTATGTAATACACAACGTAATAAGCAAAAGGATAAAAATAAATATAAGGAACATGCTATGTGCTCAAGATACTCATAATCCATGTTAGGTTATAGGATATACATATTACAGATAATGCTTTGGTTTCCAACTTTCATAAGTATCATTACTATAGAAAACTATACCTTCTCTTTTTACATAGCTTATCACCCATATGGATGGTTTTCTTATACATTGACCTTTAGGAACTGGATGTAATTCTCCAGAGCTCTAGTTATACTTGGCTAGTCATCAGCACCTTCATTTCAGCATACTTCGAGTTTCTTATTCCTCCAGCCTTGTGCACCAAGCATAGGCATTTAGAAACGTTAGCATCCTTTACTTCTATGCCCTAGCTTATGTGGCAGAACGATTATCTTCTGTGCCATATTTGGGGTTGTGGAAACAAGCACAGGGTTGTTTAAATCCAATGAGCACATTTCCTCTGTCTGTCCTTTGATCAGAGAAGCGTGTGTGCTATCTAAAAATGTGAGAGGGAGAGAGAAATGAGATGAATAACCCAAATATAGTAGCTGATTTCAGAGAGCATTTACTATTACAGCAACCAAAGAAAGCACTTCTCAAAATCTCCAATAGGCAGCTCTAGGTTCATGGTTTGCATTATGATTTTCCAATGAGCGTAAAAATGGTATTTCAGCCACAAGTTCCTGAGGTTAGTTAGAGAGAATATATTTCTCTAAGAGGTTGTGGATGACATCAGTAACTAGTAACTTGAAAATAAATTTAAAAATGAAATCTTAGTGAGAGCTATTTAATTTTTCTTCTTTCAAAAACGGTTATCCTTCTATAGGCATCCAGCCATAAGGCAGGAGTCCAGGAAAATGTAATTGACAAAGACATAAGCTACAGCAATGAATCAACTGCGTTATCCACGAAGGGTATAATGCAATAAGTGGAATAAACATGTCAAACTCCAACTTCTTTAGGTTCTACCTTATCGATAATAATGAAGATTTCTTCTTCCTATAAGGGAGAGTGTAGCGAATAATTCCAAAAATATCTTCAACGGAGAGAAATTTGGAGTGTTTAATTTGCTTTATCGGTTTTGCCCTGAAGCATTGACATCAATACAAGGGCTTTTTGCTAAATTTACTTTCCTAGGTCACTAAGGTAAAAACAAGGATTCATCATCAGTTTTATTAAAGAAGCAAAGAAACTTATTTGCTCTAAATGTTTAGTACTGGAAAGTGTAGTCCTGGAGTTTTAGAAATGAATTTCAGCATGTTTGGTACAAACAAATGATTTTCAAGAAAGCAAGCTAACTAAGCTATATTTTCTATTTTTTTTTTTGTAGGTTAGTTAGTCTTTTATCCATTAAAAAAAGCATAAGGAATTCCAGACTACTACATCTTCAAAATGGAAGGATCCTGAAGATATTTGGGATATCTGACTAATGAATGAATTTAGAAACATTTAGGAATTTTAAATGCAGTGAGGCCACCATGATTTTCTAGGGCACCTAAGGACAAATTTGTAACACGACATAGCTTCATTACCATAACCACATGTTTATCCTCCCAGAGTGGAAACTTCGGGTTCGGGGTAAGGGAGAGAAGCAGAAAGGCCGCCCGGTGTGAGTGCGCATTCTCACCCTGAACCAAGGTTTGCTTCATGGCACTTCCTCTTCACTTTTAGAGCTGCTTTGATTTCAGAGATTTTGGAAAAAGCAAAAGAGCTTTTGTGACTTATCACAAGGAAGGGGTGTTTAAAGAAGTTGAGAGTATAGGGGCATAGATGCAAGGAAGCACTGAGGGGCTGGGTGAGATTAAACCAGTTATCTTTGAATTAGCTCCAACTCATGGCTACCCCATGTGTGTCAGAGTAGATCTGTGCTCCATGAAGCTTTCATTGGTCGATTTTTTTTTTAAAGTAGATGACCATGCCTTTCTTCTGAGGTGCCTGTAGGTTGACTTGAGCCTCCAAGCTTTCTGTTAGCATCCAAGTATATTAACCAGGTTAGTTTAGAGATATGCAAAGTATTATAAGGATGCAAAACCAGGTGAGCTCAGACTTCAAGTGGTCACTAAGGTAAACAGGGATGAGAGGAAGGGCTGTTCTTCACCCACACGGTACTGATGTGATTTAGGAAAATGCAAGACCTGACTTTTGGAAAATTGTTCAAATAAGACACTTTGTTGCCATGTGTTGAAAAGCCTATATCTCCTAAATGAATAGCAACCCTTTGGTCCCAATAATCTCTTAGATTAGAATGGACAAATAATTCTGAGAGACTGGTTCCAGATATTTTACTAGGTGATATCATGAGTGCTAAGATGGCTGCTCCATAGGCTGTTGGTATTTGAAGGAGGGAATATTACAGGTGCCACTTAAGATTCCCAGGTTGTAATGGCAGCTACATCTTGGGGCTCCCACAAGCCTTATACAGTAGGACACTGTTCATGCCATGGTGGTGTTCCAGTGTCTACTCGTAGTCAGTGGGTGAATAATAATACCATGGTAGCAATTCTATCTGTGTTCAGAAATCCTTTGTTTCTGAGTAGCAGATCCATCAGATTGACACAACCTTGAATCCAGAGAACAAGCTCTGCAAGAGGAACAAATGGATTTAACATGATACTGTTTTAGGCTGAGTTGGAACTCAAGCCCAGATCTCTTAAATATCCAACCAGGTTTTCCTTTCAGTGTACCATATTATGATTTTTCTAGTGGCTATCAGGCTTTTAGAACATTTCTTGATATGTCAAGTAAAGCAGGGTGAGAAGGAACCACAACCCTACTTCTAGAACACATGCATGAGCGTACTGATCCCTCATGACTTTCTTTGCCTTCAGAGACCCTCTGAGGAGTTCTGACTAGTGTCCCGGCCACATGAAAACCTGACCTGTCTCTTAGGGAAAAAAAAAAATTATGTATATATATGTGTGTGTGTATACATATATATACATACATACATATATATACACCTATATACATATATATACACACATACATACGTGTGTGTATGTGTGTATGTGTGTGTGTGTGTATATATATATGTACACACACACACACACATACACACTTATATATATATTAGACTCAACGGCAGTATGGAGCCCTGGTTGTACAGTGGTTAAGAGCTCAGCTGTTAACCAAAATCTTGGCAATTTGAATCCACAAGCTGAGCTGCTCCTAGGAAACCCTAAGGGGCAGTTCTACTCTGTCCTATAGGGTCATCATGAGTTAGAATTGACTTAATGGGAATTGCTTATCCATCAATTTTGAGAACCACAAAAAGTAAGATAGAATGAAACTAACCTGGAAACTATAGCTTTTTTCCCATCTAATGTGTTTTTTGCTACAGCCAAGATGCTGTTTTACACTAATTGGAGTATATCACTACTGTAGATAACCTCTTTCAATGGCTCCCCTTTGCTCTTTGCATAAAGCCAAAATCTTTTCCTAGGGCTTGCAAAGCCTTACCTGGTCAGGATACTGCAGCCTCTATCGGTCCTCCCAACCTACCTCTTCTCCCAGCATATTCACATTATATACTTCAGCCAAACAAACTGGATAGGTGCTCCCTCCCTGCCTCTGTTATTTTTCTCTTTCCTTTGTTATGTCTTCTTTTCCTTCATCCATGTCCCTCTCTTTTTTTTTCCCACCCTTAAAAAAATGTTCATTATAAACATGAAGCACTGACTCAATTGTGGCTGATGAAACAAATGATCTTGGGAGAAAGCATAGAGTTTTGACGAGAACCCCCAGAATGCTCCTCACTTTTTGTCCCATCCATTGCCGCTGATTGAAGTCTGGCTGGTGACCCATCTCCTGGTTTCCTCTGATGGAATTTATGGCTCTGAAGTGATCTTCCTATTCGCTCCTGGATTAGTTCATGCTTATTTGTTGCATGGGAACTTTTTTTTTTTTTTTTTTCATTTTAAAGAAAAGGGTGATATCAAGGTTTAATGGCATTTGAATCACATTATCATCCTTGGCCTAAGTGGCCTTAGGTAATAAGAAGAAGGAGTACAAAATGGGAAAGGATATTAATCACCTAATTTTTGGAAAAAAAGAAATAACTCTGTGCTTTGCATTTTTATTCAAGCTAGTATGCCCTGGATATATCATATGGTCAATTAGAGTTAGATTTGATTTGAGTGACCACTAGAATATTAATTCCATGAGATCAGTGCTATTCCAATTCATCTATTCATCACTAGTATTTAATGGCAGGTCCTGCAATTAATAGGCTCTCAGTAAATGTTGAGTGGGCACAGAGTGAGAACCACATAGTATAGAGGGATCTGGTGTATGCTGGGGTTTTACAAGTAAAAATTAACCATTGCCCCTCCTCCCTCTGAGGTCTGAATCAATTGAAAAATGAGATATAGGAATCAGGCAGATGGAGGGGAAAATATCAGTTTTATCATTAATAAAACTGATTTGGAGAATAGGTCTTGACCTACAGCCAAAATCTGGCTTGCTAGTGTACAACCATGCACTCCTGAGTTAAACACACTCATCACTTTGTCACAGATAGGACTACATCTTCCTTTTCAAACTTCTACCTGCAGCTCCCACCTGTGTATCAGGCCTGTGAACAGGCTCTGCTTCTGCATGAGAGAACATCTTAAAAGAAGCTCTCAGAAGTCAGATCCAAACGAGTGAACCTAAGTGTCCTGGGCCATAGGTTCCATATTCCTTCTCCCCAGTCTCTTCAATCAGAGAAGTCACTCCTTCTTCCATGGAGAAGGATATGTTCCTTCCCCGCTATGAAATTCTTTATCCTTTATGAAAACAGAAGTTGGCATTAAGTAGTGTTGTAGATTGAATTGTGTCCCCCCAAATATATGTGTCAACTTGCTTAGGCCATGAGTCCCAGTATTGTGTGATTTTCCTATATGTTGTAAATCCTGCCTTTATAATGTTAATGAGGGAGGATGGACGGCAGTTGTATTAGTGAGGCAGGACTCAGCCTACAGGATTGGATTGTGTTTTGTGGCAGTATCTTGAGATATAAAAAACAGAAGCAAGCAGAGAGACAGGGAGCACCTCATACCACCAAGAAAGCAGTGCCAGGAGCAGAGTACGTCCTTTGGACCTGGGGTTCCTAAACAAAGAAGCTCCTAGACTGGCAGAAGATTGATGACAAGGCCGACAGAGAGAGAAAGCCTTCTGAATTTGGACTTTTAGCCTACTTTACTGTGAGGAAATAAATTTGTCTTTGTTAAAGCCATCCACTTGTGGTATTTCTTATATAGCAGCACCAGGTGACTAAGACAAGTAGCCTCCATTTTCCTGTTAAAATGTGTAATTTCTTATCGGTCATAGAGGCGGAGAACACAGAAAATTCAAGTTTGTATTTCAAAGCTGTGAAACTCTTCCCTAAAGGTGTGAGAGAGTTAAACAGAAGGAAATATGACCTACTTGTAAAAATGTTTGTGATTGTCTTTCATCTATTTTAAGAAAATCATGTATTTTCAATAAATAAATATTTAATGGGCATCTACATGCTATTCACCTGTCCAGGTAAGAGGAATATACCTTTGAACAAGGTTTTGATCTTGTATAGAGTTTACATTTTAATGTGGGAAACAGAAAATGAGAAAAAGGAAAATATATATATATATATATATATGCATAATATAAACTAGGTAGAGTCACTTGGTGGTATAAATTGTTAATGTGCTCAGCTGCTAAACAAAAGTTAGAAGGTCTAGAAAGCTTTGTCAATCTAATTCTGAAAAATCAGCTATTGAAAATCCTATGGAGCACAGTTTTGTTCTGATACATGGGATTGTCATGAATCAGAGTGGACTGGACAGCAACTGGGGATAAAATAAACTAGGTAGTTAGTAGAGTAAATACTATGAAGAGACCTAAAATAGGGTAAGAGATTAAGGAATGATAGGAAGTTAAGTAGCTGTTTACACAGAATCGTGGGAGAAGTGTTCTCTGAGTAGGTGATATCTGAGCAGGAACCAGAATGAAGACAGGAGCCAAGAATCAAAGAACTAGGCAAAGGCATTCTAGCCAGATCTCACAGCAAGTACAAAGGTCCTGAGGCAGATATTAGCTTGTGAGGGGAATGTGGCTGTCAAGGAGTGAAGAAGAGGAAGTGCTTTCAAAATCAAAGGAAGAGAGTAAGGTCTGATATTTTTTGGGATATTTTTTTGAAGGTGGTGGAAAACCACTGAAGTTTTGGAGCATACAAGTGGCATGATCAGAGGTCTGTTTTCAAAAGCTCTCCTGGCTGCTGTGGAGTAAAATGATCACAGCAGTGCCAGAATGGAAGAAGAAACCTGCTGATGAAAGATTTTCTAGAGGAAAGATGAGGAGGTTGCAACAAAGAGGCATTTGTGGATACCATTGGACATCATTGGAAGGACCCAGTGTTTTCAAAAAAGGCTAAAGAGAAATTGTCTAAAAGCAGCAAAGAAGGGCAAATTGTACACATATCCCACCTCCAAGTATTTAGGGTGGAGGAGAAAAAAAAAACAAAAACAATAACACCAAGCCAAAAAACCAAGCCAAAGATACTAAAAATTCAAAGCAATTAATCATCAAATATTTGCTGAGCTCCCACCATAAATGCGATGTTGTTTTGATTGGCTCACAAGTTACTACTGCAAATTGAACTCACGCCCAAATTGAGTTATGAAATATGACCTTTTGGAATTTTATTCAGGCCTGTTGCTGCCGAGAAAAAATAAGTGTAGGTATTAGATTTGCCTCTGGCTGCCTGTGTGAGTTTTGGATGAATCTCTAAATCATCCTTTGTTTTCCATGAGAAATGGATGGAAAATGATTGCAGAACAGAGAGTTTGAGAGTTTGATTGAGATAAAATAGATTGGCAGAGAAGATTACATACTGCAAGTATACCTAAGTAAATAATTATCACTATTAGCAACAGATTACCCCTGTGGTACTGTAGGTACAGCTGCTGAATATAGCTAATAATAACTGTTTATTGAGGCACACACTGTTTTAGGAACTGACAAGGTACTTTCCATACATTATTATATTTAATATATCTAAATTTGTACCAGTAACTCCAGTTATGATGTTACTTACCTCTCTCTATTCTGGAATCAAGAGAACATCTGTGAAGTTACTTTCCTGCTAGTAAAAAATACATATATTTCATATTTGCAAGCATGTGCCACAGGGTGCCTCACTAAGCATCTTTCTGACGGTGTGCTCTGATCCACTGCATTACTAATTACAGGTCTGGCTGTTCAGGATGTTCAATAATTTTGTAGTTAGACTAAATGACAGGATATTGACTTCTCTGAGTTATGCGTAAAACAACACCAGACAGTACAGTTGGTTATGAACCTGAGGGAGTAATTCTGCATGGGCAGAATGAATGGATTAGAGGCAGCTGCATTGTACTCTTCCATCTTCCATTTGTATAATCCTCTAATGAATCTCAGAGTACTATGGCTTAAGTGAATACCTGGTATTACTCTCTCTAGAGGCATGAGGCCATACCATAGCTTCTTGATGCAATTAACCCAGATGAGATATGAATCCTTCCCTCCTAAAATATTGAGTGTTTCCTCTGATCAATACTGCCACTTCCACCTTTGTCAGTGAGTAATGGTGATTGACACCACCCATCTGTCAGTTTATTGTACTGTGGTGGCTTGCATGTTGCTATTATGCTGGAAGCTATGCCATTGGTATTTCAAACACCAGCAGGATCACCCATGGTAGATAGGTTTCATCAGAGCTTCCAGACTAAGATAAAATAGGAAGAAAGGGCTGATGATCTACTTCTGAAAATTAACAGTGGAAAACCTTATGGATCTCAAGAGAACATTGTCTGATTGGATTGCCTTAGAAACATCATCAGGAGGGATCAATTGCTGGAGAAGAACATAATGTTTGGTGAAGAAGAGGCCAATAAGGGAGAGGGAGATCCTTGGTGATAGATAGACGTAAGAGCCACAGCAATGGATTTGAACATGCTAGTGATCCTAATTTTTTAGTGATCTTAAGGATAACGCGGGACCAGGCAATGTTTCATTCTATCGTAAAAAAGGCCATCATGAGTCAGAGTCTACTCAACAGCATCTCTCTCTCTCTCTCTCTCTCTCTCTCTAATCATTGAGTGTCCCTGGTCCAGAGTACCAATTAGGCACTGGTGGTTGCGGGGATTCACAGAGAATAAAACATAAGCTATAAATCCTGGAAGTGGAAAGCTTACTTTCTCATGGAATGTTGCTTTCTCTAGAGCTCAACTTATCCTTCTGTGATACTTCATACTTCTACAAGAACAGAACACTGCTTGAGTCAGGTTAGAAACACACACATATATATATATACACACACATATATTAATAAAAGAGCCTTTATTATAAAGTTAATTAGGTTGAACCACATAAAAATGGCAATATCCAAATACCTCTGATATATAAAATTGGCTTTTTTAAATATTCAACCTAATAAATATTTTTACTTTAGAAAAAGAGAAAAACCTTGAAAGTATAAAAGATGAGGATAGTATTTAAAATTCCACCACACAGACTTTGATTATAATGATATGTGTATATTTTATCCCAATCTTTATTTTGTGCATTGTTTGCAGCTGTGATAATACTTTATTTGCAATATTGTATCTTCTTCACTTATTGCTGCTTGGGTTCAAATTCAAACACACATTAATAATCAGAATGTGACTCTATAGGACAGGATAGAACTGCCGTATATGGTTTCCAAGGAGCAACTGGTAGATTCAAACTGCTGACATTTTCATTAGCAGCCTTAACACCTAACCACTATGCTACCAGGGTTTCTGTATAAAGTATGAATCTAAGAAAATTGGAAGTCGTCAAAAATGAAATGGAACACATCAATATTGATATCCTACATATTAGTGAGCTGAAAATGGACTGGTATTGGCATTTTTGATTTAGACAGCCATGGCCTGCTATGCTGGGAATGACAAATTGAAGAGGAATGACATTGCATTCATTGTCAAAAAGAACACTTCAACATCTATTCTGAAATACATCACTGTCAGTGATAGGATAAAATCCATACACCTACTAGGAAGACCAGTTAATATGACTGTTGTTCAACTTTATGCACCAACCACTAACAGTAAGATGAAGGAACTGAAGTTTTACCAGCTTCTCCAGTCCGATCAACCATGTAATCAAGATGCACTGATAATTGGAATGCAAATATTGGAAATGAAGAAGGATCCCTAGTTGGAAAATATGGCATTGGTGATAGAAACGATGGCGGAAGTCACATGGTAGAATTTTTGCAAGACCAATGACTTCTTCACTGCAAATACATTTTTTCAATAACATAAATGGTGACTATACACATGGATGTCACCAGATGGAATACACAGGAGCCAAATCAACTAAATCTGTGGAAAGAGACAATTGAGAAATTCAATATTATCAGTCAGAACAATGCCAGGGCAGACTGTGGGACAGACTATAAATTGGTCATATGGAAGTTCAAGTTGAAGCTGAAGAAAATTAAAACAGGTCCACAAGAGCCAAATACGACCTTGAATATATCCCACCTGAATTTAGAAAGTCTCAACAATAAATTTGATGCAATGAACACTGATGACCGAAGACCGGACAAGTTGTGGGATGACTTTAAGGACATCATACATGAAGAAAGCAAAACGTCACTAAAAAGTCAGAAAGAAAGAAAAGACCAAAATGAATACCAGAAGAGACTCTGAAACTGTCTTGAATGTAGAGTAGCTAAGGCAAATTGAAGAAATCATGACAAAACCTTGCTGAGCAAAGATGTGAATGGGTGGCTCGGGGGGATGATGTATTAAAATGAAATGTGCAAAGACCCAGAGTTAGAAAACCAAAAGGGAAGAACACATTTGGCATTTCTCAAGCTGAAAGAATTAAAGAAAAAATTCAAGCCACAAGTTGAAATATTGAAGGAATTTATAGGGAAAACATTGAACAACACAGGAAGCATCCAAAAAAAAAAAAAAAAGATGGAATGGATACAGAATCCCTATACCAAAAAGAATTGGTCAACATTCAACCATTTTAGGAGGTAGCATGTGATTAAGAATCAAGGGAAGAAGAAGTCTAAGTTACACTCAAAAAGGCATTGGCAAAAAACAAGGCTCCAGGAATTGCTGTGACAACAAATTGAAATGTTTCAACAAACAGATTCAGCACTGGAAACGCTCATTTATTTTTGCCAAGAAATTTGGAAGACAGCTACCTGGTCAACTGACTGGAAGAGATCCATATATGAGCCCATTCCAAACAAAGGTGATACAAAAGAATGCGGAAATTATCCAACAGTATCATTAATATCACATGCAAATAAAATTTTGCTGGGGATCATTCAAAAGTGGTTGCAGCAGTACATCTACAGGGAACTGGCAGAAATTCAGGTCAGATTCAGAAGAGGATGAAGAACCAGAGATATCATTGCTGATGTCAGATAGATCTTGGCTAAAGTAGAGAATACCAGCAAGATGTTTACTTGTGTTTTATTGACTATGCAAAGGCATTCGACTGTGTTGTTCATAATAAGTTATGGATAACTTTGCAAAGAATGGGAAATCCAGAACACTTAATTTTGCTCCCGTGGAACCTGTACATAGATCAAGAGGCAGTCATTCAAAGAAAACAAGGGGACACTGCATGATTTAAAATCAGGAAAGGTGTTGTATGCCTTCACCTTACCTGCTCAATCTGTATGCTGAGCAAATAATCCACAAAGATGGACTATATGAAGAAAAATGGGGTGTCATGATTGGAGGGAGACTTACTAACAACCTGCAATACACAGATGATACAACCTTGCTTGCTGAAAGTGAAGAGGACTTGACGCACTTAATGAGGAAGACCAAATACTACAGCCTTCAGTATAGATTACATCTCAATATAAAGAAAACAAAAATCTTTACAACTGGACCAACAAGCAACATCATGATAAAAGGAGAAAATAGTGAAATTGCCAAGAATATCGTTTTACTTGGATCCACAATCAGTGCTCGTGGAAGCAGTAGTCAAGAAATCAAATGACATTGCATTGGGCAAATCTGTCCTCTTTAAAGTGTTAAAAAGCAAAGATGTCACTTTAAGGACTAAGTGTGCCTGACCCAAGCCAAATCACACTTTCTCATTTATTGGCATCTGTGTATTTGCCTTATAGGAGAACTAGATTGTGGGAATGTCCCAATGGCATTCTCCTTTTTTTTTTTTTCCAAAAAAATGAGAAAGGTAAAAGTTTTGGAGTTAGAAGTCCCTGGATTCAAATTCTATCTTCACCTTACTGGCCGAGTGCCTTAAGGAAGTCATTTACCTCTGTGAGCCACATTGCTTTGTATTTGTTATTCCATAATAAAGGTTTTTCTTTTTATTAATGACAGTGGGGCATTACTGTCCTCTTTCCTTTAGTGGTTGAAAAAAATTAAAACAAATCAGCAGATCTAATATTTGTTACCAACGTCCCATCTCAGTTTCCACCAACACAAAAGACAAAAGAATGTTCGGCAACAGTTGGGCTCCCGTGTTCTGTTCTTTCTTGTGCTGGAATAATAGTAGCTAACATGTTCATTACTAAGTGGCAGGAGTCCAGAGTAGAATAAGTGCAATGGTCAGTGGTAGAGTTCAATTGGGTAAGTTTGTTGGGTGCCCTCAGAGATGTGACATTTCTTAATTATTGTTTGACAAGTACTAAGTGTGTAGATGTTTTCGAAGTTAAAAGTATGGTTGTTTGTTTATCTAATTTGAAAAAAAATGTGCATGTTCATTAGAAAACAGAGATGATCAAAGATAGAAAGGAACAAAATAGAACACATAATTTCCCGCCTTATCCCAGAAATCAACGCTGTGATGTGTGAATACCTTGGTGTACAATTCCGCCAGACGGCATGCCTCCTCTCTCTGTTCTCTATTTCTTTGTTTCTGTCTCTCTACCTCTCCCTGCCTCCCCTTCTCTCTCTTTCTGTCTCTCCCCCATTCTTATGCATACTCTTCATATTGTTTCTATTAGTTACCTTTGAGTTGACTACCTTACAGAGACCTTATGTATAACAGAAGGAAATGTTGGCCGGTCCTGCAGTATCCTCAAGTTTGTTGATATATTCGAGTCCATTATTTCAGCCACTGTGTCAATTCATCTCACTGAGTGCCTACCTCACCTTTAGCAGCTGTACACTTTACTAACCATATGTCCTTTTCCTAGCAGTCTTTCCTGATGGTGTGTCCAAGGTAAGCAAGCTGAGGTCCCCAACCTCATTCCTAAGGGGCATTCTGGTTGTATTTTTCTTAACACTGATTTGTTCATTTTTCTGGCAGTCCAAATTATATCCAATATTCTTTGTCAACACCACAATTTGAATGCATCGATTATTCTTCTGTCTTCCTTTTTAATTTTCCAGCTTTTGCATGCAAATAAGGTGAACGCTTTCTATAAACCCGTTGCCATCCAGTTGATTCTGACTCAAAGCGACTCTATAGGACAGAGTAGAACTGCCCCATAGAGTTTCCAGGGAGTGCCTGGTAGATTCAAACTGCCAACCTTTTGGTCAGCAGCCAAAACAATTAACTACTAGGCCACCAGAGTTTCCGATACTCTCTATATCTCTCCCAATATGTATCTCTCTATGTAACTCATATGCTATGTACTCTTCTGACACTAGCTTTTCACTTAACAATGTATTATAAACATCTTGCCAAGACAGCCTCCACTTGAAGTATCCTTTTTTAATGTTTTAGTACCATTCTTTTTAAATAAAGGTAGCAAAATACATTAATCAAGCTCCTACTGTTAGATATTTAGCCTATCCATAAAAATGTTTTCTTTGGAATATGAATTTTCCATTCTTCTTATTAAATTTTGCTTCCAATCATCTTATTAATTGAAAACATATGTTTATATTAGGCTAATAAAATTCTACTTCCAGGGGTCACTTTGAAATATATGTTGTTTATTTCAGGATTATTACTCCTGTTTCTCAAAGATGGAAATGTATGTTTCCTTTCAATATTATTGAAGACTTTCACAGAACATTTGTTATTGTTTTAATGCAATTTACAGGGAATTTAAGTAGTGGATCAATAAGACATATGTAGTTTACAAAAAATAGCTAAAAATCTATGACCCCAAAATTATAAGTTACATGTCAGGTGCACAACTGGGAAATATTGGATGCTATATGAAAAAAAGGAACATTGCGTCAACTGACTCTAAGCCAGACTTCTTTATAAAAATTGCACCAATATTTTTTAATTATTACAGATACAGCAATCTGAACTGCACTCTTGTTTGACTAGAAGATTGCTTGAGCAATGATCCTCTGAAAACTGGCCTTTACATTACCTGGGATTAACGGTCAGTTCCTTGGTTAATGTCCTGAATTTTCTGGGCCAAAGCAAAAGTCATCTGTACTCTTGCTTACCAGTCATTAACTGGAGTAACGATGGATTTTGTGAAAGCATCATTGCTGCCATGACAATAATTGGCACATTTAGGAACTTTCCTGATTGCTTTATTTTCCTTGATTGTTTACTCTAGGCTACTGGTCAAGTGACCACTGGGAAGGCTTGCTTATTCTTAGTTCCAACATTATCAAGTGCCATTTATTAGGACATAAACAAACCTACATATTTAAATTCTTGAGTGTAGAAAGTTGATAAGAAAGTATAAAACCTGTATTTACTGGGTCTGGAGAATAATCATTCCTTGTCTATGTTTTTCTAGGATGTTTTCCACGATAGTGGGATTTTATGCTCAGTATGTGAATCTTGGAAACCCTGGTGGCGTAGTAGTTAAGTGCTACAGCTGCTAACCAAAGTGTCGGCAGTTAGAATCTACCAGGTGCTCCTTGTAAACTCTATGGGGCAGTTCTACCCTGTCCTATAGGGTCGCTATGAGATGGAATCGACTCGAAGGCAGTGGGATTTTTGGGTTTATATGAATCTTGTACAAGAGGTGGTTGTATAGCTACTTTCAAAAAATGTAGCAGATTGTTCGTGTAGGTATGCCACATTATAACACAGAGCTTGGGAAAAACATGAATTCTTTACATAGTGTTCTATGTTTTTGGTTATTCAAAACGCAAGAGAGATAAAAAGAAGTTTTCTGTTTATTTTTACATCTAGACTCTTATTTCTGCTAGTTAAGACTCAAACAAATGTTCATTAATATTGTACGTGATCTCCGTTTGGTGGATAGTCTGTTTCAGAATTTAACTTTAGTCATAATTCCATTTGTTCTTATATCTCATTTTCCTCTCCGACCTTCTTCAAAACGCTGTTTTAATTTTTTTTTTTCCTTTTCCTTTCTACATCAACTTTTTAACTTGGTAGTATACAAGGTTTCTTGAGCCAGATTTCAAATCTGAAGATGTCCTACTGCCTTAACATCTTGGAGATATTTCTGGGGGGAAACCATCTCCACTCTCTCAAAGAAGCCACCTGGGGACTGGTTATGAGGGGATTGGTTTAGATTATAGGTGTAATCAGTGATTATGGAACAACTTAAAGTTAATACCAGTAAGGCTAATAATAATGACAATTTGCATTTTTTACTCATTTTATAATATATGCCAAGGCACAGCATTAGGCATTTAACATATAATTTTCTTTAATGATTACAAAAAAAAAAAAATACTCAAAGATGTAGGCATTATTTCTTCATTTTTCGATGAAGGACCCAAGGTCAGAATTATTCCATTATTTGCTTTGGTCTCAAATGTGGGTCAACTGACTGCTCTAATATTTACTTGCTTGGTAAAATTACTTCTACGGGTCTCAATTTCTTTGCTTCCAGAAGAGCAATATGATACATATGTCACATGATTCTGGTATGGATGAAAAGAAATAATGTTTCTAAAGCATACATTAAAAAAAAAAAAATGCTGTTGATTCCATCTCATAGAGACCCTATAGGACAGAGTAGAACTGCCCCATAGGGTTTCCAAGGAGCACCTGGTGGATTTGAACTGCCTTTTGGTTAGCAGCTGTAGCACTTAACCACTATGCTGCCAACGTTTCCAAAGAACACATAGTCATAGTTAAGGAAGTGGTGGTTATTATTACCCAAAATCACACAACTAGCTTTTTTTCTGAGAATTGAGCTACAAACCTTGAACTTATTTTATCACAGCGCTAATTCATCATGGAAGCTATATAAAGGAAAATTTGAACACAGTGCGTGTCATAAATTTAATTTTGTTCCCTCCAAAAAATACATTCAGGCCCTAATCCTTGGACCTGTGAATGTAACCTTGTTTTAGAAGTAGGGTTTTTGAAGCTGTTGTCAGTTAACATGAGGTCATAATTAAGTAGGGTAGTTTCTAATCCAGTATGACTGATGTCCTTAGAAAAAGAGAAGAGACACAGAGACAGATCCAGATGGACACAGAGGGAAGATGGTTATACAAAGATGGAAGCATAGATTGGAGTGATCATCTATAAGCCAAGGAATCCCAAGGATTGCCAAGAACCCACAGAAGTTAGGAAAAGGAAAACTTTCCCTAGAGCCTTCAGAGACGGCACGGCCCTCTTGACACCTTGAACTCGGACTTCTAGCCTCCAAAACTGGGAGACAAATTCCTGGTGTTTTAAGTCACCCTATACGTGGTTCTTTGTCATAGCAGCTCTAGGATACTAATACAGTACATTATGAGTGTCCAGGAACACAATAAGATGTATGCATTCACGGCAGTTAAATTCTTGAGAATTTTCAATAATAGATGAAATAAATGTAATTATAGATTGCGGGAGTACTGAAGGTAAATTTATTTGTATAAATTGTTTCTGTGTTCTGCTTTTTTGGGTGATCAGCTTTTTCATTTTAGATTATGCTATAATGTCTTTCAATTTCTATGTTTTCCTAATATGCCTAGCACTGTGCTGGAATTTTAAGTGCTTATTAAATAATTGTGATTAATAGCTTCCAAAGTGCCTCTCTGGACCACAGAAACCCTGTTTGCAGAAAAGAGTTAACACAGGAGACCTGATACTGACTGCTATCTTTGGAAGAGCCTGCTTGCAAAGTTGTCCCTTGGATGGCATTTGAAGCTTGAATTTGGGAGGCTTCCCATCATTTTAATAACAGATAAGAGTGGCTGGGTGTACCAAAACTGTTTATACTTGGCAATGTTGTTTATGCTAAATGCCTGCTTTTTTTCTGAGAGTCTGAAATTTTGATATATGCCAATCAGAGGAAGCCTATGTGGTCAACCCCATAGAAACTCTGGGTTATGAGGTTCTAATGAAGTTCCCTTGGTAGACAACATTTTACTCATGTTGTCACAACTCATTGCTGGAGATATTAAGCTCATGCTGTGTAACTCCTCACTGAGAGGACTCTTGGGAGCTCGTTTCTGGTTTCCCTTGGACTTCATACCATGCGCCTTTACCTTTGGTGATTTTGTTTTGTATCCTTTTGCTGCAATAAATTATAGCCGTGATTATGACTACATTCTGACCACGATGTGTTCTGCTAGTAATCCCCTCAAGGAGGCCTGACACACCCTGGTTCAGGGATCAACAAGCTTTCTAAGCCTGCTTTCCAACACCAGCTCTAGGTAGTACATTTGTCTTTCAATGGCAAACCTAGGGCATAAAAAGGTGAGTCAGAGATGAGATGGGGTGAAGTGTGTAATTAATAAATAAATAAATACAAAAGGAAGTGAAGAGGATAAACAGTGAAGACTAGAAGAAAGAAGAAGGTCTTTAAGATCTCTGGATGACCAAATAATTATGACTTCTCTCCCCTGCTTGTTTCTGAACCAATTAAGAAATAAGGCAAAGTCAGTAAGTATGTGATAGTTAAGTTTTTGTGTCAACTTGGCTGTGTCATGATTCTCAGTAGTTCGGCAGTTATGTAATGATGTAATCACCTCCATGGTGAGACCTGATATAATGTAATCACCTCCATGGTGAGATCTACTACGAGCAGTCAATCAGCCAAAAGGGAGTTTCCTTGAGGGTGTGACCTACATCCAATATATGGGCTTTCTGCCAAAGCTCACTGGCTTTTGCTGTCTCAGGATCCTGCATCTGGGTTGTCATCATCTGACCTCTGGTTCTTGGGACTTGAACTAGCAGCTTACCTGCCAATCTTAGGATTTGTCAGCCTCTGCACCCTGTGAACCAGCAGCCTGCCATCTGACCTGCCAATCCTGGGTTTGCCAGTCCCTGCAGCTACATGACTCAGGAGAAACCTGCAGCCTGATGTTTGACTCAGAGACTTGGGACTTGTCAGCCTCTACAACCATGGGAGTCCTTTCCTTGGGATAAATTTCTCTCTTTTTCTCTCTCTCTCTATATATACATGTAAATATGTTTCACTGATTTTCCTTCTCTAGGGAGCCTAGCCTAAGATAATGGAGAAGCCAGATTGCTATCTTTATTACTTATAAAGACTGTATTTGAGGACATAATTTTTGAATTCTCAATGGGTTTGCTATTGGAATTAGACAAATGTACCCACCCTATCAGATTTAAAAAAAAAATATATGGTTTATTCCTTCATCTCCTTCAGTTACACCTATTGAACTCCTTACTAATACAAGGAAACAACAGTAGTGGACAATAAAATTATCTCCTAATATTGACAAGTCTGGGAAATAGAAAGACCAATAATTAATTGCTTCAATTGCTATGCTATTTCTAAGCAAGATATTAAGGGAAGTGGGATCCAGTAGTGTAAAAGGTCCATTTTAGGAATTTACAACTGGTAGAGTCTCTTTTGTAAGAAAAAACATATTCCCTAAATAGGTTAGCTTCCTAAATAGGAAGCTTTCTCTTTTGTAAGAAAAAACATATTCCCTAAATAGGTTAGCTTCCTAAATAGGAAGCTTTAGGAAGCTTTCAATAAAAACTCAGGAATTCAAAGTTAGTTTAGAGACAAATTTGTCAGCAAGTTAGTATATTAGAAAAGAGTCAAGGATTGTGGCATAGGAAGATCAGATTTTTTTTTTTTTTTTAATGTCCTGGGTTTTCTTGAACCCATGCTCCTTACTGGCAATACTGTGTGCTATCAACTATATTAGTGAAGCTATAGGTTGAGATGTTGCAATAAAACCCAGTGCCATCGAGGTGATTCTGACTCATAGCGACCCTATAGGACAGCGTAGAACTGCCCCACTGAGTTTCCAAGGAGCAGATTCGAACTGCTGACCCTTTGGTTAGCAGCTGTAGCACTTAACCACTACCTCACCAGGGTTTCCGAGTTGTTGCAGTAGAGATCCCAAATGACAGTGGCTTAATAAAAAAATCTGAATCTATTTTTATCTCACATAATTTTCCAGGCCAGGCAAGATGGGTCTAGGATGTCATGAACCTAGATTCTTTGTATCTTGTTGCTCCATCTTTCTTAGGGTATTTGCCTCTACACAGAGTAAAAGACGACTTACCACCTCACATACATTCCTGCAAGCAGGAAAGAAGTATAAATTCCTTCAAATTAAGAACGCTGCCTGGAAGTTGCCTGTTTCATTTTTCTGACAAACTACTGTGATTTTAGTCATGGGTAGACATAGCTGCAAGAGAGACTGGGGCATATTTTATATTTTATTCTGGGGGGAGAGGCAGCCATGTATCCAGCTATATTTTGGAGGTTTCATTACTACAGAATGGAAGGATTATAACTGGCAGACAAGGAGCATTTACTGACATATTCCATCTCTTTTGCCATAATGTTGCCTCACCATTTTAATCCTTCACTATTCTAACAACTCACTCCCTCCTCTGAAAAGAAAACCCTAAACTCTTGCCAGGGATATATGATTTCAAACAGTACTCTTCATCATATTTCTGGATGTGACTTAGATTTCTGCCAGCTGAGACCAAGGTTCTGCTGTCCACTGACTAGCTTTGTGGGTATGGAATATTCATTTTGTGGGTGCAGACTGCAGTACGTATAGCTCAGTCTGGAGCCTACAGCAAGAGCTACAGCTTACTGAGTGAGCCATGGCAGCTTCCCTGCATGTGGCTGTTTTCTGACTGTGGAAACTTCCTGATATTAACAGCTTCCAATGGCAGCAATTGTGTGGTTCAAGAGATAGCTGCTATAGCAGTAACTTCCAAATTTTGCAAGTGGCAAGTTGATTATTGAGGATTCACAAACTTCTTTGGACCCAGTTTCTGTGTTTTGGCTTTTGGAGTAATTTTGTGAAGTGTAAGCTAGTCTATTTCTTCCACATTGGCAATGATTTGGTAAGCCATTCAACATTCTGTAATAAATCCTTTATGTTTATAAACTAGCTAGCATGAATTCTGTTCTTTGCAATTGAACCTTTTGATAACTTAAGAGAACTGCCTAATAAGTTGTTTCACTTATTTGCTCATTGAAGTGAACAAGAGATAAACTGCCTTCAAGAAACTTATCATCGAGTAACTGATAGCTAATATTTACTGAAGAATTACCATGTGTCAGGCATCTAGTCTTTTTTCTAAAACTGCAATATTTAATGTTAACAGTTACTTATGCATTAGCAACCAAAAGGTTGGCAGTTTGAATCTACCAGCCACTCCTTGGAAACCCTGTGGGGCAGGTCTTCTCCATCCTATAGAGTAGCTATGAGTCAGAAACAACTCCATGGCAACAGTGTTGGTTTTTGGCTTATATCCCTGTTCTGTAGATGAAGAAACTGAGATATGAAGAAGTCAAGCAGAGTCCAAGTTTGTGAACATTATAAACAGTACAGAAAGCATTTGAAATCAGGTGGTCTGATTCTAGTTTCTATGCTCGTAACAATTAAAACACTGGGAAGGCATTTGTTAAAATAATCATTAAGCATATACTAACTAAATTGCAATTACAATGAGGATGATGAAGAAGTACAAAACATTAGGAAAATGTGTAAACAAGTTGGCAGATAGACTGAAGCATAGACAACGATGTCATTGAAGGTTTTGTATATGTGTGTGGGGGGGGATACTTTAATTCCATTTACATTTTTACAAAAAAATTTCAGTTACTGGGTAGAAAATTGTTTGGGAGAGTGAATAAGCCCGGATATTTGGAGACCAGTTAGTTGTACACTACACAGATCAAACTGGAATGGTTTTGATTTCCGCTATGGTTGTGGCAGTGGGAATGTAAGGAAATGGAAACATATGATTGGTATTTGGAAGGGAGGTTCCGGAGCCTGTGATGATTCATTCAATATTAGAAACTGGAAAAGGGTGATACTTAGGTTTCCCCTAATTAGATGGTGCCACTTACTCCATATTTATGGAGTATAGCTCAGTGATACATTCTCCAGAGGTGGGCATGGTAGAGTAATGCTAAAGAAGTAGAATAGTATAAAGACTTTTGTCACCAATATCCATGTCTTCAAAACTGCACGGTACCTTTTTGAGAGGAAACAATGTTAGTGAGTTCCACAATATTGAACCAAAGATTGATCTCTGTTTCCCTGGAGACTTATTAATCATGTTTGGCCTTATTCTATACATCGCTGGTGGTCAACACTTAAGAATAATCCTTTAAAAAAAAAAACTTTTAATAATACCTTATAAAGTTACTTTTTTGTGGTGATATGGGAGCTAGAAAAGCATTTTTTTTTAGCTTATTTGAAAATCATTGTGCTTACCCTAAAAACAGATTCTGAATCACAGATAAAGCCAATGACCTGTAAGAAAGCACAAAGACAACTTTAAAACATGTCTCTGATAGAATATGTATTTCTGTCATTATTATTCTAACTGGTTATTCCATATGAGTAATTAATCATTTAAAATTAGGCTGATTTTTTAAAATTTAACTTCAAAGTTGATCAAGTATACTATATAAAACATACCTTAAGAGATAAAGAAATTGAAGTTCAGAAACCTTGTGCTTCACAATATTTTTCCACCACTAAATCTCATGACTTAAAAGTGTTTATTGCATACAAATTTGGTAATAAGCTTAATTTTACTGTTTTATTATCAAACAATACATCAGTGCCAAACAGAATTTTAATGAACACAGTGACTATTTATTAGCATACTTCAGTGATATAATTTCAAACAGAGCAAATAACTTTGATATTTTACTTAAAGGATACAGCCTTATTATGGATCCATTGGTCTTTGAAATACTGAAAAAAAGGCAAGAGGTCTTAGTGGTAATATATGGTTCATTCTGACATATTGAACAGCAATATTGGAATATCGCCTTATGCTTTTAGTGAGGAATTTGGACTTTGAGACACACAGAGTTAACAATTGTTGATTTGGAGGAAAACAGCTCTTTTATTTGGAAAAGCAGAGAAACTTCTTATTTGAAAGTGGAGGAAAAAATAAGTGGTGGACTTAAGTTTTGTTTGGTATGTGATAAGTATGCCTATTTTAAAATCTCTTGAACATAAGTGCCCTTTTTTCTCCAAAGTATCTTGAGCAGAATGAAGCAGAAACCTCAGCTCTGTACTGAGAATGTCGTTTTCTAAAAGTTTCTTCTCAAGTGTTTGCTGGACCACTTCCTGGCTGTTCATAGTCTGTTAACAAGTGTAAGAGCAAGGCCAAGAGTTACAATCTCTTAAACCTATGTTTTGTTATCCCCATTGAGTCGCTTAAACAGATGATCCTTGCTATCCGAGAAGCATTTCAGACACTGAGAGCTTCAGCCACTTCTGGGTCCTGGAGTATAATAGGAATGGCACTGTACAGTGAAAGCCGGCTTCCTCTGCATTAGGGACAAGGGTGAGCCCAGTACAAGACATTACTTTATTCTATCCTCCTAATGACATCATGCAATAAGTAATGTTATCATCCACATTTTATAAGTGGCTTAGAGAGGATCAGTAACTTTCCCAGAGACACGCAGCTAGTTAAAACGTGGAACTGGAATTTGGATCTAGACCTGTCAGATTCTGAATGTTAGGCTCTTAAACACTATGTAATTTTTCTCTTTGTAGACTCCTTTTTCTTAACAAGATAGGCACATTTACCTTCTGTAATTAACAGCTGGAATCCAAGTCTCCATGTTTAAAGGCAACTAGGATCTCTAGTAATATTCCTGGGTCTTCAAATTACACTTGAATTTTCTCCATAGAAATCCATTTCAGCTCCTCCTGCTTCCTTTAGGGTTGGTCATTTTATTTATTTATTTATTTTCAAGGATTTAGCCTTTGAGATGGGGAGCTATTTGGTAGCACTTGAATTAAAATATATATCAGAAGAAAAGTACGTGTCTGTAAATTTGTGTCTAGTACAGTACAGTTCTCAATGATCCTAGAAAATTTCATTGAGAAACATCAATTTAGCGACACCTCCCCAAAGCTGACAACTTCCTTAAGATAATATGTTCACAATGGTTATTAGAGGTTACAAATATTACAATTTTGCTTTCATTTATGGTTAAGAGCATTACAATGGATTTCTGTCTAATTGTATATTTTAATACATATTTTAGAAAGACAAATTAGCTTCTTAGAGGTTCCTCTGACTGTCTCATGCTCAGGTACCACCTTTACAGGGTTGTGTTGTGAATCTATTCAAATTTAACTTTTTTTTTTAAATGAAAATCTCTCAGCTCACATCCCCCTTAGTCATTTTGATAGAGGAAGCACCAGCTGTTATGACTCTTATGCTTCCTGGAAGATGGCGTCACCCCACTCCACCGCTATGCCCATGGACCTTACTATAAGCAAACTTTAAGGAAAAAAAAAAAGTATGGAATAATATATTTTAAATGAGATTTTGTCTAGAGACTTGATTATTTTGACAACATCTTTTACTTGCAGACAGAAAGAAAAATGGGAAGTGATTTTTTAGGGTCATGCAGTCTATCACTTTTTAAAGACATCTGATGAAATTCCTATTCAGTAATGGTTTTCTTTATGTTGAGCATCGTAAGAGTTACAGAGTTACAGCAAACATTTTGTGACTCAAATACCACTAAGTATCATCTCTACACATAATAATGTCCTGAACATAAATATATAGTTGTTTCTCAAATGTGTTGGTCACTTGACAGTATAATCATTTTTTGTAAAAGAAGTGATATATTGACCCCCCCAAAAAGCCTCATTTTGACATTACCGTGGTCCTGAATACGTCTGAAATATACTTAGAGAGGTGAGTCTTCCTCCTTAGCTATAGCATTCAAACTGGCTCCCGAAGGAGGCAGCAGGATGCCCGTTACAGGGTGCACGTAATTTCAGCTCTGAGCAGGATGATGAAAAGTGCAAAGGTTGAGAAATTTAGTCCAATTTCTGTGTTCTGTGCTGTTTTCTTAAACATATTTCATCTACAAGCTTAGTTTTTGATAAAGAGGGCGTCAGTTAATCGGAAATCCTTCAACAACTACTACTCCTGTTACTTGCCAGTAGACAGTGGATGGGAAAACCACAACTGACAACACTTTATAAAATATTTCTCTTGCTAATCAGCTTGCAATTATAGGTCGGACAATGACTAATAGAATCATATAAATAGCACTTTGCAGCGAGTGAGAATTCTTTGTCAGGTTTGGAATTGGAAACTAAGATTTTTTTTGCATGCATAGCTAAATAGCCATTTTATTCAAAATTTGTTCAGAAGCATCTTTCTTTTCTTTCCATGTGTCACAACTTAATGAAGAAAAGTACCCTAACCTCAGTGGGCAGCCATAGCTCCTCTCCCGTGCTTTGTTCCTTTGTAATGTTCTGAGACATGAGGTACAGACCATTTCGTATTTCAAAGGAAAAACATGTAATTTTGCAGCCAAACCATTCATTGGTGAAAAGAGGTTTTATGTTTTGTTCAAACCTATTACCACTATAATAAACACTCAGCCCAGCAATTTATTGAGACCTCTGGGTCAAGGAGAAGACTTAATGGAGGAAGGGGGTAGAAAAAATCAGCAATAGGTCAAAGAGAAAGAAAAAAAAACAAAACAAGAGAAAACCATATCAGAATATGAAAACCAAAGAAAGAAAGAAACAATAGCACAAATGATAAAACAGGGGAGAAGTATAGAGTAGTAGTTAAGAACACAAGCTTTGGGACCCACTCACTTGTATAAAAATGTCGGCTGTGCCACTTGTTAGCTTTACGACCTTGAGCAAATGATTTAATCTTATTTTCCTCATTCCAAAATGATAATGACAACCTCTATTCCCCGCCCCCCTGCCAGGTCATTGGGAAAATTAAATATTCTATGTAAAAATCTTAGCCCAATGCAGGGCGCCAAGTTACTACTGCTCAATAAGCTGGAACTCTGATCAGGATTTTACTCTCTCTTTTTTTTTTTTTTTTTAGAAAAGAAAAGCGTGAGAATCGTAGCTATAGTGGGGAGCAGTAGATTGCCAGACACAGCTGCCTTTAGTATTATTCAGGGTCGGCTACACCAAATGCTGCTAACCCCTGAACCAGTCTCTGATTTCAGCCATGTGTTAATGCTTCTCCAACTGCATATTTAGAAGCCAAGCAAAAGATTGCTTTGACCCACCGGTCAATATCCGGATGCAACATGCCTGTGAGATGAGTCTCCCAGCAGAGCTGATTTCGCTTTCTGTATTTATCTGAGCTCATGCAGTTTTGTGGCATTTCATTCTTCATGGACTTCCTGGGAGCTGATTTAAGGTGCACACATCAATCAGAGCCCAATCAAGCTCAAAGCTAGCAGCTTCTCAGGGGATGAGATGAGCGACCATTGAGACCAGTTCAATCAAGGTGGCCGTTGGGTTCAGAGGCCCCCACCTGAAATAAATCTGAAGAGTGCCTTTTAAATTCAATGAGCACTGATGAGGCAGCCGCCCATAGAGAGAGACTGACTGTACGGTATAAATACATCTATCCCAGAGCAGCCATAAATAACACTCTTTGATTTTTATGCATAATTAACACTGAGTAGTAGCTAGCAGCTTGGCTGAATTATAATGACACATTCTAAGGCTACTCTTGTCTGCCTTGGCTTCAGAGTAAAGGATGTAAAATTATAAACCTATATCCTGTGATGTGCACCTCTCCCTCTGAGTGTGTGTGTATCTGTGAAAGCTCTTACATTTGCTTTAATGGTTTATTTTCTTCTGCATTGGTATACTCTATACAACTTTATTTCTAGGAAAGACATTGGAAACAATAATGATTCAAATTCCTTCAGCTTTTTGTTTTAAGCAGAAGTCTTCCTGTTATGGGTGGACAGTAAAGTGAACTGAAACCGAGATTGTCGGTCTACTTTATTCTGTGGACATGCTGAAAGGAAGGGAGGGAGGGAGGAAGGAAGGAAGGGAGGGAAGGAGGGACGGGGGAGGGAAGGAGGGAGGGGGAGGGAAGGAGGGAAGAAGGAGGGAGGGAGGGAGGGAGGCAGGAAGGAAGGAAGAAAGGACAGAAGCTTGGTAGGCAGAAATGGTTCCTTAAATACTTGTACTCTTGGCAGCCAGCAAGTAATCTTGATGCTTGAATGTGCTGGCATGAAGGGGAGATTCTCAACTGTATCCTTGTAGGACCTTTTCATTCAGTGCCTTCTGGTCTATGCAAAATAAAAACAGCTCTATCTCATCTTTTATGTTTCCACAGAGTGGTCCGTTTGTTCCATTAAATGATGAGGCCTGTTTCCTATGGGATTCCACATGTGCATTTCTGTTTAAAGGTCACATACTTTCTTTTTGTGGCACATTTGAATTAATGTGCATTTAATGTTTAATTACAAATTTCCGTTAAGAAAACTTAACTCATAAGATACCACAGTGCAGCTGTAATAACATGTATTTCTTATGCCTCTCCATAGAAGCCCAGGGTCTGATTTTTGACCATTATTTTCATCTTAGAAGACAATTGCTTTCTTCAGGAATCATCAGGCAATATGTTTGTATCCAAGATATCTAAATGATTATTTACTTGTTATTGCTTCAAAGACATTGTAAATAATGTATTGCTAGGGTGGAGTAATGCAAGGCTTTGTAAGGTATCAAATTTCTACCCAGATAGGCAACTAAAATATAAATTTGAGCAGAATTTTGTCATGCAAAAAATAAAACAAACAAAATAAACACATGCACACAAATGTCTAAGAAGATAAAAAGTACCTTTAACTGCAAAGTAATTTGTCCAGTCCCAAAGGTCACACAAGAGTAGAGACTCAAGCCGTTCCTGTTTTAGAGGTAGTGGCCTTAATTGGAGGTTACGATAATTTCTAGAAAATTTTGAGATAAAGGTGTTATAGTAGAAAGAACTCTGACATTTGGCAGGAGCTACATGTCTCTCATTTAAAAGCTGTGTAGTCTTGTATTTGTCAATTACTCTATCACTGCCTCAGTTTCTTCATCTAGAAAGAAGGAGTAGGGAGTGATAGGTGGAAGAGATCTCTCAGGAAATTCATTGTAAATGCTGTGGAGTAGCACTTGTGTAAATGGACTCATATTTAAAATTAACTTCTGGAATCTTTTTATGATGTGGAATTAAAACAAACAAACAAACAAACAAAAAAACCCCAGAAGTTATAGTTACAAAATCTTGACTCCAGAAGTCAGTATAACTTTTATTAATGGTCCAATCATGTGATGATGATGATATGGTGATGATGATGACGGCGACAATGACCAGGTCAATACCTTGAAAGAAAATTGACA
Organism: Loxodonta africana; assembly: GCF_030014295.1. Lineage (NCBI taxonomy): Eukaryota > Metazoa > Chordata > Mammalia > Proboscidea > Elephantidae > Loxodonta > Loxodonta africana. The sequence goes on from NC_087348.1 coordinate 41,997,258, forward strand.
CAAGTCTAATCTTATTTGTGGACAATGGGAACAGAGCAACCTTTTCCATTTCTCTGGAGTTTTAAGTGGAGGTAGAGATCACATTTTTCTAGTCACCTAGGTCTGAGATCTTCCACTTTCTATGTTCAGTTTAAGAATAATGTCACTGATGGGGAAATAGAAGGAATGGATTGAACAGTAGGTACTGTATGCACTGGCTTGCATTGAGCAACGTACACACGAGCTTAATTGTATATACTTGCTAATCTCTGGTGAGCAATTTCACATGGGTTTCACCATATCTTTGCTGTAGTAGAGGGCAGGTAAAATTGTATAATGGAGATTGGTGGCAAGGCACAATTAGGCCCATGCATACTTTGCTTATTGGGTAATCCAGCCTGGGAACATAGTGTCCCTTTTCTGAACCTTATAGACCAAATATTGCAACATATACTTTGCCTTTGTGTTCTACATAAACCACCCACTGAGGACATTTGTGTGCATAGCAGACAGTCCTGAAGATTTTTCAATCTATTAAGTGTGAACAGTATGACAATACCATTTCAAGTTTAATATTAAAAATACCTACTCCTAAAAGTTCTTTCACTGCATCTCTCACTAGTTGCTGGACTTTCGCGTCCGTGCCTGACCATTTCCCCTTTTGCGTTTCTAGGAGATATTGCCATTCTCTGGGAAATACATGATGGAAATCCATAGCACATCCAAAACAACTTTTCTCACTTTTAGTATAAAAAGCAATCTGAACTTCCCCAGAAGCTATGTTCAGTGTCAGTTACAAAACTATGTCTACGTAACCAAAATGTGGTAGGATTAAATGAATTGAGATAACCAACACCCAATCATAAAGGCCATTCAGATCATGGTAAAGATGTGTTGGGTCTTACTACTTGCAAGATTGAAATTTGTTAGAGGGTTTTGGATAGAGGGGAAAAAAGAGAAAGAAAGAAAGAAGGTGATCCTTAACTTATATTTGTAAAGTATCGCTCTGGATAAAAAGTAGAGAATTGACTATACAGAAAAAAAAAAAAAAAGTGAATGGAAGGAACCAGATAGAAGGCTATTACTGTCATGCAGGCAAGAGATAATGGTTGTTTATGCAACTGTGCTAATTAGTAGTAGAGACGGTGAGAAGTAGTTGGATGTACATTAAAGATACTTGCCAAAATATTTTCTGGTGGACTGTATATGATATGTGGGGAGAATAAAAGAGCTTTTCAAGGTTTTTGACTTCATCTACCAGATGAATGGGATAGCTAAAACCTGAAATAGGGACAGCTATGGGAAGGCAAGCTGAGACAATGGGTGAATCAAGAGTTTTATTTAAAACATATTGGGTTTGCAATATGTGTTATATATCCCATAGGAGATATTGAATAGGATATTGGATCTATGAATTTGGAGTTTAGAGAAGAGGCCCAGGCTGGAGATCAGGTGAGGTAATCATAAAAATAGATGCTATTTAAAGCCAAAAGACTATATGGGATTTTCTATGGAAATGAGTATATAGAGAAAGGTTCTCTAACCATTGGGGTTCTTCAATATTTAGATACTGAGTAGCAAATGTGTAAGAGAAGAACGAGGAGAAAATGGTATTTCTCAAGCCAAGTAAAGGAAATGCTTCAAGAAGGTAAGAGCAACTAACTGCTGCCAAAAGCAGGCTCTAGTGCAAGGTTTAGTAAGATGAAGAGTAAAACTTGACCATTGAGTTGGTAAGCTAATGATCTTGACAAGAGCAGGATTGGTGGAATGGCAGGACTGAAGACCTGACTGGAATGCACGTTAAGGGAGAATGTGAGGGGACCAAGGGTTACAACGTGCATACACAATTCTTTGAAGGAGTTTTTATATGAACAATAAAATAAATGGGACGGATGATAGCTGTGAGTGTAGGATCATGAGAGGTTTTGATTTTTAAAATTTGTTTTTTGTGTTGGTTAATTTGCTTGAAGGAAGATATTCTAGCATACTGATATGCTAATGCAGATGGTTCAGGAGAGAGTGAAATTTTAATGTCGTAAATAAAAGGCAGTTATAGGAATGAAGCCCTTGAGTGGGTAGGTAATGATGATTCTTATCTTGCAAATACTTATCTTGTGTTAGAGGCAAGTAAAGCCAAAAAAGAGAATGAGTTATCCACTGTAGAGTTTTAATAGAAACTGTTATTATTATGTACCAACTTGCATATGTTATTTATTGTCATTCTGGTAAACTTATGACAACAATATTTTCTTACTGGAAAGTGAAGTTGTTGAAAATATGTTGAAGTAACTTGTAGAAAGCCACTGGCACTTATTTACCTCACCTTCACTGCTGGTATTGATTCTCTGAAGAAGGAAATGAGGGAAGGACAGCCTGGGGCAAAGTGACTCTTGAGTCTAAATACCTCCCACAAACTAGCTTTCCTATGGCTTCACTGGCAATTGATTGGGCTGGGGGTGGGGGACATTTAGATGTTGGAGTGCTCAACACAACTCTTTTCTCCAAGGCTACATCTGAATTTCCAGAACCATTGAAGTCCATTTCAGGAATTGGTCTCTATTATAAGTGTTCTTTTTTGTTGTTTAATTTGTAGACTACCATGCCTGAAATAAGCTTAACCTGCAAGGTAATGAGCTTGAAATCATGCCACTTCATAATAAAGGTCATTGCTGATGGACAAGTGGAGAGCTGGTTGTTAAATTGCAGAGTTTTCAAGGACTTTCTATGAACTCCAGCTGTAATTCCAAACTGATATTTCAGTGAGTCAGAAAGGACTTAAAGTGGCCTATCTCTCCTGTTCTTTCTGGCAATTGGCTCTAAGCGCTGATTATTTTGTCAAGTCTTTTGAGCTCAAAGCTCTGACTATAATATCTGCAACCTCTGATGGACTGTGGTTAGGGCAGTAAGTGTTGGAAACAAGATGTCTTGTTTATTTAAGGAAAGAGTTGAAAGTGAAACAGGGTTTCTTCTGTGTTGGGGAAAACTGAGTAATTGCTAACGAGCAATAATCAGAAGTCATTATTTTGATATGAACTATCAAGTGCGCACAATCCCCACATGCACAGAATGGCAAGGCAAATGATTTATTATACAATAAGGAACATCATTAAATGGAGAAATCTCTGTATTTTTTTTTTTCAGGAGTTTTAAGAAGAGTCACCTTTAAAGTGCTAAATCTGCCCTTTATTAGCCTTTGAAGTTAGTAAAGATATAGACTTTTAGAGAAAAGGATTTTTACTTATTAGCACCCTTGAATTCCTTTTTTTTTTTTTTTTAAATTGTACATTAGGTGAAAATTTACAGAGCAAATTAGTTTCCCACTCAATAGCTTGTACATAAAGTGTTCCACAGCATTCGTTTCATTCCCCACAATCTGCCAGCACTACTCCCATTTCCCTCCTAGGTTCTGTCCTGTCACCCTAAATTCCTACCCCTTCCTGCCTTCTCATCTTTGCCCTTGTGCAAATGTTGCCCCTTTGATCTCTTATAATTGCTTGCTCTAAGGAGCATGTTCCTCTCGTGTGTTACTGTTTATTTTATGGGCCTGTCTACAGTTTGGCTGAAGGATGGTCTCTGGGAATGGCTTCAGTTCCAGTTGAGAAGGATGTTTTAGGACCATAGTCTCAGGAGTTCCTCAAGTCTCTGTAAGATCAGTAAGCCTGGTCTTTCTTGTGAATTTGAATTTTCTTTTGGCAATTTTTCTCCCACTCTGTCCAGGACCCTCTCCTGTGATCCCAGTAGAGCGGTTGGTAGTGGTAGCCAGGCACCATCTATTTCTTCTGGTCTGGGGGTGGTTCATGTGGTACACCAGTCACCTGGGCCAATTGCTCCCTTGGGTCTTTGGTTTTCTTGATGCTCTTTTGCTCCAGGTGTTAAGGGAATAGTAGCTGTATCTTGGATGGCCACTTGCAAGCTTTTAAGATCCCAGATGCTACTCATCAAAGTAGAATGCAGAACTTTGTCTTTATGAACTATGTTGTACCAATTGATGTAGGTGTCCTTCACCCTCCAGCCTAGAAACTTCATCCTGCAAGGTGTTTGGTTATGTCTAAGAAGTTGCCCAGGCTGTGGCCTTTGCATGCTCTATAGTCTCATTAATGTAAAAGCAGCACCTACAATTACATATGTAGAAATATCCACCACCAAACCTATATCTGCAAGTGAGCGTTTTCCCTTATATCCTTCCACACCTCTTGGCATGTCTATCTACCTATGTATCTATTCGTAAATTACTGTTTGTTAATACTGTTGTTGCAGGATTGTCCATGCTACAGTAATTAATATCATTGCCCTTTGTTCTTGTGTTCCTCTTAGAGTCTTTCCATGCCTTTGTCATGGTTTGCTGACTCTCCCATATTATGCTTTCCCCTTCCCTTCGCCAATATTGGAAACGCTGGTGGCACAGTGGTTAAGTGCTATGACTGCTAACCAGAGGGTCGGCAGTTCAAATCCACCAGGCACTCCTTGGAAACTTTATGGAGCAGTTCTACTCTGTCCTGTAGGGTTGCTATGAGTCAGAATCGACTTAACAGCAATGGGTTTGTTTGGATTTTGGTCACCAATATTAACACATGTCTTCTATCTATTTGGTAATTTTCCTTTCCTCCATCTCAACCTTGGTAACAAGTAAAGAAAGTTTTTGTTTTCTTTCCATGTATAAACCTTTTCTTGTTTCTTTATAATAGTGGTTTCATGCAACATTTGTCCTTTTTTGATTGACTTATTTCACTCAGCATACCACAAAAAACCAAAAACCAAACCCAGTGCCATCGAGTTGATTCTGACTCATAGCGACCCTATAGGACAGAATAGGACTGCCCCACAAAGTTTCCAAGGAGCGCCTGGTAGATTCGAACTGCTGACCCTTTGGTTAGCAGCCATAGCACTTAACCACTATGCCACCAGGGTTTCCTCAGCATAATGTTCTCCAAATTCATCCATGTTGTGAGATGTTTTGTGGATTCATCATTATTCTTTATCATTATATAGTATCTCGTTGTGTGTATGTACCACAGTTTTTGACCCATTCATTCATCTGTTGAAGGACACTTATGTTGCTTTCATCTGTGATGGTTAAGATTGTGTGTCAACTTGACTGGCTATGATTCTCAATGTCTTGGCAGTCATATAATGCTGTGATCACTTCCCTATTGAGATTTGATATGTGATCACCCTCGTGATGGGATCTGCTGTGAGTAGCCAATCTGTTGAAAGGGAGTTTCCTTGGATGTGTGGCCTACATCTGAATATAAACAGACACTCTGGCTTTTGCCTGCTCTGGATCCTGCAGCTGTTCTTGTTCATCTTAACTCTGGTTCTTGGAACTTAAGCTAGCAGCTTACCTGCAGTCTTGCTTGCCAGTCTTGGGATTCATCAATCTTCACAGCCTGTGAGAAAGAGCTCTGCTCGCCGACTTGCTGATCTTGGGTTTGCCAGCCCCTACATCTACGTGAATCAGGAGAAGCCCTGTGGTCTTGCCTGTCAGTCTTGGAATTTGTCATTCTTCACAGGCTGTGAGCAAGAGCCCTGCTGTCTGACTTGTGGATGTTGGGTCCCCCAGCTACTGCAGCTTTGTGAATAAGGAGAAGCCTCTATCCTGATTCATGCACTTGGAATGTCCCAGACTTACAACCATGTGAGCCATTCCCTTGATATAAATCTCTTTGTATATATATTTTTGTTTTACTGGTTTTGCTTCTGTAGAGAACCCAGCCTGAGAGGCCATATTTTTGCTATTGTGAATAATGCTGCAATAAACATGGGTGTGCATATGTCTACTTGTCACAGATCTTATTTTTTTTTAGGGTGTATACCTTTTTTTTTTTTTTCTAGGAGTGGGATTGCTGGGTCATATGATGTTTTTATTGCTAGATTTTTAAGGAAGTGACATACCATTTTCCAAAGTGGTTGTAACATTTTACATTCCCTCTAGCAGTGTAAAAGATTGCCAGTCTCACCACAACCTCTCCAACATTTGTTATTTTCTATTTTTTTAGGGCCGGTAAACCTGGTGGCGTATTGGTTAAGTGCTACAGCTGCTAATCACAAGGGTCGGCAGTTCGAATTCGCCAGGCGCTCCTTGGAAACTCTATAGTGCAGTTCTACTCTGTCCTATAGGGTCGCTATGAGTCGGAATCGACTCGACGGCACTGGGTAATGTCAGAATGAGCTGGTCTTTCATTGTAGTTTTGATTTGCATTTAGGGTCACTATGAGTCAGAAACTACTTGACGGCAACAGGTTTGGTTTTTTTTTTTAATGGCTAATGACTGAGCTTTTCATGTATTTGTTAGCTGTCTGAATATCTTCTTTGGAAGGTGTCTGTGCATATCGTTTGCCCATTTTTAATTGGGTTGTTTGTCTTATCGTTGTTGAGGTGCTGAAATTTTCTATAGATTTTAGAGATTAGGCCCTCGTTGGATATGTCATAGCCAAAAAATTTTTTCCCCAGTCTGTATGTCCTCTTTTTACTCTTTTGGAGAGTAAATGCTTTGTATTATTTCGACATCTTGCATTTTGTTAAGGCTTGCTTTGTGGCTTAAGATATAGTCTATTCTGGAGAATGTTCCATGTGCATTGAGAAAAGGTGTTTACTTTGCTCCTGTTGGGTAAAGTGCTCTGTATATGTCTATGAGGACAAGTTGGCTGATTGTGGCATTCAGATCTTCTGTATCTTTGTTGCATTTCCTTCTAATTGTTCTGTCCTTCAACAAAATAGTGTGTTGATGTCTCCTACTATTAATATCAGACTATTTCTCTTTTCAATGTTTTTTGAGTTTGTTTTATGTATTTTGGAGCCCTGTCATTGAGTGCGTATACAATTTTTATGGTTATGTCCTCTTGGTGGTTTTACCTCATGATCATTATGTAGTGTCATTTCCTTATCTTTTACACTGCTTTTGCTTTAAAGTCTATTTCATCAGAGATTAATATTGCCACTCCTGCTCTTTCTTGGTTATTGTTTGCTTGATATATTTTTTTTTCCATTCTTTGAGTTTTAGTTTGTTTATGTCTTTGTGTCTAAGGTGTGTCTCTTGTAGACAGCATATTTATTGATGGATCTTTTTTTTTTTTTTAATCCATTCTGCCACTCTCCATCTCTACAGGTGCATTTAAGCCATTTCCATTCAGTGTAATTATTGATAGGCATGAGTTTACTGCTTTCATTTTGTTGTACTTTTTTGTGGCATTGACAGTTTCTTTGTTCCACTTAATTTTCTGTGCTGAGTCCTTTTTGTTTGTGGATTTTCTTTTAAATTTGTTCATTGTTTTTGATTTTGTGTTTATTGAGTCTTTATAGTTTTCTTCTTTTCTATTTCAATGGGTGAGTTTGTTAACTTTCTTTGCAGTTACCTTAAAATTTACTTTTATTTTTCTAAGTTTAAACGAGTCCTTTATATGTCGGTATTGCCTTGACTTCCTCTCCGTATGAAAGTTCAATAACTACACCATTTATTCCTTTTTTTGTTTTGTTTTGTTTTAATGTTGTCTTCATTCACACATTGATATCTCTGGTTCTCTGTTTTCATTCTTAACCACTATGCCACCAGATATATAGGTTCCTGGAAAACTTCAATTTTTTGCAAGATTGTGCACTAAAAATAGGATTTATGCAAACAGAAAAAATGGGGCTGGTCAGATCACTCAAAAGGTATGAGCACTTACCAAAAACAGTAACAATTCTAATAAAACTTACTAGAACAGTGAAACCATGTTTATTTTCTGTTCAATAAATGCTAAAGGAAGTAGAGAAATTTACGTTGGGCATGCAGGAAGGTCAAAGTGGTTTGTTAGTGCAGTGTGGAATCACTTTACTAAAAAAAAGCAATTTGTCCTTTTGCTATTATTTCCAAAGCCCCACCCATTCTGACCTTTACTGGGATTGGCTAGGGGCCCCCACCTGGTAACTCACCTTTACTCAGATTGGCTGAGGAGCTCCACCAAGGAACTGATGTTTACCCACTTTGGCTGAGGAGGCTTCACCCAGTAATTGACCTTTACACAGGTTGTATTGGGGCCTCACCTGGTGATAATAAAAATCCTGGAACACCAGAGACTCAGGTAGAACTTCTTGATTGAGGAGAGCCAGGATAGGAACACATCCTTTGCCTTATGATCCTCCCAGACAGAGTAGATCTGTGATGGTGATGCTCTCACAGCACCAGAGAAGCTGGAGGCTATGAGCTGACCCAGACAGTGGCAGCAAGTTTAAAGAACAAACCCTGGCTCAGAGCTGAGAGGAGCAACCAATAGCCAAGCCCACCAAGTAACATCATTGAGTTTCCTGTTTGAAAATTTCTGGATGGCTGAGCAGGAGCATTGATTTTCAGGAAGGGTAAGCAGGTCCCCTGTGAGACGTAAGTCGGTCTCCTTTCAGACACTGAGGCCATGGCTAGGAGCCCTCTTGCTGGGAGCCCTCCCGAACCTTGCCCTTTGCATGTCTTTGTTTCTATCCTTCTCTGTTATTAAAGTTGTTATTGCAATTATATTGTTTCTGAGTTCTCTGTGACTGTTCTAATAAATTATCAAACCCAATAGAGAACGTGTTCTGTGGGGAGAATAGCTGGTGTCAGAAATGGTGGAAAAGTTGGAGAATGGAGGTATATTTGACCTCCGCCTCATGGGGACCAGCCTGATGCTAACTATTAAGATCAGGGTTTTTCTTTTAGTTGATGTCCAAGAATGTTCACTTTATTACTGTTAGAATGGAGTATAATGAAGAGCTGAATCTCTGGATTTAGAGAGACAAATGAAAAATGTACACAGAGCAGAGAAAATTGTGCAAAGAGTAGTTCCAAGACAGAGCATATGGTCAAACTAAGCCAAAAGGAAGCATGAGCATTGAACAGATATCCTCTATATTATTCTTGCATGGCTTGCTATGTTCAGTGTGCTAATTTACTCTGTGTAATACGATCAAGCCAGGAAAAAAAAAAAAAATTGCATATGAACCAACACTACGTTTTCCTTATACTGTCATAATTTCCTATTTATCCAACACAAATGGGCTACTTTACATTTCAAAGCCACACATTGTATTGGAACAGATGGCATATAGGTATCTGGAGAAGGCTTGATAGGAAAAAAGGATTTTCAACTAAGCCAGAATAATGCCATTTGAACAAATACAATAGATTATTTTCATATATCAAGACCTTATGATATTATTCAAAGCTGAACTATAACATTGTCAATATGCATAACTAGAATTGTGTTACAGCACTGTCAATATGCATAACTAGGATCATGTTACAACATGATCTGGATGAACTGGTAAAGAAATCAAATAATTTTAGGTTGTTAAACAATCAGTTGGAAATTGGTATTGAGAGGCGTGGGGTTTAAAGCTAGAACCAACTGGTCATAAATCATGGGTTTCATTATTTTTAACTACCTGATCTTGAGTGTCTTCTTGAATTTCCCTTTCCTTGCTACCAGTCTCCAGTCCTTTATAAAAAGACCTGCCGATTCTACCTTCAAACCCAACCAAATCTGCACAGCCATGACCCTAGTCCAAAGCAGCAACAGCTCTTTTACCACTTACTACCATATGATTGACCCCTTCCATATTATTCTATGCATGGAAACCAGAACAATCTTTTTAAATGAAATTCATATCATGTAACTACCCTTCTCAAAGTCTTCTAGTAGCTGTTAATAGTATTAAAAATAATAATAATAATAAAATAAGCTTTTTATCATGGCTTTCAAAGCTGTTTCCTTCCTAGTTCAATTTGTGATAATTTGCCAATCCATATGTTTATGATTTGTGTACTTTTCTGGATGCATTTTATAAGTCAATAGAATATGATAAAATAAAACAAGATTTGATGCACAGGAGAACTTGAAAGCAAAGAAGGAAAGACTAAGTAAAGATTTAGAATGTTAAGAAAATTTAATGTAAGTTTTAACTTCATTAAGAAAAAAAATAAGAGGTATAAATTTCCTGAAACCAAGGCTGAGATTAGAGAAGAAATCCTTATAGAATATATATCCACAGACTAATTGTTCTGTTGAACAGATGTAAGAAGGGCCAGGGAAAATAATAATGAAAATAACAGAAAAACCCGCTTTGGAGGGAGTTAGGAGTGGCAGAGATCAGAAAAGCAAAAACCCATTGCCGTTGAGTCGATTCTGACTTATAGCGACCCTGTAGGACAGTAGAATTGCCAACGGGTGGGCAGTGGATTTGAATGGCTGACCTTTTGGTTAGCAGCCAAGAGAGGTCAGAGTAGATAATAATTAAGTCAGGGCACCAGAACCAAGGACAAACAAATAAACAAGAACTCAAGTTGATTCTGACTCATGGCAAACCTATAGGACAGAGAACTGCCCCATAGAGTTTCCAAGGAGCAGCCAATGGATTCGATTCGAACTGCTGAACTTTTTGTCAGCAGCCAAGCTCTTAACCACTGTGTCATAAGAACCAAGGATAGATCTCTCTAATTAAGATCCCAGTTTTGAAATAGGCAGGTCTAAACTTTGTATCCACACTCCATATCTGCAGTTTTCCCATCAACAATAACCCCTTCACCCAGGATGACTCACAGTGCAGTCTGATAACCCTGTGGCTACAGTGGACTGGCTGGAGTGGAGAGTGACAACAGTTAATGAGGGTGAAGATGTACTAAAGGTGTGGAGACTGGTTTGGTTTCTAAACAAAAGTCTGAGACTAAAACACTTCACTAACTGTGTGCTGGTGGCAAATGGAAACTCTGGTGGTGAATACAGGAAGCCTTCTCTTTGGGATGCCACTTGAATTTTATGGGATTTTGAGTAAGTGAAACAAAATCCTCAATTCCTTTCTGGGTATTGCCCCTCACATACGATATCCCTCTCCAACATGCTTTCATTGGTATCTTGTACGTCTTTTTTAACAACACTAGTCACACTTGTGATTATGTTTTTAATATGTATATTCTCCCTGGACTATATACTTTATAGGATGAGAACCAGGCCTGTCTGTTCATTGCTAGATCCCTAGTGCCTAGCACAGTGCCTGGTGTATGGTAGATGACCATATGTTTGGTTGAATTGAGCTGAATTTAACTGAGTCATATTGTTGATTCCAAAAAAGTAGGCTTGTCCTTCCAGATGAATCAATCAACAGGAAAGAAAAGTTGCTTTCCAAATTAGAATTAAAAATAACAATTCTAAATTCACTGAAAGTGACTCTTAAATTCGACTTTTCTATGGCTTTTCAGCCTTCTTCAAAGTATGAATTTTGTTACTATTCTTTTGACATTTTGACAGATAAAAAAAGTCACCATGAATCACGCTTTTGAGATCTCTGAGAAATCATTTATTAATCCAATTCCATTTGATAGAATAGGAAATGGCCTTGATGAAAGCAATAAATAAGATAAACAACAGAGAACCAAAACTTTCTATGAGGAAGTGAGGGAGAGGAGGCAACCAATCAACTCACTTTAGTTGATGATTTGGTGGTAATGATTGGTTATAAATTAAATCCACAGGTTACTCAGGCTTTTGAACTACAATGGCACAGTTTCCTTTGTTTTGTGTTTTAGTCAGCAACCTTGGGATTTCCAGCTAGTGTGGAGTTTGGGGAAAGAGTTACATTTTAGTATCCTCCAGGGGCACCACTGGATGCCCATCAGTTTCGAAAACTTTTGATGTATTTGCTAATGAACTAGTACAACTCATTTTCCTTGGGGATACCTTCTGTAGAATGTACAATTCTGTGCTATAAGGAGCAAGTTTTATGATGCCTGTTCAGTTCCTTACCTTCTCTCACATGCCATTATAAGTTGCCCAATAAATGTTTATTGATTGGAATTGAAAAATTATTCACTCCTGAGGACCGCAGCTTTATTCATCTCTGAAATAAAAGAAATAGTTAGCCTTCCCTTCTGTTCTAGTAAAAGTCAGTATGAAAAAATGGGTAAGTGGGGTGAATGGTTTTGTGCATAGAGGTTCAAAAGCAAACAAGGATCAGAAAATGAGATTTGATTTAGGAGAAGGTTTGATTCAGGGCCATGATTCAGAGGTGGATTAACAATTCATACTTTTCATCACCCATTTTTGCCTAATAACTACTCCAATCCTAACTAATGAATAGTTCCAGTCATGCTAACATGTGGCTCAAGGTACAGTGCAAATAATGTAACACGATAACTAAGTTCTATAGTTCTCTTACACTGGGATTACTAAAGCATTTGCTATCACTCTAGACTAGTAGAAATTATTGGGCTAAAAGTATTTCAGCTAAAACATACTAAATATTCCTTTGAGTTAAAATCTAAAGACCTAACGTTTTAAACAGTAAAAACCTGAAAAGTATTAGCTCCTTTTCAACTCATCTCAACAGGAACTTTCACTGAGTTGAGTAACCTAGTGGTTTTCAGTCTAGAATGTCTTCAGGGCTCTCCAATGAGGTATAGTTTGCTTAATTTCTGTTTATGTTAGGTATCCATTGCTATGTGACCATAGTACCACAAACTTAGTGGCTTAAATAACAACCATTTATTATCTCACTGTTTCTGTATGAAGACTCACAGCTTAGCTGAGTTTTCTGCTTTTGAGTGTCACAAGGATGCAATCAAGGTGTCAGCCAGCAGGAAGTACAGCAAAGAGTCTGTGATGGCGAAAAGTCAGGTGCAGGACTGAAATTATAGTAAAAAGACTAGACTTGATGGTCTGACTGAGACTGGAGGGATGCCAGAAGACATGGCCCCTGGACTGTCTGTTAGCCCAGAACTAAAACCATTCCCAAAGCCAACTCTTTAGACAAAGATTAGACTGGACTATAAGACAAAATGATACTGGTGAAGAGTATGCTTCTTGGCTTAAATAGATACATGAGACTAAATGGGAAGCTCCTGTCTGGAGGCGAGATGAGAAGGGAGAAGGGAACAGGAGCTGGTTGAATGGACACTGGAAATATAGGGTGAGGAAAAGGAGTGTGCTGTCACATTGTAGGGAGGGCAACTGGGGTCACATAACAATGTGCGTATAAGTTTTTGTATGAGAAACTGACTTGAATTGTAAACTTTTACTTAAAGAACAATAAAAAAGGAAAAAAAAAAAGATGTCAGCCAGTTTTGGGTTCTCATCTCAAGGCTTGGCTGATAAAAGATCCTCTTCCAAGCACACGTGTTTATTGACAGAATTTAGTTCCATGAAGCCTTTAAGACTAAAGGCATCAGTTTCTTGATGACTGTGGGCTGTTGTCTGCCCTCAGTTCCTTGCCACATGGGCCTCTCCAGCCAGCTTCTTGCTTCATCAAAGCCAACAAGAAGAGGATGTCCTAGCAAGAAAGGTGTTATAACCTATGTGGTATAATCAAAGTAGTGACATCCCATCACCTTTGCTGTAATATATTGATTAAAAGCAGATCATAGGTCCCATCCACACTTAGGGAGGCAAAGTAACACAGGGGCATGAATACCAGGAGGCAGGGATAATTGGGGGCCATCTCAGAGTCTGTCCACACCTGTCAATGAAATAAGAATCAATGGCTCTTGCCTGGATTATGCCTCTGAACTGATAGAGCCAAGAAACATGCCCCATGAAACACGTCTTTATGAAATCTGATCTTTTTAAAACAAAACTTATTAAGGTACAATTAAATATAATGATCTTTTAAAGGTTAATTCATCCCTCTTTGTTCTTAATATGTTCTACTAGATGCTGGCATATGCTATACTATTAACCTCAGGTGAAGATACAGAAAACGATTCAGTGGTAGAGAGCCCACTGATTGAGGATGAAGGAGGAGGAGAAGGTGGGATTTAATAAAGAGGCCGAGGAGCCAAGAGAAATGTGACTAGAAAATCTCTCCTGTGAGAAAAACATAGGCAGAGTCAGAATATCTTAAAGCCAGTGATAGGAAATTAAGGAGAATGAAATTTAAACAATCTGAAGTATATAATTTGGAAAGACATTGATTGCAGGAGTCAGTAAAAAAAAAACTGCAAAGACCCCTCAGTAGTTAGGTATTCTAGGATTCATTTCAAAGAGGCATCATTTGTTGACTATAACTGTATCGGGTAGTTTTAATACATTTGCATGTACCTGGACCTCACTAGAACTGTTCAAGGTTGTCCAATTTACAGATGAGGACACCAAATCCTTTCTTTCATGGACACAGAGCTATCTTTTCAATGATGGAAGTGTGATTCAAAATGAGTTCTGATTTCAAACAATGTATTCTCCCCACTGCACAATGATGCCCCCTAGAGTATCTGCTAACATCAGTGCATTTGTAGTTATGATCAGAGGAGGTTATAGAAATGAATCTATAAAGGATCACTTACCTCCATGGAAATCCTGGTGGTGTAGTGGTTAAGTGCTACGGCTGCTAACCAAAGGGTTGGCAGTTCAAATCTGCCAGGCACTCCCTGGAAACTCTATGGGGCAGTTTTAGTCTGTCCTGTAGGGTCGCTCTGAGTTGGAATTGACTTGATGGCACTGGGTTTGGTTTTGGGTTTTTACCTCCAAATCAATGATGTTTTCCCTGGTATCTCAGGAGATGAGTTAATCATCCCCTTATAAGCCATAAGGAGACTCTGTTTTATCCATTGAACTAATGTTAATTGGTTGTCAACCATTTTCCAGACGCTGTAGTATGTACTGAGCAGACAAGCAAGACAAAGACCTTGCCTTCTGAAAGCTTCTGTGGTGTATTTTTAGTCATTCTGTTCTTGAAAGTCACCAACCAGATAACTGGGGTTCCCAGCTTTAGTGCCTGAAACACTCCTAAATGCCACAGAAGCATTCTGCCGATGCCCAACAGGGAGCTTCTTCCCATCTTATTAAATAACACAGCCATTTACTCAGGTGACAAGCAAAGGATGCTCAATGTACAATTGTTGAATCCTCCATTTCCTTCACCATTATCCCACATGTTCATCCTAATGAAAACTGCCTCAGGTCCAGATGCAGAAGTCATCTCAATCTGTACGTGTCTCTTTGGCTTCACTTTTGCGTGGCCCAAACCACCATCATTTCTCACTAGAATTAGTGAAATAACATTTTATGTTTGGTAAATGTCAAATGTTACCTCTTTGGTCCCACATTGGCTTCTAGCCAATCCATTTTCACTATAGTAGTTTGCTGAGTTAACTGAGTTGACTTTTCAAAACCTGCATTTACCTTGAATGTGTCACTACTTCAATCCCTTCAATAGATTCCTATTTCTGCTAGCGTAAAAGTTATACTTTCTGCAATAGGATCTGGAGCCCTGTGTAATCTAACAGCTGCATAAGTCTTAAAACTCATCTCAAATGTATTTCCTCTTTGCTCACAATGCTTTAGTCACTCTGTGGTTTTTGCTTTTTTTTTTTTTGTAACTGATAATCCAATATGTCATGCCCTTTCTTGCATTCAAGGCTTTGGACTTGTTTCCTCTGCCTGGAGCACTTCTCCCCCAGCAGGGTTCATTCTCCTTATGTTCGCAACAGTATCCATAGTACTTAGTACAGTGTCTGTCACACCGAAGGCCCTCTAAACATGTAAGGTCTGAGTGAATAAAAGTAAGATTTTTAATTCTTACTATAAATATGTCCCCATCACAAAATGATGCTCTAGAACTTTCTGAGATGTATGGAAATGCAAAATGTTTCTAAGTTACTTATTAACCATCATACAAAAAACTTTTCAAATGGTCAAAAGTAGTGTTCCAAAATAAAAATAATAATAGTAATAATAAATTAAAGAGGAGTTAAAATTAAACTGCAAATCTTAGTTCCAAGTTTCTTTTTCTTGTATACATTCCCAATATAATTTGCTGGTTATTGAAATGATAATTTATTCACTCCTGATTTATTTGCCTTTTCATTGTTTTTAACACTTACATTTAAAAACAAATGTAAAAAATAAATAAATAAAAGTTTTCTGTTGCCAAAGATGTGAGCACGAAGCAGAAAAATTATGGCAGGGACAAATATAGCTCGAAGTACTAAGTTGAGAGGGGATGTACTATGTGAGAGGCCTACTGATAAAATGCTTTAGGAGATCAGAAAGGACAGAAAAGACTCTAGATAAGAGATGGGGGTTAGCTTTATAATTTGACCTTAAAAAAAAAAAAAGAGGACAAAATATTGAAAAAGCAGAGATAGAAGAGGGGGATATGTATGTTTTCTAGAAATGTGTTCCGTAGAATGTATCTATCTCTCTTTCTCTCTCTCTACCTATCTATCTATCTATCAACCCATTGCCATTGAGCCAATTTCATCTCATAGTGACCCAGAAGACAGCTAGAACTGCCCCATGGATAAAGCTGTAAATCTTTATGGAGGCAGACTGCTACATCTTTCTCATGTGGAGCCACTGGGTAGGTTCGAACCACTAACCTTTTGGTTAGCAGCTGACCATTTTAATCACTGCACCATCAGGGCTCCATATACATATATATACACACACACACACCCCTATATGTACATATATACACACACACACACACACCCCTATATATACATATATACACACACACATACATATAAAATTTCCCAATTAGAGTAACACCTTGAGAAAAAAATCTATAGAATCGGAACTTTGGCTTTGGTTTTTCTGGAACATAGGATACTTCAAAGGAAATAGTGAAAAACAAAACAAATGAGGATTTTTGTTTAAATTGTATATAGTCCTTACAAACGTTATAATGGATTGGATTTTAATTTTGTGGTTAGCAGAAGTCATGACCATTTTTTGAATAGGGGAAGGGGCTTACCAAAGCTCCGTTTGAGAGAGATAAACCTGGGTAATCTTTTGTTATTTTTTTACTTTGTTTTACATTTTTTTTTTCATTGAGGTATTCCACATACTATAAAATTCAGCCTTTTAAAGTGTGTAAATTTATAATTTTTAGTATACTCACAAGATTATGCAACTATCACCACTAATTCTAGAACATTTCATCACCTCAAAAAGTAACCTCATACCCATTAACAATCACTCCCCATACTTCCTTGCATCAACTCCTAGCAACCACTAATATAATTTCTGTCTCTATGGATTTGCCTGTTCTGGAAAATGTATATAAAGTGGCCATTCAAGGTACAAAAAATTGGTCTCTATTTGCCAGGAACAACAGAGGAAGAAGGCAAGTCAAGAATAGAAGGAGGATATGGAATGTGTGGCTAACTGCCTCCATGAACAACTGTTTCCTTTGCCATGAGACCAGAAATACTGGATGGTGCCCGCCTACAGTTACTGAACATTTTAATCAAAGATTCCATAGAAGAATCCTGATCAAAAGGGTAAAATGCAGAACAAAATATCAAATTCTCATGGACTCCAGACTTCCTGTAAACTTGAAGATCGGGTGACCTCCTGAAACTATTACCCTAAAAAAAAAAAAAAAAATTACCCTAAGATTATCTTTAAACCTTAAACCAAAAATATCCCCTGAAGTACTCTTAAAACCAAGCAATAGTTTACTCTTAAAACCAAATAATAGTTTAGCTTAACTAGTGTAAAAATATCTGCATGGAACATTACGCTCTTTGAAGAACTATCTATATGGAATCAAATTAACAACAGTAACTCAAAAGATTAGATAGGAATCTTAGGCGGCAGTGAATTTATGTTAATGAAGAAGGAACAACTCAGAAAAGGGTGGGTGAGAATGGCTGCACAACTCATAGAATGTAATCAGTGTCACTAAACGGTACGTATAGCAACTGTTCAATTGGTGTAAGCTTTGCTGTGTCTGTTCTCAACAACAACAAAATAAAGTTTTAAAAAAGGAACCATACAATATGTGGCTTTTAGTGTCTAGCTTCTGTCACTCAGCATAATGTGTTCAAAGTTCATCCTTTTTGTACCATGTATCAGTACTTCCTTTCTTTTTATTGATTAATATTCCATTGTATAGATATACTACATTTTGATTATTCATTCATGAGTTGATGGACATTTAGGCTCTTTCCAATTTTTGGCCATTGTGAATAATGCTGTTGTGAACATTTGTGTACAAGATTTTGTATAAGTATATACTTTCAATTTTCTTAGGTATATACCTGGGAGTGTGTTGTGACTACACTGGTGGAATAGAATGAGCCCCACCCAATGTTTGGTGTGAATGTCAACAGTGATGACACCATACACATACCAAGAGGGTACAAAAGTCTTAGTACTCACATAATCAGGCTTTCTGAGGAAGGGCAGATCTTCCAAGCTGGTCCCAAAATGGCTTGTGAGTGCAAGGAAAGGACACTAGCTTAAAGTGTTTGTTGTGCTTAGAGTTTGGGGCTACAGAGAAAGTTCCCAAATGCAGGAAGTGCCTTGTGTGGGTTGAATCTTCCATCCGTGTCAAAAGAGAGAATACTCAAATTTTCTTTTTCAGCGTGCCCAGATATAGTCATAGTGTGCAGAAAGACGGGCAAGTTTTAAAAGTTGTCAGCAAACACTGAAAAATTGAGTCAGACTCTTTATTACAGAGTAGATTTGCTTTAACTTTTTGAGAATTTGCCAAACCTTTTTCTACAGTGGCTAAGCTATTTTCTATTCCCACCGTCAGTATATGAAGTGTCCAATTTCTCTACATCTTTGCTAACACTTGTTATTGCCTTTTTTTTTTTTTTTAATAGCCATACTGGTGGTGTAAATTAGTATGTCATCGTGGATTTGACTTGAATTTCCCTAAGGAGCCCTGGTGGTGATGGACTGCTACCAGAAAGGTTGTTGGTTCGAAACCACCAGTGGCTCCTTGGGAGAAAGATGTGGCAGTCTGCTTCCGAAGAGATTTACAGCCTTGGAAACCCTACAGGTCTGCTATGAGTTGGAATCAACTCCACAATAGTGGGTTTTCTCTAATGATTAATGGTGATGAGAATCTTTTTGTGATTACTGGAAATTTATCTTTCTATTTTGGAGACACTTGTATACAGATCTTTTGACCATTTTTCAATTGGATTATTTATTTTAATATTATTGAGTTGTAAGTTTTCTTTATATATTCTGGATGCTAGACCCTTGTCAGACATATGACTTGCACATATTTTCTCCCACTTGGTGCGGTGTCTTTTCACTTTTTTGATTGTGTCCTTTGACACACACTATATATATATATATAATTTTGATGATATCTAGTTTATCTACTTCTTCGATCATTTTTGTTTTTGGTGTCGTATCTAAGAAATTTTACCTAATCCAAAACCATAAAGATTTGCACCTGTATTTTCTCCATAATTTAGTAATAAGCATGGGCTAGGGGTTTTATTTTCAGAGCCACTTTACATCCTGAAACAAAGATGTCATTTAATGAGAGTTTATTCTCACAGCAATGACCAGCAGTGAGTAAAGAAATATAGTGAAGAAAAGATGTGGGTGTTTGGCTAGTTTCCCTCCCAACTAACTGATTTATTGCTGCACATTAGTCGGCCTGAGGATGGGCACAATTTAAATTCTTGGTGAAAGAAATTAGATGTAATTATAAGCCAGGCAGCTACTCTGGAGTACTCCAAACCATGACTGTTCAATTCCCAATTGCTATCACATTTTTAACAGGAGTTATTTCTTTAATCTGCTCTCCCTTCTATCTGTAAGAGTCAGACACTGTTCGATAGCAACAGAGTCAGTCCCATAGCATATATGTCGTCTCTGAGTAAGTGTTCCATTTTCATACTCCCTCCAGGGACAAAGACTTGTTTTCAGAAAGGCATAACAAATGGCTCCTCCACTTATTAGCTGTGTGATTAAGATTACTTAATCTCTCCAAGTCTGTGTACTCATCTGTGAAACAAAGGCAATGAAAATTTCCTTATAGAGTGGTTCTGAAGAGGGAAAGAGATGAACCATGACACAAAGTACCTAACCAAACACCTCACACTGAAACCACATTAGCTAGTGTTACGCTCATATTGTTATGAGGATAATACAGAATTCTTATTTTATTGGCATTTTAAGGAATGCATTTGCTATTAAAGCTTTACATAATGGAGATGTTAATCGAAAATACAGCCCTGTTAAAATACCTACGCTAATCAAGTAGGGCTAGCTTCTCTGCTGTTTTGCTTTCTGCTGTTTAGCTCTATGATCTTTAGGTCTGCAAAGTCAGGATGGAAAATGAAAGGCACATGCAGTTCTGTAATTGTTGTGCACGTATTTCCTTCCAGTAGGGCCATTGACCACAAATTGAGAAGGGTGCTGTGAATAAGGTGCATACTCGAAATTTGCAATCTGAAAGGCTAGGTTATTCCCTGGGCTGAAAAACACCCACAGGGTGCCTTTTGACTCACCTTTATCAAAGGCTCACTTCTGAGCTAGGAAAATGCTTTCCGGATGGACCTAAGCTCCTTACAACAGCTGTTCCTACTCTGTGCTTCATAGAGAGATTGCTAATCTAGCCTGAATGGGGAAACCCTTGGACCTCTAACAGCATTGGATGTTTGGTTGTTCTCACCAAGGCTATATGAACTCATAATTGGCCTTCTCTCATCTGTTCAACACAAAGAGAGTGTACATCTTTACTTAAAATCTTTACTTAGCAGGCACTCTCAGAAAAAAAAGAGGAACATTTGGGCATGGAAGATTAAAGGCACCAGCATCAACCCATCCTTCTGTCTTCATGGTCTGGATGACTCTATCCATTCTGTACCAAATGTTGAGAAGTAATTATCTTCTACTAACTTACTTTCAAATGCCAGGAGGTTATAAATATTCCCCTGGGAGTGAAACAGCTTGGAGAGATGTAAATGGAAAGTGAAAGGAAGGAGAGTGGGTCTCTTCTGACGCCAGCCGCTAACGATGGCACGTGGCATGATATTTCACCACATGGTGCCTCAGTTTCCTCACTGACAAAATAATGGAAATCAAGTAGAAAACTTAATTAAGTCTCTTCCAACTTTAACGTCTGTGTTTTAGTAATTAAGGGAAAATAGCCTTTGTCTTAGCGGTAAAATTTAGGTGATTAAATGACATCATTGTATAGTTCTGGCCAGTAAACAGCAACCAAAGGAGAAAAATATCAGCGATGAGTAATGATTTTTCAAGAAATGCTCATTGGAATGGATGACAGGAAGTATCTGATGGCGGCTTGAGAAAATTGAATGTTAATGAACTACAAAGAGGCATCAAGAATACATATTTCAGAGAGAAGCAAGACGAATAGGCCTCAGACATTCTGCCTCACTTATTACATTTACTGAAATACCCCTATAGCTTTTCTGATTGAACTATCAAAAAAAAAAAAAAAATGACTTGAAGTCAATTCCAACTCAGTGACCCTATAGGACAAAGTAGAACTGCCCCATTGGTTTTCCATGGAGCAGCTGGTGGATTCAAACTGCCGACGTTTTGGTTAGCAGCCAAGCTTTTAACCACTGCACCACAAGGGCTTCAGGTTGAACTACCATGAGTATACTGTAGAGAAGACTTGGTTTGATACAACTACTCAACTGCACCAAATGATGTGAAATTTGCAAGCACTGTAAATGTCTTTTAGTACTGGAAGGCAGTTTTTTTTGTACGTATGTATCGTATAATTGTGTTTTTCATAATTTGTTTTGAAATTGGTAAATATTGACTTTACCTTTCTCTGAAACTCCTATATTCTACAGCACACAATCTAACACTTTACATGAACTAGGTTTGTATGTCAGTATTGTCACATTTATATTAGTATATTTCCTGATGACATTTAACAAATTTGCTGTACTGTGTTGTTCTCCCACCACCTACCTGTCAGTTTGTTGTATTGTTGTGGCTTGCATGTTGCTGTGATGTTGGAATGCCATTTTGAGAATGGATTTGATGCATTGAACGCTAACGACTGAAGACCAAAAGAGTTGTGAGATAACATCAAGACATTATATATATGTAGAAAGCAAAAAGTCTTTAAAAAGACAGGAACAAAAGAAAAGGCCAAAATGGATATTAGAAGAGACTCAGAAACTTGCTCTTGACAATAGAGTAGTTAAGAGGAAAGGAAGAAATGATGAAGTAAAAGAGATAAACAGAGATTTCAAAGGGAACCCGAGAAGACAAAGTAAAATATTATAAAGAAATGTGCAAAGAGCTAGAGTTAAAAAAAAAAAATACACTTGGTATTTCTCCAGCTGAAAGAACTGAAGAAAAGAATTCAAGCTTTGAGTTGTGGTATTGAAGGACTGTATAGGCAACAAATTGAATGACACAGGAAATATCAAAAGATGATGGAAGAAATAAAGAAAGTCACTATACCAAAACTGGTGGGCATTCAACAATTTCAAGAAGTAGCATATGATCAAGAACCAGTGGTAGTGAAAGAAGAAGTCCTTCAGCTCCTATGAAGGCATTGATGAAAAAAAAAGCCTTCAGGAATTGACAAAATACCAATTGAGATGTTTCAACAAATGGATACAATG
This sequence comes from Loxodonta africana, assembly GCF_030014295.1. Taxonomy (NCBI): domain Eukaryota; kingdom Metazoa; phylum Chordata; class Mammalia; order Proboscidea; family Elephantidae; genus Loxodonta; species Loxodonta africana. The sequence continues at coordinate 42,019,546 of NC_087348.1, forward strand.
CTGGAAGCAGTCACTTATCTATGCCAAGAAATGTGAAAGAGAGCTACCTGGTCCACTGAATGGAAGAGACCCATCTCCTGCTCATTCCAAAGAAAGGTGATCTAATGGAGTGTGGAAATTATTGAACAATATCATTAATATCACATACAAGAAATTTTTTTTCTGGAGATATTTCAAAAATGGCTGCAGCTGTACATCAACAGGGAACTGCCAGAAATTCAAGCCAGAATTGTAAGATAATATGGAATGAGGGATATCATTGCTGATGTCAGATGCATTTGGCTGAAAGAGAGAATAGCAGAAAGATATTTACCTATGTTTTATTGACTGTGAAAAGGCATTTGACTGTGTGTATTTTATTTTTTATTTTAACATATTATCGATAACACTGTAAAGAATGAGAATTCTAGAAAACTTAATTGTGCTCGTGTGAAACCTGTATGTAGACCAAGAGGCAGTAGTTCAAACAGAAGAAGGGGATACCTCGTGGTTTAAAATTGGGCAAAGGATGCATCAGGGTTGTACCTTTTCAGTATACTTATTCAGTCTGTATGCTGAGTAGAAAAAATGCAAACTCTGGGGTCTTAAACGCTAGCAAGTGGCCATCTAAGATGCAACAATTGGTCTCAACCCACCTGGAGCAAAGAAGAATGAAGAACACCAAAGAGGCAAGGTAAGTATGACCCCAAGAGTCAGAATGGGCCACATAAATCAGAGACTACATCAGTCTGAGACCAGAAAGATTAGATGGTGCCTGGCTACAACCAATGATTGCCATAACAGGGAGCACAACACAGAATTCCTGAAGCAGCAGGAGAGCAGTGGGATGCAGACCCCAAATTCTTGTAAAAAGACCGGACTTAATGGTCTGACTGAGACTAGAGGGGCCCCGGAGGTCACGGTCCCCAGACCTTCTGTTAGCCCAAGACAGGAGCCATTCCCGAAGCCAACTTTTCAGACAGGGATTGGACTGGACTATAAGACAGAAAATGATATTGGTGAGGAGTGGGCTTCTTAGATCAAGGAGACACATGAGACTATGTGTGCAGCTCCTGTCCAGAGGGGAGACGTGAAGGCCGAGGGGGACAGAAGCTGGCTGAATGAACACAGAAATACAGGATGGAGAGAAGGAATGCGCCGTCTCATTAAGGGGAGGGCAACTAGGAGTATATAGCAAGGTGTGTATGCGAATTTGTATGAGAGACTGATTTGATTTGTAAACTTTCACTTAAAGCACAATAAAAATATAAAAAGAAGAAAAAATGCAGAGCTGGACTATAAAAAGAAGAACGTGGCACCAGGATTGGTAGAAGACTCATTAACAACCTGAAATATGCAGATGACACAACCTTGCTTGATGAAAGTGAAGAGGACTTGAGGCACTTACTGATGAAGATCAAACGTGACAGTTTTCAGTATGGATTACACCTCGACATAAAGAAAACAAAAATCCTCACAACTGGGCCAATAAGCAACATCATGATATACAGAGAAAACAGTGAAGTTGTTAAGAATTTCAATTTACTTGAGTCTGCAATCAACACCCATGGAAGCAGTAGTCAAAAAAATCAAACGACATATTGCATTGGGGAAATCTGCTGCAAAAGATCTTTTTAAAGTATTACAATGAGGACTAATGTACCCCTGACCCAAGCCATGATATTTTCAGTCCTCTCATATGCATAAGAAAGGTGGACAATGAAAAAGGAAGTCTGAAGAAGAATTTCTCATGTGAATTATGGTGTGGGCAAAGAATATTGCATGTACCATGAACTGCCAGAAGAACAAACAAATCTGTCTTGGAAGAAGTACAACAAGGATGTTTCTTAGAAGTAAGGATGTTGAGACTTTGTCTTGCTTACTTTGGATATGTTATTGGGAGGAATCAACCCCTGACAAGAATTTGTTCTCCAATCCTTTTTCAAGTGAAAAGAGGAAGACCCTCAACAGATAGATTGACACAGTGACTGCAACAATGGGCTCAAACATAGAAACAATTGTGAGGATAATGCAGGACCAGGCAGTGTTTCGTTCTGTTATACGTAAGGTCAGTATGAGTTGAAACTGATTTGATGGCACCTAACAAAAATGGCAACAACATGTTACTTTCACTAGGACCTAGTCCCGGCCTGGTTAAAGGGATATCACTACAAAAAAAAAAAAAAAAAAAAACTATTACTGGTTATCTCTCACTGTCAGGGAGCCGAGAAACCATTCAAGTTCAACGATGGACATTTGAGGAAAGACTGTTCAGAAGGTGGATTTCCAGAGTTTTCCCTCTGTGCCTAGCCATGCCAGATGTGACTTTGTTGGAGTCGTTGGCAAAAACATTATCCTACATTCACTTCAAAGGCTATTTTATGTACTCATATTGCTTTTTCAAACACTGTGTGATATCGTTTACAATTTTCTTCAGTTATTTCTCTCACTAATGGAATGTATATACTCCCTCTTGCACTTATTCAAAGTACAACCAATAAAATTACTAGTCATTGTCTACCTAACATTTTCCTGGGGATTTGAGACACTCGTATTTTAGTTGGTAAGATCTCACCCACAGGTAAAATGACAGTTTGCAGGTAATCAAAAGGAAATTTAGACATCTTCTTTTTACCATATTACACGGTGGAGAGAGGAATATATCCCCCACTGTCTGCTCGCTTCCCTTTCCTTTTATCTCTTGTAAGATAAAAGGTGGTACTGGTCCCCAGGGAAAATCCCTTTACGTTGGATCAGGGATATGACCTTAGTAAGGGTGTTACAATCCCACCCTAATCCTCTTTAACATAAAATTACATATGTTGTATGTCTTTTGATAAGCCAGTTGACCTCTGTCTTCTGGATTTTCATCCATCAAACAGAGATTATAATACTTTTATATCTATTATTCTTGGTGGCAGTAATCTTTAGGTAGGAAATGTGCTAAAGCAATAGAAACTATATTATCACTGAAAAATGCTAACATTTTAATATATTTTTTACATATGATTATTTAGTTTCCATACAATTTTGCCTTTTTTATATCTTACTGATTAAAAAAAAATTAAAGATGATACTTCAGTGTCAGAAAGCTCTGGGTAGAACTTCTCATTCTTTCATTAACTATATGACCTCAGACAATTTGCTGAATTTCTACAAGCCTCAGTTTCCTCATCTGTGAAATGCACATAAGAATGACTGGGGTTTCTGGAGGTTTAACTGAGATGATCACTTAGCCTGACACCGAGTAAGAACTGAATTATTAGATATTATTACTGACTTCGAAAAGTAAATAGTAATAGTAAACCTTGATACAAACTTCCTTATATAGAAAATCTGAAGAATAGAAGTGACATTTGATGTTCTCAATTAACGGAATTCCCAAAAACCAGTTGTTGAGTTGATTCTGATTTATGGTGACCCCATGTGTCTTAGTCATCTCATGCTGCTGTAACAGAAATACCACAGATGGATGGCTTCAATGAACAGAGGTTTATTCATTCACAGTCTCGTAGGCAACAAGTCCAATTTCAGGGCATCAGCTCCAGGGGAAGGCTTTCTCTGTTGGCTCTGGGGGATGGTCCTTGTTATCAATCTTCACCTGGACTAGGGGCTTTTCTGTGCAGGAACCTCAGGTTCAAACATGCTCTTCTTCTGGTGCTGCTTTCTTGGTGGTATGAGGTCCCCCATTCTCTGCTCACTTCCCTTTCATTTTATATCTTGTAAGGTAAAAGGTAGTGCAGGCTACACCCCAGGGAAACTCTCTTTACATCAGATCAGAGTTATAACTTTAGTTATAATCCCACCCTAATCCTCTTTAACTTAAAATTACAATCACAAAATGGAGGGCAAACACACAACACTGGAAATCATGGCCTAACCAAGTTGGCACATATTTTGGGGGGACACAATTCATGTGTCAGATCAGAACTGTGCTTCTTAGGGTTTTCAGTGACTGATGTTTTGGAAGCAGATGGCTAGGACTTTCTTTCAAAAGCACCTCTGGGTGGGTTCGACCCTCAAGCTTTTGGTTAGTAATCAAATGCTTAATCATTTGTGCCACCCAAGGACTCCTCAAAATCCCCTAACCATATTCAAATTTGGGGGGAACAGAGAAGAGCTTCTTAGTATTTCAATAACATAGTGTTTCTTCGAGTCATATGATTGAGTTTGAGAGGATAAAATGTAAGAGCCAAGAGGCTCTGAGTGTCTCTGCCTATAGCCTGCATATTTGCGAGTCTAAGTTGACCTCAAGAAACCTGCTTCCCTCATGTCTGTTCCAGGCACTGCTGGAATGTAAGAAGGAACAGTTCAGCCTCATCCAATCAAACAATTAAGACTAAATCCCCTCATTTTCTTCCTTCTCATCATATAAAAATGTCCTATGTCATGTTTTTGGGCTTCTGTGAGACTTACATAGAGCCACCCACTGCCTTTGGGTCAATTCCGACCTGTAGTGAACCCACAGAGCTTCTAAGGCTGTAAATCTCTGCGGTAGCAGACTACCACATCTTTCAGTTAGCGGTTGAGTGCTTTAACCACTGTGGTAACAGGGCTCCTATGCATAGAGCAAAGAATCAAACAAAAACAAAAACAAAAAAACAGGTGGCAATAGTTCATTGGAATGCAAAGGTTCAAACGGAAGCGTCTTTTATCTAGGAATTATCTCATGGCTCACAATTATCATCCATGTCAATTAGCACAAGATAGATGTCTTTCCATGTGGTCAGAACTGAAAGACAGCTGCTCATTTACTATAAGTCGTTTGTGTGTCCGTGATTATCTGAGGTTTTTCATCTATCTTTTCACCCAGGGTAGAAATATTTAACAACAACAACAACAAAAAAAAAGATGGTATCCCTGTGACTGACACAAATTAAGAAATGAAATATGGGTCAGCATGCAACTCCAACTATTATTCTATTGCCCATTAGCAAACGGGAGATTTCATTACACAGCATAGCTCCCTGAAGATCTAAGAGAAAAATGATGTGGGTGAACCACAGAGAAATATTAGAGGAGCTTTAGGGAGGTGGAGGGAGCAAGTTAGGGCAAGGAAATATGCATTAGACAGTGAACTATGCTTCAATTTTTCATCTTTCCACCTACACTCCTTATGGTCTCTCCTTGTGGTTCATTTTTGCTCTGACTTTTAAGTAACTTTAAATTGTAAAATCAGAGAGAATTTTGTTTTGTGAAGGAACGTAAAGTTAGGTGACTGTAAAGGGGATCAGAGGTCAAATTTTGACAATTGTTCATGGTGTCAACTGGCAAATAGACCTTAAGCAATGTTCTCCCTCTCTGGGCTGCCATACCTGCTTCCTATTCCCAGTGAAGGTCTCGAATCAGATTATAAGCACACTGTAACTTCGATTAAGGACCTTGGCATTTCAGAAAGCCATCAAGTTTATCATCTGACAAAGGTTTATTATCTTGGAGCAAATAGCCCGTCCTATATTTATATCAAAGAGAAGAGACATTTGAGGCAAAGAAAGACAATCATAAACTCTTGGAATTTTAAACCTTTCATTGTGAGAAGTTGCAGCTGTTTTTCTCCTTTCTTTTAATTTACGATGTTGTGCTAGCGAATTTAAATGGGTAAATTCTTGTCAACATATTTTGATTTGGGAAATTCGTTTTTAACATAACACAGTTGTAGAGGACCAACAAATAGAACCCATGCAATTTCAAATGTTTACATATATGTGAGTATATTGTAAGTGTGAATGTGTGCATGACTGTATATCTGGATATGAGTATGTGAGTATATGGGTGCAAGTGTGAGTATGAGTATAGAAGTGAGTGTGAGGGTGTGAGTGTATGTTTGTGTGTACAGTGTTGAGTGGGTGTGTGTCTTGTGTGTGTCTGAACATATGTATGAATGTGCTCGAGTGTGTGCTTGTACGTATGTGAGTATATTGCGAGTGTATGGGTTTGCGTGTGTGTATAAGAGTGTGTGTATCTGATCTTGGAGCATAATTCAATCACTTACTGACCGTGACAACTCTCCACTTGTAATGATCACATGACGTAATGCATGTGATGATGTTTTGTAAATCTAGAGTGCTAGGCCAGTGTAGTTCATTATTATAGATCCCTGTATAAAACAAACACAATTTTAAAAGCTTTGAGGATGATGCAGTGCTGCATACCAATCACCACGCTCTCCAAATGTCTACATTTGTGGTCAGCAAATCCAGTCTAGAATGCTTTGATATGTCTGAAACATAGCTTTCACATCGTTTCTGCTATTCCTATTTCATAAGGTTTCCTTTCCCGATATTTCTGAAAAAGTATCTCTAATACTGTTAAAAACAATCTCTTCTGTCTATTCTTTATTTCTTGGCATCAGTAACTAAAGCCATTGTTACTAAGAACTGCCCATTAATATTTTGCAGTTTTGGAACAAATTACTGATCCTTATGTAAAAAACTGAACTGAGAGTTGCTTCTACATTAATGAAAAAAAAACAAAAACAAAAAACCCATTGCATCAATTCTGACTCATAGCAACCCTATAGGACTGAGTAGAACCGCCCCATAGAGTTTCCAGGGAGCACCTGGTGGATTTTTAACCACCCTGTCACCAGGGTTTTCACATTTATGAAGGTGTTTCACCCAGGGCAGTTCTTATTTCTCAAAAACCATATTTAATATAACATTCTAGGAAAACATAATCCTGTTGTAGGTCACCTCTTGAATTCTAAAACAAATTCTTTCAAAAGCAATCCTTTTAGTGCAATAGGAGCTTACTATAGTTTTAACGTCCCTTTTGAGCCCGGGTTGTATATCTGCAGAGAACATAAATAGGGTTATTTTGAGGGCATGTTTAGCTTACTTTGAAAAATCAAAACAAATGAAAGTTTTTAAACAAACAAGGTCCTTCAATTTCTTAGGAGATTTAGTCTAGCTTCAAGGGTCACTAAATACCCAAGAATGTTCTTGTATATTTAATCAGATGGAATTCTTTGGATTGAGTTAAGTCAATATTAAACCCTTTGATTTTCTAAAATGTCACACTTTGTATAAATTGAAGGTGTTTAAGAAGAAAGTGACAAGCTGTGTTTGTACTTTTAGGTTGAGAAGTCTTTTATCACCAGCCTGGAGACTTTCCCTTTACTTGAACTGCTTTTTCTTGGCTAAAGTATGGAGTTGGTAGCCTCCGCAAATATCAGAGTCCAAAAGAACTCCTGTAGTAAAGCATGTTTTTCAGTTTAGAAATTGGCATTGGGAGAGTACCACTGACAATGCTGAATAAAATCAGTGCACCCATCCTCGGATCTTTGGTTATCTTTTTGTTATATGTAAAGTCTTTGCCAGTGTCAGGGTGTCTGTGCGTGTGTGTGTGTGTGTGTGTTTGTGTTTGTTTATGTGTGTGTGATTTGCTCCTATATACATAATTTAACAAAACTAGGATTTAAAGAGTCCAAGAATGCCTCAGGATTCTGCACATAGCAATATTCAGTACTTATTTATTAACTCCTTGGCTACTCCCAAGGCTCTTAATTTTTTGAGATATACAATCTTTTGAAGATTTGATGGAATCCTGCCCGAAAGAAACCTGCATATGAATGCATGACTATTTTATATAAAATGACTAGGGAAATAAGCATCTCTAAAACCCTTGGGTAGTGCCCACATTTAACATGCTTGGTTGCTAACAGAAAGGTTAGATGTTCAAGTCCACCCAGAGGTACCTTGGAAGAAAGGCCTGGAGATCTACTTCCAAAAAATCAGCCATTGAGAACGCTATGGCATGAAGTTCTGTTCTGAGACACATGGGGTTGCCATGAGTTGGAATCGACTTGACAGCCTCTATTTAAATTCTAGCTGTGGATATGCAGTGATTTATGAATCTCTGACTAAAAAAAACTGACTACATACCTCTAAACCACTCCAGTCCCCCCTTTTTTTTTTTTTTTACACAAGCAGAAACAGAGTCTGAGAGGTCATTTGAGTAAAGGAGGCCTGAAATGAAATAATAGGGAATGGAGAGCCCTGTGACAAGCAGAAGAGTGCATAATCTCCATTCCAGCCAACCACTGGCACATGGGACAGTAGGCCTGGTGCCATCAGATTTTTCGATGTGTGAAGAGAAGTTTAAAATATTGTCTGCTTAAATGTAAAATTTCTTAATGTTTAAGTACTGACAATTAAATCCAATTTTTTAGAAATATTGGACTGGCTAAACAAACTATCATGAGAACGTATCTCTGATAGGCCAACAGTTGGCTCTCTTCCAAACATTATATTTTATATATGTAAGAGTGTTCCATTCATTTAACAAATATTTATTAAGCTTTATTATATTCAAGAACCTGGGCCAAGCTCTATAAAAAAAAAAGTACAAAGTACAAAAAATTTTGATATTCCTGAACTTAATAAAACTCCTTGCCATTGAGTTGACTCCAACTCATGGCGACTCCATGTATGTCAGAGTAGCAATGTGCTCCATAAGATTTTCAATGGCTGATTTTTCAAAAGTAGATTACAAGGTCTTTCTTCTGAGGTTCCTGTGGGTGAACACCAACCTCCAACCCTTTGGTTAACAGCCAAGCATGTTGACCTTTTGTACCACCCAGGGACTCTGAACTTAAACCAGGAATCTTAATATATAATGCACAAAAAAGGTATGTGGAGAAAAGAATTAGTAATAAGAAATAAAAAAAATTAAAAAATTGTCCTAGGTTCTCTGAAGGCTTGCTTAAATTTTCTGTCTTGTTAACCAACTGGACCTAGCATGAGTGGGATTATACCTCCTGTGAAGTTCACAGTTTTTCTTGGTTTATCTGTTCTGAAGTCTACTTTACACTGTTATTGATCTGGTGGTATAATTTGAGAGAGATACATGCTACTGTAGATATGAGATTCTCTATGAACAACGGCTTGATAGCAAAACAAAGAGTGTTGTCTTCCATGTACGAGGCTTCCTTTAACTGCCCCATAGTGCGATGGTCCTCCAGCAGCTGATGCAGATGGACAGATTCCTTCCAACCCAGAGTCTTCACGGTAGTAGTAGTGCATATACAGATTATTCCACAGACACAAAAGTTCAAATGTGTTTACATTTCAAAAGTGACAGAATACTTTTAGATTCATGCCTTTCCTGCAGATTTTAATTTAAATAAGTGTGAATGGGAAATCTTCATGCTAAATGCATATATGTACAGGTGTGTATATCTTATAGTCCATGTTTCCAGTTGATGAGTAAATGTGAATTTTTTCTGTTGCTTCCCAGAGTTTATATGCTCTGACTTGCCTAAAATCCCCAGAGACTATCTCTAAATGTTAATGTTGCAAAAGGTTACCTGAAATACTCTAATTATATCCTCTCTTCTTTTTTGATTCCCTTTCATTAGAACAAGCCAGCTCTCACGCTGTAGAGTACATGAAGTGTCAGACTCAAGAGTAGGCAGCAGGAAAACTTCCAGATGAAATAACAGGAGCTGGGGGAGGCGAGTGAAGTAGGAAGAAGTCTAAGGAAATACTTCACCCAGGGAATTTAAAACCTGGTGGGAAATTAGCACTGGAAATGTAAATGAGGTTGGGGAAATTAAGAGGATTAACTGGTTTATAGGGATTTATATAAAAATAAAGAGAAGATCACTGAAAACCTTTGGGATCTCCTTCCCCTTAACAGTATTAAAGCTGGTTTTGGGTCTAGATATGTGAGTGTGTGTTTTTCTGGTTTTGCTGATACTTCTAATTTGGAGGCATTGGGCCAGTAATTACAAATTGTTGTCAGAGCCTGTATTTGCTTCAAGTCAGGTGCCACCATGACCAGAGGCTCACAGCTCAGTAAGCTTGCCTGCCTGATTACTATTCTGTCATTTGCAGAGTTAACGTGGGAGGTAACTGGTTGGGATTAAAGAGTGGGGAGCAGGGAGAATAGCCTTCCTAACGCTATCCGTTTTAGATTTTATGCAGGATAATACTGCATGTATGGTGGCCACACATGTTTTTCAGGACTGGCTGCTCCTTAGTTGTGGACAACAGTATAAAGTTGAAGAATAATTCAGCTTTGGGTGCATTTGTCTAAAGGAAAAAAAAAAAATTGTTAGTAGTCCTTGAGTTGGCTCTGGTTCACAGTAACCCTATGTACAACAGAACAAAGTGTTGCTCAGTTCTGTGCCATCATCACGATCATTGGTACGCTCAAGTCCATTGCTGCAGCCACCATATATTTCGAATGCCTTCCAACCTCGGAAGCTCGTCTTCCATCACTGTATCGAATACTCTTCTGTTGTGATCCATTGGCTGATATTGGGAAATAGATCACCAGACCTTTCCTCAGAGTCTTTCTTAGTCTGGAAGCTTCTCTGAAACCTACCCACCGTGGGTAAACCTGCTGGTATTTGAAATATTGGTGGTATAGCTTCCAGCAACCTAGCGTATACAAGCCACCACGTCCAAGGAACTGATGGGTAGTGAAAAAGAAAAATTAAGACCACTAAGCAAATGTCAAAAATTAGTGTGATCAAAAACCTGGCAAAACAAGAAGGCATACTCCCAGAACAGCCTCACTGAATATTTATGGAATGCCTTATATGGCCAAAACACTAACTTCATAGATTGGGAGATAAAATTGAGTATTTTGAATTTAGATGCACTTCAGCTTGAAGCCAGCCCATTCATCTACTGAATATGTGGTCCTGGACAGTAGTCTTTCTAAGCCTCTGTTTCATAGGTTAGAAAAGAGGGCTAATAATAGCATTTCCTATGAGTCCTGGTGGTGCAGTGGTTAATAGCTCATCTGTTAAGGAAAAGTTTGGTTGTTTGAACCAACCACTATCTTTGAGGGAGAAAAGACCTGGTGATCTACTGCCATAAAGATTACAGCCTAGGAAACCCTATGGGGCTGTCCTACTCTGTCCCACAGAGTTACTATAGGGTCTCTCTGAGTTGAAATCGACCTGATGGCACACAACAACAATAGTATTTCATTGGATTGTTGTGAGAATTAAATGAAAGTGAATGAGATAAAAAACAAACAAACCTGATGCCGTTGAATCAATTCTGACTCACAGTGACTCCATAGGACAGAGTAGAACTGCCCCATAGAGCTTCCAAGGAGCACCTGGTGGATTTGAACCTCTGACCTTTATGGTTAGCAACTGTAGTGCTTAACCACTACACCACCAGGTTTTCCCTAATGAGATAGGGCAAGCAAATGGCTTAGTTCATGGTAAATGTATATGTCTGTGTGTGAGAGAGAGCGGACAAGGAAGTGAGAAAGCTCACTCCAGCACGTATGCTAGCTGACTAACAACGCAGAAGGGAAGTTTGAAGAAATACTTTTCATTAAGGCATAATCAGGAGAAAAAAAAAAAAACTATTGAAGAGATGTAACTTGGAAGAATGAAAGTTATGAAATGGCAGCTATGAATTAGGAGGTGATTTAGACATGTTTTTGTATTTAATTCTCAGTAACTCCAAGAGTAAACACTTTTTTTTTTTCTTGTACAGCATGAGGGTGCCTAAGGAACAAAGTTATTAAGTTACTTGATCTTTGTGACAAAGCCTGTGTCAAGAAAAATTGTGAAAGCCTTTGAAATGGGTCAAAAAGATTACTGGTTGGGTTTAGTTAAAAAAAAAAAAAAAGCAACTAGCCTTTTCCATTGTGTACTCTCCCAGAATATCTGTTTTATGGGGTCTGTGCCTGTCATTGCCTTTGAGATATTTTCTAACTCTACAAACTGCAGATAACTAATATGAACACAGGAAACCCTAGTGGCATAGTAGTTAAATGCTATGGCTGCTAACCAAAATGTTGGCAGTTCAAATCCACCAGGTGCTCCTTGGAAAGTCTATGGGGCGGTTCTACTCTGTAGGGTTGTTATGAGTCAGAATCGACTCGACAGCAACAGCTTTGGTTTTTTTTTTTTTGGTTTTAAAATGAACACAATCAATTCACGTTCATAGACTTGCAATTGAAATCTGTCCTCTGAAGGGACAATTGATTTTGTACCTCCCCTACTTGGTGGAAAAAGTCACTGGTACATCTACTTTTAAAGTCATTTCACCATTTTCTTTGTGTGTATATACCAAAACCTGTTGCTATCGAGTTGATTCTGACTCATAGCGACCCCATAGGACAGAGTAGAACTACCCCATAGGGTTTCCAAGGAGCAGCTGGTGGATTTGAACTGCCAACCTTTTGGTTAGCAACTGAACTCTTAACCACTGCACCACCAGATATACATATATATATACATATATATATGTATATATATACACACACACATCTCTATATACATACATATATGTGTGTACATATACACATATATATATGTGTTACTTCGAATTTTCCTTTGAAATAGTTATAACATCTTACTCGTTCCCTCATTAATTAATGAGTTAAATACAACCTTGGTGTGTGTTTACTGTATATTTGTAGTCAAGATTCTACTTTAAAAAAATCTCCTAAAAACTGTGAATGTTGATGCTGACATTTGAACCCAGGTTTGATATCAGAGCCTGTTTTTCTTTTGTTCATCCTGTCACGTCTCCTGAGAACATGGAGGATTTGAATAGGCAAATATATATACAATATATTATATATAAAAAATATAGTATGTATATATTATATATATATATACAATTAAACTACTTTCTCATACCAACATAAGGACAGATTTCCAGCCTATTGATTATCCTTTAGGTTACTGGGACACAGAAATTGTTACCCATTACCAATAACATAGACTTTGAGAATTTCTCATGACAAAATAACAGTTCAAGGGGGTCTAGAACTGAGAGAAAAATATAAGTTAGATGTAAATAATTGTGGGAAATCCTGTTCCTGAGGGGTCAGTATTCAGCTTTTCCAAGCTAATCTCTCTGCTATGACACCATAAAAGCACTTTTCCAATATTGTCTAGAAGCTCGAAGAGAGGAAATGTGTAATATTATCGATATTAAATAAAAAACCCTGACTGACTTTAAGAATGGAAACCCTGGTGTCACAGTGGTGAATTGCTAAAAGGTTGGCAGTTCTTATCCACCACGTCCTCCTTGGAAACTCTGTGGGGCAGTTCTACTCTGTCCTACACGGTTGCTATGAGTCGGAATTGATTTGACAGCAATGGGTAATAGGAGTTTAAGAATGGAGAATATGTTAGTAGTGTATGCTTCTAAAATAGTTTTCAAAGTGTTCACCGCCAAAACTATTCATGGCTTTCTGGATACCAACACTCATAGGAACCCCTCACCTCTGACTCCCTTTTGCTACTATATTTCTTTAAAAGAAAAACAAAAGCCAAACCTTTAAAAGGAAGCTTCATCTTAGCTGATTGCTTTTCAACCTTAACTCTAAGGAGTTTTCCCAGTTATATTTCAACATCCCTAGATCTAATGGGCTTTAAACTGTTTGAAGATTCCCAATTTTAGTTTTCTACCACTTCTATAAACTGGTAACCCTTGTGTCCTTCCTTCACACAGACAGCCTCAAGGATGTTACCATCATTTTTCTTAAATTAGCATATACAGATAGTCATCATTTAATTTTATTTATTTTTTAATCTGAATTCCAATTCCATTCTACTTACTAGTTATGTGAAAGTACTTAACTCTTCAGTGTCAGTTATCTCATTGGTAAGATAATAGACGTGGCTTATAGTATATGTATGTGTGTATGTTTATCCCTAGTTTTAACATTTCAGTTATTTTGATAATTGGTCAGGGTACAATCCATGTATATGTATATTTAATGTTGACCCTAAACATTAAAACTCCCTTTAAAGTCCAATATTAAAAAATAGGTACAAACCAGAGAAAATGAAATTTGTGATTGTCAGACTATGATGGAGAAATAAAACACAGCTATTGTTGTTTTTTTGTTGTTGTTGTCATCTGTAGATGCCATCTCACAGAAACCATATGTAAAACAGAATAAAACACTGCCTGGTTCTGCACCATCATCACAACTATTGCCATTTTTGAGCCCATTGTTGCAGCCACTGTGTTGATCCATCTCGTCGAGGGTCTTCCTTTTTTTCACTGAGCCTTTACTTCACCAAGCATGATGTCCTTCTCCAAGGAATGATCCCTCCTAATAACATGTCCAAAGTATGTGAAACACAGTCTCACCATCCTTGCTGCTAAGGAGCATTCTGCTTGTACCTCTTCCAAGACAGATTTGTTCATTCTTTTCGCAGTCCATCGTATATTCAATATTTTTTTGCCAACTCCACTATTCAAAGGCTTCAATTCTTCTTTGGTCCTCCTTATTCATTGTTCAGCTTTCACATACATACGAAGCCATTGAAAATGCCATGGCTTGGGTCAGGCTCATCTTAATCTTCAAGGTGACATCTTTGCTTTTCAACTCTTTAAAGAGGTCTTTTGCAGTAGAGTTGCCCAATGCAATAAGTCCTCTGATTTCCTATCTGTTGTTCCATGGCTGTTGATTATGGATTCAAATAAAATGAAATAATTGACAACTTTAGTCTTTTCCCCATTTCTCAGGGTGTTGCTTATTGGTCCAGTTATGAGGATTTTTGTTTTCTTTACGTGGAGGTATAATCCATGCGGAAGACTGCAGTATTTGATCCTCACCAGTAAGTGCTTCAAGTCCACTTCACTTTCAGCAAGCAAGGTTGTATCATCTGCATATCACAGGTTGTTAATGAATCTTCCTCCAGTACTGATGCTGTGTTCTTCTTCATTTAGTCCAGGTTTTTGGAATATTTGCTTAGCATACAGGTTGAATAAGTATGGTGAAAGGATACAACCCTTAAACACACCTTTCCTGATTTTGAATCATGCAGTATTCCCTTGTTCTGTTGGAACGACTGCCTCTTGATCTATGTACAGGTTCTGCATAAGCACAATTATGTGTTCTGGAATTCCATTCTTCATGATGTTATCCATAATTTGTTATGATCCACACAGTCTAATGCCTTTGCATAGTCCATAAAACACAGGTAAACATCTTTCTGTTATTTTCAGCTTTCAGCCAGGATCCATCTGAAATCAGCAATGATATCCCTTATTTCATGTCCTCTTCTAAATCTGGCTTGAATTTCTGCAAGTTCCCTGTTGATGTACTGCTGCCACCACTTTTGAATGATCTTCAGCAAAATTTGACTTGGGTGTGATATTAATGATATTATTCAATAATAACTGCATTGAGTTGGATCACTTTTTTTGGAATAGCCGTAAATATGGATCCCTACCTGTCGGCCAATTAGCTGTCTTCCAAATTTCTTGACATAGACAAGTAAGTACTTCCGTCTCATTTGGTGTTCCATCAATTCCTGGAGCCTTGTTTTTCACCGAAGTCCTCAGTATAGCTTGGATTTCTTCCTTGAGTACCATGGGTTCCTGATCATATGCTACCCCTTGAAATGACTGAATGTCGACCAATTCTCTTTGGTACAGTGACTCTGTGTATTCCTTCCATCTTCTTTTCATGCTTCTTGCATCGTTCAGTATTTTGTCCATAGAAGCCTTCACTGTTACAACTTGAGGTCTGAATTTTTTTCTTCAGTTCTTTCAGCTTGAGAAATGCCAAGTGTGTTCTTGGGTTTTTAACTCCAGATCTTTGCACCTGTTATTATAATACTTTACTTTGTCTTCTGGAGCTGCCCTTTGAAATCTTCTGTTTAGCTCTTTTACTTCATTTTTTCTGTTCACTTTAGCCACTCGAGGTTCAAGAACAAGTTTCAAAGTCTCTTCTGACATCCGTTTTGATTTTTTCTTTCTTTCCTGTCTTTTTAATGACCTCTTGCTTTCTTCATGTATGATGTCCTTGATGTCATCTCACAACTCGTCTTTTCTTTGGTCATTAGTATTCAGTGCATCAAATCTATTATTGAGATGGTTTCTAAATTCAGGTGGGATATACACAAGGCCGTACTTTGGCTCTAGTGAACCTGTTGTAATTTTCTTCAGCTTCAACTTGAACTTGCATATGAGCAGTTGATGGTCTGTTCTGCAGTCAGACCCTTGCCTTGTTCTAACTGATGATATCGTCTCTTTCCACAGACGTAGTTGATTTGATTTCTGTGTATTCCACCCAGTGAGGTCCATGTGTATAGCCACTGTTTATGTTGGTGAAAAAAGGTTTTTGCAACGAAGAAGTTGTTGGCCTTGCAAAATTCTATCATTATATCTCCAGCATCATTTCTGTCTCCAAGGCCATTATTTTCCAACTACTGATCCATCTTCTTTGTTTCCAGCTTTTGTATTCCGATCACCAGTAACTACGAATGCATCCTCATTGCTTGGCCAATCAATTTCAGACTACAAGAGTTGGTAAATACCTTCAATTTCTTCATCTTTAGCCTTAGTGGTAGGTTCATAAATTTGAATAATAGTTCTATCAATTGATCTTCCTTATAGGTGTGTGAATATTATCCTATTACTAACAGCTTTGTACTTCAGGAGAGATTTTGAAATTTTCTTTTTGAAGATGAATGCAACACCATTCCTCTCCAAGTTGTTATTCCCAGCATAGTCGATCATGTGATTATCTGATTCAAAATGGCCAATACCAGTCCATTTCAGCTCACTAATAGGATATTGATATTTATAATTCCATTTTGTTTTTGACAACTTCCAATTTTCCTAAATTCATACTTTATACATTCCATGTTCCAATTATTAATGAATGTTTATAGCTGTTTCCTCTCATTTTGAGTTGTGCCACATAAGCAAATGAAGGTCCTGAAAGCTTGATTCCATTCACATCATTAAGGTTGACTCTATTCTGAGGAAGCAGCTCTTCCCCAGTCATCTTTTGAGTGCCTTCCAACATGAGGGCTCATCTTCTAGCACTATATCAGACATGTTCCCACTGCTATTCATAAGCTTTTCACTGGCTAATTTTTTCAGAAGTAGACCACCAGGTCCTTCTAGCCTGTCTTAGTCTGGAAGCTCAGCTGAAACCTGTCCACCATGGGTGCCTGCTGGTATTAGAATACTGGTGACATATCTTCCAGCATCACAGCAACACGCAAACCCCCACAGTATGACAAACTGACAGACACGTGGGGGAAAACATGGTAGTACTTGTAATTGGTTACATAAACCATGAAGCAAGAGCCTTAGGTACATTCGTTGTAAAGCAATGCAATTACCATAAGAATATTTTATCAGTATGGAAACTATGAACAAAACCTTGATGTGACAAACTAAAGCATTACCTTAGCACCCAGTGTGGCAGTTGTGCTGCATGTGTTTGGCTGAAGGAGAAAGGACAGAGTAAGTATAGTCACCTATGTTTATGTGGCTCTATCTGAGATTATTTTGATGTGTCAACACAAATTTTCAAAACTTAAAAAGTTTTACTAACTCTGACATAAAACACAAACATTTAATTAAATGCCTATGAAATCATTATCAATTCTATTATGAATCAATAAAATTACTAAATCAATAAAATTTACAAATTTTACTGATTTAGTAATTTTATCATAACTATTCATTTTATTAATTGCTAATTTTTTATTCTTAAAAACTATAAATTTGAAAATAATTAGTAGGTTAGATTTTCTTGCTTTCAAGAATTCTTGAGGATTCATAATTTCGTGATGACTGCCACGAAATTATAGCCAACTGTAAATTGTGTATTATGTTAAGCCAAATAATTTCAAGAGCAATTGCAGTAAAATTCTTTCATTTATTTTTGCCTCAAGTGTTATGTTGCTGTTAGTTGCTTTTGAGTCAATTCTACTTCCATGTGCCTAGAGTAAAACTGCTCCATAGTATTTTCCAGGCTGTAACTTTTCAGAAATAGGTTATTAGTCCTGTCTTCCCAGGTGCCTCTGGGTGGTTCAAACCACCAACTTTTCAGCTAGTAGTCAAGTGCTTAACCATTTGCACAACCCATGGACTTCTTCAAGTGTTATGGTTATTGTTTATGTTATAGTTAATATGAGATATATGTGCATATTTGATAAGATGTGGAAGGAGTAGAAGGAGGACTTCAAAACTAAAAGTTCCTATGGCTTCACTAAACCTCCGAGAAGCTCTGGACATTTCCCTTTTGTGACTTAGGGAAGTGCCTTCGGACTGATTAGAATATTATAAGTAGGGTGATCATCTGTCAAACTGGGCAGACCCCAGGACGTGGGACTTTCAGTCCTAAATCAGAAAAGTCCCAAGCAAACCAAGATGAAATGGTGACCCTACATTTAAGCCCTAGAATCATTACTGAGCTAGTGAAAGATCAGCCTGTTGCCTGTTGAAATGCATCCTAGCTCAATCCTGTCTCTTACCCACCTGCATCAATGTGCCTGTTTCCTACTTTGCATCCATACTTTCTCATCTCAGTGCTTAGTCTTACTTGAGACTCAAGTTATAATAGCTCACCATTTTGTCTTCTTGTTCATGGCTTGTTTCCTCATGTTCTAGTTTCCCAGACTACTTATAACAAATCCCAGAAGTGACCCCAGGATTCTTTTTTCCCCAATCTTCCCCATGAGGAATCTAAGCAAGCATGGCAACTCATGTAGACCTTGCTGTCATCCACCCACCAGCTCTAAGATGGCTGCATAACTGTAGGAATGCAGCTTTAATTGGGGACAGGAACTAAAAATTAAGTATGTCAAAATGTGTCTTTCTGTTTTGGAAAGTTTGCTGATAACTTTTCATAGCATTAGGAAATTATGTATATATATTTTTCTAGACCAAAAGACAGGAGATAGATTTTACAAAATGTTTATGGAAATGGGATAGTTACCTGTGTGTTGATTATAGCTAAATGAGTGAATAAGTTAATGGTGTACTTTGATCATTAAAATAGAGTTATCTTCATAAATGCTAAATTAGAATGAATAAAACAAATGCATTAACCATAAATAATTTAAATTATAACCCAGATGTGAAATTTTACTCTAATGTATTGTTACATCTTTTTCTTCTTTTTTTGAAATGATTAGTGATGCCTATAATATCTACAAGGTGTTCTGTTGGCACAGTGTTTAGGTACCTGGCAGCTAACTGAAAGGTTGGCGGTTCAAATCCACCAGCCACTCCATTGGAGAAAAATGTGACAGCCTGCTTCTGTTAAGATTACAGCCTTGGGAACCCTGTGGGGCAGTTCTACTGTGTCCCATAGGGTCTCTATGAGTTGGAATCAACTCAGCAGAAATGGTTTTGTTTTTGGTTTAATATCTACTGAAGGAAAAGAGCTGGGTTTTTCTTTATGGACTACATATTTTCAAAAATTTAATATTTGTATTACTAAGTGACATTGATCCTGTCAAATTTATTGATGAAAAAAATTATTGATGAAGTATATGGGAAAATATGATAAACTGTTTCAAGAATTCTACTTATAGCAGTCAATATTACAAATATTATGACCCTTGATTTTTATCAGAGGCGTCCTTGAGTGACACAAGTGGTTAAGCACTTGGCCACTAACTAAAAGGTTGATGGTTGAAATCCACTCAGAACTGACTTGGGAGAAAAGTCTAGCAATCTGACTCCAAAAGATCACAGCTATTGAAAACCCCATGGAGCACAGTTCTACTCTAAACACATGGGCAACCATGAGTCCGAATCCACTAGACAGCATATTTTTTTTTTTAACTTTTATTGTAATGGAAATATTGTTAACTCAATTGACCTAAGAAAAACAGCCACAGTCAAAAGTTTCAATTAAACACTTCTCTTTTAGTGTTTACCAGGAACTTTCAGTGTGGGACACATTTTTCAAATCTGTCTTAGAGATCATATGGCTGATGGGTATTAATTTCATGATAACCCATACCCATTGCCGTTCAGTCGATACCAACTCATAGCGACCCTATATGACAGAATAGAACTGCCCAACAGAGTTTCCAAGGAGCACCTGGTGGATTCGAACTGCAGACATTTTGGTTAGCAGCAGTAGCACTTAACCACTACACCACTAGGGTTTCCAGCTTCATGATAGAGAAAGAAAAATTGAACTATTTTAGTTACTTCCTAGAATCACAACATAGATTTTTTTCAACCTAAATATTCGGTTCCTCATAACCTTGATTTGATAAAAATCAAGCCTGACATATTTGATCCCAAGCAGAGGTTCTAGAATTAATATACTGTAGAAGGCTTGGAATTGTTGAGTCTACAGTGAACTCTTAAGTACTTACTTAAAAGTCCATCACACTGTGGCTGTCCCCAAAACTCCCATTTTTTTTTTATCATATGGTTATGCTTTTTTTTCTTGTGTTTACTATCCCTATTCCAGTTCCCTTCAGGAACTAGGGTCTTTCTTAAACCCTAGCTCAATTAGGGGTCTGACAACCTACCTGATCCTTGAATTGTTTTGCCTACAAGGGGATTTTCTGTAATTTTGAGTTTTGTCTTTAACCCTGATGTACTTTTCTAACTGAAGTGACGATGGTATGATTCACCGGTATCACCATTGCCTAAAGATGATTTCTGGCATGCTTCTAGAACCTGAGTGGTCTCCTTAGAATTAGATAACAGCCTAGCTTATACTAACTTTTTTTGGAAGTTGGCTTCTTGGATTGCTGGCCTTCCAAACTGAGGTGCATCTATACAGCTAGTTGTTGTATAAATCCCAAACTTGCCAGGTCTTAGATATCTGTCCTCTTCCTCCTAGACTTACTGAACAACCAGCAAGTCCCATTACTGTGCCCATGTAGATTATGAAGATGGTCCTAGATGATGTATTTTGTGACAAGCTGCTGTCATGGACAGAATACTAGATTCAGAGGACCTGAAAGAAAGGCCTGGCAGTCTGCCTCTGAAAAATCAGTCATTGAAAACCTTATGGAGCACGGGTTTTGCTCTGACACACATGAGGTTACCGTGATTTCATATCAGCTTGATAGCAACTGGTGGTACTGGTGGTGGAGTAGATCTAGGATTTACAAGCCGTATATAACTCATCAAGTTATTTAAAGTCTGGGCCACTCTTTCCTCATATTTAAATAATAATCCCTAGAGAGTTGGTTTTACAGATTAAATGAGATAATTTATATAAGTAGTCCTTTCTAATCCCCTGTGATAGATATTTTCTTTTTTTATCTAGCAAAGATATATTTTTATTGTTGTTAGGTGTTGTCAACTTGATTTTCAACTACTAGCCTCCCATGGAAAACCCTGGTGGTGTAGTGGTTAAGTGCTCCAGCTGCTAACCAAAGGGTCAGCAGTTCGAATCTGCCAGGTGCTCCTTGGAAACTCTGTGGGGCAGTTCTACCCTGTCCTATAGGGTCGCTATGAGTCGGAATTGACTCGACAGCACTGGGTTTTTTTTTTTAGCCACCCATGTGACAGAGTAGAACAGCTCCATAGGATCTTCTAGGCTATAATCTTTACAGGAGCAGATCTCCAGGTCTTTCTCCCATGGAGTTGCATTGTCAGGACTCCTTAAAGATATATTTAAAAAAAAAAAAATGTTACTGTCGAGTCATCTCTGACTCATAGCCACACTATAAGGCAGAGTAGAACTTCCTCATGGGGTTTCCAAGTTGCTGCCGATGGCTTCTACCTGCGAACCATTTGATTAGCAGCTGTAGCTCTTAACCACTATGCCACCAGTACCCGTAATGGTACTGGTGGTATAGTAGATGTCCACAATACACAAAGCACTATACTGGCTCTGCCAATACAGAAATGAAGTGACATGATCACAGCCTAGTTTATAGTCTAGAGGGCAGACATAACAGTGATGATGGTTACTGTTAATAACAGTAGTAGCAGCACCTGCTGTAGTAAATGCAGACCATTGCCTCATCATTGAGCTCTTCAGCCACATTGCACAAATACACATCACCTGTGGTAGTATCAACTTCTGGCCTTCTTCTCTGAGGATTCTTATGAAAATTAATGTGAAAAAGCAGCATGATAACATGGTATTTCTTAACAGCTAATTGGTGTGATCAGTATCTTGGACAAAGTCCAGTGTTATTCTGAGGCCCCCTTTGATAATTTGTACAAATGACTTTTAAATTTCCTTTAGTTGGCTTAATTTAAGTGAGGTACGGAAAAATCAGAGAAAAGCATGCAAATTTTCAAGTTCAATAGTGTTTGAGGAAGTCAAAAATATTTTAAATGAGTTTACATTTAATGGTTGGCCTTATGTGATGATAGTAAAGGCAGTCTTAATGTCCAGAGGTGTACACCCAACACACACACAGATGCACACACAGACTTTTTTTCATTTTACATTCTGATTGCAGTCTTGTTTTCAAGTGCTCTTTCACAGAATTTAAGGGAAAAATTTATCTTGAAATCACAGATGAGAAAACCAAACCGAACCAAACCCAGTGCCATCGAGTCGATTCCAACTCATAGCGATCCCACAGGACAGAGTAGAACTGCCCCATAGAGTTTCCAAGGAGAGCCAGGTGGGTTTGAACTGCCGACCCTTTGGTTAGCAGCCATAGCACTTAACCACTATGCCACCAGGGTTTCCAGATGAGAGAAAGGCTCCCATTATTTGACAGTCTTTCCCCACGGCTAATGGTTTATCTACTCAATCCGTGTATACTTTCTTATCTTTGTGGTGTTTGATGGCAGGAAAGGGATTACGATGGTCACTTTAGCACATTCTCTGACTTTTGCTTGGAAGAGTTACACAGCTTTCCAGCACCTGGAAATCTCTCTCCTGCAGTTCCACCTAGGCTTTTGATATGTGAAAGAAGGTCGGTCCCTAAGGGTATTGTTGAGGGTTATGATATAGCCTGAACATGATCAAATGCAACATTTCAGAAGCCTTGAGGATTCCTTTTGAGGCTGCTTGAGCTAGGTGACTCTCCTATTTTCTTCCTAGGTTCAATATCTTAACTCAGATTTCTTGAGGGGTAGCTGCATGCTTCGCGAAGTTCAGCATGGAAAAATAATGAATGAAAAATATAGAAAGTAGAAAGTGTGTCCTATTGTTTTTATGCACACATCTGCTTTTTCTTTTTTTTTTTTTTTAACTGCAGGGCGATGGCACTAGGGTAGGGGTACTATCTTTTCAATTAATACTATCAATAGGTATTTATTGCCAAAATTAATTATGTGTATTTTGCTTGTAACCTTCATGGTATATGGCAATTTTAAAAGAGTTATGAGCATGAAGTTGCAAAACGGGCACGTCAAATTGCATTTCTTGATGTTGTTGTTTTCTTTATGTCATTTGTTCTTTCCTTTGGTGATCTCAGCAACTTGTCTTAGCCTATCAAACTGCTTCTCGTCCTCAAGACCTTCTCAGAATTCTCTCTTCTTGGAAACCTTCTTTTGTCCCTTCCTTCTGACCTCAGTTGGGTTCTACAGTCCCTCTCTGTGTTCCCAGAACACTTCATTCACGCTTATATCATCCAATCATTTGCTTATTCATACACATATTTTTCCACAAGCATATATTTAACACTTACAATGTCCTAGAATATTCTATACTGAGATTATCTGTTTACGATGGTCTCCCACACGGTTTTACAACCACCATAATTTCAGAGATCAGATTTGATGCATCTTTTCATCCCCCAGGTACCAGCCCAATTCTGGAAACAGTAGATAGTAAGTATATGTTGTAATGAGTCACTGATAGAAGCTGTGGGGTAGTCCTACCAAAGCTAATCTAATACCAAGTTAAATGAGCCAAGGGTACCGTGTGTTACTATTAAATCATTTGATCATTATGATTTGTAAATAGAGTTATATTTAAAAGTGTCTTCTGTATTTGCTCTGTATAGGATGCACAGAAAGTTAAAGCGAAAAACGCTAGCAACCTGTGAAAATGCTAAAGCCAGAGATTTCAAACCAGTAACCGGTGAGCTATATACTCCTTCGATTATGTTTCCCTTGGCTGTTTGAGAGGACCACACAGTGTGTAAAGCATGTAAAACTAGGCAGGTGTTATGTTTACATAAGTGGACAAACAGTTTACCATTGACTACCTTACAGACTGCATATGCTAAATGTTATGGATTGAATTACATCTCCCCAAAATATACATTGTAAGTTTATAAGTTTATACCTTATAAACTTAGTTTATAATCTACCTAAATTTATAATCTCATTTGTGAATGGGTTGTGTTTTGTTATGTCAATGAGGCAAGGTTAGTGTAGGCCATATTTTGAGTCAATCTCTTCTGAGATATAAAAGAGATTAAACAAACAAAAGAGTGAACAGAGATGGGAGAAGAGAGATACCAAACCACATGAAGATCGCCCAGGAGCAGAAGCTCAAGAGACAAGGACCTTCCTCCAGAGCTGACAGAGAGAAATCCTTCCCCTAGAACTGGCACCCTGAACATCGAGAAAGTAGGTATCTGTTTGTTAAAGCCATCCACTCGTGACTTTTCTGTTACAGCAGCACTAAATAACAAAGACACTAGGTGCATACTGTCTGCAGGTATTTGGGTGTGGAATCCTTATTGTATTGTTTACAAAAATGATACCACACACAAAAGCTGGTGCTTTGTCAGCACGTCTACTCAATTGCAATGTAATTGGCTGGTTTTGACAACATTTTAGCTACCAAAAATAGGCTTTAGTATAAATTTTGCAAATTATCCTTCAGCTAAAACCACAATAAGACAAAGGGGACCATTTATTGGTAAAATAGTCTTTAGCAGTGTATTTGATAAGCACTCACATACATATGGAAACCCTGGTGGTGTAGTGGTTAAGAGCTATGGCTGCTAACTAAAAGGTCAGCGGCCCGAAGCCACCAGGTGCTTCTTGGAAAATCTATGGGGCAGTTCTACTCTGTCCTACAGGGTCACTATGAGTTGGAATTGACTTGATGGCTTTTTTTTTTAATTCATATATACGAATGTGTATATGTCCATTTGCATGATGCTGAGTCTCATAACGTGATAAATTATAAATTCCTCTCAAACTTGTGTCTGCTCCAAGCCTTCTCTATTCACATCAGTAGAGGTATCGTCTTATTATCAGTAAATAAATCAATTTCCATGAAGATGATGACTTGTTTCAGTTCAAAAAATCAAGTCAAATATAGGTACATATGGAAAAGGAAAAATGTCTTCCCAGCAAAAGGAGCCACTTGAACAAAAAAATCAGAAGAGTGAGATAATTTGGCTTTTTAGCAACTAGGCTGTCTGAAGAAGCTGGAGGAGTTGAGGTCGTGCTTTTTACTAGGCATGGTGAAGTTTAGATTTGATTTGTTAAATAACCATCTGAGTGTGTGTGTGTGTGTTTTAAATACTAAAAATGTTTCTGTTATAGAGAGTTGACAATGTTACGGAAGATAAATTTAAGGGGTGAGACAAGTGAAAAGAAAATTGCGATGATAGCGGAGGAAAATGGTTAGAATAGAAACAGAGCAAATGGACTGAATTTGAGAGATTGTTGCTTTGAAGATAAAATGAGAAAAAAGATAGATATAAAATATTTTTTCAAAAGCCTATTTTTAAAAGAAATATTATCAAGAGGGAAACTCTGGTGGCATAGTGGTTAAGTGCTACGGCTGCTAACCAAAGGGTTGGCAGTTCGAATCCGCCTCGACGGCACTGGGTGGGTTTTTATTATCAAGAGCTTGTTCCCATCTCCTCAACAATGTTTGTAGAATTGTTCTTTAAGATAATGAGATTGACATTTGGTTATCTGAATATGGAAACCCTGGTGGTGTAGTGGTTAAGTGCTACGGCTGCTAACCAAAGGGTTGGCAGCTCAAATCCACCAGGCACTCCTTGGAAACCCTGTGGGGCAGTTCTACTCTGTCCTATAGGGTCGCTATGAGTCGGAATCAACTGGATGGCACTGGGTTTGGTTTGGTTTTGGTATCTGAATAGACTGATGTTAGTTATCATGTTGGTTAGAAAATATCAAAATATTTATATTTCGATGATTAAAAAAAAAATTTGTTTGAAAACAGGTGATTATCCCAGGTTAAAAAATGGTAGTGCTAAGAAAGATTACTTTTGGTTATATAATTACATTACATTTGGTTACAAACAGTTTTCCTTGTGGGAATTAGTTTCATCAACGTATAATGCCTCCTTTGTGGTAAATACCATTTTGTTGTTCTTGTTAGCTGCCTGAGAGTGGCCCCAACTCATGGCAACCCCATGTACAATAGGATCTGATGGTTTTGCTCCATAGAGTTTTCATTGACTGAGTTTTGGGAAGTAGGTCACCAGGCTTTTCTTCCTAATCCTTCTAAGTCTGGAAGCTTGGCTGAAACCTGTACAGCATCATAACAACACACGAACTACCACTGACAGAAGGTGGTGGCTACGTTTGAGGTGCGTTGGCCGGGAATCCAACCCAGGTCTTCAGCATCAGAGGCAAGGATTCTACCACTGAATTATCGCTGCCCCCGGGAACTATTCTAGGCCCTGAAAATATAGCAGTGATCAGGACGAATTTCCTTCTCTCAGGGAGCCTATCAGTAGGTGAGGGTTCTCATCAGTAACTTCATCCATTTTCTCAGGTTTTTCATTAATAAATTTAATTTCTGTGCACTGCAAATAGAGAACACCACTCTAGTGGTACTTGAATGAGATGGCAGCATTAAGCAAAACAAAACAAAGCAACAACAAAATCCAAACTGATTCAGCTCACTCTTAAGAGGAGTTGTGAAGGAATAGTGAAAAGCCCGAAGTTCAGATACTACCAAAGCAAATGTAAAAACCCCTTGGCTTTCCATAATATGCAAACTGAGACACCAAAATTTTAACTGATTCTACTAAACTGGACAATTGAAATCTTATCAGAACGCTCAGGAAAATTTCTTAGACTCTCAAATGATTGTCTATTTTTAGTAAAATAGTTTTTTCATAAGATCAAGTTATAACAAATAAGTTCATTTATATTTATTATTTAGATATTGATGGTATGTATGGTCATTGTGACCACGTACAAAACTTTGAGACCACATTAAACAAACGAAAAGATCATAACATTAAAAATATTCTGATGATTCAAATTCTTTTTTCTAACCATTCTTTGTTTAGTGACCTGATTACTTGTCTGCGTGTCAGGATATATGATCACATTATTTCATAACCTTCTGAGTGCTAAGTTTTGGATTGTTTTTTAATTAGCATTTTAATTGCTCATCACAGTAATTGAAGAGAGAATTGGAAAATGGCACGTTTGCTAATCCCTTTGGTATCACTCGACATTAAGTTTTCCCAAGGTCGAGTGCCTTCCAGTAATACTAATGGAAGCTTGATTTGCTTTGAGCTCCCTGACATATAATATGACAACGCTGTTACTGGCTTCTTTGAGTAAGGGGTGTTTCTTTCTTATTCCTCCATGAGTCTTTGGTTTATCAAGAAAACAGGGAAATTGATAGCTTTAAAACAAAAAGCTGGGAGGCCGATGGAATACCCCTGTAATCAGGGATATGCCAGATTTGAGCAGACATTTCCTACCTTAGTTGAGATGTGAATTTGTTGGATCAGTGCTGGATTCTGTGAGCAAGAGAGAGTTATTTGACATGATTTATTCATTTGGTTAGAAAATACACACTGTCTTCCATGTAGCAAGCGCTAGGTGACAACAAGCAAGATAAAAGTTCTAAATTATCAAAGCAAAAGGGCAATCTTTTTTATTTTCTTCGTATTGGGATTTCATCCATTTCTGTTTCCTTTTACTAATTTAGAAGTCAGCTTTTGAACTGGGTTTGCATATAGTGTTAGATTTTAAAGTAAGCATATTTCTATTGGTTTTTACTTTAACATCACAAATAATACATGATTTGTGGCAAAAGTCTGGAACAAAAACCTTTTGAGATTAATAAATAATGAATGGGTAATCAATTCCCAAATCTAGGATGTTTGTTAACAATATGGTCTTTTGCTAATCTGAGGAGGCAATACACTAAAAAGAGGGAAGTTTCAGTATCAGTCTAACTAGACCGGGCGATTTGCCACTCAATTTGGTATTTCTTTAATTTTGAGTAGAAACCCTAGTGGGATAGTAGTTAAGAGCTACAGATGCTAACCAAAAGGTCAGCAGTTCAAATCCACCAGGCACTCCTTGGAAACTCTATGGGGCAGTTCTACTCTGTCCTAAAGGGTTTCTCTGAGTTGGCACCAACTCCATGGCACCTAACAACAACATAATTTTGAATAGACTTTTGGGACCTTACTTAGTTTCCTTATTTGTAAAGTGGATATAATAATAATAACTGTCTCCTAGATTTGTTGTCAAAACTAAATAAGACATGTAAATAAAAGGGCTAGCATTCAAAACACATTATTTTCTTCTCTTCCTGCACTGATTTTTTTTTTTTTTTTCTTTTCTGTGAGAATTTTATTTTCAAGACTGGAATACAGAATTACTTGAAAAACGAAGTGCTAGTTTATTGTTGCATTCAGGTGTGGTTTTTTTTTCTCTGTTTCTTAGTATAGACACTGCCTAGCAGTGATTTTTACTTTGGCCTGTTTGTATAATTAAGTACCATGATTTAGACTATAAAGGACAAAGACCAGGTGCATTTGAGTCTTGAACGTAATTCCTTTTCACCCTTACCAGAGTTTAAGCATGACCTGCACATGGGTGGTAAAGTGAAGAATTAGAAAATGTTTGCAAAATAATTGCTTTTCCTGGCTATTTCAGATACCATTATTTGGATATTTAACATAAAAACATTTTTCCTCCTGCAGATTGTTATTTCAACGCTTAATTTCCACTTTGATTTCTTTTTTTTAAATCTATAAGCATTTTTTATTACACCACTGCACTGGTCTCTTTCCAAAGGGGTGTCGAACCCTCTCAGCTCCTTGTACTGATTATATTTTATTAAATTTCCTTTCCTTCCTAAGATTATAGAAATTTCTCTAATGTTTAACATGCAAGACTTCCACATTTGCACTCAGATCTTAAAACCAAGTATCTTAATAATTTCTATAAAGTACCTAATAAATATAAATAAAAGCAAAATATTAGTTATGCCATTATTAAGAAGCCCTGGTGGTGCAGTGGTTAAGCGATCATCTGCTAACCGAAAGGTCAGCAGTTCAAACCCACCAACCACCAGCCAGTCTGCAAGACAAGGATGTGGTAGTCTGCTTCCATAAAGATTACAGCCTTGGAAACCCTATGAGACAGTTCTACTCTATCCTGTACGGTTGCTACAAGCAGCAGGGACTTTGGCTGTAGATTTTATGGCTTATGCCATTTTTTTTTTTTTTTTTTTTGACACGTAATAGTCAAAGGCTTGAAAGTGAGAGACTTCAATGAATAAATGGACTAGATAACCAGTTTCCTAAATTTGGAATTTTATTAAACAAGATTATTTAACCAAGATCCTTGTTTATTTGTGTGTGGGTTTTTATTCTGTATTTTCTTGTGTACTTTTTCTTACTTAATTACACTTTAAAATGCCCATATTGTATATGATTTTTTTTAAACCAGTCAGTTCTATTTGTAAATAGAATCTCAATTTTTTGAAAATATTTTTGTCACAAATCAGAAGTATGTGTATGTCTTATTTTCTAGACAAAATAGGTAAGTGCTCTTCCTCTCAAATTGAGTGTAAACAAATGAGGATGTTGTATGCCATGGAGTTGATTTTGACTTATAGTGACCCTATGGGACAGAGTAGAAATGCTCCTTAGGTTTTTCTAGACTGTAAATCTTTATGAGATCAGGTGGCCGGGCCTTTTCTCCCAGAGGAGTGGCTTGTGGGTTCGAACTGTAGACCTTCAGTTAACAGCCATTGCATTAGGAGGGCTCCTTAAATGGAAGATATAGCTTCCAAATAGATCTGAGTATGAAGGGCAGGTTAGTGCAGTGGCTTAACACTTAAACTGTGGCATGAAACTGCTGAGGTTTGGATCCCAGGATTGTGATCTATTTTCTGTGCGACCTCTCTGTTCATCAGATTTCTCACTGATGTCATGGGCATAAAGGGATGTGTCTCATAAGACCGTTGTAAGGACTAAGTATGTTAACATTTGGAAAGGGCTTAGAATCATCTCCGGAACGTGTTAAGTGTTATATATGTTAGGTTTGTACATATAATCCTAAATTTAGCTGTATATGCATACATACATACATGTTGATGCTGGTAACCTTTCTCCGGCAGTAGTAAAGCATTTCAGCAATGCTTTGATATTTATTTATTTATTTTTTAACAAGGGACACCAGATTAGCTTCAGATTAATGTCTATAGTATGAAGACTAAGATTTCACGGCAAAATATGTATTGTTGTTAAGAAGTGAAGATGTGTCTCTCACTTGTGGAACGATTGTCCAGGTGGTCTTTCCTTATCTGAGCTTTTTTGATACTCCTTTACCAGGATGGGAAACCCTGGTGGCGTAGTGGTTAAGTGCTATGGTAGCTAACCAAAAGGTGGGTAGTTCGAATCTACCGGGCACTGCTTGGAAACTATATGGGGCAGTTCTTCTCTGTCCTGTGGGGTCGCTATGAGTCAGCATCAACTCAACAACAGGTTTTTAACGGGTTTACCAGGATGTGAACAAAAAATCCATTTAATTTATGTATCTATTCTTGCCCTCTAATTAATATTTTGGTATATCTGTACACAGAACTTCAGGAAAACCAATTTGTCAGTTTCTCAACTGAGATAATAAAGAAATTGAGCCAAGTTTGGCATTCAGGAAGAATTAGTCACATTACAAAAGGTAGATGATGGGGAGGGTGGCCACAAACAAAGCACTGACGTGTTAAAGATTTGGCCACAAAACACAAAGAGAGAAACAAACAAAAAAAAAGACCATTGTTTGTCTAATTTTGATTATGTGCATTCAAGCCAAATGTTTGACAGAGTAAAAAGGAACAATGTGTGGCCAGTTTGGCCTGAAGAGCAGATCTTGTTCTGAGATACCTGTAAAGCTATTCTTCTTTTTTTTTTTTTTTTTTTTTTTAACAATTCTTTTCCTTTCTGCTGTTTTGCTCACCCGTCTCCTCTTTGTACAGTGCAACTCCACAAATTAATACATTATTTCTAAAAATGGACAATTAACAGTCTCTCCACCTTATGTTTTGTGACTTAAAGCATCTTTTGAAAATTTCAGTTTTTTTTGTATTGATTTGCAATGTGCAATAGAAATAAATTCAGTTTGCTGTGCAAACACAGTTTTAAAATACTTCTCCAATCTCATCACTGTTCCTAATCTCCTTCTGTGTAGAAAGTTAAAAATTTTTCAGAAAATTCTGGAGTTGATCTTGGAACACTTGGCCTTGGAACACTTTGTCTAGCTAACTCAAATTCTACATGAAGATTTTATTTGGTTAAGTTGATAAAATATTCTACAGAAATTTTTTTTTCCAGAGTGTATCATTTCCTTGTTATATCTTTAGTTTTCCAACTTTTATAATTTAGAGATAATAATATTCTTTATCCCACTTAGTTGTTCTACTGTAGATGCTGCTTTGCATGCTAAGTCCAGTTTTCTTTTTTGTTTGTGTTCCCTGCAGATCCTCGTTCATCTTTTTACCAAGAATCTTAACATATTACTTTTGGGGGGGTAGGTGTCATGCAAACTGAAATTAGCTGGATATTGATTTTGACCAATATCATATTCTTTGTCTTCTGTTAACAGAGTTTGGCCCCACTTAAATTTATTGATAAAATTGATAGCTTTTGTCTTTTATCTGCGAATTTCTTAATTTTACATTTGTACAGCCAGTAAAAAAAAGCAGGACGAGAACTTGAGATTGAGTCCTCTATTTTCCCTTTCAATAAATCAGTTATTTTGGGCTTTAGATAGAATGTATAACTAGGATATATGACTTTGCATTTTTTAAAATTTCCTTATCTGAATTTTTACCTATATACATAAGTCACAGTGATTTTCTGATGGAAAGTACACACACAGGTACCAACCTCTGACCAAAAGAGCATCTAAGGATATCCGTGCCTTCCGTAGATTGTCATTTTTCTGCTCTGGTAAAAGAATACTGTCCTCATGTGGGGACATTTAGAGCTAATAAAATGTGTTTCCCAGATAATCAAGCCAAGGGCGGTGAAAACAGTTGCATTCCTATTTTTAAAGTCAGTATAGAAAATCTCTCCAGTAGTGTTATTAAAGTGATCTAATTGACACCTTTGAATTGTGCTGCTGGCAAAGAATATTGAATATACTATTGGTTGCCAAAGGAATGAACAAATCTGTCTCGGAAGAAGTACAACCAGAATGCTCCTTAGAAGCAAGGATGGCGAGACTGTGCCTTACGTGCTTTGAACATGTTGTCAGGAGGGATCAGTCCCTGGAGAAGGACATCATGCTTGGTGAAGTAGAGGGTCTGCAGAAAAGAGGATGACCCTCAATGAGATGGACTGTCACAATGTCTGCAACAATGGGCTCGAGCATAACTATAATTGTAAGGATGGTGCAGGACTGGGCAGTGTTCTGTGGTACACAGGGTTGCTATGAGTCGAAAATGACTCGATGGCACCTAGTAACAACAATAACAACAATGGCTTCCCAACCTTTGCAATATTCATTATTTTAGACCAAACCCACACCAGTAAAGTAGAGGGTAAGCGAAAAAGAGGAAAGAACTTCAATGAGATGGATTGACAGAGTAGCTGCAACAATGGGCTCAAACATAGCAAGGACTGTGAGATGGGGCAGGACCAGGCAGTGTTCCATTCTCTTGTACATAGGGTTGCTATGAGTTGGAACCAACTCAACAGAATCTAACAACAATAGAAAATCTCTCCGATTCGTTTGTTAAAGTGATATAATCTCTTCCAAACTTTTGAAATAACCATTAGTTTAGACCAAACCCAGACCATTGTGAACATTGACAGATTGTCCATATGTACAAAAGCATAATTTGTTCTCTGATGGAATTAGACCTAGTTTTTTTTTTTTTTTTTTTAATCTCCCTTTTTATAACACATGAACTAATGACCCCATGTAGAGTTAATTCACATAATGATGTCCTCTTTGTGACCTGACAAGAGCTTTGTAATAGAGTCCATAGACATCATGGACCACTTGTAGCCACTGGAAGATTTGTAGCCCTTGGAACATTTAGTCTAGCTAGCTCAAATTCTGTGTAAATGACAATTGCCTTTGCTTACCTGTGACTCAGGTAATTTTCCTCAGATTAGAGGTTCGCTTTGCTCTAATGATAAAAGGATAAAAAACTAAAGCCCCCAGTATCTAACATCAAACAATGTTCATCTCCATAGTCTGTTTATTTTGATGTATTCCATTATTTATTTTATGTATTCAGAAAGGCGAATTGTTTTCACTTTAGTTATGTATATACTTTAAAATTCTAAGCTTGAAAAAGAGAAAGGTAGCACCAGTGCTCAGGAAGCATCCCTGTGGAGAGCTAGGATGGCACACAGCAAATACTGATGCAAGTCAGTATATGCTGAGCATATACTGTGTACTCAGCACTTTACCAGCACCACGGAGACATAAAACAGAAATAGTCAACTGTCTTTTAAAATGTTCAATTGAAAGTACTGATCCAATGAAGCCCTTGAGAGTGGGCATATGAAACTTGTGTTGAAAAGATTCTATGTGCATGATGTGGTTATGATTTTTTTGTAGAATTCAATCCATAGAGAGATATTGCACCTTCATGCATGTAGATGGGTGTAAGGAGGGGATCTGATATGAAAGAGTACTGGCACAGTGGTTAAGAGCTTGGTTACTAACCAAAAGGTCGACAGTTCAAATCCACCAGCCACTCCTTGGACACCCAGTGGGGCAGTTCTACTGTCTTATGGGGTCACTACGAGTTGGAATCCACTCGACAACAGTGGGTGTGGTGATGTGAGGTCACTCACTAGAAAGTAAAGAGTATTACATTGTTATATTTCTCTAAGGTTTGGTAATGCCTTTGAAAAATTTTACTCTGCTTTAACAATGTTAAGGAGATTTAGGGTGAGACTTTATTTGCTTGTTTTGTTTATAAAAAAAAAAAAAAAAAAAACTATAAAACCAGAATGGGAGTGAGAGTGGTAATTGAAGTAAGAGGACCTCAAGAATCAGCCTCTCCTCATTTTACTTCCAGGAATAATAGTTAGAGATTTTGATGTAAATATTCTTAATCTGATACACACACACACACACACGCACAAAATAGGGAACAATATAAAATGGCTCTAGTCCTCACAGTTAGCAATTTATTGTAAGAGACAAACAGTAGATAAATAAACCAACAAATATTTAATTATAAACTTAGATGAATGTTATGAAGAAAAAGGTCAGAGAGCAATGCAAACCAGCCTAATTTATTTTATGGAATCAACAAATTCTTCTTAGAAAAAATGACATTTCCTCTGAGCCCTGGCAGATGAGTAGGATTTATCCAGACAAAGAAAGAGAAAAAAGTGTTCCAGGAAGAGGAATCGACTCAAAGGAAGGATTTGAAGTGGGAAAGATAACACAGTGCATTTGAAAAGAGGAAGAAAGTCTGTATGGCTGGAAAATAATCAAGTCAAGGAAGAACATTCTGAGGTAGGGTTAGACAGATAGGTACTGTCTCAACTCTAGTGAAGAGTTACTGTTTCATTCAGTGGGAAGCCATTAAGTGAAGAGTTACTGTTTCATTCAGTGGGACGCCATTAGAGTGTTTTAAATAGCGATCTGACTTACTTTTATACAATACAACTCCATTTCTATGACATTCTAGAAAAGTTAAAACTATGGGGACAGAAATCAGATTATTAGTTGACAGGGGTTAAGGGCAGGGGAAAGGGATCAACTATAAAGAGGTGCTAGACAATTTTGGGAGGAAACAAAAATATTCCATGACTTCATTTTGGTATGTTCGCCAATACTTATAGACATGTACACATAAAATTGGTAAATTATACTGTAAATTGTGCTTCGATATCAAACAAATCATGAGAATGAATTGCAGTAGGCATGAGAGAGATCAGGTGATGAGGTTGGGCCCTGCTCTGGAAGTCTATTTGAGAGAAGGTTGTTCCTTAGGTTATGATGGTGACATTTTCTTGGCACTCTACTTTACTGCCAGGCAAAGCCGGCCTTTGGGTTCAGGTATTAATTTGTCAACTTCTTCCTATTGTGGCAGCTTGCTGAAAATAGCTTCTGGTCTCCAGAGAGGTGCAGACAGAGGCTTAGAACCTGGGGCATCTGCCAGAGGAGTGCCTGTGTGAAGGTCAGAGGGCTCGGGTGTCAATAGCAGAGAAGACAGGAATTGCACAGTTTTCCCAAGGGTCACTACTATTCAGAATAATTAAGGAGAAAGGAAATGAAGGTGCCTAAGAAGGAAAAGAGAGAGTTGAAATGAGGAGTCTATCCGTCCTTTGTGAGTTAAAGGTCTATCAGTTGGAGTGTGTCACTGAGAAACAGGAGTCTGCAGGGAGTAGGCATGGGGCGAGGGGGAGGGCAGTGGTTGCCAAGGAGTTGCTGGAGAAATCTGAACTCCTGCTGCTGTAGTTTCCAATTTCAGTTCTCCAAAAAAGACTTTGGTGCTGATCTAGAGATATCTAATCAGCAATAAGAGAAATATTACAAAAACAAGGCACTCTGGAAATAAATGTATATGTTTCCTTATTAATGATATATTTTATCTAGGGCAACAGAATAAGATATTTTCCATCTTATTTTGTTACATAATAAATACTCTTTTCTTTTCCAGTTGTAGTCTTTTTAATTGAAGGAATAATCTATTACCACATTCTCAAATTGTTTTACACATGCAATGGACTAAACTATGGTAAATCATAGTGGAGACAGTGTTGGACCCTTGGGGTAGAATATGATTTTTGAGGTTATTTCTATTATTAAGAGAAAACATACCAAATTATACATAAAAATCACTTTCATTCAGACCTTAGCATAATAAAAACCCAGGGTTTAATTCTACTTCTGCCAATTAATAGCTAAGAGATCTTGTGCAAATTAGTGTAACTGTCTTAAATCAGATATTCTCCTTTGTACTGTGTAATATGTATATATGAAGGAGCTCCAGTGGAGCAGCAGGTAAGAACTACAGCTGTTAACCATAAGGCTGGCAGTTCAAATTCACTAATTGCTCCTTGGAAACCCTATGGAGCAGGTCTACTCTGTCGTATAGGTTGCTATGAGTTGGAAGAGAATCTATGGCAAGGGGTTTGGTTGGTAGAAGGAGCCCTTGTAGCGCTATGGTTAAAAGCACTCACCTAACAACTGAATGGCAGTTCAAATCCATCAGCCACTCCTCTGGAGAAAGATATGGCACTCTGCTTCCATAAACATTACAGCTTTTGAAACCCTATGGGGTAGTTCTCCTCTGTCCTATAGGGTTACTATAAGTCGGAATCTACTTGATGTCAGTGGGTTTATATGGATTTGGTTATTGGAATTATTTTATGTAGAGTACTTAATAATGTTTGCCCCTTAATTTTCCCTCAAGTAAACCTTACTTACTGTCCTTTACTTTCCCCTATAACACTTATTATAGCACATATGGCAGTATTGTCTTTTCCCAATTTCCCCACAACAGAATATACAAACCACGAAGAGAGGTTCTTTTATTGCTTTGTTGCTTTAACCTCAGATCGGTCTGATTGTTCTTACTGTTGTAAGCTGTAATCGTTCAATTAAAGAACGAAGGAACAAATGATTATTAGTAACAATACTGTCCTTTTTCATTTGTTGGCAGTATGTGAGTTAACCAAGTGTGAAGTTTCAAAACAGCATGGTTTCCTGGCTGTTCTGTGGATACAATCAAAGACGTTGCCTTAGGTGGAAGTGAAAATAAGGTTTCATAACCTTAAATTGAATGAAAACTCTTGTCCTTTCACGATCAGGTGAAAATAACAGAAATTCAAAGCATCACTATGTGGGAAGAAGGGGCAAA
This sequence comes from Loxodonta africana, assembly GCF_030014295.1. Classification (NCBI taxonomy): domain Eukaryota; kingdom Metazoa; phylum Chordata; class Mammalia; order Proboscidea; family Elephantidae; genus Loxodonta; species Loxodonta africana. The sequence continues at coordinate 42,056,197 of NC_087348.1, forward strand.
GCCAAGGGAATGTTCTGTCGGAAGTATTTGTTCAGTTCCTTTACTTTGGACATTACCTGACCCTCCAAATGTAGAGTTATTCATGAATAATAGAATGGAAACATGTGAAAGACCTTCACTTTGTTTTACTCCTGTTAGCCCTAACAAGCAAGTGTTCTCCGTATAAGGTGGAGTGAAAAACTCTCTTGATTTTGAATTCTGGCTCAAATATCAACTGACTCTGTCCTTGGAGCCAAAAATAGACAAATAACTTTATTCATGCATTCTTTTTATTGATCTACACCAATGAATTCTCCGAGTTCTATGAGTTTGGCATTGCTGAAAGTCCCTATTCCTTCAAACATGCTCATAGTTTATTGGCATGTTTAATTACATGATACTGAATGGTGCTACTGCTAGAGAATTTTAAGCTTAAAGGTATCTCCCCTAGGAGAAAGACAGTTCAGAAGACAACACGTGTAATTCTTGTATTCTCACACTCTTGAAAAAGCTGTGAGCTGGTAAAGACAATCAGGGGATTTAACCCCCTGATTCTCCAGGCTGAGAATCTCTCTTTGTGTTCATTCATCATTATTAGAGCAAACAGACCGAGCATTTCGTCAACGTCCTCCAGGACTAACTGGGCTCGTATCCTCTAGGAAGGTTCTGATAATTCCACTTCAGCATCTTGTAGAGTAGCTAAAGCAAAAGGAAGAAATGATGAAGTAAAAGAGCTGAACAGAAGATTTCAAAGGGCATCTCAAGTAGACAGTATAAAGAATTACAATGAAATGTGCAAATACCAGGAATTAGAAAAGGAAAAGGAAAGAACACACTTAGCATTTCTCAAGGTGAAAGAACTGAAGAAAAAATTCAAGCCTCAAGTTGGAATATTGCAGGATTCTATGGGCAAAATATTGAACGAGACAGGAAGTATCAAAAAAAAGATGGAAGGAATATACAGTGTCCCAAAAAGAATTATTTGACATTCAAACATTTCAGGAGATAGTAGATGAACAAGAACCGATAGTATCAAAGGAAGAAGTCTAAGCTGTACTGAAGTCTTTGGCAAAAACTAAGGCTCTCAAAATTGACAGAATACTAATTCAGATATTGCAGCTAGTGGAAGCAAGGCTGGAAGCTCTCATTTGCCTATGGCAAGAAATTTGGAAGACAGCTACTTGGCCAACCGAATGGAAGAGATTCGTATTTGTGGCCATTCCAAAGAAAGGTGATTCAACAGAATATGGAAATTATAAAACAATATCTTTACTATCACACACAAGTGAATTTTTGCTGAATTCAAAAAGAGTTGTAGCAGTACATCCACAGGGAACTTTCAGAAATTCAAGCTGGATTAAGAGGACATGGAACGAGGGATATCACTGCTGATGTCAGATGGATCTTGGCTGAAAAGAAAGAATATCAGGGGATGTTTGCTGTGTTTTATTGACTATGCAAAGGCTTTCAACTGCATGGATCATAACAAATTTGGATAACATTGTGAACAATGGGAATTCTAAAACACTTAATTGTATGCTACCTACCCTTATTCAGTTAGTGGCTCTCCTGGTTATCATATGGACTGGTGTGGTATTGCAGTGCTTGTGTTCAAGTAATCCTTATTTTACTTACTAATGGCCCCAAAGCTCAACAATAGTGATGCTGACAATTTGGATATGCCAAAAGGAAGCCAAAAATGCTTCCTTTAAGTGAAAAGGTGAAAGTTCTTAACTTAATTAAAAAAAAAAAAAATGCTAAGGTTTCTAATACCTACGGTAAGAAGATATCTTACAGTGTGTTGCTATAATTGTTCTATATTTGTTCTATTTTATTATTAGTTATTATTGTTAATCTCATAGTGTGCCAAATTTATAAATTAAACTTTATCGTAAGTATGTACATATAGGAAAAAACAGTATATATAGTGCTCCATATGACCCCTGGTTTCAGGCATCCACTGGGAGTCTTAGAATGTCTTGGAATAGTATCGCCGCAGATAAAGGGAGGCTACTGTTTTTTTGTTTTGTTCTTTTAAATATAAAGGCACTTATATCCATTGTCCTGTTTGTTTGGAGTCACAAACAAAGAAATTCTAAGGGGATATTCTGGAAGAAGGAAAGAGTGTATTTGGTGATGTTTCTTCCTTCTTCGCTTCAATCCTCTGCCTCATCCTAGTGCAGAAATGCAGATATGTCTATTGTGGCTATATAGCACTTTCCTAATTGACTATTTCAGATTTCCATTTCCCTCATATATTCAGCTGTGCTATTGATTTTAAATTTTCAAGAGAAACTGCCCTAGGATTTCACTTCCCACTTTGACATCTTTAGTATTTTCTCTCAACTTTAAAGAATGCCTCTGACCACCCTGCTGAAATACATCTGCAGACTCTCATTGACATAAACACCTAAAGGTTCAGTGTATAAAAATGTCTTTCAATAACAAATTATTATCACAACATCACTTTTCTTAATAGCTGGTAAAATAATTTATTATATTGTTATTGTTGTATGCTATGGATTCGATTCCAACTCAAAGCAACCTTAGAGGACAGTGTAGAACTGCCCCATAGGGTTCCCTAGGCTGTAATCTTTAAGGGAGCAGGTTGCCAGGTCTTTTCTCCTGTGGAGCAGCTTATGGGTTCAAACAGTGGACCTTTCAGTTAACAGCTGAGTGCTTAACAATTGCACTACTAGGGCTCCCTTTATTTATTATAGTATAGTAGTAAAGAAAATGGACTATTTTAAATTTTAATAGACTTTGTGGGCTCTTATAATGTTCATTCTAGGTGAGACATTTGATTAAATAGAAAAGGAGTCAAGTTAGAGCAGTAATTATTTGTTTAAAAATGAAGGTGACAGCATAGTGCTGATCTCGTAGACTATAGCTTTCAAAAAGTTGTATATTTATCATTATTATTATTCATAACTTGAAGGACAATAACTCATTAATTGACATTTGTGAGAGTTAAGCCATGAAACTTGCAGTCCGGAGGAAAAGTCAAGTCAGGGACAAGAAAAATAGCTAGGTATGGAAAACAAGTATAGTTTCAAAGCTAAGTTAACAAAAAGACTAGAAGGAATGGAGTTGACAGTGAGTAATAGATGTTAAAAAAAATCCAGGGGTTCAATCAAGAGATAGCTAAATAATTCAATTGCTACTCACAGAACGCTTTGCCACCTATCTCAGCTGAATTCCATTGGTCAGTCCTACATGATTTCCTACCCCATCAAAGGGACTATACCCTTACAGAGCATTTCCACCTTTGTTGCCTTACGTGATCCTCAAAACAACTCTGTGAATTATGTATTACTTTCAAGTGCAAAACTTGATATTCTCAGAGATTATGACCAGCCCAGGTGACACAGCTTGCAAATGGTGGAGTGTAGTTTGAAATCCAGACCTTGTGTCTCCATGACTAGTGCCTGGCCCACGAAGTCACAAGGGGCATTGTACTCAATTTGCATCACATGCCCAGTTTCTCTGATACACTGGAAATGAAACTGTGCTTCTATAATAGCCAGACTCTTCTGACTTGAAGGGCAGATTAGCAGCAACTACTAGATTTCTTTCATAAAAATCAAAGAACATTGCTGTGAAGTTGATTCCAACTCATAGTGACCCTATAGTGTGGAGTAGAACTGCCCCATAGAGTTTCCAAGGAGCAGCTGGTGAATTTGAACTGCCGACTTTCTTGGTTAGCAGCCGAACTCATGATCATGTGTTTAATTGCTAATCAAAATCCCCAAAATACAGTGGGATCACAGTTGCAGAATCATTTTAGTAATTTTATTGTGCTGAAAAACCCAACAAACTCTTGAACACTAGAACAATTGCCATTTATATGTAGCTGATCGTTATCAAAAGATGTTTTATATATTTGGTCAATTTTTATTCAGTTCTGAAGAATGCCTAAACTGGGAATTTCAGATAAATTTACAAAATTAACATTCCAGTGAAAGAAGGCAGTTAAATGTTTTACCTCCCACCAGGTAAATTCCAACGGAATAGTAGTCGAGACAATGATGATGATGATAACGATAAGGACGAGGATGAAGAAGAAGATAGCAACAGTAAAAACTGATATGTCATGTGCCATGTTATGTAATTTACAAATCAATTTCAAATACTTTTTTAGCTGGACACCTATGAAACAGAAAGAGTGAGTATTTCTAATTCTAGTTTACACAGGTGAAGTTCTTATGACCCAGAAAGATCAAATCACTTCCCTAAACCAGTAACAGCCAAGAGGGACTGCAACACTGGGTTCCTATCTATTTCATGTTATTTCCATGATACCAAATCTGCCTTCCAACTCCCATGTCTTTTGATCCTTCTGTCTGATGATCTAGGAGCATCCAAGATTCATTTGGCAACTTTATCTTTCATTCTCAGGAGTCAGTTTGTTACTGTATTTGCAATATGTTCACTGGTTTTCCACTCAGGTGCCATCCCCAGCCATAGCCATGCACTAAGAGGAATAGAAAGGAAGGGGAACATTATTCTTTGTGCATTAAACTCTTTACAAGGTTTCTACCCTTTGTCTACTTTCTGCTCTCTAAATAATATACTTTCACTTGCTTTCTCTAACATAAACCAATCTTACAAGAATCTGGACAACACAGTACTTAAAAAATCATAATTAAGGCTCTCTTGGACAGCTTCTTAGGCAAAGTATTGTTCCATCTGGTTACATCCTTTCTTACCAAACCAATACCACTTCCTTGCTCTGTTTACACAAAATTATCCAAGGATTTTGGCTGTATAAAAAGCATTATTAACTCAGTATTTGAATGTCTGGTACATTTTCACTAGTTGGAAACATGATGCTATATATATTTTTTTAATTAAATTATGGGGAATCACAGATTATGAAAGTGAGAAAAGCCATGGAGTTCTTCTAGTCTAAAGGATAAAGTACTTAAATGACTGTGTGAGATGGAAAGGCAATAGCATACTTGACTAAGGAGCATTGAGGGGGTACAGGAATGAACTGGGGAGCCCATGACTTCTCCAAAAGGATCACTGAGCTTCAGCCTATTGCTCTAATTTTATCTCTTATTTTTTAAGAGAAACAGGAAGCCTAAATATGTTGCAAGCTATTCATCTTGTTTTGTGATAGCCAAATTAAACATGCCCAGGGTCCCACTGAGCCTGCTGCAGGGCCCCCGATACTCTGATTGTCTAAATCTCTCATTTTATACCTGACAGCTGTGGCCTCTGTGGACTGTATGAGTCACCTCTGGCCACACAGCTGTTAGAAGCAGAGCCAGGTTCACAGCCTCTTACTCCTAATTTTGTTTTGTTTGGACAAACAGCAGTGCCTCTCATTGATTCCCACTTTTTATCTGTCAAACAGACTTTCCCATTCAGTTATCACCTCAAGTCCTATCTATTTAGAGAAATCGTTCTTCAGCTTCCCTAATTTTGCTAGCTAATGAAATATACAGAGGAGGGAAAAAATCCTGATTTCAATATAAATTATATGTGCGTATACGTACACACACACATAATTATTTTTATTATTACATATAAAAAAAAAAAAAAAACATTGCCGTTGAGTCTATTTCAACTCATAGCAACACTATAGGACAGAGTAGAACTGCCCCATAGAGTTTCCAAGGAGCACCGGGTGGACCTGAACTGCCACCTTTTGGTTAGCAGCCATAGCTCTTAACCAGTACACCACCAGGGTTTCCAAAATACTATACCTATATATGGAGCCCTGGCGGCACAGTCACTCCTTGGAAACCCTGTAAGGCAGTTTTATTTCATAGAATTGACTTGGTGGTAATGAGTAATGGGTATATCTATATACATAAAATCAGGAGTCCCTGGGTGGTGCAAATGGGTAATCACTGCACTACTAACCAATAGGGTGGTGGTTGATACCACCCAGAGGTGCCTTGCAAGACAGGCCTGGTGATCTGCTTCCAAAATGTCACAGCCTTGAAAATCTTATGGAGCAGTTCTACTCTGCACATATGACTTCCCACATGAGTCGGAATCTACTCAATGCAGCTAATAACAAGATATATATAATCAAAACAAAGAACCTGTTTATCTTTCCAGATATTTCCCTGAATCATATATATATTTGATATTTTGGTGTATTATATCACTAAGTCTGTCTTCTTCAACCTTTGAATTATAGTGCATATGAAGTTTTTTTTTTTTTTTGCTTATAAAGTTTAAAATGGTGCTTTCTTTTGAGATAATCTGTTTTAAAAAGAATTCAATTGAAGAATCAATAAATGCATAAGGTAAAATATAAAAAAGACATACAGAACACAGGATAAATTACGTTTAATAGGAAGAGGATTGGGGGAGTGGTTGCTGTGAGTCAGAATCAACTCGATGGCAATCAGTTTGGCGACAGCAGTCAAAGATTTATAGTTCTCTAAATCCCTCCAATTGAAAAAAAAAAAAAAAAAGAAGGGGAAGAAGAAGGAACTAGGGAAGAAAAACCCAACACCCGAGAAGAAAATTTAACACTCAGCTAGGTGACAAGATATCCTGCAAATTTCAGATACAGTAAATGAAGGTAAACCACTGACTATTTCATCTGTGTGCGAATAAAGAACAGGCAATAATAGCATCACTACTAATAGCCCTGAGAATAGAAAATTCACCTGAAATTAGCAGAGGGTACCCCCTGGAAACAAGGTGGGCAAAGTTGAGACCAGCAGCCAAAATGAGGAGGGTTATCTATAGGATACAATGTGATAGAGAGTAGGTGCAAGAACCACAGTGTAAGCAGTCTGAGCTCTGTAAATTCTTGAAAATTAAACAAATCAAAATAGCATTCCCTAGAATCAATTTCTTTCACCAGAGTGTTGTATATCTTACAGTCAATTTCTTTGCAAGAAAGAGTGGCAGTAGTTGAGGTTAGAGACAGGCAGGGGCCAAAGAGATGTCAGTAAGGCTTTGTAGGTTCATAAAAGAGTTGGGAATTCTAAGTTTGAGGGGTCTTTAGAGCATTTTAAGCAAGGAGTGACATTTATGTACAAAAACATCACTCTACCTACTCTGTATCGGATGGATTGTAGGGAAAGCAAAAGTGGAAGAAAGAGGATCATATATGAACCAGAAGTCTAGGGTGGAGGGAATAACGTTGCGATTGGTTAGAAACAGGGCAACCTGGTAGATATTTAGGTATATTTTGGAGGTTTAGTCAATAGCTCTGACTGATTGGAAATGGAGTATGAGAGAAGGATAAGTCTTCTGAGATGCTGACTTAAGTAACTCGATGGATTTTGCAGCTAATTAATAGAATGATTAATGTAGCCACATTAAGTTGGATACAATTTGAAATTTGGGGTAGAGGTCAGGACTGGATATTAAATTTCAGAGTTATCAGCATACAGATAGGAATGGATAAATTGTTTTTTTTTACACAAATGAAGATGTGGTTAAACAATATTTTGCTTTTTTTTTTTTTTTTTTAAGTATCTCTCTTGGAGAGCTTTCCATAACAACACCTGAATTTATACATCGTCTGTTCAATGGCATAATGGTTTTCCATGGTATTCTACCTATGGGAATTTACCCAGCTTCCAGGTATTGGTTGTCTTTGTACATACATCTTTGCATACATATGGGAGTTTTTCTGTGGGAGGAATTCCTGGACGTTGGATTGTGGCATTTAAACTTATGTGCATATAAAATTTTGGTGGATATTGCCAAGCACTCCCAACAAGAATCCATAAGAATCTCTGTTTCCTCACACCTTTGCCAAACTTCACGTTCTTTGCCAATCTGATAGGTTAAAAAAAAAAAAGAAATATATTTTTGTTGTATAATTTGCATTTCACAGACTAATTGGTGAGGTTGAGTATCTATCCATATGGTTTTATGATATTTGAGTCTCTTCTTCCTGTGAATTGAACTGCCTGTTATCCTTTGCCTTTTTCTATTGAGCTGTTTTTGTTTTCTGAATTTTATTCTTTATCTGTTGTTTATAGTATTTTTTTTATAGTATAGATATTTTCCAGATTTTTATTTGTCTGCAGACTTTGGCATTTTTTTGGCAGCATAGATTTTGAAACATGCTTATTTTTTAATATAAGTTTATGACTTAAGTGATCATAGTCATATATTCATAATGACAACACAGGAGATGAAGTTATGAAACTGGTAGAGGTTTATATATTACAGTTCTCATTCTGCTGCAGATTCGGTGGGTGCCATTGGGAAAATCATTTAATCATGTGTGTTAGTTTGCTCTTTGTAAAATGAAAATCACAGTGTCTGCTTTACCTTCAATAACTTATTTAGGAAGGACTCTTGGAATACATGTAACTCTCTTTTGGGATTTAAATGCTCTAAATATATGAATTTATACACGCTAGGTAGATTCAATAACATATTGAATATACAACATTGCAAAATACTAAGAATTTCAGGAACGTCATTTAATTCTTAAAGCTTCTTTCCCTAATCCTTCTTCATATCCCTAATCCTTCTTCATATTTGTCTGTACTTCCTTTTATTTCTTCTCCTCCTGTTTGTCTATATCCTTCTTCTTCCTTTTCTTCTTACATGCGACATTATCTCAGGTTGTCATTGTTCTGATGGAGAACAGCGGTATACACAAATCTGGCTAAATTTACAAGACTATAAGGAAAATTAGTGCTTAGATGACCACTAGAATCTCTGTCTTTTGTGCCTTTGTCATATGACATCTGCTTGGTAATTAAACATGTTGATGAATTAAAAAAAAAAAAAACATGTTGCCATTGAGTTAATTCTGACTCATAGAGACCCTTTAGGACAGAGTAGAACTGCTCCGTAGGGTTTCCAAGGTATGCCTGGTGGATTCAAACTGCTGATCTTTTGGTTAGCTGCCGTAGCTCTTAACTGCCACACCACCAGGGTTTCCATGTTGATAAATAGGCTAGCTAATTAGGAAGTCACCTGGTGATAAACTATTCAACAGAGATGAGTAGAGCAAAGATGTGTTCATAACTCCCTGTGAAGTGGCCGACTTGTACAGTGGAAAGATCACTGAACTGAGAGTCAGCAGATCTCAGAGAGCTCAGATTCTCTTATTGCTGGCTTTATAGATGCGATTTATTGCTATGTCATAAATTAAACATTACGGCATTTACTTATTTTAAAAGTCAGTCCAGAATCTGTGAAACATTTCATAACATGGAGGAACCTGGAAGGCATTATGCTGAGCGAAATTAGTCAGAGGCAAAAGGACAAATATTGTATAAGACCACTATTATAAGATCTTGAGAAATAGTAAACCTGAGAAGAACACATACTTTTGTGGTTACGAGGGGGGGAGGGAGGGAGGGTGGGAGAGGGTTTTTTATTGATTAATCAGTAGATAAGAACTGCTTTAGGTGAAGGGAAAGACAACACTCAATACATGGAAGGTCAGCTCCATTGGACTGGACCAAAAGCAAAGAAGTTTCTGGGATAAAATGAATGCTTCAAAGGTCAGCGGAGCAAGGGCGGGGGTCTGGGGAACATGGTTTGTGGGGACTTCTAAGTCAATTGGCAATATAATTCTATTATGAAATCATTCTGCATCCCACTTTGAAATGTGGCGTCTGGGGTCTTAAATGCTAACAAGCGGCCATCTAAGATGTATCAATTGGTCTCAACCCACCTGGAGCAAAGGAAAATGAAGAACACCAAGGCCACACGACAATTAAGAGCCCAACAGACAGAAAGGGCCACATGAACCAGAGACCTACATCATCCTGAGACCAGAAGAAGTAGTTGGTGCCCGGCCACAATCGATGACTGCCCTGACAGGGAGCACAGCAGAGGACCCCTGAGGGAGCAGGAGATCAGTGGGATACAGACCCCAAATTCTCATAAAAAGACCAAACTTAATGGTCTGACTGAGACTAGAGGAATCCCGGCGGCCATGGTCCCCAGACCTTCTGTTGGCACAGGACAGGAACCATCCCCGAAGACAACTCATCAGACATGAAAGGGACTGGTCAGCGGGTGGGAGAGAGACGCTGATGAAGAGTGAGCTAATTATATCAGGTGGACACTTGAGATTGTGTTGGCAACTCTTGTCTGGAGGGGGGATGGGAGGATAGAGAGAGAGGGAAGCTGGCAAAATTGTCACGAAAGGAGAGACTGAAAGGGCTGACTCAAGAGGGGGAGAGCAAGTGGGAGTAGGGAGTGAGATGTATGTAAACTTATATGTGACAGACTGGATTTGTAAACGTTTACTTGAAGCTTAATAAAAGTCAATAAAAAAAAAAAAAAGTCAGTCCATCAGAAGAACGTGGCTATTTCAATAAGCAAAAAAGAAAGGAAGAAGGAAATCAAAATTAGAATAATGAATGAATGATACATTCAGTTATATCCTCATCATTCATGAAAACAAGACAACTACACCAAGTTTTGCAGAACCCTTAAAATGTCTTTGTAAAACACATTTTTAAAATCCTTAATGTGAATTATCTTTTCTTGATTTCTGGCTAAGACATTAAATTGTGTGACTAGTTTGTTACATACAGCTGTTGGAAAGGAAAGAAAGAAACACAGAGAATTTACAGTCCAGTCCCTACCCTGTACCTTGAGGTAGCAGGAAACGTTATTAGAAATGTTTTCTCTCTTGCCTAACACCAGATAATGAATCTATATGATGCTCACGTTAAACTATAAATCCAAACATCACAACGGAGTGAGATAGGTGCTGGCCAAATTTCTGGCACTTGTTTAAAATGGTTTATTGTTATTTGAAAGACTCTACAACCCTGAATTCTACAGAAACTTAAAAAAAAAAAATTGTTAAGACCTTACTGATTTCCCTACCATTTATCCTGTTTTCTAATCATCATTTAGCATCCATGATAGTTAGGATTACATGGTTGAAACAGTGTGCAATGTGAATAAGGTAAGAGTCATTGGTACTTTGCAACTGTAGGGCCTCAAAATTTATATATCTGATTCTCTCCTTAAATCTGTCAAGATATACACAAGATTCTTTGCATGAATGGACACTGAGGTTTTGCATTTACTCATTCACTCATTGTTTAACTACAATACATCTTCTGTGCTATGTAAGTCATGATGATATGAGAATAAAGGAAGCATAGTTCCTTCCCTAAAAGAATGTGCCATCTAAAAAAAAAAAACCAACTTGTTGCTGTCAAGCGGTTCTGACTCATAGCGACCCTGTAGGACAGAGAACTGCCACATAGAGCTTCCGAGGAGTGCCTGGTGAATTCAAACTGTGAACCTTTTGGCTAGCAACTGTAGCTCTTAACCACTACACCACCAGGGTTTCCATCTAAAAAAGAAACAAAAAAAAATGTAATTCTTATATTCGAGGTGACCAGTCTAATATGTTGGCTGCTTGTAGCTTTTTCATTGTTTTAGCTTATTTTGGGAATCAGTAGGCTTGAACTGGAATCTTAACCCTTTCCCATGTTTCCCTGGCATGGTGGTGTAAGCGGGTAGAGTGGAAAGCAGGATTGCTGATGATGTCCCAAGTACTGTCTCCAAAAAAAAAAAAACAAGAAAAGAAAGAGGGTCTCATTGCAGCAAAGTTTCAGGAAAAATGGAGGGGAGCAGGACATGATGAGATATAGGAGCAGCCATCGGGGCCATTAAACTTGGTGCAAATAACAGTTTTGGGCTATGGATTGGAGCCCTTTGAGAATAAAATTAAGCGTTGAGGACACTGACAGTGAAAAGAGTTCACTGCTAAGTGGGAGGAACCCATGGCCTTTGTATCTTTTAGCTGGTCTGACGCATCAACCTTCCGGGGGCCATTTGTCAGTAAAGCCAAGGGGTGTTCCATAGTTGTTTACAACCATAGTCTTTCCAATGCAATTTCCTGCTTGCTGTCTACCTTTTGATTTCACATTTTCTTTCTCCTCGACTTTTGACCCCGTTTCTTGCCCATAAGCACACTGCTATCTCTATTCACTAGACTTTGAATCGTGGTCTCTTGAGTTGTTCCTCTTTTAAGGACTTGGGTCAGACCTCCCTTATTGGCTGTTTTCACTTAGGAATCTCACACCTATGATACCTGGAAGTAGGGTGTCCCCCAGAGTGAGGTAAGCCTGCTTGATCTTCTATAAAAGAAAAAAAAAAATGTATTTAGATTGGCAAGGGCACTGCAAATTGTGTAGAATGCGTAATATAAAATACTTACAAAGACAGAGCTGATGACCTGATGTCCCCTTCCTCCTTTGAAACTGAACTGTTCACAATCCTGAGAATGTATTAACAATTTCCCTTCATGTTTTGTCTCCGTTTTTATGTTTTTAGTGAAGCATATCAGAAAACTTGTATATGAAAAAGACTTGCCTTTTTATCTTGTTAATCCCTCAGCTTTGTTGGTTGACATAATCTCAAATAGATCTCAAATAACCTTCTTGTAGCCTCTGTGCCTTATTCCCCAAGGTGCCTGTGAATGTAGCATTTCCAAGTGAGTGAAAGTCAAACTAAAATTCTGGATGTCCTTTGCTTTGCTTTCTTTATATGAATAGTACCTTGTCAGCAGTTGGTAAGTTATTTGAAATATAGTCATATCTGCCTACTTGCTTATCCTGTATTTTGTCTTTCTTCCTTCAACCAAGAATTTGACTTTTTTTATATAGAGAATTATTTTTATTTTCTTTTCTTAAATGAAATCACAATTATTCCATTTTTTGAAATGTTTTTTAAAGATTATTAGAATTTCCAAATATACTTTAAGAAAAAAAAACTATAACCAACCTTTAAACTGATGTCATGATGTTTTGGTACTTTTATTTATTCAGATCATAGTTCCCTTGTTAGAAAAGTTGACAACTGCATTGGCAAAATAATCATTGTTTTCATGTTTTTTTTTTTTTTTGCTTTTTATTGGCCAGATGATGTTTTGGTACTTCTATTTACTCAGGTCACACTTCTTTTGTCATACTGTATAGGCAAAATAATCATCTTTGCATGCTATTTTTGCTTTAGATTTCCACTTTTTTCTTTATAGAAGTAACATATCTACATAATAAAAGTTTGAAGAATAAGAATATCAATAAATCACACTTCAATCTATATCCTTTAAAAAATATAATAGCCTATATTAATATTTTGAAGTACTTCTATGTATTTTCCTGTGTGTATTTCAAAAGTCATAATCATACTAAGCATATTGTTTTTATCCTGCTTTTTTTTTTCCACTTAATATCATCTCCTGAGCATTTTTCTACCCTATTATATAATCTTCATAAACAATGAATATTGAACTTTTACTACTTTGCTATAATGGCATATGGTCATAAGGTTTACCTTGGACTTAAATCACTGTGGCTTCTTTTCCATGCCCTGAAATAATAAGGCATGTTATTATTCAAAACTGCTAGATTAAATTGCTCAGTATGACTAAAGTGAAATACCATCGCTTATAATGCTATCCTTAATTTGGTGATTTGCAGCTCTTTCTCACTATGCACTGTGCATTAAGGAATTCTTGATAAAGTTGGCAGCAGAAAGGGAGACATAAGTCTTGTGACACATGTCTGATGACTGCCTGAACTTACGCATTGGTGTTGGGAACCTGGCTTCCCTTGAGATCTGTTCCCATTTTAACAGAAGCTGCTAAAACAAGGCTGACCAAAGTCAGGCAGGTACAGTGGCAAGACAGATAATGGGCAATTTCAGAACAGCAATTGGGAACACCTATGGCAGCCTTATGTTAACACAATGACCTTGTGTTTCTTCAAATTAAGACCAACAAGCAAAATTGAGCCAACCAAATCAGTCACATCTATATTTAGGTCGTACACATATTTATTCTTACCTCATGGGACTCTTATCTGTTAAGAAGGTTCTGTAACTTAATTTGAAGTGGTTTATTAGATAATAAATTTGACTTGTTTTTACTACTCTAAAGTAGGAATTAAAAAAAAAAAGAAAAAACATTAAGGGAGGAAAGGGATTTAAAAAAACAAAAACAAACAAAAAAACTAAGATAAATCTCTATTGCCCTTTAAAGAATTTGCAGAACTGTTGCCTGCTTATGAAAACTCTAAGAAGAGAGAAAAACTAAGTAAATCTAGGCAGTTGCCTGACTCCCCCTGTTTAATGTAGGCATATGCTAAATGAAAGATAATTTTATCTCAGGATTGCAAATATCTTTAGTCTCTTAAGGAATCCTGGATATTCAAAAAACTGTCATAGACCATCACAAGAGAGCTAAGCTTATTGACAAGCAGAAAGATGTGAAGCCGGAAAAGGTCAGAGTAAGATTTAAATAGAGTATTGCCTAGTACATATTAGAGACAGAAAGCAGCCAAGCTAAGCTATGCTAAATCATCTCATCAATAAACAAGGTTTTTCCAGAAATCTAATTTTATCTGATTAATATCTTGGGTCAAGTAAAAGTTACATTAAAATTCAGCAGATATCTGCATTGTGGGTGCATTTGTAAAATTATGTAGAGTCCTTTTGACTTGTCAAACAAAGGATTAGACCAGATTTAAGGCAGACCAGGAAGTGGATGCCATGTTGTGTCGCTTTCAAATTGTTCTTACAAGGCTCCTGATAGTCTAAAACTCTGGTATAATCCTCTATGAACTTCACTTGTCACCAACACACTTATCTGCCTGTTGTAATTGTTGGCTTGGCCAACTTGGCTGGACCTTAATTCTTGGTGATTTGGCAGTTATGAGGTAGTTTGGCAGTCGTATAATGATGTAGTCACTTACATGATGTAAGTGATCACCTTCATGATGGGAGCTGCTGTAAGTAGCCAACCAGTTGAAAGGAAGGTTCCTTGTGGGTGTGGCCTGCATCCAATATATGTGGACTTTCTGGCAAGGCTTGAGGGCTTTTGCTTGTTCTGCATCCTGCAGCTGGCTTCTGTTCATCTGACCTCTGGTTCTTGGGACTTGAGCTAGCAACTGACCTGCCATCTTGCCTGCCAGTTGTGAAAGTACCACCCAGTCAATTCTGACTCATAGAGACTCCATAGGGTTTCTAAGACTGTAAATCTTTATAGAAGGAGACTGCCACATCTTTCTCCATGAGCTGCTGGTGATTTAGAACAGCTGACATTTGAGTTAGCAGTCAAGTGCTTTAACAATGATGCCACCCCAGCAATGACAGGTTTCTATTAAATGTTTGATTAAAAAAAAAAAAAAAGATTTACTCTGACTTGAATGTGGAATAGAAAGTGTAGTGAATTTGATTTACCATTCATTATGTTCTTAACAAAAAGGTCATTAAAAAGATAAGAAAAAAAAGATGAAAATGGATGTCAGAAGAGACCCTGAAACTTGCTCTTAAATGTATAGTAGCTAAAGTAAATGAAAAAAATGATACGTAAAATAAATAAACAGAAGATTTTAAAGGGTGGTTTGAGAAAACAAAGTATCATAACGAAATGTGCAAAGACCTAGAGTTAGAAAACCAATAGGGAAGAACACACTCAGCATTTCTCAAGCTGAAAAAAACTGAAGAAAAAATTCAAGCCTCAAGTTGCAATATTGAAGGATTCTGTGGACAAAATATTGAACAACACAGGAAGCATAAAAAGAAAATGGAAAGAATACATACAGCCACTGTATCAAAAAAATTGGTCTATGTTCAAGCACTTTAGCAGATAGCAAAAGATTAAGAACTGATGAAGGAAGCAGTCCGAGCTGCACCAGAGGCACTGGAGAAAAACAAGGCTCCAGAAATTGACCAAACACCAACTGAGATGTTTCAATAAATGGCTGCAACACTGGAAGCACTTACTCGTCTGTGCCAAGAAATTCGGAAGACCCTATGCCAAGAAATTTGGAAGACCCTATGCCAAGAAATTTGGAAGACCCTATGCCAAGAAATTTGGAAGACCCTATGCCAAGAAATTTGGAAGACCCTATGCCAAGAAATTTGGAAGACCCTATGCCAAGAAATTTTTGGAAGAAAGCTACCTGGCCAACTGACTGGAAGAAATATGTATTTGTGCCCATTTCAAAGAAAGGTGATCTAACAGAATGCAGAAATTATTAAATATAATTAATATCACATGTAAGTAAAGTTTTGCTGAAGATCATTCAAAAATGGTTGCAGCAGTACATTGACAGATAACTGCCAGAAATTCAAGCTGGATTCAGAAGAGGTTGCGGAAAAAATGATACCATTGCCGATGTCGGATGGATCTTGGCTGAAAGCAGAGAATACCAAAAAGATATTTATCTGTGTTTTATTTACTCTCCAAAGGCATTTGAATGCATGGATTGTAGCAAATTATAGCTATAGATATGAAATTATAAATAATTATTAAAAAATTATTGTAGCACTTTTTGAAGAATGGGATTTCGAAAACATTTAATTGCGCCCTTGCAGAAACTGTACATAGACCAAGAGGAAGTCATTCAAACAGAACAAGGGAATAATGCATGGTTTAATATCAGGAAAGGTGTATTCTTTCACGGTACTTGTTCAGTCTGTATGCTGAGCAAATAATCTGAGATACTGGACTATACGAAGAAGAATGCAGTATCAAAACTGGAGGAAGACTTATTAACATCCTGCGTTATGCAGATGACACAACCTTGCTTGCTAAAATCGAAGAGGGCATGAAACACTTACAGATGAAGATCAAAGACCACAGCCTTCAGTATGGATTACACCTCAACATAAAGAAAAAAAAAAAAAATCCTCACAACTGAGCCAATAAGCAACGTTATGATAAACGGAGAAAAGCTTGAAGTTGTCAAGGGATTCATTTTCCTTGAATCCACAATCAGCGCCCGTGGAATCAGCAGTCAAGAAATCAAAGAGCGTGTTGCATTGGGCAAATCTGCTGCAAAATAGCACCTTAAAGTGTTGAAAAGCAAAGATGTCACTTTGGACAGTAAAGTGTGCCTAACCCAAGACATGGTATTTTCAAGTGCCCCGTATGCACGGGAAAACTGGGCAATGAATAAGGAAGATGGAAGAATTGATGCTTTGACTTATGGTGTTGGCGAAGAATACTGAATATACCATGAACTGCTGGAAGAATGAATAAATATCTCTTAGAAGTACAGCCAGAATGCTCCTTAGAAGTGATGGTGATACTTTTCTCTAACATACTTAGGACATGTCATCAGGAGGGACCAGTCCCTGGAGGAGGACATCATACTTGGTAAAGTAGAGGGTCAGCGAAAAAGAAGACCCTCAAGGAGATGGATTGACACAGTGGCTGCAACAATGGGCTCAAACATCACAATGATTGTGAGAACGGTGCAGGACTGGGCAATGTTTCGTTCTGTTGTACATAGTGTCACTTTGAGTCAGAATCCACCCGAGGGCACCTAATAACAGCAATATTGTTCTTATTACATCACCTGTGAGAGCAGGGTGTATTTAGTTAAGAAAACATGATAAATCAGAACTGATTCATTGGGTGCTTCGTTCACAGAGCTTAGCTTTTAAATCGTGATTCTGCACTTTAATAACTGAACTAAATCCAACCCACCAAACCCACACCCTTGAGTCAATTCCAACTCATAGTGGCCCTTTTGGACAGAGTAGAACTGCCCCATAGGGTTTCCAAGGCTGTAAATCTTTATGGAAGCAGACTGGCACATCTTTCTCCTGGGGAGCAGCTGGTGGGTTCAAACTGCTGACCTTTTGGTTAGTGGCAGAGTGCTGAAGTACTGAGCCACCAGGGCTCCTTTGAACCAATACAAAGGCCCAGAATTTATTCAATAAATCTTTTTTTTTTTTAATCTGCTAGTGCTCTGTTGTTGTTATTGTTGTTAGGTGCCATCGAGTTGGTTCTCTAGGAATACATTATTTGGGAAATTCTACAAATTACAGATGACTCATTACTAATGATATAATTTTTTAAAATGTTGATCTCTTTTGAAAAGTCAGTCTCAATTTAAGTGTGACCTATAGGTTAAATGCTACAGCTGCTAACCAAAAATCCGGGAGTTCAAATCCATCAGGTGCACCTTGGAAATTCTATGGGGCAGTTCTTCTCCGTCCTATAGGGCCACTTAGTCTGAATCGGCTCAGTGGCAATGGGCTTGGTTTGGTTGTAGGAACTAGGAGCCTCTATGGAGGTGGGCACTAGCAGGGTGGCAGGGAGGTATGCAGGGATTCCTTCAGCAAGACTAATACCAGAAGACATTTACAGTCTGTAACAGTAGCCAGGAACTCAGACAACTTTATTGATATGTTATCAGGCTGAGAAGAGAAGGAACCGCAGCAGGGGTGGCAAGGACATGTTCTGAGTGTTCATCGATCTGCAGTCTCCCATGGAAAACTCCACATATTTCTGAGTGTCTTGAGTGGTTTATTGATGCAGCTCCTGCCAGCTGCGAGGGGAATCGGAGTCACCGCATTTATTTTTCATGTCATGTTGGCACTCTCATTTAAGAATTTAATATATATACAGGTGATACAGGGAAGGAGGGATATGAAGTATCTCATCAAGTCATTTTGGGTGGCTTGCTGGAGAAAAATTGCAAAACCCCACAAAGCCAAAAGGAGTATAAAACCTGCCCTCAGTATATTGTGTGAGGCTGCTGTGATGGGGTTTCTGCAGTCCTTTGTTACTGAAATCCTCCACTGCAGCAGGCGAGGAATTTTGAGCTGGGGAGCTAGTCAATGGAGCAAAACCATCAGCCTAGAAGAATATACAAAAAGTTGATAGAACTTTAATACATGTCTGGTTTGTGAGTGGGTATATTCATGGGGCAGATTGAATTAGGGCATGTCAGAAGATCATCGAGTCCTAGGCCTTGGAAGGACTTTGACAGGTTACGTGATCCATTTTTCTGTCTCCAAGCAGGAAAACCCTTATACTGTATGGTTATAAAAAATAACAATGATAAAGCTAAAGCCTATAGACCTGTAAAGTTCAATCAGCTTTTTATATTAATTTTAAGTTCAAACTATACATAAAAACATAGATATTCTTAATTCTATCATTAAGTATTTAATTCACAATGAGTTTCTTATAAAAACAATAAATTTAGAAGCCTGTTTTATGAATCTAGCTTCTGATTTCTCTTTTCTATAGGGGACTTTATCATTAATTTATCAGTTATTTGAACAAACATACAATATGCCCAGGTGTGATACTAGGAATAGTGTTCTCGATACACTCATCATAGTTTAATAAGAAAAAAAAAAAATCCCACAGTCTTTACTCAGGGCATTTGAGAGCTCAAAGGAGCAACAATCCAAGTCTGGGTTTAGGGGTAGGGGAAGTGTAGGAAATACTAGTGAAAGTTTCCTGGAGGTGAAAACTATACGCTTGTATATTAACATATGTCTCAAATTAAAGTATCTCAGAATATCTTTAAAACCTTTGGTCACAGTCGAACAGCCCTCCCTATTTCCATCGAAAATTGTTTCCTCTACTTGAGATCTGTTTGTCATTCCTTTCTGTTTTCAAAGATTCTTGTGCTTGGTACAGAGTTTGGGAGCAATAATTCATAAGACCACCCTCACTCCTGATACCAATTGCAAGTTTGGTGGGGGAAGGGGATCCCTCAAATCACCTTCAGGCTCAATAATTCATTAGAAGGACTCACAGAACTCACTGGAAGGTGTTATAATTATGGTTTATAAGGGGGCACGGTGGTTCAGAGCTCCACTGCTAACCAAGAGGTCGGCAGTTTGAATCCACCAGCTGGTCCCAGAAAACCCTATAGGGCAGTTTTACTCTGTCCTGTATGGTCACAATCGGTCAGAATCAACATGAGAGCAATGGGTTTGTTTTTTGTTGTTGTTGTTTGTTTGTTAAAAGGGAAGGGGTACAGATTAAAATCCACCAACAGAAGAGATACATGAGGCAGAGCAAATGCAGAGTTTCCAGTTGTTCTCTCCCAGAGGAGTGGAGTCAGAGATAGTGTTAACTTCCCTCAACAACGTGTGACAATACACAGAGTACCGCCCGCCAACTAGGGACGTTCCCAAGCCTTGGTGTTCAGAGTTTTTATTGGCATTCCACCATGTGAGCATGACTGGCTGCCTATGTGGCTAACCTTATTCTCCACCCCCTCAGAAAGTTGAACTGACACCAAGTGACCCAAAGCCCCTACCCTAAATTACATTGTTGGTACAGCTCAAAAAAACCCCAACTAAAAATTACATTCTTATTACCTGGCTTGCCCATGAGCCCCAGGCAAACCAAAACATTTCTATAAGGCACAGTATTCCAAAGGCTTACAGATTACCTTCCAGAAGCCAGGGACAAAGGCCAGACCTCTCTTTGCTTTGGGCAAGGTTAAATTATTTATTAGATGCTTGCTCTTGCTCTCTCTTTTAGCCTACATAAAGAAAAAATTCCCATTGACCCTTTGCTCACCTTTAGATATAACCCAGCTTTCACGTGCATATGAGGCAATTGAAAATATCATGGCTTGGGTGAGGAGCAACTTGGTCCTCAAAGTAACATCTTTGTTTTTTTGTTTTTTTTTGTAAACTTTTAAGATGTCTTTTGTAGCAGATTTGCCCAATGTAATACATCCTTTGATTTCTTGATTGCTGTTTCCTTGTGTGTTGATTGTAGGTCCAAGTAACATGAAACCCTTGACAACTTCAATCTTTTCCCCGTTTATCATGATGTTGCTTATTGGTCCAGTTGTGCGGATTTTTGTTTTCTTTACGTTGAGGTGTAATCCATACTGAAGGCTGTGGTCTTTGATCTTCATCAGTGATTGCTACAAGTCCTCTTTGCTTTCACAAGCAAGGTTGTATCATCAATATATGCATTTGAAAGCTGGATGATGAATAAGGAAGTCTGAAGAAGAATCGATAACTTTGCATTATGGTTTTGGTGAAGAATATTGAATATACCATGGACTACCAAAAAATGAACAAATCTGTCTTGGAAGAAGTGCAGCCAGAATGTTTCTTAGAAGCAAGGATGATGAGACTTTGTCTGATGTGCTTTGGGCATGTTATCAGAAGGGATCAGTCCCTGGAAAAGGACATTATGTTTGGTAAAGTAGAGGGTCAGAGAAAAAGAGGAAGACCCTCAATGAGATGGATTGACACAGTGGCTGCAACAACAGGCTCAAACATAGTAACAATTGTGAGAATGGTCCAGGACCAGTCTGTGTTTTGTTCTGTTGTACATAGGGTCACGATGAGTCAGAACTGACTTGATGGTACTTAAGAACAACAGATATAACCCAAATTATGACCTTTGCTTCATGACTAAGTTTTCTGAACTAATTATACACTCTCCCAGTACACCTCAAACTATGGATATCTGGCTTCTCTTCCCACTGCTCCTCCAAAATAACTCCGGCAAAGATCACTTATGGACTACAAGGAGGTTTTTAGTCCTTATGTCTTTTGATCTCTTTTCAGCAAAAGACATCCTTGACTACTCTCTACATCAGAAAAAAACTACTCTTTTTTTCGTTTCTGAATTACCTCTTTCTTTATTCTTGTGCTGCTGTGTTTTTTACTGTCTCTTGTACTTTATTTTCACTTCACTTGCTCTATCACGGAGCCCTGGTGACACAGTGGTTAAGAGTTATGGCTGCCAACCAAAAGGTCAGCAGTTTGAATCCACTAGCTGCTCCTTGAAAACCCTATGGGGTAGTTCTACTCTGTCCAATAGGGTCATAATGAGTGAGAATCGACTTGACAGCAACAGGGTTTTTTTTTTTTTTTTCTTTGTCGTTGCTGTTTTCACTTGTTCTGTAAGTGATGATGATCCTGGATGTTAGTTCCATTTTTATCCTCATTTTTTATCTCTCTCTCTCTCTCCCTGTTTTTTATTTTTTCTTGTCACAGTATATAATCATATTTGTTGATTTTATCAACTTCAAGTTTTCAGGTATCCTTAATATTCTGGTAATCCACAAATCTTTATCTCCTACATGTATATTTTTGTTGAGCTGACTCCTACTGCAAACTGTACGTTGAATACTTTTATACAGAAAAGCCTCTGCAACGTAGTAGGTTTAACATTAAACTTTGCATCCCACTGCCGGCCAATCTAGCTTCTATGTTTCCTGTCTCAGGGAATAGCACCACCAAATATCTGTTGTGTGTCCAGCTTCACTATTTCCTTTCTTTCTCGAACCTTTTCACCTTCCTGTTGAATTTACCTCCTTGATATTCACCAGCAATCGAGAGGTATCAGTGACTATTTCCAAATCTCCAACAATCTTTCCTCATTAATTTCAAAAAAGGTTTGTGAATATCCCTTCAGATAGCTAGAAGCACAACTGAAAGTTATTGGCAGGGGCCATCCCTGGAGCAGATACAATTAGGGTCCATGTATAAGCAAGGGAGACATTGAGTGGTACAAATGGTTAAATCTCTTGGCTACTAACCCAAAAGTTGGAGGTTTGAGTCCATCCAGAGGTGCTTGAAAGGAAGGCCTGATGATCTACTTCTGAACAATCGGTCATCGAAAACCCTACAGAGCATAGTTTACTCGGACACACAGAGAGGTTTTATGAATCCAAGTCAACTCAACAGCAGCTAGTTTAATATAAGCAAGTTTGTACAGTAGGTGAAGGTGGCTATTCAGCCACATAATTTTGTTGTGTCTCTTTCTAGCCCCCATGATGACTCTAACTTTGGTGGACATAAGAAAACAATTTTTTTTTTCCTTTGAAAATTTCTTTTTATTTATTTTAACAGCATTTTCTGTATTTTTTAAAGAACACTTCAGAATCATAAACAAATAGAAAATTATTCCATTTATGCTATCTTAAGAATGTGGAAACTAGGTAATGAATTAATTTAGAAAGTGGGGTTTCCTCAGACTTCCTTATAGCCTATTATAAAGATAACTAATATATAAGAGTGGACCTCACTTTGATTAAGACAGTGCTCTTTGGGGAGAAAATCTAGTATGCTGTACAAATTATAGCAAGGGAGAAAAGGGGTTACTACCAGATAAAATTGGAGTTATAGGCAGGGACCAGTTGATGGAGGACCTGTAGACCAGGCAAGTGTTCAGCATTTATTCCTAGTGAAATGTTAAGTCTTCTGAGCTTTTTTTAAGCTGGAAAGTAGCATAACTCTTCTACCTGCTTTGTGGATTATATTTTTATGTAAATAAGACAAAAGACAAAAATCAAAATGTCATGATGTCTAAAATTATAACAACAGATATGGAGAGAAATGAAAAATTTTAAGTACATTTTGATGTTAGCATTTACAGATCTTTTGATGGATTGGCTGCAATGGGACATGGACAGGAAAGAATCAAAGGTGTCTCCTAGCTTCTTTGTTGGATCAATTGGACAGAATAGTATCATTTTCTGAAATGGGCAAGACTGGATGAGAAAAGAATTTGAAGAGGCATCAAGAGTTCTGACTCAGCCATGTTAAACTTGAGATGCCTATAAGCTAACTACCTAATAGGCAGCTGTACATACACACCTGAAGCTTCATTAGTTGTATGTTTCCCATTTGGAGCCCGTCAGTCTTTTTATATGAATAGAAAGCAGATATACCTTCTGGGCTGACACAGCTCTGCAGACGCAAAGATCCAAAACCTCATAGTGTATAATGGGTTATATTTCTAGAATCTTCATGCTGGGCATGAACTGCACAATCATGCCTGGTTACTCCAACTCCTAGCCTACCTACTTGTACAACTTCAATAATTCTTCAAGAGAAAAAAATAATAATAATCAGTTTCCATAGGTAAACTGTAAGTTGCACTTCTAAGATGTTTCTGAGATATGTTAGAATGGCATCAACAAAGATTCCCAGATAACAGATGTGTTCTATGTTAGTTCTCTCTGAACACCTTTGGTCATTTTGGTGAATGTTTTGGAAAAGAGGATGGATTTTCTGCTTGAGCTAGGTTCCCAGTTTCATTGGTTATATTTGGGAAATTGGGATGGAGAAGAAGAGGAAGATATTTCTGACCTAGAGATCATTGGGGAAAAGGGTTAGTGAAGTTGTGAAGGAATTGTAATAGAGAGAGAACAATAAAAAATAGAGTGAAGGAAAGATGGTAGAACTCCCAAGTTGGGATGAAGAATTTAATATTCTGGTCTCCAAAGATTATGTAGTAATTATTTTGTAGACGATTCAGTTGCTATGAAATGTAATTATTGCTTCCTATGGGATGAGGATTTAGAAAGCTACAGATGGGTGAAAAATCAATTTGGAGCAGCCTTTGGCAGTTGGAGAAATTATATAATATACATGGCCAAGATTTTCAACTATGGGTAGGAGGAGCAAAGCCTAACTCTTAATCGTGGACCTCTAAACCAGATATTCTGAAAGGATCTCCCCGCTGTATGTTAATTGCAAATTAACATATCTCTGTCAGAAGGATATAGAGATTTTTTTTTTTTTTTTTTTTTATCAGAAGGAAGCCCCACTTCTTCAACAACCCCACTGCTACTGCACAGCCAGTATTTTTGCCTCTGGATATGAGCATTACTAGTTCTGCCAGGGGAATGCCTGGGTTGCCAATTGGCCACCAATGTCATATTGCACCTCACTGTTAGTTAATAGAAACGCTGAGGGGAGAGTGCTTTCTTTGGATTGGACTTATGCCGTCCGCTGCACTCATAAGTTTCATGAAAGAAGAATCTTCACCTAGACTTTGGTAATGTTTCCATGGTTCTGAAGTGCACTAATCATACTAAAGTGTGTGGGTGGCAAATTAATAGTTTTCAGGAAAGTTGAGTAACATTCCCTACACATTGAACTTTTTAAAGACAATTACTTTCCAATGGTTCAGAGGAAAAGAGATACAAAAACAGTAGTAATATGCTCTATCCAGATCCTGTTATCTACAGTGGGGGGATAATAATTAGCTTTTATGAATGCCGAAGGCCAGTGTTTCCTACTTTTGGGATCACTTTGAGCTTTATTCTCCAGCTTGTTTGCAGACTTCTTGCCCTATCATTCTCAGATTGTTATGTTCATCTTATGCTTTGACATTGTCTCACTGCTGCTCTCTAACTTCCTGGTGCCAGATTCTTGACTTGGGATTCACAGTTAAATGACCAAAATGTAAAGTCATTACTTTCTACCTACAAGTCTCCAATGACTTGTGTAACACTGTGTTTTTCTGTTTGACATTTGCAATAGAAATATTAGATGTCAACAAGAGAAAAAAATATACGAGTTGAATGATGTTGTGATGGCCTCTGAAGAGAAAAAAAAAAAAAAAAAAAATTCAAACCTGAAATTTTTAACTGTAACTTCCTCTGTCAAAAAGAGAGTGGGAAAAAACAATGAACAGAGAGCCTAAACAGCTTCAATGCAACAGTGTTTTCATTAGGAAGGCTTTGACATTACTTAAATTATTTTTTTCTTAAGCACTTGACTGTAATGGGCTCTTTAAAAAAAAAAATCAAAATGGTAGATCAATTTTATCATATATATGGCTAGGGTTGAATATAAGGACTGATAGGGTCATGCAAGGTCTTCTAATTCAAGTTTTTTTCATTTGAGATTGAGCAAACTTGACACCAGAGAAAAAGTATAGTTGCCTAAGATTTTACAGTTCAGTGAAGGCACAGCTAGAGATTTTTAGCTCCAAGGCCAATATCTCTCGCAACTTTCCAATTAGAGATGCCTCAGTACAACTATATAACATAAATTGATATACACAAAATATAACTTGCTATTAATAATTGGAGTTCTGGTAGCACAGTGGTTAAGAGCTTGGCTACTAACCAAATGGTTGGCAGTTCAAATCTACGAACTGCTCCTTGGAAACCCTATGGGGCAGTTCTACTCTATCCTATAGGGTCGCCATGTGGCGGAGTGGACTCAAAGGCAATGGGCTTTATTAATAAATACTTAGTCAACTAAATATTACATATTGTTTTGGTCATCATCGTTCTCTAATTAGTATGAAAGATCTCATTAAACTTCTGGCGTGGATACTCTGTGAGCAGTTAGGATATGAATTTGTTATCTCCAGGATCCAATATGACTTTCCTGGGAGGAAATAATACCACACTTACTTCAAGTTCTTATTCTCTATGGTTCCTCCACTGGAAGTTAGGAAAAGATTGTTTCCATGGTATGTTTGGATTCTAGAAAGACATTTGTTAAAAATTCTCAATATCTTTATGAAGAAGATGGATAAATATGGATTAGATGTGAGCATTAACAGGTGGATTCATAATTTTTTAATTAATATTTTCACAGCCTTACAGCTTCCAAGGGATGTGTTAAAGGAGAGAGATTCACCTTCCTTTGTGTGATTTCAGAGCATGGGACTATTTTATCAATTTTATCCAGATTTCCCAGCATACTGCTTCATCAAGGACAATCTTAAATGAAATGGCATTGTTTTTACAACAAATGTGTGGGTTGAAAGATAGAACGACTACTAATTTCATTTGTGCTACTACCTTGATTCATTTTAAGGTACCAGCAGTTCTATCCACTGTTGCTTTTACATCATCGGTGAAAATATCAGTGTAGTGAAAAAGACAAAATGTCTTAACGCCATTGTGAATATCTATTATGAATATAGTTTTCAATTCGTAGAACTCCCGAGAGGTTCTTAGGGTCCCCCAGAGGTACAGAACCATGCATCGAGAGCTGCTGATCTAATGATTAATAAAACAGAATGTGAGTTTAGACTACTTTGGTTGGAATTCTGGCTCTACCACTTGCAAGCTATGTGACCTTGGGCATGTTACATGACATTTCTAAGCTTGTTTCCTCATCTATAAAGTGGAGGCAATAATAATATCTATCACATAGGGTAGTTGTGACAGTGTAAATGAAAAATTTTATAAATCAAGGAGCACATTGCTTGAGTATATTTGCTATATTTTGATGTATGTGACTGCTGAGCTGCTAATGATCGAGTCATTGCACTGTAGAGTAGAAATAGGTGGTGTGATTTGGACCAGTTAGAAGTTAGAATAACTGATCTTGAAACACATTTACTGCTGAGATTCCCTGATTATTTTTGACTTGTAAAAACCATCACCAGCACCATCACCAACACCACCACCAAACTTATGGAACAGCTGTAGCGAGCCCACCTAAATAAAAACAGCATCTGACTAAAAATAGTAAGTGTAACATAGAAGCACAATGTCAAGCCAACCCCTTCCAACCAGAACACTGTGTGCAAATCCCTCCTACAGTAATGCTCCCTGTAGAGTTCAGTGTCATACTTTTGCTTTGTGTCTACGGCTTGTGGAGTAGCACAGAGCGAATGCAGGCTGTGAAACTGGAAAGTCTGGATTTGAATATGAGCTTAGCCTCTTACTAGCAATGTTATCATCATAGGTGGTTCCCTTAACCATTTTACACCTCACTGTCTTCATCTGAAAAATGGGGATTATGTTTGCACTCACTTCATGGAGCCAGTATGAGGTTTGACATTTGTAAAGTACCCAGAAAAGTGTCCAGCACAGAGTAGACATTCAATTAATGTCTCTGTCTCCCTTGCCAGAAACGGGATTACCCTTGCAAACTTTCACATGCCTAGTGAGCAATGTATATATTTCATGCATTTATACACCTGTCCTAGGCATGGGGATTCAAAGATAAATGAACTCATTATATATCCTTTGAGGCTCTTAATGTCAAAAGGTAAAGGTGGCATTAGATAAATTGTCAGTGATTACTTAAATACATGACAGGTGTGGGAGAGAAAAGGGTGATATATTTAAATATTTAACAGGCAGTAAGGAAAGGGTACTGATTATCAGGAAAATAGATGCTGGTCCAGAGTCAGAGCGGGGACCTGAATTCTGAGTAGGTAAAACCCCTCATTTGGTAGAGATGCAGCCAGGTAGAATGACATCCAGTGGGGTCAGTAGAGCTGTGTTCTCTTGTCCAGCAGCTGAATCTCAGCCTTGAAGGACAGGTAAGCTGGCTTTTCAAGTCTGCTGATTGGTTTGTATCATTCCCTCTCCACATTAAATACCAAAAATCAAAAACCAAACCCGTTGCTGTCGAGTTGATTCTGACTCATAGTGACCCTGTAGGACAGAGTAGAACTGCCCCATACAGTTTCCAAGGAGTCCCTGGTGGTTTCAAACTGCTGACCTTTTGGTTAGCAGCCATAGCTCTCAACCACTACACCGCCAGGATTTCTACCACACTAAGTAGGGAATCATTTTTGGAGTGAAGAGAGGAAGCTCAGAGGGTTGAGCGCAGGAGTTCTATTCTTGGCATTTTATGAACTTGAACAGGCTGAGAAACTTGAAGAACCAGCCGATATCATCACCAAAGGCAAAGAGCATATTCCCCTGGCTGCTAACCTTTATAACTCAGAGCCGAAGTACCGAGTTCATTGTGGAGCTGGTACCATGGGAGTGAGAAAGAAGGACCAGGACTGTAATTGAAAATGTTGATGGGGAAATATTACCATATTACTCAGCGTAACTATAGCTGGGGAGCCTTTGAGTCACCTCTGCTAACTTCACTAACCAAGAAAAAAAAAAGAAGAAAGAAACAAAACCCCAGCTTTATTCCTGTGAACAGGTGTCTATGGAGGAACCAGCTGGACTCAGTCCTGCCCTGTAACTCATCAAAAGCCCTGGGAGATCAGTTACTATTGCAAAATCTCCTAAGCATTGATCCTCAAAGAGGCAGAAAGAGTTCAGCTAGATTTTTTAATCCCACAAGGAGTCAGAAGCATTGGCACTTAGCAAATCCTCTTTTAATTTGCTTGCTGAGAAAATTCTATCCAGGCATCATTAAAAGAAAAGAGACCAGCATGGCCTCATTTGTAGAGTCAGTTTTTGAGCTATCACTGGATTTCAGAGGTGGTACCTGATGGACAGAATTATATTTTTTGCTTCTGAATAAGCTCCTGTAAAATAGCCCACATTTTTTTTTTTTAATGAGAAACCAAGAAAAAAAAATATATGTATATATAAATACCCATTACCCACTTGCACCTGCTGAGCTCCTCTCTCACCAGAAGATGACTAATTAAGCAATGCCACAGTCCCACACTCAGATATCAGACACAATTTGGAAACCCCTGGGGGAAATCAGAAGCATGAATGAAGGACGCCAGTCGAAAAGCAGAGATTTCTGAAAAGTGATTGGAAAACAGGCAGAGCAAAAATTACGGCGAGCTTTTTTTTTTTTAAAACCAGACAGACAAGAGAGCAAATTGGAATTTAGACTACTGTTATTTTTGGCAAGTTATTAAAGTCCTGGAGTTTTATTCTCTCATCTATAAAATAGGGCTAATACTACTTCATTGATGTTTTGTAATTAAATGATTCAAAATTTATTAAAAATATGGAAACTTGTAGGCAGTCTTCTGAGCTTTCCCCTCTCTACACTAAGGAAATTAACTGTTGAGTCTTTGTCAATGGGCTGCTGGTGTGGAAATCCCTACCATGTCCTGGATTGTGCCACCTGAGGGAAAGGTGCTTCTCCAAATATCTGTTTTCTCACATATACCAAAACGATCAAACAAAATAAACCCACAGCTATCAATTCAAATTCTGCCATCAGTTCAAATTCTGACTTATAGTGACCCTATAAAAACCAAACCTATTGCCATCAAATCGATTCTGACTCATAGCAACCCTATAAGACAGAGTACAACTGCCTCAATTGGATTTCCAAGGAGTGGCTGGTGGATTCAAACTGCTGATCTTTTGGTTAGCAGCTGTAACTCTTAACCACTGTACCACCAGGGTTTACCTCAAAGAGTTTCCAAGGCTGAAATTTGTATGGAAGCACACTGCCACATCTTTCTCCTCAGAGTAAATGGTGTGTTCAAACTGCTGACCTTTGGGTTAATGGATGTGCACTTCACCACTGTACCACCAAGGCTTTTTTTCTTACCTGTAAAACCAAACCAAACCCATTGCCAAAGAGTCAATTCCTACTCATACAATACCATTCCGTTTGCCAGAGGGCAGTGGTGATTCAGTAGTAGAATCCCTGCTTCCATGCAGGAGACTGAGGCTCAATTGCTGGCCAATGCACCTCACGAGCAGCCACCACTTGTCAGTCATTGGCGGCTTTGCATGTTACTATGATGCTAAACAGGTTTCAGTGAGCCATGAGGCTAAAACGAAGTAAGAAGAAAGGCATGATCATCTACTTCCAAAAATCAGCCAATGAAAACTTTATGAATCACAATGGTCTGATCCACGCCGATAATGGGGAGGCCACAGTGTTGGGTAGTATTTTGTTCTGTTGTGCATGAGGTCACCATGAGTACAGCTAACTCAAAGGAAGCGAACAACAACAACATTATTTCAGAGAGTTATTAAGATGACTAAACAAAGGGTTGTGCACAAAGTACTTAGCAGAGTGCCCAGGCCACAGCCAGTCTTCAATCAATGTAGCTTATATTCTTACTAATTATCCACTTTAAAAAGAAGCTGAAGGAAACCATCAGTCTTGTCTTTGCATTGTGAGTATTTTAGAGAATTAATAACTTTCTCCTTTTGATTATTTTTGTAATCTTTGGTTAAGATAGTCCAAAGGAGAATGAAGAATGCCAAAGACACAAGGAAAATATTAGCCCAAGAGAAAAAAGGGCCACATAAACCAGAAACTCTATCAGCCTGAAACAAGAAGAACTAGATAGTGCCCAGCTACCACCAATGACCACCCTGACAGGAAATACAACAGAGAGAAAATTGTGGTGCAAAATTCAAATTCGCATAAAAAGGTCAGTCTTAATGGTCTGACTGAGACTAGAGGAACCCTCGAAGACATGGCCTCCAGCTTCTCTGTTAACACAGAACTAAAACCATCCTGAAGCCAACTCTTCAGACAAAGATTAGACTGGACTATAAAACATAAAATAATACTCATGAAGAAAGTGCTTCTTAGTTCATACATGAGACTAAATGTGTGGCTCCTGTCTGGAGGTAGGATTAGAAGGCAGAAAGTGACAGGAGGTAGTTGGATGGACACAGGAAACACGAGGTGGTAAGGGTGAGTATGCTGTCACATTATAGAGATTGTAACTATAATCTCTTATGATTATGACTAACAATATGTGTATAAATTTTTGTGTGAGAATCTAACTTGAGCTGTAAACTTTCACCTGAAGCACACACACAAAAAAAAGATGGTCCAAAGAAAGTACTAAATATTTCTTTATAAAATGGACAGACTTTTTTTTTAATTACAAAATGCCCATTTTCAAGGCTAACGGGAAAGATGATATTTAAAACTTAATTTTAACAAGTATTCTTGTTTTATTTTCCTAGAGTGTTGAAAATGAAGAATCAAATTTTTATATTCATAAGTTATAAAATAAAACCCATTGCCATTAAGGTGATTCCCACTCATAGCGACACTATAGGACAGAGTAGAACTACCTTATAGGGTTTCCAAGGAGCAGTTGATGGATTTGAACTGCCAACCATTTGCTTAGCAGGCAAATGCTTAACCACTGTGTCACCAGAGCTCCAAATTATAAAATAGTACTCCTATAAGGAAATAGGAAACCCTAGTGGTGTAGTGGTTAAGAGCTATGGCTGCAACAAAAAGGTCTGCAGTTTGAATCTACCAGGTGCTCCTTGGAAACTGTATGGGGCAGTTCTACTCCGGCCTATAGGGTCTCTATTAGTCAGAATCGACGGCAGTGGGTATAAGGAAATGCTCAATGTATGATTTTAAGGTATTATACGTTCAAATCAAATAGAGATAGGATCAGGACTGTAGGCAGGGTTGATAAAACTGTAGGAATTACAGGAATAATACTTTATAATTTCCTAAAATCTACAGGAATTGTAGGAAATTATTTTTAAAAAATAATTCCAAAGAAAGGTGATCCAATTGAATGTGGAAAATATCAGACAATATCATTAACATCACATGCAAGTAAAATTTTGCTGAAGATCATTCAAAAGCAGCTACAGCAGTACATCCACAGGGAACTGGCAGAAATTCAAGCTGGATTCAGAAGAGGACACGGAACCAGGTATATCACAGGTGATACCAGATGGATACTGCCTGAAAGCAAAGAGCACCAAAAAGATGATTTTCTATGTTTTATGGAATATGCAAAGGCATTCAACCGTGTGAATCATGACAAATTATAGACAACATTGCAAAGAATGGGAATTCCAAAACACTTAATTGTGCTCATGAGGAACCTGTACATAGATCAATATGGAGTTGTTCAGACAGAACAAGCGGATACTGTGTGGTTTAGTGTCAGGAAAGGTGAGAGTCAGAGTTGTATACTTTCACCATACTTATTCAGTCTGTATGTTGAGCAAATAATCTGAGAAACTGGACCGTAAGAAGAAGAACATGGCATCAAGTTTGGAGGAAGACTCATTAACAGCCTGCATTATGCAGATGACAGAACCTTGCTTGTAAAAGTGAAGAGGACTTGAAGCACTTACTGATGAAGATCAAAGACCACAGCCTTCAGTATGGATTACACCTCAACATAAAAGGAAGATTCTCACAACTGGCATAATAAGCAACATCATGATAAATGGAGAAAAGACTGAAATTGTCAAGGGTTTCATTTTACTTGGATCCATAATCAACACCCATGGAAGCAGCAGTCAAGAAATCAAGTGACATATTGCATTAGGCAAATCTGCTGCAAAAGAACCCTTTAAAGCATTAAAAACAAAGATGTCACCTTGAAGACTAAGGTGCACCTGACCCAAGCCATGGTATTTTCAATCACCTTATATGCATAGTGGTTAAGAGCTACAGCTGCTAACCAAAAGGTCAGCAGTTCAAATCCACCAGGTGCTCCTTGGAAACCCTGTGCGGCAGTTCTACTCTGTCCTATAGGGTCACTATGAGTTGGAATCGACTCGAGGGCAATGGGTTTGGTTTGTTTGTTTTTCATATGCATGTGAAAGCTGGATAGTGAATAAGAAAGACTGAAGAATTGATGCTTTTAAATTATGGTGTTGGCAAAGAATATTGAATATACCATGGATTTCCAGAAGAACAAACAAATTTATCTTGGAAGAAGTATAGCCAGAATGCTTCTTAGGAGCAAGGATGGAGAGACTGTCTCACATACTTTCGACATGTTATCAGAAGAGACAAGTCCCTGGAGAAGGACATCATGCTTGGTAAAGTAGAGAGTCAGTGAAAAAGAAGAAGACCCTCAATGAGATGGATTGACACAGTGGCTGCAACAATGGGCTCAAGATTAATGACTGTGAGGATGGCTCAGGACCAGGCGGTGTTTCATCCTGTTGTTGCTGTGAGCCGGAACCAAATGGATGGCACATAACAGCAATAACCAAATAATTCCTATAGTTTTTCAACCCTGTCTGCAATCCTGGTTCTACTCTATTTGATTTGAACTTGTAACCCCTTAAAATCATTGGTTGAGCATTTCCTTACTAACATCTTTTTATCACCCTACCAAACACAGGTAATTTCTTTCTTCTCACATGCCCAGAGTATATTGAATCAAACCTCTTTTATTCTATGCCACATTGATTTTATTTTTATTTTGAGAAAGTTTCAAATGTATAAAAATATTTCAAGAATAATTTGGAGGACATCCATTCGCCCATTAACCAGATATACTTGTTTTATAATCTGTGTGTGTGTGTGTATATAGATAGGTAGGTAGGTGGGTAGATAGATATAGATGTATATAATGGAAACCCTGGTAGCATAGTGGCTAAGTGCTACATCTGCTAACCAAAAGATCAGCAGTTTGAATCCACCAGGCGCTCCTTGGAAATTCAAATGGGGCAGTTCTATTCTGTCCTATAGGGTCACTATGACCCGGAATCGACTTGATGGCAATGCGTTTGGTTTTTTAATATATGTAATATATACATACATACATAAACATACATATATATTAATAATTTTAACAAAAATTGTATACATTTCTGCATTATTTGGAGAGTAGGTTACATGCATCACTCCTTTTCACCATTTGACTCTTAACCAAAATTTAGAATATTTGATATTGACATCTATCCCTGGGTGGTGCCAATCCCTGCTACCCAAATTTTTGTAGACTATTCAAGTCAACTTAGAGGCATCTCAGAAGAAAGGCCTCCAAGGGCTTCTGATGAAATGTTTCCAAAAAAAATCAGCCATTGAAAACCCTTCGGAAGACAGTTCTTCTTTGATACACATGAGGTCATCATGAGTTGGAATCGACTTGACACCAAGTAGTTTTTTAGGTGTATTATATGACTAGTGAGTAGTTCATATGTATGGCTATGATATTATCCTTCTTGTGAGTATTTTTGATCCCTGGTGGTGCAGCAGTTAAGAGCTATGGCTGCTAACCAAAAAAGGTCAGCAGTTCAAGTCCACCAGTTACTTCCTGGAAACCCTATGAGGCAGTTCTACTGTGTCCTATAGGGTCACTATGAGTTGGAACTGACTCGATGGCAATGAGTTTGGTTTGTTTTTTGGGGGGATATTTCATAGCTAGTAAAATTTAAGAAGAAAATTGTTTGGGGTTTTATTTTTTAGTGATAAATCTGTTAGAACCTTAGAGATTTTGCATATCCCAAAGCCGAATAGCTGCCAAACTACAGGAAAAGGAAGCCAAAAAAGAAAGAAAATATGTTTGTTGCCATAGTAACAATGAGGTTCTTTTTTCCCCATTAACTGAAAAACAAAATGAAAACAACAATAACAAAATGAAAACAACAGTAACAAAAAGAGAGATAAATTTAACTTTTTCTAGTCAGCAATAACTTAAGGGAAGGAAAACCAGTAGACTCAGAATCCTGTAGATTATGACTAGCTTATTCTTTCTGAAATGTGTACAAGGAGGGAAAAAGTGTGTATTTCGTAGGACAATAGTGATGACACTGAACTCCTGAGAACTATTAAGCCACGCACACTCCTTGCATCTTCCCTTTCCCTGCCTTGATCTCTCTCCTTCAAAAGCCGAGCTAGAGTTCTATTCATGAGTGTCAGCAAGATCAGATGGTTATTTTCTGACTACACATGACCAGTTGTCATGACAATTTGATGTAGTTCTTCAGGTCAGGCATTGCTTATAACTATCGCACCAAATTTGAAGTGGGGAAGCAGAGGATACTTACCAGTTTTCCCCACGACTTGATCATTTTGTCTCTTCTCTCATGGAATTTTGTCATAACCCCATTGATGAAGATGATTTCTTTATCCTGCTCTTCTAACTAAAGGTATAAAGTTGGAGCAATACAATAACTCAGACACAAGTTTTTTGCTCTGCTTGGAGGGGTCTCCATGGGTAATCCTCACCTTAACCAAACCCACCGCTGTTGAGTTGATTCTGACTCATAGTGACCCTATAGAACAGAGTAGAACTGCCCCATAGAGTTTCCAAAGAGTGCCTAGTGGATTTGAACTGCTGACCTCTTGGTTAGCACCTGTAGCACTTAACCATTACGCCACCAGGGTTTCCCCTCACCTTAAAAAAAAAAGGAGGGTAAAATTCAACATGTCATCCTCCTCTTCCATCCACCCTGCTTTTATTGCTCTGACCATACATACAGGGCTACATGATCATTTCATTTGAATTCATAGGAGAATTGAAGACCACTGTATTTAATTAGAACTTGTTCATATGTCATATCCTCTCACTTCTTCTTTGGTGTTCCATGGCATTTTATTAATATTTCCATTATAGGATTGAACACATTGTAGCTGTTTTTTCTTCTCCATTAGATGGTGAGGTTGTTCGTTCATCTATATAGAAACGCACTATGAAATGCAGTAGTCACTAACCTCATTTAAAAAAAAAAAAACCTATTGGCGTTAAGTCGATTCTGACTCATAGTGATCTTAAAATTTTCAATTTAAATAAAAAGATTAAACAAAATTAAACATCCAGTTCCTCAGTCACACTAGCTACAGTTCACATGCTCACAAGTCATGTGTGGCTAGTGGTTACCATATTGGTCAGAGCTGATACAGAACATTTTCAGCAGATATTTCTGTTGAACAATTCTGATGTAGACTCCTGCTACTCAAAGCATGGTCTGCAGGCCAGCAGCACCGACATTTTCTAGAAATACAGAATCTCGAGCCCTACCCCAGACTCCGTGAATCACAGTCAGCATTTTTACAACATCACAGGGTCATTTGTATGTTCACTGAAGTGTGTTAAGCAGTAGTCTAGTTCTTGATCATGATACTCACTGTTTGCTGAATAAGTAAACAAATGAATGAAAATATCTTTCTTCATGTTACACAGGAAAAAAGAAAAAAAGAAGTCATTCAGTGTCAGGTGGCTTAGTTTTAGATGAAAATCACCAATTTCTACTTAGTGTCGTTATTCCACTTTCAACATCAACACATTTTTTCCCCTTTTTTATTGTACTTTAGATGAAGGTTTCCAGAAAAAAATGAGCTTCTCATTAAAGTTAGCACACATTTTGTTTTATGACATTGGTTAATGACCCTACTACGTGTCAACACTGTCCCTTCTCAACCTTGGGTTCCTATTATCAGCTCTCCTGTCCCCTCCTGCCTTCTGGTCCTTACCCTAGGGCTGGTGTGCCCCTTTAGTCTGGTTTCATTTTATGAACCTGTCCATTCTTTGGCTGAAGGGTGAACTTCAGGAGTGACTTCATTACTGAGCCATACTCTCAGGATTTCTCCAGACTTTGTCAGGCCAGCAAGTCAGGTCTTTCTTTTTGAGTTAGAATTCTGGGTCTGGGACCCTCTATTGTGATCCCTGTCAGAGATGTCAGTGGTGGTAGCTGGGCACCATCGAGTTGTACTAGGCTCAGTCTTGTGGAGACCATGGTAGATGTGGTCGATAGTCCTTTGGACTAATCTTTCCCTTGTGCCTTTAGTTTTCTCCATTCTTCCATGCTCCCAAAGGGTCAACATCAACACATTTTTAAAGAGAGAATACACGTAAGATTAGGCTGCTTAAGATATGGAGTTAATGTATGACTGAACCAAGTATTTTTCATTTTTCAGGCACTGTTTCAGGGTACCCTATTCATCAAAATATATTAGCATGTTTCCATAATCTCTATCTGCCATATCTTAGATGTTAGTTCTAAGGGTGACAGTCACGGTGATGTTTCTAGATGCCTCGAGAGAAACACTGAATAATTTATCTGGAAGCATTTGTGAAATTAATCTTGGAGAGTTTAAGTTTGACTGAACAGAGTACTGCAGGGTATATCGTTTTCTCCCTCTCCTAAGACCCTGAAGGAAAATAAGACCTATCAGGGAAATTTCCTCTTTCTTTGAAAATATTATAGATATTAATCTTTAATACTTTTTTTGTATAAATATACGGCTATGCTGAAGGTCCCGTCATGATGTAAAGATTGTTAGGGGGAAAATTCTGGATACCAATCTACGTTGGTATTACCACCTTGCCTACCAGGATATTATGGCTACTTTAAAAAAATGAGTTTTGTTTTTACATTAATTGACCTATGTATCCTCTTTCACATGGATGGGTATATTGGGTTTATCTGTGTTTTCACTGGAGTTTGAGAGGACAAGCCATTTCCTGTATTTCAAGGGAAGCTTTCCAAATGGTGACATTTTGAACATGTATATGCATGTATCTGTGCATGTATGTGTGTCTGTGAACTCTCCTCTGCTCTAGGTAAAACTTCTGTCTAGACCTTGTCCTTTTCCCAGCCTGACCTGGAAAGTTGAGAACTTACTTATGGTAGTGATGGGGCTGTAGAATAGGGAAGGACAAAAATAAAACTCTCCTCTAGGAAGCAAGGAAGAAACATAAATGCCAGTCACAAACGAGTATTACTAATCCACAAATATTTCAGATGGTTTAAGTCCTAGCTCTGCTACTAGCTAGCTATGTGACCTTAGACACATTAGCTAATTTTTTTAGGCCTTTGTTTCCTCAACTGTAAAATGAAGATAGTAATAGCACCTTTCTCATAAGGTTATTATGAAAATTAAATAATTTAATTAAATTTGGTGCTTAGTACCTAACAGAAATAAGGGAAGCTGTTTATTGCTTGGGCTGTGTCCACTCTGAGCACAGAACTCACATAGTAATAAGGTTTGCCTGGGCTAGGTATTTATATAAACTTGAAGAGTTCCTTCAACTCAACACTTCTTGAATATTTCCAAGAATCTGTAAAGTAGGAACAAACTCTCATTCTATAACAATGACTCTATACTCCTTATTATATTTAGGTATCTATCATAAATTGTATAAAAAGATCGAAAGATGCAGCTCTCAGCCTGATTTTCGTCACTTGGGAAAATGACCATTACCTGATGAATGCAAGTCTCAGTTCTTGGTCAGCCTTGATCCATTTCTTTTTTTTTTTTGGTCTTTACTTAAGCTCTTATCTAAAATAGAATTTTTGTGTCCTGAGTTCTTTTTTTTACCCCTTTGAAATGGCTGCAAGGTGTGTACCACACTCTATGCCAGTGGTTCTCAATTTCTTCCTGCCCCAGAATGCTCAATGAATATGACTGATTCTGAAACATCCTAAGCTGAATCCATTGTAGGCATTTGTTATATACTTTAGACATTGCCTTCTTTCTCTTTGCAACAACAGGAAGGTAAAAATAAATATCCCCTTTGACAGGAGAAAATTTGTCCTTCACGTTTGGCCAAGCCATAGTATTTCCAAGGTGGCTTCATTAAACGTCCCCTTGTTGAAATAAATTGGTGTCATTATCATTTCAAAATCTTTATGCCCAATGTTAGGAGGATTGCAAATTGTTCCAATAATAATGGAAAACATCGAACAATGCAGCATCATAGTGTTATTGTCTGCAGCTTGAATGAATGTCATTGTGAGCTGAAGTTATGTCTGTGAAAGCTACAGGAAACTTTCATTTCCTTTTCAACCAGATGGGACTTTCCATTGTCACCAAGATATTCAAATGCCACCAACCCTGGATCTGGAATTTGACCAATTCTGTGGTAACTAGGGTCTTTTGGGAACAGCAGGACTTCCCTATAGCTAAAAGAGTCTTCATTCATTATAATGGGAAGATGTTATACTTCTCCAAAGGAAGGAAACAGTTAAATATAAAATATGACTAGAATATTCATATGAATGAAAACAGACAATACCACCCTTTTGATTTAAAGAGAAGACGGTAGGAATTGAATGTTTTAAATTCCAATTATATGTAGACTTACCCAAGGAATGTGTTTTTTCTAGATGAAACACACACACACACACACACACACACACACACAAATGTCAAATGATTTATTGTGATTCTAAGAGAGAGATTTTATCTCTCTTCGATTTCACATCATATTTGGTTATGGTTTTACTGGAGTCTTTTACCGTTATTCAACAGTATCAAAGATTGGTTCAGACTTCTTAAGCTACCATTCACACTAAGGATGCTTGAAAGCAGACTTCTGAAATGTTCATGGATATCATTAGCTAGCTGACACCCTGCACTGGAAAAAAGAGCAATCGTAACGGAAGTTGCAGGCAGACTGCCTTGAAGGTTTACTGAAATACTAAGCACTAGAATTAAAAAAA
This sequence comes from Loxodonta africana, assembly GCF_030014295.1. Taxonomy (NCBI): domain Eukaryota; kingdom Metazoa; phylum Chordata; class Mammalia; order Proboscidea; family Elephantidae; genus Loxodonta; species Loxodonta africana. Next base: position 42,095,451 of record NC_087348.1, read on the forward strand.
AAAAAAAAAATTAGGAGGAGAGGGAGCAACAACTGATTTAAATTTTGGATTTGGTATGTTTTAAGAGGTCTAAAAGACTCAAATGGAGCTACAACACAGCAATGGAGTTTAGAAGATGAATCTGAATCTGTGATTAAAAGGATGGAGGTCTTTCTCCATTGGACCTTAGCTAATTGATAAGGGAAGAACTTTTATTGTCTGAAATGCGTTGTAGTTACTGTGTCTTCTAGAAAAATGACTTACCTACTGCATATATGCAAATCACATGATAGGAAGATAATGGGAGAATGATCTTTTACTGGTGACTCCGTAGGTATACTGGGAAAAGCATAAGTTTACCTGAAGATATTTGACATCAAAAATAGAGGTTATATAAACACCACTGACTTAAATGTCAGAAACTAAAATGCTGTCCTGTTTAACAGAAACTCTAGGATATATATCTACCATCTACCAAGGATTCTTTCCCTCATAGCTATCCAGTCTTTTTTTCTGGAATTCTTTTCTACTTGCTACTCTGTCATGCCCTTTAATTCTGTAACTGAAGAACTAAAAAAAAAAAAAAAAAAAAAGTAGTAGACCCCTGACACCCTGCCAAAAACTACACTTTATTAGATGTTGAGCTCCCTACCAATTGGATTTTTAAAAACCATGTTTGGTGTCCCTAATTTTAGTGTCTTTCTCTCCACATTCTGAAACCCTGGTCACTTAGTGATTAAGTGCTACAGCTGCTAACCAAGAGGTCAGCAGTTCAAATCCACCAGGCACTTCTTGGAAACTCTTTGGGGCAGTTCTACTCTGTCTTATAGGGTCACTGTGAGCTGGAATCAACTCGACGGCAGCGGTTTGGTTTGGTTTGGTTCTCCAAATCATAAAGTGTTTCTCCGCTTTGATTATTTTGTTGTATGCTGCTTTTGATACCACCAACACTGTGCTGGTTATAGGTATTTGTGACTGGTGTGCACAACACCTGTGCCTTACTGTCCTGACAAGTCATGGAAATGTCCTCCAGCCAGAGCCTTTTATTCCTTGGAACCCTTGACTATAAATAGAAAACAGCTCTGAGGGATTAGACTGGGAAATCTATCCAGACAGGGTTCCTACCACAGCCACAGTGAATTCAGGGAAGTAGCATGGGTAGTGTTGATAAGTCAAGTTGGTTTACAACCTAGAATCAAAGAAAACACATTTTTCCAATCTACTTTAGCTGTAGCCTTGTGGGAGAGTCATGTGAGAGGAGATAACGTCACTCCCTTTTATTCACTGTACATAGGACATCATGTGATAATAGGTCCATGCAGAAATATGATCTGAGCTGAGGAGAATATAGTTGGCTGGACAACTATTATCTTCTGAGATTTGAGATGATTCTGTCTGAGTGAATGTACAGTGCTTATTTTCACTGTTGTCATTCAAGTTCATGGAGGGGTTTACAGTCCCCAGAATATGAGTATTCCTTTGGAAAGTAAGGTATCTCAGGTGAGACACCTATTGAAAAGTCCAGTGGAGTTCACAGTAGTGGAAATGATGTATGTCATATTAACTTTGGTTTGGTTCAGTAAATATTGAAATATCAAGATAGTCTCTGAGTTCTGAGGGTTTTTCAATGTTGAGAATCAATGTAACATATACATGCTCTGGGATCTGTCTGCCTGGATTCAAATCCCGGCTATAATATGTAACTTTATGTATCTTAATTTCCTTATCTGTGAAATGAGAATGATGATAATAACAAGTCCTATTCCATAAAGTTGTTGTGATGATTAAATGAGTACATATATGTGAAGTGTACCTGCCACACAGAGCTACCTTGCAAATATTATTAAAATAATACTTGTAATTATTATTAGTAAGTAGAACCAGAGCACACAAACAGTTATAATACTCTGAAATGGTAGAAGAATATAGGTGGCAGGCAAGTAATAATGAGGCAGGGCTACTTCATCATGGAAAGCAATGCTGAGGCCATGTTTTGAAAGATGAAGAGAATCTTACCCTGTGGACAACTGGGTGAGAAAGAGCAACCCAGGCCGAGGGAACAGTATTTGCAAAGGCTTACCAAGGTCAGGCAGCATGATATTTTTGATATACCATAAAATCTTGGAACATGAATTTCAAAGTTGTAGAATGAGAATTCATGGGACATGCAGCAAAGTTTATGAAATGAAGCTCTATGTCATGCTTACCACATTATAGAGCTAGAACTTCATGGTTAAGAGAATAAAGACCCTAGTTTGAAATTGTTCTAACCTAGGAATTATATTGTATTTGGATCTTAGCCTTCTTTATTAATCCAACATTCACTGTAATCAGATGCTGCAGTGATTGAAGCTATTTTTATGGTGATGTGTGGGAGCTGTCTGATGACATCCTCAGTTACGCAATGAATATTAAGCTTCATCAGCCAGCAAAATATAATCTAACCGTGGAAATCGAAATGCACTGAACTCTGAGCCAGGAGGCCAAGCAAATCTTCATTTGGCAAAGACCAAAATTCAAAAAAATAAACAGTAATTATTCATAAGCAAAAGTCCTCCTGAAAGACTAGAATTTATGTGAAACATTAATAATTAAACAGATGAATATTGCCTGAAATTAAGTTTCTCCAAAGAGAAGACTTGTAAATTAGCCTATACTGCATTGTATATTGTTTGGAAGAGAAAAATTGGAGATCATGATTTTCACAAGTATGCAAATGATTTTTTAGACCACACAGACTAGCACAGTTGTGTAATAAAAAAGCCTTTCACCAGGTATTCAAATCCCAACCTTTCTACCGTGTCTGGTTTTCAAACATGGCCCTGTGGAATCCTAGAAGTTCCACAGCAATGACTTAGAGACCACCACGGAGACTGAGGCGTCGGGTTCCATTCTCCTTACGCCATTTTTAACTTGGATAAACCTTCTTTTACATTGTATATAAAAGGACTCCACCTAGACATTTGCTTGAAAAAAGGGGGTGGAGCTAAAAGGTTTTGAAAATCAACTGCTGTATTGAGTCATTTCCCACCTCTCTTTCAAATTTAAAACAATTCTAATTCTTATTTTCATCTCAGTTCCATTAGATGATTAACACCTCCGGCATTGTCCATCATCTTCTGCTCTGATTTTTTTTTTAACAGAAAAATTCATACTCATTTTTTCTTTTTTTAAATAATAAATGAACCAAGGTTTCTGTAACTTAGGCTTCTCTTGCCATATTACATTGTCCAAATCCGTCCTTTGGCCAACTCCGGTTGCTCTTTACCCTTCCTCCATTTTTCTCGTTTCTGGTAATCTTGTAAAACCTTGGTCTGGCCCCACAGTCAGTTCTAGTTGACTTTCAGTAAATTATTTTAGAATTTCCTCAAGGATAACTGTCCACATCTCTAGACAGGCACTGCTTTCTTTCTCTGTCAGTTTATTCACGTTCTGTTTTCTTCACTTTTTTCTCTCACCTGACTAAGTAGTTATCTGTCTTCTCCTCCTCAATTAGCTTCACATTTAAAGTGGACTTAATACTTTTTCCTGTGAATCAGACAACCACAAAACCTTAATGGAGGCATATAATTACTAGCATCCATTGATTTGGGGTCAACTGGGAGGCTCTGCTGACCTTGGCTAGTCTCATTCACATATTTTTGGGTTGGCTGATTGTCAGCTGATGTTGTCAGACTTCAGCTGGAGAGACTGGGACAATATGGGTCCCTGTTCCTCAGGTCTCTCATCCTCCAGGATGTTATCCCAAGCATTTTCTCATGGCAATGGCAGTGGTGCAAGATAGCAACAGGAAAAACTTGAGGCCTAAGCACAGAATTGCCATACCATCACTTTCACCTCAGCCTGTTCATCAAAGCAAGTCACATGGCAAAGCCCAGTGAGAAGGTCAGCAGATGTCCACCAACGCAATAAGAAAGCGCTGTAAAGTTCTATAGCCAAGAGAGGGACAAAGATATGAGTCCCTTATTTACACCTTTATGCAGAACACCAAGAGATATTTGGGGTCTCTGTCTGGATTTTGTAAAGGAGGTAAATGCACATGGAGGGGGTGCTGGAAGGCAATGGGAAAATCCTATCACTTTGTCTTACACAGTTTTGACGTCAGTAATACAGTAGAAATCAAATCCCCTGTTTGCTTCATTTAACCTTTGCATTGTATGACATAGCAACAACAAATAACCTGATATTCCGCCTCTCCACATGTAACAATTAAAGGAACATTAAACAACTGGTGACTTTTTTATGCTCCAGCACTTTTCAAAGATGTTGGTACTAAGTTCTGAGTCATGTTAAAACAAGCCACTGTTCTCCCCCTTGTGTGTGACCATGTTCATAAGACTGATACAAAGTCATGCTATTTTCATAACATGTTAAGACATTCACTGCAAGTTGTTTGTATTTAGGCTTTTCTCTTTGACTTTGCAATGTCTGAGACAGCTTGGATTTAGAGAACTGTGTTGTGTAACAGGTAGAAAGACTCTATCTATATCTCTCTATATATCTGTATATCCATATATCTCTATATATGATGAAGAATTGACACCTTCAAATTATGGTATTGGAGCAGAATATTCAATATAACATGGACTGCCAAAAGAATGAACAAATCTTTCTTAGAAGAAATACAACCAGAATGCTCCTTAGAAGCAAAGATGGCAGGACTATGTCTCAGAAGCTTTGGATATATCATCAGGAGGGATTGGTCCCTGGAGAAGGACATCATGCTTGGTAAAGTAGAGGGTCAGCGAAAAAGAGGAAGATCCTCAATGAGATGGTTTAACACGGTGGCTGCAACAATGAGCTTAAACATAGAAATGATTGTGAGGATGGTGCAGGACCAGACAGTGTTTCATTCGCTTGTACATGGGGTTGCTGTGAGTCAGAACCAACTCTAGAGCACCAAACAATAAGATCACATAGTTTTAAAATGCAGCAAATCAGGGATTCTAAGAAGCCTGAGTTCACATCCCTCAGCCTGCTAGTAGCTTCCTTGAATTGAAAAATGTCTAGAGTTAAGGTACATGATGCAGAGGAAAAGAAGACCCATATGTTCCAGTTCTGAGAAACAATACTGCTATCTGTCCTTGAATCGTTAGAGGTTGAATCAGGCTTTGTTAGTGGCAGACTCAAAGGACATGGGTGAGGCCCTCGGTGTGTTCTTTTGCTAATACAACTTTGTCAAACTGAAGGAGACAATGTGTGTCCTGTTGTACATAGTGAACAAAGAATGAAAAAGTATACTCATGTCTCTGGGGAAGAGGTGATGCTTGGTTATTTGAGTTTTCTATTCCTTTATTCTGTTGCCATTTTCATTTTAATTAACCTTGCACACTACCTGGAGGACAAAGTCTTTAAGAAAAGGACTTTCTTAAGCACATACTTCCTTAGAAGACACAGTCATTATACTGAGAATTCTTGAACTGTAAGAATTTTATATGTAAATCGTCATACCAAGGGCCTGTATGGGCAGTGTCTTTGCTTGTATTTCATCCATGACTAGTTAAGAAGCAACCAGTATCAGAATAAGGGACATTCATCAGGGTACCAACTGTTCTGTTGCCTTGTTTAAAGAAGCCTCCATATAGTATGTTTGTATTTCTTTCTCATGTATAACAAATCACCGCCACCATCAATTACCATCAAGTTGAGTCCAATTTAAGGCGACCTCAAGTGTGTCAGAGTAGAACTATGCTTCATAGGGTTTTAAATGGTGGTCTTTTGGAAGTCAATTGCCAGACCTTTTAATTGGGTGTTTATTGTGTGCTAATCAATACCTAAATACTGACCACTGGTTATCTCATTTACCTAATACTAGAGCCCTGGTCGTGCAGAGATCAAGTGTTTGGCTATTAGCCAAAAGGTCGGCAACTTGAATCCACCAGGTGCTTCTTGGAAAGCCTATGAGACAGTTCTACTCTGTGCTATAGTGTTGCTATGATTCGAAATTGACTTGGTGGCAATGGCTTTTTTTTTTCCTTTTTTCACCATTTAATATTCGGAATAATTCCATCTCTGCCAAACTGATAGAAACTGAGTCTTAGAAAGTGAAACTAATTTATCCGAGGTCATGCAACTAATAAATTTCAGAGACAGGATTCTAAGCCATCTTGTGACATATAGGCTTATACCCTTTGCAGATACACTACATCTCAAAAAGGATGCTAGTCAGGGCCACTCACTTTCCTCAGTACTGGTTGTACATTAAAGGGCTTTGTAATCCTCAATTAAATGCATATTATATGCAAAAAAGTATATACATATGCAAAAAAAAAGCCAAAGTATGGAAAGAGTTCTTTAATGAAATGGTGTTCTTCTTTTGCTTTTGGTTAACGATGAGCCTATAACATGCTGATGGAATCACATCTGCTCTAGATCATTTCTGCTCCCAAATATTTCTATTGGATTCTAAATTCATGAACTAGCTCCTCAAAGGCAAATTTTGTGTTTGCTTTTTGATTTCATATTTTGTTTTGATTTGTTTCTACCAATTGGAGCTTCTCAGCATGGTGTCTAATATAAAGCAATAATACAAATAACAGCTACCACTTAATGCTTCTTTGCCATGCATCATGCTCTGATGTCAGTGCTTTACCTATATGATCACTTCTCATCTTCACAACCTCCCTAAGTGGTTGATACTATCGTTACGTTGATTTTCCAGAAGAAGTATGAGACACATTGAGCTATAGAAGTAGGCACTAGTAGTTACTCTTATCAATGGTTGAAAAAAAAACGAGGCATTGAGAGGTCAAATAATGGCCCAACACCACATAGTTAAGTGTGGAGCCTAGATTCAAATCCAGACATTCCCTGTTCTGTGAATTTTAACTGCCCAAATCATGGCATTTCTACCTTGTAATGATAATAAGGCTAAGAACGAGTTGTGGGTTAAATTCTTTACTGGTACACATGCCATCCCTGCATATACCCACATACAATTAAGCTCTTCAAAATTTATTTGTATTTGTGGTTCTCTCTCAAAGATGCCCATTTCTCTCCCAAAATTTGCTGAAAAGAGAAAATATATTTTAGAAATAATTTAGTTGCTTGAACCCTGTGTGCTTTTTGGCAGGAGAACTATGTGGTTTTAAACCAAGATTCAGTGCTAAATGATGAATATTTGATTATATATTAACATCTGAGTCTGGATTCTCAAGAGGAATAAAACAAGTGATGTGTGTGTGTGTATGCACGCACATATATATAGGCAGAGAGAGAGATTTATTTCAAGAAAATGGTTCATGCAATTGCGGATGCTAAGAAGACCCAATTCCTCAGGTCAGGCAGGAGGCTGAAGACTTCTGCTAACTCACAGGATTGCAGGGCTTGCAGATCCAGAACGTGCAGGTCAGGCAGCAGCCCAGAGACTTCTGTGGACTTATGTCCCAGAAACCAGAGGTCAGGTGATGAGAAGAGTGAGGGGTTGAGAGAGAAGGAAGTTTGCCAGAAAATCCATTTTTATACCGGAGGCAGGCCATAACCCCAAAGAAACGCCCCTTTCTGCTGATTGGCTGATCACGTCAAATCACATCATGGAAGGGATTACATTATATTACACCATGGAAAAGCAGTCAGTCCAGTGTCTGCCCAACCATTGAGAATAATAGCCTAGCCTAGCTGCACATAGCATTAACTCTCAAAGTTGATAATACATCCAGATACAAATTGTTTACAGTTTGCAAAGCACTTTCACTTATATCATCTTCCATGATTCTTGGAACAACATTGGGAGGTGGTCAGGGGAAGATTTATCACTGGGTTCAAAGCCCATGTCTTCCACTTACTCTCTGACATTGAGCAAGCTTCTTAATTTCTCTGTGACTTAAGACTATACCCACTGGTGTCTGAAACAATTTATTCTCTGTTGAGTCCTGTATCACCGATGGGAGCTATCTGATAAATTAAGTCCACATGTATAACCAAAGGACAGTGTACATACTTAGTCTTAGACATTCTATCATTTGCTAAATAGTGTAAAACTGAAAAATCTGTCTGCTATTTACTGGGAAGGCATCAAATTATTTAAAAAATATATTAAGGTAAGTCATTATATGTATGTTAGCACGAATATATTGTTTAACTTTGTACTATTTTTATATCAATTACAATGAGCTACATAAATATAATAATTACACACTTGAAAAATTAACTTTCCATTAAGTCTAAAGACTTCACTGCTGATTATTCCAGACGACTGAGATATTCTTTTGCATTTATAAAAAGAAAGTGTCCAGCCACTTTTCATCACAGGATTAAAAATGTATCAGCCTCTGTATACTGGAATAAGTCCATATGATTTAAATTCAGAACCGTCTTAAGTTTACTTTGCTATGGCATTTTCTAAATAAGTCACTTTTTTTTACTATCCTGTTTATCTAAAATAATAGCCTTGTAGAACTGTGAAACTATTCCTAGCTTACATTTCAGAAAAGGCTGAGCTAATTAATTCAAGAAGAAATTAACCATCACTAAAGTTACGGTTCCAACTCATAGCAACCCCGTAGGACAGAATAGAACTGCCCTCTAGGGATTCCAAGGGGTGGCTGGTAGATTCGAACTGCCGACTTTTTTGTTAGAAATGATCTCTTGACCAGTATGCCACCAGGTCTCCGGAGTTTATGGCCACTTTTTAAAATTCAGCCAAGTGAGTTGCCCCCTTTTTGAAAGGAAAGAGCATAGATAGTTCCTTCACTTATCTAATCTGGCTGGGGTGTCTTAAGTGCCTTATCAAGAATTTACCTTGGTTAAGTCATTTGCCTAAAAGGACAGTGAAAATCAATCTTACCATTGTTCTCTACATTTGGATTCCCTGACCTACCAGATATATTTTTATTTATTACAATATTATTATGGATACACTAAATCTTAAACTATGATTTGGCAAGCTCATCATTCCTTCCTTCATTTTCAAAGTGTACCAATAGTGTCCTATCTTCTTTCCTCCCTGACTTCAGCTTCTGTTTTTAGTCTCTCTCTGACTCTGACTTTACTGCCTCCCTGTTATAAAAAACAAGCAAACAGAAAAGTTGCCATCAAGTTGATTCCAACTCATGGCAACCTCATATGATTCAAAGTGGAACTGTGCTCCATAGGGATTTCTTGGCTGTGACCTTTCAGAAGCAAATTGCCAGGCCTTTCCTCCAAGGCACCTCTGGGTGAGCTTTAACTGCCAACCTTCTGGCTAGTAGCCCTGTGCCACCCAGGCCCTTCTTCCTTGTTATCCTGAACTTAATAATACCCACAAAGTACCTTTTACCACACCTCACCAAAGGTAATATATTCACAGATCCTGGGAGTTAAGATGTGGATATCTCTGCTAATCACAGGCCAAATAATGTTTTAGCCTTTGGGGCCCAGACAATCACTATCACAACTACTCAACTTAACCATAGAGAATTCTTAAACAGGTATGGCTGTGTGCCAATAAAACTTTATTTACACAAAAGACACCTGGCAAGATTTGGCATGCAAGCTATAATATGGCAACCCCTGCCCTAAAAACATAGCATCTGTTATGAATGTCCCTAAAATATGTTTCTTGAGAAATATTTTTAGAGTTTAAAAAAAGACAAAGGATTTAGAGGAAGCCCTTACAGATTGTGGTACTTGTTGTTCTAGGTGGAAACTCCCAGGGAATGGGATTTTTTTCCCACTTATTCTTTATAACAAGGAGCCCTAGTGGCACAGTGGTTAAAGCACTCAGCTTCCTACTGAAAGGTCGGCGGTTCAAACCCACCAGCTGCTCCACCAGAGAAAGATAGGACAGCCTGCTTCCCTAAAGATTACAGCCTTGGAAACACTACAGGGCAGTTCTACTTTATTCTATAGGGTCACTATGAGTGGAAGTCAACTTGATGGCAGTGGGTTTGGCTTTGGGTTTGAGATTCTTTATCATGGCTCCTGAATTCAATATGTTGTTGACTTTCATGCTGAAAGTCCTTTATCTTGCCATAGACCCTTATAGATGCATTCACTCAAGTGAAACCTTGAAAATCACTATTGACATCTACCTGGTTTATACTCTTCAAATAAACTATAGCTATTTGAGAATATTCCCCCAGTGACTGTCGATTTGTTCTACTGTGGGGTCCTGCATGTTGCTGTGATGCTGGAAGCTATGCCACTGGTATTCAAACACCACAGGTTTTGGCTGAGCTTCCAGACTAAGACAGACTAGGAAGAAGAGTCCAGCAGTCTACTTCTGAAAAGAACTAGCCAGTGAAAACCTTATGAACACCTAAAATACCCAAAATAGCAGTGAAATATTGCCTGATATAGTGCTGGAAGATGAGCCTCTCAGGTTGGAAGGCACTCAAAATATGACTGGGGAAGAGCTGCCTCCTCAAAGTAAAGTAGACTTTAATGACGAGAATGGAGTCAAACTTTTGGGACCTTTGTTTGCTGATGTGGCACAACTCAAAATGAGAAGAAACAGCTGCATAGGGACATGAAATGTATCAATATGAAACTAGGAATATTTAAAATTGTCAGAAATAAATTGAAACATACAAACGTCAATATCCTAAGCATTAGTGAGCTGAAATGGACTGGTATCAGTCATTTTGAATCTGATAATCATGTGGTCTGCTATGCTGGGAATGACAACTTGAAAAGGAATGGTGTTGCATTTATTGTCAAAAAGAACATTTCAAGATCTGTCCTGAAGTAAAATGCTGTCAGTGATAGGGTAATATCTATATGCCTACAAGGAAGTTCAGTTAATAAGACTATTTTCCAAATTTACACACCAACCACTAAGACCAAAGATGAAGAAATTGAAGATTTTTACCAACTTCTGCAGTTTAAAATTGACCGAACATGCAACCAGGGTGCATTGATAATTACTGATGATTGGAATGTGAAAGTTGGAAACTAAGAAGAAGGATTATAAGTTGGAAAATATGGCCTGGGTGATGGAAACAAACCCAAAGATCACATAATAGAATTTTGCAAGATCAATGACTTCTTTGTTGCAAATACATTTTACCAGCAACGTAAACAGCAACTACACACAAGGACCTCATCAGATGGAATACACAGGAATCTACTCAACTACATCTACGGAAAGAAATGATGGAAAAGCTCAATATCATCACTCAGAACAAGACCAGGGGCCAACTGCAGAACATACCATCAATGGCTCATATGCAAGTTCAAGTTGACACTGAAGAAAATTAGAACAAGTCCACAGGAGCCAAAGTATGGCCTTGAGCATGTCCCATCTGAATTTAGAGACCATATCAAGAATAGATTTGACACGTTGAACACTAATGACCGAAGACCAAACGAGTTGTGGAATGACATCAAAGATATCATACATGAAGAAAGTAAGAGATCATTTAAAAGGCAGAAAAGAAAGAAAATACCAAAGTATATTTCAGAAGAGACTCTGAAACTTGCTCTTGAACATCGAGAAGTTAAAGGAAAGGAAGAAATAATGAAGTAAAACAGCTGAACAGAAAATTTCAGAGAGCAGCTCAAGAAGACAAGATAAAGTATTATAATGATATGTCCAAAGATCTGGAAATAGAAAACCAAAGTGGAAGAACAGGCTGGACATTTCTCAAGCTGAACGAACTGAAGAAAAAATGCAAGCCTTAAGTTGCAGTATTGAAGGATTCTACAGGGAAAATATTAAATGACACAAGAAGCATAAAAAGAAAATGGAAGGAATATACGGAGTTACTATACCAAAAAGAATTGGTCGAAGCTCAACCATTTCAGGAGGTAGCATATGATTAGGAGCCAATGGTACTGAAGGAAGAAGTCCATGCTTCACTGAAGGGACTGGTGAAAAGCAAGGCTCCAGGAATTGATGCAATACCAATTGAGATTTTTCAACAAACTGATGCAGCCTTGGAAGTGCTCACTTGCCTATGTCAAGAAATTTGGAATACAGCTAGTTGACCAACCCATTGGAAGAGATCCCTATTTATGCCTATTCCAAAGAAAGGTGATCCAACTGAATGCAGCAATTGTCAAACAATATCATTAATATCACACAAAAGTAAAATTTTGTTGAAGATCATTCTAAAGTGGCTGTAGCAGTCCATTGACAGAAAACTGCCAGAAATTCAAGCAAGATTCAGAAGAGGATGTGGAACCAGGGATATCATTGTTGATGTCAGACGGATCCTGGCTGAAAGCAGAGAATATCAGAAAGATGTTTACCTGCGTTTTATTGACAATGCATAGGAATTTGACTGTGTGGATCTTAACAAATTATTGAACACATTGCAAAGAATGTGAATTCCAAACACTTAATTTTGCTCATGAGGAAACTGTACATAGATCAAGAGGCAGTTGTTTGGACAGAATGAGGAGGTACTGTGTGGTTTAGAGTCAGGAAAGGTGTGTGTCAGGGTTGTATTCTTTTACTCTAAATATTCAGTCTGTATGCTGAGCAAATAATCCAAGAATCTGGACTGTAAGAAGAACAGGGCATCAAGATTAGAGGAAGACTCATGAACAACCTACAGTATGCATATGACACAACCTTGCTTGCTGAAAGTGAAGAGAACTTGAAGCACTTGCTGATGAAGATGGAACACCACAGCCATCAGTACGGATTACGCCTCAGCATGAAGAAAACAAAAGTCTTCACAACTGGACCAATGAGCAACATCATGATTAACAGAGAAAAGATTGAAGTTGCCAAGGATTTCATTTTACTTGGATCCACGGTAAGCAACCATGGAAGTAGCAGTCAAGTAATGAAAAGATGCATTGCATTGGGCAAATCTGCTGCAAAGGACCTCTTTAAAGTGTTGAAAAGCAAAGATGTCACCTTGGCAACTAAGGTGTGCCTGACCCAAGCCATGATGTATTCAATCACCTTGTATGCATGTGAAAACTGGACAATGAATAAGGAAGGCTGGAGAAAAACTAATTACTTTGAATTGTGGTGTTGGCAAAAAATATTGAATGTACCATGGACTGCCAAAAGAACAAACAAATCTGCCTTGGCAAAAGTACAACCAGAATACTTCTTAGAAGCTAGGGTGCCGAGACTATGCCTCACATAGTTTGGACATGTTATCAGGAGGGATTAATCCCTGCAGAAGGCCGTCATGCTTGGTAAAGTAGAGGATCAGTGAAAGAGAGAAGGCCTACAATAAGATGGATTGACACTGTGACTACAAAAATAGGCTCAAGCATGGCAATGGTTGTGAATTTGGCATAGTTCTGGGCAGTCTTTTGTTCTGTTATGCACAGTGTCATTATGAGTTGGAGTTGACTCAAAGGCACCTAAAAAGAACATTCGAGAATATTAATGTTCATTGATATAAAAGTGGTTTTGCATTTTTCAAAAGTCTTGACAGGTTGGAGAAATTATGGAACTGATACTAGTGTTTGGTATTCTTTTATCTAAAAAACTCAAGACTAGAAGAGTGTAGAAAACAGCAAAGACAACATGGAAGAAAGGATTGCCTCTTGGTAACAAAATGGAGCCTCGCTGTTTCAGGCAAAGTAGAACAACTCTGTCACCTGTGCTAATCATCTTTTAATCCTTGCCATGTGAATAGATTCATGATCTGACATTTGCTATTCTAGTCACAATAACTCTTGTCTCAGCAATTCAATTTTCAGTGCCTCATGAATTTAATACTTTTTTTTTTTTTAAATATCAGAAGACTTGTAATAACTTATACTAGCTGAACCTTTTCCAAATTTCCTGTTCATCTTAACCTTTCCTCCCTTTCCTCTCAGAGTAGAGGACAGTCTTATAAAAAGGCAGCTTTATTCAAGATATTTCATCAAGCAACAGCTATATGCGAGAGCTACAGTGAAATCAAGCCGGGAGATCACAAACGTGTCAGAGCAGTTTTAGTTCATAGCAAGCAATGAACTAAGAATATTATTATGGATTTTAACTCTTTGAGGAGTTTCTCCAGGGGAAAGCGTCATTATCTGGGTTTACCTTGAATCCCTGAAGCTGTTTTTAATCACAGCATCACCCTATAACAGCTAGTAGCAAACTCCCTATCTCTTCCTCTTTCAAGAGCTGTTATTCCTTTGGGTAAACCTCTGAGTTTTAGAATCAAACATGAACAACACCCCGCCTCTCAGTAAATTTGCAGGGAGTTGTGATCTACCTTGAGCCCAATAAAAATTTACAATTTCTCTGACTTAGGTGACCAGCATCTTTAGCTTTTGCTGTGCTAGAACATAACCAATCAGGCATATACAGCAGAGAAGTATGGAATTTAATTTCCAGGAAAAACTAAGGGAAGATTAATCTTTTCATGTATGTAGAGCTTGTCTTAGTTTTCTTGTGCTACCATAACAAAAAATACCACAGGTAAGTGGCTTGAAAGAACAGAAATTTATTGTCTTGCCATTTTAGAGGCTAGAAGTCTGTATCAAGGCATCAACTTTAGGGGAGGGTCCTTCCTTGTCTGTAGCCCTAGATGTTCCTCAGCATTCTCTGGCTTGTAGACAGTTCCTAACGTGATCTCTTCCCCGTCTGTGTGTGTTTGGGTCTATTCTGCTCATTTTATGTTCTTAGAAGTGATTATTTTTAGGACCCACCCTACTTCCATATGACCTCATTAACATAACAAAAGAAAACCCCATTTCCAAATAGATTCATATCTACAAGTATTGTGATTAGGACCTTGACATATCTTTTTTAGGGGCACAATTCAATCCATAACAGAGGCCAAATTATGTTTTTAATCCATGAAATAATTCCTTAGCCTTACCACAGAATTGCTCTGGTAGGATTAATCAGTAATATCGGAAACTTAGTATTTGACCTTGTCTAGTTAAATGTCACTTTAGCTGGGGAATACTTTTTAAAAAATCTATAAGAAACTACAAAATAAAAATAAGTAAAAGTAATAGTTTTAGAATAAATATACTTATTAAACTCAAATTTATAATTTCTCACAAAGAGAACACAATATTTGAAATCAGATTTCCCATATAATTAATTCTATTTTATCCTGTCTACATATTCAGAAGGAAACCTGGATTCACAGAGATTAAAATTACAATGAACAGTTTTTAAAGACTTCTAGTTCAATTTTAGGATATTTTTTTATTAAGTATTATAAACTGGAAGTTGGCAATAAGAATAGTAGGAAATCTATGTCCGTTTCTTTTTTGTTTCTTCCTTTCTTGTCTTTTTTCCTTCTTTCTTTAATTTTTTTAGTTCAATATTTGTTTTTGATTGCCTACGATGCACCAGCTGTTGTTAATAATTTAAAGTAGAATCACCATCATCTAACATTTCACAATTATAAAAGTAATATTAAAAGTATAAAAGTCACAGTCGATCCATTGAGACTGAGGGAACTCCCAAATCTACTGCCTAGAAATAATCTTTAAGCCTTGAACCAAAACTACCCCGTGAACCCATTGTTAAGCTAAACAATGGTTTAGCCCAATTAATAATGTTTGCCTTGAGCACTGAGCTCTTATAAAGAATTATCTATATGAGTTCAAACTGACAAGTTAATCTAAAGCAAAAACGAGAACTTTAAGGAGCATAAAATCAAAATTATTGATTATGAAAAAGCATGAATAGAGAGAGAACAGTGACGAATGTGAAGTAGGTAACCAATGCCATTGAACTATACATGTGGAAATTGCAAATGAGTATAGGTTTGGTTGTGTAATTGCCACCAAAAAGAAATAAATACAATAATTAAAAATAATTTTTAAAAAGCAGCTAAAATGTGAAGTCTAAAATGTCTACACTATGGTTCCACCACAGACTGCTGCATGTTTGCTTGTCGTTGCATAGCTGACTGATGCCATTAAAAGAGCAATCACTGAGCAGATGTGCTTAAACCTTCTCGACATTTGATTCAATGTGACACACTTTCACTAGAGCACTGTGCTCACCCATATAATTTTATGTGAGCAGACTTGCTCCAAATGAATTTAAAAATAAAAACAAGTGCAGAGCAATAATCTTTCAAATGCTAGATACCTTTAAAAAATGCTTAAATATTGGTGCAGTATTGGCAGCTGTCACCTTAACTTAAAGTTGATAGACACACTTGGATGCATGGTAAACAACAGAAAAATTAATGCATTGATGATTTCCATTCTATTAAAAATTTGGCATTTAATACACTTGATTATAGTCAGGGATTTGCAATGCGGTTCCCACTGAATATCATAATAAAAATGTTTAAGGGTCCCATCTTTCATTATTTCTAGATGGCCAACTGTCCCAGTGTGCCTAGGAGTGGGAAAGACTTGGGAAAATCGGGGTCAGTTGATCACCCTAGTTATACCTCTGCATCATCTGATTTCATGAGATAATGGCTTTATAAACTACTGTGCTGAGTCCCCTATCTTTAATAAGGGTATCATCAACTACAACAGTTCATCCAGTCCACTGGGTTTCAAATCTGATTACGCATTATGATCACCTGGGGTGGGGGTTAACAGTATTGATGCTCAGGCCCCTCCCAAGATGGGCTAAACCAGGATCAATACATTTTGAAACTTGCCCAGGTGATTCTAATGTATAGCAGGGCTGAAAATCACTGCATAGTTCCTGGTCCCCTCTGACTGCCTGTGCACACTGGTCAGGCTCAGGCTGGTTCTAAGTAGCAGGTAGAACAACAAGAGAGTAAAGAGATAAACCCTGCCCAGGGACGACTGGACCAAATTCTATTGTACCACGTACATGTATTTTCCCAGCAGTGACAGAGTGGCAGATTATGCAGATGTGAGCACTGGTTTTTTATTTTTATTTTTTTTACAAAGCCTGCTACTTTCTTGCTGTGCAGATGAGATCTGCATTCTGTAAACTTTTCTATATACAGTACTTGGAATTTGAGATTGCAAAGATTAAGAGAATTAAATACTTCTAGAGGACATATATTGTAACATATTTCTTTTTATACCTCCTGATGCCACACACACAGTCAGTATTCAATTTATCTTTGTAATTATAGAAGATGTTGTAGTAGTGGGTTGAATGGCGGTAATTGTCTTAGTCACCTAGCGCTGCTATAACAAATACCACAAGTGGATGGCTTTAACAAAGAGAAGTTTATTCCCTCACAATCCAGTAGGCTAGAGAAGTCTGAATTCAGGATGCCAGCTCCAGGGGAAGGCTTTCTCTCTCTGTGAGCTCTGGAGGAAGTTCCTTGTGATGAATCAGTCTTCCTTGGTCTGGGATGAGGACCCCATGTCTCTCTGCTTGCTTCCCTCTTTTATATCTCAAAGGAGATTGGCTTAAGATACTACCGAATCTTGTAGACTTCATCGATATAACTGCCACTAATCCATCTTATTAAATCATAGTGATAGGATTTACAATACATAGGGAAATTACATCAGAATATAAAATGGTAGACAATCATACAAGGGAATCATGACCTGAGCAAGGTGACAGATATTTTTTGGGGACACAATTCAATCCATGGCAGTACTCAAAAAGGTATGTTTATGTCCTAAACTCTGGAAACTGTGGATATGACCTTATTTGGAAAAAGAGTGTTTGCAGACGTCATTAAGTTACTGATTTCAAGATATGATCATCCTGGACTATCGGGATCGGCACTAAACTCAATGGCAATTGTGTTATAAGGGACAGAAGAGAAGACACAGAGAAGGTCACGCGAAGATGGGTGCAGAGATTCGGATTATGCAGCCACAAACCAAGGAAAGCCTGGAGCCACCTATCTTAGGCTGGGTTCTCAAGCAAAATCAGTAAAGTGTATACATATCATGATTTCCATTAGATTTTGCCTCTGAACTCTCTTTCTTCATTGGAAACAGAAAACTAGTTCAAGGTATTTTGCAGGTATCCAGCCCTCTCTTCCAAGTAAACTATTTTTCCTACCTCAGTTATAGAACAAAAGAAAAGATAAAAACACATACTCCTGTGAGGACGTGGGTTGAAATGGAGTGAGGGAAGGGAGAATTTATGCTGATGGGATAAAAGAGGAGAGTACCAGCAAAAATACTCGTTACAAGAGTATAGAAGTACTATGAAGAAAGAGGTAAATCAGGAAAGAAATTTTGCTGATTTTCTATACAGAGAGAGGCCTATATAGAATTGTGATATAATACTATGTTTCTCACCTTTCAAGTTATTCCAATTTCTTCACCAAAACTCTATGAGGTGGGAATAAAAAGGTAATATTATCTGGTTTATACAGGTGAGAAATTTAGATATATTTCTTGGTCATTTCAGCTAAGTTCCCTTGGTAAATACATAGCAGACCTTGAATTAAACAGTGCCCAGTTGTTCTGAATATTGAACAGAAACTGCAGAAGTTAATAGCCCTTATTGCAGACAGAGTCTCCCACTAAATTGTAACACTCGCTATCAAAAGCATTGAAGCTCAGGCAGAGCGTTTGCTGATAATTTATAAGAATTCTTTCTTAAAAGACTTTGGACAGAATGTTAGTCAGCAAATAAGTACAAGAACCTATTTTACTCTCCAGGAATGAAACAAGGAATTTAGAGGGCTATTCAGTTTGCTGAATTTTCACAGTGGATCTGCACAAAGCTATTTGTTCCAGGCGTCCCAGTCATTTGTGCTACCCTCGAATATGAGATGTTCATGGCTTTTGGTTCAAGAGTGCTCAGCTTAGTTTTCTCATCTACATTCTGATCCTTCGTGAGTAAAGTGTGTAGGAACATAATGAAAGCCAAAAATACCAGTTGGCTCCAAGGCTGTGTTAATATAACGTCAAATTCTAATTTGGAGAAAGACAGCATCGGGGCATGTGAATGAGAGCTGCAGTGTTCATATGGAACTTGATTCACTGAACAAAGCCATTTGTCTCCCGGGTATGTGGAACCTATGGGTTTTTCTATAGTGAAGCAGAGGTGTTAATCAAGGTTTTGTAAGGAGAGTCGCAGTAAAACGTAGAGCTTCCTGGGCTTCTGAGCTCTTTCTTTTGCCTATGATTGCATGTCTTGGTTTGCCACACCAAGGGGAATCTTTGTAGAACTAGAATTGTCTGCTTTCAATGTGTTTTGAGTAACTTTTTGGAAACAAAAAGTGCGTTCCCATAGGCTTAAGCAGACTCTGTGTATCTCAATATGGCATCTCAAGCCATCACGTCAGATTTCTAAATCTCTGCACTAGTTTCAGATGATAATTATAGTTGGCTAGATTATACTTAAGAGAAGAGATATTTATTTTTTCCATTTTATACTTTCTATAAGATAATTTTAAACAATGCAAGATCACTGTAGAATATTCTGGAGAAGGAAAACTATAGAGAAGAAAATGAAAATCACCCCATATTTTTTCCTAGAGAAACCAGTATTCAGTTTTTGATGTATTTTCTTCCAGCATCTCTTTCCACCTCTCCACATATACTCATATATGCCAGACTGTTTACATGACTTTGTGTCCTGCTTCTTAACATTTGATTTCTCACGAGTCAGTTTCCATATCATTGACTAGCCTTCAAAAGCATGTCTTCATGTTATTTTCTAATATGGTCATAACATAAATTAAAATTTCATAGTAACACAAATTCTGATATGCCACTGGTATTTGACTCACCTTTTCCACACAGACCTTGTTCTCAAAACAATGTGGGCTAAAAGTCTCATCATCACTTTTGAGGAGGCTTGTGAAAGGCAGGCAACCCCGTTTTGGGAAGGTAGGAGATCAGAAAGTAAAAAGTGGGTTGCTGTGTTCCCAGGGTTCCCCCATCCCAATCTCTAGGAATGTTGTTGTCGTTGTTAGGTGCCATCGAGGCATCTCCAACTCATAGTGACCCTATATACAACAGAATGAAACACTACCCAGTCCAGTGCCATTCTCATGATCTTTGTTATGCTTGAGCCCATTATTACAGCCACTGTGTATCCATCTCTAGGGATAGAGCTGAAGAAACGGACATAAACAAATCAGAATTTCTGGAACTTCTGCTGCTGCCCAAGAAGCTCTAGCCAGTCAGGACTCAAACTTATCTCCACTGATATTTAATCTAGGGAAGAAATTGCAAAATGGCGGTGTCAAACCACAGCCACTATTTGGATCCAGTAAAAGATACCTAGCACAACCACCCTTCTGATCATTCTATTGCATTAACTACACAGTAACATGATTCTATATTGTACACGATTGAATTATCTGGGTAATTTTATTATGTTGAGGCAGGGTTTACTATACTTTAAATGGCCTAAATTTAATCAGAAATTGGTCTTTGAAAGAATTATAAGTGATGGTGCAGTATTAACATTCTTATATTACCAAGAATCCAAAGTCTTAGCACTACTAAATTAAGAGTGCCTCTAGGTTCCTAGGGGGAAGAATGGTCCCACATGAAGACCCTAATGCAGCTGGAGCCATGTATCTACCTCAAGCCTGGTTCTTGGAGAGTTTCAAAATGATATTTTAGAAGCTAAAATAATTTTTCAAGTCTTCCACTTGTACTAATTTCCCCAAATTATGCAACAAAATGATTATGAGAAGATTTCCTTGATTGTATCTTGTCTGGAAGATGTCTCATTCCAAGATTCATAAAACAACCCTAAGATGTTTCTTATATTTTAAAGATACCATGTTGACCTAAATTTGCATACTGTCATAGCTGGTGCCAATGGGATGCTTTAGGTAGTAGAAAAGTTCTTAAACAATTACAGGAACAAAAGCAAAAAATAAAGAAAAGCCCTTTGGAGTGAATAGCCTTGCCAGTTTTTCTGCCTTATTGCCCCGATGTTTTATGGACAAGAAATAGGAAAGTTTGCTTGTTTCTCACCTGTTTTATCAGGGCTTCTTTTAATTAATGTCTAGACAGCTTTGTGTGCATCTCTGAGTTTTCATTAGGATGAATTGTTCAGACTCTTGATCTTATTGCAGTTGTGAATTGTATAAAGTACACTAGTGGGAGGCTTTGCAACGACATGATAAAATAAGATAACAAATATAAGGAAGCTAGTCCAAAATTGTTACATTTCTACGTCATCCTGTGTTCAGCCTTCACTGCAAATCTAGAAGAGGAAAAAAAAAAAAAAAAAAAGGTCTTGAAAGTGCCAAGAATGATCAAATTTGTTGATCACCTTTGGACCTCTTAGAAGATTTCTTGCTGCCCTCAGTTCCTGTTCTTTATTCCGTGTTTCCAAGCTGGCCAAGAAGTTTAGACATTGGTCCATTTCTGTCTTCCAAATATCAATTAAGCATTTACCTAGCACTATGCTGAGTGTTGACAGCCTGATGATAGATGTATAGGACTTAGTGATGCCTTTAAGAATCTAATGGAGGAAATCTGCCTATAAGATCATACACAGCTTTGCATTTTTATTAAGGTGACAAGATGGATGATAATGAACTATATTCAGAAATTTGGAGAAGGTGGAGTTGCTATTAGAAGGGTCAGGGAGGGCATTCTTGATGAGAGGGGGGTTTAAGTTTGGACCTAGGGGTGGCGGTAGTGGTACAGGCCCTTGTCACTGCCCATCCTGTAAACGCCAGGGAATGTGAAAACCTTGACAATAAGTTGTGAAACTCTAACTCCAGAAAGTGTGGCCTCCAGGACATGCAGACTAAATAATTTGTTTTTCCATACCTCACTTACTTTATTTCTGGAAGAGTTTATATTTTCTAAATAGAATCCCTCCCTGGGGAGCTTTTTTAATGAACTATGTTATGAAAATAGGATACTGTCTCACATGTAAAACAAAAATCATTATGCTGTAAAGAAGAAATATCTCAGAGCAATATTATTTCATAAGGATGCTCCTTATTAGTGCTTTTGTATGCTTCTCAATACTATTGTATGCAGAGTACTATGTTCATCCTACCATTTAGGAGCTGATTTTATAATCATAAAGACCTGAACAAGATGGAAAGTGTGTGTGTGTGTGTGTGTGCACTCACACATGTGAGTGTGTATATTATGCAGAGAGAGATGTGTGTCAAGGTCAGGAGGGCCTATACGATGATGCTTTATATAAACCGATGAATTAAAACCGCAAGAATTTTATGGGGTCTTATTGTGACCTTGTTCTAGGTACAGAGCTGCAAGAGCATTCAGCGGCACTTCAGATCATGAGAAAAAGTGTCCCTCTTGAAGCCTCTTAGATCTGTGCCCATCTGCTCTGCTTCACTCTGTTCGTATATGTGTCCAACCAAAAACAGATTTCTGAGTTGATTCCAACTCATGCCAACCCCGTGTGTCACAGAGTAGAGCTGTTTCATGAGGTTTTCTTGGCTATAATTTTTAAGGAAGCAGATTGCCGGATCTTTCTTCCATAATGTTGCTGGTTGGGTTCAAACCATCAATTTTTTTAGGTTCATAATGGCACACAAAAAATTTGTGCCACTCAGAGACCTATGTATGTATCCACTGGGTTTCATGTACATGTCCAATGAGTTTTATATAGAAGCACTTTCAATATTTGCATTGCTGGAGGGGTGTCTCCCCCAAAACAGTGATATCTTAATTCTAGAAAAAAAAAAATAGGCAATAAGATTAAGAAGTTAAGAGAGTGCAGAAAAAGAACATGTTGGCCAAACAGTGAAAGCATTACACTCTGAATGTCAGGTTTACGTGTCTTTGTTAACCTGCCAACTTGTGTCTAGGGTCTACCTCATGGTAAATATTCAGAACGTAATAAAAAGGTAGAAGGAAAATAAAGTTTCAAAATGGAGACTTCAAAACTAGTCTTCAAGCTTCCTGAGTTCCTACAATAAATCCTGAAAATGTTTTCTCTATGCAGAATGTCCTATGGTCTGCAGGGCCTTGGAAACACAAAGACTTAGGAGTCCAGTTCCTTTATTGTGACCTTTTAGCTGTATTGTCTATGTAAATTACTTAGTCATCTGGAATGTTAATTTCACCATTCTTAAAAATCAGAATACTAATGCCTACCTTATAACAGTATTGAAAGCATGAGGACAGTAGCATTAAGATATTGTGTACAGTATATGCTTCCCACATATGAATTAAAGCAATAATAGCTAAACATTTTAAATGCTTACTTTGTGATAACAATTAATCTCACACTTTACGTGTATTAACCCATTAAACCCTTACAGTACTATTATACCCATTTTACAGATTAGAAAACTGAGGCAATGAGAAATTAAGTATCTTTTCCAGAGTTATAGAGCCAGGCATTGACAGTGCCAGAATTCTAAACTAGGTCATTTCCTATAGAGACCAAACTCCCAGACACAATGCTCTACAATAAAGAGTAAATCTCAGTAGTGTTATCGTTACTACTTCTAGTCATTTAATATTAGAGTATTGTGGCATCTGATCCTCTTTTAGTTAAACCTTTGAAAATAGCGAATTTAGCACCTGCCTTTACAGTCATCATTTTTTAACAATGTATGTGTGTGTGTGTTTTTTTAATACAGGATTCCCTTATGGTAGGATTTGTTGTACCTCTTTGAGAACATTATCCAAATTATTCAGAGATTTAAGATATAAATATACTTAAATGCCAAGATATTAAATTTCTATAACTCTAGGCACAACAAAATTGATATAGGTACAATTTATGTATGTAATAAGATCTTTGTAAACACATACTGGTAGCCTACTTTCCCCCAAGCCTGTCTTTTTAAATCTGCACTACCATTTGCATAAAGAAAAGCAAAAAATGTAGCACCTTTTTTTTTTTTTTCCTGTCCCTTACTTTCCCCTTCCCTGCCAGATTCAACTAATAAGCACAGCAGCATGCAATTCATGTCACAAGGTGTGTGTTTCAGTATGGATACCAATTGTGTCTACCTTCCTAGCCAATATGTCTCCAAGTAGTATCCATTTCTTTATCTGGGAAGAGTTTTGGAAAACAAGTCTTCCTTCCTTCCACAGCTTTTAATCTGAGACTTCAGTAGAAATAGCACAAAGCAATTCACCGTCAAAGTTTCTAGAAAATCAATGCACAGCTTACCTCCCTGTCTCTGCCCTCCAGATTTTACTATATATTAACCCATATTACAGTGGCCTTATTTCTATGAAGAACAGTGCTGCACTATTTCTATTACTTTCTCTGTGTTGCAACTAATATTTCACCTTACTTGAATGATATTGGATTCCAAGAGATTATCTGGGCTCATCCTGCACTGATTCACGTATTTAAAACCCAAAAAACCGAACCCACTGCCGTCGAGTCGACTCATGTGTTTATTCATCCAAAATATTACTCAGTCTTTAAAAAGAATGTGGTAGATCTATATATACTGACAAAGATGCTCAAGATATATTAAGTAAGAAAGCAAGTTGCAAAATAATATGTATACCAGGGTCTGGTTTTTGTTTGAACAATCACAAAATAAACCATTTTCATGCGTTATGTGTGTCTATAGAAAACCCCTGGAAGGATATATACCAAAATGTTAACATTAGTTATCTCTGGGAAATAAACTTACTTGGGTGTTACGGCAGTAGGGGAGGAGAAAAAACATTCTCTGTTATTTATGCATTTTTGTATTGTTTATTTCTACTCCCAAAACCAGTCCATTGTCATCCAGGCCTAGAAGACCTTCTACAGCCAGAGATGCTCTTTCTTCATTTGCTTTTATTACAGAGAAATTTCTGACCTAGTTTAACATTGACCATTTCAGCAATGAAAAAATAATCCCAGAGAGATAAAATCTTTCCTCTGATCATATAGATAAGTAGTACTACATTTCATGCTAGAACCTAGGAATCCTGGATTTTTAAGAGTTCTTAGTAGTGTTTCTTCAATGATTATGATCTCAGCAAAACCAGTTTGTGGAAAGATATGGATCTTGAAGTGTATTTAAATATAGAATGCATTAAAGAACAGTGAACATCTCAGGATAACTAGAATAATTGACTTACATTGGGGGGAGAGAAACATAAGAGAAAAATTAAAACTTTACTTAGAACTCATTTAAGAAGGTATGAATTGTGAGAAATATACCAATCAAGGTGCTTCACAAGGAAGGGGCGGTGAAGGGAACTTTTGTTTTTGACCAAAATGAAGTAAAAGGAGCCAGATTTAGCCTTTTGTTGGAAACAGCTAAAAAAAAAAAAGGACAAAATATACGAAACAATAGTATTTAAGATATTGGATAGTAAGCAACACAAGACAATGATCACTGAGAGATAAGAAGCAAACGTTAGCCCTACAATTGCCCCAGTTTGCTACTTAAAAGGAGTGAGGATGGAAGCTGATGAAAAGTTGACCATCCACCTGAGCTGAAAAGATGGTTGGAAGTGGAAGGAGGCAGAATTTAGAAGGCAGGATATCAGAGAGGACAGAGGTGTAGAGCAAGAGCACTGTGGAGACCTGCAGAAGTTCCCTTCATGTCTTCGGCTGAGCACTGATCAGTGCATGTGTGTGAAGGAACTACTTCAGGTGGGGATAAGAAATAGATGATAGATACATGATAGGCAGACAGATGGAGGGATGGAGGGATGAATGGGTGAGTGGATGGATGGATAGACAGACAGATGGAGGGATGGAGGGACGGGTGGGTGGGTGGGTGGGTGGGTGGATGGATGGGTGGATGGATGGATGAGTGGGTGGGTGAATGGATGAGTGTGTGGGTGGATGGATAGGTGGGTGGATGGATGGATGGATGGGTGGATGGATGGATGGATGGATGGATGGATGGATGGATGGATGGATGGGTGGGTGGGTGGGTGGGTGGGTGGATGGATGGATGGATGGATGGGTGGATGGATGGATGAGTGGGTGGGTGGATGGATGGATAGACAGACGGAGGTAGGGATGGATCGATGGGTGGGTGGGTGGGTGGTTGGATGGATGGATGGATGGATGGATGGATGGATGGATGGATGGATGGATGGATGGATGGATAGATGGATAAAGTAAAAAACTAAAAAAATAGAGGGAATAATAACCAGTCCTCACCCAGAGACAGAAATATTTTCTGTTCCTACCAGTCAGAGTAGAAGACCTCATAATTCATGGGCAACAGATAGAGTGCACAGAAGAGACTTCCCTCAGTAAACCAACCAAACAAACAAACAAAAACCCATTGCCATCAAGTCGATTCCAACTCATAGTCACCCTATAGGACAGAGTAGAACTGCCCCATAGGGTTTTCAAGGAGCGCCTGATGGATTCAAACTGCCAACTTTTTGGTTAGCAGCCATAGCTCTCAACCACTGTGCCACCAGGGCTCCTTGCCTCAGTAGCAGGAAAAAAAAATTAGTCCTAAACTAGAGCTTGCTCTGTTGCCAACCAGCAAGTTTAAAAACAAGATTCAAAAGGACCAAATGATTTCTAAACAATTTCACTGCATCTCAGAACAACAACAACAAATCCAGAATTTTAATCCAATTTTCTAAGTAGCTGTCATTTCTCAGTTTTTATCATAAAGATTATTTTGTGAATTTTGTGTTATTTTACAATTGAGAATCAAATGTGTTTTAGAAACAGGTCATTAATTGGGTACAAAAAATGTTAACATAAAATATAGTCATGTATAATTAAAATTGATAAGTTGAAATTTTCCTAATGTTCTAAACCTGGCATTATTTGTCTGCATTTCCAGAAGTTATTCAGTAACATTAATCGATAAGGACCTTGCTCTGATAAAAAAATGCTCAGGCTGGATTTTTGAAATCTAACACTTGAATGTGGATTGCTGAATCCTTGGACACCACCCAAGGTTGTCTAAATTCTTCCCTGAGGCTTTCTTGGCAGTTCTAATGGTGTAGTTTTTGCCTGTTTAATGAATCAGTTGATTAAGTACCGCTGCCTGTGAGGAATATACAAAAACAGCAAACTTCTTTTTCCACAGAGGGTGGATTGCCTAAAAACTCATTGCTCCTTCCTTCCTTAAAGGTGTTGAGTTTTTGCATGCCACTGCTGATTCCACTTTGACAGGAAACATTTTTCTTGATAGGACTCTGAAAGAATTTATGTTTATCTTCATGCTTGTGACTGGTGTCCATTTCCTGAGTTTTGAAATTGAGATTTTGTTACATATTATGAATTAAGGAGTAGGATCATGCCCAGTTGCTTTTTATGTTCTGGTTCTATACAGCCTATTTAAAGGTTACCACTCCGAGCAGTTGCTGAGAAGTTGATCCCAACTCATGGAGACCTGCATGTGTGTCAGAGCAGAACCACACTCCATAGGGCTTTCATTGGCTGATTTTTTGGAAGTAGATTACCCAATATGTTTACCATTTGCACCACCCAGAGGCATTCAAAGCTTAAAAACCTAAACCAAATGCACTACCATCCAGCCAATTTTGACTCATAGTGACCCTATAGGACAGTAGAACTGCCTCATAGGGTTTCCAAAGACCTTTTGGTTATTAGCTGTAGCTGTTAACCACTACACCACCAGCATTTCCATTTAAAGTTTATCTTTCTTTAATTCCTGTGGTAAGTTAACTAGAATAAATTGATATAAATTAGGAAAAAATATATATATATGGGTACTTCATCGGCCGGTTTGGTAGAGTGTGGCCTGGAGAGGAGATGCAACGATGAACGCCATTTAGGAGAACATGTCTATCACAATGGACAAAATGAGCATTACTGTGAGATTCAGCTTGTGTAGTGCAATAAGAATAGACAAGCTCTGATAGATACAAGAGATTCAGAAGTCTTTTTTTGTCTTCTCTTTTTATCGACTAAACATTAGCCAAAATGTCAAGTGTTGTTAAATGTTAATGAATGGGCCAGGATTTCCAGCAGTATGGAGATGTTCCTAGACTATCCAAAATGGTCTTTCCTAGGGTATTATTTCTGAGAAAAAAAGAAATGACCAAGAAATTGGATCAAATCTATCAGGTGTTTGGAGCAGCATCCTTGGGACTGAGAGCCAATTGCTTCGTAATCTCCCACTGCACTGCTGAGTTTCTCAGTAGTGTAAGATTATGGCAGCCACCTTAAAAATTCATTTCACTTCTCGGCAAAGTGCTTTTGGAAGACAGAAAAAAAAAACCCATTGTGGGCATGTTGATTCCAAGTCACAGAGGCTGTCACAAATTGAATTGTGTTCCCCCAAAAATGTGTGTATCAATTTGGCTGGGCCAAGATTCCAAGTGTTGTATGCTTGTCCACCATTGTGTCATCTGATGTGATTTTCTATGTTTGTAAATCCTATCTCTATAATGTTGATGGGGGATGGGCGGCAGGTTTGTTGATTTTGTTGATGAGGCAGGACTCAATCTATGGGATTGTATTGTCTTGAGCCAGTTTTTTTTTTTTTTTTTTTTTTTGGGAGGGGTGATGTAAAAGAGAGAAGCTAGCAGAGAGGCAGAGGGATCTCAAACAACAAAGAAAGCAGTGCCAGGAGCAGAGCACATACTTTGGACCCAGGGTTCCTGTGCAGAGAAGATCCTAGTAGTCCAGGAGAAGATCCTAGTCCCAGGGAAGATTGATGAGGACCTTCTTCCAGAAACAACAGAGAAAGAAAGCCTTCCACTGGAGCTGACACCCTGAATTTGGCCTTTTAGCCTACTTTACTGTGAGGAAATAAATTTATCTTTGTTAAATACTTGTGGCATTTCTGTTATAGCAGCACTACATAACTAAGACAGCGACTGTATAGGACAAAGTAGAACTTCTCCACAGGGCTTCCAAGGAGTAGCTGGTGGATTTGAACTGGTGACTTTTGGTTAGCAGCCGAGCTCTTAACCATTGAGCCACCGGGGATACAGAGGTCCTAGCCAAATTGCCTCTTCTTAATAAAGACAGCAAACTTAAAGTTATTTTAGCCTGTAAGTTTCTTAATACCAGAGGCACTTTCTTTGCCTCCTTTCCAATGAAACAGGAAAAAAAAAATATGTTTGTGTTTTGGGAGTCTTGCAGATTTATACTTTCCTGTATTGAAGGTGACCCCCGTCACACGGGAGGTCAGCAAAATTATTCTCGAAAATAAAAATCTCACAATTGAATGATGAGGATAAAATCTCTTTTCCTCAGGGTATTAGATCCTATCTATTTCTGAGGCCTCTGTGAATGTTTCCAGGCTTTTTTTGTTTTGTTTTTTAATGTAAATATTAATGATTAAAGCTTATATTCTTCCTCACATAGTGATTCAATATTCCTTTTGTTTACTGATAAAATTAACTTCTAATATACTGTTGATTTTAAGAATTATTCTTTACCACCTGTCCAAGGGGAACTAACAATTACGGAATAGCTAAAAGGTGCTGGACATAATGATAAGTGTTTACCTTCAGTACCTAGGGCAGCCTTAAAATATTTCAGGTAAGGAAACTGAAACTTGTTGAGGTTATAAATTTTGCCTAATAAGCAGTATGCCAGAGCCTGAATTAAAATAGGAATTATCTTCCCTCAGGAATGAGAGATGGTGAAATAGTAGGGCTATATGGGTCAAAGCCATGTGCTTAATTCCTGCAGACCAACTTAGCAGGTCAATTTTCCATGGGTTTTGATCATCTGTGGCAACAAAGCCCTTTGTTAGAAGTTAAATATATTCTGCATTAGCATTTAGAGACAACAGTCTGTGAACATTCCAAGGACCTTTCTAATGCAAGAAGATGGCATTGGAGACATCTGTCTTCTTCGTTTTCATACTCCCTCTCACTTCCTCATTGAAGCAGGATCCAAATGGAGGGACACAGCTCATATTAGAATCAATGTGATGGTTGTAATGTCTCATTTAAATGAACTGGATAAAGTCTCTCTTGAGGCAGGGCAGGAAGTTTTGTTTAAATGGTCCCTAACACTGCCTCAAAGCATTTTAGTAATACAAGAAAACCCAACCATAGCCAATAAGTGAGTTTTTAAAATTGTGTTTTCCTTGACAGTTAGATAGTTTTGCTTAGTGTCGGAATGGGAGGTAATGGAGAAGAGTGGTTCAGAATATGGGCTTGGAAGTCAGGCACCTGAGAATTGTAACCTAGTACAGTCATTTGGGTGACCGTGAGCTAGTTACTTAAACTCTCCAAGCGTCAATTTTCTCTTGTATGTCTAGGGGGAAAAATAATCCGCCTGCAGAGATGCTTTGAGGACAGAATATTGCAAACATGCAAGGCACCTAACACAGCACTTAGCAGTTAGTATTGAACACTTCCTACCTGCAAGGAGTGAACTAAGATTTCACACATGTCACCTCATAGATAACAGCTCTAAGTGGTAGAGACAATTTTATCATTTTATATTTAGGCCAGGGTATAAATTCAGGTTTATATGTGCTTTCAAAGCCTGGGCTCCTAAGTATACTCCTGCTCCTTTTACACATTTAGTACTCATGTCACTCTATGGGATAAGTAAGTGCTTGTGTAGCATAGAAAGTTAGAAAGTGATAAAGGCTCTGGGAAATTAAATGACTTAGTCACAAGGTTGGTAAGTGGTAGGGCCAAGACTGGGCAGCATGTCTCTCTGATATTCCTTTATCTTTACTACTAGCATCTCTCTCTTATGTGTCTCCTTGAGTTCTCCATCTGAATATGCTGTTTACTAGAAGAGTCCTGGTGATTCAGTGGTTAAGTGCTCTACTGATAACTGAAAGTTCGCTGGTGGGAACCCACTAGCCGCACCATGGGATAAAGATGAGGCAGTCTGCTTCTGTAAAGACTTACATCCTTGGAAACCATATGAGGAAGTTCTGTTCTATCCTGTAGGGTCACTGGGAGTTAGAATTGACTCAATAGCAATGGGTTTATGCTCCACTACCCTTCTGTTCATTTGTAACACTATGGTGGCTTGAGTGTAGCTATAAAATAGAAGGCTATGCCCCTGGTATCTCAAATACCATCATGGTAACCCATGGTGGGCAGGTTTTAGATTAAAACAGGCTAAGAAGAAAGACCTGGCTATTATCTTCCTAGATTAACCAATGAAAACTCTATGGACCAAAACAGAATATTGTCCTATTTAATGTTGGAAGATGAGCCCCCTTAGGTTGGAAGGCAACAACGGACTCAAGCATGCCAGCAATCATGAGGATGACATGGGACCAGGCTGCATTTCCTTCTGTTGTACATGGGGTTACCTTGCATTGGAGGTGACTAATGGCACTTCCTGTTGTCGTTGAGTTGATTCTGACTCATAGCAATCCTATAGGACAGAGTAGAACTCCCCCATGGAGTTTCTAAGGAGCAGTTGGTGGATTTGAACTGCTGACCTTTTGGTTAGCAACCAAGCTCTTAACCACTTTGCCACCAGGGCTCCCCTCATGGTACTTAAAACAAACAAACAAATAAAAACTGTCACCATTGAGTCAATTCTGACTCATAGCAAAGCTCTAGGACAGTATAGAACTGCCCCAGAGAGTTCCCAAGGCACTTAGTAGGTATTCAACGGGCATTTGGATAACC
Source organism: Loxodonta africana (assembly GCF_030014295.1). Taxonomy (NCBI): domain Eukaryota; kingdom Metazoa; phylum Chordata; class Mammalia; order Proboscidea; family Elephantidae; genus Loxodonta; species Loxodonta africana. The sequence goes on from NC_087348.1 coordinate 42,126,624, forward strand.
AAGCACTAAAAGTATGATCTTATCTAAAGTGAGTTTATTTTGGTTAAAAAAAAGAGAGAGAGAGAAATCGTGGATTTTATTCTCAAGTAATAATGCTGATCAATGTAAAAAATCAATGTAAGGATACCTGGAAATGAAGTTTCGGGTCACTAATGCTGGGTTTGAGCTTCAGGGTAGTACAATTTGACTTCTACATGCCCAAAATAGTTCCTGGAGTTCAAGCGAGTTTCCATGCTTACAATCCTAATTTAACCAAACTTGAAATGTTGAAATCTCACTGAATATCTCTCATCACTAAATGAAACAGCCTTGATTAATCACGGAATATTTTAAAATATTCTGTCAGTTAACCTAAATTTAACATAAGCATTATAAAATCCGTATGAGAGCATTCATTTATAGGAAAGCATATTCTTGGAGACCTATAAAATCAGATAGCAATTCTTAATATTTCAAGTGAGCAGTAGGGTGTAGACTATTCCTATTTATTACTGGTGAATCCATTGCAAACTTACTTTGAGCCATAAATAAAATTAGAAAACAGAATTTATTATTTTGCCCTCAGCTAGTAGTTTTTTTAGTTGGGTTTTAATGATGTTTGTTGCAAAAAAAAAGCTAATTTTCAATTAAATTTTCTCTTAAAACAAAATTATACTGTTTTAGCAACTTTATCCTGAAATTCTGTCATCACCTGACTTGCCAATTGTTTTCTTTGCCCTACTCCATTTTTCATAATTGGGATCCATGTTAGAATATTTTCATGTTGTGTTCTGAATGTGTTCTGTGCTTGTACTTTGTGTCATCAGAGTCAACACCCCATGAAGGAATTTTTACAAACTCTCTGACAAGCCCTCCTGCCTTACATTGGTAGATTTCTGTCTCTTTATTGGAATTATAAAGGCCAAAGCTTTCAGCCTAAAGTAAAAAAAAAAAAAAATGTATAGGATAATGATAATAATAGACCTCATTTACTGAGCATCCATTATGTGCACAAAAATTATGTGTTAAATACTATTATCCCTATCTTCCAAGTAAGATGCTATGGATCACAGAAGTGAAATAACAAAGAAAATTGCATATTTTTTTTTTAGTAACTGGATCAGCTGAGATTTACATCCAGGTTTGCCTGATATTTCAACTATCTAATCTTAGCTCAATTATCTAGATGTTTTTACTAAAATTTGAGCATTAGACAAGCCTATTAAATGTGTAAAGTATGGAATGCTCTTCAAAGAACTTGTACTTTATCCTGCAGGCAATAGAGAGTCACTGAGATTTTGAGGCAGATGGAGTAATATAATTCAATATGTGTTTGAAAAACTTATTGGAAGTGGAAAGCATGGAAGTTGTGGAGGATGGTAGATATAACTAGAAAACAGGAGACCTGGAAGCAAGTTACTGACAGCGTCTAAAGAGAAATTGGTTAGGGTCTTTTCTAAGAGCATAGGCAAGGGAATGGAAAGAAGGGGCAGGTTGGAGAGATGTTTCTAAACTAAGTTGCAGAGATTCAAACTGGTTCAAACTGGTTCAATCATGGCCTACAAAGCAGAACCAGAAGAGATCCAAATTTAAAAAATTTGGGTGATCCAGAACAGTAACCAGAACAGGGAAAATTATGGGTTGAAGTCCTTGAATGGGAGACTCAGAAGAGGCGTAGTAAGCCCTTTCAGGATCCTGATGCTAAGATGTGATTATTGCCAGGACTGCTGAGAGCTACACACATTCAAAGTGGTGCTGTCGACTGCCATCTCTGAGTAGGGTACCACAAAATCCTATGGGCAAGAGATTTGGAAGCTATGCAAATCATATGCTGCCCTTGTTTTCTAAGAGAGAGATTAAGTTTCTAGCAGAGCTTCAATCCATAATTTTTCCCCTTCTGATTACCATTCTGGTTCACCCAAATAGAATCATTACATTGTAATGTTTTCTATTTGGAAAAGATCTAGCATGAAATTCATACAATCAAATAATGCTCTCCATTTAAGGATAAACACACAGAAAGCAAGGGAACTGTGAGAAGAAGTGCATCCTGGTAAGAAGAATGGTGGAGTGACAGCGACAAAGCCTTCAGGTGTGATATCAGTTTTGTGGTTTGGGACCAATCACTTAACTCTTTTGTGCCTTAATTTGCTCATGTCTGCCTCACCTTGATTATATTTTTAGGAACTTCAAATTTATCTGCCTAAGAGACAGAACTGTTTCATACTAACCCGTGACATTTCCCACCAAATCTACACACTCCAGAATCAAAATAGATCATATAATGTGCTCACCACAGTATTGAGCATATAGCTAGCTACTACAGTGATTATGATTATGACTCTAATGATGATGATTTGTACCATGTATCTCCTTGTGTGGTACAGGCATAGTCTACAACTGTTCCTTGGTTTGATGTCAAGTAGAGTGAATTATCTGTAGGATTTCCTCGCCATTCTCTTGGATATTTTCTTTGTGACAGTTCGGAATCATTGAGGTGCTCACATCCAAATGGAGAAAGGTCAGAGGGAAATTAAGTTTTTTTCTTGCCAGAGTAGCTGTTCATCAGGAGGAAAGCAACTGTCAGAACTGGAGGAGGAGATAGGCCTGTTCATTCATCTTCACCCCCTTCTGCCAACGCAAGGTTGCTGGAGATAGAACATTCTTAACGGATTCTTTTTTAAGTGACTCAGGCAGTGGCACTTCCAATTAGATTGATATTTGTCATAAGTATTTTATTGGCTCTTGGTAATCTCAGAGTGAATTACTGCTATTGCTCTCCAACATTACAAGAAATCAGTTCATAGAACTAATTACGAAGAAGGGTGAATTGTTGAGCAGGCAGAGTACTTCTCAAGGAACCAGTTATCATGAAGTACCTGAGTTCTAAGGAATGCTGCTGTAGCCATCAGTGACTTTGTTTTCTAACTCATTACTAGCCTTTCAGATATTCCCCAGACGTCCACAGTCAGGTGTAAAAGTGATTACTTTTTGGACATTTACTGTATTAATGTTATTGTTGTGTGCTGTAGAATCAATTCCAACTCATAGTGGCCTCCCTATAGGACAGAGTAGAACTGCCCCATAGGGTATCCCAGGTTGAAATCTTTATGGGAGCAGATGGCCAGGTCTTTTCTCCCACAAAGCAGCTGATAAGTTCGAACCGGTGACCTTTTCGCTAGCAACTAAGCACTTATCCATTGTGCCACCAGGGCTCCTACTGTATTAATACAGATGATATGATACTAATTTAGAATGAAAATTAGTTTTTGTGTTACAAAGCTGCTTAAGCGAGCACCAGTTTCACCACTGCTATGGATTGAAATGTGTTTCCCCAAAATATGTGTCAACTTGGCTAGGCCATGATTCCCGGTACTATGTCCAGCATTTTGTCATTCGATATGATTTTTCCATGTGTCATAAATTCTACCTCTCAGGTGACACAGTAGTTAAGAGTTTGGCTGCTAACAAAAATGTTAGTTCAAATCTACCAGCTGCTCCTTGGAAACCCTACAGGGAAGTTCTATTCTCTCCTACAGGGTTGCTATAAGTTGGAATCAACTTGACAGCAATGGATTTAGTTTTTTTTTTTTTTTAATCTTTAGGGGAGCAGATTGCCACATCTTTCTCCCTTGGGTCAGCTGGGTGGGTCAGAGTTCAAATAGCCAAAGGATTTGATTTTATTTTAGATGATGTTAATAAGGCAGAATTAGAGATAGTTATGTTAATGAGGCAGGACTCAATCTACAAAATTAGGTTGTATCTTGAGTCAATCTCTTTTGAGATATAAAAGAGAGAAGCTAGCAAAGAGACAGGAGAACCTCATACCACCAAGAAAGAAGCGTAGCACATAATCCGGGCCGGGGTCCCTGCACTGAGAAGCTCCTAGACTAGGGGGAGACTGATGACAAGGACCTTCCCCTAGATCCTACAGAGAAAGAAAGCCTTCTCCTGGAGCTGGCACCCTGAATTCAGACTTCTAGCCTCCTAGACTGTGAGAAAATAAATTTATCTTCGTTAAAGACATCCACTTGTGATATTTCTGTTATAGCAGCACTAGATAACTAAGACAACCACTAACTAACTCTGTGTCCTTGTACAAATTACTTAATCTCTTTATGCCTCAGTTTTTCCATCTGTAAATAGGGATAATTACAGTTGCAACCACACAGGGCTATTTTAGAATTAAGTGAAATAACACAATTAACCATTTAGAGTAGTGCCTGATATGTAATAAGTGGTCAAAAGTGTTGGATATTATTAGTGCCATTACTAATTTTATTATTATTAGAATGTGACTTGTTTTTCCAGCTCTGTAAATCAGGCAGGCATAAACTGTCTATTTCTGGAGATCAAGAATACTTATTATGGGGAAAATGGCTTAGTTTAGAATTCAAATGACTCAAGTTTCCTACTAGGTTCACCACAAATCATCTTTGTGAGTTTAATCAGATCTCTAAATATCACAGAAGCTAAACTCTCTATCTGTAAAATGTGAGTAATAAACAATATGTATCAGGATTGGGGTAAAGTTCACCTTTGTTGTATATTCAAGTTGTCATGTTTTATTTAGTATTTTATAATTTCAAATCACGATTTTGCTGATTGTCTCATTTTATTTACTCAGCTCCTCTGAGACCTGAGAATATATTATTATTCCAATATTATAACTGAGGGTCTGAGACTCAGAGAGAAAGAAATTACATAAACAAAAGGTGGTGGGATAGGAACTGGAACCTAGGGGTTCTTATGTCAAAAGAACAAACTGGTTTATTAAGTGACTTTCTAGTTATCTGAAAACAACCACTGGATATCCTTTCCTTCTCCAATAAAATAGCCTTTTTCTATGGTAAGTAGACAGGGCTCCGTTTTGTGAGGAAATATGCAGATGATGGTATGAATAAACTCACTGCTATTGAGTCAATTCCAGCTCACGGTGACCCAATAGAACAGAGTAGAACTGCCTCATAGAGTCTCCAAGGTTGTAATCTTCACAGAAGCAGATTGCCACATCTTTCTTTTATGGAGGGGCTGGTAGGTTCGTACCACCAACCTTTCAGTTAGCAGCTGAGCTTTTAACCACTGCATCACCAGGGCTCTTTAAAATAAGAATAAAGGGGCCAAATTTTATACTTCATCTGACAGTTGAGGAAGCGCTAAAAAGACTGGATTTTGGGTCCATTAACATAACATTATTATTAAGCAATCTGCTTGAAATCACTTCATTTCTTCCTCCAGGAGAATGTATTTAATCCTCTACCATAACAAAGCAGCATTAAGAGCTATGGTGAGCTATGGCTGCTAACCAAAAGGTCAGCAGTTTGGACCCACCAGTTGCTCCTTGGGAACCCTATGGGGCAGTTCTACTCTGTCCTGTGGGGTCACTATGAGTCAGAAGCCACTCGAAGGCAATGGTTTTTTTGTTTTGTTTTGTTTTGTTTTACCATATAAAGGCATTAGGAGTATAGCACTGGGCAAAGCCAATGGCAGTTGTCACCATCATGGAGCTTACATGCTTAATGGAGAGAATAATAATAAAAATATATATGTTAAGGCATTATATTCCAGGTGGAAACCCTCTTGGTATAGTGATTAAGAGCTATGGCTGCCAAAAGGTCAGCAGTTCTACCAGGCACTCCTTGGAAACTCTGTGGAACAGTTCTACTCTGTCCTATATTCTGAGTGGTTATGATTATTTCAAAATTTATTAAGCAATGCCAGGTGTGGGGTACTCCAGTTTCAAGTAGGGTAAATAGGGAAGCCTTCACTGAGAAAATGAATGAACTTTAGTAAAGACCCAGTGGAGGGGTACCAGCGTAAGAGGTTTGCCTGAATCTCCCGATGGAGGGGTACCAGTGTAAGAGGTTTGCCTGAATCTGGGGTGAGGGAGCATTTCAGGGATAGAGAACAGCAACAGCAAAGCCCTGAAAATGAAGCACGATTAGGATTTTTGAGCAACAGCCAGAAGGCCTCTGTGGTGTTAGCAGAGTGAACAAGCACGAGAGGTCTGAGAGCTGACACGGGGCCAGTTCACATACAATTTTGTGGAGAGAAGAGATATAATCTGATTTATCTTTTAGTAGAACTACTTTGGCTGTTCTTTTGAGAATAGACAAAAGGCATAGATAGAGCCAATCAGGACTCCTGTATGATAAAACTTAAAGAGAAGTTATTGCAGCTTTGACTGGGGTTTTAGAACTGTAGATAGGATAAAAAGGTGGCCACATTTTGGGTATACTTTGAAGTTAGGTCCAACAAGATTTGTTGGTATACTTGAAATACGGTATTGGGCAAAGGGGAGTCAAGAAGGCTTCCAAGTTTTTATGGCTTAAGAAAATGGTAGGATGAAGTTGACCTTACCAGAGAAGGGGAAAATTGAGTGGTGGGGGGAGGGTACAAATTGGTGGGAGGGAAGCTCAGTTTTGGATATGCAAATTTTGAATTGCTTAATAGCACTTTAAATGGTTCTATCAAGTAGAGAATTGGTTATAGATCTGGCCTTCAAGGCAGAGGCCTGTGCTAACATGTAAATTTTGGCAGACCCAAGAATATAGATGATATTTAAAGCCATAAGCCTGGATTAGATCGTGCAGATATTCAGTGTAATAGAAAAATAGGAGATGGTCAAAGTGTTAGTTTTGGGACATTGTGTTATTATAAGATAGGGAAATGAGGTAACTGCAGAGGAAATGAAGAAACTGTGGCCAATTGAAGTATAAAACACAGGAAGAAGGCGCTCTTGAAGCCAACATAAGAATGTGTTTTAATTAAAAAAAAAAATATTAAATTGGTATATTCTAAAACCCTGACTATAAACTGCTAACTGTTTGATTTGTTCCAAGATAGAGTAAACAGCAATTAAACATTACATCTGAGTGCCTATTATGTGTACCGTGTAGATGGCGGTTAAAGAGAAAACACACACACACAAATAAAGCTTTCTCCCTTCCCCTAATAGTAGGGAGATAGAATTTTAAAAAATATTGGTTTGTAAACTTCATAGTAAGTGACATAAACAAAAATCTGTGGGAATGAAGATGAGATATAGATTGATTTTGATAGGTGGCTTCAGGGAATATATTTTTAAAAGATGCTATTTGAGCTGGATATTAAAGGATGAGCACATTTTCTTGGTGTGAAAGGGCAATGGACAAAAGCAGAATGGCATCTCAGACCAATGAAACAGTATTAACAAAAATGTGGAGACATGAAAAGGCAAAGTATGTTTAGGAATGAAAAACAATCTCATTTGACTTAAATAGAATGTGCAAAAAGAGATGAGAATGAACTGTAGTAGACAAACCCTTTTTCCACTGTGAGAAACCTAACTGAAAGTCCATTAGACAGAAAATTTTGATAAATTGGGGTAGTTTTAAAGAACAAAATATTATAATTACTATCTTTTTTTTTGTCTTTTATATTCTGGAAAAAGCCTTAGGTACAGTTTATTGTAAAATGAATGCATACTTGGATAATTATATAGAAATATAAATGGTTCTCTGTGTGTTACTCCATTAGATAGATTTTAGTTTCAAATAATTCTGCCTGTGTTATTTTCTAACTTCCTTAAATGTAATGCCATGTTTTAATTTTATCTCTTTCCTAGAAATGATTCTCTGTATTGTGAGGCTGCAAGATCACTCCGTGAGATCGGAGCCAAATAAGCTGGAACTTCATCTGATACGCTGAAAATATGTAAGTACAACACAAGTAGAAAGAAAAAAAAAATGCCTCATATGTGACTTAAAGTGCCTTTGAATAAATTATGCTTGTGACGTAATATGGTTAATTGGTGGATAGTTAGCATGGGCCAAGCTGTTGCTGGTTGGTGGGGTTTGTGTGTGCACCTGTGACAGAACCTCATCTCTCCTCCAAGCTCACACAGGTTACATTTTTGCTTGGAACTCCTTAGCCTCTCATAACTGCTCTAACATTGATAGCCTACTCTCTGACCATGGGAGGATGTATTTCTACTTACTCCACTACCTAACTCCTGAGGAACCTGTTATTTACCCTTTCTTTATCAGCCTGGTCCATAAGATGCCACACTCGGCTTCATTTGCCTCTCTGAATTTGAAGTCAACCAGTTTCACTGTGTTTTCACTATCCCACTAGTTTTCTATCAACTCTGTCCCCTCCAATATGTACATTGCAAAGTTAACATTTATTTGTGTAATTGTCTGATAACTCTGTTTCCTTTGCTAGATTGTACGCTCCATGCTCACAAGGTCCATGCCTGTGATTGCTGACCATTTTTTCCCCAGCACATAGCACAGTGCTGTCATATAGTATAGAGTAACTTGACTATGCTACCTCTCCCAACCTGGTTCACAGTGACCATCCCAGTGCCCTCGAGTCCATTCCGACTCATGAGCCACCTTAAAAAGTTTGTACCTTTTGTGGTTGTTCACAATTTCTCTTCTTTTGGTCCACAAACCTTCCCCAGAACTTTCTCAGTTTCAGAATAGGAAACCAGCCTCCTGCTTTATAAAGAAAAGCTATTGGATATAAGCATCACTTAATGTAACTCTTTGTACCTTAGCTATCTCTCTATATTCTTTCCCAAATAACCCCTTATCTTAGATTTTAATCCTATCACTTTACATTTCTTTATCAACTTTATTAAATTAACTGTCCCTCTAGATTTACATGTCTCCATTTTTCCTAGTTCCTTCCACTCAGGCAAGAAACAAACATGCTTATGTTTTCCTTATCCTGTGAAAATTCAACTAACAAAATGAAAACAAAACAACCCTCTTCCATCTCTCTATTACCACTTTTCCCCCAAGTTAGCTTCCTTTTATCCATTCCAATGTCTCTAAATAACTGCCACTATTTTCTGCTTATACATGGTATATTCCAGAAAAGAAGGGATTATTTTCATTTTGTCAGGCAGTGTATTTCCAGTACCTAGAATAGTTTCTAAAGATGGTAGGGGTTCAATAATTAAATGAATTAATTTTAGCTTCCTTTTTACTTCCCACTCCCTACCTGTGTGTTAAAATTGTGCTTCAGTCATTGCTGAAATCACTCTCACTAATATAACCACCATAACAGCTCTCTCCTCTGTGACTCAGTGAAGAGAAACCATTTCAATACCTTTCTTATAGCCTTTATTAAAATCTACCCTAATTACTATTAACTGTGCTTATGCCTCATCATCTCATCAGAGTCTAAGCCCCTTGAATCCAGGACAATCAACTCATTCATTTCTTTAGTCCTCATAAGTCTTGGCAATGATTTTATAATTCAGTAGTTAGCAATGAATTGATTTAACATCTTTATGCACTGAAAGTTCCTCTAATATTTATTTGACCATATTAGTATTACCTTTGATAAAACATTTGCCCCTAAAATTAAAATATGGAAATATAATAAGGTAGCATTTTGTAAATAATTTCAAAGTCATTGATGGAGGAATTTTTAAAATTCTTAGACTGAATGAATCATAGTATCAATATAGATAAAAAAATTATAGATGCTTCATATTTATGATACCTATGTTTACATGACTAGAAATATATATGCATATATATGTTATATATGCATACACATATATATGTATATACACACACACTTTTTATTTTGGTTATTGTAATGCATTATAGTCAAACTTTAATGTATTAAGCTCTTACAGTGTATACCTATTGGAGCTCTTAAATAAATATGTTATATGAATGCATGTGACTTTAGATAAATACCACCTAAATAAACCAAATAGAATATAAACCCCTGCAAGCTAGCATTCTCAGGAAAAAAAAAAAAAAAAAAGCCTAGCCATTAAATCTGAGTTAAATCTGAAGACTACTGAATACACACATACAAACACGCAGGCACACACAAAATCTGGTTATAACCATTTGATAAAAGAATGATCACTGATTAAATTAATTCCAAGTAAATAAAATCCTTTTCAGAGCTTTTAAGTGCATCCAACAACAGAGAGGGTAGAATAATAAACTGTTTAAGGAACCTGAACCAACACTTTGGAATTATTCCACTCTCACCTCTCCTCTTTCCTCATTTTTGCACTTCGTAAATAGGTTCTCATTTTTTGCCTGTTTAATTCTCTTTTTCCTCAAATACCGTGGATTCACAGCCTGTGCTGAGTATATTTGCCTGGGTCTGTTATTCTTAACCACCTCTGGAGCACTGTTTCCAGTAATTTCCTAAAGGCTCTCTGCATTAAAACCCAAGGATTAAAGTTTCCCTACCACATACCTTGCTCGGGCCTTTTGGAGAACTTATAATCAGTGGAATAAAATCGAGCAAATCCAGGCTGATTGTTTGACAGCTTATAGGTCAAATAATTTATTGTTTAATGAAATTTTTTTCTGTTTTCCAGTTAGTTGTGACTTCACATAAAGAGAAATAATTTATTTAAGAAAAGTATGATGATTTGATTTGTTTCCCCTGTGTAAAAAGTCTTGAATGTGGTACATGCACAGACAAAAAAATTTGAATTCTATTGCTTATGTGATGCTTGCATATATGGATCATTGTTTATTATAGGGGCAATCGCAATGTTTCAATAGCTCGCAAAGGAATAATATTTAAAAAATCTAGAATCAGTATTAATTTAGGGAGAGTCTTAGTTTCATACATATGTTTATTGATAATCACTTAATTAGAGGGGTCTCTTGGTTTCTAATTCAGCAACTTGGATGGCTCTACGGTTTCTTCATCCTCTGTAATTATTCGATACATGCATTTTATCAATTCTTACCACCCTACCTGTATAGGATGTATTTGAAACACTAACCCAGAAAGACTCTGGATTCGATTTCATTCTTCTGTTAAGCTCTATATAGCTGGATATCCTTTGTTTGCCCCTGACCCAGTCCTCTGTCCTGGAGGCTGACTTGTAAAGTCTGGAATGGTGAGCCCCACTTCCCTCAGGCTACCAAGTGGCTTTGGCCAATGGGGAGCCCCAGCAACAGATCTTAACAAATGATGGTGAGATTAGGGTATTTACACCCTAGGTTCCTAGCAGAAGATCTGTTTCTTTCAAATCTACCTTCTACACCTGAAACAGCTTCTTCCCCCCCTTCCTTCTGACGGAGAAGTGCTAACAACTCCTTTTCTCTTACAAGTCCATGATCCTTCATTCTGCCTTGTAATTCCTCTACAACCTGACTATATCTTTGTAAATAGTCACTTTGTAAATAAACCTTCCTCAAATTATCCTAATTTGAGTGTGCCAACTGTTTTCTATCAGGCCTCTGATTGGTGCAATCATCTCTGTTCAGATTACTTAGTCAGGGTTATATTGACTCTCCCTTTGCAAAATGCTGACTAGCAGTGATGAGCATCAAATTAAATGTATGTATTTAGGATAATAAGCATGAGCTACATGTCAATACGGAAAGAGTTCTCGGTAAAATACGAGAAAACATTGCATTAGCAATGTTTTGCTTTTTTCTGTACATTTAGATTGGTTCCTAAAGCACATTTTAGAATTGAATGATTAGATGGTGATACCATTTCCTGTATATTTTCCCCTTCTTTCAATGGATGGAAACCCTGGTGGCATAGTGGTTAAGAGCTACAGCTACTTAACCAAAAGGTCAGCAGTTCAAATCCACCAGGCTCTCCTTGGGATCACTATAGGGCGGTTCTACTCTGTCCTTTAGGGTTACTATGAGTCGGAATTGACTTGACGGCAATGGGTTTGGTTTTTTGGCATCTCAATGGATAGACAGCACTGGAGTTGGACTAAATCTACCAGGATATTCAAACCAAGCTTTTCCTTACTTAAATTTTCTTTTTAGAATGTGTTAGAAATTAGTTGACTAATGAAGCCAGTTATTGGGCTCTGATTTGGTTTGGTTTTGGTTTTAGATCTAAATAAAGCTTTAGAGAAGGATGGGGTCACTTTGGTGTGAGTGGCCATATTTACCAAAAAGGGACACTGGCTATATTTGCATTATTAGCACTTAACAAGCCAGGGTTTTTTTCTTTTTTAATTATTTGCCTTTTTTTTTTTTTGCACTTTTAAAGAGTATTTGAAATTAACATAATTCAGAATTGGATTTATTCATTCTGAGAATTCAAATGGGAAACTTTTTTTTTTAGTTACATAAATTAGTGTCTGAACACTTTTTAATGTCTGTGGTAGAGAAAAGAGTCAGCTTTAAACTTAACACTGTAGAATGGTATGTAAACAACCACTAAAATGTCTCCATGTCATTTGAATGTTTAAAATTTAGTTGCTGCTTTTAAATTATAAAATACATTTTAAACCTATTATAGAAAGTTTGAGAAATTGAGGGGAAAAATACTTGTATATGTAATCTAGAAAGTATAACTTTAGTGCATTTCCTTCAATTTTCTTGTATAGTTTTAATCTTGGTGCACAATCTTTGCACCCACAGGCCAAGGATTTTCTCAATTTCCTACTTAATTTTATAATAATTAATTTTAGATATATTTAAGAAACACACTTGTCACAGAGTAGATATTCAATAAATGTTACCCAGTGCCGACCCAGTGCCGTCGAGTCGATTCCGACTCATAAACGTTAGCTAATATTTATTGGTAATGAAAACAAAGGTTATTATTATTTAATAAAGCAAACACTTAGCACATTTTGAAACATATAGATTACTTCAATAATAATGCCATATGGTTGCCCACACTGCCAGTTGTATTTGAGTCAATTCTGACTCAGAGTTACCCTATAAAACAGAGTAGAACTGCCCCACACGGTTTCCAAGGAGTGGCTGGTGGAGTCCAACTGCCAGCCTTTCTGTTAGCAACTGAGCCCTAACTACTGCACCACCAGGGCTCCTCTTTGACATGCAAATATTTTTATATTTGAAATTTCATCATTTCTAAGATGTGCATTTTTACCCCAAATTTCTCATCTATAAATTTGAGGCATATCTTATAATGGTACAAAATAAATAGTTATCTTTTCAGCATGTTTTTCTTCTGTGTAATACATAAACAGGGAGTCTTAGAGTCAGTGATATCTTATTATTTTAATTTCTGAGATTAGATTAGTGGATATTGGATGTATGTATATGTGTGTATATATGTATATATATGCATATATAGTATAGCCTATTGTATAATGTATTTTATTGTATAATATATATTTATAAATATAGATATATATACATAGATCTATATATGAGCTGTTTTACTCTGCAATCATGGGGTTGCCATGAGTGGGAATTGATTCAATGGCAACAGACAACAACAAAATATATGTATGTACATAAGCGCATGTATCTGTATATGTGTGTGTCTGTCTGTCCGTAGGTTCTAAAAAAAGTTTATACCCCATCGCTCGCAAGTTATCTAGAAGTCTCTTCTATTTTTGACCATGTATATTACTGAATTTACACAGAAAAACAAGCAAACAAAAAAAAGTCACCGCTTGAGTTAAAGGGTTTAAAAAATATATATTTTTACTACATTTTCTTTAAATTTCTAAATGATGTGTGAAACCATGTATGTTATAGGTCTACTGACAAAGAAAAAATAAGTTTACGTTGATTTCTTATGAAAAAGTATTAAAAAAGAAATGATAAGTGGTTTTCCCGTCCGAGATAACATCTTTTTTTTTAATTAATACGTGGTAGCCTGGTACACATGCCTCTCCTCCCAGTGATTCATCAGAAATCAAGTTCTGTGTGCAACAACAAAGTGAACTGTGATATGTCAAAAGGATGCCTCCAAGTACATCCCCCTTGCAGGCAAAAACGCCATTTAGTTATAATAATAGAAATTACATTTTAATCAATACGCCCGTTGCTATTAATCCATTTTTGACTGCCTCAAGAGGCTTTAATAACATGTTAGAAAAAATCATCCCTCTAACAAGTAATCCCAAAGAGAAAAGGGCTAGAATCCTTTCATTTCTATTTCACCATGTACAGAATTGACATATATAATTTGTATGCTTGCTACTCATGGAAGCACCTAGCTTTTCTCTGTGTACCCAAGAGATTTTTTGACAACTTAAAAAAAAAATTATATGTAGATTTTATTGTTGACACACACTTGATCAAAAATCTGCAACTACACATTTTCTTACCTCCAGTATAAGGACTAGATGGTTGATGATATTTCTTAATAGCCAATGACTGTCATATTATGGACAGAAGCCAAATTATCCTTTCACATAAATTTGCTTATTTTATTGATTTATTTTATACAATAGTAAAGCACACTAACTTTAGGAATATCACAGAAGGCATATTAGACCAAGAAGAACCTAAACACTGCAAGCCTTCCCTCCCAAACATAACCACCATTAACATACTGATGCCTAAGAGATACTTTCTCTATGCATCTATATCGGTTTTTCATTCAACATTTTATTGTAAATGTGTTTCTTTTTTTAATAGCTATGTTATTGACATTTTTAAGGTTGACATATTTCTTTGTAGACTTCTACCCTGATGTATTTAACTAATCTACTGTTGAAAATAGATTGCATCCAACTTTATATTGTTTAGAAACAGTATCTAGAGGAACAGTTCCTTGCATGTGCCCTTTACTATCTTAGTAGAATAAATCCCCCAAAATAAAAGTATTGAAGTAACCAAACAAAAAACAAACCTGTTAGCGTCGAGTAGATTCAACTCACAGAGACCCTATAGGACAGAGTAGAACTGCCCCATAGAGTTTCCCAGAAGCGTCCGGTGGATTCGAACTGCTGACCTTTTGGTTAGCAGTTGTAGCACATGACCACTACGCCACCAGGGTTTCTACTGAAGTAACGGGCACATATAATTTGAGTGTTTTATATCCTTGCCAAATTACACTCTGCAAAAATTTTATCCGGCACTGTAGGAGGGAGCTTCTTTTTTTTGTAATGTTTACACATCTGATAGATGAAAGCACTCTTCTATTATTTTGATTTTTCTTCATTATTAGTGAGGACTGATGTTTTAATACATTTCTTATCTATTTTTATTTCTTCTTTTGTTAATTGCTCATTTATGTTTTTCTTGGGTCATGCTTACTGAGGATAAAGTCAGAGGAGAGAAGATAATGTACAATGTGAAGGTCACAGGGAAGAAGGAAAGAAGGCATTCTTTCTAGTGAGCCTCATGGTCTGCTGGGAAGTAATCTCTTCCCCTGAACACTTGTGAGGAATTTGGCATTTGTACTTAATGCCAAAGCAAACATGCAATTTAGTGAAACTCCTGTCTTACTGGTTCTTGGCATTTATGTTGATTAAAAAAAAAACAACTTCAACTTTGACTTGCTTTTTTTTTAAACCACCTATTAGCGGGTGGTTTTTGCATGATTAACAGTAAAGGCTATTATGGTTTTTCTACTTTTAAGTAGGAGTCCAGATGAAATCAGAAACAACATTTACTGACCATCTATAATGTTTTAGACAACAGAATAGAAATTTACTGTTATCCTCTTTTTTTTTTCCCGCTAGACTTGTAATTTTTGGGGTGAGCCCCTTTATTCTTCTTTATAGTCCCAATACCTAAAATGAGGCCTAACATATAGTAGAAGTTCAATAAATGCTTGCTTTTGTGTACAATGATGAAGCCAACTATCAGACAGATTGAGTAACATTTGTTATGGTCACCCAGTTAGAAAGTGAGAGTCTCAGGATACAACATGAGTTTACCTAAACACAAGCTGTATGCTCTAAGTATCTCATCATTTCACTATATAACGTCTCTTCGTATGATACCTTTCCTCTTGTATATATTCTATTTGTCATGATAGGTTAGATTATACTGTAGAACAAACAACCCCAACATCTCTGTGGATTAAAACAACAAAGGCTTCTCTCTCACCTATAGCATGTAACAATTCCATATTAGCTGAGGGCTCTGTTCCCATTGTGCTCTCTCAAGGACCCAGACTGAAGGAGCAGATACTCCCTGGAACATCAATGGTTGCCAAGGAAAGGTGCCCTGACTTGTGAAAGTTCCTGCCAGAAGTGACATGTGACATATCTGCTGATATTTCACGGGTCAGCTCCAACTCCACAGCACCTAACAACAGCAACAACATTTGTCTTAAAATAACAAAGGGTTGTTTCTCACTTATGTCATACATTTGTTATGGATCGGGGCTGTTCTATGTATTCTTCCTCAGGACTCTAGTCTGAAAGAATTTTTTTTTTAATTTAATTTTTTTTTTTTGTTGAGAATATACATGGCAAAGCATACACCAATTCAACAGTTTCGACATGTACAGTTCAGTGACATTGATTACATTCTTTAGGTTGTACAAGCATTCTCATCTTTCTTTTCTGAGTTGTTCCTCCCCCGTTAACATAAATTCACTGTCCCTTTAGGTTCCTATCTAATTTTTTGATTTGCTGTTGTCAATTTGATCCCACATAGATAGTTCTTAAAAGAGCATAAAGCTCAAGGCAGACATTTTTTTATTGTTGTTGTTAGGTGCCGTTGAGTTGATTCCAGCAAACCTATGTACGACAGAACAAAACACTGCCCGGTCTGGTGCCATCCTCACAATACTCGTTGTGCTTGAGGCCACTGTTGCAGCCAATTTGTCAATCCATCTTGTTGAGGGTCTTCCTCTTTTTCATTGACCCTCTACTTTGCCAAGCATGATGTCCTCTAGGGACTGGTCCCTCCTGATAACATGTCCAAAGTATATGAGACGAAGTCTCTCTACCCTCGCTTCTAATGAGCATTCTGGCTGTACTTCTTCCCAGACAGCTTTGTTGGTTTCATTGGCAGTCCATGGTATATTCAATATTCTTCACTGGTACCATAACTCAAAGGTATCAACTCTTCTTTGGTCTTCCTTCTTCATCATCCAGCTTTCAAATGCATATGAGGCAATTGAAAACACCATGGCTTGGGTCAGGTGCACCTAAGCCCTTAAAGTGATATTTTGGCTTTTTAATGCATTAAAGAAATCTTTTGCACTAAATTTGCCCAATGCAATGTGTCCTTTGATTTCTTGACTGCTGCTTCCATGGGCATGGATCATGGATCCAAGTGAAATGAAATCCTTGATAACTTCAATAGTTTCTCCATTTATCACTATATTGCTTATTGCTCCAGTTGTGAGGATTTTTGTTTTCTTTATGTTGAGGTGTAATCCACACTGAAGGCTGTGGCCTTTGATCTTCATCAGTAAGTGCTTCAAGTCCTCTTCACGTTCAGCAAGCAAGGTCATGTTATCTGCATATAGCAGCTTGTTAATGAGTTTTCCTCCAATACTCATTTCCCATTCTTCTTCGTATAGTACAGCTTCTCAGATTATTTGCTCAGCATACAGATTGAATAGGTATGGTGAAAGGATACAACCCTGAAGCATACTTTTCTTGACTTTATACTCAGTATCTCCTTGTTCTGTTCAGACAACTGCCTCTTGCTTTATGTACAGGTTCCTCATGAGCACAATTAAGTGTTTGGGAACTCCCATTCTTCCCAATGTTATCTATAATTTTTCTTGATCCACACAGTCCAATGCCTTTGCATAGTCACAGGCAAACATCTTCTTGGTATTCTCTGCTTTCAGCCAGGATTCACCTGACATCAGCAATGATATCCCTTGTTCTAAGTCCTCATCTGAATCTGTCTTGAATGTCTGGCAGTTCACTGTTAATATACTGCTGCAACCAAATTTGAATGATCTTCAGCAAAATTTTACTTGTGTGAAATTAATGATACTGTTCAAAAATTATTGCGTTCAGTTGGATGACCTTTCTTTGGGATGGGTAAAAATACGGATCTCTACCAGTTAGTTGGCCAGGTAGCTATCTGCCAAATTTCTTGACATAGATGAGTGAGTGCTTCCAGTGCTACATCCATTTGTTGAAACATCTCGGTTGATATTCAATTCCTGGAGCCTTGTTTTTCATCAATGCCTTCAGTATATGTTGGACGTCTTCCTTCAGTACCATAAGTTCTTGATCATATACTACCTCCTGAAATAGTTAAATGTCGACCAATTCTTTTTGGTGCAGTGACTCTGTGTATTACTTCCATCTTCCTTCGTCATTTAATATTTTCCGTGTAGAATCCTTCAATATTGCAACTTGTGGCTTGAATTTTTTCTTCAGTTCTTTCAGCTTGAGAAAGGCCGAGTGTGTTCTTCCATTTTGGTTTTCTATCTCCAGGTTTTTGCACATATCATTATAATACTTTACTTTGTCTTCTGGAGTCACTCTTTGAAATCTTCTGTTCAGCTCTTTTACTTCATCATTTCTTTCTTTCACTTTAGCTACTCTACATTCAAGAATAATTTCCAGAGTCTCTTCTGACAATCATTTTGATCTTTTATTTCTTTCCTGTTTTTTTTTTTTTTTAAATGACCTCTTGTTTTCTTCATATATGATGTCCTTGACGTCATTTCACTACTTGCCTGGTCTTCAGTCATTAATGTTCAATGCATCAAATCTATTCATAAGACGGTCTCTAAATTCAGGTGGGATATACGCAAGGTTATACTTTGGCTTTCATGGACTTGTTTTCATTTTCTTCAGTTTCAATTTGAACTTGCGTATGAGCAATTGATGGTCTGTTCCACAGTTGGCCCCTGGCCTTGTTCTGACTAATGATATTGAGCTTTTCAATCACCTCTTTCCACAGACATAGTTGATTTGATTCCTGTTTATTCCACATGGTGAGGTTCACATGTATAGTTTCCATTTATGTTGTTAAGTCATTGGTCTTGCAAAATTCTATTATGTGATCTCTGGTATAATTTATATCACCAAGGTCATATTTTTCAACTCCCAATTCATCTGGAAGAAATTTTAACTTTAAACTTCTGTGATTGTTGAGGGAAGAAAAAGAGACCATGGAAAATTATGTCTTCAATGGGTTAAAATCATGGTGTCAGCAAGGCCACCTTCCTTTTTAAAGGCTCCAGGGGAGGGTCCATTTCCTTGCCATTTCTGGTTACTGGCAAAATTCAGTTCTTCACAGTTGTAGGACTTAGATTCCTGTTTCGTTGCTGGCTTTCAAATGATGGCCACCAAGATTCTGTGGCCCGTGGCCTACTTTTGCTCTCTTCAAAGCTAGCAATGGCAGGACAAGTTTCCCTCATTCTTCAAATCTCTCCCCTTCTTTCCCCTTGGTCTCATCTGTCTAACCCATTCATCTGCTTTCCTTTTCTACTTTTACCTATGACCACCTTAGTAATATAGGCCCTTAACCTTTATAATATTTGCAGAGTCCCTTTTGCCATGTTTGATAACATATTCACAGGTTCCAGTAATTAGGATGTGGACATCTTTGACAACAGTCCTGCCTACTGCAATAGTATGCTAGTGATGTGTGGGCATCTCCAAAATAAATGAGAAAATAGAATCATCAGAGTTTCCTGTTAGAAATAAACATTAGATTAGCCCCTCATAGATTTGGAAAAACTTAAATGTAGATTACCCTATCAGCATAGAGAAATAATTGCATGTCATCCCAGCTACAAAAGTACAAAAGATTTGTCAAGTTTAACTGAGAACTATTCCTAGAAGAAGCTCCATAAACTAACATGTCTAAGAACATAAGACCACTATTAGTTTAGGAATATGGAAGTTATCCCTAGACCCATACATAGTTATAAAAATATAATGTTTTGATTTAATATCTTCACTGTATTCTGATCCTAAATATGTAAACATATCTACAGAATTTGTCCTACCAATATGAATACCAATATAAATACATGATTAGACTTGACCTAAGAGGGACTAACTAACCACCAAAAGAGAAAATCATGGAATATTTGGAAGGTGTCTTCATTTTGATAAGGTTGTGATGAAGGAATGGTAATTACAAATTTTCTGTGTGTTCTTGGGGTTCGAAGGGTTCCCAATGAATACTTACTTCTAAGATACTGATTTCTATTCAACACAAGGAAATACTTTCTGGCAATCTGTCCAAAAGTGAATGAAACTACATCATGAGATTGTAGCCTCCTTGTCACTAGAGGTCGTTATGAAGTGCCAGATGAACCATTTTTAAGGATATTATGGATAGTTTTCAAGCACTGAAGAGATGGTTTACGTATATTTCTTAGTAGTGTGGTCCTACTTTGCTAACCAAACTTTCCAATTATTGATCTGAAAATTTTTCTAGCTTTTTATGTCTTAAAAAGGTGTAAACAATTAAGTTATAAGTTATTTTAAATGAATGAGGTCTCATAATTTAAAAGAATAACATTTACATTAAATCTGGATATATATTAAAAAAAAATTTTAATCCTATAAATTGTTATTCATAATAAGAACTATTTTTATATCATACATATTTGAAAAAAAAAAAAAAAACATTGCCATCGAGTTGATTCTGACTCATAGCAACCCTACAGGACAGGGTAGAACTGTCCCATAGGGTTTCCAAGGAGTGCCTGGTGGATTCAAACTGCCAAACTTTTTGGTTAGCAACTGTAGCTTTTCACCACTTGCCAACAGGGCTTCATATAGTATAACTATATTATAACAAATATTATTATCTACACTATTCATTTGTTAAATAAGTATTGATTCTATGTGAAACATTTTCCTGGCATTGTGTTTGGTTTTGGGAATACAGACAGACCCTGACTCACAGAGCTCAGGGATCTGTGGGGTGACTGACACTAAGCTAATGAAAAATGAGCAAAACTGATAATCACAGATTATGCCACAAAGAAGATAAGCCGGGTGATGGGATAAAAAGACTGGCAGGGAGATCAATTTAAATATGGTAATCAGGAGAGAACTTTCAGAGGGGCTGATATTTAAACTGATAACCTGAAGTTTTAGAGACAGCCAGCTCCTTTATATAACCCTATAAATTATTAATCCTTTCAATAACCCTATGAGCTAAGAAATATTGTTATCTTTATTCCATAGAAGAAATTGAGGCCTAAACAAAGATTTACATGCACAAGTTTACAAGCTAGACAGTGGTAAAAATTGGACTGGAACCTGAATCTTTAGGACTCTAGAAACTGATAAAGCCAGAATCTATGACCTTTAGTTTTTATGTCCCTTCTGACTCTAAATTTCTTTGGCTGAAATTGATTAACATAACTTCTACAGGGTGAACACATACTACCAGTCATTCCATACTCTGCAGGCTCCTGAATTAACTGAAAACTTCAAGAATGCTAAATTTTAGTGAAAATGTTACGAAATTACAATTTAGAAATTGTCATGGATTGAATTGTAACCCCCAAAATATGTGTCAACTTGATTAGGCCAGATTCTCAGTATTTTGTGATTGTCCTCCATTTTATGATTGATATAATTTTCCTATACGTTGTAAATCCTAATCTCTGCCTGTGGTTAGTGAGGCAAGATTGGATTATGTTGAAGAGGACTAGGGTAGGATGTAACACCCTTACCTAGGTCACATCCCTGATTCAGTGTAAAAGGAGCTTCTCTGGGGTGTGGTCTGTACCACCTTTTACCTTTCAAGAGATAAAAGGAAAGGGAAGGGAGCAGACAGTAGGGAACCTCGTACCACCAAGAAAGCAGTACTAGGAGCAGAGCGTGTCCTTAGGACCTGAGGTTCCTGCACTGAGATGCTCCCAGACCAAGGGAAGACTGATGACAAAAACCTTCGTCTAGAGCAGAGAGGTGACTGTATATATATAAAATACATATATGTATATATATATATTTTTTTACTTTGGACATGGTTTGTGGTGGGCATACAGACATAGTGAAAGACAATCAATTTCCCAGTTGTCTTTGATATCACTCTGCTATTGCCGATTCACTGTAATTACAGTGTTCTAATAAAAGTGACAAGTGTCCAGGAGGAAGATATCTGCTGAAGATCTGTCATTTTTTTTCTTTTTTTTTTTTTTCTTGAAAGGGAAAGCCTCCACTTAGATTGGGTTTAACTCACTATTAAAAGTGGAGTGATGTAAGTGGAACCCCTGGATGAGGAACAGACATCCATGTAGTCATCCCAGCTGGCTCTGCCACCTAAGCCACATTTGGGAAAGCCATTTCATTCCTCTGGAAATCAGTCTCCCCATCGTGTTCAAAGATTTGTTGACAGCATCACTGACAAATCTAAAGCCAATCTCTTCATATTCAAAAACCTAATGGAAACAGCGTATGTGGAGCTAGAGCCAAGATTCTTGGGGAAAGGGTCCCCTTGGGAAAGGTGCCATTCCCCCGAGAGATCTGTAGAAGAGTAACATAACGCACTCTGTAGATTCCCAGCAAATAAAGGAATCACCAAGGACGATATAGATAGTTCTGCAAGCTATCCTTGGTGTAAATTCCTGTGAAAATACAAAATAGGGCAAATTAACTTCAAAAATTGATTTTTATTTCTTCTTTTGATGTTCATTGACAATTCTCTAAATCTGTTTATGCCTTAATGTCAGCATTGCGTATTTATTTGGCTGGCATCCAACTCTCTCTTTAAATGGAGAGTACACACACACTCCCAAGCAGACAAACATACACAATGACACTACTTTAAATTTGGGAGCAGTTTGAGTATACCATTAGCCCATAAATCCTCATAATAAAAAAGTCTATAAAAGTTTATTTTTCTTAAGGGAATTAAAGAGCTGGGTCCCAGATCTTCCTTCTTCTTACACATAAACTCATTGGGAATTCTTGCTGAAGGAGAAAGCTTTTCAAAGGGCTCCTGATCTTCTTCCAGTCATACGAGATTTATGTGATCTTCATGTTGAACATACTGCTATTTAGTGTTCCATGAGCCTGGCGTTTTCCTAGCCATATGGAACTCAAAGCAAGCATAAAACCTTGTTCTTATTTTCAATAAACAGAGTTTAAATTTTCAAAGGAGTTTAAGCCCACAATGTTTTTATTATTGCAGTAGTAGTGAATAATACTGCAAATATTGAGCTTCTACTTTGTGCGAAGTTCTGATGCAATGGCTTTATTATTCAAGGCTGCTGTATTCCCAGTGGCAAAGGACACCATTTATTTTATATATTATGTAAATGTTGTGCCCTTGAATTGTCAAACGTATTGGTCTTGATTAATCTTGCTTGATTATTACAAAGTTCATATTGGGTAGGTTTTGTTAGTCATTTACCTAAGATGGGAAAAGTGAGTCTCATAGACGTTGAGTAACTTGGCCAAAATCATGTAGCAAATAAAGGACAAGGCTGGGTTGGAACTTGGGTCTGATTGATTCTAAAGACTCAATCAGTTTATTACTCCAAAAAGCCCATTGTTATAACCTTATCAAATGGCACAGAATTCATAATTTAAGTGTCCCAAGGCTCTTTCATAAGTGGAAATTATGTATTAGTTGCCACTTATACCATTTTTCTTAAGAGAAAAATAATATGTTGCCAATGCTGTAAGATCTAGGTATAGGCGCAGGCAGGAATTCAAGCTACATTTTTAAGATGAACACTCACGGGTTGAGGGAGGCTAATTGGAATTGTACCTTAACCTCTGTATAGACTGCGACTCAGAAAATCTTTCAGGAGTACCCTACCTCAGACACTAATGCATATGTTTCCTTTTTTTTTCCCAATCATATTATGGAGATAAGAGAAAAAAAAAAATTTATAGGACCAGAGCAATCACCCCCAAAACTTAGAACTTACAAATAAAAATTTTACCTCCTATTGAATTTGATTAAGAAGTACATGAAGTTGTTTTTCACTTTCTTTTCCCTCAAAACCATTATCCTCACTAATTCTCACTGCTGTTTTGTTCGTTTGTTTGCTTAGTCCAGCACATGTGAAAGAGTATTTTGAACTTGGCCACAGTTAAGAATTCATGGAAATTTAATGCTGATAAACAGGAACAGGGTGAATGGATAGAGGCCAAAAGGAAGTAAGACATATGAAATGGTTAAAGATATAGATTTCTTTCTATGCTGTTAATTACAATTTGCCTTGTTCTAGAACGAGAGCTAGAATATACAATACTAGTCATGGTATGCTAACATCCTCAGATTTGCCCACTCCATAATTTATGCCTTTGGAAAGACCCAGGGTATATATATTTCTTAGAGAATAGCTCTGTGCTTTTTGTATCTATATACTTTTCTTTTGGAATTTTTCCTGTTCTCTGAACTTCTCCCCTTTCTCTTGGGTAGTGCATTCAATAAGGTAGATACTCAACATATATTTGCAGAATTGAACCACGCTATTTTTGTATCTCCTATGGAATTCAGGGCAGTCCAGGCCACACAGAAGGAAAACAATAAATCCCTACTGATTAATGATAAATGTGACCTAAATTTCTGTGTGATAATCTTATCCTCAGTAGAACTGTATGGATAGTTCTATCAGATTGCATTGAACAAAAAGTAAAATAATAATAATAGTCTTATTTTACCTTAATGTGCAACTAAAAGATGACCTGATTCCTGAAATTGAAATAGAACTATAGAATGAAGGAAAGGAGGAAGGAAGAAAATTAAAAAAAAAAATTCCTTTGTTTCCTTAAAATAAGAGTTTCTCAATCTCATTCGGATATTACATTACAAGATCTTTATAAAGGCAGCCAAGCAGAGTAGAAAGATGACAGTTTCTAGGATCCTAAAAACTTGACTTGTCATTTAATCATTGACCTTCAATACCTTTGTGAACTTGAGTAAGTAATGAACTTTTCTGGGTTTCACTGTGTCATTTAAAAAACAAAGATGGTGTAATGATTATATCAATCTTAAAAAAATTGTTCTGAGAATTCAATAAATTACCAGATGTAAAAGGAAGTCTGAGAAAAGCAGAAGGTCAACAAGTGCGAGTTCTCAGATTTCCTTACTCTGCTGCACTTGCGTAATATAATTGGTCAAGAAAAGAGAGTAAATAATTGAAATAGGGACGGTAGGGCTAGCCTATACACTTCGCTAACAGAAAAAAAAAAATGTTAGGCAGTGTCTGAAATTTCTTTGGACATGCCACCATAGAAATATTAATTCATTAGAGATTTTTCTTTGTGTTAACTGCTTGTTTTTATGAAAAGTGAATTGTATGTCAACTTCAAATATTGTCTTTTAACTCTATGCTAACAAAAGTGCTGTCAAAGCAAGCTATGATTAGTCAACTTGGTTTTTAAAGCCATACCTTAAAATATAAAACAGGTAGAATTTTACATAAAGAAAGATTAACACGAAAGTAGGTAGTGTATAACAGAACCAAGGTAGATAAAACTCACAAAACAGTAAGATGATTATTTCCAATGCCTAGCCCCAAAGCTTCAATGGGAATGTTACAGGAATGTCAATGATAAAGATCTATTATATAAAGAAAGGAGCCCTGGTGGTGCAGTGGTTAAGACCTCAGCTGTGAACCAAAAAGTTAGCAGTTCAAATCCACCAGCTGCTCATTGGGAACTCTATGGGGCAGGTCTACTCTGTCCAATAGGGCCATTATAAGTCGGAACAGATTCAACGACAACTTTTTTTTTTTTAATGGGTTTTACATAAAGAAAAGGACATCTATAAAGTGTTAGTTGTTCCATATGTTGTTTCATTTTGCATTACTTAGAAACATGATTTTAATATCAGGAGCAAAATTACACTTTATTCTGCCTATCTCACCTCCTAGCTTGTATGATCCCTACATGGCATGAGTAATGCTCGTACAATACCCTGCATGGTACTCTGCTGAGCTCAATAAATGTTTGTTGAATTGAATTACCACAGTAACAAGTAAATTGTCAGACTGCAGAGTTTACAGCCTGTAAATCTTATTTTAAAATCTAGGTTTACACAAATTTGCATATTATTTAGAAAATGAATAAATTAAACCTAAATCAGTGTCTCATTTATATGCACTTCCACAAACTTCTCATTTTAGCTGTTTGAAGTGTTAACACTGACCAGCAACTTGGATGTTGTTGTTTTTCAGTGTCATTGAGTTGGTTCTGTCTCATAGCGACCCCATGTAAAACAGAAGGAAACTGCCCAACCTTACAATCTTTATTATACTTGAGCCCGTTGTTGCAGACACTGTGTCAATGCATCTCATTAAGGGTCTTTCTCTTTTTTGCTGACCCTCTAGTTTACCAGGCATGATGTCCTTCTCCAGGGAATGGTCCCTCCTGATAACTTGTCCAAAGTATGTGAGACGAAGTCATGCCATTCTTTCAAGGAACAATCTGGCTGTACTTCTCCCAAGACAGATTTGTTCATTTTTCTGGAAGTTCATGATGCATTCAATATTCTTTCCCAACACCATAATTCAACGGCATCAATTTTTCTTTTACCTCCTTTATTCATTGTCCAGCTGTCACATGTGGATGATGTGATTGCAAACACCATATTTTACACATACAGCATTCAGATGATTAATGGATGTTTGCAGCTGTTTCTTCTCATTTTGAGTCATATGACATCAGCAAATGAAGGTCCCGAAAGCTTGACCCCATCCATGTCATTAAGGTGAACTCTACTTTGAGGAGAGAGCTCTTCCCCAGTCATCTTTTGAGCACCTTCCAACCTGAGGGGCTCATCTTCCCGGCACTGTATCAGACAATGTTCTGCTGATATTCATAAGAATTTCACTGGCCATTTTTTTCAGATGTCAACTGCCAGGCCCTTCTTCCTAGTCTGCCTTAGTCTGGAAGCTCATCTGAAACCCGTGCACCAAGGGTGACCCTGTTGGTATTTGGAACACCAGTGGCAAAGCTTCCAGCATCACAGCAACATGTAAGCCACCACAGTATGACAAACTGACAGACACGTAGTGGAACAACTTGGATAGGAAACCTCAATGGCCCTATGCATTTAGAGATTGCCAGTGATGACAAGTGACTGAAGCAGTTTAAAGGTTTACCTCTTTGCTAAACTGTTGTTTTATTGAATAGTCATTTTTCGTTCAAGAAAGAAAACATGCTCTTCTTGGCTTGTGGCATTGCACCTACAAGCACTTTTTCGTTTGAGAAGCTTGCTCAGATTTATAGTGGAAATTATCCATTACATTTTTCAGTTTCATAGAGGAACTAAACTGGCTTCTTTACAATATCCCACATCTTCCTTTTCATTCTTTTTCCTTTTTTTTTTTAAATCTATCTTAACTAAGTAAATTCTACAAACCTTTATGCAAAGGCCCAGGAGAAAAACTTCGAATGTGATGTTTATCAAGCCGTGGTGCTTATTCAGTACACCAAAAAAAAAAAAAATCACCTTGCTTTTTCCAATGATCTGAAATACAAGTTGAGTGCCTAATCACAAAAACAATACCTCTGCTTCATATTTCATAACATGGAACCCCCTCTTTCTCTGTCCACTCAAGCAATTTTAAGTGAAAAATATTGGAACTGTTTAATGAGATGACATTTAGCAGATATGTTTGACAGGGCTTCCAAAGAAACAATAAGAGCAAAATAAAGTGAAGGATGCTCATTTTAAAATGTATTCAACTCTAAAAGACTGAGGAAAACAACATTGATACTTAGGTAAATATACACATATATAGAGAGAGAAAACCAATGACCTAGTTTCTAATCAGTAAAGATATTAAATGTGTACTTCTGCAGGGAATAAGGAAAGTTGGGGATGTGGGATAAAAAAGAAAAAGCTGGAGAGAGGACAAACTGTATTTTAAAGGCTACAAAGTTCCAAGGTGTTCAGTTAATGAAGTTTTTGTCTTGTCACCAGGCTTCATTCGCTGTTTCTATAATCACAATGCAGTTTTTACACTCCACAATTATCTTTAATTGTACGGATACGCAACCCCTCATTAAGCTAAAAGGAAGATAGTAGCTGTGCATATTAAAGAACCTGTGAACTCCGGTAGCCTGTTTTGATTTCTGAAGGATTTTGACATGCTGAAATAATGATTGCATCATTTTGTTCAGTTCTTTCATAGAATTTCTTAAAAGAAAAAAAAAATGCTAACAACACCCTCTTAATAAGTTTTCCTCATTGAGCCTGGGTAGCAGAGACGCCACGTGAAGCTGATGTGCTCCTACATGTCCAGCTAGAAGGAATAGTAACTAGGCACCACAGGTGCTCCTTATTTTGGCTGAAAGAAAGTTCTACAATCTCTCTTCTATCACTGGCTGTCATTTTAGCCCAAGACTTTGAAATGTGTGATAGATGCCTTCATTTAGATTGGAAGGATAACTAAGTTGGTAGGGTAAAAGTAACCAAATCACCCTGGTGGCGTAGTGGTTAAGTGCTATGGCTGTTAACCAAAGGGTCGGCAGTTGGAATCTGCCAGGCGCTCCTTGGAAACTCTATGGGGTAGTTCTACTCTGTCCTATAGGGTTGCTATGAGTTGGAATCGACTCGACAGCACTGGGTTTGGTTTTTTTTTTTTTGGTATGTTTATCAGCCTGGAAACTACATCCCCCCTCCAACACAGATACACACACCACTAACACCAACAATGACCCCACCAACATCACAACCTTACCAGCATAAATTATTGTATCATGAAAACCTATTATTCCCGGTTCAGCCCAATAGAAACTTTTTTCAGTGGGGACATTCCTGTTTTCTTTGTTCCTCTACCCACTCCGTATATCCAAATTAATGACTGTTTTCACTGGGGTTGCCATGATACTATGCTTTTGTCTCTTTTTAGCCTATGTATCATTCTGCCTCCTATAGTCATAAGACATTAACATGTCTGTCACCCTTGACAGATTGTAAGCTCCTTGAGAAAAAGCATCAGTGTTTTCCACACTTCATCCTTCCTTCCTCTGTGTGTAAGAGTACACATATAGTACACACACATACTTGTGTAGGTACATACATGCATGCAGATATACATATAGAGTATAAATAAAATAAATGTTACATGATCATAAGTTATATATAAGCATATAGATTTTAAATATATATTCAAATATATACACAGAGAAAGATTGAGTTTTTCTTTATACCAGCCTATGAAAAGGCAATAAAATCATTCCCTTCTAGTTCGGTGAGAGTATTATATTAGATTACATTATATATTTTATATATATTTTTGAATTAACACTATAATGCAGTGAACAGAGTTAATCCCTCCTCCTCCTCTCCAAAAAAAAAAAAAAAAAAAAAATCAGTGATTGAATCCATGCAATTGATAGGATATTTCTGTATTGTGTAGGGTTCAATCTACAGATCCTTTTGGGATGTCAGTATTGTGTTGCTTCCTTTCCATTACTCTCTCTGCACAGCCCTCCCTTTGTTCTGACAATGGTTAAGTCTCTCATTTCCTTCCCATATGGGAGAATTTCCTTAGGGTACCCATCAGGCAGTCATTTTCAGGTTGGAAAAATGGGTAGAGGCACACTGCAACTGTAATGCAACCTTTTGAAAAATACCATATCAAGGACTCATGCAACTTCAGTTTCAGTGTCCCAAAATATTTTTGCATGGCCTTCTTGGATGTTTGGAAATAGCACATTTGAATATTCACGCTTTCTAAAGAGATTGAGAAACTAGAGTGCCAGTTTGTTTTTGCCAACATGCAGGCTACGTGGCCCTGGTATTTTATGGTTAGCCGTGGGAGTTAGAGTTCATTCTGTGAATTCTCTTACATTTTGAGTGCACTTTCCTTCACAGTTCATATTCACAGTGAAACATTTGCAGTAGCCTGATTCGACAAGTGCCCGCTTCGTTGCCAGTAGGGCATTTATACTATATTGGCTTCTGCATATACAGGTGTCAAAAAATGTACATATAAGAAGGAAATATTTAGGCAGTTTGTGATATTTGTACCATATTTCAATGTTTTTGAGAAAATGTTTTTTCTCAAAGAAACTGTTTTTCATAAAAGAAATAGAGAAAGTTATCAAAGAACTAACCCACATGAAGCCACAGTCCTAGATGGTTGCAAGGAGAAATTCAATAAAACCTTCAAATACCACATCATCCCAAGGCTGCCTCGATTGTTACAGAGTATGAAAAAATGACAGAAAATTTCATAATTTTTTTTAATATGGTGCAACTGTAACATTAATACTAAAGCCTGATAAAGATAGAAAAAGAAAATAGTAAATTAACCTCACTTATGATGAAAAATCCTAAATAAAAGAGCACCAACAGAATTAAAATACCATAGTAAGATGATTGTGCAAAATGATCCAGCGAGATTTATTTCAGGAATGCAAAGTGTTCAGTATTAGTACATCTTCTAATATCATTTGCCATATTAATAGATCTAAGAAAAAGAAAACACAATTATTCCATAAATATTGGAAAAACTTCGACGAGATTTAACACTATTCTCCACAAAGACATTTAATGATATAATACTGATAGATATTCTCTTAACCCAGTGAAATCTGAACACCTCATTTCAGCCATTTCCTTAACGGGAATATTCTAGCAGGATCCCCACTAAACTCAGGAACAAGACAGAGATGCCTACTATTTCCATCACTATTTAAAATTATACAGGAGGCATTAGCCATTAGAATTAAATAAGATAGCAT
Organism: Loxodonta africana; assembly: GCF_030014295.1. Lineage (NCBI taxonomy): Eukaryota > Metazoa > Chordata > Mammalia > Proboscidea > Elephantidae > Loxodonta > Loxodonta africana. Next base: position 42,156,883 of record NC_087348.1, read on the forward strand.
AAGCAGAGCCATAGTATTGAACAAGAATGATTAAAATTATTTACAAATGACATTATCATATACCTAGAAATTCTTGGAGAATCATGGGCAAAGATAACTCAAACAGTATTATAATTCAAGATCCCACCCAGTGCTGTTGAGTCAATTCGAGATAGCAAGGTATAAAATCAACTTACAAAAATCAATAGCTTTTTTTTTTTAATTAATTTTTATTAAGCTTCAAGTGAACATTTACCATTCCAATCAGTCTGTCACATGTAGGTTTACATACATCTCACTCCCTTCTCCCACTTGCTCTCCCCCTATTGAGTCAGCCCTTTCAGTCTCTCGTTTCGTGCCAATTTTGCCATCTTCCCTCTCTCTCTATCTTCCCATCTCCACTCCAGTCAAGAGTTTCCAACACACTCTCCAGTGTCCACCTGATTTAATTAGCTCACTCTTCATCAGCATCTCTCTCCCCCCCACTGACCAGACCTTTTCATGCCTGATGAGTTGTCTTCGGGGATGGTTCCTGTCCTGTGCCATCAGAAGTTCTGGGGAGCATTGTCTCTGGGATTCCTCTAGTCGCAGTCATACCATTAGGTATGGTCTTTTAGTGAGAATTTGGGGTCTGTATCCCATTGGTCTCCTGCTCCTTCAGGAGTTGTCTGTTGTGCTCCCTGACAGGGCAGACATCGATTGTGGCCGGGCACCAACTAGTTCTTCTGGTCTCAGGATAATGTAGGTCTCTGGTTTATGTGGCCCTTTCTGTCTCTTGGGTTCTTAGTTGTCGTGTGACCTTGGTGTTCTTCCTTTGAGCTTTTTGTACCAATTAACTATCACTGTGTAACGAACCATCCAAACAAAAGTAGACTTGAACAAATGGACGGACATCCATTATTTTCAAATAGAATTTCTCAGTAAGGATGTTAGTGCTGAAATTAATGTATAAATTAACAAATCCCAATAAAAATACTAATATTTTATTGGTGCCAGGAAAATAGCTTCCAAAGCTCATGTGGAAAAATAAACATACACACGTAGCTCAGAAAACCTGAAACAGAAGATTGAAGGTGGGGTATATAGATAGATAGAAAGACCAGTGGAACGCAAGAGGAAAAAATCCAAAAATAGACCCAATACATTTGAATTTTGTATATAATGATAATGACATCTTAAACCACTTAGAAGGGAATTGTACATATAAAGATAAATTTGAATTCATAACTTTCATCACACATAAAAATAAAAAATGCATCAGAGATCTAAATTAAACAAATTCATTACATAAATACTGAAACATATATTTGAATATCTTTATAATTTGAGTATAATGACTTTCTAACTCTGACTCGCATCTCAAATTAAAAAAAAATTAATACTTGTCTTCATAATAAAACAAATTTTCTGTGACATAAATTGCCAAACCAAGTCAAAATACAAATGAAGAATAAGGAAAACCAGTTGAAACTATAAAACAAACAGCTAATATCACTAACTCATTATTTTAAATAATAAAAACCAAAAGCCCATTTGAATGGGCAAAGTACATAACAGACATCTTATACACACAAAAATAATACAAAAGATTCTTAAACACAAAAAAGATAATCAACTTTATTCATAGTAAGATAAATGCAAATTGAAAATCTATTGGAATATATTTCTCACCTTTCTGATTGGCAAATACTTGAAAGCTGGACAATGCACTCTGCTGGTATGACAAAGAGATCTGCATTAAAAAAAATAATAATAACATACAGAGACACAAAGAGGGGGCAAAACAATTTTTTAGAAACTTATTTGAATTGGTATTTAAGATGTGAAGCCTGGAGGGGTTACAGCCATCTTACATTCATGGAAGTAGTTATCTGAAAGTTTAAGAATGGCATAACAGAAAGATAAAAGAACCTGGTTTCTTAAGGACATTGCTGAGTTATTGAAATAATCAGCTCTGGAATTATCCTAACTTGATAATAACTCTCATCTGGAGTTTGGTTTTCTGTTACTCGGAGCAAAAAGCATCATAAATGATACAATACCTAAGGCATATTATTGTGACGTTAATTGCCTAAGTCTGGACATTTGAAAACATCAATAACTCTGTAAGCCAGGAGAACTAGAATAAGGCAACCTTGCCCTGGTGGTGTAGTGGTTAAGTGTTACAGCTGCTAACCCAAAGGATGGCAGTTCAAATCCACCAGCTGCACCTTAGAAACCTTATGGAGCAGGTCTACTCTGACCTATAAGGTCACTATGAGTCAGAATCTACTGGACAGAAATGGATTTGAATTTTTTGGACATAATACATCTAGTTTGGGATCAGAAGTCTTTTAAAACCCTAAAAAAAAAAAAAAAGTAGTTGTTCCAACCTAAGTCACTAAGGAGAGAGAAGGAAAGACTAAAAGAGGAGAGTGAAGGTAGATTCAGAGTATGACTGTAATAGCTACAATTTATTGCCTATGTTCTCAGAATTCTGAGTATTTTGCCTCAACATGTAAATACATTTCAAATATTCTTTGGAAAATATGCTGTAAAAAGGAAACATTGATTAAACAGAATTCCAGATACATTTAGTGATCTGGACAGTAGGTTGTCTTCCCAAATTCCCTACTTTGATAAATGCCCATATTTTGGAGTGTTAGAAATGTTCTCTATTAAACTTTTCTTTTTTCTCGGTTCATAATCATAGCCTCTCTTACCTCAGAACTCTCCCAGAACTTTATGTGTTTGTTTGTTTTATTGACTCCTTAAAAGAATGTGTCTTTGAAATTAAATGTGTCTGTCCCAACTCTAACTAAGGACTCTGGTGGCACAGTGGGTAAGTGCTCTGCTGCTAATCAAAAAGTCGGCGCTTCTAACCTGCCATCCTGCTCTGCAGAAGAAAGATGTGGCAGTCAGCTTCTGTAAAGATTTACAGCGTTGGAAACCCTGTAGGGCAGTTCTGCTCTGTCCTATAGGGTCACCATGAGTCAGAATTGACTGTACTGTGATGGGCTTGGTTTTTTTTTTTGGTTTTGGCTCCCACCTCTGTGAGTTCAGCAAACTTAGGTAGTATGTCTTATAAGAATCCTTCACAATGCCTTATAAAATATAGGTGGCTGAGCAAACACATGCATAAAGCCTCCTTAAATTTGCTATTAATACCTTTGATATATATATATATATATATATATATTTTAATACAGTTTCTTCTTTCACTATATACATTGTTTTCTTGATTTACTATATATGTATACAGGGGCAGATAACCCAGTAAGCAAGGTAAGCCCAGGCTTACTTATGCTTACTTACTAATCCACAGTGAACAATATCACATGGGTTTTGTGAAATCGTTCACAATTTCACAATTTGATTTTGACTCACAGCAACCCTGTAGGACAGAGTAGAACTGCCCCATAGGGTTTCCAAAGCTATAATTTTGTTTTGTTTTGTTTTGTTTAATGGTACTTCAGGTGAAAGTTTACAGAGCAAATTAGTTTCTCATTCCAAAATTTATACACAATTGTTTTGTGACATTGGTTACAATCCACATTGTGTTAGCACTCTCTCCCCTTCATTTTTCACCCTGGTTTCCCCAGTTCCATTTGTCCAGTTCTCCTGTCCCTTCCTGCCTTCTCATCTTTATCTTTGAGCAGGTGTTGTCCATTTCATCTTGTGTACTTGACTGATCTAAGGAGTTAGGAAGCATGTCCTCATGTACGTTATTGTTTTATAAGCCTGCCTAATCTCTGGCTGAAAGGTGAACTTCAGGAATGACTTCAGTTCTGAGTTAGAAGGCTCTCTCTGTAGGCCAGAGTCTCAGGGGTTTCTCCAGTCTCTGTCGGATCAGTAAATCTGGTCTTTTTTGTGAATGTGATATTTTGTTCTACATTTTTCTTCCGCTCTGTCCAGGACCCTTTGTTGTAATCCCAGTCAAAGTGGTCTATAGTGGTAGCCAGGAACCATCTAGTTCTTCAGGTCTTGCGGGGGCAGGGCAGAGGTTGGGTCATATGGGTCCACTAGTCCTTTGGACTAATTGCTCCTTTGAGTATTTAGGTTTTTCACTCTCCTTTGCTCTGGACTAGAAGAGACCAATAGTTGTACCTTAGGTGGCTGCTCACAAACTTTTAAGGCCTCAGGCGCTACTGGGGTAGGATGTAGAACATTGTCTTTAAGAACTATGTTGTGCCAATTGATGTGGAAGTCCTCCAAGTCTATGGTGCTTTGCCGTCAAGCCTGGGAACTTCAGTCCTGAGGTGTTTAGTTATGTCTAAGAGGTTTCCTTGACTGTACCACTCGTGTGCTCTCTTGTCTGCATTAATATACGAGGAGCACCTGCAGTCTCATATTTAGACGTTTTCACTACTGAACCTGTATCTGCCGGTGGGTGTGCTCCCTTAGCCCCTCCCTCATCTCTTGGCATTTTTGTCTGTCTCTCTATCTATCTATCCATTCATATATTATTGTTCATTGATTCTATTGTCACAGGAATGTCTGTGCTATAGGAGTTACCATAAACCCATTACCATCAATTCTGACCATACAAAAAAACACCAAACCCGTTGCCATTGAGTCAATTCCGACTCATAGTGACTCTAGCTGTCCTTTCTTCCTGTGTTCCTCTCAGTGTCCTCTCTTGCCTTGGTTATGTTAAGGCTGTAACCTTTACAAAAGCAGACTGCCACTCCACATCTTTCACCTGATGGGTTTGAACTGCTGACCTTACAGTTAGCAGCCGAGCGCTTAGCCATTGTGCCTCTAGGATTCCTTACACTATGAATATATATATATAATATATGGTGTTGTTGTTGTTAGGTGCCATTGAGTTGAGTCGGTTCCGACTCACAGTGACTCTACAGGACAGAGTAGAGCTGCCCCATAGAGTTTCCAAGGAGTGGCTGGTGGATTGGAACTGGTAACCTTTTGGTTTATATATAGAAAATTTTTCTTCTTTTGCTATATATATATGGATGTATATAGATGTATATGTATATATGGAAACCCCAGTGGCATAGTGGTTAAGAGCTACATCTGCTAACCATAAAGCTTGGCAGTTCGAATCCACCAGGTGCTCCTTGGAAACTCTATGAGGCAGTTCTACTCTGTCCTATAGGGTCGCTATGAGTCAGAATTGACTCTATGGCAGTGGATTTGGTTTTTGTTATATGTATATATATATATACACACAAAGAAGAAAGTATGCCATAGTTTAGAGTCCTTACCCACTCTCTGAAATTCTAGTGTATTTTAAAATACAATTTTTTAAATATGGATATTTTCTAAATGTTTGTATCTCTCTCAATTTTCTATTACTTTTTATATTCTCAAGTAATCTAAAATTTGTGAAAGACCTTAAAAAAAATTAATGTATATCCCAGTGGTTTTAAAGTGCACTTATGCTAATTAGAACTAAGGTTTATCAGGGAGAAGATGTGATTTTTGCCTCTCATAAAGAGCTTAAAGAAATCTTGAAATGATATATTTCAAGGTAATACCGTGAGTGTCATCTTCGTGCTTGGAATGACTATTTATAGACGGTTCAATTAATTCCTGAAGTGTGCAGGGCAAAGAATCTTCTATTCTGTCATCCTAAAGAGCTAAGGCTCTGGTCTGTGCTGAGCTGGAGCCAACTTTACAGCTGATCAAACTTCTAAGCAAAATCCTAGATTATGATTTGTGATGGACTGAGTCCTGTGAAGTGAATAAAGGCGACAGAATCAAAAAATTTTCCAAGCTTGAAGTCGGGTGAAAGAATCCAAAGGATGAACTGTTTATCTAAGCCTTATCTAAGCCCCCTTGGTGGCTGGAATTGGGTCTGAAATCTTGTTAGGACACACCTTCTTGGAAGATTTTATGCCTTTTCTTCTTTTAGTCAGTCAGATCAGATGAGTCAAGAGAGCAGTTTGCTGACTCAAGCACACTAAAGGAAATTTTACTCAAATTAAAGATGTAGCCCCCAGTATTGGAGAGTGGAGTTCAGATGCCAGGATCATTTCAGAGTCCTTAGGACTATTGAACCTAATTATTAGCAGATAGGAAACCCCGGTGGCATAGTGGTTAAGTACTACGGCTTCTAACCAAGAGGTTGGCAGTTCGAATCCACCAGGAGATCCTTGGAAACTCCAAGCGGCAGTTCTACTCTGTCCTGTAGGGTCGCTATGAGTCGGAATCGACTCGACAGCAGTGGGTAGTGGTAGTAGTAGTATTAGCAGATAGCAATACAGTCACCCACAACTTAACATCCATGATATTTGCTCTGATATAGGATGTTATATGATTTGGGTGTTGTGCAAACACCATATTATATACTCAGCAAAGCTGTATGGTATACCTTCTGTTTTACTTCCACATCAATACTTCTCCTTTGCCTCTTGCTGCTGCTATCACTAGCGCTGGTTTTGCTGTATTTGGGAAACATGATGTATTTCACTGTAATTTTTAACAGAGATAACGTTCTAACATTTAAAAGACACACAATACATGAGACTGGATGCTGCTGCCTACGAGTTGAAACATACACTGTTATATGATAAACTTTTCATTTGTAAGTAGAGAAAGTTCACATTAAAATAGTGATATTTAGTACAGTACAGTACATACATAAGCCAGTAACATAGGCATTTATTATGACTATCAAGACATATGTGTTATAGGTTATATATGTACTGTATCATTATATGCCTAGCAACACAATCACATTGTATACAAGAGACACAAGATACAAGTGTTGTGTGTGAGAAGCTGTTGCATTTACTACATCTTGCTATGTCCACTATATCTCATTCTCTGATTGGGGTTTCTGACTGTATTATAACCTTATGGGACCACACACATATATATGGTTGCATGTTGCCTGAATGGATGTTATGCGGTACTTAACTGTATATAAAAATAATTTTGTAAACTATACAGTTATCTATGTGTAATTATAATATCAAAGCCTCTAAGGAGTATAGCCAGTGGCCAGGTGAATTTCACTTACACAGAGTAGAGGAAAATGAATAAAATAGATAAAAATATATTTTTTAATGGTTTGTGTTCAGAAAAAATAAAGCAAAGCTGTATGCTTTATTACCTTTATTTTTAAATATCTTTAAAAATAAGAAACTCAACCATCAACTTTGGAAACTACAAAATATGGTTTATCTGGAATTCAGAAATTCTGGGGGCTGCTCTTGGTACTTTGTTCCAGGATCATATGGGAGGGCATTTCTTTATCTACAAAAGAGATGTTTGTATCCATTTTTATCATGAGGTCTCTGCGGTTATCAACTACTAAATGTGATTTTTTTTTCTGTTTATATTTTGCATCTTAAGAAAACTAAATAAAAAATATAGGAAAGATGATACTTTTGATACATTGCATTAAAATATAAGTAACAAGCCATTTAAAATTATTTAATCTTTCATAACTCAAATTTGGTCAGATGTGATGGCTAACGTATCCAATTCTTTGTTGATTATTCCTATTCAGTTAAATTTTATTGAATAATCTCAAAATAGTCTTTAGCAATTCTTACTCTCAAATTTGCAATTCAAATTCTTTTTCTGATTAATTACTTGTGTCAAAACTCTTCTATGGGCTACAGGAGACACAAAGATGACCAAGATGCAAACCCTGCCCCAAGAGTATTTGAAACCAGCTGTTTAGTCAATCAACAAACACTTAAGATTCTACTTTGCAAAAGAGACTGTGATTTGAGCTAAAGTGACAATGATGAATAAGTTGGAGAAGAGAGCTATACTCATGGAACTTACTTTATAAGAAAGGGCTGAGATAAGAACATAACTATTATGCAAGGAAGAGTATAATTAATACAAGAAGTGCAAACGTCAAAGAAGGACCAGATGTTATCTCAATAGAAATGTATGCAAAAATTTAAAGGAATGCTGAGCCTGGACTTATGAGTGGACTATGGATAGGTGGAGAGAAGAAATAGATTTTCAGGAAACAGCCAACAGGCAGGAATTGTAAAAGTTAAGTTCATATGTTGTTGTTGTCAGGCAGAGGGCTTAAATATCCTTAGGGCAAGGAGTTTAAGGAGTTAATACATGGAAAATAATGAAAATGCTGGAAAGCAGGAAGTGACTGAATCAGAGTTTCTAGTAAAATCTTATGACACTGCTTCCTAATATTTTTCACATCTACTTCCTCTTTCCTGAATGCAGGAAAAGTAAATAATTCATGGTTGTCAATATCTCTGCAAAATTATCATGCTGCACTTGATCTATCAAGGGTGCATACTGTTTATAGTGCTAATGAGGCTCCTAAGAGGACCTACACAGAGCACCCCTCAGAAACTGGGAGAATAAAATGTTTCCTCACACAGTTTTTTTTTTTTTTTCTTTTTTGTACTGCAGATGACTGTTTACAAAACAAACTAGTTTCTCATTAACAGTACATATATTGTTTTATGATATCAGTTAACAACTCCAGGACATGTCAATACTCTTCCTTCTCGACCTTGGGTTCCTTATTACCAGCTTTCCTGTTTCCTCTTGCCTTCTAGTCCTTGTCCCTGGGCTGGTGTGTCCCTTCAGTCTCCTTTTGTTTTATGGACCTATGTAACCTTTGGCTGAAGTGTGAACCTCAGGAGTAACTTCATTACTGAGCTAAAAGAGTGTCAGGGGCCATCCTTTTGGGGTCTCCCCAGTTTCTACCTAAGTCTGGTCTTTTTTTGTGAGTTAAAATATTGTTCTATAATTTTCTTCAGCTCTGTCCAGAACACTCTATCGTGATCCTTGTCAGAGCAGTCAAGGGGGTAGCCAGGCACCATTTACTTGTATGGGACTCAGTCTGGTGGAGGCTGTGGTAGATGTTGTCCACTTGTCCTTTGGGCTAATTTTTCCCTTCGGTCTTTAGTTTTCATCATTTCCCCTTGTTCCCGAAAGGATGAGACCAGTGGAGTATCTTAGATGGCCACTCACAGGCATTTAAGACCTCAGACGCTACTCACTAAAGTAGAATGTAGAACATTTTCTTTATAAACTATGTTACACCAACTGAGCTAGATGTTCCCTGAGACCATGGTCCCTAAAGCCCTCAATCCAGCAATTCGGTTCCCCAGGGAGTTTGGATGTGTTGTCTATGGAGCTCAGTCAGTTTTTCATTGATAAATCTGTAATAGAGATATCCACTTGGGGGAATAATTATATTTGATAAGGAGCCCTGGTGGTGCAGTGGTTAAGTGCTGAGCTATTAAGCAAAAAGGCCAGCAGTTTGAACCCACCAGCCACTCTATGGGAAAAAGTTGTGGCAGTCTGCTTCTGTAAAGATTTACAGCCTGGGAAACCCCATGGGGCAGTTCTCCTCTGTCCTATGGGGTCACTATGAGTTGGAATCGATTGACCAGCAATGGGTACAGGTTATGTTTTGATCAAATTAATTCATTAATTACCAAAGAGTTTTGAAAATATTCATTGAAATGTTTTAAAGTCTACATGCTGAATTTGAGATAAAATTATTGGATTTTGACTGGAGATATCTAACAGTTTTAGCGTGAGAACTGTTAGGTAAGGAAAAGATTGATTTGGCAAGCATCTATGAATTCAATTAATGAGTTGAACCAACTATAATTGGTAAATGATTCATATATATTAATGGGTCCGAAAAATGTGCAAATTTCTGATCTTGGAATTAACTCAAACCCACATTTATATTTCCCTGAAAATTCACCTGTGTGTGTTTTAGTGTTGTTGTCAAGACGTAAGGCAACTCTGACTTTCAAACTTAGTTATACTTACACAAGCAAATAGGAGAAAATGCATATAATTTTGGAGTGTGTGTGTGTATTACAACATGTAAAATAAAATACAGGTTTTTTTTTTTTTTTTTTTCGTCATCCTCTCAGAGTTAGCCCCAGTAGCTTCAAATATGAAATCAAATATAGTCTTGAAACACCATAAAATCCTTTCTTTGTGGTAATTCAGTGAAATTTCTATGGAATCAAATAAAGAGGTTGTTCATATTCTTTATCCCTACTGGAGCTTCTGAGAATAACTAAACTGGTTAAGTTCTGAGAAAGGCATCTTTGTATAATAAAAATAACACTTGAAGAATTGTATACAAATATTCCCTAAACCTTGCTCCCACTTTGTTCTTTGTTTCTGTGACAGCTTGAATTATTAAGAAAAAAGGCTGGCTGTGGTTTTAATAGCCAGTGGTTTAAACTCTGGTCCTTCTCCTCCCTTTAGCTTTTTGACCTTGAACATGTTTCTGAAATTAGAGAATTTTGGTGTCTTAACTGAGGCTAAAATACCAAACTTCTAGGGTAATGTTGAAGATTAAGTATGCTGTAATAAGGAAAGGGTCTAGCATACAATACCTACTACTGAAGAGTTCCATAGATGTTGGGTACTGCCCCCCACCCTACCCAATTCTGTGTTTCTGCCTTTATTCCAAACTATCCCACAATGTTAGGTAGACAGTCTCACCAGCAAAAACATCATTGTAAAATTTTAATCTGGTTTACTAGCAAAAATTACTTGCTCAAAGAATGTTTGTAGAGACATATGTACTTTCCTTTTATCATGTTATTATGACACAAACCTCAATTCATATATAGGGCATTCCTGAATTTTGAATCTAGGAGAGCTTTGAGACTCCTTAGGAGGGCTTTGAGTTGGAGATTATTTGACAGTCCAAGGATTATTTGGTGTCTGACTTTTAGAACAAGAGTCTAAGTATTTCAATTTCCTAACCAAAAAATATAGGAACCCTGGTGGTACAATGGGTAAGTCCTCTGCAGCTAACCAGAAAGTCCATGATCGAACCCACCAGCTGCTCCTCAGGAGAGAAGACTTGGAGATCTGCTCCGGTACAGATAACTGCCTAGCAAACTCCATGGGGCAGTTCTACTCTGTCCTGTAGTATACCTTTGAGTCAGTATCAGATCCACAGCACACAACAGCAACAACAACATCCAAAAAACCAAGCCCCTTGCCATCGAGTCAATTCCTACTCATGGTGACTCCATATATTACAGAGCAGAACTGCTCCCCAGGGTTTTCTTGGCTGTAATCTTTATGGAGCAGATCTCCAGGTTTCTACTGCAGTGCTACTGAGTGGGCTTGAACCATCAACCTTTAGGTAAGTAGTTAAGCACAAACCATTTAAGACACTTAGGGACTTTTTACACTTCCTGTTAGACATAAATTAAGGGAATATGAGACATACCATTTGTATCGTGGTCTATTATACTTTTTTTTTTTTTAGTTATACACTGATTATAAGCCAAGTATTGTGTAAATGCTGTATTCATTTTCTCATCTACACAATAACTCTATGAAGTAGGTATTATTATGCTCATGTTGCAAACAAGTTGCTGTCAGAGGGCTTTAGTACCTTTCCTGAGGCTAAGAAAATAGAAAGGGGTGATGTCAAGTCACAAACCTAGGATGGTAAACCTAGTGTTCCCACTGGAGTATTAGTATACAAATGCCTGAATGCAGAGCATGTGAAAAGAGACAATGGGCAGGTTCTTATATATATATTAGCTTGAACTATAAATAATCAGTGTGTATTATGCAGCAGTATTTTCAAGAAACATATGGCTTTTGAAACAATGTAATGAATGAGTAGAATGGCTGGATTATGTGGTACACTAAATTGTATTGCTTTTGATAGGTATTACCAACTCGCCCTCTAGGAAAGCAGTACTCTTTACATAAGAGAATCTCCGGTACTTTTATTAATAATGGCTCATTTCCTTAAATCAAGTTGTTGAATACGTTAATTTGTTCCAAAATCATTAAGTAGAGGAAAATAAAGGTAGATAAGTATTTTGGTGTGAAAGTTCCTCCAGCACTTCAGGACCATTGCCACTTCATAAACTTTTACCTCTAAAGCCATAAATGTACACGTGAGAGCAGCCAAATATCTGGAGAGGATATTACATTTTGAATATTCCCCGTATCAGGCCCTAAAAGTTTGAGATGTGGTTAATCAGGAGAAATTTCCATATTTTAATGAAGAAATTAGCATATGGTTTTTATCACCATGAAATAAAAGAGCTCCTTCCAATTCTTTTTATGAGGAAGCTGATATCTTGGATGTGATATCTAGTTTCCTTGAGGGAACAGCATTTCTAAATAAGTGAGAATAGCTTTTCAGCCAAAAAACTGATTTTGTTTTAATCCTATATTAAGTGCAATGTGACAAAAATATATTTTCATGGGTCATCTTTGGACATGCACAGATTGAATACTGTCATTAAGATGTAAAATTTAGATACTTTAAAAATATACTTTCTGTTACTAGACAGCAAATAAAGCCATTTTTTAAAAAACAAAAGAATCAAGAAAGACCATATCCAACATAAAAGATACACTTGTGTGTGTCTGTATTTGTGAAACAAACAACATTTTGTGATGGCATCCATTTTTAGAATACACAAATACGTGATTTATAATGTTCTAGAACCATGGAGTTTTCCAAAGCATTTATAGATGTCAGCCCTTTAAGTTAGTCAACTCACAGAACTTAGAAATAAAATGACATTTATTTTGGTTTGAAAGTCAAATGGAGACTCAGTAAGGAGCGTTCTGATTTCTAATACCAAGAAGTAATTCTTTGTAAGGATTTCTATCTCTTCTTTGAAGATAAAGTTGGGTTTTTATACATTTAATCTTGAAACACTTCTATTAAAGAAGATACATGGGAAAATAAGCAAATAACTAATTTTAATAATAATGATAATCAATTCTCTGGGTGGTACCTTAATAAAGACCTTCAAGGAAATGAAATACAAGCAAAACTATAAAAATGGGCACAGCATCGTCAATATTTCTAGAGCATTGGCAGAAGTGCCATTATTAATCCAAACTTTGTACTTACTCTGATTGTGCTTTGTACCTAGAGAACAGATGTCGTATTAAAGCGTACCTTGGAGAGGTAATAGACTATCTTGTAATTCCTGCTCCACTACACACCAGCTATAAAACCTCAGCAATGTATTAGTCAAGCTAGGCTGGGTCATGCCATGAGTAACAACCAATTTTTAGCCTTTCAGTGTTTTTAACAAAACCAAGTTGTTTTTCTTTCTTGTTTCAAATTTAAAGTGGGTCAACAAGAGCTCTGCTGTATAAAAAAAGTATACTTCATTCAAATACTCAGTATTTCTCCTAAGCTGGAAGTTAGCTCTAAAGACTTGATTATATTCAGGTTCAACATCTTAGCAAAAATATTTTATAGATGGTGCTCTGTAGTTCATATTTCAATATATGGAGGTGCATTTTGTTATCCTACTTTGATGCTAAGTTCGATCAATGGGTTCATCAGGGAGATCCTAACCATTCCGTTTTTTCCCAAATGTTTCTAGAATCCACTGGTGATTATTGTCTGAATTAATTATCTCATCGAGATTTGCAAAATGGTGATTTTCTAATTCTGTTCTTCTATCTTTATTGGCTGGAAATCTTTTGCAAAGGAAGACTTACCCTCTTCAGCTAGGACTCTTTACCAAGAAATTCAGTTTCTGTAAAGTTAAGCAGGATGGTTCCTTAATTCTTTCCCTTTTTTTTTTTTTTTGACAGATTTCAGAGTAAAGATCTAGTACTCTATTTTTTTTTTTTTTTTTTACCCTAGTTTCCTCCAGCGGGGATATATCTATCTATCTACATATCTATCTACCCATCTAGTTTGTTTATACATATGTAACTTGGAGGGAAGGATCAGAGGAGAGATAGAGAAAGACATAGGAAAAAAACATGCATTAAAAAAAAAAAGCTATGTAGATTCTTGGCTTTGGTCATTTCTTCACGTAGTATAGAGTTTGTGGCATTCTAATATTCAAGATTTCTTTCTAACTTTAAGAAGTTTCTGTATTTAAAGAGACATTCCTATTAACATAAATTTGAGTCAAAAAGATGTTGAGTACTATTGGTAATTCAGGATATAAATATATTTTAATAAGCAGTTGAGAATAAGCTAGCTTAATGACTTAAAAATCTATCTTGTTATAGATGGATAAATGCAAATAATACATTGAAGAATAAACCATAGTTCTAAACTATTAACTACTATCAAAACAAGTTAACATTTAAATATATATATTTAGCCCAGATCTGCCCTCCATGAGCCAAGATGTACAAAAGATCTAGAAGCTGATACGTATTTCAGGATTGTGCTCTCTGCAGAATCTATGTGGAGTCTGGAGGTTATTTTTAAAGTATTTGGAAATCAATATATAACTTATAACACTTGTAAAATTAACCTGGGTTTCACGTTTGATCCATTCTATTTTCTCCGTGTATATTTGCATTTATATTTTGGATTTGCCAGAATCAGAAGTAGCAAACACTACCACTATCCCATAGCACATATCTTTTAACCAAGAACATTCTGTTTACAAAACAAATGCATAAGGGTATAGAGGTTCCTGGTAATTGTCTTTATATTCCCAAATACTTGTTTTTCGGTTCATATACACAGTCATTGTATCTAGAGTTTTTTTTTTTTTTTCCTAGAATGTAGCCAGTAAAGACAAAATAAATGTTAATACATGAGGAAAATCAGACTTTCCAAGTATCACCATGCACAGCTATATTTAGACATTTCTCTAAAATCAGAATGTGGACTCCTACTTGGGATCTGGACACTTAGTTATTTATGATATCAAATACTCGTTGTAATTACTCCTCCAATTTACAACTGAGTCCAGTGTGGGTGAGAAAGTTGAGTCTGGGCAGTAGGATTAGTTGCTGCCATCACCTAGTTGCCCCCATAACAGATGGGATGTAGATGAGTTTTAAGATTATTATTTAATAAACAGGATGAATCCAGGAATGACTACATCCCTCTCTACTCCTTATCTTTTGTTGAGGTACCTTCCTGTTTCCTTTGCTTTGCCAGTTTGAGTAGCCCATTTTCTGGCTCAGAAATGAAATTTCTGAGCGTAGCAAATTGGCAGATGTGACACTTGTGAGTTAGTGTGCGTGTGTGTGTTTTAAGCTTTTGAAGCAAGGCTTTGGACTATGACCTCACTTCCATTGAGTTTAACTGACAAACATTTCCTATTCAGGTAGATATTTCTCTAGATGAGTGTTTAATCAGTGTTTAATCCATTTATTTAATGACTAAATAATTGATATAAATAAACTCAAGTACAATATTTATTGTAGATTTATTAATTACCCTGCCTTCCAAGACAGTCTTCATGTTTGTAAAAGGAGCCATGTGCCATTGCCAGTTTCTTCCATTCTCTGCCTATGTTCTTGGGCAACACAGCTTATATCTATACCGAAAACCAAATCTGTTGCCATGGAGTTGATTCTGACTCATGGCAACCACATGGGTTACAGAGTAGAACAATCCCATAGGGTTTTCTTGCCTGTGATCTTTACAGAAGCAGATCGTGAGGCCTGTCTCCTACAGTGCTACTGAGTGGGTTCTAACTACCAACATTTTGGTTAGTTGTGGTTGTTGTCATGGTATGGCTGAGTACAAACTTCTTGAGCCATCTAGGGACTTTATATTTAGACTCCATCAACTTTTCAGTGATGGGGATGTAAGAGACCTATCTACTTCCTTCCAGCCACAGCCCTATGAATTCCACATTTTTAGGGTTCAAAAACGCAGGGTAATTGTGAAAGCTGTGATACTTTCAGGGCATTTTAAGGACTGGATAGCAATTGCATCCATGAATTTAGAATTCTTCTATATCAAAGTGTTTATATGAATTTGCTTCAAACAGGTTATAAAAAATGTCTATACATATGATGTTTAGTTTATCACTACAGGTCATAGCTGCCTTTCTCCGAATTTGGCTCTGGCCAATCATCTACAGGAGAAAGTCACCAGTATCATGTTCCTCCTATAAAACTCTGCCCCTCCCTGGTCATGGCTGACTGGAGGAGGACAGACATCGACTCCTTACTGGGAGGTTTCATTTCTCTTTGGAAAATTTAGAATTGTGTCCCAGAGACTTTCTTTAGGAGCTATTGAAGGGTTTTGGGTGGAAAAAACAAGAGTAAACCAGGGTACTATTCCTGCTGGTATTCTGGAGAACACGGTCAAATCCAACTCTTGATTTTTTTTTGTGAATATGGCTTTATTGGGACACAGTCATTTCCAGTTTTTACTTAATCATCTATGCTGCTTGCACACCTCAATGGAAGGGTTGAATAGTTGTGGTAAAGACCTTATGACCAGCAAAACCAAAGGAAATTACCATCTAGCCTTTCCAGGAAAAGTTTGCTGACTCCTGCCATAGAGCATAGGTGGAGGAAGTAAGATCAGATGCAGAGGGATTAATTGAACAATGATGCCTTTGTTTAATGACAGTGCAGTCTTTTTCTTCTACAGTAATATTTCAGTTTTAGTGTTAAGTGGCAGATGTATTAAAATATAGGCATTTGGAGAGTACCTTTTTGTTTTGAGAAGTCCTCCTTCAGATGGACAGAAATGTTTTACAAGGAACCTTAGGAAAGCCCTTAAAGGGGCTTAAAATACTTTATCTAGAATAGAGATTTATTCTGAGATATTGTTCCAAAGATTCTTGCCCAGTTAGAAGACTACAACTGCCATTAAAAATCCGAACTAAATAAACCTCAAATGTGAAAGTAATTACACAGAAGGCCAGACAAAATAAGCATAAATTTGTACATGCTGAAAATGGCCTCAAAACATAAATCATAGGAACAGAAAGTAACAACCCCTCCCCCAACCCATTCTTACCTTTCTTCAGCGGAAGGAAGAACACACAACAATTCTGATCTGTTTTGATTTCTCTGGCCCAAAGCACCATAACCTGGTATATCTTGCCCTTAAAAAACTTATAGTGTGTTTTAAAAAAAAAAAAAAAAAAAAAGCCATCGAGTGGGTTCTGACTCATAGAGACTCCATAGAACAAAGTAGAACTGCCCCAAAAGGTTTCCAAGAAGTGGCTGGTGGATTCAAACTGTCAACCTTTTGGTTAGCAGCTGAGCTCTTAAACACTATGCTATCAGGGCTACAATAAAGTGTGTATCATTTGCTAATGGCCAGAACAATGAGTGAGACTTGAGTCCCAGGTTTTAGGGTGCGCAATAACCAACAAGGAACATATCCTGTTAGACTGAATTTTGCAAGATTGTGTAATCAGAGAGACAACTGTCCTTCTCCCAGCTCTCATTTATAAGAACCCTGTAAATATTATAAAGCACTGAGATAGTATTGTATTTTTAGTCCCACTAAACCATCAGCATTTACTGGGCAAGATTCTTTGTACAAAGAGATTGTGTTATTTGCAGGTTACAGATAGGAACACTGAGTCTCAAAAGGCTGGTATGATTTTTTAAGGTCATTTAACTTTAATAAAAATTGTGAATTGAAGTTTTCACAGTGCAAGAATTTTGCTTATCTCTGGTCCTTTTGCAAGTACCTCTCAGTACCTTACTTCTTACTATGTTTCTTACAACATACAGCAGAATTCAGGGAGAGTCTTGATTTTGGATAGGAAAAGGTATTTTTTGCCCTAGTATATCAATCAATTTTTTGCCCTAGTACACCAAGGAAATTTAACATTTCTGCCAATTATGAGTGAAGGCAACAAATTACAGTAACATTAGCAGTACCTGTGATTTTTTCATCAAAAAAGATCAGTTTTCGTACCCTACTAAAGTTGTGTTACATACTGCAAAAGGTCATTTATACTCATCACTACTTTGAAATTATCATAATTACTAGAACTTCTGTTAGCAATTATTATGATTAATAAACATTTTTATTTCACAAATATATATTTTAAATATTTTGATAATAGTCTAGCAACATAATTTATTTCCTTTGTAATGCTATGAAGGAGACCTGGTGGCACAGAGGTTAAAGCACTTGGCTGCTGTCTTAGTTATCTAGTGCTGCTATAACAGAAATGCCACAAGTGGGTGGCTTTAACAAACAGAAATTTATTCTCTTGCAGTCCAGGAGGCTAAAAGTTGAAATTCAGGGCACCAGCTCCAGAGGAAGGCTTTTTCTTTCTGTCGGCTCTGGAGGAAGGTCCTTGTCATCAACCTTCCCCTGGTCAAGGATTTTCTCAGCTCAAGGACTCTGGGTCCAAAGAACCTGTTATGCTCCCAGTGCTTCTTTCTTTGTGGTATGAAATCCCCCTGTCTGTCTGCTGGCTTCTCTCTTTTGTATCTCAGAAGAGAAGTACTCAAGATGCAACCTAAGCTTGTAGATCGGGTCCTGCCCCATTAACATAACTGCTTCTAATCCTGACTCCTTAACATCACAGAGGCAGGATTTACAACACATAGGAAAATCATATCAGAAGACAAAATGGTAGACAATCACACAATTCTGGGAAGCTTGGGCTAGCCAAGTTGAAGTATATTTTTTAGAGACAGAAGTCAGTCCATGACAGCTGCTAACCAAAAGGTTGGCTGTTTGAGCTCGTTAGCCTATCTATGGGAGAAAGATGCGGCAGTCTGCTTCTGTAAAGATTTACAGCTTTAGAACACTATGGGGCAGTTCCACTCTGTCCTATAGGGTTGCTATGAGTCAGAATTGACTCAAGGATGGCAGTGGGTTTGGCTGGGTAATGCTATGCATTTTGCTTTATTTTATTTTTTACAAATATTATTCTGAGCCCGGCCACAACAGATGACTGCTCTGACAGGGAGCACAACAGAAAACCCCTGAGGGAGCAGGAGAACAGTGGGATGCAGACCCCAAATTCTCATAAAAAGACCAGACTTAATGGTCTAAGACTAGTAGAATCCTGGAGGTCATGGTCCCCAAACTTTCAGTTGGCCCAGGACAGGAACCATTCCTGAAGCCAACTCATCAGACATGGATTGGACTGGACAATGGGTTGGAGAGAGATGCTGATGAGGAGTGAGCTACTTGCATCAGGTGGAGACTTGAGACTATGTTGGCATCTCCTGTCTGGAGATGGAAGATGGAAGGGTAGAGGGGGTTAGAAACTGGCAAAACGGTCCCAAAGAAGAGACTGGAAGGAGGGAGCGGGCTGACACATTAGGGGAGAGTAAGTTCGAGAATGTAGTAAGGTGTATATAAGTTTACATGTGAGAGACTGACTTGGTTTGTAAACTTTCACTTAAAGCACAATAAAAATTATTAAAAAAAATATATTATTCTAAGAAATGTTTCATAGGTGTCAGTTCTCCAAAGGATACCATGGCGTAAAAAATCCTGTGGTAAGGCAAGGCAAAACTTCCCCCAGCGTCAACATATCTGTTCTGATTAGCTTTTACTATACAATAATTTGCCCCAGAATTTAGCAACATACAACAGCAACTGTTTACTATTATTTTGTGTGATTTTAGTGTTTGACTGGGCTCTCTAAGTGATACAGGGGATTTCACATGCTGTTCCATCTAGATGGTGGTTGGAGCTGGAGTCACCTCAAAAGTTCCTCACTCTCCATTCTGGCAGTTGGCTGCTCCATGTGGTTGCTTGGCTTCTTCGTAGCATGGTAGCTGGTTCTGAGAGTGAGCATCCCAAAAGATGCAGGTAGAAGCCATATGACCTTTTATGACCTATCCTTATGCGTCCCATAGCACAACTTCTTCCATAGTCAGTCTTGCCCAGGTTTGAGGAGAGATGACATAGACCCCAACTCTCAATAAGAAAAGTGCCAATGCCACATTGTAAGAACATGTGGGATAGGATATATCATTGTGGCCATCTTTGGAAAATACAGAGTGCCATATGTGTCAAGGTTGTCTATACTTCCAAGTCTTCTCACATAATGTATCTTCTACGCTAAATTTCCTTACATTATTTGTCTAATATTGTACTCCTAGTTTTTCCTTCAAATCCACTGCAAACCCTCCCTGAACTTCAACTACACACAAAGTAAATTTCCCTTTTGTGTGTGTGTGTGTGTTACCACTTTCATTTCAACCTGTCTTTATTCATGAGTTTTCTAAATAAATTCTAGTACTCATTTGTGTGCATGTATTTTCTCCTTCCTTGTTTGTGAGCTCTTTCAGGACAGGGTCAGAAATTTCCCCTCTCTTTCTCCCATAGGCCTTTTATGACCTTTATGCCCTAATACACAATAAATATATGTGGAATAAACAACTATTCTTTTCAATATGTTTCTCTGCTGCCTATTAGAACAATGCAGCCACCACCTGTCTGTGAGGTGAGTGGTGCTGTGTTACCAACAGATGCTTGGGTGCTTATCCATTTCTGAACATGCCAACCTATTGCATATGTAATTGTACTGGGAGTTTGAGGTCCTACCAAGTGAGAAAGTTTTATAGCAACTTCTGAGACTTTTTCTTTATAACTGCAAACTTCTAATGTTCAAAATGCTTGACTTCTCTGTATTTGTCAAAACACCTTTACAGTTGGAAGTTGATTTTCCATTGACCATAAGGGGGAGATCCACAGGGTACAAAAGCAGAGAATATGATTGTTCAAGCAGTGTCCAAAAGTAGTATTGACAGCTACTAGAATGACAATATTGATGGTATCAGTGATATGCTTTGTTTTGTTTTGTTTTATTGAGATAAAATTGAGATAACAAAATTAACAATTAGCCATTTGGAAGTATGCAATTCAGTGGCCTTTAGCACAGTCACGATGGTATGCAACCACCGTCTGGATTTAGTTCAAAGATATTTTCATCACTGTACAAGGAAACCCTCTACCCATTAAATAGTTACTCTCCATTTTCCTGTCCTTGCAACCCTAGTAGTCAGCACTTTGCTTTCTATCTCTATGAATTTTTCTGTTCTGGATACATCATATAAATGGAATCAAACTATGTGAGCTTTTTGTGTCTGACTTCTTGCACTTACTGTAATGTTTTCAAGGTTTATCCATATTGAGGGGTGCATCAATACTTCATCCCCTGTTATGGCTGAATAATATTTCATTTGGACCCTGGTGGCATAGTGTTTAAGAGCTTGGCTGCCAACCAAAAGTCAGCAGTTCAAACCCACCAGCTGTTCCTTGGAAACCCTATGGGGCAGTTCTACTCTGTCCTGTAGGGTCACTATGAATCGGAACTGACTTGACTGCACCTAACAACAAAAACAACAACAACAATATTCCATTGGATAGATATACCACATTTTGTTTACCTTTTTACAAGTTGATGGATATGTAGGTAGTTTCTACCTTTTGGCTATTGTGGATGCTGTGGTTTTCTAATGCAGCAGTTACAGAAAGGGCTTTTAAAAGCCTTGGGCAGGGTGAGTATTCACTGTATTGAAATGTTGAGGCTCAAAAGCAGCCATGGAGTAGTAACCTCCATTTGCTGTTTCCTTCATTCCACACTTTGGAGAATGGGTTCAAGGGACAAATGTAGCTCAAATAACCAAATGGCCTCTTTTCTTCTTAGAGACTTTGTCTAATTAACATCATTCCTGCCTCAAAACAAAATGCAGAGATACCGCAGAACATTGCTGAAAACCTAAGAGCATAATTTCTCCAGAAGAAAACAAGTGCTTGAATAAAACACATAAAATACTGAGCATGGGTTAAGGGATCACACATTTGAGATTATTTTAAAATATAAGTACTAAAGTTGTATGGCTTCTGACACAATGCCAAGTGACATGTTAGAAGAGATCGAAGAGTTCATGAGAGATTCATTTCTAATTCTGGTAAACCAGGAAAACTTAACCTTGGCAAGAATTAAAGCTGTTTATATTAATGTTAAAAGGAAGGAAGTTAGATGATCTTCTTGACTTTGAGAATCATATGAAACTCTGGCCAGTAAAGAAGCTGTTACTTCTTTTTTTGGAAATACAGGACAAAAAGGTAGACTGGCTTTCTGAGAGAAGACAGACCAGGAAATTCATGATATTTGGTTTGCTTAGTAACAAGGACCAAAAGGGGAGCTCCTGTAAGGAAAGGATTCAGGTTGGGGTAAGCTGTTTTCCAGATTCTACCAACTATGAGATTAATTTGCAATAAGCATCTATGATGAGATAGAAACCATGACACACCTCCCAAGTGAGAAAGACATTTTCACAAACTGGCAGAGAAGGTCGGTTTGGGAAGAAAGGTGTGATTTAAAACTCAGCACCTTGGTGGTTAAGAGCTATGGCTGCTAACCAAAGGTTGGCAGTTCGAATCCACCAAGTGCTCCTTGGAAACTCTATGGTGCACTTCTACTCTGCCCTTGGGTTGTTATGAGTCCAAATAGATTCGACTGTAGCAAGTTTGTTTTTGTTTTTTTGTTTTTAACCAAAGACTAACAACAGATTGTTTATGAGACAGGGACACACTGCCCTTCTATTTTAGAGTAAGTGTCAGTTCACCTAGCTCCCTGATTTAATGAATCAAATAAGGGATTTTTTTTTTTTAAATCAATGCTCACTTTTACTGCAAAGATGATTATAACATACATTTTACTTCATTGTTTGTGGATATTTGATTCTTGACTTAGTGCTCCTAACAGACCAGAAATATGAATTTTGGACACTGAGTGACCTCATTTACAAGCTTTAGTAAGAAATGTATTATTGATTTTATCCTCTTTAGACTTAGACTGCTAGATGGACATTTTTTTATTAAACATAACCTTGAAAATTTTCCCTCTAAGTAAATACATTTTCTTAGAAATTGTAGAATAGATATTCTTTACCATTCAATTTTATTTATGTGAACAACAACAACAACAACAAAAAACCCAAACTGTATAAATTCTGAACCCCTGGTGGCAAAGTGGTTAAGAGCTCGGCTGTTAACCCAAAGTCTGGCAGTTTGAATCTACCAGCTACTACTCTGTCCTATAGGGTCCTTATGAGTCCGAATCAACTCAATGGCAGTGGGTTTGGTTTTGGTATAAATTTTGCCACCTTATACTATATTAGCATCACCATTTTTATTATATTCATCACTAAGCTAAATAGAAAAGAACTTCTAAACAAACTACCTTTTGTAGAAATATGATTTAAATGACATCTCTTTGTTATTTACTAAAAAAATGAATTAATTCAGAGAAAAAACTGAACCCTTTTTACACCCTGGTAATATATTACATTTTGTAAAAGAGTGAGCCCATTAAGTAAATTTGCATATGGTGGTTCCTAAAGAAATTTGAATGTTTATTAAATTACTTGAATATTCCAGGGGTGGAGTGAGATGGGGAGAGCATGTACCCTGGCCCCATTGAGACCAGTGAACCGTAATTTCTAGAGTTGAGATCTGAGCACTTATATTTTTTGGAGGCTCACCAAGTGAGTCTAATATGCAACCAGGTCAGAGCACCCCGGAAATCATACATGGAGCTCTTATTTCCAAAGTATAACACTTTCTTCACCACTGCAGCAGGTGGGGTCAGTCATCTTCTGATGGGGAGAGAAAAAATTCTGTGAAAGAATGTCATTTTCCAAACTATGGGAGGCATGATGTGTCATTGAAGACAAGGAAATAATCCCTAAATGTCATTTTTCCTGGAGTAGGGAAGGTAAGTTCTTGTTTTTATGGTCCATTTAGGCAGGGAAGCTTATAGGACTGATTCAAAGCCAACTGGGCAGAGAGTGATCTTCCTTTGCTTAATGTGATGAATGGTGGGATGGAGAATGTGATTGTAAAAAATGACCTAAAACCGTATACAATGTTTGTTTAAATGAAACAGGGGCCCAACTATGCACAGAAGAAACCCTATATATCTTCATTCTGAGCAATGAGATTTTTTAATGTGGAGACACAAGGGAGAAAAACCCAGTGCAATAAACAAATCTTTATCAGTGTACATAGAGCTGGCAAGAGAGGTTTTAATCCCCCTAGAAAGAACTATTTTCATACTGTACATTTTCTTTATGCTTTCATTTCCTGATATTTCATCAATCATGGCCAATTGGCCTATCCCATAGCTGTCATTGGTCCATCTGAAGTAAATTTAAATAGTACAGAAATAGTACTCATATATATATGTATATATATATATGTATATATATATATATATACATATATATCACTTTCTATCCTGTCATGTCACTTAGTGGTACAAGGATTGGCTATTGGCATAGGCAGCCATGCTTTTTGTAGCTTCCAGCCAATTGTGTATATACCAGACACATACCATACTTCACACCATAATATCCAGATGCTACCATCCCACATACCACACACCACCTTCATGAGTCACACACAGTGGCTATCTCTGATTACGGCTATTGAATGTCAAGTTGTGATGAGAACCAAATTAGAGATTAGGTTTAAATTAATTTTGAAAGCTATGAAACACTGCAGATACAAGAGACTATTATTAATGTTATTAAATATCTTTATCCTTCTCTGTGTCCTTAGTGTTTTTATTTAGCCATATGCACATTTGAGAGTGTGAGCTCTTTGAGATGAGGGCTTGTCTTGTTTTTCATTGTACACCAACATGTACTTGATAGATCTTCTATAATAATAGTTGTGGATGTCTTTTATTTATTTATTTTTTAATGTGCTTTAGGTGAAGGTTTACACAGCAAATTATTTTTCCGTTTAGTAGTTTACACACAGATTGTTCCGTGACATTGGTTGCAGTTTCCACAATATGCCACCACTCTCCCCATTACCACCCTGAGTTTGCCATTTCCATGTATCCGGTTTTCCCT
Organism: Loxodonta africana; assembly: GCF_030014295.1. Taxonomy (NCBI): domain Eukaryota; kingdom Metazoa; phylum Chordata; class Mammalia; order Proboscidea; family Elephantidae; genus Loxodonta; species Loxodonta africana. The sequence goes on from NC_087348.1 coordinate 42,181,360, forward strand.
CCTCTTCCTGCCTTCTCATCTTTGCTTTGGGGCAGATGTTGCCCTTTTGGTCCCACATAACTAATTGTTCTAAAGAGCACTTTCCTTACAGGTGTTATTGTTTATTTTATTGGCCTGTTTTTAAATTGCCTGAAATTTACAAGTTAGAAGAGTATCTAAGGAACATAGACTCAGGGGTTCCTTTAGCCTTTTTTGAACCAGTAAATCTTGTCTTTTTTTTTTTATGAATTTGATTGCTGTTCTACATTTTTTTCTCATTCTAATTGGTACCTTCTATCGTGATCCTGGTTAGAGTGGTCAGCAGTGGTAGCCAGGCATCATCTAGTTCTTGTCTCAGGATAATGGAGGCTATGGTTCCTGTGGTCCTTTAGTCTTTTGGACTAATTGTTTCATTGAGTCTTTGGTTTTCTTCACTCTCCTTTGCTCTGGATGGAAAGAGATAAATAGTTGTACCTTAGATGGCTGCTCACAGGCTTTTAAGACCCCAGGTGCTACTAACCAAAGTAGGATGTAGAACATCATCTTTATGAACTATGTTATGCCTATTGACCTAGATGTCCCCTGAGACTGTGGCCCCTAGCCTTCAAGTCCAGTAACTCAGTCTCATGAGGTGTTTGGTTACGTCTAGGATGTTTCCATGACTTGCCCGCTGTGTGCTCTATTTTATATATATATACCAAACCAAACCCAGTGCCGTCGAGTCGATTCCGACTCGTAGCGACCCTATAAGACAGAGTAGAACTGCCCCATAGAGTTTCCACGGAGCGCCTGGAGGATTTGAACTGCTGACCCTTTTGGTTAGCAGCCCTAGCGCTTAATCACTATGCCACCAGGGGTTCCACATATATATGCAGCACATCCGAATGTGCATATAGAAATATCCGCAGCCAAACCTGTATGTGCACTTGGGTGTATGCCCATATGCCCTCCCACACCCATCCAGCATACGTATTTACCTACGTATCCACTCATAATTTATTGTTTGTTATTACTATTGTTGCAGGATTGTATATATTATAGCATTTAGCATTGTTGCCTTTTATTCTTGCGTACCTCTCAATGTTTTCCCTTGCATTCTTCATGTTGTGCTAACTTCCCCCATATTGTGTACTGCTTTTCCCTTCACCAAAGTTAACACGTCTACTCTGTAGTTAATGATTTTCCCTTCTTCCCCCTCCTGTCCCTGGTAAACATCAAAAATATTTCTTTCTGTGTGCAAACTTTTTCTTGGCTATTTATAATAGTGGCCTCATACAATATTTATCCTTTTGTGATTGATCTGCTTCACTTAGCATAATGCTCTCCAGATTCAGCCATGTTATGAGATATTTTGCAGATTCATCATTATTCTTTATTGTTGCGTAGTATCCCATTGTGTGTATGTACTACAGTTTGTTTATCCAAATTGTTTCCATCTTTTTGCTGTTGTGAATAATGCTGCAATGAACATGGGTTTTCATACGTCTGTTCTTGTCATGGCTCGCATTTCTCTAGGGTATATACCTGCGAGTGGGATTGCTGGATCCTATGGTATTTATACTTCTGGCTTTTTAAGGAAGTGCCATACCGTTTTCGATAGTGGTTGTACCATTGTACATTTCCACTGGCAGTTTATAAGAGTTCCAAACTCCGCACTACCTCACCAGCATTTGTTCTTTTCTATTTCTTGATCAGTGCTATTTTTGCACAGTGAGATATTATCTCATTCTAGTTTTGATTTGCACCTCTCTAAAGGCTTTTTTTTTTTTTTAAAGCTAATTATCGCAACCATCTTTTTAGGTAATTTTTAGTACCTGAATGTGTTCTTTGGTGAAGTGTCCATTCATGTCCTTTGCCCATTTTTTTTTTTTTTTTAAATTGGGTTGTATGTCTTTTTGTTGTTGAGGTGTTGAAGTTTTCTATAAATTTTAGAGATTAAACCCTTGTTGGATATGTACTAGCCAAAATTTTTTTCCCAGTTTGTAGGTCCTCTTTTTACCCTTTTGGTGAAGTTTGTGATGAGCATAAGTGTTTAATTTTTAGATCTCAGTTATCTAGTTTATCTTTTGTTGTTTTGCATTTTTAATTAAGTTTGGTATTCTATTTATGCCATATATTAGGGCCTCTAGTGCTGTCCCTATTTTTTCTTCCATGATCTTTATTGTTTTCGATTTTGCATTTAGGTTTTTGATTCATTTGAGTTATTTTTGTGTATAATATGAGGTATGGATATTGTTTCATTTTTCTGCAGACAGATACCCAGTTTTGCCAGCAGCATTTGTTGAAGAGAATTTCTCTTCCCCATTTAATGAATTTCGACCCTTCGTCAAAGATCAGGTGTACACAAACCCCAGTGCCGTCGAGTCGATTCTGACTCATAGCGACCCTATAGGACGGAGTAGAACTGCCCCATAGAGCTTCCAAGGAGAGCCTGGTGGATTTGAACTGCCGACCTTTTGGTCAGCAGCCATAGCACTTGACCACTACGCCACCAGGGTTTCCATAGGTGGATGGATATGCTTCTGGGTTCTCAATTCCTTTCCGTTGTTCTATGTATGTGTTGTTGTACCAGTGCAAGGCTGTTTTGACTACCATGACTGTATAGTAGGGGCTGTGGTAGGGAAGTGTGAGGCCTTCTACTTTGTTCTTCTTTAATAATGCTTTTCTTATCTGAGGTCTCTTTCCTTTCCATATAAAGTGGGTGATGAGTTTTTCCATCTCTTTAAAGAATATTGTTAAAATTTGGATCCGGGCTGCATAATTGCTTTAGGTAATATTGGTATTTTCATAATGTTAAGTCTTCCTATTCATGAACAGGGAATGTTTTTCCATTTATGTAGGTCTCTTTTAGTTTCTTGCAATAGCGTTTTGTAGTTTTCTTTTTATAAGTCTTTTATGTCTCTGTTTAGGTGGATTCCTAAATATTTTATATTTTTGAGGGCTATTGTAAATTGTATTATTTTCCTGATTTCCTTTTCAAAGTTCTCTTTGTTTGTGTAGAGGAACCCAACTGGTTTTTACAAGTTGATATTTTACCCTGCCACTTTACTGAATTCCTCTTTCTGTTCCAGTAGCTTTCTTGTGGAGTCCCTGGAATTTTCTATGTATATGATCATGTCATCTGCGAATAGGGATGGTTTTATATTTCCTTACCAATTTGTATCCCCTTGATTTCCATTTCTTGCCTTATGGATCTAGCTAGAAGTTCCAGCACAATATTGAATAAGAGTGATGGTAAAAGGCATCCTTGTCTGGTTCCCGTTCTCAAAGGGAGTGCTTACAGTGTCTCTCCCTTGAGAATAATGTTGGCTGTTGGTTTTGTATGTATGCCTTTAATTATGTTGAGGTGTTTCCCTTTTATTCATTCCTATTTTGCTGAAGTTTTTATGAAGAATGGGTATTGAACTTTGTCAAATGCTTTTCTCCATCAATGGAGATGATCATGTGATTCTTTGTTTTATTTACGTGGTGGTTCACGTCAATTGGTTTTCTAATGTTGAACCATCCTTGCGTACATGGTAAGAATCTGACTTGGTCATAATGTATTATTTTTGATATGCTGTTGAATTCTTTTGGTTAGAATTTTGTTGAGAATTTTTGTGACAGCATTAACAAGAAACATTGGTCTGTAATTTTCCTTCTTAGTGTTGCCTTTGCTTGGCTTTGGTATCAGGGTTATGTTGCCCTCATAGAATGAATTTGGGAGTATTCCTTCCTTTTCTGTGTCCTGGAATAGTTTGAGTAGTGTTGATGTGAACTAATCTCTGGATATTTGGTAGAATGCTCCAATGAAGCTGTCTGGCCTAGATCTTCATTTTTGTTGGAAGTTTTTTTTTTAACTGCCTTTTCAATCTCTTCTTTTATTATGGGTCTGTTCATATTTTCTACTGTAGTTTATGTTAGTTTGGGTAGGTAGTGTGTTTCTAGAAATTTTTCCATTACTTATGGGTTTTCAAATTTGTTGGAGTATAATTTTTCATAATATTCCATTATGATCCTTTTTATTTCAGTTGGTTCTGGTGTAATATCACCCATCTCATTTCTTATTTGGATTATTTGCATCGTTTCCTTCTTTCCTTTTGTCAATTTGGCTGGTGGTTTGTTGATTTTGTTGATTTTTTCAAAGAACCAACTTCTATTTTTATTGATTCTTTAGGTTATTTTTCTATTTTCTGATTCATTTATTTCTTCTCTAATCTTTATTATTTCCGTTCTTCTGGTGGCTGTGGGTTTCTTTTATTGTTCTTTTGCTATTTGTTCAAGTTGTAGAGTTAAGGTATTGATTTTGATCCTTTGTTCTTTTTTGATGTGCTTGTTCATTGCTCTAAGTTGACCTCTGAACACTGCTTTTGCTGTGTCCCAAAGGCTGGTATGCTGTGTTTTCATTCTCATTTAATTCTAGGAATTTTTTTTTTAATTTTGTTTTTAATTTCTTCTACTACCCAGTGGTTTTTAAGTAAGGTGTTAGTCAGTTTCCATGCATTTGATTTTTTTCCTTGTTCTTCCTGTTACTGATTTCTAAGTTTATAGTGTTGTTATACTTTGTTATTTTTTAAATTTATTGAGGCTTGCTTTGTGTCCTAAAATATGATCTATTCTGGAGAATAATCCACGTGTTTTGGAGAAGAATGTGTACTGTACTTCTGTTGGGTGGAGTGTTCTGTATATGTCTATGAGATCAAGTTGATTGATTTTTATGTTTAGATCTTCTGTACCTTTGTTGTGTTTTTTTCTAGCTCTGTCCTTTATTGAAAGTGGTGTGTTAAAGTCTCCTACTATTATTGATAAATTGTCTATTTCTCTTTTCAATACTGTTGGAGTTTGTTTTATATATTTTGGAGCTCTGTCAATACTGTTAGAGTTTGTTTTATGTGTTTGGGAGCTCTATCATTGGGTGCATAGATATTTATTATGGTTATGTCCTCTTGATGGAATGACGCTTTAATCATTATACAGTATCTTTCCTTTTCGTTTATGTTGGGTTTTGCCTTAAAGTCTATTCTATCAGAGATTAATATTGCCACTCCTGCTCTGTTTTGTCTACTGTTTGCTTTATATGTTTTTTCCACCCTTTGAGTTTTAACTTATTTTAATCTTTGTGTCTAAAGTATATCTCTCATAGGCAACATGTTGATAAGCCATGTTTTTTTATCCATTTTGTTACTTTCTATCTCTTAAGTGATGCATTTAACTTATTTACATTCAGTGTGATTATCAGTAAGTATGAATTTAATGCTGCCATTTTGTGCTTTTTTTTGTGATGTTGACAGTTTTTTTGTTCTGCTTACTTCTCTGTACTGAGTTCTTTTTTTATAGATTTTCTTTTCATTTCCTTCATTATTGTTTTTGTGTTTACTAAGTCTTTATGGTTTTCTTCTTTTTTATTTTGGCTGGTAGTTTTATTAATTTTCTTTGTGGTTATCCTGAAATTTACCTTTATCTTCCTAAGTTTAAAACAGTCTGTCATATCTGATATTGCTTTGACTTCCTATCTGTATGGAAGTTAATTTAGCTACACCATTTATTCTCCCTTTTTATTTTGAAGTTGTCATTGCTTACAGACTTGCATCTCTGGCTTCCTGCTTTAATCTTGCTTATTTTATGTTTGAGAATTCTTTTTCTTGGTGGGTATCTGGGTGATGTAGTCATGTGTCTTAATCTCCGGTTGTTGTCTGATATTGTTGGTTCTCTATCTGAAGGACCCCCTTTAATATTTCTTGTAAGGTTGGTCTGGTTTTTACAAATTTCCATTTATCTGGAAATATACTAGTTTTGCCATAATATTTGAGAAACAATTTTATTGATATGTAATTCTTGGTTTTTTTTTTTTTTTCTTTCAGTGTTTTATATATGTGATCCCACTGCTTCCTTGCCAACATGGTTTCTGCTGAGAAATCAGAGCTTACTCTTATTTGTTCCCATTTGTAGGTGACAGTTGCTGGTCTCAGAATCCTTTCTTTGTCTCAGATTGTGGAAAGTTTCAGTTTGATATGTCTTGGTGAATTTCTTTTGAGGTCTATCCTGAACGGAGTTCATTGAGCTTCTTGAATGGATATTTTCTTGCCTTTCATGATGTTAGGGAACTTATCTGCCAGCAAATCTTCAAAAGTTTTCTCTGTCTTTTTTCTTTTTTTCCTCCTGTTCTGGAATGCCTAACACTTGTAAACTATTCCTCTCCCTAGTGTTCCACATAGCTTTTAGGCTGTCTTTATTTTTCTTAACTCTTTTTTTCTGAATGTTCCTCAAACAAGTTAGTACCAAGGGATTTATCCTCTATTTTACTGATTCTGTCTGCCATTGATTCAATTTTTCTCCTATATCCTTCCATTGAATTATCTATTTCTGAAATTAGTTTATTAACTTTCTGGATTTCAAGTTGCTGTTTTTGTATGACTTCTAATTGTCTGTCATTTTATTCTTGTATTGTTTTCCTGAATTCTTCTGGAGTGTTGTCCGTGTTTTCCTTGGGTTTGTCTGTGTTTTCCTTGATCTCTTTCTTCATATCTTGGAGGGTTCTATATACAAATCTTTTAAATTTCTTATCAGGTAGTTCCATTACCATTTCTTCATCAGGAAGGTTTTCTGGCCTTTTATTTTGGTCACTTTCTTGAGCCATCTTTTCTTGCTTGATTATGTGACTTGACATGGACTGTTATCACCAAGACATTAAGATGTTGTTATATTTATTGATCAATTATATGTTTGTTTGCTTTGTCCTTTTTTGTTTTGTTTTGATATTTCCAGGCATACCACTCTAGTCACTAGTCTGGCAGCACTGAAATGCTTGTCACCTGTCTTCAGGTGGGTGGGACCACAGCTGGGAGTATGAAAATAGGTCTCTATTCCCTAGTCTTTTGAGGCAGCTGAGAGCGTAATGGGCAGGTGTCAGCCACTGTCTGTTATCGATCCATTGGTATAGGACCAGGCAGTGGTGCTTGCTGAGTAGATGGAATGACAGGTGTAGTGGGTGTGGGGGTCTAGTGGGGGCTGTGGTTGTCACCACTATCCAGGCTGGGAAAGGGGGTGAGTGACAGGCAAGTCCTTGCTCATTTGCTACTGTTCACAAGGCTGGGGAGGGTGTGTGGTGAGTGAGCATGGGGGCACGTGGTTGCCACCTCTCACCAGGTTGTGTTGAATGGTAAGTGGTGTGCTGGTGCATTCATGGTTGTGTGGTCACCAGGGGTGACCATGGGTGTGGCGGATGGGCATGTGCATGGTTGTGCAATTGTGGCCACTCACCATCTAGGTAGGGGGTCAATGGCAGTCAGGTAAGTGCACAGGAGCATACTTATTGCCACTGTTCGGTAGGTCATGGGACATGGTGGATATGACTGAGTGAAGGAGAATTGGGGCACTCATTTTATAATCTCCAGTCAGGCAGAGTGGCCAGGGTATAAGACCCTTCATCATTTCCGATCAGGAGGGTAGGGGGAGAGGGAGTAGGCCCCTTTGGCTAGCAGACATGGATTCCCAGGCACTTACTCTCTGCTGCAGACAGCAGTTGGGACCTGTTCACAGCCAAGTGCAAGGAGGGGAGCCACCCTGAGCCTGGTTGTGTTAAGGACCTCCTGCTGATATTCTACTGATCCACTGCCTCATGTGTGCCACCCACCCTAGAAGTCAGGGACTGATGCTCGTGGATATACCTGACTTTGGATCCTGGCTCCTTCCCTACTCTGTGGATGGCAGGATCCCTGGAATTTTCATCTTCCTTTCTGTGTTTTACTTCCGTAGATCCAGATCATGATATGCTCACCTTGCATTTCTCTGGGTTTGTTTATACAGTTTCTCCTTCTCATAGGGGAACGCCATGTAATTGCCTTCCTGTGCTCCTCACCCAGGATCGCTACTGGTTTTGCCTCAAGACAGCCACGTTGAGTTAGAATGACTGACAAAGCCACCTTGCTCCTTGTCACTCTTCTTTCACTGCATTTGTTCAGTTATTTTCATCCAGTCGGTGTTTGATTCAACTGTTTATCCTTCCTTTTTGATGTTCATGGTTCGAGGGCTGTTATCTACATCTGTTTCACTTGGTTTCTTGGGTCTTTGCTGTAGAGGGCTAGTATGGTGTATCTGACTAAGCCACCCTCTTGACTCCTCCTCTGGTGAATGTTATCTTTGTTGTTTAAAGCTGGTACAGATTACAGTGTACGATTTTTGAATCTATAGTTAACATCCGTCTTACCTTTTTATTTCCTGAAAAACATTGGGTTGGGTTTGCTTCAGGTAATCCAATCAAGTGTATATTGTATAATAAGATGATTTTTTTTTTTTTTTTAACTTTTCATCTCTGTTTCCTTAATTTTAGAATCAGGATAATCTACCTTCCCTAGGTTTGTCTTCATAACCAAGTGAGATAATGTGTTTAAAAGTGTTCTTTGACCCCACAAGAGTTGCCTAAATGATATTAGTGTCTGAAAGTAAAGTAACATAAGGGAGAAAAGAAATGTCATGTCTCCAAACCCAAAATACTGTCTTAGAGAACATTGAAAAGTTTTTTCTTCTGTGTGACTTACTTAATTCAGTAGCAAAATAAGGGGCAAGTATCTTAAATATTGTTATTAATATTAGTATGAGTAACATAGTTTTTATTTTTGTGTTTAAAAAGATATAAAAGTGACCATTTCTAGCATGTTTTACTGCAGTTTTGATAATATACTATGAAGTACTGAAAATATCCCAAAAGACAATCACACACTAAATATATTTAAAGAGATGACTTGGCATGGGAAGTAAACAGTACTGTTCTCCTTGAAACTTGGTAGTTGTGGGTGGTCCTCAGAGGTTGGGCAGGAAGATAGGAAAATACAAGAAACTCCCCCTCCTTTTCTAGAGTGTTTGTTTAGATCCAAGCCTTCAGAGGGAAATCTAATGTTTGTAATCAAAATCTCTATCTGAGTTTTCATGCTGACTCTTCTTAAAATGTGACATAGGAGTAGTTTCTGCCATAGGTACAAGGGCACAGAGGGATCTCCAGATATTTTCTTATAGGTGGTATTTTGATTCTCTGACTCGCCTCTTCTGCCAAGTAAGTATTGGTGAAATTTTAAGTATGAGGTCTTCAGTGGCAGAAGCCTGAGACCCAATGACCATGCCAATTAAAACCAACCTTCCTATTCTTTTTCCAGAGTTATTGTGCTCAGGGGGGTAACTTACCAATTTTAATTGAGTTTATTTCAACTCATGGCAAGCCCATGTGTGTCAGAGTAGAACTTTAATCCATAGTGTTTTCAATGGCCGATTTTTCAGAGCTAGATCACCAAGCCTTTCTTCTGAGGTGGCCTTGGGTGGACTCAAACCTCCAACTTCTCATGCTTCAGCTGAGCATGCTAGCCATTTGTACCACCCAGGGACCCCAGAGGTGTTTTATTGGAGCTTTACCCCGCATCTCCCATGGTTTTCATAAGCATGCCCCAACCACCCTAAATGGAAACACAATTTAAGTAAAAATGCTGTGCTTGCAATGCATATGCTCTCAAGGCAAGTCCCATAGACTTCCTTAAAACCAGATGGTCGTTCTCATGCACTTCCTATATAAAATTCTGGAACCGTCCCTAGAACTCTTTCTCAGGAGTTTGATAAACAGGCAAATGGATGCACAGTTCATGAGCTAGAAAGATCTCCCACTGGATCATGCAACATGCTGAGGTCACGTGGGTTTTTCTAATCATTTCCCTGGTGCCTTGCCTGAGTGACATTACCTAATGAGCATGCTGGATGGGGCAAGGCAAGATGAAGTGCACATCAGGTGCACTTGTCACGGATGGGGACCTCTGAAAGACTGGATTTCAAGTCTGACTTGCAAATTGGACATGGCCGTCAGTATAGATTAGTCTCCAATTTAAAATCAGCTGTTGTCATTTCCTCCTTAGTATCATATGCATCCTGGCAGAAGACCCTTATAATAATATTTAGCCCCAGAAAATCCTCTCTATTAACATAATCTAGGAAGCAACTTTGGTGGAATAAAATAAACTATGTTACAAATATATTTGCTTCTTTTTATCAATTTTATTTATTTTGAGATTTTGTGCTATTTTTTTTTTATACTACCAGTCGGAAAATTGAACATATCATTTAAAACTTATAGAACAATAATAGTGATAATAATAATTGTTAAAGACCACAATATTTATTTTTCTCATTTGACCCCCACAGTAATACCCCAAGGCAATATTATTGCAATTTTATAGTTAAGGAAATAAGACATGGTAGGGCTCGACTTGGAGTTCCTGAGTGATACAAACAGTTAATATACTCGACTGCTAACTGAAAGATTGGAAGTTTGAGTTCACCTAGATGTTCCTTGGAAGAAAGACATGGTAATCTACTTTCAAAAATTGCCCATTGAAAACTCCATGAATCACAGTTCTGCTCTTACACTGATGAGGTCACCGTGAGTTGCAGATGACTAAATGTCAGCTGGCTTGGGGCTTGACTAACTTGGACAAAATTCATGGCTGTTCAAGGATTGAAACTCCAATCTCCCCAGTTCCAAAGATCACATCCATCTCTTTTACTACATTGCAGGCATATATCAAATGCAGTGATTAAAATGTCTATAATTTATTCAGTACTTAAAATATGCCAAAAGCGAGATTGTGTTGGTGAGCAAGGCTGATGTAGTCTCCAGATTCAGCTACTTTGATGTCAAAATGAAAAAGGCAAAATAAGTGATTAAAGTGCAATTTAAGTGTTGAAAGGGAAATGTTAGGACACACTGGCATCATATACCAGAAGAATATAATATATTGCAGTTAAAGGAAATATATGCAGTCAAGACTGAAAGATGAAGGGTAGAATTTGGCCAAGGTGGAGGGAGGCGATGTTAAAGAAGGAGAGGCAGTCTGAGCAAAAAAGATGCCAAAGGATCAGAGTTGAGAAAGCTCATGAGTTACTCAATAAAATAAAAAAGGTCTGCTAAGGAGTGAGGGGCACACTGATGAAACATAAAGCTTTACAGTGAAGTGGTGGTTGGATTGTAGAGCTCCATGCAAGATTATTAAGCTCGGTGCTGTACAAATACAATAATTGTTCTCTCATGACAACTCTACAAGTTAAATATCATCATATCATTTTAAAAACAGAAAAGCAGAAGTTCACAGAGCTCAGGTGGCCAAAATTAGATTAGCTTGACTCCAAAGGTCTTGACTGTGGCAGTAATCCACATTGTTGATACACCTTTTCACTTGGCTACTGTAATTCACAGTGGCAGTGAGCCGTTATCTTTCTTGGTCTTTATTGCAAATGTTAATTATGACCCCAACTATATGTCTAGTCAATTCATTTTGTGATGACAAGTGTAATCTTGCCATCTTAATTACATCATAATTGAAAACATATGTGATTTTGTGAAACTTTGTAGCCCAGGACATCATTAACATTGAATGCTTTATTATCCACATTTATCCAGCTTTGTAGATCTGACATTTTATACTTTGCTGACCTTTTTGGGTTGTTAACAAGAATTTTCTTTTCTGTCTTCCTCTCCCTCTGTTAGAGGAAAAGAAACTCAATGGTATTAGTATTTAGAGGAAAAAAAAAGACTGCTTTTTTTTTTTTTTTTTTTACTATTTTGTTTTTGTTCCTTTTTAAGTGGAAGTATCCTGCGCTTTCCACCAGAGACTTTCAGCTGCTCTGTTATTGATCTGTCTGTTCTATATACAGATCAGACCATATGCATCTGCTCAATTGGCAAGGATTCATTTATACTCTCTGCCTTTCATACTTTTATTTGTTGCTTACTGCTACAGTCTCCCACAGATAATTTAATAGAATAAAATCTCCATATTTCATCCACTAGATTAGAAAAAAGAAAAGAAATACCTACATATTTAACATAGCCTAATCATGATCTTTCTAGACAATCTTCACTTCTCCAGAGGAGTGGTTATATCTCTAATTGCACATTTTAAATTAACTCTTTGAATTTCTCTTTGTACTATAATGAAGTTTAACCTTTTATTTGTACTTTCCATTCTTATTAAGAAAAAATATTTACTTTTGCCCAAAGCTGAATTTTTTTATTTTGTTTTTCTGATATCCTTGTTCAAGATTTACTTCTTTGATTATAACTATCTTAGTTATCTAGTGCCGCTATAACAGAAATACCACAAACGGATGACTTTAACAAAGAGAAATTATTCTCTCACAGTCTAGGAGGCTAGAAGTCCAAAGTCAGGGTGCCAGCTTCAGGGGAAGACTTTCTTTCTCTGTCAGCTCTGGGGGAAAATCTTTGTCATCAATCTTCCCTTGGTCAAGGAGCTTCTCAGCGCAGGGACCCTGGGGTCCAAAAGACGCACTCACCTCTTGATTCTTGCTTGGGTAATGGTGTCCCCCATCTCTCTGATTTCTTCTTTTATATCTCAAAAGAGATCAATTTAAAACACAACCTAATCTTGTAGACTGAATCCTCCCTCATTAACATAACTGCCTCTAATCCTGTCTCATTAACATCATAGAGGTAAAATTTACAACACATAGGAAAAACACATCAGATGACTAAATGGTGGACAATCACACAATATTGGGAATCATGGCCTAGCCAAGTTGACAGGTATTTTGGGGGGACATAATTCAATCCATGACAATAACCAAGGTGCATAATTTCTACTCAGGTAACCCATCTGTTGGGGTTTTAGCAATGGCTCTTTGTTATTGCTGGATCTTTTTTTTTTTAGCTTGGAAAGTTACTTGAACCAGAATGTAGGTTTAAACAGCCATATATCATCTATGGAAACCCTGGCGGTGTAGTGGTTAAGTGCTACGGCTGCTAACCTAAAGGTCAGCAGTTCAAATCTGCCAGGTGCTCCTCGGAAACTCTATGGGGCAGTTCTACCCTGTCCTATAGGGTCGCTATGAGTCAGAATTGACTCGAAGGCAATGGGTTTGGTTTTTGGTTATATCATCTGTGCTTTTGTGTAATACTGTGTAGTGTATCTTTTCTACTCAAAAGTGGCTATGTACTGAATGTAGAGAGTATAGAAAACTTATTGAGAAGCCAAAAATCTGGAAATACAACCTATGAAGTACCATAGCCTAGGGAGAACAAAGGTATTACATCTCATCTGCCCACACTGATTAATTACTAGTGGCTTCCTAGAATTCTAAGAAGCTATATGTGCTCTGTCTGTGTCTAGTTTGTGTTTCATGATTTATTATGGATGCCTGTCATGGGCACAGAATGAAAGACGATGAGCCACAGGGTTTTGAATCTTGCTTTAGCTACATGGGGTTGATCTGAATCAGGGATCAGAAAGATTTTTCTGTAAAGGTCCAGATAGTAAATATTTTAGGCTTTGAAGGTCATATGGTCCCTGTAGCAACTACTCACCCTGCCATTGCAATGCAAAAGCAGCCATGGACAATAAATAAACAAGCATCTGTGTTCTAATAAAACTTATAAAAACAGACGCAGGCCAGATTTGGCCCATGGTTCACAGTTTGCCAACCCCTGGTCTGAATATATATCACATGGCTTCATTAGAATGAAAAGCATATCATGTTTTCTGAAAACATAAGAATATTCTCCTAGGCTAGATATAGGCAGTTCCTAGATTACAAACAAGTTCCATTCCTAAATCTGTCTAAGTTGAAACCCAAAAGTAAATCGGAACAGTTAGGTAGGGTTTGTATCTAACATTGGTTAGCTGAATATTTGTCTTAATGTGTAGTATGAAAAATATTAAAGAAACACTTCCACATACACTAAAACATCTTTAACATAATAATACAGTAATAATAACATTTTAATGCACCTTGCAAAGTAGCGCCCCTTTGTTATTATGGACCTTTCTCTGTACCTTCTCCCCAGTTGAAGAGATACCTACAGGGCAAACATTACTCAAAAGACTCAGAAGATTCTGTTCTGTAAAATCTTTGAGACTAATTAGATACCTTATTGTAGACTCTGAACTGAAAAACCTACTTTGTACCATGGGGCTGCATTTCTGCTGGGTCTTGAATCCTCCTCAGCAGAGACAGGGAGGGTTGGGGTCTTGGGTAGGATAGTGCTGGGTCCAGATGTATTACTCCTCCATCACCTTCTCATTAGGCCTGTTAACCCCATGCACCAACTATGAGACCCCTGCCTCCTGGTGCAGGGGAGAAAATGCCACTCAGGATGTGGTAAGACAAAGTTCAGGGCCCAAGTTTTGGGAAGAGGATGCTTAGGGAAACCCAAGTCCAAAGTTCTCCAGGGGCTCCCAGAAACCATACGGACATACAGAGGTCAAGAATCTAAGACTGACCCCCTTTCCCCCTCCCCCCCCCGACCTCCAGCCACCAAAAGGCCAAGAACTGCTGCAATAATGAAATTGCACATGTGTAAGGTAGGGGAAAGAAGCCCAGAGAGGTGCTGCGATGGCCTGGGCTGCACAGCATGGAGGGCGGGGCAGGATGGAGTGGGGTGGAGCTGGGTAAGGGCGCACGACAGAGGCGGCACACTGATGCGCTGTACTTGGAGAACAAGTACTGTGCTGCTCCCGTGTCCTGGCCACTGGCCACCACCACCCACAGGCCCACCATGCGAAGTGGAGCAGTGGTGCTTGGTGCACTTGGACAGTGGGACAGGCCCTTTCCCAGCTCCGAGGGAGACAGGTGCATGTGGGCTCTCCGTTCATTGCTGCAGGCTCAACTGGGCGCACTGTATCACAGGGGCCTGCCCACCACCAGTGGCCACCCAAGGAACTGCTTTGGCACCAGCAAGTGCAGGAGAAGGGGCAGAAGTGCGGCCAGTCATGAAAACCTGGCCAAACACCAAGTCAGTTATTTCCTGATAAGCTTTAAGGCGTTAGTTCATAACTATGGTTGTACGTAAGTTAGACGTTTGTAACCCGGGGACTGCCTGTATTTGGTGGCAATTTTGCCTGCTTGTACATCACCTGAAAAGAAAGAAGTTTATGAAACTTATATTAAAAAGCTGTATTTTTTCATTTACTGCATCTTCATATATGTAAACTGTTATTAGTTGCTGTCAAGTCAGCTCTAACTCATGGTAACCACTGTATAACAGAAGGAAATATTGCCTGGTCCTGCACCATCTTCATGATGCTTGGTATGTCTGAGTCCATGTTTGCAATCATTGTATCAGTCCATCTCATTGAGGGCTTCTTTTACATTTGTTGGCCCTGTACTTTACCAAGTATGATGCCATTCTCCAGCAGTTGTTCTCTCCTGATGGTATGTCTAAAGTAAGCGAGTTGAAGTCTTGGACAATAATTTGTGATGCATAGGGTTTTTACTGGCTAATTTTAAGAAGTACATCACCAGGTATCTCATTGGATGGCCAGTGGTTCTTAGAAATGTTGAATGGGGAGTATGAATGCAAATGTGACCTCGTCTGACACCCAGGGTGGAAAACGCTCAGGATATAATATTAAGTAAGAAAGTAGAGTTTGGGATATACGTTTTCTCCATCATATGTGATGATAAGAAATACCACATATCCTTATTAATACGTTTTCTAAATCAAATAAGTCTGTTTCAATTCACCACCTGTCAAGATTAGGTAGATAGCTGCCACTGATGCCTACTGATGGCACTCATGGCACAACAGAACAAAACATTGCCAGGTCCTCATGACCTCCAGTATGTTTGAGTCCATCATTGCATCCATCTCACCAAGGGTCTCCCTCCCCTGCTCTGGCTCTCTACCAATTCCTGCAATCTATCCCTCCTGACGATGTGCCCAAAGCAAGTGAGTTGGACAGTGTTCTGTTTTGATCTGTAAGATTTTCCTTGGCTAATTTTTGGAAATAAATCACCAGGCCTTTCTTCTTAGTCTTTGTAAGTCTGGAAGCTTCACTAAAACTTGTCTATTGGTATTTAAAATACTATTGGCATAGCTTCTGACATCATACCAACACTCAAGCCACCACAGTACAGCAAGCTGGCAGATGAGTGGGGGACAGACTATATATCATAGTATAAATTAGTATCTGCCACTGTATTTTCATCTTTTTTCTTATTGGTGTAATTATCTTTGCTTAAATTGTGAAATTCTGCATTTCTCTGTGTTTTAAGCCTAGCATGGATTCCATTTTTTGATAGGAGAAGAGGGGCATACAACGGTTACTGGAGCATGAGGCCATATTAGTAAAGAATCTTTTAGTTACTGGTGACGTGAACACATTCAAATAAGTTAAGCAAAGAAGAAAAATATGTTGTCGTGGATTGAATTATGTCCTCCTAAAAATGTGAGTGTTAACTTGGTTAGGTCATGTGTGGTTGTCCTCCATTTTGTGATTTTCCTATGTATTATAAATCATGATCTCTGCCTGTAGTTAAAAGGCATTAGGGTGGGATATAACACTCTTGCTTAGGTCACCTCCCTGATCCAATGTAAAGGGAGTTTCCCTGGAGTGAGGCCTGTACCACCTTTTATCTTACAAGAGATAAAAAAAAAGGGAGCAAGCAGAGAGTTGGGGACCTCATACCACCAAGAATGCAGCACCACGAGCAGAGTGCATCCTTTGGACCCAGGGTCCCTGCACAGAGAAGCTCCTAGTCCAGGGGAAGATTGATGACAAGGACATTCTTTCAGAGTCTACACAGAGAGAAAGCCTTCCCGTGCAGCTGACACCCTGAATTTGGACTTGTAACCTACTAAAACTGTGAGAAAATAAATTTCTCTTTGTTAAAGCCATCCACTTGTGGTATTTCTGTTATAGTAGAACTAGATAAAAGATATATGTATATATATATCATAAAGAGACCAAAATGTCTTTTGAAAAATGAAAGACTAATTTCTACCTGAGGCTTACTGGATAGCAACAGGACTCATTTCCATTTCCAATCCCTGCTTATACCTCTGTATTTGCTTTGTTCTAGTTTATTCACCAGACTAATTCCCTCATTATCTCTAATTCATGTGGAGGGAAATATGGCTTCCAAAAGTCCCTGAAATTATAGTTCCAGCCTTGGATAAAAATGGACTGTTCCTTGATTCTACTTTAATTTCTGGGAAGGATTCTTGGGTCAGATGCTTACTCCTGGACTGATCAACTGAGAGTTAGGGGTCTGAGGAAAGGATGGTGATGACACAGTTTAGGGAACACCCTGGAGACAGGTCTGGACAGGTGGCAAAGGTCTGCTGTACAGAAATGGTTGTACCTGGACCAACTATGTGGCTGTGAGAGGGATTCCCAGGAAAGAGATTCCATACAGGAGTGTTTAGGAAACACATGTCTGATTTACTGCCTTGAAGAGAGAATGTCCTGTTGTTTAAATTTCTATTTGACAAAATGAATTAGCCTCTGCATTTTCTTGGATAATGTCATCACAATAGGACAGTTTTTCAGAGTGTTTGGAAACATTATGTAACATTCTTGGTAAGCAGACCATGGGTAGAAGTGAATTAGCTGTGCTTTGTTGTTGGGTCAATGAGCCTTAGGTTGAAAGGTTACTCCAGTGAGGACAGTGGAAATGAATTTGAAGGGGCGGATTAGTTTTGCATGCCTTTCTGTGCTCTGACTAAGCTGTACGACAATCCCATCTTTTTCCCTTCACTGTGATGCTAACATTCAGTGCCCGTATTGCATACTCCTATCAAAAGTAGCAAATGGTGGTCCAAAATAATGTGGTCCTTGCTGAAGAACCCCAAAGCACAAGTGATCTTAGAAGAAATCACTTGTTCCTCACTGGAATTAAAAATTTTCTGCTCGTGTGAAGGTGAACAGCTACTTAATGACTGCCCTTCAGCCGTGTAGAGCATTTTTGAATAAGAATGTTGGCTCAGAATAGAAGTGGCAGAGAGGTTTGTGTGACTCTTTTTCTCCATGCTGGCTCCTTGGAAACTCTATAAGGCAGTTCTACCCTTTCCTATAGGGTCACTATGAGTTGGAATCGACTCGACGGCAATGGGTTTGGTTGGTCCTGAAGCAGCAGTTGAAATGTAAGGGATATAAAACTGTGGTTCTAGGTGGCATAATCCGGGTATCAGCATGCAGGTACCTTTTCCTCCTTCTATGGTGTCCATACATCCCCACCTAGATTTGGTCTGGGGAGCTCTTTCTCAGAGGAAAGCATACTTGAGAAATTAGGTTCAAGGTGACATACCTAGGGGAGAGATGAGCATCATTGTCCTTCATGTTTCTATTTTAACGCTCAAGTATTTGAGATTCGATACAATGATACAAAAGTTAATATTTAGCATAATGAGAGATTATAAAACCAATAAAAAGATATTTGAATTTGTTTTAAAAGTTATTAATCGGTTAACAGATTTTCATTTTCCTGAATATATCCTAAACAAACTGCTCTTTCTTTGTCTCTCACAAATAGTAGGGTCACAGTCAATTCAAACTTCATGTATTAGGGAGATCTGATTTTCTTTTTAAAATAAACCTTTTACCAAGTGGTTTTCCTTTAAAAAATAAAAACAAAACAAAGCATAAACCTATCTATCTTTTATTTTTCTTATAGTAAAGATTGTTGTTACTTACGGTGGAGTTAGCCCTGACTCATGGCGACTTTATGTATGACAGAACAAAATGTTGCCCTATCATATTCATATATTCATATCTATGTATATATAGATTACATATGTATACTATATATATAGTATACTTAAAGGTTGGAAACCCGGGTGGCGTAGTGGTTAAGAGCTATGGCTGCTAACCCAAAGGTCAGCAGTTCGAATGAGCCAGGTGCTCCTTGGAAACTCTATGGGGGCAGTTCAATTCTGCCCTGTAGGGTCACTATGAGTCAGAATTGGCTTGAAGGACACATATTTGGTTTGGTATACATACAGATTATAGTAAGAATAACTTGACAATATAACAGAGAATATTCATAAACAATTTAAAAACCATCTTCTGTTATTATTTGATGACATTCTCATGTAATCTAGACGTTACTTGGAACCACAGTCTCGTATTAGTAAAAAGCACTGTCTCACTCCACCATCCCACATCTTGTTGGATGTGTACAACCCTCTCCAAAATTGCTGGGCCTCTTGGGGAAGTATAGTCTCATGGTTTCTCTTGTTGCATTTCCACAGTCACATTGAGCTTCTGACCACACTCTTGGATCTTACCCTTCAAGCCTCATCTCTTCTCCTTCCTGGTCATATTCCTCATGTTTTCCTAAACCTCTTTCACAATGCAGGTTTCTGAAATAGAATTTCACTGAACATTGGAGTTTTGCATATTAAAGAGATGAAGAATAAACTTCACACATTCCTGTACTCAAAAGCTTTAGGCCTATCTTGCCAAAAGTTTTCCTTCCTGACCGATGGTTCTCCTCAGGCTCAAGCCCTCTCATCTTGGTGCTGACTCCACTCTTTTTCAGGACTCCCCACATCCTCTACCCTTACCCTGCATATCTAAGTATCTCAAAATTTATTACACTGCATTATTGGAAGTGATTTAATTTTTCCTTTTTCTATCTTCACCGATCTCAACTATGTTCAGAGGATGTTTTTCATAAAATTAGACTGGGCCATGAAAGTGTTATAATACATAAAGATCTTACTTTCCTCTAAGAATTCCTCTGTCCAGTTAAAGGAACACCATGGTCTATCTGCTGCATAAAAATGTTCTTTTATAGTTACAGTTATAAGATACATAGCATTTTTTAAAAATGAAGGTGAAATTCACATAACAGAAAAGAAACCATTTTAAGGTGAACAATCATTGGCATTGTGCAACTATCAACGCAATATAATTTTAGAACATTTTTCCCTTCGAAAAGAAACTTTGCACCTATTAATGGTCATACACTATGCCCTTTACCCTCCTGTTGGTAACCACTTATCTATTTTCTGTCTCTATAGATTTTTTTTTTATAGATTTACTTACTGGACATTTCGTATAAATGGAGACATATACTATGTGATCACTTCTGACTGACTTCTATTTAGCACAACGTTTTTGAGGTTCATTCATGTTTTAACATGTATTCAGACTTAATTTCTTTCTATGGTTGAATAATATTCCATTGTCTGTGTAGACCACAATTGGTTTATCCACTTATCAGCTGATGAACATTTGTGTTGTTTCCACCTTTTGGCTGTTGTGAACAGTGCTCTCTCCCATGTGGACATCCTATTTTCTTTGTCCTTTTTACCTTTGTATCTTCTTCTGTCATCGTATGAAGTATACATTTAATCTTTGTCCTGGGAGACCCCCACTCCATAAATATATAATCTCTCCAGTGGGAAAAGAAAAAGAAAGAGAAAAAAAAAAGAAAGTGCTAGAATGTGTCCCTCAGCTTTGGTTAATGGAATAGCTGCTGCACCCAGTTCTTGTGCTGAGTCAGGGGAAATAGGTTTATCCTGAACATTGCAGGGTGAAACAATTTCATTTGAAACATCTGAACCAATTAGGAAAGACTGTGTTTTATTTACTCCCACAAGTAAAAGCAAAGCAAAAAAAAAAATCCTTCTTCTGAATTGTCAATGCCAGGAGTATTCCATCTTATGCATTTTAATTCTGTTAGGAGACAAGTTTGTTTAGCCAAAGCTATAAGTGAAAAATTCTGCATAAAGAAAATTAAATATTAAAATATATAAATGTAGTAAGCAATCTATACCAGTTCTAAAAAGACAGGATATGTCTTTTCTGGACAAAGGAAATGTGGCCAACCCTCATTCTTGTTCGAGAATGCACGTTGCAACATACCTACACAATATTTTCGATATTCAGTGTAAACCATAAGTAAGGCTTTGATATGGACTATCAACATGTATCTAGATAACAAGAACGATTTCTACAAAGTACCTTTCTTTCATGTAGTTGTGCACCCAAACTGTTTCAAAAACAGATTGATTTCTAGACTGCTTGCATTTTCACAGGATTTAAAGATTTCACACCCTGCAGACTTTATGAAGTTCCATTTAAACCAAAGTGTTAATATGCAGGAATGGATGGCTCCCAGATACTTTAAAATCAAGCTTTCAGTTTGAAATGGAGATAATAAAATTCTATTTATGTGACTGGAGTAATTTATAAGAGTGGATAAATAAAGAGAAAACTTGGGGATCTAAAACTATCTTTGTGCCTACACCTTTGTTTGCCTAAGGGGGAAAAAGCAAGATGAGCAAATAAATAATGATATAAAAATAAAAATAATGTAATGTAATATAATAATAAGAGCTTGGCTGTTAATCAAAAGGTCAGCAGTTCGAATCCACCAGCCATTCCTTGGAAATTCTATGGGCAGTTCTACTCTGTCCTATAGAGTCACTATGAGTTGGAATTGACCAGATGGCAATGGGTTTTTTTTTTTTTTAATAACAAAATAATATCATAAAATTAAAGTAATAATAATGGCATATCCTGAACCTGAGTGTTTATATTTGTGAAATGGGAGACATATAGCTACAGTCTTTGTCATCAATTTAAGTTCTATAACTGTAAGTTAAGATTAAAAAAAAAGATTTATTCTAAGAACTTCACCAGCCAAAAAGCAAGATGGCATAGGCATTGGGACCACACCCAACCCAGAACCTCCACCTTATAAACGGAAATCTAATTGTAAAATGCCTTTTGAAAAACATTCAGGCTGTCTCCATTTACCATGGTGATACACCTTGCCAGAACATAAAAAAAAATAAGGGTTGAATCAATTCAAGTCCCATGGAGATTTTGAAAACTTTATTTCCTTATCATTCGTTAATTTAATACCAGGAAATAATCTTAAACTCACATCCCAGAAAAGCCCCAAGCAAGACCTTGCATAATAAGTGCACCAAACCTCTGTGGCCCACTCCGTGCAGGTGGTGAGTTGGTTTACATGATGTTATAATGAAAAACAACAACTAAATCTTGCCTTTGCCCTTTTGCTTACTGTTTTACAAGGTAGGGAAGGCATAAAGGGTGAATAACAGACCTAACAGGGAAACATCTCATTGGGTTTTTCATTCTAGTAAAAACATCACGGTGGAGAAATACAATGCATTTACTAAATTTGCCAGAATGGTGAGGTGATTGTTAGAACAGTTGTGAGTACTTTATAATTCATTCTGCACTAATCTCTTTTTTGAAACCTAAGCTCAAGTAAAAAAAAAAAAAAAAAATTCTTTTCATAATGCAGTTGGAGGACACAGAAAATGGTCTTTATTTCCAGACGTCTCGGATTATGCGTTCCATTCTAAAAATCATTTTGAACAGAGAAATTGAACTCTCAGCTATTAAAAAGAAATTAACTCCGAAATTGCAGTTACAACATTAACTTTAGTTAGTCTATCAACAGGGAAAAAATTATTTTCTAAATATTTGTCAAAGGGATGTGTCTGTTTTCCATTCAGCCAATTCTGCTCTTGCATCGAACGTGAAAGATATCTGTAGTTCTTCTTACCAGGAGTGGTAATGTCATATGACTGACCAGTCAACCTTCAAATACAGAAAATACATGAATTGAATCTCTAGTTGATTGGAATTTTCATTAATTAGATCTATGTTTGGTCATACAACTATATACAAAATGTATAAAATTTTGCAGTTTTGCCAAGTATAACAATAAATTTACACTGGGAAAAAAAAAGAATTGTTTAAAGAAAAAAGTATTACAATTAGTTCTAGCTAAAACACCAGTCCACAGCTGATGGGAATAGAAAATAAAAAGTAAGTTTCATAAATATACATTTCTTCATTATTCTAACAGGGGTTAAGACTTACTGAAGGATCCCTGGTGGCGCAATGGTTAAACACTTGACTGCTAACCAGAATGTCCATGGTTTGAACCTACTAGCTGCTATGTGGGAGAAAAGACCTGGCAATCTCCCATAAAGATTAAAGCCTCGGAAGCCCTGTGGGGTTGTTCTTCTCTGCTGTGTAATCTGACTGTGAGTCGGAATTGACTCTCTAGCATGTAACAACAAGATTCACTCACGACCTGAGCCAAACTCACTTCTCTAGAGGGGCTTGATGATCAGACAGATGATCAATAGTCCTCTCCACTTGAAAGCAAGAAGATGGAGCTCTGGTCTGTAAATCTGGTTCTTCTCTTTTCAACCAATCCACAGCTTTGCTACCCCACTGGGTATCCATAGTCAGTAAAGTGCTTTAAGAACCTAGAGTAACAGAAAACTCCTGCTCATATTGGCATCTATTCCTGTAGCCCCTCCTCATGAGGAAACTGTGTTCTAACCTTGGTGGAGTGAATTCCAAATGCTATGGATTATTGGCTCCAAGGGGAAAAAAAATGGGTATTAATGAACTACTCTCTCAACCAAATTCTGATGGACAAGAGAAAAGGAGGCAGAGGCTGTCACTGCCTGGGGACCTGAAACTCATCTTTTTTTCCTTTAAAATTAATTTAGTCCCAGCAGGCAGAAGTTTAAGAAGCAGAGAAGAAGGAGGTGGGAGGTGGACATTGTAAGAAAGGAAAAAAATAGAGTGATGGGCAAATTAGCAATAAACAGGAAGGTAAACTTTTTGTTGCACAAATTATCTTGACTAGTTTTGTTTGCATTGTGATATTATCTTTTCTCCCCCAGCTAATGTTGAATTGGTGATTCGGTAGTCTAGGCACGACTTGGGCAGAACAGTCAAATTAACCAAAGGTGTCTTCCAAATCCTCCTGCCCCTTGTCTTATTTCTACCCATCTACCACATATCTCTGGTAAAGTGGAGGATCAGCAATAGAGAGGAAAACCCTCAACAAAATGGACTGACTCAGTGGGTGCACCAATAGATGGAAACATAGCAACGATTGTGAGGATGGTACAGGACCAGCCAGCATTTTCTTCTTTGTACGTTATTCCCTATGAGTTGGAACCAACTTGATGGCACCTAATAACAACAACCACATTATCTCACACCCCCCAACTCTGGTTAATGTGATGCCTTTACATTTCCTACTGTTACAGTTGACTCAGTTCTGTCCTGTGTTCCAAGGTTACCTTTACTTTTCTTCATGTTATGATTAACCATGTTCAGCACTCTGATCTTTGCTGAGAGGACAAAACTGATTTAATAAATGAAATCTACTAAACTAAATTTTGAGTAATGACCATTGATTAATTCTTGAATGATTCCCTAGATGTTCACAATTTAAAACAGGGGAGTAGACAATCCAGTGGATTTCTTGTTTTTGACTTTTGGAGCTTTCTGAATGCACCTGAATGATAGCAGATCTTTGGGGAATTTTTTTTTTTTTTAAGGTGAACTAAGGTTTATTTTTGTGTTTTGATTCAAAGGACATGATAATTGTTCAGTCTGTCTAAAGCAAAGAGGACAAATACTTGTTACATGTTCCACGGCAGATAAACCTAATTCATCTCAGCACTCATTCCCTCTGAGTCCAGATGTGGCCTTAGAATTTTTCTCAACTTCACCTTTCAGGCTTTTACCACCAATGAATAATTGGAAGTGGCTACCCCTGTCATAGTAGTGTGTGTTTGTATGTGTGTGTGTGTGTGTGTAGTCGAGTAGTTGAAAGAAATAAAGCTTTGCATGTCCAATCACTTTTTCCTCTAACTACAACCAAGCACTGCAACCAACTGCTATTATTAACTCTATCATGGAGACATTTTTAAGACTAACTATACTGATATAATTTGAATTCCAGGACACTGCTTCCAGGAGGGATAGGATAAGATGGTATAATCACCTATGAGTGATGCAACAACAAACCTTATGAATGAATGAATGGTTTACTTCACCATACCCCTTTGTTAATATAAGGGTACATTGTAGATAAGTGTATTTGATAGATTTGCTAATGCCAGCTATTCCCTAAAACTCATCACTTTCAAGACACTCATTTTTAGTCCTTGAACAATTCAAAATAAAAATATATTTAATGTATAATTCTTAATTATTTCCCAATCAATCAGGACTTGAGTTCTCAGTTGGTGCCAGAAAATTTCCACTCTGTCTTCACTACTTTTTACTGAAGATGCCAAGTGAAAAAGTGATATTTGAGAATGTGGGATAGTTCCAGTCCTGCTATTTATGCCATCATCTTAATGTCCTTGATGGTTGACAGCTCATAGAGATTTCTACCCTTTGATTTTTATAATAAATCCTTTTTATTCTTTTTTAAGTCAAATTATTTTCCTGCTTTTCTGAGTCTTCTACCCAATTGTACCACATCTAACCTTAAAAAACTTACCATGAAGAAAACAAAACATAGGAATCTTGAGGGGAATATTTATTGCACTTTTCTTTCATGCCAGCTACAATGGTAGTGATATTAATGTTATTTTATGTATTATTTCATCTAAATTTCATTTAAAAAATTATGGAGTAGCATTACTATGTCAGTTTGAAGATAAAGAGTTAGTGGCTCAGAGATGTTTAAACTTGTCCATGGATACAAAGCCAGTATATGAAGAGACCGTTTTAGAAGTGAGGCTACTTACTTCCAAAGACCATATCAATAAGAACAAATCCTGGAATTCATAATTTTAACTCCCAAAGGTCCTTAGGTTGCATGAATTGTGTCCCCCCAAAAATATGTGTATCAATTTGGCTAGGCCATGATTACCAGTATTGTATGGTTGTCCTCTATTTTGTGACTGATATAATTTTCCGATGTGTTGTATATCCTAATCTCTGCCTGTGATTAATGAGGCAAGATTAGATTATTTTAAAGAGGATTAGGATGGGCTGTAATACCCTTGCTCAGGTCACATCCCTGATCCAATGTAAAGGGAGTTTCTCAGAGTATGACCTGTACCACCTTGTATCTTACAAGAGACAAAAGGAAAAGAAAGCCAGCAGAGAGTGGGGGAACTCATAACACCAAGAAAGCAGCTCTAGGAGCAGAGTGTGCCGTTTGGACTTCGGATTCCTGTGAGGAAAAGCAATTAATCCAGAGGAACATTGATGACAAGGACTTTCCTCCAGAGCCAACAGAGAGAGAAAGGCTTCCCTTGGAGCTGGTGCCCTGAATTTGGACTCGTAGCTTATTAGACTGTGAGAGAATAAATTCCTCTTTGTTAAAGCCATCCACTTATGGTATTTCTGTTATAGCAGCACTAGATGACTAAGACAGTGTTTAAGCACATTTCACAATAAGAAGATTCCCAAGACATACTAATGGATAAAAAAAATCTGTCTCTTTTGTATCAGTTAGGCTGTTTGAAGCAATGGATAACAGAAAACTCTGATAAAAAACTGGAAACCTAGATGTAGGTCTGACCTCAATAATGTTTGATCCAGTAACATAATCATATCAAGATCCAGGATTGTGACTATCTGTCCAATCTGCTTTCCCTGAGGTTGCCTTTTATACTCAGATCAGTAGAAAATAGTTATATCAGCTCTAGATCTATCAATGTCTAAAGTAGGGGAGGGATCATATCTTTTTTTTGGCTCTTTCTTAGGCATATGGAAATACCTTTAACAGAAATTCCCCTATGCCTCATAAGCTAACATTAGGTCACGTGATTATTCCTCAAGTAATCATTGAGAAGGGAAAATCTATTAGTGTAACTGGCTTAGAGTATACAAAGAAATAGTCAAGATTCAAATGTTATAGAATTAACTACAACATCTTCAAAGACACAACCTTCTTCATGAATCAACTACTACAGCTGCAAACACACAACCTTCTTCATGACCCATATAGATCTTAGGAGGACCAGCCCAAAGGCCATCTACACATAGGGCACATACACAAAAAAAGAAAAAAAAAACAAAAACTGACAACCAGCTGTAAATCTCAGGATTTACGTTTTGTCATATAAATTTAAGATTGTAAAAATTATTATTATTTGCACTGTTTATTTACATCTAGTGTTTATGTAAGAATGGATGCCTTTGAACTGTGGTGTTGTGAAGAATATTGAACGTACCATGGACTGCCAAAAGAACGAACAAATCTGTCTTGGAAGAAGTATGACCAGGATGCTCCCTGCAAATAAGGATGTCGAGACTGTGTATCACATACTTTAGACATGTTGTCAGGAGGGATCAGTCCATGGAGAAGGACGTTATGCTTGGTAAAGTAGAAGGTCAGAAAAAAAGAGGAAGATCCTCAACAAGATGGATTCACACAGTGGCTGCAACAATAAGCTTAAGCATAGCAACAATTGTGAGGATGGCAGAGGACCAGGCAGTGTTTTGTTCTGTTGTACATAGAGTTGCTATGAGCAGGAACCGACTCAATGGCACCTAAAAACAACTTACGTAAAATTCTCCATACTCTAAACACTTGCTTGTCTCATCTATCAAATCAAAAAACAAAACAAAACTTGTTGCCATCCAGTCGATTCTGACTCATAGTGACCCTATAGGACAGAGTAGGCTGATGGAGTCGAAACTTTTGGTTGGCAGCCCAGCTCTTAACCACTGTGCCACCAGGGCTCCTCACCTGTCAAAACAGATTTAAAAGAAAAAATTGGTATTTATATTTATACTGACTCAAATTAAATTGCCAGTATTTACTACATTAGACTTACAAAAATAGCAATTTCATATGGTGACCATATAAACATCAAAGTTTAAATGAGATAAATACATCTAAAATGCTTACCCTATTGTTACTGTGTCCCTTCCAGTCCATTCTGACTCACACTCGGATCCTATATGACAGAGTAGAACTGTCTCATAGGGTTTTCCAGGCTATAATCTTTATGGAAGCAGATCTCTGGGTCTTTTCTCTTGAGGAGTCGCTGGTGGGTTTGAAACACTCACCTTTTGGTTAGCATCCTAGCACTTAAACATCATGCCACCAGAGCTCCTTATGTAAATAGCTCTTATGGAGTGAGTGGCTTGAGGATCTGTGTAAGCTTGTTTTGGACATAGTTGCCTTACCAACTAGAGTTGGCTCTCTGTATCCGTGGGTTCTGCATCCATGGATTCAACTAACCACTGATTGAAAATATTCAGAAAAAAAAAAAAAAAGAAAGTTCCAAAAAGCAAAACTTGAATTTGCTGTGTGCTGAGCACTACACTGAATGAAATAATGTATAGGCATACCCTGCTGTAGGCTCCTGCCATTTCACAATTCCTCAGTCTCTCTCCACCACTCTTTGAGCATTGTTTCCTAAGCATCCTGCCATTATTTCCTATATAATGCAGTATAACTGTTCACATAGCATTAACATTGTATTAGGTAATATAAATAATTAAAACCAAAACGAAACACACTGCTGCAGAGTCAATTCTGACTCACAGCGACCCAACAGAATAAAGTAGAACTGCCCCATAGTGTTTCCAAGGAGTAGCTGGTGGATTTGAAATGCTGACCTTTTGGTTAGCAGCCATAGCTCTTAAGCACCTTGCCACCAGAGCTCCATAAGTAATCTAGAGATGACTTAAAAGTATACAGGAGGATGTGTGTAGGTTATATGCAAATACTACACCATTTTATATAAGGGACTTGAGCATCCAAGGATTTTGGTGTGGAGGAGGGCCTTGGAACAAATTCCTAGAGGATCCTGAGGGACAACTGTATAGTTTTATCCATGTTAAGATAACATATTCCACTGGTTTATTTCTTAATCTTTTCTTGCCCTGCAATACATATATTGAACATGAACTTTTTCAGCCTCTGGGGTTTATTGGGAAGCTGCTGTATTGCTGATAATGCATGCTGCTGCAAGGCAGGGATCTTTATGACTGTTTGAAACTGAAGAAATGGGCATGTGTCAAAATTACTGTTTTTATAGGATATTATATGAGGTATCTGAATTTTTGGTAGGAAAAATAGAAATTTTGAAAATTTTCATTTGTTATACATATGTACCAGCAGACCCTGGTGGGGACTCTGGGGTATAATTCATGGTAATTCATATATACAACTAAATACTTAGTGTAGGTTTGTGGGAGGGGACAAGAAAAAAAAAATCCATACTACCTATGAAAAATTGAGATACACTCAATGATTCAGTATGTTTTCATTAATGAAAACACATGATAACAACCAAAAATTCAAAGCCAAAAATAATTGGGTCACCAAAGGGTTAACATTATTTAAGGGAAACCTCTGCCTTTTAATTAATGGAAAAAAAAAAGTGCAATTGCATCTAGATAGGGAATCTAAACTGTGTTAATTAGGTTGGGTATTTTGACAATTAATAATAATAATGATGCTTAAGGTTAAGTGAAAATGGAGTTTTAATAGAGAATATTAGCCAATTTGGAGGCACATAGCATAGGAAATAGAAGAATGATTCCAAAAAAGGGGCTCTTAGGATCTCTGACACAGGAGGGGTTTCCAGTCAATTATATAGATATTGGGTTGTTTTCTTAGTAGCTGTTGGAATCAGAAGGCTAAAAGAAAGCCCAGGCTTCTAGGAAAATTGAACAGAAAAAACAAGCCTTTGTTGCTGTCGTTGGGTACCTTTCAGTCGATTCCAACTCTTAGCTACCCCATGTGACAGAGTGTAACTGACCCATAGAGTTTTCTTGGCTGTAATCTTTGTGGAAAGAGATTATAGACCTTTCTTCCTCGAAGCCACTGGGTCAGTTCAAACCACCAGTCTTTCAGTTAGCAGCAGAGCACTTCAACTGGTCTCCTTACTGGGGGTAAATATAGGAAATAGTCATTCAACATGGCTATGGCCCTATCCAAGGGTCAGTTTGTTTTCTAGACACGTGATTCTCAAATTTCAGGGTGGATCAGAATCACCTGGAGGACTTGTTAAACAGATTGCTGGACCCCACCCATAAAGTTGTTGATTTCTTAGGTCTGGGTAGGGTCCAACGCTGTGTATTTCTACCAAGTCCCTAGGCAATTCCAATCTTTTTGGTCTGGGAGCCTACCTTTAAGAAACACTGTCCTACCGTTCAGTCTTAGGTAGTACTGTAGCACAACCAAAAATATTGATCCAAACAATTAGTGGTTCAAGAGCTAAAGGTACTTGGGATTTTGCTGTTCTTTGTAAGGACATTCTGTAGAATACTACTAGTTATTGGCACTTAAGGATATCAGCATTAGGATGCAGATGAAAAGTGTATTGTTCAAAGTTCAGCATTGAAATCTGGTGCCTGAGATCCTGCATTTGATTGGAGGTATCTCCATGGGCTACAAATAGAGATAACCAATAACTAATAACATTAAGCATTGTAGTCCAACCATGTAATAACCTTATGCCATGAAGCACAAGGAAGGAGTAGTGATTGACAAAGCAGGGTAGAACAAGTGAAAGAGGTATTATGGCTACTGACAGTAGAACATTTTTAATGCCAGAGAGAGAAACAGAACAGGACAGACATGTGCTAGTAAGACAGGTGATATGGTCGCATCTTACACTGTGGAAGCAAGAAGTGAAAGGCTAGAGTTTAGCTGCTAGTGGACTGAGTGAATTGTTGGCATATGTCCTCTAACATGGCTAAATCACTGTGTCCTTTGGAAGTACCCTCTAACAATCTTGACTGGCTTAGATTAACCATAACCCCCTGCCTTCCAGTTGATTCTGACTTAGAGTGATCCTACAGGACAGAGTAGAACTGCCCTTTAAGATTACCAAGACTGTAATCTTTTAAAAGGAGCCCTGATGGCGCAGTGGTTAAGTGCTCAGCTGCTAATCAAAAGGCTGGCTATTTGAGCCCACCAGCCACTTCCAGGAAAAAGATGTGGCAGTCTGCTTCTGTAGAGATTTACAGCCTTGGAAACTTTTGACTCCATTCTACTCTGTCCTGCAGGATTGCTAAGAGTTAGAATCAACTCCACGACAATGGATTTGAGTTTTTTTGTTCTGTTTTATTTTTAATCTTTATGGAAACAGACTTACACATCTTCTCTCCTGGGGAGCTGTTGATGAATTCGAATGGCTGACATTTATGTTAGCAGCCCCGCATTTAACCACTGCACCTCCAGAGCTTAGAATAAGAAAAAACATACATTTTCACAACTTTATTTTCTCCAGTGTTTGTATTGTCTCTTGCACCAAGGAAAGAGGTTGTTGTTTTTGTTAAGTACCTTCCAGATGTTTCCAACTCATATATATGTGTAACAGAATGAAACACTGCCTGGTCCTGCTCCATCCTCACAAACCTTGCTATGTTTGAGCCCGTGTTGCAGCCACTGTGTCAATCCATCTCATTGAGGGTCTTCCTATTTCTCGCTGACCCTCTACTTTACCAGGCTTGATGTCCTTCTCCGGAGAATGGACCCTCCTGATATTGTGCACAAAATATGTGAGACAAAGTCTCACCGTCTTCACTTCTAAGAAACATTCTGGTGGTACTTCTTCCAAGACAGATTTGTTCGTTTTTCTGGCAGTCCGTGGTATATTCAACATTCTTTGCCAACATCATATTTCAAAGACATCAATTCTTCTTCGGTCTTCCTTATTCATTGTTCAGGTTTCACATGTATATGGGACAATTGAAAAATACCATGGTTTTGATCAGGCACACCTTTGTGCTCCAAGTCACATCTTTGCTTTTTAACACTTTAAAGAGGTCTTTTGCTGCCGATTTGCCCAATGCAATACATCATTTTCTTTCTTGACTGTTGTTGGCTATGGATACAAGTAAAATGAAATCCTTGACAACTTCAATCTTTTCTCCATTTACCATGATGTTGCTTCTTGGTCCAACTGTAAGGATTTTTTTTTTTTTTTTTTTTTTTTATGTTGAGGTGTTATCCAAACTGAAGGCTGTAGCCTTTGATATTCCTCACTAAGGGCTTCAAGTCTTCCTCACTTTCAGCAAGCAAGGTAGTGTCGTCTACATATCGCAAGTTGTTAATGAGTCTTTCTGCTATCTTTATGCAATATTCTTCTTTATATAGTCCAGCTTCTCAGGTTGTTTGCACAGCATACAGACTGAACATGTATGGTAAAAGGATACAACCCAGACACACACCTTTTCTGACTTTAAGGCATGCAGTATTCCCTGGTTCTGTTCAAACAATTACATCTTGGTTTATATACAGGTTCTGCATGACCACAAGTAAGTGTTCTGGAATTTTCATTCTTCACAATGTTATCCATAATTTTTGATGATCCGCACAGTCAAATGCCTTTGCGTAGCGAATAAAACACAGGTAAAAATCTTTCTGGTATTTTCAGCCAAGATCCAGGTGAGATCAGCAGTGATATCCCTCTTTCCATGTTCTCTTCCAAATCTGGCTTGAATTTCTGGCAGTTTCCTGTCGATGTACTACAGCAAACATTTTAAAATTATTTTCAGCAAAATTTTACTAGTATGTCATATTTACGATATCGTTTGATAATTTCCACATTCTGTTGGCTAGCCTTTCTTTGGAATGGGCCAAAATATGGATCTTTTCCATTTGGCTGGCCAGGTAGCTGCCTTTCAAATTTTTTGGTGTCGACAAGTGGGCACTTCCAGCTTTGCATACATTTGTGAAACATCTCAATTCCTGGAACCTTGTTTTTCATCAATGCCTTCAGTGCAGTTTGTATTTCTTCCTTAAGTACCATAGGTTCTTGAACATATGCTACCACCTGAAATGGTTGAACATTGGCCAATTCTTTTTGGTGCAGTTACTCTTTGTATTTCTTCCATCTTCTTTTGATCCTTTTCTATGCCGTTCAGTCCTCCATGTGTCTGTCAGTTTGTCATACTGTGAGGGCTTGTGTGTTGCTGTGATGCTGAAAGCTATGTCACCAGTATTAAAAAACCAGCAGCGTCACCAATAGCAGACAGGTTTCAATGGAGCTTCCACACTAAGACACACTAAGAAGAAGGGCCTGGTGGCCTAATTCTGAAAAGATTTAGCCAGTGAAAACCTTATGAATAGTAGTGGAACATTGTCTGATATAGTGCCAGAAGGTGAGCCCCTCAGGTTGGAAGGTACTCAAAATACTATTGGTGAGAAATTGACTCCTTAAAGTACAGTCTACCTTAATGACATGGATGGAATCAAGCTTTCTAGACCTTTATTTGCTGATGTGGTACGACTCAAAATGAGACGAAACAAGCTGCAAACATCCACTAATAATCAAAACATGGAATGAATGAAGCATGGATCTAGGAAAATTGAAAATTGCCAAAAATGAAATGGGACACATAAATATCAATATCCTAGGCATTAGTGAGCTGAAATGGACTGGTGTTGGCCATCCTGAATCTGACAATCATATAGTCTACTATGCCGGGAATGACAATTTGAAGAGGAATGAAGTTGCATTCATCCTCAAAAAGAACATTTCAAGATCTATCCTGAAGTACAACACTGTCAGTGATAGGATAATATCCATATGCCTACAAGGAAGACTAGTTAATAACACTATTATTCAAATTTACTCGCCAATCACCCAGGCAAAGGATGAAGAAATTGAAGGTTTTTAGCAACTTCTGAAGTCTGAAATTGATCAAACATGCAATCAGGATGCATTGATAATTACTGGTAATTGTATGCAAAAGTGGGAAATGAAGGATTGGTAGTTGGAAAATATGGCCTTGATGATAAGAACGATGTTGGAGATTGCATGATTGAATTTTGCAAGACCAGTGACTTCTTCATTGGAAATACCTTTTCTCATCTACATAAATGGTGACTGTACACGTGGACCTCACCAGATAGAATACACAGGCAGCAAGCTGACTACATTGTGGAAAGAGACAATGGAAAAGCCCAATATCATCAGTCAGAACAAGACCAGGGGCCAGCTGCAGAACAGACAATAAATTGCTCATATGCAAGGTCAAGTTGAAACTGAAGAAAATTAGAACAAGTCCACCAGAGCCAAAGTACTACTTAAAGTATATCCCACTTCATGTATATCTTGAGACCATCTCAAGGATAGATTTGATGAGTTGAACACTGATGACAGAAGACCAGACAAGTTGTGGAATGACATCAAGGACATCATACGTGAAGAAAGTAAGAGATCATTAAAAAGACAGCAGAGAAAGAAAAGACCAAAATGGATGTCAGAAGAGACTCTGAAAACTTACTTTTGAATGTTGAGTAGCTAAAGCAAAAGAAAGAATTGATTAAGTAAATGAGCTAAACAGGTTTCAAAGGCAGCTCACGAAGACAAAGTTATTATAATAACATGTACAAAGAGCTGGAGATAGAAAACTAAAAAGGAAGAACACATTCTGCATTTTTCAAGCTGAAAGAACTGAAGGTAAAATTCAAGTCTTGAGTTGCAATATCAAAGGATTCTATGGGGAAAATATTAGATGACACAGGAAGCCTCAAAAGAAGATGGAAGGAACACACAGAGTCACTGTACCAAAAAGGATTTGTCGACATTCAACCATTTCATGAAGTAGCATATAATCAGGAACCAGTGGTACTGAAGGAAGAAGTCCAAGCTGTGCTGAAGGCATTGGTGAAGAACAAGGATCCAGGAATCAGTGGAATACCAACTGAGATGTTTTAACTTAACTTAACTTAGAGGTGCTCACACGACTATGCCAAGAATTTGGAAGACAGCACCTGGCCAACCAACTGGAAGAGATTCATATTTATGCCTATTCTCAAGAAAGGTGATCTAACTGAATGAGGAAATTATCAAACAATATCCTTAATATCACATAGAAGTCAAATTCTGCTGAAGATCATTCAAAAGCGCCTGCAGCAGTCCATCGACAGAGAACTGCCAGAAATTCAAGCAGGATTCAGAAGACGATATGGAACCAGGGATATCATTGCTGATGTCAGATGGATCCTGGCTTAAAGCAGGGAATATCAGAAAGATGTTCACCTGTGTTTTATTCACTATGCAAAGGCATTTGTCTATAATCATAAAAAAAATTATGGATAACATTGTAAAGAATGAGAATTCCAAAACACTTAATCATGCTCATGAGTAACCTGTACATAGATCAAGAGGCAGTCTTTTGAACAGAACAGGCAGATACTTCATGGTTTAAAGTTAAGAAAGGTGTGCACCAGTGTTGTATCCCTTCATCATACCTATTTACTCTGTACACTGAGCAATTAATTCAAGGAACTGGACTATATGAAGAGGAATGGGACATCTCATTAACAGACTGCGTTATGCTGATGACACGACTTTTTTGCTGAAACTAAAGAGGACATGAAGCACTTACTGATGAAGATCAAAAACCACAGCCTTTAGTACGAATTACACCTCAACATAAAGAAAACAAAAATCCTCACAACAGGACCAATAAGCAACATCATGATAAACGAGGAAAAGATTGAAGTTGTCAAGGATTTCATTTTACTTGGACCCACAATCAACACTCATGAAAGAAGCAGTCAAGAAATAAAATGATGCATTGTATTAGGCAAATGTGCTGCAAAAGCCCTCTTTAAAGTGTTGAAAAAGCAAAAATGTCATCTTGAAGGCTAAGGTGCGCTTAACCCAAGCCATGGTATTTCCATTCACCTCCTCTGCATGTGAAAGCTGGACAATGAACAAGAAAGACTGAAGAAAAATTTATGGCTTTGAATTGTGGTGCTCGCAAAGAATACCGAATATGCCATGGAGAGCCATAAGAACAAATAAATCTGTCTTGGAAGAAATACAACCAGAATGCTCCTTAGAGGCAAGGGTAATGAGACTATGTCTCATATACTCTTGACATATTATCAAGAGGGATCAGTCCCTGGAGAAGGACATCGTACTTGGTAGGATAGAGGGTCAGTGAAGAAGAAGACCCTCAGTAAGATGGATTAACACAGCGGCTGCAACAATGGGCTCAAGCGTAGCAGGGATTGTGGTGAAGGCGCAGGACCAGGCCTTGCTTCGTTCTTTTGTCCATGGTGTTACTATGAGTCAGAATTGACTCCAGGACACCTAGCAAGAATAATGTTCCTTAATATTTTGCCCATAGAATCCTACAGTATTGCAACTTGAGGCTTGATTTTTTTCTTCAGTTCTTCAGCTTGAGAAATATTATGTTCTTCCCTTTTGCTTTTCTAGCTCTAGGTCTTTGCACATTTCATTATAACACTTTACTTTGCCTTCTGGAGCTACCATTTGAAATCTGTTCAGCTCTTTTACTTCATCATTTCATTTCCCTTTAGCTACTCGATATTCAAGATCAAGTTTCAAGTCTCTTCTGATATCCCTTTTTGTCTTTTCTTTCTTTCCTGTCTTTTAATGACCTCTTGCTTTCTTCATGTATGATGTCCTTGATGTCATCAGACAACTCCTCTGGTCTTTGGCCATCAGCATTCAATGTGTCAAATCTGTTCTTAACATGGTCTCTAAATTCAGGTGGGACATACTGAAGGTAGCACTTTGACTCTAGTAGATTTGTTTTAATTTTGTTCAGCTTCAAATTGAAGTTGCATATGAGCAATTGATGATCTGTTCCACAATTGGCCCCTGGCTTTGTTCTGACTGATGATATTGAGCTTCTCCATTTTCTCTTTGCACAGAGGCTGTCATTTTGATTCCTGTGTATTCTATCTGATTTGACCCACATGCATTGTCATTGTTTATGTTATTGAAAAGAGGTTGCAATGAATAAGTCGTTGGTCTTATAAAATTTTATCATATGATCCCCATCGTTGTTTCTATCACCAAGGCCATATTTTCCAACTACTGATGCTTTTTTCCAGCTTTCACTTTTCAGTCAACAGTAATTATCAGTGCATCTTGTCTGCATGTTTGATCAATTTTAAACTGTAGAAGTTGGTAAAAATATTCTATTTCCTTATCTTTGACATTAGTGATTAATACATAAATTTGAATAATAGTCACATTAATTGGTGTCCCTTGTAGGCTTATGGATATTATCGTATCACTGACAGCATTGCACTTCAGGATAAATCTAGAAATGGTCTTTTTGATGATGAATACAACAATATTCCTCTTCAATTTGTCATCCCTGGCATCGTAGACATGTGATTGCCTGGTTTAAAATGGCTGTTACCAGTCCATTTCAGCTCACTATTGTCTAGGACATAAATTTTTATGTGTTCCATTTAATTTTTGACAAGGTCCAGTTTTCCTAGATTCATACTTCATACGTTCCACATTCTGATTATTAATGGATGTTTGCAGCTGTGCTTCTCATTTTGAGTTGTGCCACATCAGCAAATGAAGGTCCTGAAAGCTTTACTCCATTATGTCATTAAGGTCAACTCTACTTTGAGGAGGCAGCTCTTCTCCAGTTGTATTTTGAGTTCCTTCCTACATGAGGGGCTAATCCTTTAGCACTATTATCAGGCAATGTTACATTGCTATTTATAAGGTTTTTACTGGCCAGCTTTTTTAGAAGTAGATTGCCAGGTCCTTTTATGTAGTCTAAGTCTGGAAGCTCCACAGAAACATGTCCACCACGGGTGACCCTGCTGGTATTTGAAATACTGGTGGCAAAGCTTCTGGCATCTCAGCAACATGCAAGCCACCACAATATGACAAAGTGACAGATAAGATGGAAACATGAGAAAAGTCTTATTACGCATGAACTAGGATTGGGGCCAGGAAAAGATATAAATTGAACCTGAAATTCTGAGTTTCTACCAATGAAATATACTGATTTTTATGTGCAGATAAGGGAGATTACCATATTTCCTTTTCTGATACTAGCCCATTTAGTTCAAAATTCAATTAAAGAACTGTTAAAAATTTAGTAAAATAACTGGTAATTTAAATATCTAGGGTAATATAGATGTAATGAATATTTCAAAACCATGTTGATTGTTATTATTTCTTGTTACATTTTCTAAAGTCAGATGACTGCCATACATAATCAAAACCCCTTGCCACTGAGTCAATTCTGACTCATAATGACCCTATAGCACAGAGCAGAACTGTTCCCTGGAGTTTCCAAGGAGCAGCTGGTAGATTTGAACTGCTGACATTTTGGTTAGCAGCTGTGCTGTTAACCGCTCTGCCACCAGGGCTCCAATTTCATTTATATAATCAGCATAAATGAAAAAAAAAAAAAAACTGTGTTCTTATTTCTGTAAAGGTGGAGTTGTTGTGTGTAGGCTTCTTCCTATTAACTCTAATACTTAAGAAGAGAATTTGATTGACAAATGGTAAATAAAGAGAATAATAAGGTCCATTTGGTTACCACAGTATATAATGTAAAATGATGTCACCAATATTAAGAAATCTCAGAAATATGTAATTTCTGTTTCCCCCCCCTTTCCTTCATTGGTCTTTATTATAAAACCTTGAAACTTAAAAGTAAATTATTTTCTAAAACTCTCTAAACCTTTTTTAAAAATCAAATTTTATAGCTCAAAATAGTAGAAATTTGATTTGACTAGAAAGTGAAATAGCAAACGATCAAAATGTATTTACCAGTTCAAGGAATCAGAAGCAGTGATATATCACCACATGGTAAATAGATTAGCGGTACCTCTAATGATGTTTACTATTTTCAACTCAATGTTATTTGCAATTTTTGTGTCATTTGGCTTTCCACCTATTTTATTTACTGCAAAAATTCATTAGGCACAACTCTAAAATCTGCTTTTTATGTTCTATTCCTTTCAATGCAGATTTACAAGACCTCTGAAAATTCAGTTTTGTAGTTAAAGGAGAGGGTATTGGAGTGTATTATACGATCAAATGTCTGGTAGTAAAATGAAGAAATAACCTCAGTGGAATGAAGGCTGGTGGTTTGGGAGCTGTGCTGAGTAGGAAATGGAAAACAATATTACTGTGCAGCCATCTTTTGATGTATGCTTCTATTTGTTTTGCTTTCACAGGAGAGTTTTCTATCTTAAGACTATCGTGTTGATTATTGTCACTGTAACGTTATCCCTAGAGTTTCACCATGGAACGTTACTGACTTTAAATTCTTTAAATCAATAGAAATGATACAGGTGTGCATAGCTTAGGTGTGCACACTTGGAAAATTCAGTTTGGTTTCTGTTTAAGCTATTTTCATAGTTTTCCTTGTATTCAATTTGTTTTCATTCTTTTTATGCTTGTTAAAAAAAAAAAATCCAAAAGAGATTTTGTGGGTCCTAGTGTCTTTTTTTTTTTTTAGTGTCTTATGCTAAATAGTTTTAACAGCTTTATATCACTTTTAGCTGTTAACATAAATATTTATTTATTTTGTGTATTTCAAAGTTAATATTGAATTCATGTGTTTCGATAAGATTCTAAATTTGTTTTGAATCTAGAGTGATGAGATTTGCTGATGGATTTAATGTGGAATGTAAAATAAAGAGAGAAAAACTCCAATATTATCCCCCACTCTTAAAGTCTTCAAAAGGATAAAATTGCAATATCCTGAAATGGGGACTATCAGTTTGGGGAAGAAAAAGGAATCATAATATATATATATTTTTAGGATATCAAAGGATATTTCTCTATTTTTTCCATCAAGTGTGTTAGATATAGTAATGACTTTTCAAAGTGTTTCAAAAGTTGTGATTCTAGACTGAAATTATTTTTAAGACACTTAGAGAATAGAAATCATCAACAGAATTTCTAACTTTTCAATAGCCCTGTTGGTGCAAAGCTTAAGAACTTGGTTGCTAACCAAAAGGTTGGCAGTTCAAATCTATCAGCTACGCCATGGAAACCTTATGGGGCAGTTCTATTCTGTCCTGTTAGGATCAGTATGAGTCAGAATTGACTGGATGGCAACAGGTTTGTTTGTTTGATGCATATGCTTATCTTTCCTTTGATGAGGCAGTAACCCTATGAATAAGTCACTGCTTTTTAGCTTTGAAAGTTTTAGAGATAAATTAACAAGGAACCTTTCCACCTCCAGACAATGAATAGCCATAAGAAAGCCAAGAATAATGAGTTCCATTCTTGGGAAGTTCAATTGCTTTCTGCCTCTTGGCAGTTCACTTCATCTTAAATGATCTCATATCTTAACTCTAGGCTGAGATGGCTTTGAAGGAGGTGTTGAATGATGATAACAAACAACATATCTAAGAGAGGTCGAACATGCAATAGAGAAACTTTGGTAGAAAATATATGGACAATATGGCAAAAAACAGAGACAATGTAGCACTTGTATGCTGGACAGGCAAAATAGAGGGATGATGAAAAACTTTTATAACATGCACATATAGCAAAATTAAGAGAGTTGAGAACCTCTACTACCCATATGCACACTGCCAGGAATATATTTTGGGGGGAATAATTAAGTCAACTAAACATGCATGGTGAGTAATGTTCCAACAACAAATATCTGGCCACTTAAAAATACTTTTGTCCTTTTACTTTGTCAACTTATTTATTTTATTTTTTGCTTATTGTCAGAACAGTAACCTTACCTTTCTCCTACATTTTTTTTTTTAACAGTGCATTATAATGTTAGATACAGAGGTATGTGTGTTGCTTGTATGGTTTCCAAATTATATCCATTTTGTAGCAATTTTCTGGCAATATTTGTTGATAGGGAGTTTTTCTACTTCTTGCTCCCTCCCTTAAAAGTCTTAAAGAAAGACAGAATCTCTTCTATGAATAAAAGGATAAATAGTTGATTGGATTAATAAAAAGGCACTTACTTCTCTATAATACTTAAAATAGGCAGCTTGTGACCATGATTAATATCCTGGGGTTTTTACTGACATTGGATTCTTACTATATCCCCAAAGTCAAAAATCGGAAATAAGAAATTTAAAAAAAGTAAGTAAATGATGCTTGGTTAAAGTAACTCATATGTCTCCAATTATGTGTCCATTTTATGAAAAATGAAAACAAACAAATTTATTGGCTAGATAGAATGGACTTTATGTATGTAGCAGCTCTGGAAAAAATAGTTCATGTTTACTGCCAAACTCAGTTACAGAAGGGGCAAAAAATGAGAACACTGGGAATGTATGCATAATCAGAGTCCAGGTGGTAACTACCTGGATAGATAGATCAGACAAAATTTTGATCAGGTTTGAAAATATTGAGAAAGAATTCAATGCCGAGTAAATTTTCAGCCAACAAAAAAAACTTGTTGCCATCAAGTCAATGCGGACTCATAGCAAACCAATAGGACAGAGTAGAACTGCCTCATAGGGTTTCCAAAGTGTGGCTGGTGGATTCAAACTGCCAACCTTTTGGTTAGCAGCCGACCTCTTAACCGCTGAGTCATCAGAGAATTTGGTTCAATTAGCTAAAATCATCTGAAAAGAGTCTTTGCAAACAGGAAAACAAAACATGTGCAAAGGTTCCTCTCTCTTAGTTCTATTTTAGAATTCTAGAACTACTCATGGAGAAATACGTGAATATCAAAAAGAAGGCAGAGCTTTCAGTTTGTCTGGAGCCCTCTGAAAAAATTACATTGAAAATACACGCAAGGATATTTACAATTGTAGTATTCTTTTCAAATAAAACCCTAAAGCTGCCAGTGATTAGAAGTTATTTTGGCAGTAGTAGCTGTATTCAATTAAATGTGTCATTTTAGTAGTCTCGTTTTTTGTTTACAATTGTCAAAAATCTTCTTTCCAACTCAAATGAACAGCTGTGTACATGTGAATGTGTGTATGTGTTTAGCAATCATTGATCATTTTTCCCTCTTGAGTGTTAGAGACTCAGTTACTGTTTTGAGCATTTTCACAGTAAGTCAGAATATGTGGGTATCAAACAAATAAAAACATTTCTTAGCTTTGTCTGTTATTCTTCCCAAATTAATAAAATGTATCTATGGGGGAAGACAGCCTGATTTAAATGAAATATAAAATACAGTCAGTGTTGCTGCTGCTGGTGGTGTTAGTTGTTGCTGTCAATTCATTTCTGACTCCTGGCAACCTTATGTACAATAGAAAGAAACAATGCCTGGTCCTACCCTGTCTTCAAGATCATTGGTATGTTTCAGTCCA
Organism: Loxodonta africana; assembly: GCF_030014295.1. Classification (NCBI taxonomy): domain Eukaryota; kingdom Metazoa; phylum Chordata; class Mammalia; order Proboscidea; family Elephantidae; genus Loxodonta; species Loxodonta africana. Next base: position 42,222,874 of record NC_087348.1, read on the forward strand.
TTGTGAAAGCTATTGTGTCAGTCCATCTCACTGAGGATGTCCCTTGTTTTTACTGGCCAAAATATAGTAATAGTAATTCTAAATAAACATCAAGGAATTTTCTGAACATCGTGAAGAAATTCTTTTATTTAATATGGCAAATACTGATTTTTGTATAACTATGAGGTCAACGTTTCGGACCTGCAATGACTTTTTGGAATTAACTAGTAGAAAGGATATTAAACTTCAGTTCACATCCCCTTAGGTTGGTGAACAGGCTCCAAAAGAGAGGATTGTGTGTTCATCAGTGCACAGGGAATTACTTCAGCTAATGACTATTAAATGTACTGTTAAATGGATGATCTCATGTTTACTAAAAAAATTAGAATGCAACTCTATTTCAGTTCCTTCCTTTAACATTTTAGGAAGTGGAAATAGAGAAAAATAAGGTGTTTATTTCAGGTTACACAGCTAGTGGGATGTTGGAATAGAAAACCATGGTTTCCCTGTGATGATGAGGAACTGGAAGGAACTGTAGAGATGGAGATGACATGATGATAAAAAGATCTTGGTGGATGAGGTAATAATAAGGATAATAACGACCATTGATGGAGCTCTTTCAACGTGCTGAACACTTGCTACAGATTATCTCATTATTCTTTAAGAGAGGTATTTAGTCTACTTGTTTTGGAGCTCCAACCCATTGCCGTCAAGTCAGTTCCAACTCATAGAGACTCTATAGGGCAGAGTAGAACTGCCCCATAGGGTTTCCAAGAAGCACCTAGTGAAGTTAAACTGCTGACCTCTTGGTTAGCAGCCAAACACTTAACCACTACACAACCGGGGCAGAGGGAAATAAAACTGAGAGATTAAATAACTTGCACAGGACATTTAGTTAATAAACATTGAACCTGAGAGTCAAATTTTGATCTGAATCTAAAGTCAATGAATTTTTTTTTTTTTTTAACAACTATAAAACAAAACACCACTCTATCCTGCCACTAGATCATATTTTCAAGTAAAGTTTCCTGGAAATCTGAAACAAATTTCTATCTTATTACCAGAGAGCTACCTATAGAAGGAGATCATGAAATAGTACCTTAAAAAGGTCTTTGATGTTCCCCAAAGACTGCATAGAGTCAATTCTAGAGCTTTCCATACATACTTTATTTTGGCATATAAAATAATTCCAGAGCATATGATATGCTTAGCACCTCACTATGTAAACCTAACCTGCTCCCACAGAATGATTTGGGTGTAAAGACAAACAGAATCCCTACTGTAAAAATGTGTGAACAGCTTTCATGTACAAAGCTTTGTCCTTCATGAGGCATGAGATTGGTTATCGTTCTCAGTGATGAAACAGTGATGGCCTGGATTCATATACCTTTATATAACAAAGGACCTGGATTTGAGAGAGGATTGATCAGGTTGAGAGAGCAAATTTATATCCCTGAAGCCAGAACTCTGCATAGCTAATACAGGTACTAGCAGGTGACTGTGGGCAGGTTGCCCTATTATTCTCTTTGAATATACAATGAGGACTGAGTTATGGAGACATTCTTATCAATTCTGCAAATGAAATCACTGTGAATATGAAATATGTTATATGATAAATTTGGGATCCAAAAATATCTTCATCAAAATGAACAATGGATGGACTGTAACAAGATAAAATATAATGAGAATACACATTGGTAAATGTAATTGCCATTATATTTTTACTTCTTATTTGCTGATAAAAGTCAAAGTTATTGACTTTTTAAAGACTTAATCTAGTCAACATACTAATACTTCTCTTGATTCTAAATTCTCTAGTTTATTCTTTTGTGTTTTCTAAATATACAACCATAAAATCTTCAAATACTGATATTTTTATTTCTTCCCTGGTAATGTTGATAATTTTCATTTATGTTTCGTATTTTGTTTTGCATTATCTGGAACTCCAGGTCAGTTGTAAAGTACAGTGATGATATACTGAGAATCTGGCTTGTTTCTCTAACTAGCAGATTTCCAAGATCCAGTTTTCTTAGTCCTCAGTAAGTTCCCTTTCTCTGTAGGTGTCATGTTTGACATGAAATGAAGGGAAGGAGGGAGGGAGGAAGGGAAGGAATAAAGAAGGAAGAGAGGGAAGGATGGAAGGAAGGAGAGAAAGACAAAAAGAAAGAAACAAAGAGGGGGGAAAAACAGCATATATCTAGAGAGAGATTCTAGAGCTGCTATAGTCAAAGCAGTATGGTTCACAGACCAAAGCTGACCTGTGAACTTAACATCAATCTATAACAACATAAGTACAAAATTGAGTGCAGGGTTTTAGAAATGTGACAGCAATTTGACAGACCAATTTCGTCTTTTGAATCTAGTAATAAAATACGTGATCTTCATTTTGCTTGCTTTTGTTTTTTGTCACACATTTTTTTTTCTAATAATTTAGCTTTGTATTTCACATAAGTGTCATCCTGCAATAACAGGAAAAAAAATGAACTCTGCCTTGATGGTTTGAGCACTGTTACATAAGAGACAGTGACACTGGGATGGTGGTTGACCTAGATGTTTCCTTTAAAAGTCAATGTTGTCTATATATGAATATTTTTACAGGAAACTATAGGTCTGCTACTTTGAGACACCCTGTATGGCATTCCAATGAAGTGATCAAAGTTCTAAAATAGAGGTGAAAAGGGAGTGTACATATACGAATTCCAGATCCCATGCTGTGGAAATCAGCTGACTTTGAGATTTCTTTGCATGAGATTTGCCGAGCCACTTTCTCCATCCAACTGAAGAAACCATAATATCCAAATAGGGCTCTAGAAACACTAAAAGCCAAATTTATAATGCTATAATTTATGAATTCCCTATATTCATTTGATTCTTATTTCTAGAAACCTTGTTCACTGGCATAATTTTCAGGGCATCTGAAGGTCAGGGCAGGTGTGACAGTTTCATGTTGTATTTAGCCTGCATCCATTATTAAACCATTTCAGTAACAAGCATTCATGTAATCATTTACTTTTATCTTTTTTAATGTATGGTAAATGTGACGGATGGCATTCGCACATGGGACATTTGCCCATGGATGCCTATGGATGTCTCCTACAATGTATCTAATTTCTAGTGTGCCTGCTGTAACTCCCCTTCCTTCTCACCCACACCAGGACTTATATTAGATATCACGAGGATATACAATATATTAATTTTTAGGTTATTTTAAAGTAAATTATTTTCTAGGTTTAGATCTTTTTAATTTGTCATTGATTATTTTAAATTTTTTTCATAGGTTATTTTCATCTCACAAATTATGTGATGGAACAGTGGGCCAAACACTACAGTTATAGCCTGCTCACAAAATATAGAGCACACACACAGACACATAGACACACAGGCTTGGTGGGTATATGTATAACAAATAGGTTTTTAATGAAGGACAGTAGAATAGAGAATAATTTTAAAGTTTACCTAGATCAACTCCCAGTGAAATAGATGAAGAAATCAAAGCCTTACCAACAGATGTCAATTTGCATAAAGTCATTCATTCTATAGTCTGTCAGCTCATGGCAATTCTCAACTTCCTTGATTACCTACCAGCAGTTACACACACACACAGACACACTCACACATAGCACATAGACATTTTTGTATTTATTTCTGGAAAATCAATATATACAGATTTATTTTTCAACTCAGATTTTAGAGGCCAGGATCAGAAATCATTTGATTTTTAAATTAATTTTAAACACTCTTTACTCTTTAGAGAAGAAATAATCATTTGAAAATGGTAACATTTTCAGGAACTATAGAAAGTATATATAGTATAGAATTGTGCAGATCAATATGGCAGCCAATAGCCATATGTGGCTGTCCAAATTGGGATGTGTGATAAGGTAAAACATGCTCCTGAAAGCAAAGTATCCACATGAAAAAAAGATTGTAAGCTAGCTCATTAACACTTCTCATATGGATTTTGTGTTGAAATGATAATCTTTTGCATGTGTTTGGCTAACTAAAATATGTTGTTAGAATTAATTTTACCTATTTTTACTTTATTGAGTGTGGCTTATATGAAATTTAAAATTTTATATGTGGCTGACATTATATTTTCATTGCATAGTGCTGGCTGAAAACCTGTCTTCCCTTTATTTGTAAATAATTCCCATCTTGGTAACATGTCCAAAAGAGACTTTATATCTGAAGAGACAGGCTAAGTCAGAGAAAAATTCTGAGACATAGATGGGGAAGTTTCCTTCACAGGAAATTTTAGATGAATACAAAGTCAAGACCCACTAGGCCTTTTTAACTATTATCTAGCTATTTCTAACTAGTATATATAAAAAAAAAAAAACTAGTATACACCCCATAAAATGAGTTTCAAACAGCTTTAATTGAAGTATAAAGGCCAATAGAATTCTAAAGATTAATAGTATATTTTAACATTTTACAAGGATATAAAACATGCCATGCTCTTGTGAAATCTTTCCACTCTCAAGTCAAATCAGAACATCTAAAACCCAAACACGCTGTCTTCAAAAATGCCTGCACTGAATGCACTCAGACGATTTTAGCTGTAATACTTACAGTCATTATTAACTTTTTTTAGTATGAGAAATTGTTCTACTTCCTCAGCTACTGCCTCATTCTAGGTTCTTTGGCAGTTGTATTTAAGTTAAATCTAAGTTTCTGCTTCAACATTTTCAATATTTTTATTACATTTTATGACTATTTCTTAAATAACAAAGGCACCCAACCAAAATTATCATAAAATCATATATATATTTTTTTTTTCCAGTGTGTTGAGCCAGCAATGGGAACTAATTGATAGGGAGACAGAGGACCAGATGCCAGCCTTACTTTTCACTGGCTTGCTTTTTGATTTTGAGCAAGGAAGAATGAAGAAAACTGAAGACATAAGGGAAAGATTAGTCCGAAGGGCTAACGAACCACATCTACCACAGCATCCACCAGACTGAGTACAGTACAACGAGATGGTGCCCAGCTACCACCACTGACTGCTCTAACAGGGATCACAACAGAGGGTCCCAGACAGAGCTGGAAAAAAATGGAGAGGAAAATTCTAACTCAAAAAGAAAGACTGGACTTGCTGGTCTGACAGAGACTGGAGAAACCCTGAGAGTATGGTCCCCGGACACCCTTTCAGTTCAATAATGAGGCCACTCCTGAGGCTTACCCTTCAGCCAAAGATTGAACAGGTCCATGAAACAAAACAAGACTAAAGGGGTGCATCAGCCCTGGGGCAGGGACTGGAAGGCAGGAGGGAACAGGAAAGCTCATAATAGGGATCCCAGGGTTGAGAAGGGAGAGTGTTGATATGCCATGGGGTTGTTAACCAATGTCATACAACAATGTATGATGAGAAACTAATTTGTTCTGTAAACCTTCATCTTAACTTCAATTTAAAAAAAAATAGAAAAAAAAAGTAGCATTTCCAAATACTCATTTATGTTTAGAAATTATTATCAAGAACCTAAAGAATAGTCTCTGGGAGATAAAAGATTTCAGTGGCAAACTTGCTGAGCCATACCTCTCTTGTTCTCTTCTGTCACCACTTCTTGTTGCCTAGGATGCAATACCAGACATCTGGGGAGCAGTCAGCAAAAAGACTAAGTTGTTAGGACTTTGCTAATAGAGTGATATGCATATTTTGTCTGTATGTTGATGATCCCAACATGTTTCTCTGGGTGGTCCAAGACTGAATATTGTAACTAATTTCTCAAAAGCCATTCCACTACAGCTAGGAAATTAACATCAACCTTGATAATTTTGCCCTCTTTGCCATAGATTTGTTCAGGCCCAGTAGTATTAGAAGAAGAAACTATCTTGTTCTTGAGACCCATGTCAAATTAGTCATGTAAATAAGAAATAATATACATGCAGTTCCCAGGTTAAGAACAAGATCCATTCCTGAGTTTGTGTTCAAGCAAATTTGTAGGTATGTTAGAACAGGTGCATATGGTTCTTATTTAGCCTCACTTTAGGGCAAAAAAAAGGATTGACGCTTTTTCAATGATTTAAAAGCTGCATGTGCAACAAGTGAAGGTGAGTGTGATGAAGAGTTTATTGCAAGTAGGGCTTGGTCCAGTAGTTTCAAAGTGAGGGCAAGTTTATATAACATTAAAGGACAAGGTGAAGTTGTTCAGAAGTAGGACGTTCATAACCCGGGGACTCACTGTAGCTCAAATTGCAATGAGTGAGCAGCCTAAAACTCAAGGAGAATCAGCCTCAAATAGTAGATGTGAACGTGATGGGAGACTCCTACACCAAACAACATGGAACCCTAGCCAAGGCTGATCTTCCTATGTGAACTAACACACCTCCCTATTATTTTACACTAGTTTTGTGTTCACTTTTATTTTCAGTGACGTGCTTGTTAACTGATAAACTCAGTTTATAATGACTGAAGAACTGGAGGGCTGCTACTCAAAATGGACCCTGGCCACTTAATCTTGGTACAGTGTGAGCAATACCTCTACAGAGAAAACTTTGAATAGGGATGGGAGTGGGGAAGCTACCATTGGCTGGACTTTGGACATCATGGAAAGACAGGAGTTGACTGCTGATACCACAGTTTTTTTTTAGCATCCAAAGCATGTGTGGGGACATAATGAAATATCAGTTGGTATTATATGCATCAGTGAAGCAATGGAAAGTCAGGATAAGCCATACTTGACTGCCCTTAACATTTTGGTACACTATTCTGTATTAAGAGGTATTCATCCACAGTCAACTGTAGTTATTGAGTAAATTTCTATATTTAGCCTTCCATAAAAAGTCACTTTCAGTCATCACAAAAGCATCTTTTCTACTTTCCCTCCCAGAGCATACTGTTCTAGACACACTATAATTCTGAATAGGTTATGCTTTTTTTTTTTTTTAATTCCTCATAGCCATTAAATATGAAATGTTTTCTTCTGTGGCTCTTGCTGACAAACACCTTTTCATCCCTCAAGACCCTACTCAAATGTGAAATCTTATGTCAAGTTTCCTTTGAACTAGACTTGACTTCACATATTTCCAGAGGCAATAATATTTTAAGTGCTCATAGCAATTTGTGTATGCCTCTAAAAGCACCTCACTGGACCTGTATCGTCAGTGTATCTGTGTGCCTACTTCCACTGTAGAGTCATTTCCTGAGCATAGGTATTAAACACAATTTTTATTTTTATAGCCCTGGCACCTAGTACAGGGGTTGATAGATGTTGGTTCAACATCAATATGTTTTACTGATTACATATAGAATGATTAATGATTTGAAGAATTAATAAAATCAGTGGCCAGAATTGAGACTTTTTTGTTCTTTCTATAACACAGGCCATACTTTAGAAAATATTGTTTTGGCACTTTTGACAAAATGAGTATTCTTTTACTTTGTTATATAACTTTTTGAATATTCCAAAATGATTAGAGTTAGCTATTATTCAATAAAATAAGTTGAGTAGTTTTAGCTATATTCAGGAACAAATAGTTAGCAAAAGTCTTACAGTTACTTCATTGCCAAAGACACTAGTAATATTTCTAATCAACTCTGTAAACATGTGTTGCTCTATAGAAGTAACCCAGAATGTTTCTGGTTCACAGCTCCACCAGGTGCAAACCTTTGCATCCATGAGGCAAGAATGAGAAAACATAGAAAGTCTTCCCTTGCTTGATGGTTATATGTCCATACTGCTTAAATATTGCTATGGCTTGATTATCAAAAGGAGGTTTCAAAAGCATCTTTTCATTTCATTTCCCACTCCCAATATCATACACAGTAATGCCTAAAAAAAAAAAAAAAACTAGTGCCATGGCCTAAATACGTTCTATTTATTACACTTCTTTTCATTTCATTTCCCATTGAAATGGCCTTTGCATCAAAGCAGAATTCATACATTTTGCTTATGATAACATAATAATTTCTATAGAAACCAATTATGGTGTAAGCAGGACTGAGACTTCAGGTAGGAGAATGAACAGCAGGAAGGGTTGAATTTCAACCGAGATTTTTGTTTGTATGTTATTATAGTGAGAACCAGTATAAGATGAAACAAATTCAGTTAATGTGTTCTGTAAAAAATGACTTGCTTGCTAAAAATGAAAAAAAAAATTCTAGTATATTCTTTTATAGATGGGTAGAATTATGACTTACGTAATTTCAGTGGAAAGCGTCATGGGAAAAAGGGAGAATGGGGGCTCTGTCATCCTAAAACCTTCAGAATCATAGATTGAAGACCAATTGTCTGGTCCAAGTCATTTATTTTACAAATGAAGAAGTGAAACCCTACAAGTGGTAGAGAGCTTGCTTTAGGCTAGACAAGCAGGTAATGGCAGAGCCAGAAGAAAAATTAACCTTTTTTTTTTCTATCAGTTTTCTGAGTTTAAAATGTGGCAGTATGCATTTTGATAAAATTTTTCCATATCCAAACCATTTAATGCTAAAAATCTGAATGTTTCTATTTTAGTATCAGAGGCGAGTTTTCAAATACTATTATAAAGGTGGAAAATATAAATCGAAGATTAAAGCACAACTGAAGCTTTACATGGTTTAAATATATATAAAGAATTTATTCACCCACCACGTCAATGCATATTTCCATTAATCTGGAGACGTTGGGATATTCCTGACAATAGCAAACTAGAGCATATTCTTTACAGAAATTCAGGAACATACTTAGGTAGTCTTTTTCATAAGAGATGCTCTCTTCTGTGTAAATTTGGTAATTTTCACTAGGCCAGAGGAAAAAAAAATTAAGAGGTATAATTAAAATAGTCTAAAATCAAGATATTATGCATTTTATGTATATATATGTATATAAATATGGTTGTGCAGTTAGTCCCCGACTCATGATATATTTGAGTTACGACAAACCACTCTTAAAACTGTCTTTTTTTTGGTACATCTTATCTTTAGTAATATGTACTATATGCAATGTTAAAGTATTTCTGTAAGTTTACGTGTAATGTATCCAACCCCCAAAGACAAATAAAAATCAGATTTATAATCATACTGATAATAAAAGGCAATAATAATGAAAACTGAAAAAAAAAAAAAAAAGAGGTATTTGTGTTACCTCAGGATGGACTTATAATGGAGTCATAGGAATGGAACCCCGTCATAAGTTGAGGACTACCTGTGTGTGTGTGTGTACATATATATATTACACTATACATTATATACTTACTTTCTTAGACTGTGTGTGTGTGTAAACACAATAAAGAGCAGTATACATAAAGCCATGTTAAGGCATCATTTTGGCTATCTGTAATTTTCATCTTAGGCATTGATTTTAGAAATCTTATCAGTTAATAAAATTATATGAATCTACTATATTGATAAACTTCTAAATTTGTGGATATTCTAAAAATGGAGTGCAATTACTTTTTACCTTTTGCAAACAGTAGTACATCTTCCCTGGAATAGGTTATCCCTGTTCATCAGTGAGGAAATATATCTTACCTTACTTAGCCTTTCACTCATCTGATAGAAAAAATGTTCAAAAACCTATACAGTATCCCTTGTGGAACTGGGAAAATTAATAATTTGATATTTAACTACATGTACACACATACACACACATTGCATTGTACCACAAAAGAAAAAAAAAAAAGTAGTTTATTTTTCCAGTTTAGAAACACTCTCAGATTATTTATGAGCCTCGTATACTGTGGAAATTTTCTATTACTTTCTGTGGGGAGCCCTAAACTGCGCTGTACATGTAAATTAATATTTATAACGGTATTATGCAGCTTTTGGTGTATGACTGGGCTTTAGTTAACCTCAAAGAGTCAGTATCTACAAAGACGATTGCAGATATGATTGCTTTCATTTGTGGCTTTGGACTCAGGAAGAACTTTTCATCTTTTCATTCTACTTCTTATTTAGCAATTATATCATTACGATTTTCACAGATGTGTGTATCAGTGGAAGGTAGTATCTTTCTGGGAACTCAGAACATGATACTCCCTTGGCAGGGAAAGCCTTTGGCATCCTTGGGCAATATAAATCAGTCAAGCTCACTATTTTATAATCTAAGATGAAAAAATATAATACAATGCATTCATTAGCCCAGATTTCAATCAAGCAACTAGGCTAAGCAACCAGTCTGCTAGGTATACTCACCTGGGTATTCAGATTGCAGCCACTGGTAAATTCCTGTATTAGGAAAGAACTGGGTTGGCCTGGTGCTTGGGTAAGGCCATGTTCTTAGGGTGTGGAGAATCAAAAGATATTACCTTTGATGTGTATTTATACTTTACTTAAAACTAGTATTTTATCAAAGAGGTATGCTTACGTGATTACTAAAAAGCTTTGGATTATCAAGTTATCCGAAGTCATTACATAAAATTTAGTAGAAGGCAGTTTTTTTTTTTTTTAATCTTCTAAAAAATTAAGAGGGTATCATTTCTCAGTTCCCATAAACGTTTTGTTTCTGCTGTTAGTTTTGTGGTTGCTTTGTTTTTAGTAAAAGAGACTAAAAAATAGATACTTAAATCTTCTAGAAACTTATTCTCTGTACATATGGGAATATTTCAGTTATTGAATTGAAATCCTCCCAGTTAAAATGTTTTCCTGAATCCTAGCCAGCCCCTTATCATATCTGGGACTACGTGGGAAGATTTAAAATATCAGGACAAGTTGCATTGCCTGTCGCGTCTCCTTTCTTCCAATCAGTATGAAGACGAGTCAGGTGGTTAATAATCATCTCAAAAATGGAACACACTGGGAACAAGCTGATGTAGTTAGTACTTCCTTCCCAAAGTCTCATTTCGTTTGGCCATCTGAATATCATTTGTGTTCCAAAGTGGGAGATATATTTTAGATGTTTTAAATGTAAAAGATTTGATTTTTTTCTGCGTGGGTATGAGTAATATTTTGGAATTTTTTTAAGAGGGGGCGCCTGGCATATATCCTTGAGCAGAATCTCTCTCCTTGCAGCTTTGTGCGACTGCTTACTCTCCTCCTGCCTCAGAAGTAGCTGCAGCTCATCAGAACTCCATTCACAGTAATTGGTGAAATCTTTCTGGAATCCTTCAGGCTGTATAAATGTCAAATGTGGCTGCTGTTGCCGTTATTAATGGGACTTCGGGTAGAGAGAGAGGAGGAAGGCAGAGCTTGACTATATTAACATGCATTGACTACATATTGACTGCAAAGAAGAATTGTATCTGCAGGAAGAAAGTTCAATTTTCATGATTTACGAAGCAATTGAGAGACAGCAATCTGGCTAAATAGAAAGGAATGATTTGCACTATAACAAGCAGTTAGTTCTACCTGGGAGGGAAAATAACTGTCTCTCTCCTCTTTATAAATCTGATCCTTGTTTTATGCCTTGGGGACTACATAAGGGTGTGTCACACAACAAGGAATCCTCCCCAGAACAGAAATTGTCTTTTTTTTTTTTTAATCTCTCTGTACCCACTGAATGTACGTGAGGCCCTCAAAATATAAAATAAAATATATATAAAAAACAAAAAAGCGGCTGTTTTAAACTTTTTCTTGCAAAAGAAAAATGCAATTGACTTCTTTCATTCCAGGAATCTTTTAGCCTTTCCTGGCTCAGTGACATCCATTCAACACGTGTCAAATGCTAAGTGGACTCTAGCAGACTCTTTAATAGGGACTTGATGTGTCTTTTGTCAGGAGAGGGAAGGAAATACTCCCCTGTATTACTCTACTATTCTCCAGAGGAAATGGAGGTGGGAAAAATGAAGGGCAGGTCAAAGTCATCTATGTACTGTGACATACACTTCAGCTTTTGTGCACTTTAGGATGATTACACATTACACTGGATAGCACTTAATTATTTAAAGTGACTTTTACTTTATTGTTATGGCCAGTATATGATTGAGTTCTTGCTGTGAATGCCAAGTTGTTCTGTTCCAGAGAGGAAGGAGTAAGTTTAGATGTCAATTTGATATGTCAGATTGTAACTTGATGGGGAGGAGGAACCAGGCACTACTCCAGTTTGGCCAGTCACAGTCTCAGTGGGAAATTGTAAAATAACTGAGTATGGGCATTCCCCTTTAGAATGAGAGATGATGTAATAGGAGTGTTTGGATCATCCATATGTTGGCAGCTTGACAGGGGGTGAGAGCTATTATTTTTATAGACTTAAGATCAGGGGCAGATAAACCAGTAAGCAGGTATGCACCAGTTTACAGTGAGCAAGATACCCAAGGGCTTAATTGTATTTATTTACTAATCTGTAGTGTATATCTTCACATGGTACAGCCGCTGTGGGAAACAGTACGGCAATTACTCAGAAAACTAAAAATAGAACTACCATGTGGCCCACCAATTCCACTCCTAGGTATATACCCAAAAGAATTGAAAGCACAGACTCAAACAGAGATTTGTACACCAATGTTAATTGTAGCACTGTTCACAGAAGACAAAGGTGGAAACAACCTAAATGCCCAGCAGAAGATGAATGGATAAACAAAATGTAGTACATAGTACAATGGAATACTACTCAACCAGTAGAAGAAACAAAAGTCTTGATACATGGCACAATACAGATGAAGCTTGAAGACATTATGCTTAGTGAAATAAATTGCTCACAAAAGAACGAATATTGTATGACCCCACTTATATAAGAAAAACAAGGAAGGGAAAATGTATAGAGACCAAAGTTTATTAGTGCCTACCAGGGGTGGAAGAGAAGGTGGAAAGGGGCGATAACAGTGATGGAAAAAATCACATTGAGTAAGGTAGGGTTGGACACCCAATTATTGTATTTTATGTCAGTAAATTGTACACCTATACAAATTGACAAAACTTGCATGATAGCTATATTAAAAAAAAAAAAAACTGCTGAGGCTGCTTGTGTACAACTAAAAACCTCGTGGGATTAGGTCCCTTGGTTTGGAGGTTCAGGTTCATGGTTTCATGGGACATGCCAGTTAAGTGGCCTAATAACATGTTTAGTACCTCTGTTCTACCTCTTAGTCCCTTGTGTAGTGCCTGGGGCACTTATAAGCTTGCAAGCAGCCATCCAAAGAGTGACAGTGTGTCTCTATATGCCTGGAGCAACAGAGGAAGGAAAGTCAGGAACAGGAGGAGGAGATGGAATGTGTGGCTAATTTCCTCCATGAACGGCTGCCTTTTTCTGCCACAAGACCAAGAACTGGCTAGTGCCTGGCTACCATTACTGAACGTTTTGATAGAAGAATTCTATCATTCTATCTGTCTATGATACATCATAGAAGAATTCTGATCAAAAGGAGAAAATGTAAAACAGAATTTCAAATGGACTTCAGATTTCCTAGAGTCATGGGTGATGGATGAACCCCTGGAACTATTGCTCTGAAACAACCTTTAAAATTTAAATAAAAAAATATCCCCTGAAATCTTAAAACCAAACAATCGTTTAGCTTAACTAGTAAAAAATGTCCACCTTGAGCATTACGCTCTTTTAAGAACTATCTATATAGCATGAAACTGTCAACAGAAACTCAAATTATTAGATAGCAACCTCAGGGGACAATAAATTTATGGTAATGGGGAAGGAACAACTCAGAAAAGGAGGGTGAGAATGCACAACTCGAAGAAAGTAATCAAAGTCACTGAATTGCACATGTAAAAACAGTTGAATTAGTGTATGTTTTGCTGTGTATATTCTCAACAACAGCAAAATAAGTTTAAAACAAAAAATCTATATGAGACCAAAGGTCAACAATTACTCTAAAACAAAGATGAGAAGATAAAGGGCTGGAAAGCTAGAGTACTGGAAGTGGAACAACTAAAATATATTTAAAGAGAATGTTAACACATTTGTGTAAAATCTAATGTCACTGGGCAATTTGTGTAGAAATTGTCAAACGAAAAACTAATTTGGTGTGTAAACTTTTCAAAAACATGGTAAAATATTATTATAAAAAAAATTAAGGGAGCTCATGTATGTGGAAGGAACCCTGGTGGCACAGTGGTTAAAGCTTTCGGCTGCTAACCAAAAGGTCAGTGATTCCAACCAACCAGCTGCTCCTCAGGCGAAAGATGGTGGCAGCCTGCTTCTGTTAAAATTTACAGCCTTGGAAACCCTATGGAGCAGTTCTACTCTGTCCTACAGGGTCAGAATCGACTTGAGAGCAATGGTTTGGGGTCTAATGTATGTGCAAGTGCCTACCTAATGTCTGGTCCTTAACAGGCACACAGTAAATATCAGTTTCCTTCTCTTTCAGTGTGAAATGCCATTATTGTCTTTGTAACTGGTGCTTAAAAGGAAAGACCAACTCACCATAAAAGAGCAGGGACTTAAAGCAGTGTAGTGGAAGTGACGACAGCATTTTATTTTCACTTACTTATTTCTGTTTAATTCTTGTGTGTGTGTGTGTGTGTGCTTTAGGTGAAAGTTTACAGCTCAAGTTAATTTTTCATGCAAAAATTTATACACGTACTGTTATGCCTTTTCATCCTGCCTCTGAACAGGAGCCGCCCATTTAGTCTCTTGTACCTGCTTGAACTAAGAAGCACACTCTTCACGAGTATTATTTTATGTTTTATAGCCCTGTCTAGTCTTTGTCTGAAGAGCGGCCTTCAGGAATGGCTTTAGTTCCTGTGTAACAGAGTGTCTGGGGGCCGTGGGTTCGGGCGTTCCTCCAGTCTCAGACCATTAAGTCTGGTCTTCTCATGTGAATTTGAGTTCTGCTCTGCACTTTTCTCCCATGTCATCAGGGACTCTCTTTTCTGTTTCCTGTCAGGGCAGTCAGCATTTTATGTTAGAACACATGTTGTGAAAGGGTATAACTTTTATCTTCCAGCTCTCTATGTGGTAAAGAGGATGATCCTATAGGCAGCTGAGTAGATAGACAGCACTAACAAGAAATAGTAACTAAAGTTAGAGTTCTGTGTGGTGGTAGTTTTCAGTCAAGATTTCCACCCATGCAGACATGCTGATATACTAATAGTGTAGCACATTGATTTGCAGCCCTGCTTAGAATTATGTATTAGGTGCTTCGATTAAGAAGACCATTAGCATGATGGATACTGCCAACATTTCCAGAATTTAGATGAGTAATAATAGTATGTTTAGAAAAACAGAACTTGGTTGGGGTGAATGTTTAAATTTGGAGAATTTTTTTTTTTTGTATTGTACTTTAGGTAAAGTTTTACAGGACAAATTAATTTCTCAGTAAATGGTACACATATTTTTTTAAGACATTGGTTAACAACCCCACAACATGTCAACACTCTCCCTTGGAGAAGATATTTGGTTGTGGAAAAGTGAATCCAGAGATTTGGGATGAGGGATTTTTCTAAGTTGTTTTATCTGCTATTTTATATATGAGGCAAACTCTGTTCACAAAGGAGTCAAGGAACCTTCCTATTTTATGGAAAGTTAAAAAAAAAAATTACATATTTTAACAGTTTTACAGATAGAATACAATAAAATTCATAAATTAGAAATGCAAAGTTTTATGATTTTTAGTAGATTTGCTGAGAGCGCAACCATCACCACAGTCCAACTTTATAAAATTACAATCATCCCCCAAATTTTCCTCATACCTGTTTGGAATTATTCCCCACTTTTTTATTTTTTTATCACCCTCAGACCCAGGCAACAACTGGTCTATTTTATGTATCTACAAATTTGCTTTCTGGACATTTCACCAAAATGGAATAATGTAATATGTAATCTTTTGCTTCTGGCTTCTTTCACTGAGAATAATATTTTTGAGGTCCATCCGTGTTGTAGCATGTATCAGTAGTCCATTCTTTTTTATTGCAGAATCTATTTCATTTTATAGTTCTACCTCATTTTGTTTACCAATTCATCAGGAGATGAGCTTTGGACGGTTTCCATTGCTTGATTGTTTTGAATAATGCTGCTATGAACATTGCGAACGTGTCTTTATGGGCATATGTTTTCATTTCTGTTGGAAAGAATCTTATTAGTGGAATTATTAGATCATGTGATAAGTTAACCTTTAGCATTCTAAGAAACTGTTTTCTAAAGTAGCTTTTCCATTTTCCATCTCTACCAGAAATATATGAGCATTACAGTTTTTCCACATCCTTGCTCACACTTGGTATTACCTATCTTTTTTTGTTAGAAAGTTTGCCACAATCTCTTATTGTGTTTTACGTTTGCATTTACCTAATGATTGATTGTTAAGCACATTTTCAAATGCCTACTAGCTACGTTTTATCTTCTTTCGTGAAACATCTATTCAAATCCTTTATCGATTTTTAAATTGGATTGTTTGTCATCTTATTGGGTTGTGAATGTTTTTATGAATATTGTTTATCAAAAATATGATTCAAAGATATATTCTCCCACTGTTTTGTTCAAATTTTCCTTTTCTAATTGGTGTCTTTTGCAGCACAAAACACTTTTTTTTTTTTTTTTAATGTTGCTGAAATACAATTAATCATTGTTTCTTCCCTTTTATGGATTGGACTTTTGGTGTTACAGCTAAGACAGGGCCTCTGACCAGCTCTTCCAGGTTCAGTCATGGCCAAGGAAGTGAAACCGGGACAGACTCAAATTTTTTTTTTAATTTGCATAAGCCAGAACTTTAACTGGGACGTGAACAATTACAGATTGAAACTCTGTTAGAAACCTAATCTCTCTCTTAGAAAACAAAGGCCACATGCGTTGGATAGCAGCCGGATATCTTGCCTGTCAGATTTTGAGCAGAGTCAGAAACAGTGGTGCCCCTCTCAAAGATGGCTACTAACCACACCACTTTGAAATGTGCTACTCTCCACTGTCCTGCCAATAATCTCATCTCTTATATCAGGCTTCTAAAACAGCTCGCTACGATTCTTGTGAATCTCCCATTCTCGGGCATTTTTCCTGTTATGGTATCATTCCAGTTTACTGAAATTATAAAAGTCTGGGTCTGTTCCAGTTTCACCTCTTTGGCTAGGACTGAACTGGTTCAAACCAACTCCAAGCCTTGATCTAAAACACTTGTCCAATCTAAGCTAATGAAGATGCTCTTTTAAGATTTCTTCTAGAACTTTATATATAGCTTTAGCTCTTACACATGGATTGACAGAGTCACTGCAACAATGGGCTCAAACTTAGCAATGATTGTGAGTATGGCGCAGGACCCGGTAGTGTTTCATTCTGTTATATATAAGGTTGCTATGAATCAGAGTCAACTCAACCCCACCTAACAACAACAGGCTCTTATATTAAGTCTATAACCTACTTCATGTTCATTTTAATATATAGTGAAGTAAGAGTCTAAGTTTACATTTTGCTGTGTGTATATAATTGTCCCAATGCTATTTGTTAAAAAGACTAATTTAATTTCCCCATTGAATTTTCTTGTCATCTTTGTCAAAAATCAATTGACCATAAATATAAAAGCTTACTTCTGAACTCTCAATGCTTTTTCATTTATTTATATTCCTATCCTGGCACCAATAACACCCTGCCTTCATTACTGTGCCTTTATATCAAGTTTTGAAATCTGGTAGTATAAGTTCTCTAACTTGCTTCTTCTATTTAAAAATTGCTTGGACTAGGCAGGTTTTTTTCATTTTCATATGAATTTTAAGGACACTTAAGCATTTTCTACCAAAAGAAAAGAAAGCAAATACATGGAATATGTCTGTTTCATGTAAGGCACCTAATTTTTTAGCATAAATCTGTTCATTGTATGCTCTCATAATTATTTAAAATTCAGTAAGGTCAGTAGCAAAGTTTCTCCTTTCAATCTTGGTTTGCTAAGAATGAGTCTTCCCTCTTTTTTTTTTTTTTTTTTTATCAGTCAAGCTAAAAATTTGTCAAATATTTTGATCTTTTCCAAAAACCATCTTTTGGGTTTCATGGATTTTTCTCTCTTATTTCTCCGTTCTATTTCATATGTTTCTGCTGTAATCATTACCTTATTTTTTACTTACTTTGGGCTTTTTTTTTTTTTTTTTTTTCCTTTTGGGCTTGGTTTGCTTTCAGTTTCTGGTTTCTTAAAGTAGAAGCTTAGATGAATGACCTTTCGACTCCCCCTCCTCTCCCTCATTCTCCTCCCCCTCCTTGCCTTCTTCCCCTTCCTCCTACCCCTCCTCTTCCCCCTGCTTCTCCTCTTTCCCCTCTTCCTCCACCTCATCTTTCTTCTCCTTCTCCTCCTCCTCCTTCTTTTTCCCCTAGTTAATTGCTAAAGGCTATGAATTTCTCTTTAAATATTTCCATATATTTTGATATGTTGTGTTTTTATTTTCATCCAATTCAAAATATTTTCTAATTTCCCTTGTGACCTTTTTTTTTCTTTGTTCCATGGGTTATTTAGAATTTTGTTCTGTGTAATTTCCAAATGTTGTGGAATTACCTTGATTTCTATCTACTGTTGGTTTTATTTTTATCCTGTTATGGTCATAAAATACTTTGTATTATTTCAATTCTTTTAAATTTATTGAGATTTGTTTTATGGCTAGCAAATTGTCTTTCCTGGACGACAGTCTCTGGATGTATAAAAAGAATGAGTAATCTTCAGTCATTGTGGGAGCTTTAGATTGATTTAGTTGATAGTGTTATTCAAGCCTGGTATCTGCTTGCTAATTTTCAACTTGTTCTTTAGGTTATTGAGAGTGAAGTATGAAATCTTCCACTCTTATGTAATTATTCGTGTGTGTTATGTCAGCCTTTTCCATTTTGTGATTTTTTTCACAGTAACAAAGGTAAGATGGTTATTTCTGTACTGTAAGATTTCAATGAACTGACATACTATGGAAATGGGTGAAGTTGTATTTTTTTAGTTAACCAAGGGTTGATCAAGGAAAGACAAGTCAACTTTTTTTTAGAAATCATTAATCTACAGCCTTAATTTTGTGTATACCTTATTGTGATCAATTTAGATCTACCTCTGATGACTGATGACCATTATAGATTTTCGAGTCATCATTCCAGACATGAAATCTGAATATAGGGAAAAAGGGAGATGGTATAGAACATTGACCTTGAAAAAAAGTTACTTTGAATAATGTCCTTAATTTTTTTTAGGAAGTATATCATTTTTTCCCATTCTTACAGACTTGAATGTAAAACAGGAGAAAGGAGTAAACAATTATTTTTAGTAATAGTGATAATAATAATAGTACTTATTAAGCACTGACTGTTAAAAAAATAACTTTCATCTAAATGAATTCATTTGATTATTCAGTAATTCAGCAAGTTATAGTATATATATATATATATACTATATATATAAAAATCATTGAGAACCTCTTGGCACATTGAGCCAAATATTAGGTCTACAAAGGTGAAAGAGAAAGCCCTTAGCATCCAGGAATTTGCAATCCTTGTAGGGAATAGAACACTAAAATAATTGAGTTGAGTGCCATGGGAGAGGTGATCCCAGATATCATTGATATAACCAAGGAGAGGGAAACCCTAGTGGCATAGTGGTTAAGTGCTACAGCTGCTAACCAAAAAAGGTCGGCAGTTCAGATCCACCAGGTGCTCCTTGAAAACCTTATAGGGCAGTTCTACTCTGTCCTATAAGGCCGCTATGTGTCAGAATCGACTCCACAGCAAAGGGTTTAACCAAGGAGAGACATCTTAATCTTGGCTTTTTAAGCAAATTAGTGCCTGAATATAACTGGTGCAGGTGAAGATGGGTGAAAAGCATGAGAGAAATAAAATTTATTTTGTACTTCCCCTTTGTTAAGTTGCTATGAGTCAGAATTGACTCAGTGGCAGCAGGTTTGGTTTTTTGTTTTGGTATATGTTCAGTGGAGTCCTTGGGTGGCACAATTTGTTAAAAGCTGGACTATTAACTGAAAGGTTGATGGTTCAAACCCACCCAGAGGAACCTCAGGAGAAAGGCCTGGCAACCAGCTTCCGAAAGGTCACAGCCTTAAAAACCCTATGAAGCAGTTTTACTTTGCACACATAGGGTCACCAAGAGTTGAAATCAACTAGACAACAGCTAACAACCACAACAACAACATAGGTTAGGCATTGATAAAGGCACTTTACATAGAAAATCTAGTTAAACTCACGTGATTACTCAACAAAGTAGTTTTTTTTTTTTTTAATAGTATAAAGGAAAACTCAAACAAGCAAACAAAAAGAAATCCTGAGACCCATGTATCATGATTAATTTGGCTGAGTTTCTGACAAGATCACATGTGTGTACAAAGATTTGCAGATGGCAATGTGCAGTGTACTGTTGGAAGGAGAGAGAAAGACTGGGAGACAATTATAAAGACGTTTAAAATATCTTAATTATAAAATTTAGAAATAATGGAGTCCTGACCTAAGACCATGGCCATAGGAATAGAAAGAACGATTTTAGTAGTTGTTGTTAGTTGTCACCGAATCAGTTCCAACTCATAGTGGCCCCATGTGCAACAGAATAACACAGTGCCAGGTCCTGCTCCTTTCTCACAATCCTTGCTGTATTTGAGCCCAGTGTTGCAGTCACTGTGTCAGTCCAACTTAACTAATTTTAGTAGTTAGCATGAGTAAAAGTTGATGAGTTAAAGTGAATTTGCATTGTAAGAGAGAAGTAAGAATCAGAAAGGATCCTGAGGTTTCTGACTTGGACAAAGTAGTGGATAATGTTTGCGTTTCGCTGAGTAAAACAGTTCAGGAGAAGTAGAATTCATGTAGGGCAAAGAAGATATCAGGGACCAGAAACTAGACCTTCTCAATACAATGCTAAAGATCTTCCCACCAAATGATACAACCTTTACATCAAGGTGTTCTGCTAAGACAGATAGATGGGGCCCTGCCAGTATAACTCTAACGATTATTATGTCATTCATATATATCAGGGTCATTGAGAACTAGGTGAACTCATGAATCCAAAAAAAAAATTGCCCTTAGCTTCTTAATCCTTGGAGAATCATGGTTTCAGAAAGAAAAAAAAAAAAAAAAAAACCTTTCATTACTGTGAAGATGAGGAAATGGGGAAAGGGATATTTCAGATAGCTGCCACCTGGATTTTTCTTCAGTAAGATAAATATTGTGTCAGTTTGCTGCCTAGTACAGACACATTGGCAGACATGTTTTCAGAACAAAGCTAAGGCTTGATCAGGTTGGCTGTTTCAGCTCTTGATCCTCATTTGTTACAACACCAGAATTTGTCTTAGAACAGAGACAGCTGTCCTTAGGCTAGGCTCCAATTCAGCTAAGTATTGTAGGCAAGGCTCAGAAGGAAAAAGATACCCCAGTCCACCAGCTTCTGCCTTGTGGCCTTTTCATTATAGATGTGTGTCATGAAGGGGCCACAAGTACTCCACCAACATGTGGACAACCATTAAAAGATCTTCCCATTCAACCCCAGATATTACAAATTTGGCACCAGGGTTGAAGATGGAAATAATGTTAAATGCTCTGTGGAAGCTAATTCCGACGGACTTCCCAGCTTCACAGTCATCTCAGAGATGTTTTCTAAGCCTAGAAACTTCCGAGATATTTAAAATTGAATGGTTTTCTGGAACTTACCTAACAATGGAGATTTTTCATCAATAGACATAGCCATACAGCCCTAGTCTGTCCATGAATATGATACAAATGATGGTGATTGTACTCTATCTATATAAATATGGTTGAAAAACTCAGTAACTATTTTAATAACATATGTCTGTTAACTGAATCAGGATGTAGATTCAACGGCTACTATTTTGAACACTTGCCGTGCATACAACGTAACAGTCTTCTCAAACAAACAAACAAAAAAAAAGACAAAAACTTTGAGCAGAGAAGTTTAGAAAGAGCTTCCTGATATCCGTCTTGACTCTATGACAGGATAGTACAGCTAGTTTTGGTTTTCACGCTTGCCCCTTGGTATCTTCTACTGTGTTTGCTGCTCTCTGATCTCAGTGGAGAACTGCAAGTAAAATCCAAGCAATCTGTTGGCACACAGCTGCAGAATGATTTTAATCTTCTTGCTTTTACATCTCAGTTCATCCTGGTTGCCTCTAGTGGCACAGAGACAGGGACCTGCCATTTGCATCCCAAAAGGAAGCAGATGATAGTCAATATGTGTAAAACTTTTAAAGTGAGAGGAGGCCTCAACTTTGATCTCTTTGAGCTTTACTTACTACTTTGCCAGATGGACCCACGTCTTTCATTTAGTCCAAGTGGGCAACTTTCGTTCTCTTTGTAGGAGGAGGTCAAAAAAAGGGGTCCTCTTACATTTTTACTTTCGCTGTTACTTACTTTGTGAAATTGCATTGACCGTTTTTGTCTACTTGTGTGGAAAACAGCTTATATCCTATTAGCAAAGGTATTTAATTATTAGGTTCATTGCTAGGAATAAAAAATGTAGGTCATTTCTCTATGAGAACACACATGGTCAAATAGCACTGATAAAAATGTTGCTTTTAAAACAAGCTCCTTTTCTTGATGTTTGTCCGACAACCAGTTGGACTAGAGTTAAAGAGAAAGGTGCAAGTCAACCAGTGAACTGAGTTGATGGCATTCCCATTGAAGTTGACAGAATGGCAGCAACAGGAGTTTATTTTAATGAGACTGGTCTCCTTGAGAAGGATATGGGACATAAATTATCACTTCTGGGAAGAGGAAGTAAAAAGGAATCCACAAAGGAAATGAAAGAAGTATGGGAAACAGAATAAGGTGGCCTCTCATGGAAAGGAATCAAGGCTTTTCCAGAAAAGCCTCTAAGCACTGCAAGGGTATGAATTATTTACCCTAGAGAGAATCAGAACTGATTATATATCACATGTTATTTGGGGAATAAGGTTTGAGAGAAGTTATGTAGTAGGAATAAGAGGTTGTGTTTTTGATTCCAAAATTCTCTGGAGTTGATCCGATCAGTTAGATATACTCAGATGCTTTTCTAACAATCCAAAGTTGATCAAACTCAACCCTATATGAAATAGTGAACTCTGCAATCTTGAGCAAATACTTTGGGAATGTTTATGGAATTTTAAATTATATATTTTAAGATATTTGCCATAAAGCAATGCAATATATAATGTCATTGTTCTTAGGAGCCATCGAGTTGATTTCGACTCATTGCAAACCCATGTGGTAGAGTAGAAATGCTCCACAGGGTTTTCTAGGCTATACGCTTTACAGGAGCAGATCACAAGATTTTTCTCCTACAGAGCTGCACAGAGTTCGTTCAAACCACCAATCTTTCAGGGCAGTCGAGTGCTTAGCTTTTGCACCACCAGTACTGCTTAACACAATATACATAACCTGTTGCCGTAGATTCCGACCCACAGGGATGCTGTCTATATACATACATATACATTTTTTTCCCGCTTTCTCACATTTACTCACTTTTTCTCCGTGCAGAATCTGGGGACTTCTCCTAACCTTTCTGTTTCCTTTCCTACTTCATTTGCTTCTATTTTTCAACTCAAACATTTTGCAGACAATAGACTTCACAGATGTGTGGCAAACAAATAGGTAATTGAAAGCTTCTCTTGCTCTTTAGTGTCTTAATCTTTGATTATTCTAATATTGGCAATTAGAGTTCCCATTATCCACAGAAGCTGCTTTTATGATGAGTGAAAATTAAACCATGTGCTAGGATGTTTGTCATTGGAGTCTTATTATCTACATCTTTTTTTGTGGCTTAGATCAAAGGACAAAGGTATTCATTTTCTTTCCCCATTTTTCTTTGAGAGGAGCAACTACAAACTACCTCTTGGCTACTCTGGGATTAGCTTTTTGAAAGTACTAAGAACCTTATGACACATAGAGAAACAAATGAAATAGTTACATTGAAGATTAAGGTTCTTTGCTGAAGCCTAAGTCATACATTTTTATCATTATTATTTCCATCATTGTCATTAATACTACCTCTACTGTTTATTATTTACCAGCAAGTGCATATACTTACAGGATATATATAACTGTCTCCATTCTACACTTAAGGAAACCGTAAATTGGACAGGTTAAGTCAGAGGCTTCTCATGTAACTAGTAAAGGTTGCTAAACCAGGATGGGAACCTGGTTTTATGTGATTTAAAAGTCCATGCACTTTCCACTGCATTACATTGCTGCAAATTAGGATTAATAATAGAGGTAAGCACCGCCTTTCTACTACATTTGACATTTATTGAATTTAATAATCTTTGGGAGGTTATAACATAAGCTAACAAAAAATGCAAACTATTCTATGTTAAACTGGGTAGTACGTACAATACAATAGCAATTAGAAGACAGAAGGTAAGTAAAATAACGATGAAAAGTCACATGAAGGTTGGAATTAAACTAATTCCATTAATTAACAATAATTGTTGTGTTCCGAAGGTGACATAACATTTACAATGGCTTCTATACACTTGATATTCTTGACAACCTAACAAAGTAGGAACTATCCTCTGTATCTTATATACAAATACACTAAAATCTAAGGCCAATGAGCAGCCTGCTGAAAATAGATGGGCCTTCATGTACTAATTCAAAATATGTTTATTGATTGGTTCCCATATGGCATGCACTCTACTGGGCTCTGAGGAAATAGTAGTGAGCAGGGTAGCCAAAGCTTCTGTCCTTAAAGAATTTACATTCCTGTAAGGGAGGAAGTTTAGCAGTTATTGAGTATAATAAGCTTGTGATATAATAAGCATGACTATTTCAGATAATCTCATGTGCTATAAAGGAAATGAAATAAGGTCATGTCATAGTGAGTAGAGATAGAGGAATATGAAGGAAGAAGATGCTTTGTTAGTGAAGTTGGAGAAGACCTCTTTTCAGAAAATCATATTTGTACTGAGATCTGTATGAAGAAAAAGCCAGGTGTGTAAAAATCTTGGGAAAGCATCTCCCACATAAAAGAAGAAAAAGTGCAAATACCCAGAAGAAAGAATTAGCTCACCGTGCTTAAGGATCTGAACAAAAACCAGGATGGTTGGAACATAGCAACAAAGTTAGAGAGGAATATAAAAGTCTGATTTGGGAGGGCCTTGAGGAACATGACAAGAGTTTGCATTTTATTATAAGTGAAATTGGAAGACCTCAGAGGTTTCTAAGCAAGATAATGTTATAATTTAATATAAATTTTAAGGAAAACTACTCTGGATTATAAAGGGGTATTTTTGGATACAGGGAGATATTTTAGGAGGCCACAATAGCAGTTGAAACAAATCACCATAGTGACTTAGTCTTGGGTGGTTACAAGGTTACTGATGAGAGTTTGATGACTATTTTTGGATACTGAACCAAAAAGATATGTTGACTGGATGTGGGCTTAAGGGAAATAGAAAAATGAAGAATTACTTAGAACTTTATGGTTTAAGTCCCCAGATAGATGTTGGTGCTGTTGGCTGAAATGAAGGCAAGGGAAGCAACAAGTTGCAAGAGGGTGGTGAGGAATGAAGAGTTCCATCTGGAATATACTTATTTTCAAATACTTATTATATGTCCCATGGAGACATTGAGTAGGCTGTTTAATAAATGAGTTTCTTCAAGAGAGAGATCAGAGCTGGAGATATAAATCTGAGAGTTATTAATATACATATATATAATTTAAAAGCATGGAACAAGATTAATAATCTTGAGAGGGAGTGTAGATAGAGAACTGACAAGGGTCCAGGAACAACTCTGGAGTGTTCTAATATCTGTAGATCAAATACAAGAAGAGCTAAAAAAAAAAAGACTAAAATATTGCTGGGGAAAGAGATAGGAAACCAATAGTAACATAGAAGCCACAAGAAGAAAGTATTTCTATAAGGAGCGAAAATTCACTTATATCAATTGAAAGATCAAATACGATGAAGGAAGGTAAGTGGACATTTGATTTGGCAACACGAACGTCACTGGTGACCTGGGCAACAGTGATGTTAGTGGACTAACAGAAACCAGTGTTAGTTGAAATGGAAACCAATGTGGAGTCCAATACAGAACAAACAGGAAGTGAGGGAATGAAGGTGATGAATAGGGCCACATTTTTCAAAGAGGTTTGCTTTGGAGGAAGAAAAATAAATGAGACAGTAACTGCAAGAGGCATGGAGTAAAGGAAGAGTTGTGTTTAACTCTTTAACACGGGCTGTCTTATGCCTTCAAACAAACACACTTTTTCTCCATTTTATCCTTCACAATTCTAAAGATTATATAGGTTGGTAAAAAAATTATAATGGGAGGAAAAGTGAGGTCTTCCTATTCCAAGGGAAATAGCATGAACACACCTGAATAAATTCAGTAATAGCTACCGTTTATTGAGAGTCTACACTTAGAAAGCCATGATGTCAACATCAGGGGTTATGGAGACAAATTCATTCATTAATTTTTTTTAATGTTTAATGAGCATCTACTATACAACGGGTACTCTCCTAGGTGCTGAAGTTTCAATAGTGTAAAAAGCAAACTGACAAACAGAAAACATTCCTTCCCACATGAAGCTGTTGTTCTAGTGGAGGAAAGCAGACAGTAAATATATAATTGAGAAAGATATATAGTTTTCAGGTGGCAAAGAGTGCTATGGAGAGAAAATACAGCAGGGGAGAGATATAGGTAGTGCTTGGAGGTGGGAGCATGCAGAAATTTTTTAAAAGATAGATGATAAAGCCATGGTAAGAAAGTGACATTTAAACAAGATTTAAACAAAAAAATATAAAGAGGAGCAATACTGAGCAATACAGATACCTGTGTGAAAAACATCAAGGCAGAGGAATCTGCAAGTCCAAAGAAGATCAAGTGAGATCTTCCCAGGTCAAGTGTAGAAAGTATTTCAAGGAGGAGAGAGTGACAAACTGTGTCATATGTTTCTGGTAGGTTAGCCTGTGTGGAGATCATTCATGATTTTGATAAAAACAATTCAATAGAATGCTGAAGAAGAAAAACCAACTGGAATGAATAAAAGAGAGAGAGGGGGAATTGGTTGCCTGGACATAGAGAGTATAGAACACACTTTTGAGGATATCTCCGTAAAAGGAAGGAGGGAACTGGAGTGATAGCTTTCGGGCAGTGGAGTCCAGAGATGGATTTGGTAATGATTGAATTTAATGATGTGTTCGTTGCACTGAGGGGACTTATCCAGCAGAGAGAGAAGAAGTGATGAGCAGGAGAGAGGGGTAGGGATGTCCTTGAAGAGGTGAGAAGGGCTGGGCAGGTTTGGTGTTAGACACACAGACAGGTCATTCAAAGTCAAAGGTGAAAATAGCATATTAATATACAGGAGGGTAAGCAGTGGGGGCATAGGGCAGTTTGTTTTGGCTTTTTTTTTTTTTTTCAGTAGAAGAGGAGGCAAATCATCAGCTGAGAGGCTGAGGAAGGAGTATTTGAAAATTTGATGAGAAAAAAGAAAGTATGAAACAGTCATCTAAAAAAACTGAGTGGGCAGAAAAATAACAGATTGCCAGGCAACACAGGGTACCCCTTAAAACTCTTGGTCATGCATTTATAAGTGAGATGAGTCAGGATGGTTTCATGATTCTTGCCAGCTGTGTTCAGCTATGCACAGGAAAAAGTAGGAGAGACAGAGGCTGTTGCTTCTTTCATAATAGCTCAGGAGAGAGAGGAAATCAAAACATAGACAATTAAATGAAAATTGTAGAATGTGTTTTATGTGCTACAGTCAAGTTATTTCAGATACAGTGGGACTACAGAGTTGGGAACAATGACTTGCAACCTTGGTAATGGATAAAGAAATGTTACACGTAGAAAGAAATGCTTAAAAAAATGAGCAGTATGCTTCTGGAAATGGCAATAGAGTCTCCATTAAATCATAATTTTTATCAAAACCAAGATTAAAAAAATGGAATGTCTGATAGTCTGGATATAGTAATAATAATGGCATATATACATTTACATATAATGTTATAATGTAATAATATTATTATGAGGGGAGTGGTGCTTCAGGGGTAGAATTCTTGCCTTCCATGGGGAGACCCAGGTTTAATTTCAGGTCAGTGCAAGTCATGCACAGTCATTACTCATCAGTCACTGGAGGCTTGTGGGTTGCTATAATGTTGAGCAGGTTTAAGCAGAGCTTCCAGACTAAGAAGGGCCAGGAAGAAAGTCCTGGCAATCCACTTCTAAAAATCAGCTGTTCAAAACCCTGTAGATCATAATGATCTGATCCACAAATGACTGAAATGTGTAGGATGCCTGCATTCTTCCGAGTAATCAAAAGCCATTCTTCAAGGTTATCACCATGAACAACTGCCTCCTTGGCCATGCATGATGTCCTTCTCCAGGGACTGATCCCTTCTGACAACATGTCCAAAGTATGTAAGACACAGTCTCACCGTCCTTGCTTCTAAGGAGCATTCTGGTTGTACTTCTTCCAAGACAGATTTGTTCATCCTTTTGGCACTCCATGGTATATTCAACATTCTTTGCCAACACCGCAATTCAAAGGCGTCAGTTCTTCTTCAGTCTTCTTTATTCATTGTTCAGCTTTCACGTGCATATGATGCGATTGAAATTACTGTGGCTTGGGTCAGCTGCACCTTAGTCTTCAAGGTGACTTCTTTGCTTTTCAACACTTTAAAGAAGTCCTTTGCAGGAGATTTACCCAATGCAATCCATTGTTTGATTTCTTGACTGCTGCTTCCATGGCCGTTGATTGTGGATCCAAGTAAAATGAAATCTTTGACAAGTTCAATCTTTTCTCCATTTATCAAGATGTTGCTCATTGGTCCAGTTGTGAGGATTTTTGTTTTCTTTATGTTGAGGTGCAATCTATATTGAAGGCTGTGCTCTTTGATCTTCATTAGTAAGTGCTTCAAGGCCCTTTCACTTTGAGCAAGCGAGGTTGTGTCATTTGCATAACAGAGGTTGTTAATGAGTCTTCCTCCAGTCCTGATGCTGTTCTTCTTCGTATAGTCCAGCTTCTCACATTATTTCCTCAGTATACGGATTGAATAGGTATGGTGAAAAAATACAACCCTGACACACACCTTTCCTGACTTTAAACCAGTCAGTATCCCTCTGTTCAAACAACTGCTTCTTGACCTATGTAAAGGTTCCTCATGGATACAATTAAGTGTTCTGGAATTCCCATTCTTTACAGTGTTATCCATAATTTGTTATGATCCACACAATCGAATGCCTTTGTGTAGTCAATAAAACACAGGTAAACATCCTTCTGGTATTCTCTGCTTTCGGCCAGGATCCATCTGACATCAGCAATGATATCCCTGGTTCCACATCGTCTTCTGAAACCAGCCTGAATTTCTGGCAGTTCCCTATCGATAAACTGCTGCAGCCCTTTTGAATGATCGTCAGCAAAATTTTGCTTGCATGTGATATTAATGATATTTTTCTATGATTTCCACATTTGGTTTGATCACCTTTCTTGGAAATAGGCGTAAATATGGATCTCTTCCAGTCAGCTGGCCAGGAAGCTGTCTTCCATATTTCTTGGCATAGACAAGTGAGCACCTCCAGCACTGCATCTATTTGTTGAAATATCTCAATTAATATTCCGTCAGTTCCTGGAGCCTTGTTTTTCACCAATGCCTTCAGAGCAGCTTGGACTTCTTCCTTCGGTACCGTCAGTTCCCGATCATATGCTACCTCTTAAAATAGTTAAACATCAGCGGATTCTTTTTGGTATAATGACTCTGTGTATTCTTTCTCTCTTCTTTTGATGCTTCCTGCATCATTTAATATTTTCCGCATAGAACACTTCACTATTGCGACTTGAGGCTTGGATTTTTTCTTCAGTTATTTCAGCTTGAGAAATCCTGAGTGTGGTCTTTCCTTTAGGTTTTCTATCTCCAGCTCTTTGTACATGTCATTATACTTTGCCTTCTAGAGACACCCTTTGAAATCTTCTGTTCAGTTCTTTTACTTCATCATTTCCTTTTGCTTTAGCTGCTCAACGTTCATGAGCAAGTTTCAGAGTCTCCTCTGACGTCCATCTTTGTCTTTTCTTTGTTTCCTGTCTTTTCAATGACCTCTTGCTTTCTTCATGTATGATGTCCTTGATGTCATTCCCCAACTTGTTTGGTCTTCAGTCACCAGTGTTCAATGCGTCAGATCTATTCTTGAGATGGTGTCTAAATTCAGGTGGGATACACTCAAGATCATATTTTGACTCTCAAGAGCTTGCTCTAATTTTCTTCAGTTTCACCTCAAACTTACATATGAACAATTGATGGTCTGTTCCACAGTCAGCCCCGGCCTTGTTCTGACTAATGACATTGAGCTTTTCCATCATCTCTTTCCACAGATGTAGTCAGTTTTATTCCTGTGTGTTCCACTTGGCGAGGTCCATTTGTATATATATTATTTATACCAAAAATAGATAATAAACACACTTCAAGACATGGATTCAGAGGCTGCTTGCAAAGGTTTATTATCAGTACTTTTGAATGTGGTTCCCAGAAACATGGTAATATATAAATTACTGCTTTCTCTTAAGATTCTGCAAGGTTAGAATAACATTTCCTGTTTCCTGTGATGTGCTGGTCCTCCTCCAAAGCTGAGACCTGAATATTGAATTCAATTCACTACATCACGTGTGTTGCTGGATGTACAAACCAGAGCAGAGACCTCCAGTGCTTAGTTGTTTGACAGTATCTCCTACTTCTAGAAGACAGCTCTGCTCTCTGTTCTGAAGGGGAGATTTTAATTGTGGAACTGCAAGGGACAGTGCAATCATCAGGCCTTCCACCCTGTCAGAAGGACTTTGGGAATATACATTTTATTTAACAAGATCAATGCTGGAGTTATCTTCCAGAGAAAACACCATCAATACTGAGGAGGATTTGAGAAGATGGAATACGGAAACAAATGGCGTGCTGGCAATTTGTTTGTGTCCCTCTGTCTAAATGGATAGACTCATGCGCACAAGGTTCTGGGTGATGATAAAGCCAAGAGGTGAGAGCGATCCCTGGTACCCTGTCATGGAACAAGTAGCTCCAGCAGGAGACATCGTGAAAATGAAATGTTCTGTTGTCTTCAGGACCTGTTGAAATGTATCTCTGATGGACTGTGAAATTGACATCTGTAGTTTTTTAGTTACTGGTATCATGTTAGTCTGTTGGAGAAAACTGGTTGGAGGTGGGGAGTAGGAGATGAATAAAGTTGGGAGAGGCACCCAGGCAGTTAGTTGGATATTTTCAAAACACTCACATCCAGTTTTCTTAAAGGGGTGGTGAGAAAATCAAAAGAAAGCCATTCTGGTCATTAAAAAATAAAGCAGAACATTTTTCTTATCCTATTCAATTTAAACAAAAATACAAACTCTCTTTTCTTAATTTTATATAATGAAAGGCCTGGTGATCTACTTCTGAAAAATCAGCCATTGAAAACCCTGTGGAGCACAGTTCTACTCTGATACACATGGGGTTGACATGAGTTGGAATTGACTAGACAACAAGTATTGGTAGATTGCCTAAGGCAATTTTCCATTCAAGGCTGGCTTCTCTCTGTCTCCTAACACAAATCTGGGATATGCTTCTCCCCCTACTTACATAATAGTATATTTCTGGTAATAATGATTGATTCTAATATTAGGCACAGCAAACAGATGTATACGTTACTGGGACTAAAATGAAGTAAAATATCCTAAGACAAAGTAAAACAGGTAAAATGTATGTATATGTGAAGAATATGTATATATATGCATATAGATGTTTTATACACACACACTACACACATATTTGTGATTATGACAGATTTTCCAAAAATGGCCACTTCAATATTATTTGTAGTCCCACCTACTTTTCTATAACTCTGTAACTGCCCCATGAAGAGGCAAATTTCTCTTTACCTAACGCTTAAAGCTGAGTGGATCTTTGTGACTTCCTCAATGAATAAAATGCAGTGGATATGACGTTGTGTGACTTTTGAGGTAAGTCATGAAAGGCAACAAAGTTTCTGCTTACCTCTCTCGGAACATGTGCCATGAGAACTCTCGGCTGACATGCAAGAAGTCTAGTTTCCCAGAAGCTGCCATGCTGGGGAGACCAGAAATAGGATAGATAGAGATGGAAGTAGAGAGACAGAGAGAGAGATTAAGAGGGAGAGAGATCCCCAAGGAGCCCTAGCTGTTCCATTGCCTAGTTGTTTGAGTTTTCCTAGCCCAGGTTTTAAGCACATAAGTAAGTGATGCTTCGAATGATTCCACCCCAGTCTTCAAGTCACCTCAGGTGATGCCAAGTTAAGCAAAACTAGCCCTTCTTGAACTGCAGCTTCATGAATAAAATGGATGTTTTTTAGGCCGCTAATTTTTGGGGTGTTTTGTGAACAGCACTAGATAACCAGAATAGTGGTGGACCATTTTTCTCCTTTATTAGATTGAATAAAGAAAAACTCATTTAATGCATCTAGAAATTACCCTCAATTTTTTTTTTTTTTTTATAACTGTAGAATACAGAAGCTAGGAGGGACAGGAGAGACCACTTGGGGTAATTAACTTACTTTATAGGACACTGAGTTTGCCAGCACCTCATCATGTGCCTGTCAAGTATCAAGGAACAGAACAGGAAATCTGTCAACTCCTATGACCATGGTCTTTTCTGGTGAATATCATGAAACTCTAGATCCCTCAGTAGCTCTAGCAGTCTGTGATCAGCTGCTAACCTAAAGACTGGTAGCTTGAACTGTAGTGGTGTTGTAAAAGAAAGGCCTTGCTATCTACTTCTATAAAGATTGCAGCCAAAAACCCCTATGGAGCTTGGTCATAATGAGTAACACATGGGGTAGCCATGAGTCAGAATCAACTAGACAACAGCAGGATTTTTTTTTTAATCTCTAAATAAACAATGAATCTGACAGTCTTATCACATGACATCTCTGAACCAACTTTCCTGTTGTCACTAAAATTGAAACCAAGTATTCTTCCCTGAGAATTAAAATTATAATAACTCTGTCCATATTTTTTGGGAAGTCAATGTTGTTGTTATTGTTAGGTGACATCGAGTTGGTTCTTACTCATAGTTACTCTATGTACCACAGAACAAAACACTGCCCTGTCCTGCTCCATCCTTACTATCGTTGTTATGCATGAGCCCATTGTTAGCAACCACTTTGTCAATCTCTGTCATCTGGAGTCTTCCTCTTTTCCTCTGACCCTGTTCTTTATCAAGCATGTTATCCTTCTGCAGGGACTGATCCCTCCTGACTAAATGTCTAAAGTATGTAAGACACAGTCTTGCCATCCCTGCTTCTAAGGAGCATTCTGTCCTCTTCCAAGACAGATTTGTTCCTTCTTTTGGCAGTCATAGTATATTCAATATTCATCGCCAACACCACAATTCAAAGGCATCAATTCTTCAGTCTTCCTTATTCATTGTCCAGCTTTCACACGCGTATGATGTGATTGATAATACCATGGTTTGGGTCAGGCGCACCTTAGTCTTCAAGGTGACATCTTTGCTTTTCAACACTTTAGAGAGACCCTTTGAAGCAGATTTGCCCAATGCAATGCATCTTTTGATTTCTTGACAGCTGCTTCCATGGCTGTTGATTGTGGATCCAAGTAAAATGAAATCCTTGGGAAGCTAATACAGAACAAGATTTCCCAGCAATCTTGAGATTGTCTAGAGAAGCTTGGGAAGAGAATGTCACTATAGGTTGAGCATGGGTATAACATCTTACTTATCTTCAAGCTCAAGAAACTGTCATTTATTATATCCAGGGATTTCTGGATTCTTGTACTGGCACGTTTATCATTGGAGTATTTATATAGTTTCAGAGTTTCCTACAAGTACAGTATTATTTAAGGTTTTTTTGTTTTGTTTTGTTTTGTTTCTTACAAGAAACAGAATAAAGCAACTCAGTCTGGTTTAAACAATGAAAATATCCATTGCTTCCCATAACAGAAAATTTCGGAGGGAGATTTGAGTATAAGCGATGATGACCCAAAAGCTCAAGCAATATGCTCAGGCCTGGTTTTCTGCTCCCTCTTTCCACTTCTGAGCTTCACTCTGTGGTGTGGACTTTATTCTCTGCTGACTTTTCCCCGAGTTGTCAAAGTCACTGGCTTATGTCTCCATGCTTTCTAATCATTCTCTCCCAAGCACTGAACAAAAGTTCTTGTTCTCAGTGGACCAAGTTAGGTGATATGCATTTCATCAAATGAATTTTTAGGGACAAAACTATGGGATTATGCTGACTATCAGAGACTTGAAGTGAATAAAGCTTTCCCTGAAGCATGGCCGGAACTAAGGTTGGGTTCTCTACTCCTCACTCAGTTAGGGTATCATTACTATAAGAAGAGGAATTGGATGCTGGGTGGCCACACCCAGAAATGTCCACCCAAAACGTCATTTAGGAGCCAGTGTATTCCAGTGGTAGAAAAGCAAGCACTATCTTTCAGTTAATTCTCCATTTTTATGGATTACTTTAACTATTCTTTTTGACCGATGCAATGTAGTGCTAATTATTTATGGAAGTGTTCCGCTGCATAAGAGTTTTTGCACTTTTATAGCCTTTCGAGAGAATGAAGAAAAAAAATAATTTTGAGTCATCTGGAATGTCCCAGTGTTCTCTTCTGTGAAATGTTTGGATCACTGTAAAGTAATAACTTGGGGAGACTTGAGAATCAACTGACTTACAATTTATCTGGCTGCAAATTAGGCTAGTTCAACTGAGTCATAATAATAGTAATAATAACATAGGATTGGGGAACATAATATACAGTGGTAGAATAAAGGAATCATTTCCCTCTGTTACCCTAGGTTTCAGAGACAGTTTATTAGCCAAGTGACTGATGCGCTATTAAACATGTGTAGAACAAGGCTGGTTATGAAACGATTTCAATTAGGTGGTGCACATCTCAGGGAAGCAAGGAGCTTAAAATATATTTGGGTCACTGGAAAAGCCAAATTTCTTGGGAGGATATTTTTAATCTAAAGTTTTAGAAATATTCTACTGAAACATTTCTCCTTCTACTGAATATGCTTGCATTTTAATTCAGAGTGAGGATGAGCTTGGCACATAAACACAATCATCAAATTTATAAGAATTTGGAGTTTATGAGAATGTTGGTATTTTGAATAAAATTAGATACAGGACCATAGGGAAAGGGAGGTGGAAGGAAATTCATATAACAATTAAAAATAAAGTTTTAGTTAATTACCTATCTTAAGGTAGTATTTTAAAAATTCAAGGCCATATATATAGTCTGTAATTATTTCAAAATAAATATTTAGAGATAGGGGAGACATTAATTTGCATTTAGTTGTGAAAGCATTTTATGTTTAGCGTAATAATACCGCACCAGATCAAGACAATGTTTCTTCGCTTTGCTAATTGTGTATATTTGGTCAAGATGCAGGGTGTCATGTGTGGGCCAAGATTCGAGGGGTCTTAAGCCCTGATGGCATAGTGGTTAGGAGCTAAGGCTGCTAAACAAAAGGTCGGCAGTTCAAACTCACCAGGCGCTCCTAAAAACTGGGGGGCAGTTCTACTCTGTCCTATAGGGTCACTATGAGTCAGAATTGACTTCACAGCAACAGGTTTGTTTTTTTTTTTTTAAACCCTAGTCCTTCCATATATCAGTGATATGACTTTGGGACACATTACTTAATCCCTCTGTGCCTCCATTTCCTCATCTGTGCAATGCAGATAATAACAATAGCTACTTGTTAGGATTAGTAAAACATTAAATCTTATAATACATGTAGTGTGTTCTCAACAGTGCCTGGCACATGGTAAGTATAACAAACATATTAGCTCTTTAAGGGTTAGTTTGGCTGGTTATAGAATTTTTGGTTGGAAACTATCTTTTCTTAAAATTTTTGAAGATATTAATCCATTTGCCCCCTAGATTTTAGTATTTTATTGAGAATTCCAATGCCATTATAATTATGAATTTCTTGACTTTTTTTTTTCCTTTTTAAAGTTTTTAGCATTTTCCCTTTTTTTCCAGCATTTTGAAATTCACAAAGACGCTTCTTGGCGTGAGTCTTCCTTGATCCCTTGTGATGGATTCTGTGATGTCCTTTAAATCTGAAAATAATTTTCTTTGGTTCTGAGAAATTGTGTTGAGTTATTCCTGTGATCATTTTCTTCCCATCATATTTATTGTTTATGCTTTCTGTAGCTCCTATCCAGTTTAGATATTAATATTTTCGAACCAATTTTTTTAAATGTCTCATTTTTTCTATCTTATTTTCTGTCTATTTTTATGCTAAAACATTTTTTCAGTTTATTATATAATCCTCAATAAGTATAAAGATTTGGAAAGTTCCTTGTACACACTAAGTGCTAAAGAAATGTTAGCTTTCTCTTCATTCTTCTCCTTTTCTTCTTCTTAATTATTACTACCTACTGAAAATTGTATGCAATTTGTGTGTGTGTGTGTGTGTGTTTTAAATGCTCTGGTTTCAGTAGTCATTTTTTACATCTAGTATATATGAATCTATGTCCTCAGTCTAGGAAAGTATTAAACTGTGTAAAAGTAAACCAGAAAATATTTTTCTTAACTACCATTTATTAAACATTCACTGTATGAGGGAGGCTGTTAAATTGACTTCCCCTTGTGGCAGAGTGGTTAAGAGCTGCAGCTGCTAACCAAAAGGTTGGCAGTTTGAATCTACCAGCCACTCCTCGAAACCCCTATGGGCAGTTCTACTGTGTCCTGTAGGGTTGACAATGAGTCAGTTCCCTGATGGTGGAAACTATTAACACACTTGGCAGCTAACCAGGCGGTTGACAGTTCAAGTACACCTGGGGTTGCCTTGGAAGAAAGGCCCAGCAGTCTACTTTGGAAAAATCAGCCATTGAAAATCCTATGGAACTGAGTTCTACTCTGACACACATGAGGTTGCCATGAGCTGGAAATGACTCTATGGCAATTGGTTAAAGCATTTAAACAAATAGTCACACTAATCCTATAAAATAGCCTTAGTATTAAGCAATTTTACAAACAAGGACATTGAGGGTCAAGGATATTGTGTAATTTAGTAATGATTGCAAAATAAGGCTCAACCTTTCTGACTCTAACTCATGACTCCTGCTCTTAATTTGTACACAGTATATGACAAAAAAAAAAGGGAACATAAATTCCAAAAAGGGCTGACTGTGCTGCCAGGGAACACCTAGCCCATCAGTGGTATCTGGGACATACTACTGTCATCTGGGAATAGTGGGCAGTGTGCACCCTTTAAGCAACTGCTGTTTACAAGTCCCATAATAAAGGCAATCCCCTGAGGCTTGCAATTAGCACAACTTCATAATTGTTGTGATTTTCCTGGTGGCACTAGCACAGCTCTGGATAACTGAATGGAGCAAGTTGACTTCTCATAGCTGGAATTCTCACCAGGGAAGGATAGAAGATGTCAACTTGTTGTTTTCTCAGGTATGGGTTTTTTTGTTTTTTTTTTTTAATTTCATTGAGTGCAGAGGAAAATGAAAGTGGTGGTAAAAAGGCCCGGTGGGTGAATAGTCTGTTCTAGGGCTCCCTGTGGTAAATTATGTATTTGAAGCGTATTTTCCTCCATGTGAGGGAGTGACATATTTTAATGCAAATTCTCTCTTCTTGACCTTCCAATAATTTTCTATCACATGAAGTAATATTGATATATATGATTAATGCAGGCATGCCGTGATGTGTAACTGTAGGGAGTTTTCATTCACTTATTTTTCCATTGTTCCATTTACTCTGTAACTGTTAGCTTGAGCCAAATGAAATAGATGATACTCAACTATATGTGACCTAAAAAATGGTAACTTCGTATGGTTCAAAATAATGCTTATTGAATCCTGGCTAAAATTCACTGTGATAGGTTAAAAACTTTAGTAGACACAAACATAGATGGTATTAGCAAGAAGATTATACACTAGCACAGTATATATACAGCAAATGTTTGCTGAGCACCTACTATGAGGTAGACTCTGAGGATGAGGTGGTAAACAGAACAGGTACAGTCCATGCCCACATGGAAGTTTGAGTCTTGTGGAAGAATCAGTATACTTGAATGACTATAATATATGGTCATTGCCATAAAGTGGTATTGGAATTTTCAAAAAGTTAGCAGCTGCACAGAGGGGACGGTCCCCCCAAGACTGACCTCACTGCAGACAACAGCTGCAAGTTTGGTGGTCCCCCAGAACCACCCTTTTTTCAGCCAGCTGGCTATACATTTGGGAATTTCCACAACCACGATTGGGTTTCATAATTCATTAAAATGACTCACAGAACTCAGAAAAAACACTATGCTTGTGATTACAGGTTTATTGCATGGAAAAGATACAAATTAAAATCAGCCAAAGGAAGAAACACATTGGATAGATTTTGGGAGGAGACCAAATGTGGAGCTCCTGGTGGTCCTCTCCCCGGGGATGGCATTACCTCCTCCAAATCACAACGCATGACCACATGCAGAATATTGCCAACCAGGGATGCAAACTCACACTTTGGTCTCCAAAGCTTTTATTAATGTCTGATCACATACTGTCCACTTGACTGACCTTTAGACTCCAGCCTCTCTTGGATGTCAGAGTAATGCCTCTAGACTTCAGTGCCTCCAGAGGTCAGGACAGACATGGCATGGCCCAAAGCCTCCATCATAAATCACATTGTTAGATTTCCAGTGGCTGAAGCACCCAGGAAAACAAAGACATTCATATCAGGCAGAACTTTCCAGGGGACTAGAGATCACTTCCCAGTAGCTAAGGACAAAAGATAGGCCTCTCTGATAAGCTTAAGTCTTTATTATATGGTGTACAAAAGGGAATGCTGTAAGTCTATCTAAACAAATTCAGAAGTTTCGTGGCAAAGGTATTGGGCCAGGCTTTGAATACTGGATCAGAGTTAGTAAGCAAGGGTACACCAGATGGAAAGAACTGGAACTATGCTTAGGTGAATGTTCGATTAATGTGGGGCACAGTTATGAGTCTTGCACATAAATAGTTTACAATGAGAGGGAGGCAAAATGTAAACGGAAAATTCTAATTCAAGAGAGAAGAATATGTGAGTTGACTGGAGGCATATTAAAAAAAAAAAATTGCCATTGAGTCTATTCTGACTCATAGCGACCCTATATGGCAAAGTAGAACTGCTCCATTGGGTTTCCAAGGAGCACCTGGTGGATTTGAACTACCAAGCTTTGGTTAACAGCTGTAGCTCTTAACCACTATGCCACATGTGTTTCCATATGTATATATCCATTTGTTTTTCACTCTGCAAAAGGAATTTTTTCTTTCCTTTTTTTTTTATACACACATTTGTTTTTCATCATGCAAGAGGAATAATTCATTGGATTCCCTAGGTGATGCAATGGTTAATGTGCTCAGCTACTAAATAGAAGTTTGGAAAGTTTAGTCTACTCAGAAATGCCTTACCATAAAGGCCTGGCAGTCTACTTTGAAAAATCAGCCATGGAAAACCCTGAGAAGGACTGTTCTACTCTGATACATGTAGGGTTGCCGTGAGTCAGAATCCACTTGACAACAACTGTTGTTTTGTTTTGTTTTATATACACATTTGTTTTTTAATTATGACAGAGGAGTCATTCATTGTGACTGTGGAAAAAAGGGGGGACTTCTTAGTCATGAGTTCAACTGAATTACTTAAAAAGGAAACAATGATTTATGTGAGTAGGTAATGAAAGAAAAGGTCTCTAGTTGAAGAAAAAACAGTAGAAAAGGCATGGCAGTAAAGTACAGCATCTTTAGGAAACAAGATCATGGTCTGACATGCCTAATTGTAATAAATAGAGGTTTGATAGCCATGTAAAGAAGTTTGTATTCAGTAGGGCACCCCTGAAAGTATTTGAAAAAGGTCCCTTTTTCTTGAAACAGCTAGGACACATACATAGAAGCAGAGGAAGATGAACTGGCCGGATCATTCTTTTCTTATATTAATACAATGGCATTCACTCTAATAGAGTGAAAAGAGAAGTGAACCTGGAGTCAGAAGATACAGGCAAATTGATTAATACCTCTAAAGTATAATTTCCTCACACTGCAAAAAAGACAATTAATATTCCTGGCCTTATCTAGTTCACAAGACCATCGTCAGGAATATATGCAGAATAATGATGATAATCTCTCTCAGAACAATGTGAAATTCTGACTGTAGGGTGGGATTTCAAGGGGTAATCCATGGTGGAAAGATTTCAGTGGAGCTTCTAAAATGACAGACTAGGAAGAAGGACAGAGCAATCTACTTCTAAAAAAAATTGGCTAGTGAAAACTTTATTGTCTTAGTCCTCTAGTGCTGCTATAACAGAAATACCACAAGTGGATGGCTTTAACAAAGAGAAATTTATTCTCTTACTCAAGCAGTCTACAAGTCCAAATTCAGAGCATCAGCTCCAGGGAAAGTCTTTCTCTCTGTCAGCTCTGGAGGAAGGTCCTTGTCATCAATATTCCTCTGGTCTAGGAGCTTCTCCACGCAGGAACCCCGGGTCCAAAGGACATGCTCTGCTCCTGGCACTGCTTTCTTGGTGATATGAGGTCACCACGTCTCTCTGCTAGCTTCTCTCTTTTATATCTAAACAGAGATTGGCTTAAGACACTACCTAATCTTGTAGATCTCATCAATATAATTGCCACTAATCCATCTCATTACATCATAGTGATAGGATTTACAACACATAGGGGAATCACATCAGATGACAAAATGGTAGACAATCATACAATACTGGGAATCATGACCTAACCAAGTTGACAGCTATTTTGGGGGGACACAATTCAATCCATGACACTTATGAATAGCAGTCTTAGAAGATGTACAACCAGGATGCTCCTTACAAGTGAGAATGGCGAGAATTTGTCACATGTACTTTGGACTTGTTACCAGGAGGGACCAGTCCCTCAAAAGAACATTACGTTTGGTAAAATAGAGAGTCAGCAAAAAGAGGAAGATCTTCAATGAGATGGACTGACACAGTGGCTGCAACAATGGGCTCAAACATAACAACCATTGTGAGGATGGTGCAGGACCAGGCAGTGTTTGTTCTATTGTTCATAGGGCCACTGTGAGTTAGAACAAACACAATGGTCTAACAACAATAACGACAATCTATAAAGTGAAATATTACATAGTTTTTAACAGTGAGTTGAAACCATATGTGCTGATATGCAAAGATTTCTAGGATTTATTCATTAACTATAACTAAAGCCAGAGTAATGTGAATGGCGTCATTTCATTTTACCATGAATGATATTATACTGTATTTGTTTATAAGAATATAAAATTTTTGTGAGGACACAGAAAAAGTTGTTAATACCGGTTACTTCTAGGGAGTCAAGACAGAGAAGCCTTCACTTTCTATGGTGCTTTTGTTGGGTAGTAAATGATTTCATTACATGCAGTTGTTACCTGTATTTTAATACACTTATTTTTTTAATGTACTTCATTTTTTGAGCAATTTTAGGTTTACAGAAAAATTGAACAGAAGTATTATATATTCTCCTCTCCTTTAACAGAGTCTCTGTTATTATTAATATTTTACCTTAGCATATAGCATTTCTTACAATTGATGAACCAATATTGATACATTACTATTCACTGAAGTCCATAGTTTGCATCAGGGTTCATTCTTTGTGTTGTACAAGTCTACAGGTTTTAACAAATGGGTAATGCATGCATCTACCGTTATACTATCATGTGGAATAGTTTCATTGTCCTCTACCTATATACTTTTTAAAGATTAAATATAGATAAAATAAATAGAGAAATGTAGTGCCTAAGGTTCTGCACAGCACAGAAATTCCATGATATAAATCAGAAAACTAACTTGAACAACTCCAACACAGTTTCTCTAGAAGATTCCCCTGTGGCCAAAACTCAGGACAACTACATGTATTTAAAAAATGTTTGTGCATGTGATGTTAACTTTCTGAGTGACAGCTGGACAAGGGAGATTGGTCAAAGGCTAACCCACAGCATATGGCCTCACAGGTTTCTTGTTTCCTGCATATATAGCATTCTTGGCAAGGCCAAAAGCAGATAAGAAAGTGACTCATTAAAATTGTACCATTAATGTGCAAGAGATATGTACTGCAAGTCAGCATCTTGTACATACAGACCTCTACTCCATCCC
The DNA here is from genome assembly GCF_030014295.1 of Loxodonta africana. Classification (NCBI taxonomy): domain Eukaryota; kingdom Metazoa; phylum Chordata; class Mammalia; order Proboscidea; family Elephantidae; genus Loxodonta; species Loxodonta africana. The sequence continues at coordinate 42,264,671 of NC_087348.1, forward strand.
TTTGTTTAAAGGAAAAAGATTCTTTCAAGTAAGGAGCTCGAAAACTGCATGTGTAGGGGCAAAGAGCTGACGATACAGATTTTAGACCCAGTAGGAATCCGATTGTTCAGCCTCAAGTTGTGATTTTGGGGAAAAAGACATTGTAATTAATAATAGTATGTCTACATCTGAGCTTTACTCCTACACACTTCAGGGAATTTAGCTAAATAACAACAGTAATGTTCTCATTTGTTATTTGTCATTTAGATGGAGTGTGGCATTGTGTAACACTTTGTCTATAGCCAGCAAATCCTAGGCCTCTGTCCCCAAGAAGCTTATCATCATCTAGACACATTTTTCTTTTTGGTCAAGGTAAATGGTGAGCCAGCTTAAAAATTGTACTTACAGGTAAGGTTAATAGTAGCTAAAAGATCGAGAGAAAGTGTTAATATCCTGAAAAAACATACATAGAGTGTATAAAGTAATTTTTCATCCTTTCCTTCACGTTTTACTCATCTTTATATGGATTGGAGTCCTTGAAAGCTGAAAATATATTTTGATTTCACATCAAAGTTTTCACCTTAGCCCCTAAAATAGGATATTCTCTCTCAAATTTAAAACAGTTTATCTTTGTTCTTCTTCTTTTCCTAACCTATTAACTGGATAACTTCCAAGTCTCTGCCATAGATCTGCTGTGTGTCTCTCTTTGCTTTAATGGTTTCAGTTATGGCTAAAATACAAAAGATTTCCAAAACTATATCTCAAACCCTAATCTCCCATCAACTCTTCAGGACCATAATTTGCCACAGAATGTCTTTGCTCAGATAGCTCAGAAATCTGAAACACAGCATGTTCAATGTCAAACTCATCAACCTTCTCCCCTAGTCTACCCCATCCTCTCCACTTCCATGTCCACATCCTAGTCAGAACACCTCTGTCTTTCTTAGCTCAAGGCTTTGGAGTCATTTATCACCGGCCCTTCTACATCATATTTTCTTTTTTTTTAATTCTACCCCAAGACTGGCTAATTATCACCCTTCTTTACGTATTTATCCTTTTATGGTTGCTACCATTGTTTAGGAAATCCTGGTGGTGTAGTGGTTAAATGCTACGGCTGCTCACCAAAAGGTCAGCAGTTTGAATCCACCAGTTGCTCTTTGGAAACTCTATAGGGCAGTTCTATTCTGTCCTATAGGGTCACTATGAGTCAGAATCAACTCGATGGCAAAGGTTTTTTTTTTTTTTTGGTTACCATTGTTTAAATACTCATTTCTTAAAAAGGAACCTGGAACCACCACGTCCAACTTATTCTTCTGTGCCTACTCCATTGATATATTTTGCCCAGAGCAATTGCCCAAGTCGATTGATAACAGTGTCTAATATCTATAGTGGCCCATCTTAAGTCCTCCTTATTCCTCTTCTGCTTTTCCCAGTCCAGCTCATTAGTTTTAATTTTCGTTGTACCCTTCTAGACTCTCTAACTTTAGTAAATGTAAACTGCTCATTTATTATAAATTTTCTAAAGGCTCTGTGCTTTGCATTAGTAATTCTTACTATTTGACTAGCTAACCTCATTGAGTCCTTTGATCAATTTGTTTATCTCTCAAAACCTGGCTAAAGTGATCTTTTTCACCTTATTGGATTATTTTTACTTTTTCACCCTATGTCCATTCATTATTTTAACTATCAGCATGTCCGGAGGTGAATTTATCAGTTCAAAGTGCACCATATACATGGACATGTGACTGAAGAAATTTGTGGCCCAGCCGTTTTGTACATCTGATACAGCTCTCCCCTCAGCACTAAGATCCTTTGGCGATGAGACTTTTATTATTTTTATTCTTTACTATATTCCATTGTGGTTTTTGCCTCCCACCTTCTGCATTCCCCAGACCCTCACCCAGGACATATTTGTTGTTGTTATTGTATCATCAAGTTGATTCTGACTCATAGAGTCCCTATAGGAGAGAGTAGAACTGCTCCATAGGGTTTCCTAGGCTGTAATCCATACAGGAGCAGATCTCCAGGTCTTTTCCCCCATGGAATTGCTGGTGGGTTTGAACCACTTGTCTTTCAGTTAGCAGCTGAGCACTTAACCGCTGCACCACCAGGGCTCCTTAGGGCAGGCATATTGACTAGAAAAATTTACTATGTAGAAGGAACACATTTTCTATAAATCAGATCCCAATGCCTGGGCACAGTATCAAAGCACCTGTATTCTCTAGTTCCATAAAGATTTAAAGAAAACAATTATTCTGGGGACCAAAGTATTCCCATTCAATGATCATTTTAAAGGTCAATTTTAACGATGATAGTGTGACATGTTTCTTTTTTATGAACATAAGAGCTGAAAATGAATTTTTTGAACAATCAGCTCTCTCCTAAAAGAAGGTTGTACTGTTATTTCTTAAAGGGCTATAGATCCAAAGAGAAGATTTAGGCTACTTTTTGTAATTTGTATATTACATATTGAAATGGTTTTTTCATAACTCAAGAAGAACATTAGTAGCTCTCTTTTGAAATATTTTGGCAAAAAATATATTACCTCTCTCGAAAATTAAGAATATAGTATAAATACTTCCCCAAAATAAATGTCTTTTTTTTTTAATAAGAGGACAGGTGGGTTTCTTTTATAACTGCCTATGTCAACAAGAAGTCCTGGTGGCATAGGGGTTAAACGCTTGGCTGCTAAATGAAAGGTTGTTGTTTTGAACCTGCCAGCCGCTCTGTGGGTGAAAATCTGGCAGTCTGCTTCCGTAATGCTTATAGCCTAAGGTGTCATATGGGGCAGTTCTACTCTGTCCTATAGGGTCACTATTAGTTGGAATTGACTCAGTGACATACAACAACAGCATGTCAACATTTCTACCTGGCATAAAACAACCCTACTGGAACTTTCTGCACGGTTACTAGTTCCACATTCTCCCACCTTTTTGATGATACAAGTAGATTTCATGCCTGGCAATTGCTGGCTGTATTTTGCATTATCCGGTACACCGTCCTTTACATCTTCTTAGGGTGTATTATTGCTTTGAAAGAACAGAAATCACATCAGCTGAAAGAGATCATTATGAACAACATACATCAAGCGCTACCGCCTGCAATGATGTAGGTAAGGCTAGGGTAGAGGAACTCTCTGTAGTCAAAGATGTAAATTTAATTAAGGATCAGGAGGTATGGGGAAGAAAACAGGAGCCGTTTCCAGACAGAATGATTTAGAAGCACTTAGTACATCTGTTTTGTGTGACCTGCTCAATACTTGATCCCAGGTCAGGTACCAAGCCTCATCTACTAATACTGGGGTGTATGCTAACTGATGGTACTCTATCATGGTTATGGACTTTGGGTCAGGTCTGATCTTCCTATACCTTTGGCTTCCTCAGGTAATTTAAACATGAGGTCTTGTACTTATAGAATTCAATAGGATGTTCTAAGAGCATTATTGGTAGGAGCAGGTGTCAAAATCTGCCTAACACTTCTCAAGGGACCTTGGAAAAGAGTACTTATAATGCACATGGTATATAAAAAAAGCCTATTTATTTGCAATTTCCATGTTTAAAGAGAATGATACAGCTTCTGTTCTCTCCTCTCCATTCTATCCAGTGGAAGAATATTTCTTATAGGCAAAGCTGCTATAGAGTTGTGAGCCCTATGATGGAGAGCCAGAGATGTGATGGCTGGTGTGTCTCTCTGGACAGATAACATATGCCTGACCTCTCCTTGGTTCTCTGGTCTCTGTTGGCCACTTTCCCTGCCGGCTTTCATTAGAACCTCTCCAGTTCCTTACTTCAAAACACCTTTGTTTTTAGGTAGGTCAAACATATATTTCTTTGTCCTGCTTCATGTTTCTTCACTGAAGACCTGTTTCCTAGACTGTCTAGTTTGCTCATTTTTAGCTCCTTAGGACATGTTGGTTTCCCTTTTCTGCATTCAACTAATACAATTCTTGAACCATAAGTGTGTCATCAACAGGGGACTGATCTGTGAACCTATTTCTCTGATAAAAAGATATTCCAAGATTGTCGATTTAATTATCACTAATACTGAAGAATTAATGAGGGGAAAAAAAAAAACTAAATACTTAAAAATGACACTAATACAGGGCACTACTTACAGAAAGGATGCTTATTTGGAAAGGGGAGGTTGGCTTAAAAAAAGTTTTTGTTTTTGTTTTCACGTTAGAGACATCATTTAGAAAAAGAAGCGTGGTCAACCACATGTAATATGTGCAGGTTAGAGAGAAGAATGGAAGATAGTGAGAGTATTTGTAGAGCATATTTAAGGTACTTTTTTTCCTAATTACAAAGTTAATTTGTTTCAACTAGATAAGGTGAAAAGTACATTCAAGCACACACCCCCACACACATTGAAAACAACACAACCTATATTTTCATCCTTCAAATATATTTAATATTGTAACATTTTGGTATAGACCCTTTTAAATACACCCCACACATTCTGATTAAGGTCATGGACTCTATTTCCAGACTGCCCGGGACCAAATTACAGCTCTGTCACTTGCTATGCATATGACCTGTCTCTGTCTCAGTGTCCTTATTTGTAAAATGAGGATAATTGTAGTTCTGACCTCATAGGTTTGTTGTGAGCATTACATGAGTTAATACGTGTAAAGCTTTTCATACAGTGACCTTCTAAAGAAATATTAGTCATTTTGTTGATGATGAGGAAGATGATGACGATTTTATTACATACCAGATTAAAAGATTTGAAAGTTCTGTGCTGCTTTTCTCCCATTTGCCTAAATAAACCACTTTTCCTACCTGGCAGTCTATTTTTGATCTGAGGTAGCTTTACTGGAAGAAATTAACATAGTTTACTGGGGAGTTTTACTTAATTGCTTCTTTGAACCCTTTACACTTTTAAACAACAAATACATTATTTGCTTCTGAGAAATCCCTTATTGTTGAGCATTTTTGGTTCATTCTTTCAAAGCTCAGTGAGGTAAGATCTCTAATAATTCAAATAATCTTGAATCTCTTTTCATGTACTTAAAAATGAAAAAGAGCAATCCATTTTACTTTGACTATTAGCCTTTTTTTCTCTCTCACCAGCCCACATGTCTGCTACCTTATAAACCTCATATTATTGTTGAGAAACTGACTTCAGTAATAAAGGAAAATCTTATTTTGTTCATTCTTTTACTCCTTTCTGGAAGCATTCCTATTGATTTTATAATTATTTCAAAGAATAAAAATAATGAAACATCACATTTTATTTTCAATAATAAAATTAACAAATGCTAGAATAGGAAGGAAGTCTGGGATACATTTGACCACACATTGGAGAAGTAAAAATTTACAATTAATATACAAATACTTTCTTCTTGGTTATATAAGTGTATATGCTAAGAAAATTTAGAGGATTACAACTGCTTGGTGGAATAACAAAAATAAATAACATTTGTTTTTCTTTAGTTCAAAGGCAAATATGTTAAAAGGCTATTTAGTTACAAAAGGGAAAGAAGAAGCCACAACATTTGTACCAAATATGGCTGTGTAGATTTATCTCCCTAGGTTGTATCCTCATATTTTAGTTGAATATTGTGACATAACTACCAACAAGGGACTAAACCAAAACCAAACCCAGTGCCGTGGAGTCGATTCCGACCCATAGCGACCCTATAACAAGGGACTAGCCAATGAATATTCTAGACCCTTAAGGAAACTCATTCATTCTCTGTTCCAGAAGAAATAGAAGGGAATCCAGCATGAGGAGACCATCTCTCACCACCTGGATGCTTTATGTCTTTTCTTCCACCATCTCCTCTGGAGCTCAGTGTGTTAGCAGGTGAACTTCCTAAAATACAGGTGTTTTTCATATACAAAGCACAAATTCCTGAGTTATTCACTTTCTAATAAATCTCTGAGCCAGAACCTAACCCATCTCTTGTTCCTCAACTCTTTGCATTAACACTGTTTTCTCTCTTTAGTTCTTTTGATAAAACTTCATGGAAATCACAATAGAAGTTGTATCTAGCGTGGATGAAGATCCCATGTGTAGGGAATTCTCCATTTTCAACAGTCTTATCCCTCATTCATCACTTTCTCCATATTTATCAAAAGAAACATTTCATGGACGCATTAGACACGTAAACAGAGTGGGAGAATTTAACTGACTTGACAGAATTACTATATCATTTGTTGAAATATGAAAGATATGGACAAAGAAGTTATTACGGAAGAACGTTGTAAAATCATTGCAGTTTATTATCATCGTACATGCTGTCATAGACCAAGTTAATTTTCTTTATCTTTCAAAAGTAGTCACAAGTGGGTCTTAAAAGCTTGTGTGTGGCCATTTAAGGTGCATCAGTTGGTCCCAACCTACCTGTAGCAAAGGAGAATGAAGAACATCAAAGACATAAGGAAAATACTAGCTTAAGAGACAAAAGGGCCGCATAAACTAGAGACTCCATCAGCCTGAGACCAGAAGAGCTAGATGGTGCCTGGCTTCCACCATGACCACCCTGACAGGAAACACAGCAGAGAATCCCTGACAGAACAGGAGAAAAGTGGGGTGCAGAACTGAAAATTCAGGTAAAAAGACCAGACTCGATGGTCTGACTGAGACTAGAGGAATCCCAGAAGACATGGCCCCTGGACTTTCTGTTAACCCAGAACTAAAACCATTCCTGAAGCCAACTCTTCAGACAAAGATTAGACTGGACTATAAAATATAAAATAGTACTCATGAAGAGTGTGCTTCTTGGTTCAAGTAGATACATGAGACTAAATTGGCAGCTCCTGTTTACAAGTGGGATAAAACAGGCAGAAAGGGATAGGAGCTGGTTGAAAGGACACAGGAAACCCGAGGTGGAAAGGGGGAGTGTGCTATCACATTATAGGGATTGCAACTAGGGTCACATAACAATACATGTATAAATTTTTGTATGAGAAATTAACTTGAGCTGTAAACTTTCACCTAAAGCACAATTAAAAAAAAAAAAAAAGTAGCCACATGTTTTCTATTGTCGTATACAAAGATGTGCATGCTACTAGAAACCCTGGGGACAGGGTTGGGGGAGCCACTTAAGTAATCCTTCTCTGGAATAAGACAAACTAAGGGCTCTCAGCCTTTCATCAAACGGGCCCTAAGTGACAAAATGTCACTCATACTATGGTGATTTTCCAAGCAAATCAAGACCTCTGATTAAATAACTTGGGCATTTAGGTTCCTGGGATTTTAAGAACTATCAATAGAAGCATTGTGGCACAGTCTTATTAGACACATTGGGGTTATAATTAACCATTGGAGAGAAACTTTTTTTTTTTTTTTTTAATCCATTATGATTAATTTCCACAGGCTATCTTGGAAACTTTACAGGAGGCACGAGTAGTCTGCCTATTTATAATTAACATATCACAAACATTAATGCATTTTCTCAGCAGGGATTATTTAAATGAAAAGCCTTTTTGCTGAGGGACTTAAATACATAGGATTGAGTCACTGAAAGATGTATTTGACAGAGATTTTAAGGCAATACAGTGTGTTCTTCTGATGGGAAGTTCTTGCCATTGCTCCTGCTTGAGATGGCCCTCAGAGAAGATCCCCTCGTGTTTCCTTTAGCTAAGGCAGCAGATGCAATGTATGGACTTTATGCAGCCAGTATAGACACTACTACAGGGGAGAAGTAGCTCTTTAGTTAAGTGTTGGAGTCCAGTTTCCAAGGCATTTATAACTGGAATTTTGTGATCACATCAGACAATTAAAATTGACAGAGGAGCTTAAATATATGTAAATAAACACATTGATGTCCAGTAGGTTCTGACTCACAGGGTCCCTGATGGTGTAACGGTTAAGAGCTACGTCGGCTAACCAAAAGGTTAGCAGTTCAAATCCACCAGGTACTCCTTGGAAACCCTATGGAGCAGTTGTACTCTATCCTACAGGGTCACTATGAGTCAACATGTATAAATAGGATTTAGTAATTATCACATAAATCATTCATGTATTTGTGTGGCTGCAAGTGATATGGTCTTAATCTCTATGTAGAACTATAAGAAAATAAAATCATATTTTCTAATAAACCCATTGCTGTTGAGTCAATCCTGACTCATAGCAACTCTATAGGACAGAGTCTACTCCATAGGGTTTCTAAGGAGCCACTGGTAGATTTGAACTGCTGACCTTTCTGTTAAAAGCCAAGCTCTTAACCACTGTGCTACCAGGCCTCTATTTTCCAATAGTAACTTCAAATACGTTACTATTAAGCAATAACTGTTAATGCAATAAATTTGCCCCTGCTTCCAAACTAACTTCTCCAGTTCACTTCCGCAATATTATTTCTGGGTAAAAATCTAGTTTGGTTACTGTGCAGCACAGACTCTCTCATTGACAACTTCTCCATCCCCCTTCTTTGCCATTGTAATCTAGTCACTCCTTATGCATATGGTCTTAATCCTTTCTATTTTCTAAAAGTGTTCTGATTTTAAAAGCTACTTAAAATTTCAGAACCTCGCCATATGCTTTCCGATCTTCCTGTTCGTGCTCCTCTCCATCCAAAAAACTCCTACTCGACATTTGAAACCTTCAAAGCTTCAGACATATACACCCGAAAAAAAAACCCATTGCCTTCAAGTCAATTCCGACTCATAGCAACCCCAAAGAACAGATTAGAACTGCTCCTTAGAGTTTCCAAGGAGGTCCTGGTGGACTTGAACTGCCAATCTTTTGGTTAACAGCCGTAGCACTTAACCACTACACCACCAGGGTTTTCCAGACGTGTATATAAAGAACAATAACTTGTTTAAACCTTTCCTGGCTCATCTTAACCAATCACTGCCTCTCCCGTTAATGTGTCCCACATCCATGCTAGCATGGCATCTTGTATGTGACAATTCCACCCATCAGTTTGCGCTGTAACTGTTAGTGGACGTGGATTATGGGCCTTCAACAGCTAGGGAATGTCTGCCCCATATTCTTCATTATCTTGGAAAATATTCAACTCGATTATTCAAGCGAAAAGGCTTATTTCACCCTGCAAAAAAGTTTATGTGATTTTAAAAGGAGCCCTGGCCGTGCAAAGGTTAAGTGCTTGGTTGCTAACTGACAGGTTGGTCATTTGATCCCACCCAGTTGTTCCTCAGGAGAAAGACCTGGTGATCTACTCTTGTAAGAATTACAGCCTGGAAAATTCTATGGGGCAGTTCTCTTCTGTCACATGGGGTCACTATGAGTTGAAAATCAACTAAATGGCACCTAATAAGAGCAGCATGCTTACATTTAACACGGATTCAACAGGAAAAGAAGTTTTTCTGAGTTGAAATGTCTTCTGACAAATGGCAGATACTTTTCAGAAATATACCTGAAGTATTTTTTTTTTTTTTTTGCCTAAAAGTGTAAAATATATATATATTTTATAAATAACTATTTATATAAGGGAAAACCTGGTGGCATAGTGATTAACAGCTGCAGCTACTAACCATAAAGTTCAGTAGTTTGAATCCACCAGACACTCCTTAGAAACCCTATGAGGCAGTTCTACTCTGTCCTGTAGGGTTGCTATAAGTTGGAATCGACTCAATGGCAATGAGTTTTTTTTTTTTTTTTAATGTAATTAATATATAAATTTATTTTATATGCTGTTGCTGCCTTCAATTGAGTTGGTCCCTGACTCAGCAACCCTATGTACAATGGAATAGGACCATTATGATTCATAGGGTTTTCATTGGCTGATTTTTTAGAAGTAGATTGCCAGGCCTTTTTTCCTTGTCTTCCTTAGTCTGGAAGCTCCACTGAAACCTGTTCAGCATCATAGCAGCACTCAGTTCTCCACTGATAGGTGGTTGGTAGCTGTGTGTGAGGTGTATTGGCTGGGAATCGAACCAAGACCTCCCACAAGGAAGGCAAGAATTCTTATATATTTATAATTTATAAACATATAGAATATATGTGTATGAATATATGTATGTGTATAAGATACAAATATAAAATGTAAAAATCTCATTACTTACTGAACATGTCAATTTAAAAAAAAATGAAAGCATGCTTAAGAAGTTATCGAAGTTAAGTTATAGCCTTGTATTTTACTGTACCAATTATGGATAGCATACAGATTAGGAGACGAAGAAGCCAAAGCCCTGGAAATATTTGTTGGTAATGGACCATATACATTTTGGATGGCATAGAATATTAATTCATGAAGACAGATTAAACTGATTATTGGCTTATACTGTATCTGAAATATAGTATTTGTAACAACAGAATTTGAGTCCATTTTTCAGTCCCATCATTAGCCTAAATTATGTATAACTACAGATCTTAAATAATGAAAGAGAATGGTTTAAGATTTCAGCCTAGATTCCTTTCCTACTCTCACCCCTGGCCCCTACTAATTCACAAGCTTATAGTTTGTATTGTTTTAGGAAGTATTAGTCCTCTTAGATTACCTTTTTTATACATGAATCAGTGTCATACCCATGGTATTTTGGAGAAGATTTGAAGAAAGAGACATTATAAATTCATAAATTCTTTTCTCAAAACCATTAGAGTAGCTCATACTGATGGCAAATGAAGTGGGCCTTGCAGTCCATGGAATAAAATTAAAGGATATAAAAAAAGGGGAGGGGCAAGAGCTACATTTTAGCTTCATTAATTCAGTTCCAAACAATAGCAACAATATCCCTAGAACTAACTGCTAATAACTATGGTATTCTGGGTAGCTTTGCTTGTATTGTGGCCATGATGGCATTTTTATTGCATGGAAATGTTGAGAAATTAAGCACTTACAGTAGGTTCTGAGTTCCATTTGTCCTCAGAGATAGACATGACTGCAAAATTTCAAGCATCAGGACATATCCAGATGACCCACCTACTTAGAGGCAAAAGAAACTTTATGAAGGGGAAAAGAAAGAGAGTGTTCAGTTGTTTGATTTAAGTTATGTACTTCTCCAATGCTTTGAGTGTGTTCAGGGGAATAGCAGAGTACCACTTCTCTGGGCCATGCTCAGGAAGAAGCAGTATTCTGGAATAGTCTGCAGGCCCTGACATAAAGTCCCTCAATGGAGAGCACAGAACTCAGGTTCAAACTAAGTTCTGTCACTGAGTGAATGTATGATCTTTTGCAAATTAAAATATATATATTTATAATATCTGTAATCAATGTCCTCATTGGTAAGATGGGAATTGTATCACCTGCTTCACTGGGTTGTGAGGAATAAATGATTTATATATAAAAATCCAATGTTTCACATGTTAAAAGATGTTAAAAAACAAAAAAACAAAACAGCTCCCTTCCCTTTCTGAGAAGAGTTCTATGTACTATGCAGGCTGCTTTAATTTGCCTTGCCTTGATTCCACCCATCCTGTCTTTGAAATTTCTGGAAAAGCATAAGGAAGTCTTATTTCAATCATTTAGAAAAACAACCTGGCTGGATTGCATGCTCAACTACATCCAATCCCTGCTACAGGCTTTTTTTAAATCGTAAATTTAAACCATGAACATCTAATAAAAATTTTATTTCATAAATTGTCAAATTGACTTCAGAAACAAGATGGCAGGTGGAGCACATGCTTTTTCCTCCTTTCCATTTACACTGAAATGGCAGTACAACACGGAATCAGTCTACACCAGGGACAAGCACTGGAGCATGTGCCATTAACTGGCCAGGAAAATACATGGATTCACATTGATGGCTAAACTAAAACAGAGAAACTTTACAGCCATGAATATTCAGTTGAAAAGGTTTCAATGGAGATAGGGTGATTTCTTTCCCACACAGTTTCAGAGAGGCTTCCAGCTTGGTGTCAGCAAGTATAAAAGACAGAAATTGGAGCTTGGGGCAATTAACTAAATGACTATACACCCAACGAAAAGACTAGTCAGGCCCTTCTCCCCTTTCTTTCCCCCTCTGTTCTCCTCCTTGTCCCTATTCAGCAATGAGCAGAGCATTCGTCAGCACAAGCTTTTATTACCCAGGGTAATATTTTAAATTGTCTAAAAAAATTAAGAGATCTCAATGGGTGGAAATATATCTCTAGGTGGTCATATTTGCTTTCAAGAGAGAAGCATGCCAAAGATTGAGATGTGCAGGGACAGAAATACTTTAAAACTCTTCAGCTTATTTTGTCATGAGGCTAGAAGGCTCAGACAGCCAGTCTGCTCCCCTGTCTACAGAGACAGGTCCAGAATTTTGCATAAGAAAAACATTGGTTATCCCAGTTCTAGGAAGGAACCAAGTAACCTTGTCTCAGAGCTGCTTTTGCATAAGAAGTGTACCAATTTTGTCTTTGATTGTTTGCTTATTATGGATGGTATTAATGGAGACTCAGGAATTTGTCATATAAGTAGGTTTCCACAGCAATCACACTTCATCCTTGGCTTGCATGTTTATTTGAGGCATCTGAGAAGAGGCTAAAGAAGGTTATGGGTTCGGGGAAGAAAAACATCCCCAGATATCCTCTTATTGACCCTTGCAATGCGTGCAAATGCTGCGGGTCAACAAACCTTCACTCCATTATCATATAGTTTGATAGTTTGAAATTAGTTCTAGTCAGGACAGATTCCTATAGCATTAGGGGTCAACTGTTGTTACCTACCTACCAAACGAACAAATAAAAACCCTCAGTGGCATACAGGTAGCATTAATACCTCACTTGTACATCTTCACATGACTGGGCTATCTCTGATTCACTTTCAGGGTCTGTAAGTATTGGCAGTGGTGGCTCTGATCCTCAAATCTCATTATGGGGGCCAAGGACGCAGCCTCCCTGGGGAATCTTCTTCTCATGATGATTGAAGATGCACAAGCAGGCGAGCCCAACTGCCCAAGTACATCTAAAGCATCTGCTCGGGTCATATCCACTAACATCCTGTTGGCCAAAACAAATCACATGCGCAAATTCAAAGTCAAAACTGAGAAAGTCTACTCTGCACACCATGAGTGCCTGGCCAAGGGTGTAAATGTTTGAAACAATTCCAGAGGAATAAGTAATTAGGGCCAATAATTCAACTGGCCACAGCGAAAGAGACCAATGCTCACAGCGGATACCATACCAAGCTTCCAGAACTAATCAATTTGGTCTTCCATCCTTCATATAATTTATAATCAGAGATCAATAAACATTTGAGAGAAACTTGTGGTAAAGTAGAAAGAACACCAACTTCAATACATAATTTGGTAGATAGTTACTGGATTCTGTTGGAATCCAAAATAAACTGATCCCAGTGGAGTGCCATTTCTCAACTCATGTTCATTCTTCCGATATTCACTGTTTGCCAACTCTGTACAAGGCAGTGTGTAATGGAATGGTAGTGCATGATGGGAATTGCACCATTCTGGAGGTACCAGTCAATTTTGGACAGAACCTAGTAAATCATGTGAGATAGTATGACGAATATCTGAATAGAATGTGAAGCTGTTTTCTCCCTAAGAGCTGAAATTTTACTGTCCTCCTGTGTTTTGATAAGACAACACTTTAGTTCATCCTACCAGTTAGTGCTAGATATAGTTTTTGGTCTTCCAGTGAATCAATTTCATTTCATCTCACGTGAAGATTGGTTGACAGATTTGTGTCTTTGTGAATCCATTTTTTTACACATACAGGGACAAGAAAATATATTTTTAATTGTTGTTGTTATTGTTAGCTGCTGTTGGTTTAAGCCCCCATATCAGGCAGACCACACGCACAATGGAACGAGACACTGTCCAGTTCCATACCACCCCCGTGATTCGTTAGGGACTGGACTGTTGTGATCCATAGAATTTTTATTGGCTAATTTCCAGAAGTAAATTACCAGGACTTTCTTCCTAGTCCTTCTTAGTCTAGAAGCTCTGCTGAAACCTGTTCAGCATCATAGCAACATGTAAGCCTCTACTGACAGACAAGTGGTGGCTACGCTTTAGGTGCCTTGGCTAGAACTGAACCCAGTTCTCCCCCATGGAAACTGAGAATTCTACCATTCTCCACCACTTCCCCCCGCCCCCCCAGCTATTTTTAAATTAAATGTTGTGAAAGAAAGGAAATGGGTGGTTTGGGATTATTTCTGTAGTAGACTATAACCAAGACACCAATAATACCCTTTAATGATGTCATTTCACTTATTATAAAAGTTGAATTGACTGCTAAACAACTGATGGTAGTAGGACTCTAATTAAAAGACCTTTAAAACTATGAGTCTGGGTGTTTAAAAGCTGAAGGGCATGCTGTATCGACAGGAAGATGATGGGACTGAAACTCATAACCAGTTTTTGCTATTTCACATAAATTTCACCTGACTTTAACAGAATTCAGCCAGTGAATCATAGACTTGCATTCACTCCTGGGTGCCATCTCTTATCTTATCCAGACAGAAATGTGCTAATTAGCATAACAACATAGATTATATAGCTGTGTGATAATTATAGATTTGTAGCTGATTTCACTAAATTCTGAGTCTGCAAATACATTATCATTGCATTTAATGGGCTGACCTTCATAATTTTGAAACTTGGCAGGTAGTTTTAAAATGTTATTTTTCTGCAAGCTGATAGTAATCCCCATTTTTTTTGTAAACCCAAACCCAGTGCCTTCTAGTCGATTCTGACTCATAGTGACCCTGTAGGACATTGTTAATCCTACATGGTCAAATTTCTTTCCTCCTTCCCTCCCTCCCTCCCTTCATTCCTTGCTTCCTTCTTTCTAATTTATTGAATCCTAAAACCAGTTAGTAAACTTCTTAAAAACTGTATGCTGTTTTGCTACTTCCATAGCCTAAAGCTCGGGGTTGTTTTAGACTATCCAAGGGGAATTTAATTAGGGGATATTCACTATAACTGCCATATGGAGTAGACTTCAGCATGTATTTTTACACGAGGAACTTTTCAAATGAATTCACTTTATTAAAATCAAAGCATATATTTCTATAGCAAAAATAATCGATGAGCAATCCAAACAAAAATGAGAAGAATGTAAAATGTGGGCAATTGTAAGACATCAATGAGTTATTACATGAAAAACACTTAAAATGGTGTTCAAAAATGTTACTATTACTACTTGATTAATTATAGCAGGAAAAAAAAAATGAGCTCTAAGTCATTTTATCACCACCTCTTATTGCCTATTGTATTTCTGTTTTTCCAAGCTCTTTCTCAATCTATCATCACAGTTGAGCACCACAGCAACCAGAATAGAGAGCCAGAGAAGACTTTTTATTAGAAAAGGCATACGTTTCCTTGGTCCCTTGACCCATTTTATAACAGGGTTCAGCTCTTCAACCTTCTCTAGGGTAATCCTGGGCAGTTACAGAGTGACTGCCTGCCAGCTGCTCGAAAGGTTCAGATGAGATTTGAAGGGGAGACTTCACTATTTCTAAGTTGTCAGTGAGACAAGAAAGTAGACATTGTGAACACATGCAGTAGAAACCCAAGAGAATGAAATATTAAGTGAATATAATGCATAAGATTATGCTTCAATGAGCATAGGTGTGTTTACATTTATGTCAAACTGATTAGTATCTTGATAAACATTTCTTCTTCAAACTAAAAGATCAGATGAAATTAATACTCTCACAATGGATACAAATTATTATTATTACTTTAATAGCAGTATCTGTCCAATGAATATTGCAATTGAAAGTGGTGCCTTGCTTGTAAGACACTGTTCTCAAGAATGTGGTATTTTTCCATTTCGAAAAAAAAGAAAAATCTGGTGCTTATCCTTCAGAACTAACTTTAGAGCTGAATTAGAAGTACCTGAAAACGTATTTTATTACCTAAAATTGCAATGTTTTATGAATTCTGATGAATTTACCCTACTTGAACATTTAGCTACCTTATTCATTAGTCTTAGGTTATTGGGGCGATTCTCCAAACTAAGATTTTCCCCCAATATCCTATTAAAGGTAATCACATCAAATGCTTCAGATCCTTCTCACACAAAATTCCAAAATCATTATAGCGAGATTGGCTGGATTAAAAAACGTTACTTCTAAAGGTAAACATATTAAAGAGAGAGAGAGAGACCGGAAGCAAAAAGCAATGTCCATTTGGACAAGTAATCTTGATTATTGAGCATCTTGGGAACCGACATTTTCTGAACAGAGGACCATGGTCAAGGCTTACAGCCTTTTTCCTGTGATGAAGCATTTTGTACGATCATTTAATCTTTGGTGCCATTTAAGCAAAGATCATTTTTAATAGCAGTAGTTCTAAGAAGATGGCAATTATTCAGCACTCCTGGTTTTGACTTCAAGCTTCTGATATATCATTTGAGGAGAATTGTCTTCATTGTAATAAAAATGCTATGGTTATATCTAAAAATAATTTTTGGTAAAAGAGGACCTTTACCAGGTCAAAACAAGGCAAATGATGTACCTGTATGGTTGCCATAATTGACAACGCTGAAATCCTGTTATACTAAATCATAATTAATGAATAGGAATAATAGCTTCCAGGTTTAAAAAAAGTTGCACAAGCCCAAAAAAAAAAAAAAAACAAACCCACTGCCTTCCAGTTGATTTCTGACTCATAGTGACCATATAGGCTGGGGTAGAATTGCTCCATAGGGTTTCCAAGGCTGTAGATAAATTCCGGAAGGAGATTGCCACATCTTTCTTCTGCAGAGCAGCTGGTGGATTGGAACAACCAACCCTTTAGTTAGCAGCCAAGCACTTTAAACACTGTGCCACCAGGGTTCATAAAAGATGTACAGATTCTATTAATAGACTTCACACAGGGACCACAAGTAGCAAAGGATCTAAATAAAAACTGGCACAACCAATTGAATTGTTTGCTCAAACTTGGTCTTCTTGAACTGACTCTTACTTACACCAGTGATTAATTCCCCTAGAACACTATAATGAAGAATAGGCATTATGGAACTGATGTTGGTAAATTTAGATTCCACTGGGCATTCTAGTCTTATTCAAGTCCTTTTGCTTCTGCTGGTAAAGCTATCACGGGTTAAACATTTTTGGGTGGGGTGAGATGTGAGTCAGAGAAGAATAAGGGGTAAAGTCATATTCACTTTTAGTCTATCCAAAAGTGAGAACAGCCATAACAAAGCTTGAAGCAGAAGTCAGAATAAATGTACTGACATACATTAAAAGCTGTGTCGGAGGACGGTAGTAATTGTTCCCAGTGATTCAGTCTTAAGCCTGGGGACCTGACAAAATATTATTGTGGCGTGGTAAAAGGTGTCTGAAAGCAAACATGCCAAAAATATAATTAGGGGAAATGAAAGTTGTTATTAATGAAATGAATTGAGAAGCTGACAGGGAGAAAAGAGGGTTGGGAGACTGCCGTTTGGAGCAAAATCGGTAATGCTCATTTTGAGGAAGAAAAACAGAAAAAGGTTAGGCATACAGGCTTGGGCTGGAAATTAAATGAAAGTAAAAGATTGTAAATCAATAATGCAATAAAAGGGGCAGAAGCTAATGGTTCCTTTGTTTCCAATTGTAAATGGCATTTTTCTATTCCACTGTAAACCTTAAGTGATGGCTTTGTTAATTACAACATAGAAAGCCTGCCATTTCACTTTCCTTTCTACTGCAATCTCTACTAAGCCTTGACTTTATTTAGTCTGCATTTAGGTGCTGGCATGGTGTGAACTAAGGACTATAGCTATCCTGGCACAGGGAGAACCCATTTCTCTGGACAAGATTCTCACAGATGATTAAGGCCCAATCAATAAGGGGGAAGGGCGTAAGCGATGACATTAATAAATAGGTGTATGACAAGAGAGAGTAAAAGACTAAGTTTTTAGGTGTTTCATTGTGCTGAAAAGCCTAATTCTTTGCCTATTACACTTTGTGTTTCTAGGAATAGGCAAGAGTACGCCAAATCTGAAAACACATCTTATGTTAAAGGTGAAAATCTATTATTTGGAAAGCTTCCTAAAAGTCCTGGTGAGGGCCTAGAAGTCATCCAAAGCTGAACTAGAGAAAAGAGAATGCGTGCTGTGTGTGTGTGTTGGAGGAGGGGGTTGTCCTTCCATGAAGCCTGGCATGCTTAGTGCATCCTTCATAATGAGTTTGATGGTTAATGGGTTGATATTATTTTGTATATAATTTTGTATTTCATAAATATATATTTTTCTCAGTACATGTTCACTGCATCTTTAAGCATCTCCCTCTTGTTCCTTTCTCCCTTTCCGCTCCCAACACTCCTTCACACTATGAAATTTTACATGGGATCTGCATGTTCATTGAAACCAGTTCCCATTGAGTCCATTTCCAACTTATGGCTCTCCAATGTGTGTCAGAGTGCAACTATGCTCCATAGGGTTGTAAGTGACTGATTTTTCAGAAGTAGATATCCAGGCTTTTCTTCCAAGGGATGTTCATTAGACTTCCTTATATTTAAAAACAAAGCAAAACCAACAACAACAAAAAATAAGCCCCTAATCAGTTTTCAGTTTGTCAGCTCATTGATTTCATCAAAAGTTCCTTCACTCTATTACACTTTATAAGAACTCTGTATAAGCGTCAATTTCAAAGAACAATCTCTAAATGCCGTTTGTTATGATGATGTCTAGGAACAGGGCAATGACCGTTTGTATCCATTTTATATATTTAAAATAGGTCAAACAGAAACAGTTACTCTTCTGTATGCCATTCATCATTAACGTAGCTCTATTATCTTCCTTCGTGTCTTCTCCTTTTCTTATTAAATAGCCTTCATCCTCTGAAACTCTCCTGATAGGAAATTACTTTACAGTAATCGCATCTCTTACCCTTCTCAAGACCTTTTCTATTCCTGCTTTGTCATCTTAGAAATTAGATGAGGAAAATGGGATGCCGTGTGTAAAACGAGGGCATTCATTTACTGTTATACATTTCGGAATTGTCTTTTCATTCCTATGTACGTTGGTCCACAAAGAAGTCTGCAGTGCCATAAATTGCATTCAAAACACTGACATTTCTCGAATGATAATAAAAAAAAAAAAGGCATGTTGTATTAGTAAGCAGTTACTCAGAGGAGGAAAATAATTTTTATGTAAGTAACTACCCCAACTCTTGCCAAAGAATACTCAAGTTGCTTTTGTTTGATGGATGCGTGTCTTCTGAATATTGTCAGAGTCAGCATATTAAAACCGGAAGTAGGCCCAGAGGCAGGATACTATCTAAGCCTTATTTTAAAGATAAGCCATCCAAGCTGCTCCACTAATAATGAGCAGCATTGAAATCCTCCCTTCCCATACCCCCAGCTCTTAGGTATACACTATTTCTGTTGCATCATATTGGCAGCTATGGTATTATCATGATAGACTGATATAAGCATTACAATTTAGAATGGGTGTTTTAACCTGTCAAGTGTAGCATAAGCAACTAAGACCATTACAACTCTAAGGTGGCAGCTGGGAGGAGGGATAGGAAGGAGAGCGTTATAGCTTTTATTTTTTAACATTTTTTTATTGTGATAAATATATAGAGAGCAAAATAATTGCCATTTCAACAATCTTCACATGTACAATTCAGTGACATTAGTTATATTCTTCATGCTCTTCAACCATCACCTTTTTGTTCCCCAAATACATGTTGGCCACCCTTATCACTTTATCACCTTGACTCACTTGCCGTTAACACATTCCATTCGGTTACAGCTGTCCATTTGATTGACACCTCTGGAATCAACTTTGACAGCCCTTAGTCTTAAGAGCTTTAGCCTTTGCAAATCATTGAGTAATAAGGATGATAATCATAATGATAACACCTTCAATTTATACAGCATTTTTCTTAAACCTAAAGAATTAGGAAACAACAATTATGACCAACTAGTTCATTTTTGAGAAGAAACGCCTTTAGAAATGGTTTAGTGACCCATTAAAAAAACAATGTTAGTTTGTAGCTGATATACATCTAGAACCCACACACCTTGCCTCCTTTTCCAGGGTATTCCTACTACACCATACTATTTCCCTTTTGAACTTCTCTTGACATGACCTTGAAGCAGCATTTTATGTACTAAGTAATGCCAAAATTACATTCAAAAGGATCCATTCCGTGCTTGGAATGATACCGATGTGACTACCATTTCTTACACCACCAACCTCAGCCAGCATTCATCCATAGGCAGCCACTCTACAATATAGCATTTTCATAACACCACATCTGTATCATTGTCTCTATGTAAGTATCTGTGATATTTTTACAAACTGCTTTCTCTGCCAATAACCAGCACATTTGAACTCTGTATCAGGGAGGGTTTCAGTGTTTTGGGCTGTAAAATCAGTTGCCATCGAATTGATTCCTACTCATGGCGGTCCTACGTGTTTCAGAGTTAAACTGCGCTACATACAATTTTCAATGGCTGACTTTTTGGAAGCAGATCACCAGGCCTTCCTTCTGAGACATATCTGGGTAGACTAGAATCTCCAACCTTTCAATTAGCAGTCAGGCATGTTAACCATGTACACTATCCTCTGTTCCCCTCCCCTACTGACCCTGCTTTTTTGTGTCTCAGCACTTAACCACCATAAGGAGTAGTTTTGTTGTTTGCTAGATTATAGTACAGGAGTTACACCACATATCCAGAGCCAGACTGCCTGGGTTCAAATCCTGATTTCACTAGAAGTGTGACCCTTCTGTGCTCCGGTTACCTCACCTGTTAAATGGGGGCAAAGATAGCACCTTTGTCCTAAGACTATTATAAGGATTAACTGAGTTAACGTTTATTTAATAAACAGATCAGTGCCTGCCACATAGTAATGCAATGTAAGTGTCCAAGAGAAATAAAAGAACCTGAGGCTGTAACTCCCCTGAGGGCAGAGTCTGTGTCTGTCTTAATCATATTCTATTTCCACCACTAGAACACCTTCTGAGGCATATTAAAACCATTTGCCATCAAATTGATTCTAGCTCATAGTGACCCTATAGGACAGTGTAGAAATGCCCCATAGGGTTTCCAAAGCTGTAAATCCTTATGGAAGCAGACTGCCACATTTTTCTCCTTCAGACCAGCTGGTGGGTTCCAACCACTGATCTTCTGGTTAGCAGCTGAGTGCTTACCCACTATGCCACCAAGTTTCCTCGAGTCATATCAAACGTGAAATATATATACTTCTAAATGAATGAGAAATATTTTTCAAAATGTGGTTATATGTAAATATTCTTTTATAATCTATTTTTATTTCGTTTTCCTTTCAAATGTCCTGAAAATATTGTTACGAAAATAAGTATACCAAACCCATTGCTGTCGAATCGATTCTGACTCATAGAGACTCTATAGGACAAAGTAGAACTGCCCCACAGAGTTTCCAAGGAGTGTCTCGTGGATTTGAACCTCCAACCTTTTGGTTAGTAGGTGTAGCACTTGCCCACTACACCACCAGCATTTCCAAAATAGTATAGATCTCCAAAAAGATCAACAAATTATGGCTTATAAACCCAATCTGGACTACCCATGTTTTTGTAAATAAAGTTTTAGTGGAATACAGCCACATCATTTGTTTATGTTACCTGTGGATCCTTTTATAAGGCAGAGTTGAGTAGTTGTAACAGGAACTGGATGTTACCCAAGCTGAAAATATTTACTATCTGGTCATTTTCAAAAGAAGTTGGCTACTCCCTGATCTACATCATGATTTTAAGGGCTGCGTGAAATTAGATTTTACGGGAATACAATACTGTATATAAGTATTTAAGTAGTGTAGTGTGGTTTAATGTATGCAGGAATAGATTGCAAACATTTTTTGCTTTGAAAACATTGCTAAGATTAATGTGCAGTTATGTAATTACTTCCACACTTGCAGCTTTATTTTCTTAGTCTAAAATCCAATGAATTGATGGATAGAAGGCTATAAAGATTAAAATAGTTGATACATAGTGCCAGGCTGTCTTCCAAGTAGATTGTTTCCATTTATATGCCATCAATACTTTTTTTGTGTGTACAGTTTGCCACACCAAAAATGTCTATCAATATTCTTTTTTATATTTTCCAATATGAATTTAAAGATAATATTTTTACATTTAAATGTGCATTCTGCTTATGATGAATGAGGTTGTATCAACAAACTGCCTGTTATGGTTTTGATGGTTCTTTACAGTTAAGGATCGTATGATAATTTAACTTTTTGTCCCACAAATTTATTTAATCTTTATGCAGTCATATGTATACATGGACAAAATATTTATGAGAAAAATACTGAATGACACAGGAAACATCAAAGGAAGATGGAAGGAATACACAGTCATTATACTAAAAAGAATTGGTCAATGTTCAACCATTTCAAGAGGTAGTGCATGATCGAGAACTGATGGTTCTGAATGAAGAAGTTCAAACTTGACTGAAGTCATTGGTGAAAAAAAAATACTCCAGGAGTTGAGGAAATACCAAGTAAGATGTTTCAACAAATGGATGCAACTCACTCCTCTATGCCAAGAAATTTGGAAGAAGGCTACCTGGCCAATTGACTGGAAGAGATCCATATTTGTACCTATTCCTAAGAAAAATGATCCAAGAAAATGCAGAAATTATCAAACAATATCATTAATATCACAGGCTAGTAAAATGTTGCTGAAGATATTTAAAAAATGGTTACAGCATTATATCTCTAAGGAACTGCCAGGAATTCAATATGATTTCAGAAGAGGCTGTGGAATGAGGGATATCACTGCTGGTGTCAGATGGATCTTGGCTGAGAGCACAGAATTGCAAAAAGGTGTTTACCTGTATTTTATTGACTATCCAAAGGAATTTGACTGTGTGAATCATAACAAATTATGGATAACATTGTGAAGAATGTGAATTCTAGAACACTTAATTTTGCTTCTGAAGGAACTGTACAAAGACCAAATGGCACTTATTTGGACAGAACAAGGGGACATTGTGTAGTTTAAAATCAGGAAAAGGTTGTATCCTTTCACCATACATTTTCAACCTATATGCTGAACAAATAATCCAAGAAACTAGACTATATAAAGAAGAATGTGGCATCAGGGTTGGAGGAAGACTCATTAACAACCTAAGATAAGCAGATAACACTACCTTGCTTGCTGAGAGCAAAGAGGGCTTGAAGCACTTGATGAAGATCAAAGACTATAGCCTTCGGTATGGATTATACCTCAATGTAAAGGAAACAAAAATCCTTATAACTGGACCAATAAGCAACATGATGATTAACAGAGAAAATATTGAAGTTGTCAAGGATTTCATTTTACTTAGATCCACAATCAATGCCCATGGAAGTAATAGTCAAGAAATCAAAGGATGTATTGCACTGGGAAAATCTGCTGCAAATATGCCTTTTTAAAGTGTTAAAAAAGCAAAGATCTCACTTGGAGGACTAAGGTGAGCCTGACCCAAGACATGGTATTTTCATGTGCATGTGAAAGTTGGACAGTGAATAAGGAAGACTGAAGAAGAATTGATGCCTTTGAATTATGGTGTTAGTGAGGAGTATTGAATATTCGACGGACTGCCAGAAGAGTGAACAAATCTCTCTTGAGGAAGTACAGTTTGAATGCTCCTTAGAAGCAAGAATAGCAAGGCTTTGTCACACATACTTTGGACATTTTGTCAGGATTGACTAGTCCCTGGAGAAGGACATCATGCTTGGTAAAGTAGAGAGTCAGTGAAAAATAGGAGGGTCTTAAATGAGATGGATTGGCAGAGTGGCTCCAACAATGTGCTCAAATATAGCAATGACTGCAAGCATTGTGCAGGACTGGGCAGTACTTCCTTCTGTTGTCCACAGGGTCTTTATGAGTCAGAACTGACCCGATGGCACATAACAACAACAACAACATTTATTTAAGGGTCTTTGATATAATTACAAAATATTTTCTCCAAGATTAAATAAATATATAACTACATATTCTTCTAGTAAGTGCAAAGTGACTCTACATTTTTCCCCCAAATACTTAGCCAACTTTTCCAAGGTCATTTTTTAAGTTATCCAAACTCTTTCCACCTCTTATAATACGCTGAATGGTGTTTATAAGTTTAGTGTATGTGTGTAAAGACAGTAGTGGTTCAGTGGGAGCATTCTCACCTTCCACGCAGGAGACCCGGCTTTGATTCCTAACCAATGAACCTCGTGCACAGCTACCACCTGTCTTCCAGGGAAGTCTTGCCTGTTGCTATGATGCAAAACAGGTTGCAGCTAAGCTTTCAGACTAAGGCAGACTTAGAAGGAAAGACTAGTAATCTACTTTTGAAAATTAGCCAGCGAATACCCAAAGGACCATAAGGGTCCCATCCTTAACAAATTATGGGAGTGGCACAGAGCCAGGCAGCATTTCCTTACATCGTACACGGAGTCACCGTGCATTGGTTCTTATTGGACAGCAGCTAACGTGTCATTGATTTAGCTGTGTCATTGTTAGCTGTGCTAGAGTCGGGTCCAAATCATGGTGACCCCATGTATGAAAGGGTAGGACTTCTCTAAAGGGTTTTCTTGCTTTTAATCTTTGTGGGGAAGAGGCCCTGGTCTAGTAAACAGTTGAGAACTTGGCTGATTACCAAAATGCTGGCAGTTTGAATTTACCCAGAGGCTTTGTCTGGGATCCTGTAAAGATTACAGCCAAGAAAACCCTGTGAGGCAGTTCTACTGTGTCACATGGAGTCATTGTGGGTCAGAATTGACTCAGTGGCACCTGAGAACAACCATCTTTGCAGAAGTGATTGCCAGGTCTTTTCTTCTGTCAAACCACTGGGTGAGTTCAAAATGCTAAACTTTAGGTTAGCAGCCAACAGTATATTCACAAACATATTACATTATACTATATTTATATATGTAATATATATATACAGATATATGTATACAGATATATATATACAAACACACACACATACATATAATCTTTTAGTTTTATAATACAAGCCGTCTACATTTGGGAAAGTCCTTGCTTTATTACGCATCTTTACAAAGTAATTCTGAATCATCTTATCAAATTAAAAACAGTCATTTGTTTTCATTAAATCCCTAAGGAACCCAGTAACAGTAACGTCCCCTAAAATATTCTTGTTAACATCTTCTCTTATTTTCCTCAGAAAGATTTTGTAATTTCTTCATATGTATTTTTCATATAAATATGTACAGTCAGACAGGTAGATAGAATCTAAGTATTATTTTGGTTTTGATGTTTTAAATTATACATCTTTCATTTTTCTGCCATTTCATTTCATATATGATTATTCTTGTATAGTTCACATAAATTTTCGTTAGTTTAGCTCTACACGTACTGCATTGGTTCAGTCCCTTCTAAGAGTGGTGGAACAGATGGGATAGACTTAAATATAAGCATTATTGACGAGCTCTCACCCCTTGTAGAGGCATTTGGAGGGAACCCAATGCAAATCAACAGTTAAGCATAAATAACATATACATACACACATAAATACTATATGTGTATGAGCATGTGTGTATACATACATATACACACACAGACATACATATGTATATATATACATGCATATAGATATAGATACAGATACATTTACAGATATACACACATACATATACATACATTAGAGAGTCCCTGGGTGGCACAAATCATTAAGTACTCCACTATTAGCCAAAAGGCTGGCAGTTCGTACTCACCCAAGGTGGGTCTGGCGATCTGCTTCTGAAAGGCCGCAGCCTGGAAAACGTTATGGAGCTGTTCTGCTCTGTACGCACAGGGTTGCCATGAGTCAGAATCAACTCTACCACAACTAACAACAACAAAAACAAATATATGTATGTATGTATATATATATATATAAAGAAAGAGAGTGCCATAGTTTTGCAAGTGAGTACCTTTCTTTGTTTTTGAGCAGAAGCCCCTTTGCCCTGTTAATATGCAAAAATATTGTGAGATTAAGTAATACTTACTGGACACTTAAGTCTCCATGGAAACAAGCTCATCATAACCTCTCACAAATGGAAGGTTTACTAGGGGAGCAAGAGTGACCTCAAAAGAGGTTATGGTTGTTGGATCCAACAACGAGATGAGGCCAGGCATTTAAAATAAATAAATAAATAAAACAAGGAAGCTGTATTAGACCAAAAAATCCCTCTCTGTATTTAGGCTTAAGGTCGGCAACAGGTAGTCAGGTGACCCTAGCAAATCTTTCTCTCATTGCCCGCTCTTTGACAAAGACACAAGAAGACTGCATTATGTATCTAATTCAAAAAACTCTTCTCTTTTCAACATACACCTTTATACTTGTTTGCTCTGCTGGTGCAGTGGTTAAGCATATGGTTGCTAATCAGAAGGTCAGCAGTTAGAATCCACCAGCCACTCTTCGAAAAAACCACGGGGCAGTTCTACTCTGTCCTTTGGGGTTGCTATGAGTCGGAATTGACTGCACAGGAACTTTTTTTGTTTGTTTGTTTGTTTTTATGACAGAGATGGGTGCCTGGTAGTGCAGTGGTTAGGAATTTGGTTGCTAATCAACAGTTCAGCAGTTTGAATCCACCAGCCACTCCTCGGAAAAATCTATGGCACAGTTCTACTCTTCCCTATAGTGTTCCTATTAGATGAAATTGACTCAGCAGCAACGAGTATGACAGACAGGCAGACCAGAGTGGGATGTGTCTCAGTTGAGTTTCTAGGACTGACAAGGAACATTTTCATGGGCCACATTTATGTGAGGAAACAAGGTCCTCATTGTAGGAAATCATGGGTCTGAACTTTTTATTACTCCACAAATATGTTTAGTCTCTTATATTATTTATTTATTTATTTTTTTTAGATCTTTGTTAGGCTGAGCACATGGTATGGAATATATAAAAACACACATACATATACCGACACAGCTACCTCTTCATCATTTTACTTATATTATCCTTAAGTAAAATAACTTTGAAATTTCCAAATAAAATGTGCAATTCGATGTGCGTGTCCTCCGTTCCATCAATGTGGCTAACTTCACTTTTAAGAAGAATATCGGGAATTCTTTTGTTCTGGCCATAATGAATTAGTTGGAAAAGGACTTACTCTCCCGTGATAAACAAATAGAATATTGGACAAAAGTATAAAACAGCTGTTTTCAGACACTGAGAAACATGAAACAGGGCTGTGATCCATGAAAGAAGAGAAAGAAATCAGGTGATACCTATGTTCAACTTGGATTCACTTTCTGGATGGAGGGGAATACATTAGGCTTTCTGAGTTGAGGGCACGGAAATGTCTTTGAGTAGGCTGAGAAGGCTGGCATTTGTGGAGTAGAGAAGTAGAGAGGAGGGAACTATGCAGAGAAAGAGAATCAGAAATCTCCTAATGGGTCCCCTTGCATCTGTTTTAGAACATTAAGCCAGCATGAGCAAATTAAAGCCACATGAAGCCAGACAAAGAATGACTGAGGAATTACAGGCTTAACAATTCCTGGAGAACACAAAGGACTAGGAGATACTTCTGTTCTGACCAACCAGAAAGAAAAATCTTCATTGCGTACCCAGTGTATTCTATAAAGGTATCAGAGAGTCATGCCCTAGGAGTGCTAGACAAACTAAGAGTAAAGGCTACTCTAAAGTTTCCCTAACAGTACTTAATAAGGCTAGAGAGGACTTATAGCTAGCATATATGAAGAACATTTAGAACTCGATAATACCATGGCACACAATCCAACACAATCCAAAGGGGGGAAAAATGGCAAAAATTTGAACAGACACTTCACTAAAGAAGGTGGTCAACAAACACGTGAAACAGTGCTTGGCATCATTAGTCATCGGGAATATGCACATTAAAATCACACTGCTATACACTCACTAGAATGATTAAAATTGAAAATAAAAATGCTGCTAATATCAAGAATTGAAGAGAAAGCAGAGCAATGTTGATGGCAATGTAAAATGGGACAACTACTTTGGAAAACAGTTTGGCTGTTTCTTGCAAAGTTAAAGATCTATTCATTGTAGGACCAAGAGATGCCAAACCTAGATGTTTACACAGAGGAAATGAAGACATATGTCCATACAATGACTTGCATACAAATCTTTATAGGAGCTTTGTTTATAAGAGGCTTAAGCTGGGAACAATGCACATATCCACCAACAGGTAAATGGATAAACACAATGTAGTACATTCTTACAATAGAATACTATTCTTCAGTAAAAGGAACAAACTATTGACAGGTATAGCAATACGAATGGATCTCAGAATCACTATACTGTACAAAAGAAGCCAGACACAAAAGAATGCACAGCATATGATTTTTTTAATATGGAATTCTAGAAAGAGTAAATCTAACCTGTAGTGACAAGAGCCAGAAAATCAATAGTTGCTGAGGCCAAGAGTGGAGAAATGTCTGCAAAGTTCATGAAAGAACATTTTGGAGTGAAGTGAACATTCTGTGTCTTGATTTTGACAGCTATTATATGAATGCATATGTTTACCAAAACTCTTTAAACTGTACCCATAAAGGGGTGTATTTTAATGTATTTAAACTGTACCCCAATCAAACTGATTTAAAAAAAAAAAATACAACCTGTTTAAAGTCAGGCCTTTAAAAATAAGGAAGAAAAAATATTGCTTTCTCCACTGAAATTATTTTTTGCCTATTAGAAAGAAGAAATGACTCCTATTTGATAGTCCCCATACTTCCGTTAATTTTTATGCCAAACTATGAAAAAAGCTTTTCTCTTGAAATATTAGGAGTCACATAGAATATTTTACTCTTGAGGTAAGGTTCTGTTCTGCAAACATGTATTGATGCTGTTAGACTTATTCTCTAAAGATGCTTTTAGGGTGAAGAACAGCAGTAGGAACTGTATAATGTTATTTGTGTTGTCTCTGAGCCAGCATCTCAGCTAATTCTATCTGGGTCATAAAAGTGAGCACAAAGAGGAAAAGGGAACCACTGGCAACTCTATTGTACTACATAAAATTCTTAGTCTGTACCATCAGGGCCTTCAGAACTGTACAAATCATAGCAATCACATCAGGTACCCTAAGTCAATGTGGTTTTGTCGATCTTGTGTAGGAACTGGAAACTGTTTTGAGTTGGTTGTCTCTGGTTTGCCAGATGAATGTGGCTGAGGAATTGATCCTATCTGAAACCTTAATGAAAAGAAAGAAATGGCTCACACTTACTAAGTGATTAACCTGCAGTTAGAGTCTCATGGAAGTTTATTACCTGCTTTAGATTATTGTGTGTGTGCTACAAGGCATGACAATTCAATCTATGCAATGCGATTGTTATATTTCATCACTGGCCAAGTTATACATCAATGTCAGCAAGAATTCCTTATAGGAATTCTATTGCTCTCACCTGCCCTCCTCCCTAAAACTGCAGAAAATGTAAGAAATTCCAGGAACAAGGTCTTTTAGAAATCCCTTGGAAAATGTTCCTCTGTGTTCTGGAGAAGTCCTCTAATGACAGTGATCCATCCCTTTTGCTTAAATCATTGGGCATATTTGAGCAGCTTTCAATAAAACTGTCAAGTGCTACAAACACATAATATGGCAGGATATGCCCAATATCTAACAGCCTTCTCCAACACCAAGAAAGGAAGTTTCTTTACAAATCCTCCCAATTTGTATTCCTGGGGGATTGTTGCTTCAGTGTTGAACATCTATGTGGAAGAAAACTGACCAATGTTACTCTCCTGATGCTTCACCTTAAAATATGGCAGCTGATCAAAGACTGGCCTTTTGTCATGCATTGAGATGCTCTACCTGGAGGTGTTTGAAAGTCTAATGCTGTAAGAAAATGCAACTCTGTTTCTCATGTGAAAACTAACAAGTATGTTTTGTTGAATACCTGACATAATGTATATTTTCAGTGCAGTCTGTAAAAATTGGTGGTTTGTTATTGTGATAAAAACGTCCAGGACCATATTCTCTTTTTAGACACCCACAGCGTAACCAGTTTTAACAGCAGTTTCAGCATCCAGTTTCAATAGCAAGCAAGCTGAGGCTCTGTTCAACCCAATCCCCTCATTTATCAGAAGTGGAAACTGATTAAATGGCTTGCTCAAGGTGGAACAACTCATCATGAGCTTTTGCCATGTTGTAGGCAATGTTCTAAATGACTCCCATGCATTTTTCCATTTAATCCTCCAAAAGTATGATGCTGTCATTGTTAACATTCTGTTTTTATGGGTGAGAAAACACGCTTCAGGGTATGGTGTAACACAGTCACGTAGCTAGTAAATGGCAAGGCCAAAATTCAAAGCAAGATTTATCTGAACTCAGACTGTGTTGAAACACTATATAACATGTACTCTAGTACAGCTCATGTTGGTTGGTGGCAGAGCCAGAGCTAGAGCTGTGATTGTAAACATAATATTACCCAAGTGGCCTGTGGAGTTGGATGAGTTTTGTGTCATGAAATACTCCATCATGCCTTGATTATCTGTGCTAACTCAGGGAAAAGTAAATGATATGGATAATCCCAAATGATGGTTGAAAATAGCTTTGAAATGCACTCTTATACTTAACATTGAGTGCTAGTGCACATTTTGCTCACAGCCCTCAAACCAAATGTTTCTGCAAAGAATTGACTGTGACAGACAGAAGTAGCTTAGGTTTTTGCAGGGGTCAGCAAACTTTTTTCAGTACAGGACCACATAGTAAATATTTTAGGCATATGGGTCAAATGGTCTCTGTCCCCAATACTCAATGCTGCCTTTGTACCACAAAAAGAGCAGTAGACAATTTGTAAAGAATAAGGAAGGGGAATCTAAAGATTTAATGATATCAACAAAGAGTTGATAAACAGATTAGTTGATAATTTGAACAAGAACTAGAACTCAAGCCTTTCTGATTTTAATTTTCTTACCGATCTAGTTAACTATAAGTACAGCTTGGGCATAGTTATTTCACTCAGATATGTATTGAATACCTGTCATATATCAAGAGCCATGCCAGCTCCTGGAGTTACTGTATTGAGCAAAACTCAAGATTGCTTTTAATGTCACAGAGCTTATGGACTCTTGGACTTGCAACATTTAATCTAACAGCCTCCTGAATTATCACTAAAGTAAAAGGTGTGAAGAGACAGTAAATGGTGTTGTAACTTGTAACAGGGGTATACAGCTCATGTACCCATGGAAGTCTTCCCTGTGGACATAGTATTTAATTTGAGGTCTGGAAGATGCATAGGCATGGATTGGCAAAGGAAGAGGCAGGAAAACACTTCAAGAGGACAAAAAAAGTACATGCAGGGCATGTTGGAGGTACTGAAACATGGGGGTTAGAGATAGAGACAAATAGGAAAGGCATTAAAAGATGAGGAGAAAGGCAGGCACCAAGTCATGCAAGGCGTTGTAGGCTCTACTAGGACATGTGCATTTTTGGGGAAAAATAATGCTATTCACTGGTATGTATCGTGAGCCTGGGGTATGATCATAAATATGGAGAGATCATTTCGTAGGTTATTATGGATGTGCAGACAACAGATATAGGTTACTTAAACTTAGGCTGTATCAATTGATTTAGAACATAGTGGATACATTCAGTGAGTATGTAGAAATTAATATCTAAACATGAGTGGATGATAGATTGGATGGTGTGAACAGTGAACTAAAGAAGAGGCCAGTGTTGAAGATAATTCCTTACTATAGTTTAGAAAGTGCTTGGAGGGTCCTCTACTCACTGATATGGTGAACACAGGTGTGAACTAGGCTTTCTGTAGAGTAGGTCAGTCAGGTCGTGTGGTCTTTTTTAACAAACTGATTCTGACATGTCTTTGAAATATCAAAATGACTGTCTAGGTTTCAAAATACCATCTAAGTAGCTAGCTGCACATGTATGCTTTTGAACCTGGTATACGAGGTCAGGCATATAAACACCATATTGAGAGTCATTGGCAAACAAGTGGTTAATAGATATGTCATAATTACATTGCCAACAGAGAGAATATTTAGCAAAAAATAAAATAACATTTTCTGAGGCTGAACCTTGAGAAACTCTGATATTTAATACTCAAGAAGAAGAGATGCCTATAAAAAAGTGTTAAATAAAAAGTAGACAGAGCAAATCAGAACATAAGTGAAGTACCATATTTTTACACAAACAACACGTGCCTTCTAAATTTGCCAACCTTGGCCTCCTCCATGATATATTTTCATAAGTGTGCTATGCTATTTTTTTTACAGCAACATGTGAAAAAAAATTGGCATAGAGGCACTTACAAAAATAATTTGCAAGGGTGAGAGTTTGCGGCTGGCAAACAAACATAGAAAGTGTGCGTTATTTGAGTAAAGATAGGGTAAATATTTTAAAGAAGAATAGTCAGCAGTATGATGGTGCTACTGGGAAGTCAAGTAAGAGCAAAAAAAAAAAAAATAGACAACAAATCTGTTGCAGTTGAGTCTATGTCAACTCATAGTAACCTTATAGGACAGAGTAGAACTGCCCCATAGGGTTTCCAAGAGGGAGCTGGTGGATTTGACCTGCCCACCTTTTGGTTAGCAGCTGTAGCTCTTAACCACTGTACCACCAGGGCTCCTAAGTAAGATTGGGACTAAAAAATATCCACAGGATTTAGCTGGTAGCTCATCAGTAGCCTTGGTGAAAATTGTTCTGTATGAGTGATGGGCGTACATCCAAACGCAGAAAAGCTGAAGTGGGTATACTACTCTTAAGCCTGACTGTGAAAAGGAACTAAGAGATTAACCAGTAGATGAAGGACATGGAGTCAAGAAAGGGTTTTTTGATGGATTTTTAAATAGGTGAGACTTGAATACATTTAAACAACAAAAGCTAAACTCGAATTAAGAGGGAGAGACTGAATATGTAAGAGAAGACAGGTGCTGATTTGCAGTGATTCCTGGTCTTCCACTTTCTTGCCGTGATCCTGAATTTTATTACATGGTTGGTGGGGTGGGTGATTACATGGGTGACTGTTGGTTTCAGAAGTAAATGAAAGGAACTTGATATCTACTCTAGGGCTTTAGATTTAGATAGACAAATTGGGGAGATGAAAAAATAATCAGAGGCCACAAATTTTTTTTTTTAAAGGCCCAGTCTGATTCTGCCTTCTGTTTTGTTGTATGTTCTCTGAGTCTCACCCTTCTTACTCATACACAGCCCTCACACCCTTTGCCTCTCCTTTTCTCTAGATCCTTAGAGATCTACAGAGTCTTCTCTCCATTATTTCACAGAGACCTATCCTTTTGAATGTACTATTTGCAAAACATTGGGTATGAATGTATCGATCTTAGCAGAAACAACCACTCCTCCTGGGCTCCTTTGGCCCTTAATTTGCCTATGTCTGAAATTATTGCATTTATGGTCCAATCAATGGGGACATTTAAATTTTTAAACTTGTAAACCAGTGTCTGATCCTCCACCTCACATCCCCAACCCCCGGAAACTTTATTCCTCCACTCCTAAATGCCACCCAAATTCTCTACAGGACCCCCTGATATATTCTACACCATTACCATATAAATTCAAAGGACTCCCAAAGACTCAGAGTCACTAATAAGGTCAGCTTATTGGGAGCAAGCATACTTTTTTTTTATGCCAATTACTCGATAGAACATAATTTCTTAGAGGCAAGGGCCCTACATAATTTATCTCCAACTTCAGAGTACCTTAGCGTAGTATAGAATAGATTAAAAAAAAAAAAAAAAAAGCCCAGGAAATGTTTGCTGAAGAAATGGTGAATGATGTTTGTCCTCTCAACTCAGACTTGAGCTTTACACAAGATATATCCACTCACATAAACCCCATACAGCAACTTTCAATATCATTCTCCGAATGTCATCATCTGTACATAATGTGTCCTTATTCCCAGAGCCCCTCCGATGTAAAACATTTAAGGTTTCAGAGGCACAGAATAACAAAGGTGTCTTGTCAAGGAATGCTTTATCTTTGAGGCTTTGAGGAAGCTGATATTTCCGTCTCTAGCTCCTTGACCTCTTGAGTGTTACTGTCAGTGGCTTTCAACAGGTACACTATTACAATCTCAGGAAGGACAATTCTTTTTTTCTGGGGGACTGCTCTGCAGATTGCAGTATGTTTCACGTGCCTTGACCCTGCCCTCAAATGCCCCAATCATTGTGAAAACCAAAAAAGTATCACTGGAACCAAAGGGACACCTCTAACAAAAGGCAACAGTCTGCTAAGAAATAAGCAGCTAAATTTAAGCTCAGAGAGATCACTTTGATTCAGCCGTCTAACTTGGGGGAACAGAGAGAGAATAGGAAAGATGGCTGCCTCCCGCCGCCCAAAAAAAGAGGTGAAATTTATTTTCTGGACAAAGAACACAGGAGCTAAAGCAGCTATATTAATGACAGCAGTGGATTTTCAGAGCAATGCATTAATATTTCTAGTAACACATGAATTTTCAGCAATGAGTTCTGAGGGAATGCCCCAGAGGCAGGCATAGGAGTAAAACGATAGCAAGTACAAGATAACACCAAAATGTTTCCCCTCATCCTACCCAGCCATGTTCCCAAATTTTTGTTAGCTAGGAGAGAAATTCCAGAGGAATTGAGATGCAGAATAACTGTTTTCTTGTCTGTTTCCTGATCTCATGACTGCGGTGAAAGGAACCACGCTTACCGTAAAAAATATGAAAGAGGATCAGTCCCAACAAAGAGGAAGTAGAATGAAAAGATGACAGAAATGGTGTTGTCAGGTTAGCATGGGGAAGCGGAAGGATTTTAAGAGCAACACTTTCAGGCTTGTGTGTGTGTGAAGTTTGTTCCACCATGTAAGCAAAGGTTACTATTATGTCTAAAAAGAAGGATGATAAGGACGTACTTTAGTGGGGTGTCTACTTTTGCTACCCAGTCATGAAGAACTTTTCTAGAAAAGCATGAAAAAGAGCCTGACAGAAGGGTATGAAGCTAAAGTCTAGGCTTGCCCGAACCCTTCCATACACTGGTAATTTTTTAAATCACCTTCTAAATGATGTTGAAAAATGGAAACAAATAAATAAAATGCATTTTTTAGGATGCTTCATTATCTCTCATACTGGCAAAGTCAGTAATTTGCATTTTGGGGAGGTTCCATTTGATGAGTTTAACTTTTGAAGGAAATGATTCGATAACCTTTCAAAAACAAGAGCTTTGATAAATAACCCAAATACCAGTGAATTTTTGCATATATGGAGAATTGCCAGCCCCTGCTTCAGTAGTCCACACAGCAGGCTTACGGAGCAGGGCAAATGGATCTAGGTGTTGAAGAGATTGCAGCCTGAAATGGAAAGCTAAGGTGGATTGTGCTCCAAAATGGAAATGAAACTGACAAATTGCTGCACAGTAAACTCAGTTACACACCAGATTTACTGAAGAGGTGAATCATTTTTAATTAGATAGCAATAGACTATGTAAAAGAATACTTTAAGAGTGCTAAAGGTTCTTGAAAATAATTTATAGCCCTAACTATTTTAATAACCGCTCCTCTGTTGCTTTGTCTTAACAGTGGTGGCTTGTATGTTTTTGTGATTCTGGAAGTTTTGCTACTAGTATTTCAAACACCAGCAGGTCACCCATAGTGGACAGGTTTCGGCAGAGCTTCCAAACAAAGACAGACTAGGAAGAAGGACCTGGCAGTCTACTTCTAAAATAATTGGCCAGTGAAAACCTTATGAATAGTAGCAGAACAGTGTCTGATATAGATCTGGAAGATGAGCCCCTCAGGGTGGAAGGTATTTAAAATAAGAATGGGGAAGAGCTGCCTCCTCAAAGTAGAGTGGACCTAAATTATGGGGATGGACTAAAGCTTTTGGAACCTTCTTTTGCTGATGTGGCATGACTCAAAATGAAAAGGAACAGGGACAAACATTGATTAATAATGGGAATATGAAATGTACGGAGTATGAATCTAGGAAAATTAGAAGTCATCAAAAAACGAAATGAAACACATAAAGATCAATACCCTCGGCATCAGTAAGCTGAAATGGACTGATACTGGCCATTTAGAATCAGACAATCATTTGATCTACTATGCTGGAAGAAGCAGTCGAGGAATCAAGACGCATTGCGTTGGGTAAATCTGCTGCAGAAGACCTCTTTAAAATGTAAAAAAGCAAAGATGTCACCTTGAAGACTAAGGTGTGCCTGACCCAAGTCATGGTATTTTCAATTGCATCACATGCATGTGAAAGCTGGACAATGAATAAGGAACACTGAAAAATTGATGCCTTTGAATTGTGGTGTTGATGAAGAATATTGAATGTACCATGGACTGCCAAGAGAATGAACAAATCTGTCTTGGA
Organism: Loxodonta africana; assembly: GCF_030014295.1. Taxonomy (NCBI): domain Eukaryota; kingdom Metazoa; phylum Chordata; class Mammalia; order Proboscidea; family Elephantidae; genus Loxodonta; species Loxodonta africana. The sequence continues at coordinate 42,300,691 of NC_087348.1, forward strand.
AGAAGTACAACCAGAATGCTCCTTAGAAGCAAGGATGGCGAGACTAGGTCTTGCATACTTTGAACACATCTTATCAGGAGGGATCAGTCCCTGGAGAAGGACATCATGCTTGGTAAAGCAGAGGGTCAACAAAAAAGAGGAAGACCCTCAATGAGATGGATTGATACAGTGACTGCAACAATGGGCTCAAGCATAACAACAATTGTGAGGGTAGCACAGGACCCGGCAGCACATAGTGCATAGTGTCACTGTGAGTCAGAACTGATTTAAAGGCACCTAATTTACAACAACAGCTATGCTGGGAATGACAAAATCAAGGCAAATGGCATTGTATTCATTATCGAAAAGAACATTTCAGGATCTATCCTGAAGTACAACACTGTCAATGATAAGATAATATCCATAAACCTACAAAGAAGACCAGTTTATTCAAATTTATGCATCAGCCACTAAGGCCAAAAATCAAGAAACTGAAGATTTTTATGAACTTCTGCAATCGGAAATTGATGAAACATGCAATCAAGATGAATTGATAATTACTGGTGTTTGGAATGCAAAAAGTTGAAAACAAAGAAAAAGGATCCAAAATGAAAAAACCAAACCCTTTGCCATCAAGTTGATTCTGACTCATAGCAACCCTATAGGACAAAGTAGAACTGCCTCATAAGATTTCCAAGGAGCCCCTGGTGGATTCGAACTATCCACCTTTTCTTTAGCAGCTGTAGCACTTAACCACCACACCACAGTAGTTGCAAAATATGGCCTTGGTAATAGAGATGATGCCAGAGATCCCATGATAGAATTTTGCAAGACTAAAATTTTATTCACTGTAAATACGTTTTTTCAACAACATAAATGATGACTATACACATGGACCACACTGTTGGATAACAGAAGAATTAAATCAACTATATCTGTGCAAAGAGACAATGGAGATGTTCATCAGTCAGAGCAAAGTCAAGGGTTGACTCCTGAACAGACCATTAATTGCTTACATGCAAATTCAAGTAGAAAGTGAAGAAAATGAAAAAAAAAGTCCAAAACAGCCAAAGTAAGACCTTTAGCATAACCCACCTGAACTTAGAGACCATCTCAAGAATAGATTTGATGCTTTAAAAACTAATGACCGAAAACCAAACAAGTTTTGGCATGACAAGGACATCATAATTGAAGAAAGCAAGGTGATTAAAAAGACAGGAAAGAAAGAATAGACCAAAATAGACATTAGAAGAGACTCTGAAACTTGCCCTTGAACATCGAGTAGCTAAAGTGAAAGAAAGAAATGAAGTAAGAGAGCTAAAGAGAAGATTTCAAAGGGTGGCTTGAGAAGACAAAGTAAAGTACTACAAGAAAATATGCGAAGAGCTGGAGTTAGAAAACTAAAAGGGAAGAACATGCTCAGCATTTCTCAAGCTGAGGGAACTGAAGAAAAAAATTCAAGCCTTGAGAGTCGCAAATATTCATGGGCAAAATATTGAACAAACAAGAAGCACCAAAAGAAGATATAAGGAATACACAGAGTCACTGTACCAATAAGAATTGGTCAATATTTCACCGTTTCAGGAGGTAGTGTGTGATTAAGAATACATGGTATTGAAGGAAGAAGCCCCAAGCCCAAGCCACAGTTAAGGCATTAGTGGAAAACAAGGCTTCAGGAACTGACGAAATACCAACTGAGATGTTTTAACAAGAGGATATAATGCTGGAAGTGCTCACACCTCTAAGCCAAGAAAATTGGAAGACTGCTACCTAACCAATTGATTGGAAGAACTTCATATTTGTGCCCGTTGCAAAGAAAGGCAATCCAGCTCAGTGAGGAAATTATCAAACAATATCATGAATATCAGACAGAAGTAAAATTTTGCTGAAAGTAATTCAGAAATGGTTGCAGCGGTCCATTGACAGGGAACTGCCAGAAATTCAAGCCAGAGTCAGAAGATAATGTGGAGCAATGGATATCATTGCTGTTGTCAGATGGATCCTGGTTGAAAGCAGAGAATACCAGAAAGATGTTTACCTGTGCTTTATTAACTCTGCAAAGGCACTCGACTGTGTGGATCATAACAAATTATAGATAATATTGCAAAGAATGGGAATTCCAGAACATTTAATTGGGCTCAAGCAAAACCTGTAAATAGACCAAGAGGCAGTAGTTCAAACAGAACTAGGGGATACTGCGTGGCTTAAAATCAGGAAAGCTGTACATCAGGGTTATGTCCTTTCACCATACTTATTCAACCTGTATGCTGAGCAAATAATCTGAGAAGATGGACTATATGAAGAAGAACACTGCATGAGGATTGAAGGAAGACTCATTAACAATCTGCATTATGCAGGTGACACAACCTTGCTTGCTGAAAGCAAAGAGGACTAGAAGCACTTACTGATGAAGATCAAAGACTATGCCTTCAGTATGGATTACACCTCAACATAAGGAAAACAAAAATCCTCACAAGTGGACCAATAAGCCACATCATGATAAATGGAGAAAAGATTGAAGTTGTCAAGGATTTTATTTCACTTGGGTCCACAATCAATGTCCATGGAAGCAGCCATCAAGAAGTCAAAAGACGCACTGCATTGGGCAAATCTGCTGCAAAAGACCTCTTTAAAGTGTTAAAAAGCAAAGATATTGCTTTGAGGACTAAGGTGTGCCTGATCCAAGCCGTGGTATTTTCAGTCACCTCATATACACTTGAAAGCAGGACAATGAATAAGGAAAGCCAAAGAAGAATTGATACCTTTGAATTATGGTGTTGGTGAAGAAAATTGAATATACCATGGACTACAAGAAGAATGAACAAATCTGTCTTGGAAGAAGTATGGCCAGAATGCTCCTTGGAAATGAGCATGGCGAGACTTCATCTTAAGTACTTTGGACATGTTATCAGGAGGGACCTGTTCCTGGAGAAGGACATCATGCCGGGTAAAGTAGAGGGTCAGCAAAAAGTGAGACCCTCAACGAGATGCGTTGACACAGTAGCTGCAACAGTAAGCTCAAGCATAGCAAAGATCGTGAAGATGGCGCAGGACCCAGCAGTGTTTCGCTCTGTCGTACATAGATAGGGTCGAGATGAGACAGAATGGACTCAATGGCATCTAACAACAACAACAACAAGTAATTTAAAGATGCTTCCTAAAATTCATTTTTATTTTGCCTGAATGTGGCTACATATAGAGTTTTGAAATTGGCATGATCAGTTTCTCCAAAGCAGAATTTGCCAACCTTGGCGCTATTGTCATTGTAGGCCAAATACTTTTTTGTTGTGAGGGGTACTTCTGTGCATTATAGGAAGCACTTCTGTCCTCCACCCACTAGATGCCAGTAGCACCCCTCTCCAATTGCTACAGTTTAAAAGGTCTGTAGATATTGTCAAATGTTCCCTGGGGACAAAATCACCCCCATTTGAGAACCACTGGTCTAAAGTGAAAACAATGGGGCAGCAGTAATTGAGGATCTTAAGAATGAAGCTTATTATGTCTTTTCTGCTAATACATACATGTCATTTTTAGTGCTAGACTACATGTGGGTTTTCAGTGGGACATAGGGTTTGTGCCCTGACTCCAACAATTTCTAGTTGTGTTATTTGGTTGTTGTTAGGTGATGTCAAGTCAATTTTTGACTCAAAGTGACCCCATGTAGCAGAATAGAACTGCCGCGTAAGGCTTCCTAGGCTGTAATATTTGCAGACAGATCACCAGGTTTTTCTCCCAAGGAGACTGTGGGTGTGTTCTAACTACCAACTTTTTGGTTAACAGCCGAATGCTTAACTGTTGCTTCACTAGGGCTTTTGGGTAACTTCCTAGACCTCTCTGTGACTTAGTTTTGTTATCTGTAGAATGGCTATGGTGATAATGCCTATCTCCTAGGGTTTCGATATAATTAAATACATAAAGAGCTTATGACTGTGTCTGGCATGTAGAAAGTGCTATGAAAGTCTATATTAGTCGAAGTAGTTGTAGTACTGATAGTGGTAGTAATAGCAGCATTTTAAATATATCAATACAGTGGCCTTACTTCTAAAATGTGTGGTGACCAACAAGGACTGAGCTGAACTTTGCTTTGCAAACTCAACAGTTTTGCTATTTAACAATACTTCAGAAAAGGGTTTCTTAATGGAAGAGTCATGAATGAATATCAAGCTGGGAAGTAAACGCCCTGAACTTTGAGTGCAACTTTTTAAGCCTGTGTGAGCACGTGTAGTTTCCTGAAGAAAGGGCCATAATTTTGAATCACGCTCACCAAGGGAACCATAAACCACAAAAAAATGTAAACAGTTGTGGCTTCACAGATATTAATGGATAAAGAAATATAAACATCATGAAAGTAAGAAATAAATTCAAAAGCTGGTCTTTTGAGGAAAATTAAGTGAATATGATATAACCTAGTCATGAACAGAAAGAGGAGTGAAAACACTACTATGCAAAAAGAAAAAGAGAAATTATAGAGGAGGAAAAAAAAAAAGCCTCCTGAAAATGACTATGTTAACATCTCTGCTAATAAATAAATTCGATAGATTCCCATATCTGAGTTAGATAGATAGACATATTATTGGTAATCACAGGGAGCATGACACTTAAGGCCTGGTCTTCAGGCCTCTCCTAGTCTTTGTCCTCCAAAATCAGGTACCCTTTGGGAAACCTGGACAGCCTCCTAGCCTGGGGCTATAGCCTGGATCTCATTAACAAATGACTGGCCATAACCCCTCCCCCACCACACACACACCTAAAAAGGATGTCCTGAGCCCCAGGACAAACATATACCCAGCCTGTCATTCCTGAGGACAGTTAGCCTAGAGTCATGTTATCTTAGTAGTTGTATATATAATTATCTAGCTATCAACTATCTATCATCTATTCATCCACACATCCATCAATCTATCTATCTATCCATAATCTATCAAGATTGTATTCCTTCTTAGATACAAACCATACCACTACATCAATTAAGGATGGTGCCATGCTTAGTGGAATTCATTAGAAATATCACCATTGTAATACCAGAATCAAGGTTAGGCTGGTATGTCCTTTATATGAATGGTATTTAACAAAGTCTTTTTTTTTGGGGGGGATATTAGCCAAGAAAATTAGAGAAAGATATATGAGTTATGAAATTTTGAAAGAAGCATGTAAATTATCATGTTTTGCAAATGATAAGATTGTTTTTGTTGAAACTCAAATCAACTGAAAAACTGCAAACGATAAAATTATATGCATCTACAAATATATATATACACACACAATGTATATGTATATATACAAAAAATCACAAAATATGATATGATCCATTTTTCAACAGCAAATAGGAATTTTTTTTTTTTTTAAGTAAAATATGAGGACCATTTTAAGAATATTCTTCAGGAATATTTCCAGGAGAAACTTTAAAAAGACGCCTCTGGGGATACAAAATGAATAGCTAGGGGTATTAAAAGGGGAGTTACTTTTTACTTTATACCATGCTGTAATTTTGAGTTTTGTGCCATCTGCATGTGTTGTTTTTTTAAACTGCAAAATGAAAATATATTTATATAATCATTTATTTTGATTAATTATACCAGTGCTCATAATGTCTTGAATTAAAGTTTTCGTCCAGGAAAAACAATAGGATTAATTGAGAATGATTTAACTCACACAATTAAATGAGAACAACATATAATTTAAATGAGGTTAAAGAAAGCAAAATGATACACGATAAACAAATGATATCCATTGTATTTCTCATGTAAACATAAATTTTATTCATGTCGAAGAATTGTGGAAAACCTTTAACTAAACATACTCAGAGAATAGTCTTTTGTAGGTTTTTTTTCCTTCTGCATTGTCCAAATAAGCATCTTCCATTTATTCTATCCAGAAGTTGTTTTGTGCTAATTCAGGCCTTGTTTCAATTAGGGTCCTTATTACTATGTTCAAAACAACCCTAGATTTCTTTAAAGGTTTAGTTGAAGTCAGAACAAGTGTCAAAGCTATTTATGGTATACTCATACCAAAATACTTTGCAAATATTCTTTCCAAAATATTATTTGTATTCCCTCTCTGTCTTTCACTCTATCTTCTGAAATCCACCAAATTGCTTTTGTTGGAAGAGGGTCAAGTATTTGTCTGCTTTCCCCCATGTTGTGAATAAAGAGACAGTCTCCATCTTTCAGAGGGAAGAACAATTTTTTGATTGAAACCAAAAAACCAAACCCTTTGCCATGGAGTCGATTCCAACTCATAGTGACCGTAAACAACAGGGTAAAACTGCCGCTTAGGATTTCCAAGACTGTAAACCTTTATGGAAGCAGACTTTTACATTTTTGTCCCATGGAGTGGCTGGTGGGTGTGAACCTTTGATCTTTTGGTTGGCTATCAATCACTTAATCACTGTATCACCAGGGCTCCTTAATTTCCTGATTACTGTTTAAACCCATTCCTGTGGAGTCGATTGTGACTCATAGCTACCCTATAGGACAGAGTAGAACTGCCCTATACGGTTTCTAAGGAGTGACTGGTGGATTAGAGCTAACTAACTTTTGGTTAGTAGCCGAGCTCTTAACCACTGCACCACCAGGGCTCCATTAAATACAATAGTCTTCATTAACCATAAACTTTTATTGTGAGCTGAAAATAAAAAGAATATGCCGTGTATGTCAGAGTAGAACCGTGCTCCATAGGGTTTTCAACTGCTGATTTTTCAGAAGTAGATAGTCAGGCCTTTCTTCCCATTCTCGGCTCCTTGTTTAGCAGCCAAACTCATCAACAGTTTACACCATCCAGGGACTCCTGCTTTTTTCTTACCCTGGTTTATTATTCTTTATAGTACTTATTCCACCTGAACAGATTGAGTAACTGTTTTATATTGCCTATCTCCAGTCATCTGAATGTAAGCTTCATGAAAGCAGGGGCTGTGTCTGTTTTGTTCCCTGCTGTATCTTCAGCACAGACAAGTATCTGACACAAGATGAGCACAAAAGAAACACATGGGTATTAATTAATTAATTAAACAAACAACAAAAAAAAAACATTGACATTAAGTCAATTCCAACTCATAGCGACCCTATAGGACAGAGTAGAACTGCCCCCCATAGTGTTTCCAAGGAGCACATGATGGATTTGAACCGCTGACCTTTTGGTTAGCAGCTGTATCTCTTAACTACTATGCCACCAGAGTTTCCAATTAATCAATAGTTAATTAATTAATGGGCAAATTTCCAGTTAGTGCAGGCTTCTCTAAGGAAGTGATGCTTGGCAGAGAAAACAAAATAAATAAAAGTTAATTATGCAAAGCTGTGTTGGAAGAATGTTCCAGATAGAAGAAGCATATGTCAAAGCTTGAAAAACAGGAATGTAGACGTTAAATAGCAGATCCAGGATAGTGCAGCCTGGGCAAAGAGAGGAAAGGAGACTCCAGGGAAAATTGAGAGAAGGGAGGAGACAGCCCCTGCGGAACCTTGAAGTTCGTGTTGGAGAATTTTGTTTTCATAACAGGAAAAAGGAGTCTTAAAAGATTTATGAGGGAGAAGGCATAGTGACAGAGAAAGATGTGATCAGATTTTTTTTTAATCTCTCTTTGGCTGAGATTGGAAAGAGAATAATGACCATCCCAATATGTCCATGTCTTAATGCCTAGAACCTATAAATATGTCATATTACATGGAAGGGAGCCTTAAGCCAAGGGATGCAGTTGGACTGTATAAGCTGAAAAATGTAAGCAAATGGATTCTCCCCTAGAGCCTCCATGAGGGGATGCAGCCCTACCAACACCTTGAATTTAGCCCAGTGAGACCCATTTTGGACTTCTGACCTCCAGAACTTGTAAAATAATTAATCTGTGTTTTTTTTTTTTTTTTAAGCTAATCAGTTTGCGATAATTAGTTACGGCATCCATAGAAAACTCATACGGGGGAGGGGAGCATGAGTGATTGTTTCAACAATTATATGAAATTACATACACAAAGCACTTAACACAGTGCTTGGCCCATAGTAAACATTCATTCAAAATAAACTTATATCATTTCTGTTGCTGATATTACTAAGAAAGACATATTACTGAATACCAAGGAACCATCCTTAAAGTAATTTTCCTATGCTAAAAACAGTTGGGCAACATTTTAATCTTTATATGTTTCCATCCAAAAAAAAAAAAAAAACTAACAGACCTTAATTAAGATTCTAACCTTGACCCCTTCCACCTTTCACAGGTTGTAGATTTGGATGAGAAGTGTGGAACATAAAATGTTTAAAAGCCATTTGGCATCCCCCTTCCTGATGTAGCTATGGTATTTCCACTACTAAGCCCTGTTGCTAACACATGGGAGGGTAGAAGGGAAGGAGCATACTACTCTGTATTCACAATTATAAAATTCATAATGATGGGAGTTTTTCTATGACCTCATTACGAAGAGACTGAAATGAAAAACAAATGATAATCACGCAAATGAATACCAATCTAGCACAAGTGAGTGGACAGACAATAGTTATAGAGGGCAAAAGAAAATTACATATCTCAAATAGTAAGATATTAAAATAGTGAGTGGATAAACAATTTCACTTTCTTTCAACTCCAAGAAGTATAACTACCAGCTGTAAAGATAACGAGGTGCGTGTGGTGGCAAATGATTGCTTTCTTAGTTTTTCCAGAGACCTTGAACTGTCCCCTTTACTAGGATGGGCTGCTTGTTTGCCATTCTATCTCATCTGATGATATGAAAGAAATGATGAAGTAGAAGAGCTCAACAGAAAATTTCAAAGGACAGCTTGAGAAGACAAAGTAAAATATTATAATGGAATGTGCAAAGACCTGGATTTAGAAAACCAAAACGAAAGGAGAGGCTCGGCATTTCTCAAGCTGAAAGGAATTGAAGGAAAAAATTCAAGCCTCGAGTTGCAATTTGAAGGATTTTATGGGCAAAATATTGAAAGATGCAGGAAACATCAAAAGCAGATGAAGAAATACAGAGTCACTGTACCAAATAGAATTGGTCAACATTCAACCATTTCAGGAGGTAGTGTATGATCAGGAACTCGTGGTTTTAAAGGAAGAAGTCCAAGCTGCGCTGGAGGCATAGGAGAAAAACAAGGCTCTAGGAACTGACAGAATACCAACTGAGATATTTCAATAGATGAAGCATCGAAGGTACTCACTCTATGCCAAGAAAGTTGGAAGATAGTTACCTGGCCAACTGACTGGAAGAGGTCTATATTGTGCCCATTCCAAACAAAGGTGATCCAACGGAGTGCAGAAATCATTGAACAGTGTCATTAATACCACACATAAGTAAAATTTTGCTTGAGATCATTCAAAAGCCTTTGCAGCAGTATATGGACAGGGAACTGCCAGAAATTCAAGCTGTAGTCCAAAGAGGGCATGGAACAAGGAATATCAATGCTGATGTCAGATGGGTCTTGGCTGAAAGCAGAGAATACCAGAAAGATGTTTATCTGTGTTTTATTGATTATGCAAAGGCATTTGACTGTATGGGTCATAGCAAATTATGGATAACATTGCAAAGAATGGGAATTCCAGAACGCTCAATTGTTCTTGGAAACCCTGGTGGTATAGTGGTTAAGAGCTATGGCTGCTAATGAAAAGGTCAGCACTTTGAATCCACCAGGTGCTCCTTAGAAACTCTATGGGGCGGTTCTACTCTGTTCTTTAGGGTCACTATGAGTCAGAATTGACTCAATGGCATTTTTTTTTAAATTGTGCTCTTAAGAAAACTGTACATAGACCAAGAGGCAGTCATTCAAACAGAGCAAGGGGATACTGCATGGTTTAAAAATCAGGAAGGGTGTGCATCAGGGTTATACTCTTTCACCATACTTATTCCATCTGTATGCTGAGCAAATAATCCAAGAAGCTGGTCCATATGAAGAAGAACACTGTGTGAGGATTGGAAGAAGACTCATTAACAACCTGCGATATGCAGATGACACAATTTTGCATGCTGAAAGCAAAGAGGGCTTGAAGCACTTACCGAGAGGAAGATACAAGTCTACAGACTCCAGTATAAATTATATCTCAACATAAAGAAAACAAAAGCCCTCAAAAGTAAACCAATAAGCAACATCACGATAAATGGAGAAAATATTGAAGTTGTCAAGGATTTCATTTTACTTGGATCCATAATCAATGCCCATGGAAGCAGCAGTCAAGAAATCGAACACCACATTGCATTGGGCAAATCTGCTGCAGAAGATCTCTTTAAATTGTTAAAAAGGAAAAATGCCACTTTGAGAACTACGGTGCACCTAAACCATGCCATGATATTTTCAATCGTCTCATATGCATGCAAAAAACCTGAACAATGAATAAGGAAGACCGAAGAAGAATTGATGCCTTTGAATTATGGTGTCAGTAAAGAATATCGGATATCCCACGAACTGCCAGAAGACTGAACCAATCTGCTTTGGAAGAAGTCCAGCCAAAATGCTCCTCAAAAGCGAGTATGGTGAGACTTTGTTTCACATACTTTGGACATGTTATTAGGAGAGACCAGTCCCTGGAGAAGTGCATCATGCTTGGTCAAGTGTAGGGTCCGCCAAAAAGAGGGAGCCCCTTAATAAGATGCATTAACACAGTGCCTGCAACAATGGGCTCAAGTGTAACGATGATTGTAAGGATGGCACAGGACTGGGCAGTGTTTTGTTCTGTTGTACATGGGGTAGCTATGAGTTGGAACCAACTCATTGGCACGTACCAAGTGAAAAACTTGATAGAATGAACAGCCATTGGTAGCTTTTGACAACGGAAACTGACTTAATGACTTAGGAAGCCAAGCCTTAATTAAGACAGCATAATGAATCTGAGGAAGAAAAAAATAAAATAAAATGAATTCAAACATCCTTATCTGCCAAGTTTGGCATCTCTCTGGAAATGGGAAGAACTAATCCTGTTCTCAGATGCCAACATCTCCTTTTTTAGGAGTCTAACTCTGCTATATGCTATCCATTTAAAAAGTCTCAATGATGCCTCAAAGACAACTTTGAAAACCACTCTGTTTAGAAGCAATTCTGATGTGATTTCAAAGCTAGCGAGATACATTATCATGGAAACAGGATCTCAGCTGATTTGAATTTCATCTGTTCCTACTGCTCATCCCCTCCTTGTGAAGTGATAACGTGTCTTTATGACTTTAGCCTTTTTCTGCTTTACCAAAATGTATTGTCAGGAATAAAATATGGTGAATCTAGCTAGGAGTAACAAGGGCATATGGAATCTTAAACCACAACGATTCAATATTCCTGGACTAGAACAGCTTTCTTTATTTCATTTGAAATTCTATGTTTGGCTATCATGAAAGTTGTTAAAGCCAAAGTTTGTAATGAGGAGCAGAGATTTTTTTTTTAGGCACCTGATTTGGTAAACATTTGAGGTTTTTAGAGGGTGAAAATGAGAACATTCTAAAATGTGATTAGATAACAAAAACATTATTTGATTAGCAAAATCTCTTTGAAAGACACTTGTTAAGGGACAAACCTAAAATCTTGACGTCATGGGTACCATGATATATTGCTAAGCTGTAGAAGACAATGTTTGTTCTGTGGAAAATGTAAAGTCATGGATTAATGAGCAGTTCTGTAACAGAGTGATTGTTGGTTTTCAGAAAATTTAGGAAGATGTGTCTACTGTCCCATCCTAAGTGGGATGTGCCCAGAGCATTGAAATTGGTCTTGGATCCAGTTTGGGTCAATGCTAAGACCCTGCATTACCATACAATTGACCTATGTAAAATGCTGCTTTTCAGGCATTCAGTGGGCTTCTAGGATAATATTATGGAATCTAGAAGTTCTCAAGTCTTGGTTATGTTAAAGACTGGGGTAAAGATGAGGGGGGAGGAAGCGAAGAGGGAGTTGGATACATATTCCCTGCATTTTCATTCAATTGAAATGGTAAAGGTTTGATGGTATTAATTCAACATACCACTACTGAGCTAACCAAAGGTATCAATATACTCTCTTGATTTCTCTCCCTTCCCCTGATTTTTAGCATCAATGTATTGGGTTGTTCCACTACCCTTAAGATTATATGACTAACCTATAAGAGTTCCTGGCTTTGACTTGATTTCACCAGCCAGGAAGGCCATCAGGAATAACCATTTATATGATTGTTGAAGAAGGGTCAGAAAGTTTGCATTAAGAGATGCTCAATGGAGATGGCCTTAAGAAAAATGTCATCTAGCACTCATTTAACACCCAGGGAGGCACTCGTTCTTTATCTGTTGTATTATTTTCCTAGCTGCTGGAACAGATTACCACAAATTAAGAGGCTTAAAACAACATAAATGTATTCTTCCCCAGTTCTGGAGGCTGAAAGTCCAAGATCAAGGTATCAGACCTATTTTAGAATATTTATCACTGGTAAATATGGGCAAGGACAGGGTCAAGTGTTAGAACTGAGATTTATAAAGTCCTTCTTAAAGGCTTTGGGCTTTATACACTGGTTCTGAGATACAGCAGTCTTATCTTTAAATATATGCCTCATGAGTGAGAAGAGCTAGTCTATGATTCAGGAAACTCATGATTACTCAGCCAAGCCTAAATACTTTTTAGGGCAGAGGTACAGGCTGAGTGGGTTCAGTTGGTTCTATACTCCAGGCCCAAAGTCAAGTTCATCATAGAAATTGGACAAGTTTAATAAAAAAAAAATTAATTTTATAGTCCTAAATATGTGGCCAATTGGTGTAAAGTTAAAATTTTTTTTTTTTTTTTTTTTTTTTTTTATATAGCATCCGCTCTGTAATAATATAACCTGTACTCATAACTGCTTTTGGAGTCAGACAGACTTGCATTCAAATCTTTGAGCCAACAGTTACCAGCTGAGCAATTTAGATAATCCTCTGAGTTCTCACCTTTAAAATGTAATGAGTACCCAGCTCGTAGCGATTGGTGGGAGAGTTAAATGGGATAAGAATGCCTTAACCTAGTAAATAATAAATGGTTAAAATAATCCAAAAACAAGGGCAATAGAGCTTGACAGAGTGGGAGGTACTTTGAACACCTCATTTAATATTCATAACGACACTATGAGTGAGGTCTTTTTTTGTTAATTTCTAAAAGATTAAGTAATTTGGTAGTAATTGCAATCTCAAAGGTCATCAAGGTGAATGTGATGACGATGGTAATGGTGATGATGGTGACAGTGTAGGCTGGGATTTAGGTCAGGGTAGGAATCAGATCAAGTCCTTCTTGATGTGTGATCTCTTTCTCCTAGCATATTTTCCACAGATGTGAAATCACCAACAGTGCCTAGTCTCAGCAGGTAGAAGGAACAAACTCAATTACAGCTGAATGAGCTAGTACTTGGTGTCACTCTAACTTGTGGGAGACCAAACTGAATCAGAAAAGTAAATGACAGAAAATGAACTAGAGAGACCATCTTCAGAATGAAAACCAGGGCTTAAGCCATTGAGATTTTTGGCAGAGTTTTGCATTTCGGAGGCCAATATTTACTCTTTTGGAAGATTTTCATCCAATTATTTTACCTCCTTGAGTAATCTATAGTTTGAGCTAGCTGAACATTCATTTTTTTTTTTTCTGCCAGCAAAGTGTGGAATCTCATTTCTCTTTGAAAATGGTTGCATAATTTGCTCAGTATTTTTAACCCTAGGTGATCTTTGTTCAGAGTTTAACTATAAGAACTTTTTTTTTTTTTAGCAGAAGAAATCCAATTATAGGGACTTCCATTGAGAGTAGGTATAATTATTATTATTATTTTACTGTATTTTATTTTGTTGCTTTCCATTAAAAGGAGGTATACCTAGGGTAGAGGATTACTTGATTTTTGAAAGAACTTCTTCATAGAAGGACTACACAAACAACAATATTTGCTGTTGAGTTTGTAGTTGTCAAAACAAAGCCTTATTCGAGGAGGTAATAAGGTAATAATGTGGAAAAAGATGATGGAAAAGCTCAATTTCATCAGTCAGAACGAAGCCAGGGATTGACTGTGGAAGAGACCATCAGTTGCTCATATCCAAGTTCAAGCGGAAACTGAAGAAAATCAGAGCAAGTCCACGAGAGCCAAAATATGACCTTGAGTATATCCCACCTGAATTTAGAGACCATCTGAAGAATAGATTTGACGCATTGAACACCAGTGACCGCAGACCAGACGAGTTATGGAATGACATCAAGGACATCATACATGAAGAAAGCAAGAGGTCACTGAAAAGACAGGAAAGAAAGAAAAGACCAAGATGGATGTCAGAGGAGACTCTGAAACTTGCTCTTGAGCGTCAAGCAGCTAAAGCAAAAGGAAGAATTGATGAAGTAAAAGAATTGAACAGAAGATTTCCAAGGGCCTCTTGAGAAGACAAAGTATTATAATGACATGTTCAAAGACCTGGAGATGGAAAACCAAAAGGGAAGAACATACTCGGTATTTCTCAAGCTGAAAGAACTGAAGAAACAATTCAAGCCTCAAGTTGCAATAGTGAAGGATTCCACGGGGAAAATATTCAATGATGGAGGAAGTATCAAAAGAAGATGGAAAGAATACACAGAGTCATTATACCAAAAAGAATTAGTCGTCATTCAACCATTTCAAGAGGTGGCATATGATCAGGAGCTGGTGGTACTGAAGGAAGAAGTCCAAGCTGCTCTGAAGGCATTGGCGAAAAACAAGGCTCCAGGGATTGATGGAATATCAACTGAGATGTTTCAAAAAAGAGATGTAGCGCTGGAGGTGCTCACTTATCTATGCCAAGAAATATGGAAGACAGCTTTCTGGCCAACTGACTGGAAGAAATCCATATTTATGCCTATTTCCAAGAAAGGTGATCCAACTGAATGTGGAAATTATAGAACAATATCGTTAATATCACACACAAGCAAAATTTTGCTGAAGATCATTCAAAAACAGTTGCAGCAGTATATCGACAGGGAACTGCCAGAAATTCAGGGTGGTTTCAGAAGAGGACATGGAACCAGGGATATCATTGCTGATGTCAGATGGGTTCTGGCTGAAAGCAGAGAATGCCAGAAGGGTGTGTTTTATTGATTATGCAAAGGCATTCGACTGTGTGGATCATAATAAACTATGGATAACACTGCGAAGAATGGGAATTCCAGAACACTTAATTGTACTCACGAGGAACCTTTACATGGATCAAGAGGCAGTTGTTCACACAGAACAAAGGGATACTGATAGGTTTAAAGTCAGGAAAGGTGTGTGTCAGGGTTGTATTCTTTTACCATATCTATTTAATCTGTATGCTGAACAAATAATACGAGAAGCTGGACTATATGAAGAAGAATGGGGCATCAGGTTGGAGGAAGACTCATTAATAACCTGCCTTATGCAGATAATACAACTTTGCTTGCTGCAAGTGAAGAAGACTTGAAGCACTTACTAATGAATATCAGAGACCACAGCCTTCAGTTTGGATTACACCTCAACATAAAGAAAACAAAAATCCTCACAAACTGGACCAATGAGCAATATCATGATAAACGGAGAAAAGATTGAAGTTGTCAAGGATTTCGTTTTACTTGGATCCACAATCAACACCCATGGAAGCAGCAGTCACAAAATCAAAAGACACATTTCATTAGGTAAATCTGCTGCAAAGGGCCTCTTCAAAGCGTGGAAGAGCAAAAACGTCACCCTGAAGACTAAGGTGTGTCTGACCCAAGCCATGGTATTTTCAATTGCATCATATGCATGTGAAAGCAGGATAATGAATAAGGAAGACCGAAGAAGAGTTGATGCCTTTGAATTATGGTGTTGGCGAAGAATATTGAATATCCATGGACTGCCAAAAGAACGAACAAACCTGTCTTGGAAGAAGTGCGGCCAGAATGCTCCTTAGAGGCAAGGATGGTGAGACTGCATCTTACATACTTTGGACATGTTGTCAGGAGGGGTCAGTCCCTGGAGAAGGACATCATGGTTGGAAAAGTACAGGGTCAGTGAAAAAGAGGAAGACCCTCAACGAGGTGGATTGACGCAGTGGCTGCAATGATGAGCTCAGGCATAACAACGATTGTAAGGATGGCGCAGGACCTGGCAGTGTTTCGTTCTGTTGTGCATAGGGTCGCTATGAGTCGGTACCCACTCAATGGCACCTAACAGCAACAATAAGCTCCTGTTATTCAATTAAGAAAAAAAAAAAAGCTGTTTACTTTGGTTGACTGTGACCCATTAAGGAGACATCATTTTCTTCCCCAGCACTGCAGTTCCTTGTAATACAAATTGACCTTAGCTTTCTGTTCATTATTATGGAAAATATTTTGTTGCTGTTTGTTTTCAGTTTTGACTAATATCTTTCCACATGTAAAGTAGATGAAAGCGCTTAGAAGGCAAAGAGGTAAAGAAAGGATAATGTGATAAGGAGAGTAAAAAATAAATGTATTAAGCAGAAAAAAAATGAGAATTCATTTTAGGCAGAGATGTGACAAATCTCCACAGAGGCACTTAGAGCGAAGCCAGTGTTCCACTGTCTACAGGCAATACAAAAGCTTGTGATAATACACAGCCTAACCAGCTTAATTTCATCTTCAAAAATGGTATAATGCATTCCAAAACCAAACCAAACAAAATCTGCATAGGGTCACATCGGATTAGAAGTTAGAATACCTGGGTTCTTGGACTAGTTTTTTTTTTGTTCTTTGAGGAGTTGTAAATTTATTCAAGTCTTCCTTTTTTCTCTAGATCTCTAGTTTATTAATCTATAAAACAACAATAGCTAGTTCAAATGCCTTTCAGTCTCTTTTAGCTCAAAAATTCAGCTAAACTCGTATCTGTATGGTCATATTCATCATCTATTTTTTTCTTCAAAAATATACTGAGATATGGCTTTTTGCGTGTTATTCTTTAGGGTTCTATGGGAGCTAATTAATAGAAAAGACAGCAGTGGAAGAGATGCTCCTTGTTATCAGAACACAGGACTGAGAGTTGGCAAAATCTCTAAGATATAAAGTCGTTTTCAGGCTTTGTCATTGCCATTTTCTTTTATTTCACAAACAAGTCCACAGAAAACTCTTAAGTTACCCATAGAGTAGACATTCCATAATATCTCATTGTTTTGCCTTATCCACATAGTGTTTAAATTTACACCAGTATGCAGACCCCTTCTAAAATATTCTCTGTGTTCATTGGTTTCTAAGATATTTACATTATTCATTGCTTTAGTCTGTAAGGTAAACACTGTGCTAGAGACGCTGGGTACACAATGCTGAAATGTAAAATAATACAAAACCTGGAATTACTTATAGGCAAAATAGACAAACGGCAAAACAAAAAGTTTAGTGCATTGTTATAAATTTAGATTTCCTAGAAAGAAACGAAAAAAAAAACAAAGTTGCAGTTATGTAAAATGACAGGGATGAACTGCTTAGATAGGCCAGTCAGGCTGGTGTTATTTAAACTGAGACCTCAAAGATGAGACGGATTCTACCATGGGAAGAGGAAAGGGAAGGATACTGCTGGTCCATCCTGATACAGGAACCCAAAGTCCAGTAACTAGAGCATGTGTGATAATTGGAAGAGTGGCATGAGACAAGGTGGGAGAAAAGCAAGAAGAAATTGCTAGACCTTTGGAAACCTTAGAAAGTTTTTATTGCTTGTGTGTTTGTTTTCAAAGCCCAGTGGGAAGTGGTTGAAGAATACTGAGCTGAGAAATTATATAATTCCATCTTTCGGGAAGATAGCAAGAACAAATCTGTAATTCCTGCTTAGGTCAACCTTACAATTGGCTATAGTACGTAATACTGCCCCATTTTACTGATACGGATAAGGAAACCAGAGCTACTAGGAATTAAACAGCCAGCCCGAACATTCCTCAATCAATAAGTGAGGGAGCCGGGAAATTAACCTGATCTGTTTGGATCAGAAGCCAGTGTTCCTTTTTCACTGTCTTTTTCTAACTCTCTGTAATTCATTAGTCACCGAAGGATGGTTAAGAGTGTGCATGTATCTACTGACATTATTGTTAGGTGCCAGCTAGTCAATTTTTGACTAATAGCAACCCCGGATGGCAGAGTAGAAATGCCCTTCAGGGTTTTCTAGGGTGTAATCTTTATGGGAATGCATCACCAGGTCTGTCTCTTGCATAACAGTTGGGTGGATTCAAACTGCCAGCCTTTTAGTTAGCAGCCGTGTGCTTAACCGTTGTGCCCCCAGTGCTCTTTCATGTACTGATAAAGGATCTCAAATGAAGGTCGATCATATAAGGATGAATTGGTCAGGACAGACCCCCAAAGAAAGTGAGTTTTCAAGGGTCACTAACCTGAAGTTAGCCCTGGACCAGAAACCAGGCAGGCAGTGGGTGAGGAATGGCTTTTGAGTGCAGGCTTTGGGGAATGGCCATTCTGGTATGTCATGTTGTACAGGGCAAAGACAGTACAAGAAAACATGGCGCTCAGGTAATGTTAGGAATCTGAAGCTGAGGTGATGATGACTGGGCCAGGAAGGGGTAAGAAAGAGTCTGGACTGAGTAGTTTTTATTTCATTTTTTAATGGAAAAGAATGTAAAAAATGAAAACATATCACGTAACCAGTAGTCCTGTCTTTCCACTGGAAGGTCAGCAATCTAGCCTTCTTCTATGTCTTCCACAGTGCTGAATACTTTTCTTTTGACCCAATGAATCTATGAAATGATTATAATAGCATTAGATAACGCAACATGTGCTAGTTTGCATTACAATACACTAACTTAGACCAAAATATGTGCTAAGAGTGATTACATCAGAATCAACCAAACATATGCTTTTAAAACTTTTTTCTTTTTATTTTAAAAGTAATATATGCATATGGTTATCAACTGGTACAGAAAGCATGGGATAAAAAATAAATGCTTCCAAGCCCAAATACTTTTCTGCACACACGTAAACCAAACAAACTCATTGTTGTTGATTCATTCTGACTCATAGCAACCCTACAGGACACAGTAATACTGCCCCACAGGGTTTCCAAGGGGTGGTTCGTGGATTCGAACTGCTGACCTTTTGGTTAGCAATTGAACACTTAACCACTGCGTCACCAGGACACCCATGCATACATACATGCATACAACGTCTAGAAATAGCTGCTTTAGCAATTTTTAAATATGTACTTTGATAATTTTTTTTTTTTAGTGGATATATAAACATTCATCGAAACACATGCTTGATTTACCCAAGGTTCCTTCATCTCTCCCACTGCCCATCCTGAGAGCTCAGTTGGAGCAATGCTGCTATCTTTGTTTCAGGCTTCCTTACTTGTCCTATCTGGCCCTATTTAACTGATGGCCGCAAGGGCCTCGTCTATTACTACTGGGTCTCTTCCTGACCATTCTCCATATGTGGCCACAGTAGCATTAATGAGGAAAAAGGAAGAAATAAAGCTGTTGGAATCAACTGGTCAGAGTTAGGTAATATGAGCCATGCTGAAAACCCGGAGCAAGTGAGTGATTTTCTCATATATTTCTGAAACTGACGCTAAAGTTCACTAGGAAAGACAGCCTTCTATGGCTTTTTCATTGATCCTGACTACAGAGAGAAATGAATTTCCTTTCTAGAGAACAAAATCCTTCTCCTCATTCAATTAATAGTCTCATCTCCTGTGTCCAATGTCTCTTTCAAGCAGTAAGAGCTGCAGATTTAAATTCTTTAATTTAAACTGAAATGAATCCCCTTTGTATCACTTGCGGCCTCACCCACAGAAACGTGATTAGGTTACTTTTGCTCATGAATAGTACCTCTACATCATACTATAAATCACAGGGATTATATTTTATGAATTAAACATGAAGCTTATCCTTCATGATTGAGCTATTCCTCTGGGGTGAAAATGGGAAGATTCCAATTCTATACTGCTCTGAGATCTCTATCAACTGACAAAATATTTTCACATTCTTTGGCCCAAGCAAAGATCATGAGCAAATTTCAACTACCTGGAAGATGCAGATGAAGTGGTACCTGTCTCCCCGACCCCAGGCCTTTTCTCTCGTCTGAACCCCCTGGTTTATATCTTGTCCCTAATTCACCTGGACTCTCAGGCATTCTCTTGTCTTCCTAAGTGTCTTTTCATGAGTTTATGTCTCTTAAACAACTCGAAGGCAAAAATCAAATCTATTAATTTTTCAGATAATTTTTAGAAGATAATTATGGTTATGTAATGAGACTTAGAACAGAATTGTTTCAGTTTTGTCATTCTTTGATTTCCTTGATAGCTTTGGCAAGCCATAGGGATCCACAGTCCCTTCTGACAGTGCGAACTGGGTTTTGTGTCTCTAGGAATGAAATAAAGGAAACAGATCTGTGTATGAATAGACCAAATGCAGATTATCTTTATAAGACCGCAACAGAAGGAGCGGAGCCTGGGTTTTGCAATTCAGATCCAGGATCTATCAGGAGAATAGGAGATGGAATATCTCTATTACTGGTGAGAGAAAGAGGAGAAGGGAAGAGAGGGAAAAGAAAAGTGAGACAAATGAGAATGGTCCCAGAGTTAAGCATTGAAATTGAGGGATAAGCAGGACAGGGAGTAGAAACGGCACATGGAAAATCACCAAGGACATACCACCCACTTCCCAATGTTGCCTCAGAACCTGCAGATACGGAGCTGACTAAAATTGTTAATTTAGGTTTTTTTTTCTGTAAAGCAAGAGAGGCGGATAGTTTTTTTAAAAAAAGAAATTTTGATTTCCATTTCAATGTATACACGCTCTCACTAGCCAGTGTGAATAGGACTATTTTCTTCATGGTTGCAAGCGAAGATTTTAAAACCCAGGGAGTATCCTCAAACTCTACCGCTGACACCAGTAATTGTGGTTTGAAGGGTGATAACGACTCTCAAATGACAATGTACAGATACCATTTCTTCCTCCAAATGTTCCTTTATAATTCTTGGCTGGAGGATGGGGAGCAGTATAAAAACATGGCAGTTTGTGTAGACAAACATAATTTTGCTCATGGGAAAAAAAAAAAAAATTTTTTTTTTTTTTAATTACTGCAACCAGTCTTGGGATGTCCTCAGCATAGAAGTTTTGCCATCCAAAGGAAGCTTTGCTTTTTCTCAGTAATATTCAAAACAGATGGAATTGGTTTGCTCATTCTGTGCCTCTTTGAAGTATTACAGATCTCACGTTAAAGCAGTTAGCTATGACTCGAAGATCTAATGGGAGCAAAAGTTTACTTGAGAAAAGATTAGTTTTATTATGGTCACTTTTCTAACTTAAAAAGCCACCTTTTTTAGTTGTCTTTAACTATTATCTGGTACTGAACGATTGACCTTCTTTTTCTTCTCTTAGAAGACTAGAATTAAAAATATTTATGGTTTGCAGTAATGCATTCATATCTATGGCAAAATGTTGCCAATTGGTGTTTTTCTCCTCTTTTTCAAAAGATGATTACATGTTCACAATTTACAAGGTATTGTACACATTTCAGCAGGAAATTGTAAGCCTTTTATCTTTTCACAGCAAGAAGGAATTACTGCCCTTTTTAAAATAGTATCTCTATTTTGTCCAGATAAATGATTCATGCTGGAGGCTTCATGATGTCTTTTGTTGGTTTCTGCAAATTTCAACATGGGCAGTCAAAAGGGAAAAGGAGGAACCCATTTCTGAAAATCTTAGAAAATTATAGGTTTTATATGGGAAGGAGGATGCATTCAAATATCTTTAGTCCTGGTTTCTTCTCCCTTCTATGCTTTATTAATGCAAAGCTAAGAGCAAAGGAAAGAACATAAATGAGAGTGTTGGAAATGGATATTTTCTTTCTCTCCCCAGTAATTGTGCAGCGTCCACTTTTCTTATCCTCTTAGGGATATAAGAATGTAAGGGATGACTGCAGCCATGTTGACTAACACCTATTACCAGCCTTGTAAAACTCCTCCCTATTTGTAAATAAAAGCATGACATTTCTAGTGTGCCTTTTTCCAGAAGTTTCTAGACAATTCTATTTATCTTAAGCTAAATTAACAACAAGAAAACTATTTATCGTAAATTTCTTGTGGTGACTTTTTTTTTATGTACTATTTTACTTGGAGTTTTCCTGGATTATTTCATCTCTTGAAAATACAACATTGTGGGGTGGTTTTTATGTCCACTGTCCTCAAGCAGAATTATACTCTCACATGTATCAAGTGCCTTGGACTACCAGCCAGTCTACTAGTAATCAGTAATTGAGTTTGACATAATTTTTCTAATGGTCAAATCCTAGCAATTTGTTTTTCTTCTCTCTTATAAGTTTTCGCAGGGCCACAGGATTTCTCAATCTCGGCACTATTGACATTTTGGATTGGATAATTCTTTGTGATGGGGGACTGTCCTGTGAGCTGTAGGATGTTTAGCAGCATCCCTGGCCTCAACACACTAGAATTTGGTGGTACCCCCTCACTAGTGGCAACCAAAAATGTCGCTGAAAATTACCAAAAGTCTTTGGGGAACGAAATCACTCCCAGGTGAGAACCACTACCCTAGCCCATGGTCATATACCAGTTTATTTTAAATTATTTAGAAAATTATTACACAAGTTTCCCATGGTATCTGAAGAATGAAGGGGTTTGGAAAAGTACAGATCTATCTACAATTCCTCTTTTGCCTGATCTGAACAAATGTGTTGTTGAACTGTTGTACAGTTAACATATATACACACACATGCACACACACTCACAGACATGCATCTAGATTTTTGAATTTCAATGTCTTTTCCATAGTGATTATAGTACATAGAGAAGTGATTTTGGTATAGATTACCAGATATTTAAACCACTTGTGCATTTTCAGAAATATAGAATATATCTCCATATATTGTGTAACTTGGAAGCCTGGCATTTTCATAGCAAGTAGGTACTGGGTTTAGATAGAATTTGGCTTAAAACTCTTTCTGCTTCTTAGTTGCTGTGTGACCTGTCAGAGCCTCCCTTTTCTCATCTATAAAACTGAGTCAATAAGAGTATAATAGTAGTAATAGTAATAGTCATACTAACCTGATCAGGTGGTTAAAGAAACTAAATGGGTAAACCTGTGTGAAAGTGTACAGTAGAGTGGTTGGCGCCTAATCCACACTCAAAAAATGCTACATTCAACCACCTGAACCAGGAAGATTAATTTCTTTACAACATGGGAAAGTCAGTATGGGGAAAAAAAAAAGTGTACTTTCCCCACTTCTCAAGCCTAACTGTATGTATGTGCACATACACATGTGTTTCACATATGTGTGTAGGTATGCATCTACATTACATAAACATACAAACCAAAAAAAAAAAAAAACCCATTGCCACTGAGTATTCTGAGTCGTAGCAACCCTATAGGACAGATCAGAAGTGCCCCATAGGGTTTCCAAGGCTGTAAATCTTTATGGAAGTAGATTTCCACATCTTTCTCAGTGGGGTGGCTGGTAGGTTTGAACTGCCAAACTCCTTTGGGTGAGCAGCTGAATGCTTAACCACTGCACCACCAGGGCTCCTGACACATACATGTACAGGCATTGGGACATCATGGAAAAAGGCTTCAAGCTCAAAGACTTGGGATAGACTTACAGTTTAAATTCTTAGTCAGTGTAAGAATCCTAAAAATTGTTAACATCTTAGAGTCTCCATTTTTTTGAAAAAGAAGAAAACCTCACAAATATTTGGAGCTACTTCTAAAACATAAAAAAAAAAAAAAAAAACCTAAAGCATGGTGAAAATGCATGGTCCCGTTTTCATGATTGGTAAATAATCCATAAAGACAAACAAATAGAAGGGTCTGGTCCACTGGATATCCCATGCTTAAGAATGCCAAGTAATTTATAAAGCTTATAAGCCTGCAGAAGACTACAAAGATCTTGGTGACACCTGTAATCAAAGTATAGAGGCTGTGAATGAGACAGAATCTTCTTGGGGCAGAACAAAGCTGCTTGAAGGGTCAGCTCTGCTGAAAAAGGGCAAGATAATGGTTCATCTTTCAGTGTGATTGTCAGCAACATTCAAGTGTGAGCTACCCAAGCAGGTCCTTGCATTCCTGTCAATAGGCACAGCCAAGCATCTGAGTCCTCATTCTATTTGTCCCCTCCATATAACTCTATATACTGAAATTCTTCACAACTACCTGCCACACTCTCCTCACTACCTCTCTGGACCCATAGGAGGACCATTCCCTTTAGAATGGAAAGGTTAATAGATTTGGCAAATGATCAGGAAGATGTGGGCAGTGGAGGGATGCTTTTTCAATGTGGCTTTAAGTCCATTGTGAAATGTGGTGTTGAGACTTCAAGAATCCATGGCCTCTTGAATATTGCACATTTCCGCTTTTCTTTATATGGTGACTTCCATATCTCTTCCAAGGTGGAAGCAAGGTCCTAAGCACTGCTCCTGGTATATGTCCAACTTCTTTTCAGCTCGTACTAAACATCTGCTGTGATCCCCTGCCCAGAGGCCCAAATGTAAAGTAGAATGTTTTTACAGGACCTGCAGCAAGAATTACTGGCATAGAAAATTGCTTCCTTGATAATCAATCCCAATATGAAAACTGACTATGCATTCGACTGTGTGGATCATAACAAATTATGGATAACATTACAAAGAATGCAAATTTCACAACACTGAATTGTGCTCAAGAGGAACCTTTACACAGATCAAGAGGCAGTTGTTTGGACAGAACAAGGGGATGCTGATTGGCTTAAAGTCAGGAAAGATGTGTGTCAGGGTTGTATTTTTTCACCCTACCTATTCAATATGTATGTTAAGCAAATAATACGAGAAGCTGGACTATATGCAGAAGAATGGGACATCAGGATTGGAGGAAGACTCATTAACAGCCTGCATTATGCAAATGACACAACCTTGCTTGCTGAAAGTAAAAAGGACTTGAAGCACTTACTGGTGAAGATCAAAGACCACAGCCTTTAGTATGGACTGCACCTCAATATAAAGAAAACAAAAATCCTCATATCAGGACCAATGAGCAACATCATGATAAAGGGAGAAAAGATTTAAGTTGTCAAGGATTTCATTTTATTTGGATCCACAATCAACAGCCACGGAAGCAGCAGTCAAGCAATCAAAAGACGCATTGAATTGGGTAAATCTGCCGCAAAGGGCCTCTTTAAAGAGTTGAAGGGCAAAGATGTCCCCTTGAAGACTAAGGTGCACCTGACCCAAGCCATGGTATTTTCAATCGCGTCATATGCATGTGAAAGCTGGACAATGAATAAGGAAGACCAAAGAAGAGTTGATGCCTTTGAATTATGGTGTTGGCGAAGGATATTGAATATACCATGGACTGCCAAAAGAATGAACAGATCTGTCTTAGAAGAAGTACAACCAGATTGCTCCTTGAAGGCAAGGAAGGCGAGACTGTGTCTTACATACTTTGGACATGTTGTCGGGAGGGATCAGTCCCTGCAGAAGGACATCATGGTTGGAAAAAAGTACAGGGTCAGCGGAAAAGAGGAAGACCCTCAACGAGGTGGAGGACGCAGCGGCTGCAATGATGAGCTCAAGCATAACAAGGATTGTAAGGATGGCGCCGGACCTGGCAGTGTTTCGTTCTGTTGTGCATAGGGTCGCTATGAGTCGGAACTGACTCGACAACACCTAACAACAACAACAATATGAAAACTGATGATATAGGTTTTCTTTCTTTTTTTTATTTTTAATTAATTGTTATTTTTTAAATACCAGGTAACTCTAAAAAGATATTTATAAAATATATAAAATATAGAGAATAATAATCTTATAAAAATTCTTGTTTCTACTACCTAGTCCCTTTGGGGCCTTGTCTGGTCCCATCCCTATTCTTCCTCCATGGATAAGCACTATTTAAAAATTTTGTGTTTAAAAAGACCATACTTAATGGTCTGACTGAGACTAGAGGAATCCCGGCGGTCATGGTCCCCAAACCTTCTGTTGGCCCAGGACAGGAACGATTCCCAAAGACAACTCAGCAGACATGAAAGGAACTGGACAGTGGGTAGGAGACAGATGCTGATGAAGAGTGAGCTAATGATATCAGGTAGACACTTGAGACTGTGTTGGCATCTCCTGTCTGGAGGGGGGATGGGAGGATAGAGAGAGTTGGAAGCTGGCAAAATTGTCACGAAAGGAGAGACTGGAAGGTCTGACTCATGAGGGGGAGAGCAAGTGGGAGAACAGAGTAAGGTGTATATAAACTTATATGTGACAGTCTGATTTGATTTGTAAACGTTCACTTGAAGCTCAATAAAAGTTAATAAAAAAAAAAAGCACATAAAAATTTTGTGTTTATCTTTCCCTTTCTTTCTCTTTCAAAAGGTTTTTCTCCATATAGTTCAAGCCTGAAGAGTGTCATGTTATTTGCATGTTTTTGAAACTTAGAAAAATAGATTTGCACTATATGATTTCTTCTGGGATTTTCTTTTTTAATTTGATATAATGTTCCTGAAATAAATGTGTATCATTGCAATTCATTTATTTTCCCTATTATACGTTATTCCATTCTATTTTTAAGGGGGGAAACCCTGGTGGCATAGTGGTTAAGTGCTATAGCTCTTAACTAAGAGATCGGCAGTTTGAATCCGCCAGGCGTTCCTTGGAAAGTCTAGAGGGCAGTTCTACTCTGTCCTATAGGGTCACTATGAGTCAGAATCGACTCGACTGCAGTGGGTTTTTTTGGGTTTTATTTTTAACGGACATAAGGAATTTTCAGTTCCTGCTAGTACGATCGTGCTTATAAACATTCTTGTCAATGATGCCAGGTTCAGATGTGCCTGTTTCCTAGGGTGTGGACTTAGAGCCCAATGGCTGGGTCATAGATATTTCTAGGTGTACATACTGTATTTCTAGATAACACCAAATGGTTCCCCAAAGTAGTTGTACCATTTTCATTCTCAACAGTTGTGACAGACTTTGTGGCTCCTCTATGTTTGATATCATCTGACATTTGAATAATTTTCCAAAATGCTGAATGGAAATAGCATTTTATTGAGGTTATAAATTATAACTTCCTGATTACGAATGAGCAAAACCTTTTTTTTCTCTAAGTTTCCTGTTTGGTTTTCCTCCTCTATGAAGCACCTACTCAACAGTTTTCCTCACTTTTACTTGGAGTTTGTTTTCATATTCAATTTTAGAACTCTTTCCATCTATTTTGGATAGTAGTCTTTGGCAGGAATATATGTTCCTTGTCTCAGTTTGTGGATCATTCTTTTCACTCTTTTTTTTCAGAATAGTTTTGATAAATGGATTACCTTAATTTTAATATAGTTGAATCGATCCGCTTTATCCTTCAGGTTTGTACATTGTTTTTATGCTAGGCAATACTTTTGTGCTTTAGGGTCAAGTTATTCTCTTATAATGTCTTCTAAAGGTTATAAAGCTTTGGCTTTCTCATTTCGATGTTTAATCTATCTGATATTAATTCTGTTTATAGAATAAGATAGTGGCAGAGTATCATAATTTCTAAGTGAATAATCAGTTTTCCCAGCAACCTCTATTGAAAATTCCAACTTTTTCCCACTGAAAAATGCCACCTTGGACATAAATCAAGTTTCCTTACCTACATTTCCTGGTTCTGGTCTCTCTTCTGTTCCATGCATCAAGTTGCATATTTGTCTGTTTGTTCTATACCTTCTCACTATTAATTGATACGAGCACCCCTCCTCCATCAATACGTTCTGTTTTGGGAATGTCTGGTCATTCTCTTTCAGTTACTTTTTAACAAAAACTTGAAGATCAGCATAGCAAGTAACACAGGACTAAAAAAAAGATGATATATCAGCCTTTGCTGTGTCACAAAGCACCCCAAACTACTGACTAAAAGCAACCATTCATTTAGCTCAGAATTCTCTAGTTTCCAAATTGAGCAGTTGAGAGATCCATATAATCTGGGCCGGGTTGGATGCTTTTAGAGAACTAAAGATAATAGTATTGATATTGCTGTTAGAAATGGTCAAAATTATACCATTGTTGTTAGCTGCTGTTAAGTGAACTTGACTCCAGGCAATCTTATGTACAACAGAAAAAAAAAAAACTGTAATCCATCATTTTGGCCTCAATTTCACCAAGGGTCTCCCACACCCTCGTTGGCATTCTAC
The DNA here is from genome assembly GCF_030014295.1 of Loxodonta africana. Taxonomy (NCBI): domain Eukaryota; kingdom Metazoa; phylum Chordata; class Mammalia; order Proboscidea; family Elephantidae; genus Loxodonta; species Loxodonta africana. The sequence continues at coordinate 42,328,654 of NC_087348.1, forward strand.
CATACAAAACAAGATGTCCTCCTCTAGCGATTGATTCCTCCTAATGACATGTCCAAAGCAAGTGAGTGGGCAACGTTCTGTTGTGATCCATAAGATTTTCATTGGCTAATTTTCAGAAGGAGATCACCAGACCTTTCTTCCTAGTGTGTATTAGTCTGGAGTTTCTGCTGAAACTTGTCTACCATGGTTGACCCTGCTGGTATTTGAAATGCTGGTGGTGTACCTTCCAGCATCACAGCAACAAGCAAGCCACCACAAGTATGACAAACAGACAGGTGAGTGGTAGGAATTTATATTAGTTATCTATTAATGCATAAGAAACCACTGCAAAACTTAGAAGCTTAAAATATTAGTAAAGATTTATTTTCTCACATAATTTCATGGGCCATGAATTTGGAAGTGGTGTAGGTGGGAAGTTTTGGCTCAGGACTCTCAATGAAGTTTCAGTTAAGGTGCCACCAGGGTACACTCACCTGAAAGCTTGAATGGACCTGGGAGATCTGCTTCCAGGATGGCTCACTCACACAGGTGGTAAGGTGAGGCTGGCTGTTGATTACCAGACTTCCTCATCGCTGGGATCTCTCCACAGGAATATATGAGTATCCTTACAACATGGTAGCTGCTTCCTGCAGAGCAATTAATCTAGGAGAAAACCAAAAAAAAAACAAAAACTTGTTGCCATCAAGTCAATTCCAACTCATAATGTCTCCATAGGACAGTGCAGAATTGCCTAGGGTTTCCGATGAGCAGCTTGTGGATTCAAACTGCCAACCTTTTGGTTAGCAGTCAAGTTCGTAACTGCTCAGCCACCAAGGCTCCTAATCCAAGAGGCAACAAGGCAAAAGGCTCCATGACATTTATAAATTAGTCACGAAAGTTACGTTCAGTCATTTCTATAATATCCTTTTGGTTAAAAGGATCAACCTTACTGAATGTAGAAGAAGACTGAAAAGAGCCACAGATACTAGCAGAATCACTGGGTACATTCTTGGGGACAGTTTTCTAAAATCTTTTGGTTTTGCTGTAAACTTAAATTACAGTAAATATGCATATTGTTACAAACAAAAAGCCTTTTGGATTTTAAGATACAGATGTATTTGAAGACACTATTTCAAACAGAGAAGGAGAGAAACAGAAAACTAGGTTTATGCTTCTAAAGGTCTTTTTTAGACTGTGATTATAGAATTAGTCTTCTCCATAAAGGGAGTCCTGGTGGCACAGTGATTATGAGCTTGGCTGCCACCCAAAAGGTCAGCACTTTGAATCCACCAGACACTCTTTGGAAACCCTATGGAGCAGTTCTACTCTGTCTCATGGGACCGCTATGAGTTGGAATCGACTCAATGGCAATGGAGTTTCTCCGTAAAGAGTTCTTGACATACATTATATATTTTAACCCTCATAGCTATCCTTCCTCCTTTTTAAGTAGGTCTTACTACTGTCATTTTAACATGGAAAAAACAAATGCAGAGTGATCGCGACATTGGTTCAAATTTATATGCTACAAGAGACAGAAGTGAAATTCCAGCCCTGCCGTATGAGTCTTCACATTTGATGAGCATTCCAAGTAATGCTGAATGACTAGGTAAGAGGAGCCTGTTGACATTCCCAGACTGAAGTACTGGGTTACATTGGATAAACATTAGTTTGGTTTACAGTAGTTAAACAGGTGACATAACATTGATAAAATGAAGCATTTCTGTTAATATTGTCTTTGTGACTTTTTCCTTGAAAGAACTTTTTTATGAAAATTGTTTTTCTGCTGCTAAGGAAACTGTTTAGAATTAGTTCTGGGAACAGCAGAAAGAGAATATGTTTTGGGTTAAGTAGTATCTAATGAAACATGCCAGTTATTTAACAGTTTTTTTTTTTTTTTCCCCTTTGTGATTATTTCTTATTTTTAGCCTAAGCTAGGGTTTAAAACACACCACTTTCAACAATGTTCTTCTTTGACTTTTAACTCTTTCAAGCCTCTTACACATGGATTACACAAATGTGCTAGTTATGGAGTATTGGGGAAATGAAGTGAAAATCAAAATATTTTAAACAACTGTTGATAGAACCAAAATGAAAATACAGCAAATGAGGAAATACTACATTCTTTACAGTGATTTGCGATACATGCATTTTCAAAAGATGCCTATTAAATAAAATAAGGCAAATATATAGCACTTATTGTAGGAAACTTTAAGTCAGTAACTTCATCAAACCTCCTTGAAAATTCCTTTGTAATTTTAAGTGGCAAAAATTTATTCTTCCTTTTAGCCCTCCTGAATTATTAGATGTGGTTATTTTTTACAATTTTCACATTACTCTGCAAGGAAGTTTGCATTTTAGGTTTAGGGTTTTAGCTTTTATTGCAAATGTGAATGCAACATTAAAATTCAGCACTTACATTCCCAGGAGCAAGAGTGCAAAGGGCAAGATTCTCCTAATGTGATTAATTTGTTATTGTATCGTGGGCTTCTCATTGGGACATAACATTTATGTTTTCAACTTATACATTAAAAAAAAAAAAAAAAGAAACAGTAAGCGTACTTCCTACTTTCACAACTTTACTCAAAGAAGAAGAACATTCTTAATTGCTATCCATGAAAAAAAAAACTCAGAGTTTGCATGTTTTTGACTCTACATTTCACAAATTGTATTTTCTGTCCCACTCGTGGATTCCCTGGCTCTTTATTTGGGTTGTGTCTATATGGTATTAATCCACCTTATCCAAAAATGGAAAGTCCTGCAAAATAGTCCCTTTTATGCCCATAACACGTAAATACAATCCTGTGTTCCAATCCATTTTTTAAATTTCTACATGTTCCTCATAAATGCTACAGCTGCTGCCTTTATAAAAATCTCTCTACCCTGTGCTAAGATTATTATTCTAATAACCAGTTTGTAGTTTCCACAATACTTTTATTATGCCTAAATTTGATCAGTAACTATGAAAGATATGATAGCCCCTGATTGCGGTATGAGTAAATTAAAATTAAGGTTGTAGACTTTGATGTTAACTGATTCTGAGATTCACACCTGAGGTCGACTAAACAGTTGTAAGAGTTTGAGCAACTTGTTTTATCTTGCCGTTCTCATCAGTAAAATGATGAGCTATTTGGACCAGGTGACTAAATGAAATTTAAAAAAATAAATAAAATAAAATAAAAAAAAATGAAATAGAGGAGTCAAAAATGAGTCTAGATTATGGACTTGAATAAGAAGGTTGGGCAGAGTAGAACAGCCCCACAAGGTTTCCTAGGGTGGGTGGGAATGAGTCAGAATTAACTCCACGGCAATGGGTTTGGTTCGGTTTTAATCTTTATAGAAGCAGACAGACACATTTTTCTTCTGCAGAGTGGCTGGTGGGTTTGAATCACTGACCTTTCGGTTATCAGCCAAGCACTTAACCACGGTGCTGCCAGGGATCCTTGTAAATATGACAGAAAGTAAATATTCTTAAAAGAGATCTTAATCATCAGTGAAGAAAAGGAATGTTCCCACTTCACATAAGATACCAACAGGGACATAACAAAAACAAAACACAAAAAACAATTATACCTGGAATATTAATAAATAAAATATGTTTAATATCACTAACAGTTAAATAGACACAAATTAAATAGCTTTAAGATTTTATTTTTCACCAATCGGCTTGGTTAAGCCTGAATGGTATTACAAAGGTTGTGGGAAAATGGGCACCATTGTCCTATGGATGACAGGATGGATTGGTTCCATCTTTCTGCAAAGAACGTATTTTATATAACTTCTATAATTGAAAACAAGCAGTTGCTATTAAAAAGGAAGGCAGGGAAAGGGAGAAAAGAAGGAAAAAAGAGAGGGAAGGAAAGAGGGAATAAATGTGGGAAAATAGGTAGGCAAAGTATCACCAAAGATTAAGCAAAATTTCAAATATTTGGTAAGGCAGCTTATTTTCTTTGCAATGTCTGCATGGATTTATTTTAGTTGAATTAATTGATTCACTGAAAGCTAACCAGACAGAACTATTGTCTTGGTGCTCAGTAAATTGCAGCCATATTTTATTTTATGTTATGTTTTATTTTTGTCTTGAAAACCTTGTTTAATAGAGCAACCAAAACAGTTAAAGGACACCTTTGGTGTACAGCTTTCGAAATTTCCAACTGCATGACATCCTCTTTTCATGACACCATTTAAACTAGTAACGTGTTTTACATAACTTCATAATTCTAGATGTTTCATATCTTTATAATTTTGTCATTGTTGTTGTTAAGTGCCGTGGAGTTAGCGCCAACTCATAGTGACCCTATGTACAACAGAACAAAATACTGCCAGCCCTGAGCCATCTTTGCAATCGTTGTTATGCTTGAGCCCATTGTTGCAGCCACTGTGTCGATCCATCTCTTTGACGGTCTTCCTCTTTTTTGTTGACCCTCCACTTTACCAAACATGATGTCCTTCTTCATGGACTGATCCTTCCTCATAGCATGTCCAAAGCATGAGAGACATAGTCTTTGCATCTTTGCTTCTAAGGAACATTCTGGTTGTACTTCTTCCAAAACAGATTTGTTCATTTTTTTGACAGTTCATGATATATTCAGTGTTCTTTGCCAACACTACACTTCAAAAGCATCCATTCTTCCGTATTTATTGTCCAGCTTTTGCATGTATATGAGGTGATTGAAAACATCATGGCTTAGGTCAGGCTCACCTTAGTCTTCAAGGTGACATCTTTGCTTTTCAACACTGTAAAGAGGTCTTTTGCGGTAGGTTTGCCCAGTGCAATATGTCTTTTGATTTCTTGACTGCTGCTTCCATGGGTGTCAATTGTCAATCCAAATAAAATGAAATCCTTACAACTTCATTGGCTACTTCTTTTTAGAAGTAGACCGCTGGTCTTATTCTGGAAGCTCAGCTCAAACCTGTCCACCATGGTTGACCCTGCTAGTATTTGAGTACTGGTGGCATAGCTTCCAGCATTACAACAACAAGCAAGCCCCTGCAGATGACAAACTGACAGACACGTGGAGGTTATAATTTTAGATGTGACTATTAAAATAGTGTTCATTAAAAAATTGGGTTATTATTTTTACCAGTTACTTTAGTTGTGCCTATTACATTGCTATTTTATTTAGCATCTCTTTTGGGATTTCCTATTTCTAGTTGTACATTAGTTACCTCAGAAACTCAGATAATTTAGTACATGTTTTTGTGAAGAGATGAACTAGGAAAAAAAAAATTACATTTAAAAAGAAAATTAATTTTTAAAATCTCTGTTGCATCTACATAACAGATGATTCAGCGGAGTGACTCTTTTATACAGAATTTGCAATACTGGGTAATTTTAGATTGAGGGATTGTTCATCTTGAAAACACTAATTCACATTACCAGGGGAGTTAGTGTTCTTGAACAGAACAATAAAACCGTAATGTTCATATATACATGAAAAACATATGCTTGTGATAAACAGAAAAGTCTACCAGAGTGCATCGGCTATGTCGTATAGAAATGCCCATGTATTTGCAATCAGGTAAGTAGACAGTCTTTTGACTTTCAGTGTGAACAACAGTATAAACTGTTGTTTTCACTGCCTTCATTGTAAAGGCTGGGAAAAAAAAAAAAAAAAAACCTAAGACAAAAATACAACAAAACACTTTATTGCACATTTTTCATGCTGTTCAACATTAACATCTGTCAAGAAAAAAAAAAAGGTAGTGCATCTTTCAGTCTCTGGAGGTTTTCTTTTACACGGTGTGTCACATGAATGCTGCCCTACACGGAAATAATCAAAGAACTTTAATATAATGCTGTGGTTTAGAAAGGAAACATGACAGCAGTACATTACTGCAAATTGAATTTAATGAGCTTCTTAGCACTGGGAGAGTGACTCTTTGAAACAGAAGCTATTCAATTGAGATCATTTCGATTACAATTAAATCATTTTACGTTTACCATCGGGACAAGTTTAATCTTAATTAGACACTTTTACGGAGAGGTGAAGCCACATGACTTATATTTTCTTGATCACCTACTGTAGGAGTCATATTGTAAAGAATAAAAAAACAATATGGTGGCTATTTCCAGGGACAATGAAAAGAAGTAGTCTCTAGGTTGTTTTGAGGAGAATGAGTTACCCCTAACAATGTCAGTGACTTGAGTTTGTCATGGATATATGTAAACATATAAATGGATGAATAAACAAAAATAGTGTTCCTTGAATTTTCTATCTTATGGCTTTTTCTGAAACAATGCAATCATGTTTTGTGAAAAGGATATATAAAAATAAGTGACAAAATTGCTTATTAAATTGGATCCAGTATGGAAACCTTATTTTAATGGAAAACACACTAGAATTGGAGTTCTAAGACATTCAAGCACAAACTCTTCCATTTCTTAGCTTTTTAAACTTGGGTTGCATTTTTATTTCCCCTGAGATAGGGTCACTATGAGTTGAAATATACACGATGGCAATGTGTTTGGTTTGGATAACTCCCTCTTTCAGTTAGTGTGATAATTACATAGAACAAAAAATAGGAAATTGTATTGCAAACTTTGGATTGACATTTAAACATGTTATATTAAAGGAAAGACATTGTAATATTTCTATAATTTATGCTACACAGTGCTAAGATTCTGCCTTTTTTAACATTCTTTTTCACACACCATATGAATGTAGGAAGGTAAGTGGATATTACAATGAAAAGAAAAGAATAAAACCAATATGTGTTTCTATAACTGATGTTTTTCCAACCATGAAATATCTAAAGACTGTCTCATGTTTAAACAAAATGACATGACAAGAAAGTGGATGGCTCCAGGGATTTCCTGAGGATTAATCTGTTTGCCATTAGACACAAGCTGCAAGTCTAGCCTAAGTTATCTTCAATCATCTAAGTTATTCAATCATTTCCCAGAAATTGAAACATTCAAGACATCCCCCTCCCCCTAACTTTGCATAGGAATAGCTGCTCAAAAAAAAATGACATACAGGGTATCCTATAGGAAAGCTTGGATAATGTCATGAATTTTAAAGCCATTTTAACAGGAAAATAATGCTAAGAAACCCTACGTCATTTTTAAAAAGATTTTCAAACACAATCTTATATTTCGCTCTGTATATATAATCTGGGATTCTCTGTTTTAATTCTTAGACAACTAAATAATAAATTCTTTTAACAATGGTAGTTGCCTTGTGAACACTCTACAGCCTAAAATATTTGATTTGCTTACTAGGCAGTTATTGATATTAACTTCATCAATATTCCTTAGAGTAATCTTTATGCAGATAGGAATTGTGCGTAAATGTGTGTGTCTGTGTTTCTTTTGCTGTATCATTCGCACCTAGCATATAATTGCTGTTTTTCTTTGAATCAACGAATTAATTTGAAAGTATTATCTCTAAGACATTAAATGGATTCTCATGGATTCAACCATATTTCTATTTATCTAAAGTCAGAGCTAGCATGGCACTGGGAAAAATACACCAGACTGGATGGGATTCTAAATTCCCTCATTTACTTACTATGTGACTTAGAAGGAATCATAGCGCCTCCCTGTCTTCATCTCCTCATCTTTGTCATAATAAGTAGATTGGATAAGTTGAACTTGGGCTTCTCTTTCTATTTAAATTTAGTAGACTTTCTGTACAGTGTAGGAGCACTTCCTCTGCCGAATTGAGTCAAATTTTTTGTAGCCATTTGGTGTGTTTCACTGGAAATGATGTTCACCTTTAATTACTAAACCATTCCTGGGCCATTTTGTAATGCCTATGGAAAAAAATGAAAATCATCCCTACAATTCTTTAATGCAAGGTGATTTTGCAAGTACTCGATGAATTCTACTGCATTCATCTCTCAGACATGTTTGTAATGAGTAGTGTTAGGAGGAGTAGGGTGGAGAATGGCATAGGAAAATCAGGGCATTAGTTTTACCCTAGGAGCCCTGGTGGGACAGTGGATAAGTGCTTGGCTGCTAACCAAAAGGTCGACGGTTTAAATCCACCAGCTGCTGTGTGGGAGAAGGATGTGGCAGTCTACTTCTGAAAAGAGTACTGAAATCCCTATGGGCATTTCCACTCTGTCCTATAGGGTTGCTATGGGTTAGAATCAACTCCGTGGCAACAAGTTGGTTTTATACTGTCTATTTTTATAGGCCTGTTTTTTTATAGGCCTGTTGAGTGGTTGGGGGTGGGTGAGTGGATAGGGGACTTAACCATGAAAGTGGCACTTTTTTCTTCCAATTTCCTCTTAGCTTATTCATTTTCTGTCCTCAAAAAAAAAAAAAAAATTTTTTTTTCTTTCTAGGAAATTTCTCTTTCTCTTATTTTTCTCCTTCCCTTTATTTATGTATTTATTTATTTTTCATTCTCTTCTTGAAAATAAGGTATGGGTGGGAGAGGAGGAACAATAGGTGAGGCAAGGCTGGTCATGATTTGAATTAAAAAAAAGACATTCTCCTGGTTTCTCAGTTTTTGCCAGAATAGCATTATTCTCCTAAAAAACAAGAACTGAGACTATAAAGAAGAAATAAATTAAGTAATAAGTATACGAAGAAAGTTTAGCCTTAGTGCCAATATCTGAAATGTAAATTATTCTATTGAGATAACACTTTTTTTTTTAACTGTCAAAAGAGTCTAGCTTTTAAAATAACAGTAAATTTTGGGAAAGTAAGGTGAGAGGGGTATTCTACAATGCACAACACTATGCAAAACCACTTTTCTTAAATGTCCATATGTTTTTATATTCTTAAGCACCTTGTTATGAAAATAGACTTTTAAAATCATAGATGTGAACAAAGATCTATGTTCAGAGTACTTACTACAATGGCTTTTTTATAGTAGCAGAAAAGTGGAAATAACTAAGGTCAAAAGTAGAATGGTTAAATAAAATTGTGCATCCATACAACAGCATATTATATAGTCATTAAAATGGCATTTCCACACAATATTTAAAGGGAATGTGCTCACTTTAAAATATTGAAACAGGAAATGTGATCCATATCTTAAAAATATATTTAGAGATCAGAGAAACATGTAGCATTGTTTAGTCCTTTTGAAGAGTGGATATTCTCTGCAATTTTTGTTGTCGTCCTTGCTTCTTTTTGTATTCTCAACATTTTCTATAAAGAATTATTATTTATTTTCAAAAAATAAAATGCTGTTTGAGAATTGCACATTCCTTATTTAAAAGATTACATTAATTTACATCCAAATAGTGCTTTGTAGTTTGAAAAGCATTTTCGTGTACGGATTATATTTGATCCTCAAAACAACCACCCTCCTTTCCCGCCTTCTCTGCCCTGTGACTCTTATCTTACCCCTTAACACACAGCTCAAGGTCGCACTTCCATGAAGTCTTTGTTGAACCTGACAGTAACTTCCTTTTTTGATTATTACTATTTTTTATTTTGTTATTGTTGTTGAGAATATACACAACAAAACATACATCAGTTCAACAGTTTCTACATGTGCAAATCAGTGATGTTGATTACATTCTTTGAGGTACGCAACCATTCTCACTCTTTCTGAGTGGTTCCTCCCCTATTAACGTAAATTCACTGTCCCCTTAAGGCCCCTATCTAATTTTTTGAGTTGCTGTTATCAATTTGATGCCAAATAGATCTTGAAAGAGCAAAATGCTCAACAAACATTCTTTACTACTTAAGTAAATGATTGTTTGATTTTAAGAAGGCTGCAGGGGATATTTTTGGCTTCAGGTTTAAAGATGATCTCAGGATAATATTTTCAGGGATTCATCCAGCCTCCATGGCTCCATAAAGTCTAGAGTCTATGACAATTTGAAATTCTGTTTTGCATTTTTCCCCTTTTTAATCAAGATTCTTCCACAGAATGTTTGATCAAGATATGCAATAATGACAGCAGGCACCATCCAGTTCCAGTCTCATGGCAAAGGAGGCAGTTGTTCAAGGAGGCAGTTAGTCACACATTCCATATCCTCCTCCTAGGGCCGACTCTCCTTCCTCTGTTGCTCCAGGCTAATAGAAATCAATTGCTGCACTTGGATGGCTGCTGGCAAACTTTTAAGACCCCAGATACACAATGAACTAATAGGTAGAACAGAAGCACTAAATATGTTATTGGCCAGTTACGCTTTACTCACCTATGTCCTACCAACTCATCTAACACACATATATTCATTAAACAGCAAAGGAATGAACAGCCCAATGATCAAAAATGGATCATATGTGAGGTAATTAAGACAGATACTATTGAATTGTATTAAGAGTTCTTCAAACACAGAGAGCACGTGTTATACTTCATTACACAATGGGTAGCACACAATAGAATTTTTTTTCACTTTCTAGAAATTTATTTTCTAGTTTCCTCTTTTTACAAATGTGGGACATGAATGACTGATACACATCACCATGACAATCAACAACTAACACACTTGTATTCATTATGGTTTACAAAACGTTTTCATTTCATGATCGCTATTTCATTGAACGCTCCAACAATCCTGTGAGGTACATGTTAGCTCCCCATTTTACAGATGAGAAATCTGAAGTTTAGCAAAATTATCTATTTTAACTCAAGTTATCCATTAAGAAGCACAGCAGAACTTGAATCCCGTCAGTCTGACGTTTCTTATGAAATGAAACTGGCTTACATCGGGTATAAAACATCGAATGGAGCCCAGAGGCTTCTTGTATGATTCATTTCATTTCATTGATGGGGAAAATCAGACTCCAGAAAGAGGAAATCCACATCTTAAGGCTGGAATTGCTGTGGCTATTTCTTTCTTCTTCCCTGAGATTTTAGACAGGTTTACAATTCCATTAGCACTTTCTGTGGAAGAAAAAAAAAAAAAAAAGGTTTTACAGATATTGTTCTTATGAAAGAAAAGAAAGGTTAGTATCTTTCCATTTGTTTCTTATCTCCTGTTTTCTTCTAAAGGCATGTGATGGGTAAGGTTGTGTGTCACCTTGGCTGGGGGCCATGATTCTCAGTGGTTTGGCAGTTATGTAATGATGTAGTTTTGCAGTTATGTAATGATGTAGCCATCCTCCATGATGTGATCTGATGTGATCAGCCAATCAGTAGTCAGGGGAGTTTCCTCAGGGGTGTGGCCTGCATCCTATATATATGTATATGTATATATGTGTATGTATATGTATATATATAGATGTTCTGGCAAAGCTTGCTTACTTGCTCTGGATTCTGCATCCAGCTCATCATCATCTGACCTCCAGTTCTTGGGACTCGAGCCAGCTCTCTGCCATATTGCCTGCTGATCTTGGGGTTGGTCAGCATCCACAGTCTCTGAACCAGCAGCCTGACGTCTGATCTGCCAATCTTGATTTCATCAGCCCCTGCAGCTTTGTGAGTCTGGAGAAGCTTCTGCCTGATGTCTGACCCATGGACTAGGGAGTTGCCAGCTTCTACAACTGTGAGTCATTTTCTTGAGAAAAATCTCTCTCTCTCATTCTCTATCTATCTATTTATCTGTGATTAACTGGTTTTGCTTCTCTAGAGAAGCAGAGAAGAGATTCAAGGATGAGCTAAGAAAATGCAATCCCCAGCCTTGGACAAGGGGATTCAAAGAGAAAATTAATTTTGTTCAAGGTAAAGGGAGAGGCGTTTTCATACTCCTCCAACTGCCAGGTCCAAGATCACTTCGGGAGAGGTGAATAATTGTTTATATAGAGATTAGCAACCCTTACTCCTAACTAAATGCCCAACCCCAGGGGACCAGAGAATTCAATGGAGTTCTGAAAAGGCAGAGAACACGTGGTACCTCTGAAGGGCACAGGCATTTTTCCCATCTGCTCTTATCAGAAGAGGGGGTGGGGGAGAAGGAAAAAGGCCCTTTCTGACTCTGAGTGTGGGGGAAAACATCATGCAGACTGAAGACTGTTTTCTAATGATAGTGGTCAGTCATAACTGTGTGTACACATTCATGAATCTGTCTATATTACGCTTATGCTTGTTTTTGTATGCATTTGTGTGTGAGAATTTGAAAGTGCATGTGCATTGAATATTTGTGATTTTGCGGGAGATGAGAAATTTTAAGTGTGTAAAAATATGTGTGTTTGTGTATTTTGTGTGTGTATATGGAATGTATGTCTCAGGTGCTGTGGTTTTGTACGTGTGTTCACTCGTGTGTGGAATGTAAGTAATGCAGAGTATAAGTTGCATAGATATGCTTGGTAATGTACTTTGTATGTACTGTGAGTATGAGCAATGTAGTTAGTTTACCTGCATGAGGTATGGTCATGTTTATGTCAATCTATATGCAGTAATTTCACCCTAATTTTAGATGACGAGATCTTTGAGAGGGAAATTCCTCTCATCTGACCTTTCTTCCTCCTGTGGAACGTAAGTCTACAGTGAGATTAGTCTTACATCTGGGCCAGATGGACCTATGAAATGAATTTGAGTCTAGTCTGAAGAAGGGTCTGTGCAGTATCCCTGTGGTGTCATCTTGAGATGAGACTCTTCATTCAAGAGACAATCAGAGCCAGGAGTCAAGTCAGAACTCATGGCCTTTCTCCACTTTGCCTTTGCTGACATTCAGCTGAGTTATAAGGGGTGGAGCAGTGGGAATCTCACCGCTTGTGCTAGTCATTCTCTGTTTATAAGACTTGATTTCAGGATAAGAGGACTGGGTCACCATGAAGGAAAGTCATGTCTCTGTTAAGCCAGATTCCTCAGGTAAAATTCCTTCCTGGGGGAGGAAGGATTGTGATTTCACAAGGGAATATAGCCATTGTGAACACATGGCCTTCATTCCCAGTTCAATTAAGAGTTTCAAAGATGAGCTAAGACAAGATACAACACTAGGGTTGAAGGACATGAAACATGGCCTCCAAGACTTTTCAAAGATGCGCTCTCCCTCCATCATTTCCCTACATATTCTAGTCCTTTTGACTATTTGCTATTCCTTGAATTTGGTTTCAAATTTCCTTATTGTATACTGTTCTTGCCATTTCCCCTGCCAAGAAATCCTTTAACCACTTCTAAGTTTAGCTTCATTCAAGAAACTTTTTATTAATATTATCATAGTAATAATGATAAATGACATGTGTCAGACCCTTAGTAAGTTCCATGCACTGTGCTCATAGCTTTACATGCACTGCATCATTTAATTTTTACACCACCCGTGGAGAAGTTACTTTCATCATCTCTGCATTCTACAGATGAGAATAATAATTGGCCTACAGAGGCTACATCATGACTTCAGTGTTGCACGACCAATTAGAGATGGAGTTGGGCATGACCTGGATATGTCTGACCCCAAGGCACTTAACCATTTCCTTTCTGTTTACTAAATGACAGCAATGGTGGTAGGTGCTAGAGATATAGCAGAGTGTCAGGCTTCTATCAACCTTGGAAGAATTCATACTTTTGAGCAGGGAAACATTTGACTACTCTGCCATCTTTCAAGACCCAATTCAGATAGTCCCTCTATTGTAGAAACTCACTTGACCCTCCTACGGCTTCAAGCAGAAATAAGCAACCCGTCTTGTCCTATCATTCTAACAGCATTTTGAACTTCCTAGCCCTGCATAGACAGAAATAGTTCTGGAGGTGCAGCCAGAGAACCTTGTTGTCTTAGGCTGAGTTCTCTAGAGAAGCAAAACCAATTAAGCATATAAATACATATTGAGACAGATTTATATCAAGGAAATGGCTCAAGAGATTTGTAGAGGCTGGAACATCCCAAGCCTGTGGATCAGGATAGAGGCTTCTCTTGATTCATGTAGCTACAGGGGCTGTCAAGCCCAAGATCGGCAGGTCAGAGAGCAGCATTCTTGCTCACAGGCTGTGAAGATAGATGAATACCAAAATCTGCAGATAAGCTGATAGGTCCTCCCAAGAACTGGAGGTCAGATGAACAGGAGACAGACACAGGATCCAGAGTAAGCAAAAAAGCCAGAAAGTCTTTTTATATTTGGATGCAGGCCACACACCCGTGGAAATTTCTTTTCAACTGATTGGCTACTCACAGCAGATTCAGTCATGAAAGTGATCACATAAAAACAGTGAGAACCATCACCCAGCCAAGTTGACACACAATCTTAACCATCACACTTGTTAAAGTGGAAAGGGTCATCAGAGCCCAAGTCCATTCTCCCACCCCATGTGGGGATCCCAGGACAGCTTCCTTGACTCTAATTCCTCCTGGGATAAGACCATATGCTGTCACTGCTATACAGCTCACATGTTCCTAGAAAGTTTATCCTTTTATGGAGACCAGCTCTACCTCTGTGTAACTTCTGCCTCTCCCTGTCTTTTGGGCTCATGAGTAAACAGCCTTTTTTTTTTCTTTTTTCCCCAACCCGAGGGTGGTGTGTTGTAAGGAAAGAGCAAGGGCTTGATTTTGAGTTCAAATCCTACCTCTGCCACCAACTAGCTATGGAACCTTAAAACACCCATTGCCATCAAGTCGATTCTGACTCATAGTGACCCTATAGGACAGGGGAGAACTGCCCCCATAGGGTTTCTAAGGAGCAGCCGGTGGATTCAAATTATGAAACCTTAGATAAGGGATTTTTCTTAGTGCCAGTTTACTTATCTGAAAAATGAAAATGGGATAATGCTCTATACCCTACAAGCATTGTTGAAAGGAGTCAATGAGATGACTTTAAAGTACAACACCTTTCTTGGTTCATCCTAAACTCTGAGTTGATGCTTTTCCCCTCTCTGTCCGTATGACAGTACGTTAGACACTCCAAGACAATGATCAGATCCCCCAAATCTCCTTTTCTTCAGTCTAAGTAGCCATATTTCCCTCAATGGTTCTGCACTTCACGTCATTTACCCTAAGGATTCCGTTTTCTGTCTTCTAGGTATGCTTCAGTTTGTTGACACCATTTTAAACGGTGGAGCTCAGGCCTGAACATAGGGCTACAGCTGTTCACTGCATATCACAGAGGGTCAGGGACTCTTGCCTTCTTTATAATGAATTTAGCTCTATTCAGACAGTGCAAGACTAGCCTGTCATACTTTTTGATAGCTGCATCTTGCTGTTGTTAAGCTGACGCCACGGCACAGTTTGATGTTCTGTACATAAATGTTTTGAAGGTGGTTCATGATTCTTATAAGTTCTCCCTTATCCAGGATTTGAGCAAATAATTTTTTTAAATAATGTCTTCATTATTTAGGTGAAAATGTTTTAGGTGAAAATTTACATATCAGATTAGGTTTCCATTTAACATCTTTTATATAAATTGTTCTTTGATATTCTTTACAATTTTTACAATGTATAATTTTTTACAATTATACAGCTCACATGTTCTGAGAAAGTTTCTCCTTTTATGGAGAACTGTCTACCTTTATGCATCCACTTCTGTCTCTGTCTGTCCTTTGCAAACAGCTTCTTTTTTTTTTTTTTTTTTCCAACCTAAGGACAGTGTGATGTAAGGAAAGAGCCAGCGCTTGATCTTGAGTTCAAATCCTAAAGCTGCCACCAGCTACCTTTGAAACCTTAAAAAACTCATTGCCGGTGAGTCAATTCTGACTCATAGTGACTGTATAGGACAGGGTAGAACTATATTGATCTAACTTCCCTTCCCTGTTTTGCCTTCTTATACTTGCTTTTGGGTAAAAATGACTTTGGTCTCATATAGAGAGTACATTACTCGTGGGTGATATGGTTTATTTTATAAGCCGATCTATTATTTGGCTGAAAGGTGAGCTGCAGAAAGAGCTTCAGTTCCGAGTTCAAAGTATACCTTAGGCTGATATCCTTGGGGGGTTCCTCTATTCTTTATTGGTCCAGTAGATCTGTTCTTTTTTAGGTATTTGGACTGAGTTTTGTTCCACATTTTTCTCCCTTTCTATCCAGGACCTTCTATCATGCCCCTGGTCAGAACGGTCAGTAGTGGTAGCCAGGCACCATCTAGTTCTTCTGGTCTCCAGTTAGAAGAGGAGGTGGTTTGTGTGAGCTGTTAGTCCTGTGAATTAGTTTCTTCTCTGAGACTTTGAATTTCTTCATTCTCTTTTGCTACATGAGTAGAGACCAATAATTGTCTCTTAGATGGCCACCCACAAGCTTTTAAGATGCACAACAGAAATTTGAGAAAGAAGAAGAATGACAAGCACAGAAGGGGTGGGAATAAAGTTAGGAGTTGTTAGTTGCCAGTAAGTTGATTCCAACTCATGCCAACTCCATGTGTGCAGAGTAGAACTGTTTCACAGAGCTTTCAAAGGAGCAAATCACCAGGCCTGTCTTCTGAGACACCTCTGAATGGGTTCACACCACCAACGCTTCAGCTAGTAGTGGAGCACTTAACCATTTGTGCCATGCAGAGAGAACAAATATGAAAAAGGAAGGCATGATAGCCAGCAAAGATGAGAGAATGAAGGGAAAGAGAAGGGGGCTGAGGGGATGACAGAAGAGAGTAAGGAAAACTGCTGTACGATAGCAGAGTTATGCAGATGAACTCAATCCATCTCATCTCCTTAAATAAGCCAACCTACACCAATTGATGCAGCGTGGGTCCTAAGAGGCAACCCCCTTCCGCTGTGGTGTATGTTTTGGTACAACATGCATGACAAACGTTTTATTGGCTGCTGCGACTATGCTGTCTCCTTAAAGCAGGCTATCCCCCTTAGCCTAAGACATCTTGTTGCCTGCTGGCACCTGAACTTGACTTCTGTAATGTTTCTCTGCAGCCACGGGAGTCAATTAAAATACAACAGTAACAACAACAACACACTCTCTGTCACCTCAAGGGCGATACATTATGAGTGTGTAAACACAGAGGCGGCATTTAGCTGCTATTACCTCTAGCAAACAGAAACTCTTTCTCTGAATTACACCCATTGGTGGGCTGTCATTGATTGCTGCACTTGAATAGTTTGTTTTATAAACCTCAATTTAAAAAAAAATGGGATGAAAATGTTCCAGATGATTTCCACAGAGGGTAAAAAAGAAAGAGCTAGGAAAGAAAGCAGCCTTGATACATATTCACTCCTTGTTTTCTCAATCGCTGCCCCAGCACTGGATGAAAGACTGCTAATTTCTCTTCAGCAGTTCCAGACCTAATGGGTGAAGCAAACTTCCCTGATGTTCTGTTTATCTCATTCTTGCTTTTATTTCCTTTGATAAAGACCTATTGGTATTAAAGATTGCAGGGGATTTATTTTACATTGAGATTCTGGTTCAGTTACTGCCAGCTATATCAGCACACCCCAGAAGAGAGCTTCAGAAGGTAACAGAGCTGGTATGCATTGCCTTCCATCTCCCAGGTAGCAAATGCAATTGTTTTGTTTTTCGAGATCTCGAAATGACTAGATATCAGCAGCTTACACCCGCAGGGTAAATCGGGATGCAGCGTAAAGTGTTCGGAATTGCTATGTTGGCGCTGACAGCGGAACGGTAATAACAGAGTGTGTCTGGACACAACAGGGCTTTTGGCAATGTCAACCACTCACTAGCTGGTGGAGAATAGACTGTGTCATTGTGTCATTCCAACATGTCTTTTATTTTCACTCCTCTTCCTTGACCTGGAGAATTTTTTTCAGGATGAATAAACTCCTCCTTCCTTGCCACAAACACATTGTAATTCAATAGCTGGCTCTACCACCGTATCTCTTGCTATGTAGCTCTAAAATAACTCCTCCAATAATCTCTCTACCTAAAAGGTTTTCTTGCTTATCTGGCTCATCTCTCCGCTAAGTCGTTGTGGTAACTGCCTATATTTATTTAGCAGCTAACAAAGTTGTTGGCTGTGTATCCTTAAGGGTGGAATCAACAGGGGGGAGGTAATGGAGAAAATGTGTAGATTATCTACTCTCACCCCACACATACACCACATGCTGCCACATGCATACTTTGTTTTAGAGTTATTCCACAACTGGTAAGCAAGCTTCCCATGCCATTCACTTTTTTGTAGTCAAAGAATTGTTGCCTTTGAAAGCTCAACATCTATAATAGCCAAAAGTGTACAAATACAATGTTACAGCTGTCCGTTTTTTAACATTCTCTCTTCCTAATACCCATTGTTTCCAATGTGAAATGTTTATTCACGCTTCCAGATTTTGTTATATTGTTTGCTTATACTCCACTTCGGGGAGTAGCTGACCAGTTTTTTCCTCCAGTGCCACATGATCAGTTTATCTTTCAGATGAGGTTTTACGGGTATATGTGTATATGTATGTGTTTGTACACGTATTAGAAGACAGCAACAACAATAACCATGATACAACCCATAAAAATTTCTACAAGATAGCTCAGAAGACAATCTTCATTTGCTTCATTAGCTTTGATATCACGGCATATTTTCAATTTAACTTTCTATATTAATCCCATAGTTGTGCTACATATAAGGCATTTTTCTTCCATTCTAATTCTCCACAAGAAACTTATATGAACACCCTTTTTTATATAGACAGTCCCTATGATATAGTTCCTTCCAACGAGGAACACACTTGTAGTGGAAAAATATGCATAATATCATGGGTTAAGGATTACCCTATATGTACAGTTCAAGCAGAAGCCCGTTTTTCATATTAATTCTTATAAACATCAACAATTAGCAAAGAAAGGAAAAGGATGAGATGATGTGGTATCGCAGGCCACAAGCCTGGATGTGTGGAAAATTCCCTTAACTTCCTAAAACATTATTAGCATAATCCCATGAGCAAGGAAAATTCTCCAAGGCCCCCTGTTTAGAACTGGTTTCTGCAAGAAAGGGCTTTGTCTTCTACTTCCTGATCTTCTAGTGATCTACAGTTTCTGGCTACCTTCTTTTTTTTTTTTCCTTTGCCTGTTTCCAATTCTGCATTGTTACTAGTTTCGTATTTTAAGCTCCTTGAACTGTACCCTGAACTCCCCACAGAAGGAGAACTATAAAGGCCTAACTTTCAAAATAATATGACAATCTTCTAGAAATTGCCCATCCGTATGTTGGAAATGCAGATGGAGAAGTGAAGAGAGCAGAGAGATGCTACTCTTTTTCTTCCTGGCTTTGTTCCTCCACCCATTCTGCCTGGAGATTGAACACCTCCACTGACATTGTCAACAAACCTATTATTCCACTCATTGGTCAATACATGTTGATTTTCTGCTGAATGCCTAGGGAATTGATGCATTGTTTTTATGCTAATCTCTCTCAGTTCATTTTCTCAGAGACAAGAATGTGTAATCTATATTTGGCACATCCCTGATGGAGGTACAAGGGGGATGGGAATTCCCATAATTCACAGACATGGTAAACAGAAATGATAGGCACCTGTTTTCTGAAAACAAAAGGCGAGTCACTCCAATCCCCTAAAGAAAAGTAGATTCCTGGTTTACCTCCATGAAAGACCTCTGCATGCGTGGAATTAGTGGTGAAACAAGAGACAGAGAAATGTGCCACATCTCCGTATCAGAAACTCATCCCTTCAAGATGCTCAGTTCTCTAAAAACGTCACTCTCAGCCTTTGGAATAAGGAAGAATTTATTTGAAATACTTTAATATTTGAGGAGTACTGTTGTTAGTGGCCCTCGAATCAACCCTCAACTCATGGTGACCTCACGCACAACAGAAAAAAATGCTGCTATGTCCTGTGCTACCCCCATGATAGATAGTGGATCTGACCATTGTAATCCACAGGGTTTTCATCAACTGCTTTTCAGTATATTGCCAGGACTTTCTTCCTAGTCCTTTTAGGCTGGAAACTCTGCTGAAACCTGTTTAGTGCCATAGCAACATGCAAATCTCCACTGACAGGTCATTGCCGTATTTAAGGTGCTATTGGCCAGGGATTAAACTGGATCTTTCACACAAAACCAAAACCAAACCCACTGCCGTCGAGTCACGTCTGACTCATAGTGACCCTATAGGACAGAGTAGAACGGCCCCGCAGGGTTTCCGAGGAGTGCCTGGTGGATTTGAACTGCTGACCTTTTGGTTACCAGCCATAGAACTTAACCACTACACCACCAGGGTTTCCCATCTTTCACACACAGAAGGGGAGAATTCTACCGTTGAACCACCAATGCCCAATATTTGGGGCGGGGGGGTAGTATCTCTAAGTCACTTCAATTATTTTGCTCAGAATAAACACAGTTGATGTTAATATATATTCTAAATTTATTCTAGTCCTTAAAATGTTTCATTCTTCCAGCCTTGTAACCTAAGGCAAGCCCTAGATTTACCAATTTGTAGTCCCTTTCTTTGAAAGCCTTCTTCAAAACTCACCACCTTGGAGGAGAAGCGATTAACCTCATTATACACTGATGGTTTCTTTCCTGTATATTTCCTCTGCACACCAGTATACGGTTATTTTTGTATCCACTTGCACAGTTGTTTTGCATTTTGTCTCTAGTTTCATGAATGCCTGAAGGCATAATAATACCTAACTCACTGGGCTGCTGGGAGCTTTATATGAAAGAACATATGTTGATTCCCACCTCCTGGTCCTGTTACAGCTCTGGAGATGCAGAGGAAATTGGATACTTGGGACAGGGAAAAGCTTGAATAACCTGCTCAGGCCAGCATTGGTAAAGGGTGCTGGGGGTCCCCGATGAAATCTAGCTATTCTCTAAAAAACGTCTTGCCATGGATTCAGTTCCCAGTTATGACAACCTTATGTGTTACCATATAGAACTGAGCTCCGTAAGATTTTCATGGTTTTAATCTTCTTTATGTAACAGAGTGTCAGGACTTCCTTCTGTGGTACTGCTGGCTGGGCTTGAACCTTCAAAAAATTGTCTGTGCCACCCAGGGATCACACTGGTGCTTCTCTGTTATTGTTGCTGTGTCCGGTCAAGTTGATTCTGACGTATAGCAACCTTATGTGACAAAGTAGAACTGCCGCAGAGAGTTTCCTAGGCTGTAGTCTTTACAAGGGTAGATCTCCAGGTCTGTTCTCCCATGGACCACCTGGTGGGCTTGAACCACCAACTTTAGCAGCCCAGCGCTTAACTATTGCACCACCAGGGCTAGGCACTGTTTATATTGCACACTGGTGGTCAATGGGCCACATGAGACTTAAAGGCATGGTTTATTTGGCTAATATCTCGAGTGTTTGTTTGTTTTGATATGTTTTGTGTTATTTGTGGAATAAATTAGTTGCAGGCATTTCACAATCAAAGTTTTCATACAGATTTCTAAGTCTCCTGGCATTCTAGGCTCGTAGTCCTGCATGGCTGAAGTTGAGTGAGACTACAACTTTTAAATGGGTGTGTTTTCTGCACTTTACCACTGCCTAATGTTTTTTTAATGTTTTACTCCCTGGTTGCTTCATTCATTACAGTTTTCTGCTTGGTCACTGGTCACATTTGAGTTTGTGACTCCCTTCTAGAGTTCTGATTGCTTCAAAGGTTTTATGGTTGCATGATCAGCTTACTTTGAACTAGCTCCAAAGTCCATACCACTCTTTTTTTCCTTCATACTTAATCTTACAGTTCTGTATGTTTACTCTGCCAAGTTAGAAAATAGCCACCTCTTTCTTCCTAAACATTTGGTAGAGTATTCTAAACATTTATAGTAACTTCATAATGTCACATTTGGGTATTTATAAATTACATTAATGTGCATTCTTTATGAAAGGTACAATAAGGCTCAGATAGTGAGCTGTGAAGTAAAAATTCCTTGGTTCTAATCCTAATGTTGCCACTTACTAGTTATGTAATGTTGGACATGTTTCCTAAAGCCTTTTAGTCCTAGTTTTCTCATTTTAAAATAGAGATATTAATGGTACTTGTCATATTGAATTAAACCCATTAATTAAGTACATGTAAAGCTCCTAAAAAGAGTCTGGTTGACTTTAAGCCCTTAAGAGCTATCAATACATTTATTCATTATTATTATTTATTGTTATGTATGACAAAACAAAGTAAAGAAGCTGAGGGACTTACTTGGAGTTCACAGAAAATAAATGTTTAAGCTAGATGCTCAAACTAGAGCTAGAAACAGAGGCTTTCTGCTGGTTTCAAGTCCAGTGTCCTTCGTTCTACTTCAAGCAACCTCTACTCTGCAGGCAGAGCACAAACAGCCAATGTTTTCTAAATGAATGCATGAAAGATTAAGTAAATGAGTGCACAGATTAAATTGTTACATAAGTTGCAAACACATCAACAGAAAAGGAGAGAAATCATTCAATCAACCAAAAAATGCATGTGTCCAGAACCATATTAAGTCTTACAAGGACGTGAAGCGATTTCAGCGCTGTGATTGTATATTAGAGATTATGTTAGTCCAGAGGTTTTCAAACTTTTCCAAACTCCACAATAATATAAATTCAGAAAGGGAAATTTTCCAAAGTAATATCTAAGTAGTAACAATGTCAAACTCAACCCTAATCATAGGGCTTT
The DNA here is from genome assembly GCF_030014295.1 of Loxodonta africana. NCBI lineage: Eukaryota > Metazoa > Chordata > Mammalia > Proboscidea > Elephantidae > Loxodonta > Loxodonta africana. The sequence continues at coordinate 42,350,893 of NC_087348.1, forward strand.
TTCTGTTATCAGTGCAGGGCTGAGAGAATTGTTCAGTTCTACCTTGAGTTCGATTCTTTCATAACTGTTGTTTGTGAGGAATGCTCCCCATCAGCCCTAATTTTCTTATATGGATAAACCAAGACCAACAACAAGAAGCCACTGAAATGCTTTAATGAGACTCGAGTGTCTTAATTTGATCAAATATACCTGGGTTCAAATCCCAAACTCTTACCAGCTGGCTGACTTTGGAAATGTTACATAGCCTTTCTAACCTTTCTTCTGTAAAATGAGAATGTTCACAGTATCAACCCCGTTG